>NC_141560.1:71019642-72219642 GCF_036417535.1 Chlamydotis macqueenii | reverse complement strand
GGCGTAGAACAACATATGATGAACTGACTGCAACCCCCATTCCCTCTTCCCCCCTGTGCCGCTCGGGGGGGGAAGGTAGTAGAGATAATGTTAAGCTTGGGAAGAGGGAGGGGTGGGGGGAGGTTATCTTGTTCTCTGTCTCATTGTCCTGCTGTTTGTAGTAATAAATGAATAGTTTTCCCCAAGTCGAGTCTGTTTTGCCCGTGACGGTAACTTTAAGGATTTCTCCCTGTCCTTATCTCAAACCTTGAGCCGTTTTTCCTTATATTTTCTCTCCCTGTTCTCTCAGAAGGTGGGGGGAGTGAGAGAGAGACTGCGTAGTCTGGTCCGATCGGGGCTGAACTACGACAGATGTGTCTGTATGTGAACCCTGCCCTCACTTTCCTCTCTTCTCATGTCACAGCTTGTTCCTGCAAAGGGTGAATCTTATTTTTTTTCACTCTATTTTTTCCCCACGTGTTATTTCAGACACCTGGAGCACAGTGGGAAGCAGTGCTTCCCCAAGGACAGGCACCGATTTCTCTCACTGTTAAATGGGAAGCGTCAAAAGAGGCTTCCAAACACCCGGCCGCACATAATCCCCAGCACTGCTGAAGAAACCCCCCAGGAGCTCATGGTCGTGTTTTGCACGCCTTGTTTTCCAGTGTCATGGCTTCATGCTATCGTCATTAACAACGGTGTGTTTCTGGCAATTTCTTGTCAGGTCCCATGGGGTTACTATTGTTTTTACCTCCTCGCCTAGCTCACAAGGAGCTTGTGGGAGTGTGAGCTCTGCCATTCCCGTCTTCCTAACCTGCAGTCGCGTTACGAGTATGATCTGCAGTCTGGCATTTCTCTCCAGGGCTCTTAAGCCTTTTATGCACTTTGTGAGTGTTAAACTGTGCCATAAACACCCCTCATAGAGGGGTTAAAAAAAAAAAGCGCCCCAAACTGAGCACGGAGGGAGTGCAGTGGGTTGAAAAGAAACAAGCTCTCAGCCCCTCTGGGTGCTGGGGCTCCTGCTCTTTCCCCGGACACCCGGTGTCCGAGTGTGAGCCAGCCTGAGCGCGCCGGCGTCGGTCCGTGTGTTAAACGGTGCTACAGCCAAACTGGCTGCTTTTTCAGCTAAAACCCCAGGTGAAACGCTTTCGTACCGCCCCACAAACAGCTCGGCGTGCGCTCGGCTGCCCCAGGCCTCGTCTGCCTTTGTTCCTCCTTCGCCTCGGCAGCTTTAACAGACCCTGCCCCATCCGCGCCTCCGTTTTCCTCTTGTTTTGTGATAGAAATGATTAATCAACATAATTTTAGAATAAAATGATTTTGGAAAATTTAATGTCAACATGAGGTGATTGTGGCTTACTCTATTACTGTAGCCATGTAGGCTAAATTTTATCTGAGCTCTGTTAATCCGTAGAGGGACCAGGCGGGTTTAGACCTGTTAGTCAGAAGTTAGCCTGGCGCATCCGGGGCGGTTCGCAAGGGTGGCAGAGCAAAGGCAGGCCTGCAGAACGAGGTGTGAACGCGCGCCCTGAGCCAGTCCTTTGCAGGCAGAAAGTCCAGGACGATGCGGCCTGTTCCCGAGACCACAGAGGGAGATTTGAGGGGGGCTCAGCCAGCAGAGTCGAGGAGGGGATGCTCCAGCGGCCCCCGGGACCACGGGAGGACCCTTGACTCGAAAGACAGCGTGCGCGAGTGGGTGGGGAATGTGGTATCAATGGTTTATCGGAAAACTGGTGATTTTGTGTCTGTGCTCTGGGAATTATCGGTGGTTATGCATGGAATCACTGAATGTCTTCTGCCCAGATTTCCAGACCCGCACGCGCGCCAGGCGGAGCGACCCCCGCGCATCAGCGCCGCAACAAAGAACGGCGGCTTCTCACTGGCACGTCGGCGCTCAGGGGTCGGTCCCCGGCTGCGGAGGCAGTTTCTGGCCCTTGTAATTCCGCTCCCGCTCGCTGCCGGTTCCGTTCACGCAGCCGCGTGCACCGCAGCCGTTGTACAGGGAAGCCGAGGGCGCTCCCGGCCCTTCCCGAAGGCAGAGCTCCCCTCGCAGCTCCCCTGAGAGCCGCGGGCTCCCCGCGGGGCTGTCCCGCCGCTCCTCCGCGGGCCGGGGGCCGCGCAGCTCGTGGGTGGAGGGAGCGGCGGCACCCGCGCCGGCGGGGGGATCGGTGCGGCTAATCGCCGCGGTTTGGGGAGCGAGGAAATAAACCTGCTCGGGCCCTCCTGCGCGGGGCCGCGCCCGGGCGCGGCCTCCGCCCCGCCTTTTCCCGCCCCAGCTGGGGCTGCCGCCGCCGCGGCTCCCCCGGGGAACAGCTCCCCGCTCCGGCGCCGTCCGGCCGGGGCTGCGGGGCACGCCGTCCGGCCGGGGCGGGGGTTGTGGGTCTCGCCCCGGCAGCTGCCCTGCCGCCTCCCGCCCCCCGGCACAGCCGCCCTTCCCTCGGCTTCCGCGGCACGGGGCGCTGCCGGCGCCATCTTGGGGCGGGCGCTGCCCAGCGCGGGAGCGGCAGGAGAGGCACGGCTCCGAGCTTCCCCGCGCAGCGTTCCTTCCCTGGAGAGCAGCCGCCCGTGCGCACCGGCAAGGCGGGTGCCGAGATGGACTGGGGCCTTGGGGCCGAGCCCGTGCCTGCGGGACGCCGGGCCGGGGGGTGGGAGAGCGCGGGGCAGGGCCGGACTGCTTTCGCGGAGCAGCGCTTCGCTCCGGTCGGGGGAAACGGCGCCGTCGGAGCTCTGCCTGGCTCCCGCTGTCGGTGCCGGAGCTCTCCCCTTGTCCTCGGCTTGCGGTGTTTTAGCCGAGGCACGGACGTGAAGCGAGCGAGCCGACGGTTGGCGCTCACGCAGCCCCTCTCCCCGCAGAAGGTGCACGGAGACGATCTCTGGGCGCATGTTCTTATCGGACTCATATCAGAGGGGCCACGTAGGGGGAATGCCGGAGACCAAAAGTGGGAGCAGGTGCCCGGGGCTTGGTCAGCGTCACCTAGAGGGGAAAAGTGAGAAGAAAAAAAGGTGACCGTGGTGCCGCCACCTTCTCCAGAAGGCTCATCATCAGGGAAGGCCGCCCGGCGTAACGAGTCGCTCTGTGTGCCTCGGCCATTTGTCCTGCGTTGCTGTCGGCGCGCCGGGGCGCTTGCAGCCGACTGCCCCCGTGCCCACGGCGCGCTTGCTGGAAACCTCCTGCGTCATCAGGACATTGTGATGGTCTGCTGCCGCTCCCCGGTGGCGTTTCTCCCCTTCTTGGGGAGGAACGTAAAGGCAAGAGGAAAGGACCTCAGGGGCGGCCAAAATACACCCGTGGAAGGTTTTCAGGAGGCCGCTCAAAGAACGGATCGTGCCTCTGAGGCAAATGGAGCCCCACGGCCGCGCCATCCGGCGGGGCGAGCCCAGCTGGAGAGCGGCAGCCGAGCTGGCGGTGGAACTTGCTCAAGTCCAGAGGCCTTCTAGCTCCAGCCAGGCCTGGCCGGACGCCCCTGCCCTCCCTGCCGATGCCCAGTGCGCAAGCCAGGTCTGCTCGTCCCTTCGGCGGCGGCGCCTGCTCCCGAAGAGCTTGTGATGTGTGCACGCATAGCGGCGTGGAATGGCTGGGCTACCGGGAAGGCAGAGCCGCGTTGTCTGGCCTGCCTCTGCTCGGCTCTGGGCCAAGGCAGCCGGGCTGCTGTCCCGCGGGCGGTGGCTGCAGCGAGGTGTCGAGTTCCCAGGAGCCCCGTCGGCACGGGCGGATGCGGAAGGGCTGCTCGTGGCAAAGCGGAGGAGGAGAGGCGGGCAGGCTGCCTTACCTTTCCCAGGTGGTAGTCTGCCGGCCCCGGCTTCACCGTTTGGTCGCCGGCAAGTTTGGTTTTGAGCGGCATGGTGTACTTGGGAGCCCTGGTTTTGTAGACGTCCAGTTCCACCTTGGGGAACGCAGCAGGACCTGGCGTCTGTAAGAGAGGCGGGAGGTTGCTGGGTACCAAAGGCGGGCGGCGATTCTCGCCGGGCGCCCACGCGGGCCGCGCTCCTTGGGCTGGCCGGCCAGGGAAGCGAGGGGAACCAGGGCGCCTCCTGATCCCCTGCCGAGAGGCAGAGTTCCCAGAGGAGGAGGGCGATTCCCGTTAGCGCCGACGAGCTTTGCCCCGCCAAAGCGGTCCGTGTTGGAAAGCGAGGGGCAGCGGGTGCTGGCAGAGCCTCCCCTCTCCCGCTGCTGGCAGCGGAGAGCCAGGGATCCGCGGCTTCTGGGGTTCTGCCGCCGGTGCAGGCAAAGGTGCGTTACGAGAGGCTGCAGCAAGCGCTGGAGCCCTCCTGCCCCGAGGGAGCGGCTGAGCTTCAGCTGCTGCGGCCAGAGAGCGGAGGAGCGTAGCTCACCTCGGGGAGGCCTCCAGCACAGGGCTTGCTCTTCCCCCGGATGGAGTAGCACGGGCTGGCGTGGGTGTAGGCTGTGCGGGGCCCCAGCAGCCTGGGCAGGGTGTAGGTGCCAGGACCTGGAGGGGGAACGGGCAGAGAGCGAGTCCTGCGGGGAGAGGAGCGGCGCCCGGCGCGGAGAGGAGCAGGAAGGACGTCCTGCCCCTCCCTGGGTCGCCTCCACCTTGCACCGCCCGCGGCGCAGCGTCAGTGGCTCCGAGCCCCAGCTGCCGGTTCTCGTGTGGGATGGGAGAGCTGGCGCTCTGGGACATCAGGAAGCGTGTCAAGAGAGCCTTGCGGCCTGCTGCGGAGCCCCGTCCCTGGGGCCGTTGAAAAAGCTGTCCAGCAGATGCTCCCTGGAGCACACGCAGGCTGCAGGGGCGCGTGGCTCCCAGTTCCTTACCTGGAGAGCGCTCGTCCTTAGTCTCGTGCCGGAAGACCATGGAGTGCGCCGGCGCGCGTCTGTAGCGGTGTTTGTCGGCCTCGTTGGCAGAGTAGTCGCCTGGGCGGAGGAGAAGCAGAGAAGAGCAGTGAAGTTGGGCTCTTTGCCCCAGGCCGAAGAGGAAAGGGCAGGAGGCGGCGCTCAGCCTTGTTTCTTTTCTCTCCAGAACCCTCCGAGGCTCCTTCCGGGCGTGAGCTGATGGCTTGGTAGCCCGCTAGCGCAGGGCGACAGCGAGGCGCGCTTGGCTTGGCCGGAAGAAGTGCTGGAGAAACGGTACTCACTGGGTCCAGGGGTGACCTCTGTCCTTATCTTGTGGCGCCCGCAGATGGGCTGTGCTGGAGCCACGTACTTCCCGTTCCTGGTGATGGAGGACTGGACGTAGTACCTGGGGCCGGGCGAGCAGCTCTCTGTGACCAGGGAGCCGGCCCCTCGAAATGTGTACGCGGGGGCCTTGGTTTTGGTGGGATTGTGATCCCGGTAACCTGGCAAGAAAAGCCCGTGAAAGGCCACCTGCCCGCAACTGCGCTTTGAAAGCCAGTTTCTGCGTGGGGCAGCTGGAGTCGCCGGCCTCAACAAATTCCCCTCCCCTGCGACTTCTTCCCTCAAGAGTGACGCCAGCGGGCCGCTCCAAAGGCGCAACGGCTCCCGGCGCTGTGCGGCTAACCGCAGTATGGCCAGAATGCTACTGGCACAAAGAACTACGCCCCAAAACAGTTGCGAGCCAACTTAAAGCAACCGTGAAGATCACATCTCTCATGGTTTGCTTTCCCGGAGGCCCGATGGAAAGAAACCTCAATACCCGTAGAGAAGAAAGGGACGAGGAGAACACGCTTCCTCCTGTGCGCTCCGGGTTACGGTGCCGCTAAGGCCCCCTCCGTGCTCCGCAGAGCCCGCGGCTCTTTCCCGGGCGCTCCATCAGCGGCCTCAGCCTTCCTCTGGCCAGCCCGTGTCCTTGCTGCGGCCGAGAGCACGGGGGCCTGGCGCAGAGGGGAACGGAGCTGTGGCCGCTCGTCCCCTGGAGGCGGCGGACGTGCCGCCCCTCCTCGCGACGGTGCTTTTACCTGTTGTCCCAGGGATGGAGTACTTGGGGCCCGGGCCCGTGAACTGGGCCGCGACGGGGCCGCGCGGGCGGTGAGGTCTCCAGGTGCCCACCCAGGCTCCGTCCATGCTGGAGGCACCCGCAAAGCCTGCGGCAACAGCAGAAAAGTCACTCAGGGCCTTCCTGACAGAGCCGCGCTGGGAAGCCTCCTCGGGAGGAGCAGCAACGCTTCCGCTTTCTCAGCCTTGACCGTCCGAGCGGGCACAGACGAGCCTGTCGGCTGCTGCAGCTCTCGGTCGCAGGGTGCGGCGAGACTGAGGGCAGGCAGCGATGGGGCAGGAGAGGTTGTGGTCTCAGCTGCCAGGTGGCCCCGGCTCGTCGTGGGGACGCACTGTGACATCACAGAGGCCGCTGGCGCCTGTCCTGTGTGTTGTCGCATCATATGGCTGATGGGGAGCCGGGGACGTCCAGCTCGCAGGGCCAGACCTTGGTGAGCTCTGCACGGCAGCAGCGAGGGCAGAACGGATGTGATTTTTGCCTTTCGCCAAGGAGCCGCGCACTCCTGTAGCGCCGGGGTCGTATAATAACGTGGGCGTGCACGTGGACACCCGGCATGTCTGCTCTGGGTCTGTTTTCCAGCTGCCCCTTCAGCTGTGTTTGCTTTTCCTGGGGAGGGCGAGCTGGGCTGGGGGCTGTAAGCAGAACCTGCTGTCGGGGGCTCTGCCTTAGCCAGGTGTGGCCGTATCTCTTGGGAGCGGCCGTTACCCGCTGGGTGCCAAAGGCAGGTGTCGATTCTTGCCGTGTGCCCGCGCAGGCCGTCAGGGAATCTACACCTCCCCCCAGCACTTCTATGGCTGGATCCTCGTGCCGATGGGGCTGCGCCCGGCAGGGACAGATACTCCGACATCGCGGGCACGGAGTCACTTTCTCACCGCCTGGACCCCCTGGCAGAGCCCGAGGCCAATACAAACGCAACCAAGCAGGTTTAGCTGCTGCCCGTTTCCACTCCAGAAGCTGGTGGACACCTTTCCTCGGCTGCGGGAGCTCCTGCGGGTCCCAAGGGGAAAAAAGACCTGAGCAGCAGCGTGCACGGGTCCCAGGGCAGGCTGCGGCGTGCCCCCGCCTTTGCCAGCTGGGCCAACGGCAGCCTCCGTTTCAAAGGCCTGCGCTGTCCTGCCCGCGCTCGTCGCAGCGCGCACAAACGTCGGAGCCGACTTTGGTGTCGAAATAAAGCAGCTGATGTTCACAGCAAACCCTGCTCTTCCCCTTCGATGGCCCGGAGACAGATGAAGCGGCTTTTCCGGTCTCCCTGGGAGGGTTTGGATGGGGGTGGGAAGTTGGAGCCGTCTGATTCTGTCAGCGGTGTGCAAGTTTTGACAGCTGCAGCGCGAGGGTCCCCAGGGTCCCGCCCGAGGGTGTCGCGCTCTGAGTTAACGCCCCCAGGCGTTACCCGGGGCTTTGGTTAGCGCCCACCAAGGGTCTCGCTCCCTGGCTTTTACGGCTTGTGACCATCAGGGCGCTCTGACTGCTGTCAGCCCGTTCCTGTCCCACCCCGCCGCTCGTCCCTGCACGGGACAGCTCGGGGAGCATTCCCGGTACAACGCGCTGGGTGCCTGCTGTCCCCGGCCCCTGCGCGCACCCTTCATCTCGGTGCGGAGCCGGCGAGCACCGTTTCCAGGTGTTGGATACCTGGAGTACCAGGGGCACTTAGTGAACAATCCAGACCGAACGGAATTGTTATGTTTGTGAGCAGCAGGCCTCAAGGACATCGCTGAAGCCGCCTGTAAGAAAGTACTGAAGCCACCTGTGAGAAAATAATGAGGCCGCCTGTGAGAAAGTAATGAAGCTTCCTGTGAGAAAGTAAACGAAGCAACCTAGAAGAAGATTGCAAACAACTTTGAGAAGTGAAAACATGAAAAGTACAGGACTTTCCAGGTTAACGGACATCCAGATTAGCTAAGTGCAAGTAGGAGGGATATGCAAATGTAACCATTAGAGCTTAAGCCAATCACGCAATGACTAGTAGGCATATTTTATCTTAGCAATATAAATATGCGCATCTGGGACTAATAAATGGAACTACGCTTATTACTCATATTGAGTCTTTGTCGTACGTTCCTCCGTCGCTCGCATCCAGGGGCCGCCCGTAAGGGTGGGTCAGAAAATCAGCATTGGCTCAGCCTCGCCATGGAGGCCCTCCAGCTGGACCGCGGATTTGGTGCGGCCTGCGGTCAGCTCGCAGCTGGACACGCGTTGCTGCCAGCAGCCTGCCCGAGACGCAGTTGTTTTTCCCAGGAGCAGAATTGTTATGGGCAAGGCCGGCTCTGGCCTGACCACAAAACGTACAACACCCTTGAGACGGCGCAGAGCGGCGCGGGGGTGCCACGGCTCGGCCCTGGCGCCAGGGCTGGCAGAGATCACCGAGCAGCTGCTGTCGAGGAGGATGGATCACAGCTGCTGTCTCAAAACCGGCGCTGAGAACGTGCCTTTAGCTGAACTTTGCTCAAAATCCGCACTTCTGTCCTAAGGGCCGGAACAGGCGGAGCTCCCCAGAGCAAAGGAGGAGCAGGGCTTGGTACTTGGCAGAAAAGGTCGGCCTCTAACAGCGAGCCCCCGGAGAGCTCTCCCCACCACGATCGACATCGACACCGAGCGTGAGGACCGGCGGGACGCTGCCTGGACCTGGGACCATAGGGACGCCTTGGACCCGCGGTGGTAGCTATTCCCCTTTTTTTCCCCTATCTTTACTTTTCCTTTTCCCTCCCTTTCAGCTATCGCGCGCCGCTTTACGGGCAAAACAATCAAGTCTGTGCTGTTTGATTGAAGCCAGCCCCTCTGGCGTGTTCGCCGTAATTCTGCGCTGCGAGATCGCACTAAAGAACCATCGCGAGTCCCGAGCGGGCCGTGACGTTTTTCACATGGGCGTCACGGACAGGATCCTGAACGACAGAGGGGCGCAGGGGCTGCGGGCTGTAACACCGCGCTCAGGGGCTGCTTCTCCAGCACGGCCCTTCCCTCCCGCACCCCCCGGCCTCGCCGAGCGGGAGCCGCGGAGCAGCGCTGGCCCCGCCGAGGTCCCGCAGCCAGCTGGGGAGCGCAGGCAGGCAGCCCCCTGCCCGTGCAGGGCGCTGCGCGCGGGCGAGGCGGCTGCCCGAGGGCCCCAGGCCGCTCATGGGAGCGCCTGGACGCTCCTGGGGTGCGCGGGCAAGGCACCGCGTGCACGCAGGGTGCGCGTGCGAGGGGTTTGCGAGGGGAAGCTGAGGGGTGCTTGTGCGAGGCTGCGCGTGGGGCCACCCCCTCGGCGCCCCGTGGGGTACAGGTGCCCCCCCATCCCCACACCCTCCCCCTGCCTCCCCCAGGAGCCAGGCCCCTGTCCCTGCCGCGTCCCGTCCCCACCCCAAGCACAGGCAGGGGACACGAGGCACCGCTCAGTGTTTTATTTATTGTCCCCGGCTGCGACAAAGGGGTTGTGCCCAGGGTGTTCCCAGGCGTGAGGGGGTGACACTGGGGCCGCGGGGACAACACGGGGCGTCAGCACACAGCGAGGGCGGCGCTGGGGTGGGGGACAATGTGGGGTGTTAGCAGGGCTGGCCTGTGGGGCTGATGACACGGGGTGATCTGCTGTGGGTGTGGGGACGGGGTGGCCCTGCGTGGGGACATGGGCCGTCCTTGTGCACTGCCGCGTGCGCGAGGACACGTGGAGTGTCACCATGCGTGTGCGGGGGCTCACGGGGTACAGGTCTATCCCCAGACACGTAACAGGACCCCAGAGACGGCTGCCCTCCCCGAGCTGTCCCTGCTCGGCTGCGCCCCATGGTGACACAGACGTCCCGAGCCCCTGCGTCTCCCTGCTACGCGATGCCACGTCCCGTACCTCCACCCGCCCCCGCGCGTCCCCGTCTCCTACCCGCGCTCGCAGATGAGCTCGACGACGCTGTGCTCCATGGGGACGGGGTCGAGGCAGCGGTGGGCGGCGCTGGCGGCCACCTCGTGCAGCAGCCCCTGCACCACCCGCTCGTCGGCGGCGAAGCGCCAGAGGTAGAGCTGCAGGTAGTGCCCGTCCACCTGCACCTGCTGCAGCCCGAAACGCCCCAGCGTCCGCAGCCGCACGCACTCCAGCAGCGTCTTCAGGCTGATCTTGATGATCCCTGTCAGCACCGACACCTGGGGCGCGGGGACGCCCCCAGTCACATCTGCACCAGGGTGTGGGGACACCGGGGGCTCCCCTCTCCAGGCCAGCAGCTCCTAGGACACGCTCAAACCCCGGGATCCCCGGAGTCCTGACACGTGGCATGTGGGGACACCGGGGACACGTGGCCCAAATCCCCTCAGCGGGGGCGACACGAGGGACACCCTTGTGCTGGCTGCCGCTCCCAAGCCTGGCCGCATGGGACATGGAGGAGACGTGGCACAGGGGCACAGGGACACTCTTGGCCTGGCCGCTGGGAGCACAGGGACATGGGGACACCCTCACCCGGGACCCCCCGCGTCCTGACACCTAGGACAGGGAGCCTCAGCGGGAACACCCCTGTTGCGGTCAGCAGCCCCACGGGCCCCAACAGCTGGCTCTCGGGGACACCAGGGACAGGTGGCAGCCGGGAAGGTGGGCAGGTGAGAGACCCTGGGGGGCCCTTGGGGACACGGGGACGGCCCCGCGGCCTCACCTTGTTGAACTCGACAGGGCTGAAGATGTCAATGCGTTCGGAGAAGAGCTTCTGGATGTTGCTGAGCAGGTGGGTGTCCATGGGGGCGCTGGGGACAGTGACAGCAGGACAGTCAGGGACACGGGGACAGCCAGGTGCTTGAGAGAGCCAGGGGTGCGGGGGCAGGGACGCAGGGACGGCCAGGACACGGGGATGGGGACACAGAGATGGCCGGAGGCTGCGGGGACAGTCAGGGGACACTGGGACGGTTTGGGGACACAAGGACAGGACCATGACGACGGGCGGTGGATGTGGGGACAGTCAGGGAACGTGGGGATGGGCAAGGACAGCGAGAGACAAGACGACAACGGGACACAAGGCGCATGGGATCGTCAGGGGATACTGGGACAGCCTGGGGACAGACGGGGATGGTCAGGGGATACTGGGACAGCCACGGGATGTGGAGATGGTGGGAGGGATGCTGGGACAGCTCGGGGACACGAAGAGGGTCACGGGGGAGATGCAGCGGTTAGCGCAGGTGGACGCAGGGTGGCCCGGGGGGTGGCACCGGGTGCAGGGCTGACCTGGGGGTGTAGCTGGGGGCGTAGCGCCCCGCTGCGCGCGAGCTGCTGTAGACGGAGAAGGCGCGCCGGCTGGAGTCGCTGCTCTGCGCCCGCCGCACTCCCTCCTCGAAGAGCTGCCCCACCTGCGGCACCGCGCCCTCAGCGCTGGTATGCCAGAATCCACCCAAAATACCCTCTGGCACCCCTCTGGGACCCCCAAAGAGCCTCAAGGACCTTGCAGTGACCTCAAGGATCGCTCCGGACCCTTCGGGGACCCTCTGGGCCCCCCGGGAATGTCAGGCCCCCCTCAGCCCCTCTGGGCTCCTGGTGTGCCCAACCTGGATGTCGATGGCGGTGATGTCCTCGACCACGCGCTTCATGACGGCACGAACGTTGCGCGGCTCGACGGTGCCCAGCCAGTCTCGCGTCTCCACGCTCTTCCTCAGCATCTGTGCCACCGCGGCACCCTGGACCTGCACGTAGTGGTCGAGCAGCCGCTGCGCCGCCCCCCGCGCCTCCGCGCACAGCGCCGGTCCTGGTGTCACTGCTGGGCCCGAGTCCTGGTGGTCCAAGGGACAGGGAGACACGGAGGAACCCCCCGCACCTCCGCGCACAGCGCTGTCCCCACCGTCACCACGGCCCCGCGGCCTGGGGACACGAGGGACACGGGAACGCGTGGGGACGCCCCCTGTGCCTCCAGCATCCGATGTCTTGGGGGCACAGGGACATCGGGGACACACAGGATGCTCTCCAGGCCACCCCACCTGCAGCAGCATCACTGCCGTCCCCGTACCCTTGGGGGGCTGTGGGGGGGAAGTGGGGTCATGCTGAGGTGCCCTTGGGGACATCTGGGAGACCCTGACACAAGTGAGGCCCCTTCTGCCTCCGTGTGCACTGCCATCCCCAGGGTCAGATCCTGGCTGGACATGGCGCCGCAGCAGGGCACCGGGAGGGACGTGAGGACGTTCTGGGGTTCCCCAGGGGCATTTAGGGGCACACACAGACAGGAGGAAGATCCCCATACTGCCCCACGCACCACTGTCCCCACCGTGACATCCTGGGTGGACACAGGGCCACAGGGGAACGCGGGGCCATTCTGGGGACGATCAGACCGTTTTAGGTCCACTCAGCGACGCGTCGGGGGACACAGAAGACCCCCAGGCCTCCACGCACGCCAGGGTGCCCACCGCTGCGTCCTGACTGGGGGTGCAGGGCCATCGTGTGACATCTGGGGACATTCAGGGTCCCCCGAGGGCCATTCTGGGGCCACCCAGGGCAGTTGGGGGGCTCACCTGGGGGGGGAACTGCTCGTCGGTGAGCGTGAGGATGTAGCTGACGGTGGTGGCCTCGTAGTCAAGGCAGAGGCGGGCGAGGAGCAGCAGCAGGGCTGGGGGCGCCGCGGGGGCGCCCCGCTCAGCCGGGCCGTCGGCGAAGCCCCGGGCGGTGCGGCAGAGCCAGCGCACGAAGGCCACCACCAGCCCCTCGCGCACCGCCTCCACGCAGAACTCCCCCTGCCACAAAGACAGCGGGTCACACCCCAAAAATACCACTCCGGGGCGCGGAAAACCCACCAACTGCCCCACGCAAGCTCCAAGCCGCCCCGCTGACCCCCAACTGCCTTGTGCAACCCCCCGGCCTCCCGCTCTGCGCCGTCTCAAGGGTGTTGTACGTTTTGTGGTCAGGCCAGAGCCGGCCTTGTCCATAACAATTCTGCTCCTGGGAAAAACAACTGCGTCTCGGGCAGGCTGCTGGCAGCAACGCGTGTCCAGCTGCGAGCTGACCGCAGGCCGCACCAAATCCGCGGTCCAGCTGGAGGGCCTCCATGGCGAGGCTGAGCCAATGCTGATTTTCTGACCCACCCTTACGGGCGGCCCCTGGATGCGAGCGACGGAGGAACGTACGACAAAGACTCAATATGAGTAATAAGCGTAGTTCCATTTATTAGTCCCAGATGCGCATATTTATATTGCTAAGATAAAATATGCCTACTAGTCATTGCGTGATTGGCTTAAGCTCTAATGGTTACATTTGCATATCCCTCCTACTTGCACTTAGCTAATCTGGATGTCCGTTAACCTGGAAAGTCCTGTACTTTTCATGTTTTCACTTCTCAAAGTTGTTTGCAATCTTCTTCTAGGTTGCTTCGTTTACTTTCTCACAGGAAGCTTCATTACTTTCTCACAGGCGGCCTCATTATTTTCTCACAGGTGGCTTCAGTACTTTCTTACAGGCGGCTTCAGCGATGTCCTTGAGGCCTGCTGCTCACAAACATAACAATTCCGTTCGGTCTGGATTGTTCACTACGTGCCCCTGGTACTCCAGGTATCCAACACCTGGAAACGGTGCTCGCCGGCTCCGCACCGAGATGAAGGGTGCGCGCAGGGGCCGGGGACAGCAGGCACCCAGCGCGTTGTACCGGGAATGCTCCCCGAGCTGTCCCGTGCAGGGACGAGCGGCGGGGTGGGACAGGAACGGGCTGACAGCAGTCAGAGCGCCCTGATGGTCACAAGCCGTAAAAGCCAGGGAGCGAGACCCTTGGTGGGCGCTAACCAAAGCCCCGGGTAACGCCTGGGGGCGTTAACTCAGAGCGCGACACCCTCGGGCGGGACCCTGGGGACCCTCGCGCTGCAGCTGTCAAAACTTGCACACCGCTGACAGAATCAGACGGCTCCAACTTCCCACCCCCATCCAAACCCTCCCAGGGAGACCGGAAAAGCCGCTTCATCTGTCTCCGGGCCATCGAAGGGGAAGAGCAGGGTTTGCTGTGAACATCAGCTGCTTTATTTCGACACCAAAGTCGGCTCCGACGTTTGCGCGCGCTGCGACGAGCGCGGGCAGGACAGCGCAGGCCTTTGAAACGGAGGCTGCCGTTGGCCCAGCTGGCAAAGGCGGGGGCACGCCGCAGCCTGCCCTGGGACCCGTGCACGCTGCTGCTCAGGTCTTTTTTCCCCTTGGGACCCGCAGGAGCTCCCGCAGCCGAGGAAAGGTGTCCACCAGCTTCTGGAGTGGAAACGGGCAGCAGCTAAACCTGCTTGGTTGCGTTTGTATTGGCCTCGGGCTCTGCCAGGGGGTCCAGGCGGTGAGAAAGTGACTCCGTGCCCGCGATGTCGGAGTATCTGTCCCTGCCGGGCGCAGCCCCATCGGCACGAGGATCCAGCCATAGAAGTGCTGGGGGGAGGTGTAGATTCCCTGACGGCCTGCGCGGGCACACGGCAAGAATCGACACCTGCCTTTGGCACCCAGCGGGTAACGGCCGCTCCCAAGAGATACGGCCACACCTGGCTAAGGCAGAGCCCCCGACAGCAGGTTCTGCTTACAGCCCCCAGCCCAGCTCGCCCTCCCCAGGAAAAGCAAACACAGCTGAAGGGGCAGCTGGAAAACAGACCCAGAGCAGACATGCCGGGTGTCCACGTGCACGCCCACGTTATTATACGACCCCGGCGCTACAGGAGTGCGCGGCTCCTTGGCGAAAGGCAAAAATCGCATCGTTCTGCCCTCGCTGCTGCCGTGCAGAGCTCACCAAGGTCTGGCCCTGCGAGCTGGACGTCCCCGGCTCCCCATCAGCCATATGATGCGACAGCACACAGGACAGGCGCCAGCGGCCTCTGTGATGTAACAGTGCGTCCCCACGACGAGCCGGGGCCACCTGGCAGCTGAGACCACAACCTCTCCTGCCCCATCGCTGCCTGCCCTCAGTCTCGCCGCACCCTGCGACCGAGAGCTGCAGCAGCCGACAGGCTCGTCTGTGCCCGCTCGGACGGTCAAGGCTGAGAAAGCGGAAGCGTTGCTGCTCCTCCCGAGGAGGCTTCCCAGCGCGGCTCTGTCAGGAAGGCCCTGAGCGACTTTTCTGCTGTTGCCGCAGGCTTTGCGGGTGCCTCCAGCATGGACGGAGCCTGGGTGGGCACCTGGAGACCTCACCGCCCGCGCGGGCCCGTCGCGGCCCAGTTCACGGGCCCGGGCCCCAAGTACTCCATCCCTGGGACAACAGGTAAAAGCACCGTCGCGAGTAGGGGCGGCACGTCCGCCGCCTCCAGGGGACGAGCGGCCACAGCCCCGTTCCCCTCTGCGCCAGGCCCCCGTGCTCTCGGCCGCAGCAAGGACACGGGCTGGCCAGAGGAAGGCTCAGGCCGCTGATGGGAGCGCCCGGGAAAGAGCCGCGGGCTCTGCGGAGCACGGAGGGGGCCTTAGCGGCACCGTAACCCGGAGCGCACAGGAGGAAGCGTGTTCTCCTCGTCCCTTTCTTCTCTACGGGTATTGAGGTTTCTTTCCATCGGGCCTCCGGGAAAGCAAACCATGAGAGATGTGATCTTCACGGTTGCTTTAAGTTGGCTCGCAACTGTTTTGGGGCGTAGTTCTTTGCGCCAGTAGCATTCTGGCCATACTGCGGTTAGCCGCACAGCGCCGGGAGCCGTTGCGCCTTTGGAGCGGCCCGCTGGCGTCATTCTTGAGGGAAGAAGTCGCAGGGGAGGGGAATTTGTTGAGGCCGGCGACTCCAGCTGCCCCACGCAGAAACTGGCTTTCAAAGCGCAGTTGCGGGCAGGTGGCCTTTCACGGGCTTTTCTTGCCAGGTTACCGGGATCACAATCCCACCAAAACCAAGGCCCCCGCGTACACATTTCGAGGGGCCGGCTCCCTGGTCACAGAGAGCTGCTCGCCCGGCCCCAGGTACTACGTCCAGTCCTCCATCACCAGGAACGGGAAGTACGTGGCTCCAGCACAGCCCATCTGCGGGCGCCACAAGATAAGGACAGAGGTCACCCCTGGACCCAGTGAGTACTGTTTCTCCAGCACTTCTTCCGGCCAAGCCAAGCGCGCCTCACTGTCGCCCTGCGCTAGCGGGCTACCAAGCCATCAGCTCACGCCCGGAAGGAGCCTCGGAGGGTTCCGGAGAGAAAAGAAACAAGGCTGAGCGCCGCCTCCTGCCCTTTCCTCTTCGGCCTGGGGCAAAGAGCCCAGCTTCACTGCTCTTCTCCGCTTCTCCTCCGCCCAGGCGACTACTCTGCCGACGAGGCCGACAAACACCGCTACAGACGCGCGCCGGCGCACTCCATGGTCTTCCGGCACGAGACTAAGGACGAGCGCTCTCCAGGTAAGGAACTGGGAGCCACGCGCCCCTGCAGCCTGCGTGTGCTCCAGGGAGCATCTGCTGGACAGCTTTTTCAACGGCCCCAGGGACGGGGCTCCGCAGCAGGCCGCAAGGCTCTCTTGACACGCTTCCTGATGTCCCGGAGCGCCAGCTCTCCCATCCCACACGAGAACCGGCATCTGGGGCTCGGAGCCACTGACGCTGCGCCGCGGGCGGTGCAAGGTGGAGGCGACCCAGGGAGGGGCAGGACGTCCTTCCTGCTCCTCTCCGCGCCGGGCGCCGCTCCTCTCCCCGCAGGACTCGCTCTCTGCCCGTTCCCCCTCCAGGTCCTGGCACCTACACCCTGCCCAGGCTGCTGGGGCCCCGCACAGCCTACACCCACGCCAGCCCGTGCTACTCCATCCGGGGGAAGAGCAAGCCCTGTGCTGGAGGCCTCCCCGAGGTGAGCTACGCTCCTCCGCTCTCTGGCCGCAGCAGCTGAAGCTCAGCCGCTCCCTCGGGGCAGGAGGGCTCCAGCGCTTGCTGCAGCCTCTCGTAACGCACCTTTGCCTGCACCGGCGGCAGAACCCCAGAAGCCGCGGATCCCTGGCTCTCCGCTGCCAGCAGCGGGAGAGGGGAGGCTCTGCCGGCACCCGCAGCCCCTCGCTTTCCAACACGGACCGCTTTGGCGGGGCAAAGCTCGTCGGCACTAACGGGAATCGCCCTCCTCCTCTGGGAACTCTGCCTCTCGGCAGGGGATCAGGAGGCGCCCTGGTTCCCCTCGCTTCCCTGGCCGGCCAGCCCAAGGAGCGCGGCCCGCGTGGGCGCCCGGCGAGAATCGCCGCCCGCCTTTGGTACCCAGCAACCTCCCGCCTCTCTTACAGACGCCAGGTCCTGCTGCGTTCCCCAAGGTGGAACTGGACGTCTACAAAACCAGGGCTCCCAAGTACACCATGCCGCTCAAAACCAAACTTGCCGGCGACCAAACGGTGAAGCCGGGGCCAGCAGACTACCACCTGGGAAAGGTAAGGCAGCCTGCCCGCCTCTCCTCCTCCGCTTTGCCACGAGCAGCCCTTCCGCATCCGCCCGTGCCGACGGGGCTCCTGGGAACTCGACGCCTCGCTGCAGCCACCGCCCGCGGGACAGCAGCCCGGCTGCCTTGGCCCAGAGCCGAGCAGAGGCAGGCCAGACAACGCGGCTCTGCCTGCCCGGTAGCCCAGCCATTCCACGCCGCTATGCGTGCACACATCACAAGCTCTTCGGGAGCAGGCGCCGCCGCCGAAGGGACGAGCAGACCTGGCTTGCGCACTGGGCATCGGCGGGGAGGGCAGGGGTGTCCGGCCAGGCCTGGCTGGAGCTAGAAGGCCTCTGGACTTGAGCAAGTTCCACCGCCAGCTCGGCTGCCGCTCTCCAGCTGGGCTCGCCCCGCCGGATGGCGCGGCCGTGGGGCTCCATTTGCCTCAGAGGCACGATCCGTTCTTTGAGCGGCCTCCTGAAAACCTTCCACGGGTGTATTTTGGCCGCCCCTGAGGTCCTTTCCTCTTGCCTTTACGTTCCTCCCCAAGAAGGGGAGAAACGCCACCGGGGAGCGGCAGCAGACCATCACAATGTCCTGATGACGCAGGAGGTTTCCAGCAAGCGCGCCGTGGGCACGGGGGCAGTCGGCTGCAAGCGCCCCGGCGCGCCGACAGCAACGCAGGACAAATGGCCGAGGCACACAGAGCGACTCGTTACGCCGGGCGGCCTTCCCTGATGATGAGCCTTCTGGAGAAGGTGGCGGCACCACGGTCACCTTTTTTTCTTCTCACTTTTCCCCTCTAGGTGACGCTGACCAAGCCCCGGGCACCTGCTCCCACTTTTGGTCTCCGGCATTCCCCCTACGTGGCCCCTCTGATATGAGTCCGATAAGAACATGCGCCCAGAGATCGTCTCCGTGCACCTTCTGCGGGGAGAGGGGCTGCGTGAGCGCCAACCGTCGGCTCGCTCGCTTCACGTCCGTGCCTCGGCTAAAACACCGCAAGCCGAGGACAAGGGGAGAGCTCCGGCACCGACAGCGGGAGCCAGGCAGAGCTCCGACGGCGCCGTTTCCCCCGACCGGAGCGAAGCGCTGCTCCGCGAAAGCAGTCCGGCCCTGCCCCGCGCTCTCCCACCCCCCGGCCCGGCGTCCCGCAGGCACGGGCTCGGCCCCAAGGCCCCAGTCCATCTCGGCACCCGCCTTGCCGGTGCGCACGGGCGGCTGCTCTCCAGGGAAGGAACGCCGCGCGGGGAAGCTCGGAGCCGTGCCTCTCCTGCCGCTCCCGCGCTGGGCAGCGCCCGCCCCAAGATGGCGCCGGCAGCGCCCCGTGCCGCGGAAGCCGAGGGAAGGGCGGCTGTGCCGGGGGGCGGGAGGCGGCAGGGCAGCTGCCGGGGCGAGACCCACAACCCCCGCCCCGGCCGGACGGCGTGCCCCGCAGCCCCGGCCGGACGGCGCCGGAGCGGGGAGCTGTTCCCCGGGGGAGCCGCGGCGGCGGCAGCCCCGGCTGGGGCGGGAAAAGGCGGGGCGGAGGCCGCGCCCGGGCGCGGCCCCGCGCAGGAGGGCCCGAGCAGGTTTATTTCCTCGCTCCCCAAACCGCGGCGATTAGCCGCACCGATCCCCCCGCCGGCGCGGGTGCCGCCGCTCCCTCCACCCACGAGCTGCGCGGCCCCCGGCCCGCGGAGGAGCGGCGGGACAGCCCCGCGGGGAGCCCGCGGCTCTCAGGGGAGCTGCGAGGGGAGCTCTGCCTTCGGGAAGGGCCGGGAGCGCCCTCGGCTTCCCTGTACAACGGCTGCGGTGCACGCGGCTGCGTGAACGGAACCGGCAGCGAGCGGGAGCGGAATTACAAGGGCCAGAAACTGCCTCCGCAGCCGGGGACCGACCCCTGAGCGCCGACGTGCCAGTGAGAAGCCGCCGTTCTTTGTTGCGGCGCTGATGCGCGGGGGTCGCTCCGCCTGGCGCGCGTGCGGGTCTGGAAATCTGGGCAGAAGACATTCAGTGATTCCATGCATAACCACCGATAATTCCCAGAGCACAGACACAAAATCACCAGTTTTCCGATAAACCATTGATACCACATTCCCCACCCACTCGCGCACGCTGTCTTTCGAGTCAAGGGTCCTCCCGTGGTCCCGGGGGCCGCTGGAGCATCCCCTCCTCGACTCTGCTGGCTGAGCCCCCCTCAAATCTCCCTCTGTGGTCTCGGGAACAGGCCGCATCGTCCTGGACTTTCTGCCTGCAAAGGACTGGCTCAGGGCGCGCGTTCACACCTCGTTCTGCAGGCCTGCCTTTGCTCTGCCACCCTTGCGAACCGCCCCGGATGCGCCAGGCTAACTTCTGACTAACAGGTCTAAACCCGCCTGGTCCCTCTACGGATTAACAGAGCTCAGATAAAATTTAGCCTACATGGCTACAGTAATAGAGTAAGCCACAATCACCTCATGTTGACATTAAATTTTCCAAAATCATATTATTCTAAAATTATGTTGATTAATCATTTCTATCACATAACAAGAGGAAAACGGAGGCGCGGATGGGGCAGGGTCTGTTAAAGCTGCCGAGGCGAAGGAGGAACAAAGGCAGACGAGGGCTGGGGCAGCCGAGCGCACGCCGAGCTGTTTGTGGGGCGGTACGAAAGCGTTTCACCTGGGGTTTTAGCTGAAAAAGCAGCCAGTTTGGCTGTAGCACCGTTTAACACACGGACCGACGCCGGCGCGCTCAGGCTGGCTCACACTCGGACACCGGGTGTCCGGGGAAAGAGCAGGAGCCCCAGCACCCAGAGGGGCTGAGAGCTTGTTTCTTTTCAACCCACTGCACTCCCTCCGTGCTCAGTTTGGGGCGCTTTTTTTTTTTAACCCCTCTATGAGGGGTGTTTATGGCACAGTTTAACACTCACAAAGTGCATAAAAGGCTTAAGAGCCCTGGAGAGAAATGCCAGACTGCAGATCATACTCGTAACGCGACTGCAGGTTAGGAAGACGGGAATGGCAGAGCTCACACTCCCACAAGCTCCTTGTGAGCTAGGCGAGGAGGTAAAAACAATAGTAACCCCATGGGACCTGACAAGAAATTGCCAGAAACACACCGTTGTTAATGACGATAGCATGAAGCCATGACACTGGAAAACAAGGCGTGCAAAACACGACCATGAGCTCCTGGGGGGTTTCTTCAGCAGTGCTGGGGATTATGTGCGGCCGGGTGTTTGGAAGCCTCTTTTGACGCTTCCCATTTAACAGTGAGAGAAATCGGTGCCTGTCCTTGGGGAAGCACTGCTTCCCGCTGTGCTCCAGGTGTCTGAAATAACACGTGGGAAAAAATAGAGTGAAAAAAAATAAGATTCACCCTTTGCAGGAACAAGCTGTGACATGAGAAGAGAGGAAAGTGAGGGCAGGGTTCACATACAGACACATCTGTCGTAGTTCAGCCCCGATCGGACCAGACTACGCAGTCTCTCTCTCACTCCCCCCACCTTCTGAGAGAACAGGGAGAGAAAATATAAGGAAAAACGGCTCAAGGTTTGAGATAAGGACAGGGAGAAATCCTTAAAGTTACCGTCACGGGCAAAACAGACTCGACTTGGGGAAAACTATTCATTTATTACTACAAACAGCAGGATAATGAGACAGAGAACAAGATAACCTCCCTCCACCCCTCCCTCTTCCCAAGCTTAACATTATCTCTACTACCTTCCCCCCCCCGAGCGGCACAGGGGGGAAGAGGGAATGGGGGTTGCAGTCAGTTCATCATATGTTGTTCTACGCCGCTGCTTCATGGTCGGGGGAAGAACTCCTCACATTCCTCCCCTGCTCCAGCGTGGGGTCCCTCCCACGGGCCACAGTCCTTCGTGGAACTGCTCTGGCGTGGGTCATCTCTTCCACGGGTGCAGTCTCTCCAGAACAGCTGTCCCAGCGGGCCCTCCACGGGCCACAGCTGCCTTCAGGCATCCACCTCCCCTGGTACGGGGTCCTTCACGGGCTCCAAGTGGATCTCTGCTCCTCCGTGGACCTCCATGGGCTGCAGGGGGACAACCTGCTCCACCATGGTCGTCACCACAGGCTGCAGGGGAATCTTGGCCAGGAGCTGAATTACTCCTCCCCCTCCTTCTGAACTGACCTTGGCGTCTGCAGCCGTTCCTCACAACAGGCTGGTAGATGTCTCTCAGGATCTTTTTTTTACATCTCATTCACTTCTCATCTCCTCTCCACTTCTTGCAGCTGGGCCAGACCGAGTCGGGCCCAATCGGCTGCCTGGCGAGAGGCCAGAGGGTGAGGCCTGCAAGGCCCATGAGGCCTGCGCCTCCCCCTCTGCGCCTCTGCCCCCGCTCAGCTTCTTCACATCTTCTCTTCTCTCTTTTTTTTCTGTTTTCCCATTCTTAAATACGTTATCGCAGAGGCGTTATCACGAGACATTCTGCTACCAATCGGCTCGGCCTTGGCCAGCAGCAGGTCCGCCCTAGGCCCGGCCGAGTCCACTGAACAAAGGGGAGCGACTTCTAGCAGTTTCCTACAGAAGCTACCACCTTAGGCCCCCCCCCACTAAACAAAACCACGACAACATCATATACAGAACTTTTTTTTAATTAACACTCAAGGAAACAGAACTATACAGTTAACTCAGCTGGGACACTTGACAGCTAACAAACCTGCAGCAAAAGTGAGAAATCCTTGCAGAACCGGGAGAGCTATTAAAATTAGTTAATTGTTGAGGACAAGAGGCTGGCAGGTCTCAGCAGCAGACACATTTGTAGGGTTTTACACACGAAGCAGTGGGACAGAGTAAGCGCAGTTTGCAGGTGCAGCTGGTCAGATACCCATAGGAGACAAGCGGTGCAGCAGGAACGTCGGAGTCCGAAAGCGGGAGCAGGTGCCTGGGGCGTGATCCGCGTCATTCGTATGAGGTATTTCCTCACACTGCGCGTACCCACTAAGTGAGTGCCGCCACCACCACAATGCTGCTGCGATGCGCATCAGCACGGGTCAGCTCTGGCTCAGGCCCGGGAGGCAGGCCGGGTCACTTCACCAGCACAGGACAGCAAGGTGCGCCTGTCTTGCCCAAAGGTGCTGGAGAAACGGTACTCACTTGGTCACCTCCATCCTTATCCTGTGGCGTCCGCAGGCGGGCTGTGCTGGAGCCACGTACTTCCCGTTCTGGTGATGGATGAGATACCTGGGGCCCAGCAAGCAGCTCTCCGCAACCAGAGGTCTGGCCCCTCAAAACGTGTACTGGGGCTTTGGTCGTGGTTGGATTGTGATCCAGGAAACCCATGAAGAAAAGCCTGGTGGCCCAGTCATGGCCAGGTGGCAGCAAGGTCTCCCTGTGCCCATCCAGTCCTGAGGTGCTGATGGAGGGCTGGACATCGTCCCAAGGACGCCGAGAGCAGCTCTGTGTGACCAGAGGTCTGGCCCCTCGAAAAGCGTACTGGGGCTTTGGTTTTGGCTGGATTGTGACCCAGGAAACCCGTGAAGAAAAGCCTGGTGGCCCTGACTGTGGCGGGGCCAGCTGGACATCCTGGTAGGAGAGGCACAGCTCCGAGCTTCCCCGCGCAGCGTTCCTTCCCTGGAGAGCAGCCGCCCGTGCGCACCGGCAAGGCGGGTGCCGAGATGGACTGGGGCCTTGGGGCCGAGCCCGTGCCTGCGGGACGCCAGGCCGGGGGGTGGGAGAGCGCGGGGCAGGGCCGGACTGCTTTCGCGGAGCAGCGCTTCGCTCCGGTCGGGGGAAACGGCGCCGTCGGAGCTCTGCCTGGCTCCCGCTGTCGGTGCCGGAGCTCTCCCCTTGTCCTCGGCTTGCGGTGTTTTAGCCGAGGCACGGACGTGAAGCGAGCGAGCCGACGGTTGGCGCTCACACAGCCCCTCTCCCCGCAGAAGGTGCACGGAGACGATCTCTGGGCGCATGTTCTTATCGGACTCATATCAGAGGGGCCACGTAGGGGGAATGCCGGAGACCAAAAGTGGGAGCAGGTGCCCGGGGCTTGGTCAGCGTCACCTAGAGGGGAAAAGTGAGAAGAAAAAAAGGTGACCGTGGTGCCGCCACCTTCTCCAGAAGGCTCATCATCAGGGAAGGCCGCCCAGCGTAACGAGTCGCTCTGTGTGCCTCGGCCATTTGTCCTGCGTTGCTGTCGGCGCGCCGGGGCGCTTGCAGCCGACTGCCCCCGTGCCCACGGCGCGCTTGCTGGAAACCTCCTGCGTCATCAGGACATTGTGATGGTCTGCTGCCGCTCCCCGGTGGCGTTTCTCCCCTTCTTGGGGAGGAACGTAAAGGCAAGAGGAAAGGACCTCAGGGGCGGCCAAAATACACCCGTGGAAGGTTTTCAGGAGGCCGCCCAAAGAACGGATCGTGCCTCTGAGGCAAATGGAGCCCCACGGCCGCGCCATCCGGCGGGGCGAGCCCAGCTGGAGAGCGGCAGCCGAGCTGGCGGTGGAACTTGCTCAAGTCCAGAGGCCTTCTAGCTCCAGCCAGGCCTGGCCGGACACCCCTGCCCTCCCCGCCGATGCCCAGTGCGCAAGCCAGGTCTGCTCGTCCCTTCGGCGGCGGCGCCTGCTCCCGAAGAGCTTGTGATGTGTGCACGCATAGCGGCGTGGAATGGCTGGGCTACCGGGCAGGCAGAGCCGCGTTGTCTGGCCTGCCTCTGCTCGGCTCTGGGCCAAGGCAGCCGGGCTGCTGTCCCGCGGGCGGTGGCTGCAGCGAGGCGTCGAGTTCCCAGGAGCCCCGTCGGCACGGGCGGATGCGGAAGGGCTGCTCGTGGCAAAGCGGAGGAGGAGAGGCGGGCAGGCTGCCTTACCTTTCCCAGGTGGTAGTCTGCCGGCCCCGGCTTCACCGTTTGGTCGCCGGCAAGTTTGGTTTTGAGCGGCATGGTGTACTTGGGAGCCCTGGTTTTGTAGACGTCCAGTTCCACCTTGGGGAACGCAGCAGGACCTGGCGTCTGTAAGAGAGGCGGGAGGTTGCTGGGTACCAAAGGCGGGCGGCGATTCTCGCCGGGCGCCCACGCGGGCCGCGCTCCTTGGGCTGGCCGGCCAGGGAAGCGAGGGGAACCAGGGCGCCTCCTGATCCCCTGCCGAGAGGCAGAGTTCCCAGAGGAGGAGGGCGATTCCCGTTAGTGCCGACGAGCTTTGCCCCGCCAAAGCGGTCCGTGTTGGAAAGCGAGGGGCTGCGGGTGCCGGCAGAGCCTCCCCTCTCCCGCTGCTGGCAGCGGAGAGCCAGGGATCCGCGGCTTCTGGGGTTCTGCCGCCGGTGCAGGCAAAGGTGCGTTACGAGAGGCTGCAGCAGGCGCTGGAGCCCTCCTGCCCCGAGGGAGCGGCTGAGCTTCAGCTGCTGCGGCCAGAGAGTGGAGGAGCGTAGCTCACCTCGGGGAGGCCTCCAGCACAGGGCTTGCTCTTCCCCCGGATGGAGTAGCACGGGCTGGCGTGGGTGTAGGCTGTGTGGGGCCCCAGCAGCCTGGGCAGGGTGTAGGTGCCAGGACCTGGAGGGGGAACGGGCAGAGAGCGAGTCCTGCGGGGAGAGGAGCGGCGCCCGGCGCGGAGAGGAGCAGGAAGGACGTCCTGCCCCTCCCTGGGTCGCCTCCACCTTGCACCGCCCGCGGCGCGGCGTCAGTGGCTCCGAGCCCCAGCTGCCGGTTCTCGTGTGGGATGGGAGAGCTGGCGCTCCGGGACATCAGGAAGCGTGTCAAGAGAGCCTTGCGGCCTGCTGCGGAGCCCCGTCCCTGGGGCCGTTGAAAAAGCTGTCCAGCAGATGCTCCCTGGAGCACACGCAGGCTGCAGGGGCGCGTGGCTCCCAGTTCCTTACCTGGAGAGCGCTCGTCCTTAGTCTCGTGCCGGAAGACCATGGAGTGCGCCGGCGCGCGTCTGTAGCGGTGTTTGTCGGCCTCGTCGACAGAGTAGTCGCCTGGGCGGAGGAGAAGCGGAGAAGAGCAGTGAAGTTGGGCTCTTTGCCCCAGGCCGAAGAGGAAAGGGCAGGAGGCGGCGCTCAGCCTTGTTTCTTTTCTCTCCGGAACCCTCCGAGGCTCCTTCCGGGCGTGAGCTGATGGCTTGGTAGCCCGCTAGCGCAGGGCGACAGCGAGGCGCGCTTGGCTTGGCCGGAAGAAGTGCTGGAGAAACAGTACTCACTGGGTCCAGGGGTGACCTCTGTCCTTATCTTGTGGCGCCCGCAGATGGGCTGTGCTGGAGCCACGTACTTCCCGTTCCTGGTGATGGAGGACTGGACGTAGTACCTGGGGCCGGGCGAGCAGCTCTCTGTGACCAGGGAGCCGGCCCCTCGAAATGTGTACGCGGGGGCCTTGGTTTTGGTGGGATTGTGATCCCGGTAACCTGGCAAGAAAAGCCCGTGAAAGGCCACCTGCCCGCAACTGCGCTTTGAAAGCCAGTTTCTGCGTGGGGCAGCTGGAGTCGCCGGCCTCAACAAATTCCCCTCCCCTGCGACTTCTTCCCTCAAGAATGACGCCAGCGGGCCGCTCCAAAGGCGCAACGGCTCCCGGCGCTGTGCGGCTAACCGCAGTATGGCCAGAATGCTACTGGCGCAAAGAACTACGCCCCAAAACAGTTGCGAGCCAACTTAAAGCAACCGTGAAGATCACTTCTCTCATGGTTTGCTTTCCCGGAGGCCCGATGGAAAGAAACCTCAATACCCGTAGAGAAGAAAGGGACGAGGAGAACAGCCTTCCTCCTGTGCGCTCCGGGTTACGGTGCCGCTAAGGCCCCCTCCGTGCTCCGCAGAGCCCGCGGCCCTTTCCCGGGCGCTCCCATCAGCAGCCTGAGCCTTCCTCTGGCCAGCCCGTGTCCTTGCTGCGGCCGAGAGCACGGGGGCCTGGCGCAGAGGGGAATGGAGCTGTGGCCGCTCGTCCCCTGGAGGCGGCGGACGTGCCGCCCCTCCTCGCGACGGTGCTTTTACCTGTTGTCCCAGGGATGGAGTACTTGGGGCCCGGGCCCGTGAACTGGGCCGCGACGGGGCCGCGCGGGCGGTGAGGTCTCCAGGTGCCCACCCAGGCTCCGTCCATGCTGGAGGCACCCGCAAAGCCTGCGGCAACAGCAGAAAGTCGCTCAGGGCCTTCCTGACAGAGCCGCGCTGGGAAGCCTCCTCGGGAGGAGCAGCAACGCTTCCGCTTTCTCAGCCTTGACCGTCCGAGCGGGCACAGACGAGCCTGTCGGCTGCTGCAGCTCTCGGTCGCAGGGTGCGGCGAGACTGAGGGCAGGCAGCGATGGGGCAGGAGAGGTTGTGGTCTCAGCTGCCAGGTGGCCCCGGCTCGTCGTGGGGACGCACTGTGACATCACAGAGGCCGCTGGTGCCTGTCCTGTGTCCTGTCGCATCATATGGCTGATGGGGAGCCGGGGACGTCCAGCTCGCAGGGCCAGACCTTGGTGAGCTCTGCACGGCAGCAGCGAGGGCAGAACGGATGCGATTTTTGCCTTTCGCCAAGGAGCCGCGCACTCCTGTAGCGCCGGGGTCGTATAATAACGTGGGCGTGCACGTGGACACCCGGCATGTCTGCTCTGGGTCTGTTTTCCAGCTGCCCCTTCAGCTGTGTTTGCTTTTCCTGGGGAGGGCGAGCTGGGCTGGGGGCTGTAAGCAGAACCTGCTGTCGGGGGCTCTGCCTTAGCCAGGTGTGGCCGTATCTCTTGGGAGCGGCCGTTACCCGCTGGGTGCCAAAGGCAGGTGTCGATTCTTGCCGTGTGCCCGCGCAGGCCGTCAGGGAATCTACACCTCCCCCCAGCACTTCTATGGCTGGATCCTCGTGCCGATGGGGCTGCGCCCGGCAGGGACAGATACTCCGACATCGCGGGCACGGAGTCACTTTCTCACCGCCTGGACCCCCTGGCAGAGCCCGAGGCCAATACAAACGCAACCAAGCAGGTTTAGCTGCTGCCCGTTTCCACTCCAGAAGCTGGTGGACACCTTTCCTCGGCTGCGGGAGCTCCTGCGGGTCCCAAGGGGAAAAAAGACCTGAGCAGCAGCGTGCACGGGTCCCAGGGCAGGCTGCGGCGTGCCCCCGCCTTTGCCAGCTGGGCCAACGGCAGCCTCCGTTTCAAAGGCCTGCGCTGTCCTGCCCGCGCTCGTCGCAGCGCGCACAAACGTCGGAGCCGACTTTGGTGTCGAAATAAAGCAGCTGATGTTCACAGCAAACCCTGCTCTTCCCCTTCGATGGCCCGGAGACAGATGAAGCGGCTTTTCCGGTCTCCCTGGGAGGGTTTGGATGGGGGTGGGAAGTTGGAGCCGTCTGATTCTGTCAGCGGTGTGCAAGTTTTGACAGCTGCAGCGCGAGGGTCCCCAGGGTCCCGCCCGAGGGTGTCGCGCTCTGAGTTAACGCCCCCAGGCGTTACCCGGGGCTTTGGTTAGCGCCCACCAAGGGTCTCGCTCCCTGGCTTTTACGGCTTGTGACCATCAGGGCGCTCTGACTGCTGTCAGCCCGTTCCTGTCCCACCCCGCCGCTCGTCCCTGCACGGGACAGCTCGGGGAGCATTCCCGGTACAACGCTCTGGGTGCCTGCTGTCCCCGGCCCCTGCGCGCACCCTTCATCTCGGCGCGGAGCCGGCGAGCACCGTTTCCAGGTGTTGGATACCTGGAGTACCAGGGGCACTTAGTGAACAATCCAGACCGAACGGAATTGTTATGTTTGTGAGCAGCAGGCCTCAAGGACATCGCTGAAGCCGCCTGTAAGAAAGCACTGAAGCCACCTGTGAGAAAATAATGAGGCCGCCTGTGAGAAAGTAATGAAGCTTCCTGTGAGAAAGTAAACGAAGCAACCTTGAAGAAGATTGCAAACAACTTTGAGAAGTGAAAACATGAAAAGTACAGGACTTTCCAGGTTAACGGACATCCAGATTAGCTAAGTGCAAGTAGGAGGGATATGCAAATGTAACCATTAGAGCTTAAGCCAATCACGCAATGACTAGTAGGCATATTTTATCTTAGCAATATAAATATGCGCATCTGGGACTAATAAATGGAACTACGCTTATTACTCATATTGAGTCTTTGTCGTACGTTCCTCCGTCGCTCGCATCCAGGGGCCGCCCGTAAGGGTGGGTCAGAAAATCAGCATTGGCTCAGCCTCGCCATGGAGGCCCTCCAGCTGGACCGCGGATTTGGTGCGGCCTGCGGTCAGCTCGCAGCTGGACACGCGTTGCTGCCAGCAGCCTGCCCGAGACGCAGTTGTTTTTCCCAGGAGCAGAATTGTTATGCACAAGGCCGGCTCTGGCCTGACCACAAAACGTACAACACCCTTGAGACGGCGCAGAGCGGCGCGGGGGTGCCACGGCTCGGCCCTGGCGCCAGGGCTGGCAGAGATCACCGAGCAGCTGCTGTTGAGGAGGATGGATCACAGCTGCTGTCTCAAAACCGGCGCTGAGAACGTGCCTTTAACTGAACTTTGCTCAAAATCCGCACTTCTGTCCTAAGGGCCGGAACAGGCGGAGCTCCCCAGAGCAAAGGAGGAGCAGGGCTTGGTACTTGGCAGAAAAGGTCGGCCCCTAACAGCGAGCCCCCGGAGAGCTCTCCCCACCACGATCGACATCGACACCGAGCGTGAGGACCGGCGGGACGCTGCCTGGACCTGGGACCGTAGGGACGCCTTGGACCCGCGGTGGTAGCTATTCCCCTTTTTTTCCCCTATCTTTACTTTTCCTTTTCCCTCCCTTTCACCTATCGCGCGCCGCTTTACGGGCAAAACAATCAAGTCTGTGCTGTTTGATTGAAGCCAGCCCCTCTGGCGTGTTCGCCGTAATTCTGCGCTGCGAGATCGCACTAAAGAACCATCGCGAGTCCCGAGCGGGCCGTGACGTTTTTCACATGGGCGTCACGGACAGGATCCTGAACGACAGAGGGGCGCAGGGGCTGCGGGCTGTAACACCGCGCTCAGGGGCTGCTTCTCCAGCACGGCCCTTCCCTCCCGCACCCCCCGGCCTCGCCGAGCGGGAGCCGCGGAGCAGCGCTGGCCCCGCCGAGGTCCCGCAGCCAGCTGGGGAGCGCAGGCAGGCAGCCCCCTGCCCGTGCAGGGCGCTGCGCGCGGGCGAGGCGGCTGCCCGAGGGCCCCAGGCCGCTCATGGGAGCGCCTGGACGCTCCTGGGGTGCGCGGGCAAGGCACCGCGTGCACGCAGGGTGCGCGTGCGAGGGGTTTGCGAGGGGAAGCTGAGGGGTGCTTGTGCGAGGCTGCGCGTGGGGCCACCCCCTCGGCGCCCCGTGGGGTACAGGTGTCCCCCCATCCCCACACCCTCCCCCTGCCTCCCCCAGGAGCCAGGCCCCTGTCCCTGCCGCGTCCCGTCCCCACCCCAAGCACAGGCAGGGGACACGAGGCACCGCTCAGTGTTTTATTTATTGTCCCCGGCTGCGACAAAGGGGTTGTGCCCAGGGTGTTCCCAGGCGTGAGGGGGTGACACTGGGGCCGCGGGGACAACACGGGGCGTCAGCACACAGCGAGGGCGGCGCTGGGGTGGGGGACAATGTGGGGTGTTAGCAGGGCTGGCCTGTGGGGCTGATGACACGGGGTGATCTGCTGTGGGTGTGGGGACGGGGTGGCCCTGCGTGGGGACATGGGCCGTCCTTGTGCACTGCCGCGTGCATGAGGACACGTGGAGTGTCACCATGCGTGTGCGGGGGCTCACGGGGTACAGGTCTATCCCCAGACACGTAACAGGACCCCAGAGACGGCTGCCCTCCCCGAGCTGTCCCTGCTCGGCTGCGCCCCATGGTGACACAGACGTCCCGAGCCCCTGCGTCTCCCTGCTACGCGATGCCACGTCCCGTACCTCCACCCGCCCCCGCGCGTCCCCGTCTCCTACCCACGCTCGCAGATGAGCTCGACGACGCTGTGCTCCATGGGGACGGGGTCGAGGCAGCGGTGGGCGGCGCTGGCGGCCACCTCGTCCAGCAGCCCCTGCACCACCCGCTCGTCGGCGGCGAAGCGCCAGAGGTAGAGCTGCAGGTAGTGCCCGTCCACCTGCACCTGCTGCAGCCCGAAGCGCCCCAGCGTCCGCAGCCGCACGCACTCCAGCAGCGTCTTCAGGCTGATCTTGATGATCCCTGTCAGCACCGACACCTGGGGCGCGGGGACGCTCCCAGTCACATCTGCACCAGGGTGTGGGGACACTGGGGGCTCCCCTCTCCAGGCCAGCAGCTCCTAGGACACGCTCAAACCCCGGGATCCCCGGAGTCCTGACACGTGGCATGTGGGGACACCGGGGACACGTGGCCCAAATCCCCTCAGCGGGGGCGACACGAGGGACACCCTTGTGCTGGCTGCCGCTCCCAAGCCTGGCCGCATGGGACATGGAGGAGACGTGGCACAGGGGCACAGGGACACTCTTGGCCTGGCCGCTGGGAGCACAGGGACATGGGGACACCCTCACCCGGGACCCCCCGCGTCCTGACACCTAGGACAGGGAGCCTCAGCGGGAACACCCCTGTTGCGGTCAGCAGCCCCACGGGCCCCAACAGCTGGCTCTCGGGGACACCAGGGACAGGTGGCAGCCGGGAAGGTGGGCAGGTGAGAGACCCTGGGGGGCCCTTGGGGACACGGGGACGGCCCCGCGGCCTCACCTTGTTGAACTCGACAGGGCTGAAGATGTCAATGCGTTCGGAGAAGAGCTTCTGGATGTTGCTGAGCAGGTGGGTGTCCATGGGGGCGCTGGGGACAGTGACAGCAGGACAGTCAGGGACACGGGGACAGCCAGGTGCTTGAGAGAGCCAGGGGTGCGGGGGCAGGGACGCAGGGACGGCCAGGACACGGGGATGGGGACACAGAGATGGCCGGAGGCTGCGGGGACAGTCAGGGGACACTGGGACGGTTTGGGGACACAAGGACAGGACCATGACGACGGGCGGTGGATGTGGGGACAGTCAGGGAACGTGGGGATGGGCAAGGACAGCGAGAGACAAGACGACGACGGGACACAAGGCGCATGGGATCGTCAGGGGATACTGGGACAGCCTGGGGACAGACGGGGATGGTCAGGGGATACTGGGACAGCCACGGGATGTGGAGATGGTGGGAGGGATGCTGGGACAGCTCGGGAACATGAAGAGGGTCACGGGGGAGATGCAGCGGTTAGCGCAGGTGGACGCAGGGTGGCCCGGGGGGTGGCACCGGGTGCAGGGCTGGCCTGGGGGTGTAGCTGGGGGCGTAGCGCCCCGCTGCGTGCGAGCTGCTGTAGATGGAGAAGGCGCGCCGGCTGGAGTCGCTGCTCTGCGCCCGCCGCACTCCCTCCTCGAAGAGCTGCCCCACCTGCGGCACCGCGCCCTCAGCGCTGGTATGCCAGAATCCACCCAAAATACCCTCTGGCACCCCTCTGGGACCCCCAAAGAGCCTCAAGGACCTTGCAGTGACCTCAAGGATCGCTCCGGACCCTTCGGGGACCCTCTGGGCCCCCCGGGAATGTCAGGCCCCCCTCAGGCCCCCCCATCCAGTCCCAACCTGGATGTCGATGGCGGTGATGTCCTCGACCACGCGCTTCATGACGGCACGAACGTTGCGTGGCTCGACGGTGCCCAGCCAGTCTCGCGTCTCCACGCTCTTCCTCAGCATCTGTGCCACCGCGGCACCCTGGACCTGCACGTAGTGGTCGAGCAGCCGCTGCGCCGCCCCCCGCGCCTCTGCGCACAGCGCCGGTCCTGGTGTCACTGCTGGGCCCGAGTCCTGGTGGTCCAAGGGACAGGGAGACACGGAGGAACCCCCCGCACCTCCGCGCACAGCGCTGTCCCCACCGTCACCACGGCCCCGCGGCCTGGGGACACGAGGGACACGGGAACGCGTGGGGACGCCCCCTGTGCCTCCAGCATCCGATGTCCTGGGGGCACAGGGACATCGGGGACACACAGGATGCTCTCCAGGCCACCCCACCTGCAGCAGCATCACTGCCGTCCCCGTACCCTTGGGGGGCTGTGGGGGGGACGTGGGGTCATGCTGAGGTGCCCTTGGGGACATCTGGGAGACCCTGACACAAGTGAGGCCCCTTCTGCCTCCGTGTGCACTGCCATCCCCAGGGTCAGATCCTGGCTGGACATGGCGCCGCAGCAGGGCACCGGGAGGGACGTGAGGACGTTCTGGGGTCCCCCAGGGGCATTTAGGGGCACACACAGACAGGAGGAAGATCCCCATACCGCCCCACGCACCACTGTCCCCACCGTGACATCCTGGGTGGACACAGGGCCACAGGGGAACGCGGGGCCATTCTGGGGACGATCAGACCGTTTTAGGTCCACTCAGCGATGCGTCGGGGGACACAGAAGACCCCCAGGCCTCCACGCACGCCAGGGTGCCCACCGCTGCGTCCTGACTGGGGGTGCAGGGCCATCGTGTGACATCTGGGGACATTCAGGGTCCCCCGAGGTCCATTCTGGGGCCACCCAGGGCAGTTGGGGGGCTCACCTGGGGGGGGAACTGCTCGTCGGTGAGCGTGAGGATGTAGCTGACGGTGGTGGCCTCGTAGTCAAGGCAGAGGCGGGCGAGGAGCAGCAGCAGGGCTGGGGGTGCCGCGGGGGCGCCCCGCTCAGCCGGGCCGTCGGCGAAGCCCCGGGCAGTGCGGCAGAGCCAGCGCACGAAGGCCACCACCAGCCCCTCGCGCACCGCCTCCACGCAGAACTCCCCCTGCCACAAAGACAGCGGGTCACACCCCAAAAATACCACTCCGGGGCGCGGAAAACCCACCAACTGCCCCACGCAAGCTCCAAGCCGCCCCGCTGACCCCCAACTGCCTTGTGCAACCCCCCGGCCTCCCGCTCTGCGCCGTCTCAAGGGTGTTGTACGTTTTGTGGTCAGGCCAGAGCCGGCCTTGTGCATAACAATTCTGCTCCTGGGAAAAACAACTGCGTCTCGGGCAGGCTGCTGGCAGCAACGCGTGTCCAGCTGCGAGCTGACCGCAGGCCGCACCAAATCCGCGGTCCAGCTGGAGGGCCTCCATGGCGAGGCTGAGCCAATGCTGATTTTCTGACCCACCCTTACGGGCGGCCCCTGGATGCGAGCGACGGAGGAACGTACGACAAAGACTCAATATGAGTAATAAGCGTAGTTCCATTTATTAGTCCCAGATGCGCATATTTATATTGCTAAGATAAAATATGCCTACTAGTCATTGCGTGATTGGCTTAAGCTCTAATGGTTACATTTGCATATCCCTCCTACTTGCACTTAGCTAATCTGGATGTCCGTTAACCTGGAAAGTCCTGTACTTTTCATGTTTTCACTTCTCAAAGTTGTTTGCAATCTTCTTCAAGGTTGCTTCGTTTACTTTCTCACAGGAAGCTTCATTACTTTCTCACAGGCGGCCTCATTATTTTCTCACAGGTGGCTTCAGTACTTTCTTACAGGCGGCTTCAGCGATGTCCTTGAGGCCTGCTGCTCACAAACATAACAATTCCGTTCGGTCTGGATTGTTCACTAAGTGCCCCTGGTACTCCAGGTATCCAACACCTGGAAACGGTGCTCGCCGGCTCCGCGCCGAGATGAAGGGTGCGCGCAGGGGCCGGGGACAGCAGGCACCCAGAGCGTTGTACCGGGAATGCTCCCCGAGCTGTCCCGTGCAGGGACGAGCGGCGGGGTGGGACAGGAACGGGCTGACAGCAGTCAGAGCGCCCTGATGGTCACAAGCCGTAAAAGCCAGGGAGCGAGACCCTTGGTGGGCGCTAACCAAAGCCCCGGGTAACGCCTGGGGGCGTTAACTCAGAGCGCGACACCCTCGGGCGGGACCCTGGGGACCCTCGCGCTGCAGCTGTCAAAACTTGCACACCGCTGACAGAATCAGACGGCTCCAACTTCCCACCCCCATCCAAACCCTCCCAGGGAGACCGGAAAAGCCGCTTCATCTGTCTCCGGGCCATCGAAGGGGAAGAGCAGGGTTTGCTGTGAACATCAGCTGCTTTATTTCGACACCAAAGTCGGCTCCGACGTTTGTGCGCGCTGCGACGAGCGCGGGCAGGACAGCGCAGGCCTTTGAAACGGAGGCTGCCGTTGGCCCAGCTGGCAAAGGCGGGGGCACGCCGCAGCCTGCCCTGGGACCCGTGCACGCTGCTGCTCAGGTCTTTTTTCCCCTTGGGACCCGCAGGAGCTCCCGCAGCCGAGGAAAGGTGTCCACCAGCTTCTGGAGTGGAAACGGGCAGCAGCTAAACCTGCTTGGTTGCGTTTGTATTGGCCTCGGGCTCTGCCAGGGGGTCCAGGCGGTGAGAAAGTGACTCCGTGCCCGCGATGTCGGAGTATCTGTCCCTGCCGGGCGCAGCCCCATCGGCACGAGGATCCAGCCATAGAAGTGCTGGGGGGAGGTGTAGATTCCCTGACGGCCTGCGCGGGCACACGGCAAGAATCGACACCTGCCTTTGGCACCCAGCGGGTAACGGCCGCTCCCAAGAGATACGGCCACACCTGGCTAAGGCAGAGCCCCCGACAGCAGGTTCTGCTTACAGCCCCCAGCCCAGCTCGCCCTCCCCAGGAAAAGCAAACACAGCTGAAGGGGCAGCTGGAAAACAGACCCAGAGCAGACATGCCGGGTGTCCACGTGCACGCCCACGTTATTATACGACCCCGGCGCTACAGGAGTGCGCGGCTCCTTGGCGAAAGGCAAAAATCGCATCCGTTCTGCCCTCGCTGCTGCCGTGCAGAGCTCACCAAGGTCTGGCCCTGCGAGCTGGACGTCCCCGGCTCCCCATCAGCCATATGATGCGACAGGACACAGGACAGGCACCAGCGGCCTCTGTGATGTCACAGTGCGTCCCCACGACGAGCCGGGGCCACCTGGCAGCTGAGACCACAACCTCTCCTGCCCCATCGCTGCCTGCCCTCAGTCTCGCCGCACCCTGCGACCGAGAGCTGCAGCAGCCGACAGGCTCGTCTGTGCCCGCTCGGACGGTCAAGGCTGAGAAAGCGGAAGCGTTGCTGCTCCTCCCGAGGAGGCTTCCCAGCGCGGCTCTGTCAGGAAGGCCCTGAGCGACTTTCTGCTGTTGCCGCAGGCTTTGCGGGTGCCTCCAGCATGGACGGAGCCTGGGTGGGCACCTGGAGACCTCACCGCCCGCGCGGCCCCGTCGCGGCCCAGTTCACGGGCCCGGGCCCCAAGTACTCCATCCCTGGGACAACAGGTAAAAGCACCGTCGCGAGGAGGGGCGGCACGTCCGCTCCGTTCCCCTCTGCGCCAGGCCCCCGTGCTCTCGGCCGCAGCAAGGACACGGGCTGGCCAGAGGAAGGCTCAGGCTGCTGATGGGAGCGCCCGGGAAAGAGCCGCGGGCTCTGCGGAGCACGGAGGGGGCCTTAGCGGCACCGTAACCCGGAGCGCACAGGAGGAAGGCTGTTCTCCTCGTCCCTTTCTTCTCTACGGGTATTGAGGTTTCTTTCCATCGGGCCTCCGGGAAAGCAAACCATGAGAGATGTGATCTTCACGGTTGCTTTAAGTTGGCTCGCAACTGTTTTGGGGCGTAGTTCTTTGCGCCAGTAGCATTCTGGCCATACTGCGGTTAGCCGCACAGCGCCGGGAGCCGTTGCGCCTTTGGAGCGGCCCGCTGGCGTCATTCTTGGAGGAAGAAGTCGCAGGGGAGGGGAATTTGTTGAGGCCGGCGACTCCAGCTGCCCCACGCAGAAACTGGCTTTCAAAGCGCAGTTGCGGGCAGGTGGCCTTTCACGGGCTTTTCTTGCCAGGTTACCGGGATCACAATCCCACCAAAACCAAGGCCCCCGCGTACACATTTCGAGGGGCCGGCTCCCTGGTCACAGAGAGCTGCTCGCCCGGCCCCAGGTACTACGTCCAGTCCTCCATCACCAGGAACGGGAAGTACGTGGCTCCAGCACAGCCCATCTGCGGGCGCCACAAGATAAGGACAGAGGTCACCCCTGGACCCAGTGAGTACTGTTTCTCCAGCACTTCTTCCGGCCAAGCCAAGCGCGCCTCGCTGTCGCCTTGCGCTAGCGGGCTACCAAGCCATCAGCTCACGCCCGGAAGGAGCCTCGGAGGGTTCTGGAGAGAAAAGAAACAAGGCTGAGCGCCGCCTCCTGCCCTTTCCTCTTCGGCCTGGGGCAAAGAGCCCAACTTCACTGCTCTTCTCCGCTTCTCCTCCGCCCAGGCGACTACTCTGCCGACGAGGCCGACAAACACCGCTACAGACGCGCGCCGGCGCACTCCATGGTCTTCCGGCACGAGACTAAGGACGAGCGCTCTCCAGGTAAGGAACTGGGAGCCACGCGCCCCTGCAGCCTGCGTGTGCTCCAGGGAGCATCTGCTGGACAGCTTTTTCAACGGCCCCAGGGACGGGGCTCCGCAGCAGGCCGCAAGGCTCTCTTGACACGCTTCCTGATGTCCCAGAGCGCCAGCTCTCCCATCCCACACGAGAACCGGCAGCTGGGGCTCGGAGCCACTGACGCTGCGCCGCGGGCGGTGCAAGGTGGAGGCGACCCAGGGAGGGGCAGGACGTCCTTCCTGCTCCTCTCCGCGCCGGGCGCCGCTCCTCTCCCCGCAGGACTCGCTCTCTGCCCGTTCCCCCTCCAGGTCCTGGCACCTACACCCTGCCCAGGCTGCTGGGGCCCCGCACAGCCTACACCCACGCCAGCCCGTGCTACTCCATCCGGGGGAAGAGCAAGCCCTGTGCTGGAGGCCTCCCCGAGGTGAGCTACGCTCCTCCGCTCTCTGGCCGCAGCAGCTGAAGCTCAGCCGCTCCCTCGGGGCAGGAGGGCTCCAGCGCCTGCTGCAGCCTCTCGTAACGCACCTTTGCCTGCACCGGCGGCAGAACCCCAGAAGCCGCGGATCCCTGGCTCTCCGCTGCCAGCAGCGGGAGAGGGGAGGCTCTGCCGGCACCCGCAGCCCCTCGCTTTCCAACACGGACCGCTTTGGTGGGGCAAAGCTCGTCGGCGCTAACGGGAATCGCCCTCCTCCTCTGGGAACTCTGCCTCTCGGCAGGGGATCAGGAGGCGCCCTGGTTCCCCTCGCTTCCCTGGCCGGCCAGCCCAAGGAGCGCGGCCCGCGTGGGCGCCCGGCGAGAATCGCCGCCCGCCTTTGGTACCCAGCAACCTCCCGCCTCTCTTACAGACGCCAGGTCCTGCTGCGTTCCCCAAGGTGGAACTGGACGTCTACAAAACCAGGGCTCCCAAGTACACCATGCCGCTCAAAACCAAACTTGCCGGCGACCAAACGGTGAAGCCGGGGCCAGCAGACTACCACCTGGGAAAGGTAAGGCAGCCTGCCCGCCTCTCCTCCTCCGCTTTGCCACGAGCAGCCCTTCCGCATCCGCCCGTGCCGACGGGGCTCCTGGGAACTCGACGCCTCGCTGCAGCCACCGCCTGCGGGACAGCAGCCCGGCTGCCTTGGCCCAGAGCCGAGCAGAGGCAGGCCAGACAACGCGGCTCTGCCTGCCCGGTAGCCCAGCCATTCCACGCCGCTATGCGTGCACACATCACAAGCTCTTCGGGAGCAGGCGCCGCCGCCGAAGGGACGAGCAGACCTGGCTTGCGCACTGGGCATCGGCGGGGAGGGCAGGGGCGTCCGGCCAGGCCTGGCTGGAGCTAGAAGGCCTCTGGACTTGAGCAAGTTCCACCGCCAGCTCGGCTGCCGCTCTCCAGCTGGGCTCGCCCCGCCGGATGGCGCGGCCGTGGGGCTCCATTTGCCTCAGAGGCACGATCCGTTCTTTGAGCGGCCTCCTGAAAACCTTCCACGGGTGTATTTTGGCCGCCCCTGAGGTCCTTTCCTCTTGCCTTTACGTTCCTCCCCAAGAAGGGGAGAAACGCCACCGGGGAGCGGCAGCAGACCATCACAATGTCCTGATGACGCAGGAGGTTTCCAGCAAGCGCGCCGTGGGCACGGGGGCAGTCGGCTGCAAGCGCCCCGGCGCGCCGACAGCAACGCAGGACAAATGGCCGAGGCACACAGAGCGACTCGTTACGCCGGGCGGCCTTCCCTGATGATGAGCCTTCTGGAGAAGGTGGCGGCACCACGGTCACCTTTTTTTCTTCTCACTTTTCCCCTCTAGGTGACGCTGACCAAGCCCCGGGCACCTGCTCCCACTTTTGGTCTCCGGCATTCCCCCTACGTGGCCCCTCTGATATGAGTCCGATAAGAACATGCGCCCAGAGATCGTCTCCGTGCACCTTCTGCGGGGAGAGGGGCTGCGTGAGCGCCAACCGTCGGCTCGCTCGCTTCACGTCCGTGCCTCGGCTAAAACACCGCAAGCCGAGGACAAGGGGAGAGCTCCGGCACCGACAGCGGGAGCCAGGCAGAGCTCCGACGGCGCCGTTTCCCCCGACCGGAGCGAAGCGCTGCTCCGCGAAAGCAGTCCGGCCCTGCCCCGCGCTCTCCCACCCCCCGGCCCGGCGTCCCGCAGGCACGGGCTCGGCCCCAAGGCCCCAGTCCATCTCGGCACCCGCCTTGCCGGTGCGCACGGGCGGCTGCTCTCCAGGGAAGGAACGCCGCGCGGGGAAGCTCGCAGCCGTGCCTCTCCTGCCGCTCCCGCGCTGGGCAGCGCCCGCCCCAAGCTGGCGCCGGCAGCGCCCCGTGCCGCGGAAGCCGAGGGCAGGGCGGCTGTGCCGGGGGGCGGGAGGCGGCAGGGCAGCTGCCGGGGCGAGACCCACAACCCCCGCCCCGGCCGGACGGCGTGCCCCGCAGCCCCGGCCGGACGGCGCCGGAGCGGGGAGCTGTTCGCCGGGGGAGCCGCGGCGGCGGCAGCCCCGGCTGGGGCGGGAAAAGGCGGGGCGGAGGCCGCGCCCGGGCGCGGCCCCGCGCAGGAGGGCCCGAGCAGGTTTATTTCCTCGCTCCCCAAACCGCGGCGATTAGCCGCACCGATCCCCCCGCCGGCGCGGGTGCCGCCGCTCCCTCCACCCACGAGCTGCGCGGCCCCCGGCCCGCGGAGGAGCGGCGGGACAGCCCCGCGGGGAGCCCGCGGCTCTCAGGGGAGCTGCGAGGGGAGCTCTGCCTTCGGGAAGGGCCGGGAGCGCCCTCGGCTTCCCTGTACAACGGCTGCGGTGCACGCGGCTGCGTGAACGGAACCGGCAGCGAGCGGGAGCGGAATTACAAGGGCCAGAAACTGCCTCCGCAGCCGGGGACCGACCCCTGAGCGCCGACGTGCCAGTGAGAAGCCGCCGTTCTTTGTTGCGGCGCTGATGCGCGGGGGTCGCTCCGCCTGGCGCGCGTGCGGGTCTGGAAATCTGGGCAGAAGACATTCAGTGATTCCATGCATAACCACCGATAATTCCCAGAGCACAGACACAAAATCACCAGTTTTCCGATAAACCATTGATACCACATTCCCCACCCACTCGCGCACGCTGTCTTTCGAGTCAAGGGTCCTCCCGTGGTCCCGGGGGCCGCTGGAGCATCCCCTCCTCGACTCTGCTGGCTGAGCCCCCCTCAAATCTCCCTCTGTGGTCTCGGGAACAGGCCGCATCGTCCTGGACTTTCTGCCTGCAAAGGACTGGCTCAGGGCGTGCGTTCACACCTCGTTCTGCAGGCCTGCCTTTGCTCTGCCACCCTTGCGAACCGCCCCGGATGCGCCAGGCTAACTTCTGACTAACAGGTCTAAACCCGCCTGGTCCCTCTACGGATTAACAGAGCTCAGATAAAATTTAGCCTACATGGCTACAGTAATAGAGTAAGCCACAATCACCTCATGTTGACATTAAATTTTCCAAAATCATATTATTCTAAAATTATGTTGATTAATCATTTCTATCACATAACAAGAGGAAAACGGAGGCGCGGATGGGGCAGGGTCTGTTAAAGCTGCCGAGGCGAAGGAGGAACAAAGGCAGACGAGGCCTGGGGCAGCCGAGCGCATGCCGAGCTGTTTGTGGGGCGGTACTGAGAAGAGGGGCTAAGGAAACTTTAATAGATATGGCATTTATTGATTATTGCTGTGCATGCTAATACAAATAGCGTTTGATGCTTTGCTAACTAGCTATTGTAAAAACTACCCGAGGGGGGGAAGTCTTGTATTCCCCAACCGAGGGGTCTTGCTTTGTGCTTTGAACTCTTTATCTGAAGTGAGAAGTCCTGCACCTCCCGCACAAGGACAGTCCTGATAAGAACCAAGGGGTCTCCTGCGAGAAGTCCTGCACCTCCCACACAAGGACAGTCCTGATAAGAACCAAGGGGCCTCCTTCAGGAGCCAGCTAAAACTGGACAAATGACTTCTTGGAACTAATTGTAATACCTAAATGACCTCTTGGAACTAATTTTAATACGGAGCGGGGATAGCTCATGCATATGTATAGGCGTGTTTTTTTAACTTCATGCATATGTAACACTTGGTTGTATAAAATTCAAAGTGAATTGCCATGCCAGGCGCGCACGATTTTGGCGGGACTACCCCCCGTGCTGCCCGGCGCCGAATAAACATACCTACTTTACAATCTTACAGATTGTGGAGTCTGCTTTCCGCACGTCAGTTTGGCGAGCCAGGCAGGAGGCTCTCTGCTTGGCTGCGGGATCGACTGCGGAGCGGACTCTCCTAGGCGCGCCCCGAGCACTTTCCTCGGAGGAGCCTCCGCTGCCAGCCGCTCACCACGGGAGCAGACAACAACCTCCTAAAGCCGCGGACCAAACGGTATGTTTAATGGTAGGGGCCTGTAAGTCGTACGCGTGGCCGGGGCAGCTGGTAAATCGCGCAGAGACGTCTGGCGTGCAGCATAGTCCCCTTTGGGTGGGTACCCAGGTTGGTTTGGGGCTCCAGTTGGGGACTCACTGACCGATAGAGTGACCACTAGTGATCCTGGGAGTAGATCAAATTAGTCTGTGTTTTGCTGGTATCGATTTTTGGTTCTTGTAATAAGGCATTTTGTGTTGGCTACTGATTTGGACTTGCTGAACCATAGTGTCTGCGTGAAGGATTCTTGTGTGTGTGTGATCTATGTTGCATGGTAAAAATTCTATGTTGCGTGCAGGACCTTCTATGGTGTAAATGCCTGTGTTGTGAAAGCGTGAGTGAGTCTCGGGAATCCTAGCAAAGCTGTGACTGTGTGTGGCGTGAGGTCTGTCCAGCCGCCCCTAGCCACCCAGATTCTTCTGAGGTGGGCTAGAAAGCAAGGGGACTTTCCTCTTTCCCAAGTTTCTTGTATGATTGTGTGACCACTATGAGTGTGTGGACGTTCACGAGAGTGTGAACACTGTGAGTCTATGTAAATTGTATTGTTTGTGTGCAAAGATTGAATTGGATCCAAAGTGTGTGTTTGTAACCGCGGTAGTAGTTTATTGTGTTCTGTCATTGTAGATTCCTTTGTTCCCTTGTGGTGGGACCCTGACGGTCCTGAATAGTGTCCTTTACACCACGGTAACTCTCGTAAACCTATATTTTGTTCTAGAGTGTAAGGGTTGTGGTGAAAAGTTGTGGGTAAAGGTTGGCTGAAATTCCGAGCATCCTAAGTGTAAAATTTAGACTGGGATAAGAAAGAAAGGGCTGTGTTTGTGTACAAAAGAAGGATAAATAATAAATCAATAAATATGGGAGGGGGTCAGAGTAGAGGAATAATAAACAAAAGTCCTCTGGGTTTCATACTTGCTCACTGGGAAGATATTGCTGGGACTGGAAGTACGGAAAGTAAAAAGACCCTTATCAAATATTGCAATCAATGGTGGCCGTTGTACAAGCTAGAAGGTGAGGCTAAGTGGCCGTCTGATGGGTCAATAGATTATAACACCCTTTTACAACTAATGTTGTTTTTAAGAAGAGAAAGAAAATGGGATAAGGTTTCGTATGCAGATATGTTTTTCACCCTCCGAAACCACCCGGAATGGCAAAGGGGCTGTGGAATGGTGCCCCCACAGGACCCTATGGTACTCGCGCTTGAGCGAGAAAACAAGGAGCTCAGAGGTAAACTGAGGCGGTGTTGTTCGGCATGTAGTATCAGACAAAGATGTACTAAGGCAAGTAAGATTCATCAGGCGCCAGAACAAGATTTAACTGATTTGTTTAAGCCTCCCCCTCGACCACAGGAACAGGATGCGGACTCGGACAGAGCTTTGACTCCCCCGGACAGTCCCGTATCTTCCCGTACTAGGAAGAAATCCGCTCCAACAGTTTTTCAAGCACCTCTCCGGGAGGCGGTGGGACCGGATGGTGGGACGATGTTAATTAAAGTACCCTTTTCTACTGCTGACCTAGGGGAGTGGAAAAAGATTGCAAAAGATTATAGGAGTGACCCGGTAAGTGTAACTAAGCATTTCCAATTTATTATAAAGCAACATAATCCTGATTGGAAGGATACCATTATAAAGTTACAGGAGGGAACGTTAAGGAACATTTCCCCCTCCAAGATCCAAAGTGGGATGTTAATAGATCTGCACATATGGAAAAACTGCAGGAGTACCAGGAATGGATTTTAAAGGGAATGGAGAAGGCAATCCCCAAAACTATAAATTGGTCAGCTTTGTATGCAATCAGACAGAGCCCTTCCGAGTCCCCATCTGAATTCCTGGATCGATTGAGGGACGTGATGCGCCGTAGCACACCGCTGGATCCTGGGTCAGAGGTAGGAATACAACAATTAATCTCCCTATTCTTGGGTCAATCCACAGGAGATATAAGACGCAAACTTCAGAAGTTACGCCCCACAGAAAGCAGGAATTTAGAAGTGCTGCTGGATGAAGCATGGAGAGTGTTTAGAAAGGGAAAAAGGGATTAAATGGAACCTGCCTCTTGTGGGTAAAAATCAGTGTGCTTTCTGTAAGAATTTTGGTCACTGGAAGAGGGAATGCCCAAAGAATAAGAAAGGGGGCCAAAGGGCTCACACAGGAAGAACAATAGCCCACGTAGGGAAAGACTGACGGGAACCTGGGGGATCTACCCTAGCGGATCCACTGGTTATAATTAAGCTAGGGGAAAAACAAGAAAAAGTAGAATTCTTAATAGATACAGGGGCAACATACTCTGTTTTGAATCAAGCCTTGATGCCCCTGGGGAATGATTATGTTATGATAAAAGGGGCGACCGGCCAAAGTGAAAAGGCATATTTTTGTAAGCCTCTAAAATACAAATTGGGAAAACAATGGGGCATTCACAAGTTTTTATATATGCCCAACTCCCCAAAAGCACTTTTGGGAAGAGATTTGTTGGAACAATTGGGAGCAAAAATCACATTTGAAAAAGGAGAAATTACTCTGGAGGTAAAAGATCAACAATACGTTCAAATATTGAGTCTAACCTTAACCAGTCTTCCCTCAGAAGGAAAAATTAACGAGGAAATCCTAGATCAAGTGTACCTGGGGGTATGGGCTACCGACGTACCGGGAAGAGCGAAAAATGCTCCACCGGTCAAAATTCTGAATTCAATACCCCTATATTACCTGTTCGGAAACCCGATGGGTCATATAGGGTGGTCCAAGACTTACGGGCGGTGAATAAGGTAACTGAAGACCTCTACCCAGTAGTGGCGAATCCATATACCCTGCTGACTGTGTTAACACCTGATCTAATTTGGTTTACTGTCTTAGATTTGAAGGATGCTTTCTTTTGCCTCCCTCTCCACGAAGCCAGTCAAAAATTGTTTGCATTCGAATGGGAAAATCCTAAGAGTGGTCGGAAGACCCAGCTCACTTGGACGGTGTTGCCGCAAGGATTTAAGAATAGTCCTACCATTTTTGGCAATCAGCTTGCGAAAGACCTGGAATCCTGGGAAACCCCGTCTGAGAAAGGAAAATTGTTGCAGTATGTGGATGATATCCTGATCGCCGCCAGGACAGAGGAAGACTGTATGGCATGGACGGTGAGTCTGTTAAACTTCTTAGGACTCCAAGGATACCGGGTGTCCAAGAAGAAGGCCCAGGTAATGCAGCGTAAAGTGAATTATTTGGGCTATGAAATTAGTGTGGGGCAGAGAACTTTGGGGCAGGCCCACAAAGAGGTGATATGCCAAACTCAGAAACCCCAGACAGTAAAGGAGTTGCGGACCTTTCTGGGAATGACAGGGTGGTGTCGATTATGGATTTACAATTATGGACTGCTTGTTAAACCACTGTATGCGCTGACAGCGACTGAGCAGAAACACCTTGAATGGAATAAGGAGGCTGAACAAGCTTTTGAGCGACTGAAAAAGGCTCTGATGTCAGCCCCAGCCTTAGGACTCCCAGATGTGAGTAAGCCATTTCTTCTTTTCTCTCATGAAAAGCAGGGCATTGCCCTAGGAATACTGGTACAGGATCTGGGTCCGCATCGACGGGCAGTTGCCTACCTCTCTAAGCAGTTAGACGCGACTGCAAAGGGCTGGCCTGGATGCCTATGGGCGGTTGCAGCTGTGATACTGAACATACAAGAAGCCCGAAAGTTTACTCTGGGTCAGAAAATGACTGTTTTTGTGTCCCATGCAGTGTCAGCAGTATTGGAAGCAAAGGGCGGGCACTGGCTCTCTCCACAAAGATTCCTGCGATATCAAGCTGTGATAGTGGAACAGGATGATGTGGAAATTGTGGTCACTAACATTGTCAACCCAGCTTCTTTTCTCAGTGGGAACACAGGAGAACCGGTGCATCATGACTGTTTGGAAACCATCGAAGCAACATACGCAAGCCGCCCAGACCTGAAGGATAGCCCCATAAAAAATGGGGAAAACTGGTTCACAGACGGGAGCAGCTATGCCTCGAATGGCAATCGACATGCGGGATATGCCATCACCACCAGTCAAGAGGTAATAGAATCAGGGCCTTTGCCCATGAACACCTCCGCACAGAAGGCAGAAATAATTGCCCTAACCCGAGCCCTGGAGTTGGCCCAGGGCAAAACTGTGAACATATACACGGACTCAAAATATGCCTTCGGAGTTGTGCACGCACATGGAGCAATTTGGAAAGAAAGAGGCTTATTGAACTCTCAAGGGAAAAATATCAAACATGCAGAAGAAATTCTGAAGCTACTAGAAGCTGTCCAACTCCCTGAGAAAGTGGCAATTATGCATATTAAGGCACAGCAGAGAGTGAGCTCCGATTTGGAAAAAGGGAATGAACTGGCGGACAGAGAGGCAAAACAAGTGGCCAAAACGAAGGTAAAAATAGAAGGGGCTCTAATTCCTGATAGGCAAATCTCCCTACAAGGTAAGCCAAAATATACCAAAGAAGATCAGAAACTTATTACAGACTTAGAAGGGTCACATAATGAAGAGGGGTGGGCTTATACCCCACAGGGAAGACTAATTATTCCCTCTTGTTTACTGTGGCACTTGATACGGGAGGAACATAGAAAAAGGCATTGGGGAACAGAGGCTCTGTATAAACATTTGATAAGGGAAATCGTGGCTAGAAACTTATATACCACAGTGAGACAGGTGACTCAACAGTGTGACCTTTGCCTCCAGACTAATCCAAAAATACTCCCAAACCAGAAATGGGCCAGATCGGGAAGGGCAATGGGCCTGGACAACAATGGCAGGTTGATTTTACAGAACTTCCAAGAAAAGGGGGGTATCGCTATTTGCTGGTATTAACTGATACCTTTTCAGGTTGGCCAGAAGCGTTCCCAACTAGGACAGCCAAGGCTCGGGAGGTAACTAAAGTGTTGGTACAAGAGATAATACCACGTTTTGGGGTTCCGGCAACCATATCCTCAGACAGAGGACCACATTTTGTCTCAAAAATAGTGCAACAAATCAGCCACCATTTAGGTATAGATTGGCAACTTCATACCCCGTATCGCCCTCAGTCGAGTGGCCAAGTGGAGAAAATGAATCACTTAATCAAGCAGCAAATTGTGAAATTGGGACAAGAAGCAAACCTGACATGGCCTCAGTCTCTCCCTTTAGCCCTTTTAACAAGACCAAGGGGGAGGGAAGGACTGAGCCCCTTTGAAATTTTGTATGGACGACCCTATGGAATACAAAAAGGGATATCTATGCAAATTGGGGATGAAATTATGACTTCCTACATGGTGGCATTGAGCAAACAGCTCAATAAAATTAGAAAGCATGTAATTGGGACCCGGGGAAAAGGTCTAGATGAACCTGTACATGATATACAACCTGGAGATTACTATGGAAAGTCTCGGTACTGCGACAGGGGATGCAATTCAAGCCCTCCAAGAGGAGACTTCTTCCCTGAAAAAAATGGTCCTCCAGAATAGGCTGGGTTTGGATATGTTGTTTGCCCAGCAAGGGGGATTATGTACTGCTATAGGTGAACATTGTTGTACATATGTAAACCAGGAGAAAAGGATAGAAAAAGACTTATCTAAAATCTGGGAACAAACTAAAAGTTTTCATGAAATAACCAGGGACAACATTTCCTGGGGGTTTGACTTATGGGAAAAGTTAACCTCTTGGCTACCAAATTTAACATGGCTGAAACAACTATTTTTGGCAACAATTATAATTATACCTTTCTTCATAATCCTTTTTATAACAGTTCGGTGTGGCTTCTGGTGTTTCCAGAGCACGGGAAATTCCTATAGTAATTGGAAGAAAAACCAATTACGACAGAGGCTTGAGTCTTACCAATACTTTGAGAAAGTGCAAAATAAATAAACATTGTGCCAGAATTAGGTATAGTAAAAGAATTTACTAATTCTCTAGAAAAGGGGGGAATGAGAAGAGGGGCTAAGGAAACTTTAATAGATATGGCATTTATTGATTATTGCTGTGCATGCTAATACAAATAGCGTTTGATGCTTTGCTAACTAGCTATTGTAAAAACTACCCGAGGGGGGGAAGTCTTGTATTCCCCAACCGAGGGGTCTTGCTTTGTGCTTTGAACTCTTTATCTGAAGTGAGAAGTCCTGCACCTCCCGCACAAGGACAGTCCTGATAAGAACCAAGGGGTCTCCTTCAGGAGCCAGCTAAAACTGGACAAATGACTTCTTGGAACTAATTGTAATACCTAAATGACCTCTTGGAACTAATTTTAATACGGAGCGGGGATAGCTCATGCATATGTATAGGCGTGTTTTTTTAACTTCATGCATATGTAACACTTGGTTGTATAAAATTCAAAGTGAATTGCCATGCCAGGCACGCACGATTTTGGCGGGACTACCCCCCGTGCTGCCCGGCGCCGAATAAACATACCTACTTTACAATCTTACAGATTGTGGAGTCTGCTTTCCGCACGTCAGTACGAAAGCGTTTCACCTGGGGTTTTAGCTGAAAAAGCAGCCAGTTTGGCTGTAGCACCGTTTAACACACGGACCGACGCCGGCGCGCTCAGGCTGGCTCACACTCGGACACCGGGTGTCCGGGGAAAGAGCAGGAGCCCCAGCACCCAGAGGGGCTGAGAGCTTGTTTCTTTTCAACCCACTGCACTCCCTCCGTGCTCAGTTTGGGGCGCTTTTTTTTTTTAACCCCTCTATGAGGGGTGTTTATGGCACAGTTTAACACTCACAAAGTGCATAAAAGGCTTAAGAGCCCTGGAGAGAAATGCCAGACTGCAGATCATACTCGTAACGCGACTGCAGGTTAGGAAGACGGGAATGGCAGAGCTCACACTCCCACAAGCTCCTTGTGAGCTAGGCGAGGAGGTAAAAACAATAGTAACCCCATGGGACCTGACAAGAAATTGCCAGAAACACACCGTTGTTAATGACGATAGCATGAAGCCATGACACTGGAAAACAAGGCGTGCAAAACACGACCATGAGCTCCTGGGGGGTTTCTTCAGCAGTGCTGGGGATTATGTGCGGCCGGGTGTTTGGAAGCCTCTTTTGACGCTTCCCATTTAACAGTGAGAGAAATCGGTGCCTGTCCTTGGGGAAGCACTGCTTCCCGCTGTGCTCCAGGTGTCTGAAATAACACGTGGGAAAAAATAGAGTGAAAAAAAATAAGATTCACCCTTTGCAGGAACAAGCTGTGACATGAGAAGAGAGGAAAGTGAGGGCAGGGTTCACATACAGACACATCTGTCGTAGTTCAGCCCCGATCGGACCAGACTACGCAGTCTCTCTCTCACTCCCCCCACCTTCTGAGAGAACAGGGAGAGAAAATATAAGGAAAAACGGCTCAAGGTTTGAGATAAGGACAGGGAGAAATCCTTAAAGTTACCGTCACGGGCAAAACAGACTCGACTTGGGGAAAACTATTCATTTATTACTACAAACAGCAGGATAATGAGACAGAGAACAAGATAACCTCCCTCCACCCCTCCCTCTTCCCAAGCTTAACATTATCTCTACTACCTTCCCCCCCCGAGCGGCACAGGGGGGAAGAGGGAATGGGGGTTGCAGTCAGTTCATCATATGTTGTTCTATGCCGCTGCTTCATGGTCGGGGGAAGAACTCCTCGCATTCCTCCCCTGCTCTGTTGTGGGGTCCCTCCCACGGGCCACAGTCCTTCGTGGAACTGCTCCGGCGTGGGTCATCTCTTCCACGGGTGCAGTCTCTCCAGAACAGCTGTCCCAGCGGGCCCTCCACGGGCCACAGCTGCCTTCAGGCACCCACCTCCCCTGGTACGGGGTCCTTCACGGGCTCCAAGTGGATCTCTGCTCCTCCGTGGACCTCTATGGGCTGCAGGGGGACAACCTGCTCCACCATGGTCGTCACCACAGGCTGCAGGGGAATCTTGGCCAGGAGCCGAATTACTCCTCCCCCTCCTTCTGAACTGACCTTGGCGTCTGCAGCCGTTCCTCACAACAGGCTGGTAGATGTCTCTCAGGATCTTTTTTTTACATCTCATTCACTTCTCATCTCCTCTCCACTTCTTGCAGCTGGGCCAGACCGAGTCGGGCCCAGTCGGCTGCCTGGCGAGAGGCCAGAGGGTGAGGCCTGCAAGGCCCATGAGGCCTGCGCCTCCCCCTCTGCGCCTCTGCCCCCGCTCAGCTTCTTCACATCTTCTCTTCTCTCTTTTTTTTCTGTTTTCCCATTCTTAAATACGTTATCGCAGAGGCGTTATCACGAGACATTCTGCTACCAATCGGCTCGGCCTTGGCCAGCAGCAGGTCCGCCCTAGGCCCGGCCGAGTCCACTGAACAAAGGGGAGCGACTTCTAGCAGTTTCCTACAGAAGCTACCACCTTAGGCCCCCCCCCACTAACAAAACCACGACAACATCATATACAGAACTTTTTTTTAATTAACACTCAAGGAAACAGAACTATACAGTTAACTCAGCTGGGACACTTGACAGCTAACAAACCTGCAGCAAAAGTGAGAAATCCTTGCAGAACCGGGAGAGCTATTAAAATTAGTTAATTGTTGAGGACAAGAGGCTGGCAGGTCTCAGCAGCAGACACATTCGTAGGGTTTTACACACGAAGCAGTGGGACAGAGTAAGCGCAGTTTGCAGGTGCAGCTGGTCAGATACCCATAGGAGACAAGCGGTGCAGCAGGAACGTCGGAGTCCGAAAGCGGGAGCAGGTGCCTGGGGCGTGATCCGCGTCATTCGTATGAGGTATTTCCTCACACTGCGCGTACCCACTAAGTGAGTGCCGCCACCACCACAATGCTGCTGCGATGCGCATCAGCACGGGTCAGCTCTGGCTCAGGCCCGGGAGGCAGGCCGGGTCACTTCACCAGCACAGGACAGCAAGGTGCGCCTGTCTTGCCCAAAGGTGCTGGAGAAACGGTACTCACTTGGTCACCTCCATCCTTATCCTGTGGCGTCCGCAGGCGGGCTGTGCTGGAGCCACGTACTTCCCGTTCTGGTGATGGATGAGATACCTGGGGCCCAGCAAGCAGCTCTCCGCAACCAGAGGTCTGGCCCCTCAAAACGTGTACTGGGGCTTTGGTCGTGGTTGGATTGTGATCCAGGAAACCCATGAAGAAAAGCCTGGTGGCCCAGTCATGGCCAGGTGGCAGCAAGGTCTCCCTGTGCCCATCCAGTCCTGAGGTGCTGATGGAGGGCTGGACATCGTCCCAAGGACGCCGAGAGCAGCTCTGTGTGACCAGAGGTCTGGCCCCTCGAAAAGCGTACTGGGGCTTTGGTTTTGGCTGGATTGTGACCCAGGAAACCCGTGAAGAAAAGCCTGGTGGCCCTGACTGTGGCGGGGCCAGCTGGACATCCTGGTAGGAGAGGCACAGCTCCGAGCTTCCCCGCGCAGCGTTCCTTCCCTGGAGAGCAGCCGCCCGTGCGCACCGGCAAGGCGGGTGCCGAGATGGACTGGGGCCTTGGGGCCGAGCCCGTGCCTGCGGGACGCCAGGCCGGGGGGTGGGAGAGCGCGGGGCAGGGCCGGACTGCTTTCGCGGAGCAGCGCTTCGCTCCGGTCGGGGGAAACGGCGCCGTCGGAGCTCTGCCTGGCTCCCGCTGTCGGTGCCGGAGCTCTCCCCTTGTCCTCGGCTTGCGGTGTTTTAGCCGAGGCACGGACGTGAAGCGAGCGAGCCGACGGTTGGCGCTCACGCAGCCCCTCTCCCCGCAGAAGGTGCACGGAGACGATCTCTGGGCGCATGTTCTTATCGGACTCATATCAGAGGGGCCACGTAGGGGGAATGCCGGAGACCAAAAGTGGGAGCAGGTGCCCGGGGCTTGGTCAGCGTCACCTAGAGGGGAAAAGTGAGAAGAAAAAAAGGTGACCGTGGTGCCGCCACCTTCTCCAGAAGGCTCATCATCAGGGAAGGCCGCCCGGCGTAACGAGTCGCTCTGTGTGCCTCGGCCATTTGTCCTGCGTTGCTGTCGGCGCGCCGGGGCGCTTGCAGCCGACTGCCCCCGTGCCCACGGCGCGCTTGCTGGAAACCTCCTGCGTCATCAGGACATTGTGATGGTCTGCTGCCGCTCCCCGGTGGCGTTTCTCCCCTTCTTGGGGAGGAACGTAAAGGCAAGAGGAAAGGACCTCAGGGGCGGCCAAAATACACCCGTGGAAGGTTTTCAGGAGGCCGCTCAAAGAACGGATCGTGCCTCTGAGGCAAATGGAGCCCCACGGCCGCGCCATCCGGCGGGGCGAGCCCAGCTGGAGAGCGGCAGCCGAGCTGGCGGTGGAACTTGCTCAAGTCCAGAGGCCTTCTAGCTCCAGCCAGGCCTGGCCGGACGCCCCTGCCCTCCCCGCCGATGCCCAGTGCGCAAGCCAGGTCTGCTCGTCCCTTCGGCGGCGGCGCCTGCTCCCGAAGAGCTTGTGATGTGTGCACGCATAGCGGCGTGGAATGGCTGGGCTACCGGGCAGGCAGAGCCGCGTTGTCTGGCCTGCCTCTGCTCGGCTCTGGGCCAAGGCAGCCGGGCTGCTGTCCCGCGGGCGGTGGCTGCAGCGAGGCGTCGAGTTCCCAGGAGCCCCGTCGGCACGGGCGGATGCGGAAGGGCTGCTCGTGGCAAAGCGGAGGAGGAGAGGCGGGCAGGCTGCCTTACCTTTCCCAGGTGGTAGTCTGCCGGCCCCGGCTTCACCGTTTGGTCGCCGGCAAGTTTGGTTTTGAGCGGCATGGTGTACTTGGGAGCCCTGGTTTTGTAGACGTCCAGTTCCACCTTGGGGAACGCAGCAGGACCTGGCGTCTGTAAGAGAGGCGGGAGGTTGCTGGGTACCAAAGGCGGGCGGCGATTCTCGCCGGGCGCCCACGTGGGCCGCGCTCCTTGGGCTGGCCGGCCAGGGAAGCGAGGGGAACCAGGGCGCCTCCTGATCCCCTGCCGAGAGGCAGAGTTCCCAGAGGAGGAGGGCGATTCCCGTTAGTGCCGACGAGCTTTGCCCCGCCAAAGCGGTCCGTGTTGGAAAGCGAGGGGCTGCGGGTGCCGGCAGAGCCTCCCCTCTCCCGCTGCTGGCAGCGGAGAGCCAGGGATCCGCGGCTTCTGGGGTTCTGCCGCCGGTGCAGGCAAAGGTGCGTTACGAGAGGCTGCAGCAGGCGCTGGAGCCCTCCTGCCCCGAGGGAGCGGCTGAGCTTCAGCTGCTGCGGCCAGAGAGTGGAGGAGCGTAGCTCACCTCGGGGAGGCCTCCAGCACAGGGCTTACTCTTCCCCCGGATGGAGTAGCACGGGCTGGCGTGGGTGTAGGCTGTGCGGGGCCCCAGCAGCCTGGGCAGGGTGTAGGTGCCAGGACCTGGAGGGGGAACGGGCAGAGAGCGAGTCCTGCGGGGAGAGGAGCGGCGCCCGGCGCGGAGAGGAGCAGGAAGGACGTCCTGCCCCTCCCTGGGTCGCCTCCACCTTGCACCGCCCGCGGCGCGGCGTCAGTGGCTCCGAGCCCCAGCTGCCGGTTCTCGTGTGGGATGGGAGAGCTGGCGCTCCGGGACATCAGGAAGCGTGTCAAGAGAGCCTTGCGGCCTGCTGCGGAGCCCCGTCCCTGGGGCCGTTGAAAAAGCTGTCCAGCAGATGCTCCCTGGAGCACACGCAGGCTGCAGGGGCGCGTGGCTCCCAGTTCCTTACCTGGAGAGCGCTCGTCCTTAGTCTCGTGCCGGAAGACCATGGAGTGCGCCGGCGCGCGTCTGTAGCGGTGTTTGTCGGCCTCGTCGACAGAGTAGTCGCCTGGGCGGAGGAGAAGCGGAGAAGAGCAGTGAAGTTGGGCTCTTTGCCCCAGGCCGAAGAGGAAAGGGCAGGAGGCGGCGCTCAGCCTTGTTTCTTTTCTCTCCGGAACCCTCCTTCCGGGCGTGAGCTGATGGCTTGGTAGCCCGCTAGCGCAGGGCGACAGCGAGGCGCGCTTGGCTTGGCCGGAAGAAGTGCTGGAGAAACAGTACTCACTGGGTCCAGGGGTGACCTCTGTCCTTATCTTGTGGCGCCCGCAGATGGGCTGTGCTGGAGCCACGTACTTCCCGTTCCTGGTGATGGAGGACTGGACGTAGTACCTGGGGCCGGGCGAGCAGCTCTCTGTGACCAGGGAGCCGGCCCCTCGAAATGTGTACGCGGGGGCCTTGGTTTTGGTGGGATTGTGATCCCGGTAACCTGGCAAGAAAAGCCCGTGAAAGGCCACCTGCCCGCAACTGCGCTTTGAAAGCCAGTTTCTGCGTGGGGCAGCTGGAGTCGCCGGCCTCAACAAATTCCCCTCCCCTGCGACTTCTTCCCTCAAGAATGACGCCAGCGGGCCGCTCCAAAGGCGCAACGGCTCCCGGCGCTGTGCGGCTAACCGCAGTATGGCCAGAATGCTACTGGCGCAAAGAACTACGCCCCAAAACAGTTGCGAGCCAACTTAAAGCAACCGTGAAGATCACTTCTCTCATGGTTTGCTTTCCCGGAGGCCCGATGGAAAGAAACCTCAATACCCGTAGAGAAGAAAGGGACGAGGAGAACAGCCTTCCTCCTGTGCGCTCCGGGTTACGGTGCCGCTAAGGCCCCCTCCGTGCTCCGCAGAGCCCACGGCCCTTTCCCGGGCGCTCCCATCAGCAGCCTGAGCCTTCCTCTGGCCAGCCCGTGTCCTTGCTGCGGCCGAGAGCACGGGGGCCTGGCGCAGAGGGGAACGGAGCGGACGTGCCGCCCCTCCTCGCGACGGTGCTTTTACCTGTTGTCCCAGGGATGGAGTACTTGGGGCCCGGGCCCGTGAACTGGGCCGCGACGGGGCCGCGCGGGCGGTGAGGTCTCCAGGTGCCCACCCAGGCTCCGTCCATGCTGGAGGCACCCGCAAAGCCTGCGGCAACAGCAGAAAGTCGCTCAGGGCCTTCCTGACAGAGCCGCGCTGGGAAGCCTCCTCGGGAGGAGCAGCAACGCTTCCGCTTTCTCAGCCTTGACCGTCCGAGCGGGCACAGACGAGCCTGTCGGCTGCTGCAGCTCTCGGTCGCAGGGTGCGGCGAGACTGAGGGCAGGCAGCGATGGGGCAGGAGAGGTTGTGGTCTCAGCTGCCAGGTGGCCCCGGCTCGTCGTGGGGACGCACTGTGACATCACAGAGGCCGCTGGTGCCTGTCCTGTGTCCTGTCGCATCATATGGCTGATGGGGAGCCGGGGACGTCCAGCTCGCAGGGCCAGACCTTGGTGAGCTCTGCACGGCAGCAGCGAGGGCAGAACGGATGCGATTTTTGCCTTTCGCCAAGGAGCCGCGCACTCCTGTAGCGCCGGGGTCGTATAATAACGTGGGCGTGCACGTGGACACCCGGCATGTCTGCTCTGGGTCTGTTTTCCAGCTGCCCCTTCAGCTGTGTTTGCTTTTCCTGGGGAGGGCGAGCTGGGCTGGGGGCTGTAAGCAGAACCTGCTGTCGGGGGCTCTGCCTTAGCCAGGTTTGGCCGTATCTCTTGGGAGCGGCCGTTACCCGCTGGGTGCCAAAGGCAGGTGTCGATTCTTGCCGTGTGCCCGCGCAGGCCGTCAGGGAATCTACACCTCCCCCCAGCACTTCTATGGCTGGATCCTCGTGCCGATGGGGCTGCGCCCGGCAGGGACAGATACTCCGACATCGCGGGCACGGAGTCACTTTCTCACCGCCTGGACCCCCTGGCAGAGCCCGAGGCCAATACAAATGCAACCAAGCAGGTTTAGCTGCTGCCCGTTTCCACTCCAGAAGCTGGTGGACACCTTTCCTCGGCTGCGGGAGCTCCTGCGGGTCCCAAGGGGAAAAAAGACCTGAGCAGCAGCGTGCACGGGTCCCAGGGCAGGCTGCGGCGTGCCCCCGCCTTTGCCAGCTGGGCCAACGGCAGCCTCCGTTTCAAAGGCCTGCGCTGTCCTGCCCGCGCTCGTCGCAGCGCGCACAAACGTCGGAGCCGACTTTGGTGTCGAAATAAAGCAGCTGATGTTCACAGCAAACCCTGCTCTTCCCCTTCGATGGCCCGGAGACAGATGAAGCGGCTTTTCCGGTCTCCCTGGGAGGGTTTGGATGGGGGTGGGAAGTTGGAGCCGTCTGATTCTGTCAGCGGTGTGCAAGTTTTGACAGCTGCAGCGCGAGGGTCCCCAGGGTCCCGCCCGAGGGTGTCGCGCTCTGAGTTAACGCCCCCAGGCGTTACCCGGGGCTTTGGTTAGCGCCCACCAAGGGTCTCGCTCCCTGGCTTTTACGGCTTGTGACCATCAGGGCGCTCTGACTGCTGTCAGCCCGTTCCTGTCCCACCCCGCCGCTCGTCCCTGCACGGGACAGCTCGGGGAGCATTCCCGGTACAACGCTCTGGGTGCCTGCTGTCCCCGGCCCCTGCGCGCACCCTTCATCTCGGCGCGGAGCCGGCGAGCACCGTTTCCAGGTGTTGGATACCTGGAGTACCAGGGGCACTTAGTGAACAATCCAGACCGAACGGAATTGTTATGTTTGTGAGCAGCAGGCCTCAAGGACATCGCTGAAGCCGCCTGTAAGAAAGTACTGAAGCCACCTGTGAGAAAATAATGAGGCCGCCTGTGAGAAAGTAATGAAGCTTCCTGTGAGAAAGTAAACGAAGCAACCTTGAAGAAGATTGCAAACAACTTTGAGAAGTGAAAACATGAAAAGTACAGGACTTTCCAGGTTAACGGACATCCAGATTAGCTAAGTGCAAGTAGGAGGGATATGCAAATGTAACCATTAGAGCTTAAGCCAATCACGCAATGACTAGTAGGCATATTTTATCTTAGCAATATAAATATGCGCATCTGGGACTAATAAATGGAACTACGCTTATTACTCATATTGAGTCTTTGTCGTACGTTCCTCCGTCGCTCGCATCCAGGGGCCGCCCGTAAGGGTGGGTCAGAAAATCAGCATTGGCTCAGCCTCGCCATGGAGGCCCTCCAGCTGGACCGCGGATTTGGTGCGGCCTGCGGTCAGCTCGCAGCTGGACACGCGTTGCTGCCAGCAGCCTGCCCGAGACGCAGTTGTTTTTCCCAGGAGCAGAATTGTTATGCACAAGGCCGGCTCTGGCCTGACCACAAAACGTACAACACCCTTGAGACGGCGCAGAGCGGGAGGCCGGGGGGTTGCACAAGGCAGTTGGGGGTCAGCGGGGCGGCTTGGAGCTTGCGTGGGGCAGTTGGTGGGTTTTCCGCGCCCCGGAGTGGTATTTTTGGGGTGTGACCCGCTGTCTTTGTGGCAGGGGGAGTTCTGCGTGGAGGCGGTGCGCGAGGGGCTGGTGGTGGCCTTCGTGCGCTGGCTCTGCCGCACCGCCCGGGGCTTCGCCGACGGCCCGGCTGAGCGGGGCGCCCCCGCAGCACCCCCAGCCCTGCTCTGCTCCTCGCCCGCCTCTGCCTTGACTACGAGGCCACCACCGTCAGCTACATCCTCACGCTCACCGACGAGCAGTTCCCCCCCCAGGTGAGCCCCCCAACTGCCCTGGGTGGCCCCAGAATGGACCTCGGGGGACCCTGAATGTCCCCAGATGTCACACGATGGCCCTGCACCCCCAGTCAGGACGCAGCGGTGGGCACCCTGGCGTGCGTGGAGGCCTGGGGGTCTTCTGTGTCCCCCGACGCATCGCTGAGTGGACCTAAAACGGTCTGATCGTCCCCAGAATGGCCCCGCGTTCCCCTGTGGCCCTGTGTCCACCCAGGATGTCACGGTGGGGACAGTGGTGCGTGGGGCGGTATGGGGATCTTCCTCCTGTCTGTGTGTGCCCCTAAATGCCCCTGGGGGACCCCAGAACGTCCTCACGTCCCTCCCGGTGCCCTGCTGCGGCGCCATGTCCAGCCAGGATCTGACCCTGGGGATGGCAGTGCACACGGAGGCAGAAGGGGCCTCACTTGTGTCAGGGTCTCCCAGATGTCCCCAAGGGCACCTCAGCATGACCCCACGTCCCCCCCACAGCCCCCCAAGGGTACAGGGACGGCAGTGATGCTGCTGCAGGTGGGGTGGCCTGGAGAGCATCCTGTGTGTCCCCGATGTCCCTGTGCCCCCAGGACATCGGATGCTGGAGGCACAGGGGGCGTCCCCACGCGTTCCCGTGTCCCTCGTGTCCCCAGGCCGCGGGGCCGTGGTGACGGTGGGGACAGCGCTGTGCGCGGAGGTGCGGGGGGTTCCTCCGTGTCTCCCTGTCCCTTGGACCACCAGGACTCGGGCCCAGCAGTGACACCAGGACCGGCGCTGTGCGCGGAGGCGCGGGGGGCGGCGCAGCGGCTGCTCGACCACTACGTGCAGGTCCAGGGTGCCGCGGTGGCACAGATGCTGAGGAAGAGCGTGGAGACGCGAGACTGGCTGGGCACCGTCGAGCCACGCAACGTTCGTGCCGTCATGAAGCGCGTGGTCGAGGACATCACCGCCATCGACATCCAGGTTGGGACTGGATGGGGGGGCCTGAGGGGGGCCTGACATTCCCGGGGGGCCCAGAGGGTCCCCGAAGGGTCCGGAGCGATCCTTGAGGTCACTGCAAGGTCCTTGAGGCTCTTTGGGGGTCCCAGAGGGGTGCCAGAGGGTATTTTGGGTGGATTCTGGCATACCAGCGCTGAGGGCGCGGTGCCGCAGGTGGGGCAGCTCTTCGAGGAGGGAGTGCGGCGGGCGCAGAGCAGCGACTCCAGCCGGCGCGCCTTCTCCGTCTACAGCAGCTCGCACGCAGCGGGGCGCTACGCCCCCAGCTACACCCCCAGGTCAGCCCTGCACCCGGTGCCACCCCCCAGGCCACCCTGCGTCCCCCTGCGCTAACCGCTGCATCTCCCCCGTGACCCTCTTCGTGTCCCCGAGCTGTCCCAGCATCCCTCCCACCATCTCCACATCCCGTGGCTGTCCCAGTATCCCCTGACCATCCCCGTCTGTCCCCAGGCTGTCCCAGTATCCCCTGACGATCCCATGCGCCTTGTGTCCCGTCGTCGTCTTGTCTCTCGCTGTCCTTGCCCATCCCCACGTTCCCTGACTGTCCCCACATCCACCGCCCGTCGTCATGGTCCTGTCCTTGTGTCCCCAAACCGTCCCAGTGTCCCCTGACTGTCCCCGCAGCCTCCGGCCATCTCTGTGTCCCCATCCCCGTGTCCTGGCCGTCCCTGCGTCCCTGCCCCCGCACCCCTGGCTCTCTCAAGCACCTGGCTATCCCCGTGTCCCTGACTGTCCTGCTGTCACTGTCCCCAGCGCCCCCATGGACACCCACCTGCTCAGCAACATCCAGAAGCTCTTCTCCAAACGCATTGACATCTTCAGCCCTGTCGAGTTCAACAAGGTGAGGCCGCGGGGCCGTCCCCGTGTCCCCAAGGGCCCCCCAGGGTCTCTCACCTGCCCACCTTCCCGGCTGCCACCTGTCCCTGGTGTCCCCGAGAGCCAGCTGTTGGGGCCCGTGGGGCTGCTGACCGCAACAGGGGTGTTCCCGCTGAGGCTCCCTGTCCTAGGTGTCAGGACGCGGGGGGTCCCGGGTGAGGGTGTCCCCATGTCCCTGTGCTCCCAGCGGCCAGGCCAAGAGTGTCCCTGTGCCCCTGTGCCACGTCTCCTCCATGTCCCATGCGGCCAGGCTTGGGAGCGGCAGCCAGCACAAGGGTGTCCCTCGTGTCGCCCCCGCTGAGGGGATTTGGGCCACGTGTCCCCGGTGTCCCCACATGCCACGTGTCAGGACTCCGGGGATCCCGGGGTTTGAGCGTGTCCTAGGAGCTGCTGGCCTGGAGAGGGGAGCCCCCAGTGTCCCCACACCCTGGTGCAGATGTGACTGGGAGCGTCCCCGCGCCCCAGGTGTCGGTGCTGACAGGGATCATCAAGATCAGCCTGAAGACGCTGCTGGAGTGCGTGCGGCTGCGGACGCTGGGGCGCTTCGGGCTGCAGCAGGTGCAGGTGGACGGGCACTACCTGCAGCTCTACCTCTGGCGCTTCGCCGCCGACGAGCGGGTGGTGCAGGGGCTGCTGGACGAGGTGGCCGCCAGCGCCGCCCACCGCTGCCTCGACCCCGTCCCCATGGAGCACAGCGTCGTCGAGCTCATCTGCGAGCGTGGGTAGGAGACGGGGACGCGCGGGGGCGGGTGGAGGTACGGGACGTGGCATCGCGTAGCAGGGAGACGCAGGGGCTCGGGACGTCTGTGTCACCATGGGGCGCAGCCGAGCAGGGACAGCTCGGGGAGGGCAGCCGTCTCTGGGGTCCTGTTACGTGTCTGGGGATAGACCTGTACCCCGTGAGCCCCCGCACACGCATGGTGACACTCCACGTGTCCTCGCGCACGCGGCAGTGCACAAGGACGGCCCATGTCCCCACGCAGGGCCACCCCGTCCCCACACCCACAGCAGATCACCCCGTGTCATCAGCCCCACAGGCCAGCCCTGCTAACACCCCACATTGTCCCCCACCCCAGCGCCGCCCTCGCTGTGTGCTGACGCCCCGTGTTGTCCCCGCGGCCCCAGTGTCACCCCCTCACGCCTGGGAACACCCTGGGCACAACCCCTTTGTCGCAGCCGGGGACAATAAATAAAACACTGAGCGGTGCCTCGTGTCCCCTGCCTGTACTTGGGGTGGGGACGGGACGCGGCAGGGACAGGGGCCTGGCTCCTGGGGGAGGCAGGGGGAGGGTGTGGGGATGGGGGGGCACCTGTACCCCACGGGGCGCCGAGGGGGTGGCCCCACGCGCAGCCTCGCACAAGCACCCCTCAGCTTCCCCTCGCAAACCCCTCGCACGCGCACCCTGCGTGCATGCGGTGCCTTGCCCGCGCACCCCAGGAGCGGCCTGGGGCCCTCGGGCAGCCGCCTCGCCCGCGCGCAGCGCCCTGCACGGGCAGGGGGCTGCCTGCCTGCGCTCCCCAGCTGGCTGCGGGACCTCGGCGGGGCCAGCGCTGCTCCGCGGCTCCCGCTCGGCGAGGCCGGGGGGTGCGGGAGGGAAGGGCCGTGCTGGAGAAGCAGCCCCTGAGCGCGGTGTTACAGCCCGCAGCCCCTGCGCCCCTCTGTCGTTCAGGATCCTGTCCGTGACGCCCATGTGAAAAACGTCACGGCCCGCTCGGGACTCGCGATGGTTCTTTAGTGCGATCTCGCAGCGCAGAATTACGGCGAACACGCCAGAGGGGCTGGCTTCAATCAAACAGCACAGACTTGATTGTTTTGCCCGTAAAGCGGCGCGCGATAGGTGAAAGGGAGGGAAAAGGAAAAGTAAAGATAGGGGAAAAAAAGGGGAATAGCTACCACCGCGGGTCCAAGGCGTCCCTACGGTCCCAGGTCCAGGCAGCGTCCCGCCGGTCCTCACGCTCGGTGTCGATGTCGATCGTGGTGGGGAGAGCTCTCCGGGGGCTCGCTGTTAGGGGCCGACCTTTTCTGCCAAGTACCAAGCCCTGCTCCTCCTTTGCTCTGGGGAGCTCCGCCTGTTCCGGCCCTTAGGACAGAAGTGCGGATTTTGAGCAAAGTTCAGTTAAAGGCACGTTCTCAGCGCCGGTTTTGAGACAGCAGCTGTGATCCATCCTCCTCGACAGCAGCTGCTCGGTGATCTCTGCCAGCCCTGGCGCCAGGGCCGAGCCGTGGCACCCCCGCGCCGCTCTGCGCCGTCTCAAGGGTGTTGTACGTTTTGTGGTCAGGGCAGAGCCGGCCTTGTGCATAACAATTCTGCTCCTGGGAAAAACAACTGCGTCTCGGGCAGGCTGCTGGCAGCAACGCGTGTCCAGCTGCGAGCTGACCGCAGGCCGCACCAAATCCGCGGTCCAGCTGGAGGGCCTCCATGGCGAGGCTGAGCCAATGCTGATTTTCTGACCCACCCTTACGGGCGGCCCCTGGATGCGAGCGACGGAGGAACGTACGACAAAGACTCAATATGAGTAATAAGCGTAGTTCCATTTATTAGTCCCAGATGCGCATATTTATATTGCTAAGATAAAATATGCCTACTAGTCATTGCGTGATTGGCTTAAGCTCTAATGGTTACATTTGCATATCCCTCCTACTTGCACTTAGCTAATCTGGATGTCCGTTAACCTGGAAAGTCCTGTACTTTTCATGTTTTCACTTCTCAAAGTTGTTTGCAATCTTCTTCTAGGTTGCTTCGTTTACTTTCTCACAGGAAGCTTCATTACTTTCTCACAGGCGGCCTCATTATTTTCTCACAGGTGGCTTCAGTACTTTCTTACAGGCGGCTTCAGCGATGTCCTTGAGGCCTGCTGCTCACAAACATAACAATTCCGTTCGGTCTGGATTGTTCACTACGTGCCCCTGGTACTCCAGGTATCCAACACCTGGAAACGGTGCTCGCCGGCTCCGCGCCGAGATGAAGGGTGCGCGCAGGGGCCGGGGACAGCAGGCACCCAGAGCGTTGTACCGGGAATGCTCCCCGAGCTGTCCCGTGCAGGGACGAGCGGCGGGGTGGGACAGGAACGGGCTGACAGCAGTCAGAGCGCCCTGATGGTCACAAGCCGTAAAAGCCAGGGAGCGAGACCCTTGGTGGGCGCTAACCAAAGCCCCGGGTAACGCCTGGGGGCGTTAACTCAGAGCGCGACACCCTCGGGCGGGACCCTGGGGACCCTCGCGCTGCAGCTGTCAAAACTTGCACACCGCTGACAGAATCAGACGGCTCCAACTTCCCACCCCCATCCAAACCCTCCCAGGGAGACCGGAAAAGCCGCTTCATCTGTCTCCGGGCCATCGAAGGGGAAGAGCAGGGTTTGCTGTGAACATCAGCTGCTTTATTTCGACACCAAAGTCGGCTCCGACGTTTGTGCGCGCTGCGACGAGCGCGGGCAGGACAGCGCAGGCCTTTGAAACGGAGGCTGCCGTTGGCCCAGCTGGCAAAGGCGGGGGCACGCCGCAGCCTGCCCTGGGACCCGTGCACGCTGCTGCTCAGGTCTTTTTTCCCCTTGGGACCCGCAGGAGCTCCCGCAGCCGAGGAAAGGTGTCCACCAGCTTCTGGAGTGGAAACGGGCAGCAGCTAAACCTGCTTGGTTGCGTTTGTATTGGCCTCGGGCTCTGCCAGGGGGTCCAGGCGGTGAGAAAGTGACTCCGTGCCCGCGATGTCGGAGTATCTGTCCCTGCCGGGCGCAGCCCCATCGGCACGAGGATCCAGCCATAGAAGTGCTGGGGGGAGGTGTAGATTCCCTGACGGCCTGCGCGGGCACACGGCAAGAATCGACACCTGCCTTTGGCACCCAGCGGGTAACGGCCGCTCCCAAGAGATACGGCCACACCTGGCTAAGGCAGAGCCCCCGACAGCAGGTTCTGCTTACAGCCCCCAGCCCAGCTCGCCCTCCCCAGGAAACGCAAACACAGCTGAAGGGGCAGCTGGAAAACAGACCCAGAGCAGACATGCCGGGTGTCCACGTGCACGCCCACGTTATTATACGACCCCGGCGCTACAGGAGCACGCGGCTCCTTGGCGAAAGGCAAAAATCGCATCCGTTCTGCCCTCGCTGCTGCCGTGCAGAGCTCACCAAGGTCTGGCCCTGCGAGCTGGACGTCCCCGGCTCCCCATCAGCCATATGATGCGACAGGACACAGGACAGGCACCAGCGGCCTCTGTGATGTCACAGTGCGTCCCCACGACGAGCCGGGGCCACCTGGCAGCTGAGACCACAACCTCTCCTGCCCCATCGCTGCCTGCCCTCAGTCTCGCCGCACCCTGCGACCGAGAGCTGCAGCAGCCGACAGGCTCGTCTGTGCCCGCTCGGACGGTCAAGGCTGAGAAAGCGGAAGCGTTGCTGCTCCTCCCGAGGAGGCTTCCCAGCGCGGCTCTGTCAGGAAGGCCCTGAGCGACTTTCTGCTGTTGCCGCAGGCTTTGCGGGTGCCTCCAGCATGGACGGAGCCTGGGTGGGCACCTGGAGACCTCACCGCCCGCGCGGCCCCGTCGCGGCCCAGTTCACGGGCCCGGGCCCCAAGTACTCCATCCCTGGGACAACAGGTAAAAGCACCGTCGCGAGGAGGGGCGGCACGTCCGCTCCGTTCCCCTCTGCGCCAGGCCCCCGTGCTCTCGGCCGCAGCAAGGACACGGGCTGGCCAGAGGAAGGCTCAGGCTGCTGATGGGAGCGCCCGGGAAAGGGCCGCGGGCTCTGCGGAGCACGGAGGGGGCCTTAGCGGCACCGTAACCCGGAGCGCACAGGAGGAAGGCTGTTCTCCTCGTCCCTTTCTTCTCTACGGGTATTGAGGTTTCTTTCCATCGGGCCTCCGGGAAAGCAAACCATGAGAGATGTGATCTTCACGGTTGCTTTAAGTTGGCTCGCAACTGTTTTGGGGCGTAGTTCTTTGCGCCAGTAGCATTCTGGCCATACTGCGGTTAGCCGCACAGCGCCGGGAGCCGTTGCGCCTTTGGAGCGGCCCGCTGGCGTCATTCTTGGAGGAAGAAGTCGCAGGGGAGGGGAATTTGTTGAGGCCGGCGACTCCAGCTGCCCCACGCAGAAACTGGCTTTCAAAGCGCAGTTGCGGGCAGGTGGCCTTTCACGGGCTTTTCTTGCCAGGTTACCGGGATCACAATCCCACCAAAACCAAGGCCCCCGCGTACACATTTCGAGGGGCCGGCTCCCTGGTCACAGAGAGCTGCTCGCCCGGCCCCAGGTACTACGTCCAGTCCTCCATCACCAGGAACGGGAAGTACGTGGCTCCAGCACAGCCCATCTGCGGGCGCCACAAGATAAGGACAGAGGTCACCCCTGGACCCAGTGAGTACTGTTTCTCCAGCACTTCTTCCGGCCAAGCCAAGCGCGCCTCGCTGTTGCCCTGCGCTAGCGGGCTACCAAGCCATCAGCTCACGCCCGGAAGGAGCCTCGGAGGGTTCCGGAGAGAAAAGAAACAAGGCTGAGCGCCGCCTCCTGCCCTTTCCTCTTCGGCCTGGGGCAAAGAGCCCAACTTCACTGCTCTTCTCCGCTTCTCCTCCGCCCAGGCGAATACTCTGCCGACGAGGCCGACAAACACCGCTACAGACGCGCGCCGGCGCACTCCATGGTCTTCCGGCACGAGACTAAGGACGAGCGCTCTCCAGGTAAGGAACTGGGAGCCACGCGCCCCTGCAGCCTGCGTGTGCTCCAGGGAGCATCTGCTGGACAGCTTTTTCAACGGCCCCAGGGACGGGGCTCCGCAGCAGGCCGCAAGGCTCTCTTGACACGCTTCCTGATGTCCCAGAGCGCCAGCTCTCCCATCCCACACGAGAACCGGCAGCTGGGGCTCGGAGCCACTGACGCTGCGCCGCGGGCGGTGCAAGGTGGAGGCGACCCAGGGAGGGGCAGGACGTCCTTCCTGCTCCTCTCCGCGCCGGGCGCCGCTCCTCTCCCCGCAGGACTCGCTCTCTGCCCGTTCCCCCTCCAGGTCCTGGCACCTACACCCTGCCCAGGCTGCTGGGGCCCCGCACAGCCTACACCCACGCCAGCCCGTGCTACTCCATCCGGGGGAAGAGCAAGCCCTGTGCTGGAGGCCTCCCCGAGGTGAGCTACGCTCCTCCACTCTCTGGCCGCAGCAGCTGAAGCTCAGCCGCTCCCTCGGGGCAGGAGGGCTCCAGCGCCTGCTGCAGCCTCTCGTAATGCACCTTTGCCTGCACCGGCGGCAGAACCCCAGAAGCCGCGGATCCCTGGCTCTCCGCTGCCAGCAGCGGGAGAGGGGAGGCTCTGCCGGCACCCGCAGCCCCTCGCTTTCCAACACGGACCGCTTTGGTGGGGCAAAGCTCGTCGGCACTAACGGGAATCGCCCTCCTCCTCTGGGAACTCTGCCTCTCGGCAGGGGATCAGGAGGCGCCCTGGTTCCCCTCGCTTCCCTGGCTGGCCAGCCCAAGGAGCGCGGCCCGCGTGGGCGCCCGGCGAGAATCGCCGCCCGCCTTTGGTACCCAGCAACCTCCCGCCTCTCTTACAGACGCCAGGTCCTGCTGCGTTCCCCAAGGTGGAACTGGACGTCTACAAAACCAGGGCTCCCAAGTACACCATGCCGCTCAAAACCAAACTTGCCGGCGACCAAACGGTGAAGCCGGGGCCGGCAGACTACCACCTGGGAAAGGTAAGGCAGCCTGCCCGCCTCTCCTCCTCCGCTTTGCCACGAGCAGCCCTTCCGCATCCGCCCGTGCCGACGGGGCTCCTGGGAACTCGACGCCTCGCTGCAGCCACCGCCCGCGGGACAGCAGCCCGGCTGCCTTGGCCCAGAGCCGAGCAGAGGCAGGCCAGACAACGCGGCTCTGCCTGCCCGGTAGCCCAGCCATTCCACGCCGCTATGCGTGCACACATCACAAGCTCTTCGGGAGCAGGCGCCGCCGCCGAAGGGACGAGCAGACCTGGCTTGCGCACTGGGCATCGGCGGGGAGGGCAGGGGCGTCCGGCCAGGCCTGGCTGGAGCTAGAAGGCCTCTGGACTTGAGCAAGTTCCACCGCCAGCTCGGCTGCCGCTCTCCAGCTGGGCTCGCCCCGCCGGATGGCGCGGCCGTGGGGCTCCATTTGCCTCAGAGGCACGATCCGTTCTTTGGGCGGCCTCCTGAAAACCTTCCACGGGTGTATTTTGGCCGCCCCTGAGGTCCTTTCCTCTTGCCTTTACGTTCCTCCCCAAGAAGGGGAGAAACGCCACCGGGGAGCGGCAGCAGACCATCACAATGTCCTGATGACGCAGGAGGTTTCCAGCAAGCGCGCCGTGGGCACGGGGGCAGTCGGCTGCAAGCGCCCCGGCGCGCCGACAGCAACGCAGGACAAATGGCCGAGGCACACAGAGCGACTCGTTACGCCGGGCGGCCTTCCCTGATGATGAGCCTTCTGGAGAAGGTGGCGGCACCACGGTCACCTTTTTTTCTTCTCACTTTTCCCCTCTAGGTGACGCTGACCAAGCCCCGGGCACCTGCTCCCACTTTTGGTCTCCGGCATTCCCCCTACGTGGCCCCTCTGATATGAGTCCGATAAGAACATGCGCCCAGAGATCGTCTCCGTGCACCTTCTGCGGGGAGAGGGGCTGTGTGAGCGCCAACCGTCGGCTCGCTCGCTTCACGTCCGTGCCTCGGCTAAAACACCGCAAGCCGAGGACAAGGGGAGAGCTCCGGCACCGACAGCGGGAGCCAGGCAGAGCTCCGACGGCGCCGTTTCCCCCGACCGGAGCGAAGCGCTGCTCCGCGAAAGCAGTCCGGCCCTGCCCCGCGCTCTCCCACCCCCCGGCCCGGCGTCCCGCAGGCACGGGCTCGGCCCCAAGGCCCCAGTCCATCTCGGCACCCGCCTTGCCGGTGCGCACGGGCGGCTGCTCTCCAGGGAAGGAACGCCGCGCGGGGAAGCTCGCAGCCGTGCCTCTCCTGCCGCTCCCGCGCTGGGCAGCGCCCGCCCCAAGCTGGCGCCGGCAGCGCCCCGTGCCGCGGAAGCCGAGGGCAGGGCGGCTGTGCCGGGGGGCGGGAGGCGGCAGGGCAGCTGCCGGGGCGAGACCCACAACCCCCGCCCCGGCCGGACGGCGTGCCCCGCAGCCCCGGCCGGACGGCGCCGGAGCGGGGAGCTGTTCCCCGGGGGAGCCGCGGCGGCGGCAGCCCCGGCTGGGGCGGGAAAAGGCGGGGCGGAGGCCGCGCCCGGGCGCGGCCCCGCGCAGGAGGGCCCGAGCAGGTTTATTTCCTCGCTCCCCAAACCGCGGCGATTAGCCGCACCGATCCCCCCGCCGGCGCGGGTGCCGCCGCTCCCTCCACCCACGAGCTGCGCGGCCCCCGGCCCGCGGAGGAGCGGCGGGACAGCCCCGCGGGGAGCCCGCGGCTCTCAGGGGAGCTGCGAGGGGAGCTCTGCCTTCGGGAAGGGCCGGGAGCGCCCTCGGCTTCCCTGTACAACGGCTGCGGTGCACGCGGCTGCGTGAACGGAACCGGCAGCGAGCGGGAGCGGAATTACAAGGGCCAGAAACTGCCTCCGCAGCCGGGGACCGACCCCTGAGCGCCGACGTGCCAGTGAGAAGCCGCCGTTCTTTGTTGCGGCGCTGATGCGCGGGGGTCGCTCCGCCTGGCGCGCGTGCGGGTCTGGAAATCTGGGCAGAAGACATTCAGTGATTCCATGCATAACCACCGATAATTCCCAGAGCACAGACACAAAATCACCAGTTTTCCGATAAACCATTGATACCACATTCCCCACCCACTCGCGCACGCTGTCTTTCGAGTCAAGGGTCCTCCCGTGGTCCCGGGGGCCGCTGGAGCATCCCCTCCTCGACTCTGCTGGCTGAGCCCCCCTCAAATCTCCCTCTGTGGTCTCGGGAACAGGCCGCATCGTCCTGGACTTTCTGCCTGCAAAGGACTGGCTCAGGGCGCGCGTTCACACCTCGTTCTGCAGGCCTGCCTTTGCTCTGCCACCCTTGCGAACCGCCCCGGATGCGCCAGGCTAACTTCTGACTAACAGGTCTAAACCCGCCTGGTCCCTCTACGGATTAACAGAGCTCAGATAAAATTTAGCCTACATGGCTACAGTAATAGAGTAAGCCACAATCACCTCATGTTGACATTAAATTTTCCAAAATCATATTATTCTAAAATTATGTTGATTAATCATTTCTATCACATAACAAGAGGAAAACGGAGGCGCGGATGGGGCAGGGTCTGTTAAAGCTGCCGAGGCGAAGGAGGAACAAAGGCAGACGAGGGCTGGGGCAGCCGAGCGCACGCCGAGCTGTTTGTGGGGCGGTACGAAAGCGTTTCACCTGGGGTTTTAGCTGAAAAAGCAGCCAGTTTGGCTGTAGCACCGTTTAACACACGGACCGACGCCGGCGCGCTCAGGCTGGCTCACACTCGGACACCGGGTGTCCGGGGAAAGAGCAGGAGCCCCAGCACCCAGAGGGGCTGAGAGCTTGTTTCTTTTCAACCCACTGCACTCCCTCCGTGCTCAGTTTGGGGCGCTTTTTTTTTTTAACCCCTCTATGAGGGGTGTTTATGGCACAGTTTAACACTCACAAAGTGCATAAAAGGCTTAAGAGCCCTGGAGAGAAATGCCAGACTGCAGATCATACTCGTAACGCGACTGCAGGTTAGGAAGACGGGAATGGCAGAGCTCACACTCCCACAAGCTCCTTGTGAGCTAGGCGAGGAGGTAAAAACAATAGTAACCCCATGGGACCTGACAAGAAATTGCCAGAAACACACCGTTGTTAATGACGATAGCATGAAGCCATGACACTGGAAAACAAGGCGTGCAAAACACGACCATGAGCTCCTGGGGGGTTTCTTCAGCAGTGCTGGGGATTATGTGCGGCCGGGTGTTTGGAAGCCTCTTTTGACGCTTCCCATTTAACAGTGAGAGAAATCGGTGCCTGTCCTTGGGGAAGCACTGCTTCCCGCTGTGCTCCAGGTGTCTGAAATAACACGTGGGAAAAAATAGAGTGAAAAAAAATAAGATTCACCCTTTGCAGGAACAAGCTGTGACATGAGAAGAGAGGAAAGTGAGGGCAGGGTTCACATACAGACACATCTGTCGTAGTTCAGCCCCGATCGGACCAGACTACGCAGTCTCTCTCTCACTCCCCCCACCTTCTGAGAGAACAGGGAGAGAAAATATAAGGAAAAACGGCTCAAGGTTTGAGATAAGGACAGGGAGAAATCCTTAAAGTTACCGTCACGGGCAAAACAGACTCGACTTGGGGAAAACTATTCATTTATTACTACAAACAGCAGGATAATGAGACAGAGAACAAGATAACCTCCCTCCACCCCTCCCTCTTCCCAAGCTTAACATTATCTCTACTACCTTCCCCCCCCCGAGCGGCACAGGGGGGAAGAGGGAATGGGGGTTGCAGTCAGTTCATCATATGTTGTTCTACGCCGCTGCTTCATGGTCGGGGGAAGAACTCCTCACATTCCTCCCCTGCTCCAGCGTGGGGTCCCTCCCACGGGCCACAGTCCTTCGTGGAACTGCTCTGGCGTGGGTCATCTCTTCCACGGGTGCAGTCTCTCCAGAACAGCTGTCCCAGCGGGCCCTCCACGGGCCACAGCTGCCTTCAGGCACCCACCTCCCCTGGTACGGGGTCCTTCACGGGCTCCAAGTGGATCTCTGCTCCTCCGTGGACCTCCATGGGCTGCAGGGGGACAACCTGCTCCACCATGGTCGTCACCACAGGCTGCAGGGGAATCTTGGCCAGGAGCTGAATTACTCCTCCCCCTCCTTCTGAACTGACCTTGGCGTCTGCAGCCGTTCCTCACAACAGGCTGGTAGATGTCTCTCAGGATCTTTTTTTTACATCTCATTCACTTCTCATCTCCTCTCCACTTCTTGCAGCTGGGCCAGACCGAGTCGGGCCCAATCGGCTGCCTGGCGAGAGGCCAGAGGGTGAGGCCTGCAAGGCCCATGAGGCCTGCGCCTCCCCCTCTGCGCCTCTGCCCCCGCTCAGCTTCTTCACATCTTCTCTTCTCTCTTTTTTTTCTGTTTTCCCCTATTTAAATACGTTATCGCAGAGGCGTTATCACGAGACATTCTGCTACCAATCGGCTCGGCCTTGGCCAGCAGCAGGTCCGCCCTAGGCCCGGCCGAGTCCACTGAACAAAGGGGAGCGACTTCTAGCAGTTTCCTACAGAAGCTACCACCTTAGGCCCCCCCCCACTAAACAAAACCACGACAACATCATATACAGAACTTTTTTTTAATTAACACTCAAGGAAACAGAACTATACAGTTAACTCAGCTGGGACACTTGACAGCTAACAAACCTGCAGCAAAAGTGAGAAATCCTTGCAGAACCGGGAGAGCTATTAAAATTAGTTAATTGTTGAGGACAAGAGGCTGGCAGGTCTCAGCAGCAGACACATTTGTAGGGTTTTACACACGAAGCAGTGGGACAGAGTAAGCGCAGTTTGCAGGTGCAGCTGGTCAGATACCCATAGGAGACAAGCGGTGCAGCAGGAACGTCGGAGTCCGAAAGCGGGAGCAGGTGCCTGGGGCGTGATCCGCGTCATTCGTATGAGGTATTTCCTCACACTGCGCGTACCCACTAAGTGAGTGCCGCCACCACCACAATGCTGCTGCGATGCGCATCAGCACGGGTCAGCTCTGGCTCAGGCCCGGGAGGCAGGCCGGGTCACTTCACCAGCACAGGACAGCAAGGTGCGCCTGTCTTGCCCAAAGGTGCTGGAGAAACGGTACTCACTTGGTCACCTCCATCCTTATCCTGTGGCGTCCGCAGGCGGGCTGTGCTGGAGCCACGTACTTCCCGTTCTGGTGATGGATGAGATACCTGGGGCCCAGCAAGCAGCTCTCCGCAACCAGAGGTCTGGCCCCTCAAAACGTGTACTGGGGCTTTGGTCGTGGTTGGATTGTGATCCAGGAAACCCATGAAGAAAAGCCTGGTGGCCCAGTCATGGCCAGGTGGCAGCAAGGTCTCCCTGTGCCCATCCAGTCCTGAGGTGCTGATGGAGGGCTGGACATCGTCCCAAGGACGCCGAGAGCAGCTCTGTGTGACCAGAGGTCTGGCCCCTCGAAAAGCGTACTGGGGCTTTGGTTTTGGCTGGATTGTGACCCAGGAAACCCGTGAAGAAAAGCCTGGTGGCCCTGACTGTGGCGGGGCCAGCTGGACATCCTGGTAGGAGAGGCACAGCTCCGAGCTTCCCCGCGCAGCGTTCCTTCCCTGGAGAGCAGCCGCCCGTGCGCACCGGCAAGGCGGGTGCCGAGATGGACTGGGGCCTTGGGGCCGAGCCCGTGCCTGCGGGACGCCAGGCCGGGGGGTGGGAGAGCGCGGGGCAGGGCCGGACTGCTTTCGCGGAGCAGCGCTTCGCTCCGGTCGGGGGAAACGGCGCCGTCGGAGCTCTGCCTGGCTCCCGCTGTCGGTGCCGGAGCTCTCCCCTTGTCCTCGGCTTGCGGTGTTTTAGCCGAGGCACGGACGTGAAGCGAGCGAGCCGACGGTTGGCGCTCACACAGCCCCTCTCCCCGCAGAAGGTGCACGGAGACGATCTCTGGGCGCATGTTCTTATCGGACTCATATCAGAGGGGCCACGTAGGGGGAATGCCGGAGACCAAAAGTGGGAGCAGGTGCCCGGGGCTTGGTCAGCGTCACCTAGAGGGGAAAAGTGAGAAGAAAAAAAGGTGACCGTGGTGCCGCCACCTTCTCCAGAAGGCTCATCATCAGGGAAGGCCGCCCGGCGTAACGAGTCGCTCTGTGTGCCTCGGCCATTTGTCCTGCGTTGCTGTCGGCGCGCCGGGGCGCTTGCAGCCGACTGCCCCCGTGCCCACGGCGCGCTTGCTGGAAACCTCCTGCGTCATCAGGACATTGTGATGGTCTGCTGCCGCTCCCCGGTGGCGTTTCTCCCCTTCTTGGGGAGGAACGTAAAGGCAAGAGGAAAGGACCTCAGGGGCGGCCAAAATACACCCGTGGAAGGTTTTCAGGAGGCCGCCCAAAGAACGGATCGTGCCTCTGAGGCAAATGGAGCCCCACGGCCGCGCCATCCGGCGGGGCGAGCCCAGCTGGAGAGCGGCAGCCGAGCTGGCGGTGGAACTTGCTCAAGTCCAGAGGCCTTCTAGCTCCAGCCAGGCCTGGCCGGACACCCCTGCCCTCCCCGCCGATGCCCAGTGCGCAAGCCAGGTCTGCTCGTCCCTTCGGCGGCGGCGCCTGCTCCCGAAGAGCTTGTGATGTGTGCACGCATAGCGGCGTGGAATGGCTGGGCTACCGGGCAGGCAGAGCCGCGTTGTCTGGCCTGCCTCTGCTCGGCTCTGGGCCAAGGCAGCCGGGCTGCTGTCCCGCGGGCGGTGGCTGCAGCGAGGCGTCGAGTTCCCAGGAGCCCCGTCGGCACGGGCGGATGCGGAAGGGCTGCTCGTGGCAAAGCGGAGGAGGAGAGGCGGGCAGGCTGCCTTACCTTTCCCAGGTGGTAGTCTGCCGGCCCCGGCTTCACCGTTTGGTCGCCGGCAAGTTTGGTTTTGAGCGGCATGGTGTACTTGGGAGCCCTGGTTTTGTAGACGTCCAGTTCCACCTTGGGGAACGCAGCAGGACCTGGCGTCTGTAAGAGAGGCGGGAGGTTGCTGGGTACCAAAGGCGGGCGGCGATTCTCGCCGGGCGCCCACGCGGGCCGCGCTCCTTGGGCTGGCCGGCCAGGGAAGCGAGGGGAACCAGGGCGCCTCCTGATCCCCTGCCGAGAGGCAGAGTTCCCAGAGGAGGAGGGCGATTCCCGTTAGTGCCGACGAGCTTTGCCCCGCCAAAGCGGTCCGTGTTGGAAAGCGAGGGGCTGCGGGTGCCGGCAGAGCCTCCCCTCTCCCGCTGCTGGCAGCGGAGAGCCAGGGATCCGCGGCTTCTGGGGTTCTGCCGCCGGTGCAGGCAAAGGTGCGTTACGAGAGGCTGCAGCAGGCGCTGGAGCCCTCCTGCCCCGAGGGAGCGGCTGAGCTTCAGCTGCTGCGGCCAGAGAGTGGAGGAGCGTAGCTCACCTCGGGGAGGCCTCCAGCACAGGGCTTGCTCTTCCCCCGGATGGAGTAGCACGGGCTGGCGTGGGTGTAGGCTGTGTGGGGCCCCAGCAGCCTGGGCAGGGTGTAGGTGCCAGGACCTGGAGGGGGAACGGGCAGAGAGCGAGTCCTGCGGGGAGAGGAGCGGCGCCCGGCGCGGAGAGGAGCAGGAAGGACGTCCTGCCCCTCCCTGGGTCGCCTCCACCTTGCACCGCCCGCGGCGCGGCGTCAGTGGCTCCGAGCCCCAGCTGCCGGTTCTCGTGTGGGATGGGAGAGCTGGCGCTCCGGGACATCAGGAAGCGTGTCAAGAGAGCCTTGCGGCCTGCTGCGGAGCCCCGTCCCTGGGGCCGTTGAAAAAGCTGTCCAGCAGATGCTCCCTGGAGCACACGCAGGCTGCAGGGGCGCGTGGCTCCCAGTTCCTTACCTGGAGAGCGCTCGTCCTTAGTCTCGTGCCGGAAGACCATGGAGTGCGCCGGCGCGCGTCTGTAGCGGTGTTTGTCGGCCTCGTCGACAGAGTAGTCGCCTGGGCGGAGGAGAAGCGGAGAAGAGCAGTGAAGTTGGGCTCTTTGCCCCAGGCCGAAGAGGAAAGGGCAGGAGGCGGCGCTCAGCCTTGTTTCTTTTCTCTCCGGAACCCTCCGAGGCTCCTTCCGGGCGTGAGCTGATGGCTTGGTAGCCCGCTAGCGCAGGGCGACAGCGAGGCGCGCTTGGCTTGGCCGGAAGAAGTGCTGGAGAAACAGTACTCACTGGGTCCAGGGGTGACCTCTGTCCTTATCTTGTGGCGCCCGCAGATGGGCTGTGCTGGAGCCACGTACTTCCCGTTCCTGGTGATGGAGGACTGGACGTAGTACCTGGGGCCGGGCGAGCAGCTCTCTGTGACCAGGGAGCCGGCCCCTCGAAATGTGTACGCGGGGGCCTTGGTTTTGGTGGGATTGTGATCCCGGTAACCTGGCAAGAAAAGCCCGTGAAAGGCCACCTGCCCGCAACTGCGCTTTGAAAGCCAGTTTCTGCGTGGGGCAGCTGGAGTCGCCGGCCTCAACAAATTCCCCTCCCCTGCGACTTCTTCCCTCAAGAATGACGCCAGCGGGCCGCTCCAAAGGCGCAACGGCTCCCGGCGCTGTGCGGCTAACCGCAGTATGGCCAGAATGCTACTGGCGCAAAGAACTACGCCCCAAAACAGTTGCGAGCCAACTTAAAGCAACCGTGAAGATCACTTCTCTCATGGTTTGCTTTCCCGGAGGCCCGATGGAAAGAAACCTCAATACCCGTAGAGAAGAAAGGGACGAGGAGAACAGCCTTCCTCCTGTGCGCTCCGGGTTACGGTGCCGCTAAGGCCCCCTCCGTGCTCCGCAGAGCCCGCGGCCCTTTCCCGGGCGCTCCCATCAGCAGCCTGAGCCTTCCTCTGGCCAGCCCGTGTCCTTGCTGCGGCCGAGAGCACGGGGGCCTGGCGCAGAGGGGAACGGAGCTGTGGCCGCTCGTCCCCTGGAGGCGGCGGACGTGCCGCCCCTCCTCGCGACGGTGCTTTTACCTGTTGTCCCAGGGATGGAGTACTTGGGGCCCGGGCCCGTGAACTGGGCCGCGACGGGGCCGCGCGGGCGGTGAGGTCTCCAGGTGCCCACCCAGGCTCCGTCCATGCTGGAGGCACCCGCAAAGCCTGCGGCAACAGCAGAAAGTCGCTCAGGGCCTTCCTGACAGAGCCGCGCTGGGAAGCCTCCTCGGGAGGAGCAGCAACGCTTCCGCTTTCTCAGCCTTGACCGTCCGAGCGGGCACAGACGAGCCTGTCGGCTGCTGCAGCTCTCGGTCGCAGGGTGCGGCGAGACTGAGGGCAGGCAGCGATGGGGCAGGAGAGGTTGTGGTCTCAGCTGCCAGGTGGCCCCGGCTCGTCGTGGGGACGCACTGTGACATCACAGAGGCCGCTGGTGCCTGTCCTGTGTCCTGTCGCATCATATGGCTGATGGGGAGCCGGGGACGTCCAGCTCGCAGGGCCAGACCTTGGTGAGCTCTGCACGGCAGCAGCGAGGGCAGAACGGATGCGATTTTTGCCTTTCGCCAAGGAGCCGCGCACTCCTGTAGCGCCGGGGTCGTATAATAACGTGGGCGTGCACGTGGACACCCGGCATGTCTGCTCTGGGTCTGTTTTCCAGCTGCCCCTTCAGCTGTGTTTGCTTTTCCTGGGGAGGGCGAGCTGGGCTGGGGGCTGTAAGCAGAACCTGCTGTCGGGGGCTCTGCCTTAGCCAGGTGTGGCCGTATCTCTTGGGAGCGGCCGTTACCCGCTGGGTGCCAAAGGCAGGTGTCGATTCTTGCCGTGTGCCCGCGCAGGCCGTCAGGGAATCTACACCTCCCCCCAGCACTTCTATGGCTGGATCCTCGTGCCGATGGGGCTGCGCCCGGCAGGGACAGATACTCCGACATCGCGGGCACGGAGTCACTTTCTCACCGCCTGGACCCCCTGGCAGAGCCCGAGGCCAATACAAACGCAACCAAGCAGGTTTAGCTGCTGCCCGTTTCCACTCCAGAAGCTGGTGGACACCTTTCCTCGGCTGCGGGAGCTCCTGCGGGTCCCAAGGGGAAAAAAGACCTGAGCAGCAGCGTGCACGGGTCCCAGGGCAGGCTGCGGCGTGCCCCCGCCTTTGCCAGCTGGGCCAACGGCAGCCTCCGTTTCAAAGGCCTGCGCTGTCCTGCCCGCGCTCGTCGCAGCGCGCACAAACGTCGGAGCCGACTTTGGTGTCGAAATAAAGCAGCTGATGTTCACAGCAAACCCTGCTCTTCCCCTTCGATGGCCCGGAGACAGATGAAGCGGCTTTTCCGGTCTCCCTGGGAGGGTTTGGATGGGGGTGGGAAGTTGGAGCCGTCTGATTCTGTCAGCGGTGTGCAAGTTTTGACAGCTGCAGCGCGAGGGTCCCCAGGGTCCCGCCCGAGGGTGTCGCGCTCTGAGTTAACGCCCCCAGGCGTTACCCGGGGCTTTGGTTAGCGCCCACCAAGGGTCTCGCTCCCTGGCTTTTACGGCTTGTGACCATCAGGGCGCTCTGACTGCTGTCAGCCCGTTCCTGTCCCACCCCGCCGCTCGTCCCTGCACGGGACAGCTCGGGGAGCATTCCCGGTACAACGCTCTGGGTGCCTGCTGTCCCCGGCCCCTGCGCGCACCCTTCATCTCGGCGCGGAGCCGGCGAGCACCGTTTCCAGGTGTTGGATACCTGGAGTACCAGGGGCACTTAGTGAACAATCCAGACCGAACGGAATTGTTATGTTTGTGAGCAGCAGGCCTCAAGGACATCGCTGAAGCCGCCTGTAAGAAAGTACTGAAGCCACCTGTGAGAAAATAATGAGGCCGCCTGTGAGAAAGTAATGAAGCTTCCTGTGAGAAAGTAAACGAAGCAACCTTGAAGAAGATTGCAAACAACTTTGAGAAGTGAAAACATGAAAAGTACAGGACTTTCCAGGTTAACGGACATCCAGATTAGCTAAGTGCAAGTAGGAGGGATATGCAAATGTAACCATTAGAGCTTAAGCCAATCACGCAATGACTAGTAGGCATATTTTATCTTAGCAATATAAATATGCGCATCTGGGACTAATAAATGGAACTACGCTTATTACTCATATTGAGTCTTTGTCGTACGTTCCTCCGTCGCTCGCATCCAGGGGCCGCCCGTAAGGGTGGGTCAGAAAATCAGCATTGGCTCAGCCTCGCCATGGAGGCCCTCCAGCTGGACCGCGGATTTGGTGCGGCCTGCGGTCAGCTCGCAGCTGGACACGCGTTGCTGCCAGCAGCCTGCCCGAGACGCAGTTGTTTTTCCCAGGAGCAGAATTGTTATGCACAAGGCCGGCTCTGGCCTGACCACAAAACGTACAACACCCTTGAGACGGCGCAGAGCGGGAGGCCGGGGGGTTGCACAAGGCAGTTGGGGGTCAGCGGGGCGGCTTGGAGCTTGCGTGGGGCAGTTGGTGGGTTTTCCGCGCCCCGGAGTGGTATTTTTGGGGTGTGACCCGCTGTCTTTGTGGCAGGGGGAGTTCTGCGTGGAGGCGGTGCGCGAGGGGCTGGTGGTGGCCTTCGTGCGCTGGCTCTGCCGCACTGCCCGGGGCTTCGCCGACGGCCCGGCTGAGCGGGGCGCCCCCGCGGCACCCCCAGCCCTGCTGCTGCTCCTCGCCCGCCTCTGCCTTGACTACGAGGCCACCACCGTCAGCTACATCCTCACGCTCACCGACGAGCAGTTCCCCCCCCAGGTGAGCCCCCCAACTGCCCTGGGTGGCCCCAGAATGGACCTCGGGGGACCCTGAATGTCCCCAGATGTCACACGATGGCCCTGCACCCCCAGTCAGGACGCAGCGGTGGGCACCCTGGCGTGCGTGGAGGCCTGGGGGTCTTCTGTGTCCCCCGACGCATCGCTGAGTGGACCTAAAACGGTCTGATCGTCCCCAGAATGGCCCCGCGTTCCCCTGTGGCCCTGTGTCCACCCAGGATGTCACGGTGGGGACAGTGGTGCGTGGGGCGGTATGGGGATCTTCCTCCTGTCTGTGTGTGCCCCTAAATGCCCCTGGGGGACCCCAGAACGTCCTCACGTCCCTCCCGGTGCCCTGCTGCGGCGCCATGTCCAGCCAGGATCTGACCCTGGGGATGGCAGTGCACACGGAGGCAGAAGGGGCCTCACTTGTGTCAGGGTCTCCCAGATGTCCCCAAGGGCACCTCAGCATGACCCCACGTCCCCCCCACAGCCCCCCAAGGGTACGGGGACGGCAGTGATGCTGCTGCAGGTGGGGTGGCCTGGAGAGCATCCTGTGTGTCCCCGATGTCCCTGTGCCCCCAGGACATCGGATGCTGGAGGCACAGGGGGCGTCCCCACGCGTTCCCGTGTCCCTCGTGTCCCCAGGCCGCGGGGCCGTGGTGACGGTGGGGACAGCGCTGTGCGCGGAGGTGCGGGGGGTTCCTCCGTGTCTCCCTGTCCCTTGGACCACCAGGACTCGGGCCCAGCAGTGACACCAGGACCGGCGCTGTGCGCAGAGGCGCGGGGGGCGGCGCAGCGGCTGCTCGACCACTACGTGCAGGTCCAGGGTGCCGCGGTGGCACAGATGCTGAGGAAGAGCGTGGAGACGCGAGACTGGCTGGGCACCGTCGAGCCACGCAACGTTCGTGCCGTCATGAAGCGCGTGGTCGAGGACATCACCGCCATCGACATCCAGGTTGGGACTGGATGGGGGGGCCTGAGGGGGGCCTGACATTCCCGGGGGGCCCAGAGGGTCCCCGAAGGGTCCGGAGCGATCCTTGAGGTCACTGCAAGGTCCTTGAGGCTCTTTGGGGGTCCCAGAGGGGTGCCAGAGGGTATTTTGGGTGGATTCTGGCATACCAGCGCTGAGGGCGCGGTGCCGCAGGTGGGGCAGCTCTTCGAGGAGGGAGTGCGGCGGGCGCAGAGCAGCGACTCCAGCCGGCGCGCCTTCTCCATCTACAGCAGCTCGCACGCAGCGGGGCGCTACGCCCCCAGCTACACCCCCAGGCCAGCCCTGCACCCGGTGCCACCCCCCGGGCCACCCTGCGTCCACCTGCGCTAACCGCTGCATCTCCCCCGTGACCCTCTTCATGTTCCCGAGCTGTCCCAGCATCCCTCCCACCATCTCCACATCCCGTGGCTGTCCCAGTATCCCCTGACCATCCCCGTCTGTCCCCAGGCTGTCCCAGTATCCCCTGACGATCCCATGCGCCTTGTGTCCCGTCGTCGTCTTGTCTCTCGCTGTCCTTGCCCATCCCCACGTTCCCTGACTGTCCCCACATCCACCGCCCGTCGTCATGGTCCTGTCCTTGTGTCCCCAAACCGTCCCAGTGTCCCCTGACTGTCCCCGCAGCCTCCGGCCATCTCTGTGTCCCCATCCCCGTGTCCTGGCCGTCCCTGCGTCCCTGCCCCCGCACCCCTGGCTCTCTCAAGCACCTGGCTGTCCCCGTGTCCCTGACTGTCCTGCTGTCACTGTCCCCAGCGCCCCCATGGACACCCACCTGCTCAGCAACATCCAGAAGCTCTTCTCCGAACGCATTGACATCTTCAGCCCTGTCGAGTTCAACAAGGTGAGGCCGCGGGGCCGTCCCCGTGTCCCCAAGGGCCCCCCAGGGTCTCTCACCTGCCCACCTTCCCGGCTGCCACCTGTCCCTGGTGTCCCCGAGAGCCAGCTGTTGGGGCCCGTGGGGCTGCTGACCGCAACAGGGGTGTTCCCGCTGAGGCTCCCTGTCCTAGGTGTCAGGACGCGGGGGGTCCCGGGTGAGGGTGTCCCCATGTCCCTGTGCTCCCAGCGGCCAGGCCAAGAGTGTCCCTGTGCCCCTGTGCCACGTCTCCTCCATGTCCCATGCGGCCAGGCTTGGGAGCGGCAGCCAGCACAAGGGTGTCCCTCGTGTCGCCCCCGCTGAGGGGATTTGGGCCACGTGTCCCCGGTGTCCCCACATGCCACGTGTCAGGACTCCGGGGATCCCGGGGTTTGAGCGTGTCCTAGGAGCTGCTGGCCTGGAGAGGGGAGCCCCCAGTGTCCCCACACCCTGGTGCAGATGTGACTGGGAGCGTCCCCGCGCCCCAGGTGTCGGTGCTGACAGGGATCATCAAGATCAGCCTGAAGACGCTGCTGGAGTGCGTGCGGCTGCGGACGCTGGGGCGCTTCGGGCTGCAGCAGGTGCAGGTGGACGGGCACTACCTGCAGCTCTACCTCTGGCGCTTCGCCGCCGACGAGCGGGTGGTGCAGGGGCTGCTGGACGAGGTGGCCGCCAGCGCCGCCCACCGCTGCCTCGACCCCGTCCCCATGGAGCACAGCGTCGTCGAGCTCATCTGCGAGCGTGGGTAGGAGACGGGGACGCGCGGGGGCGGGTGGAGGTACGGGACGTGGCATCGCGTAGCAGGGAGACGCAGGGGCTCGGGACGTCTGTGTCACCATGGGGCGCAGCCGAGCAGGGACAGCTCGGGGAGGGCAGCCGTCTCTGGGGTCCTGTTACGTGTCTGGGGATAGACCTGTACCCCGTGAGCCCCCGCACACGCATGGTGACACTCCACGTGTCCTCATGCACGCGGCAGTGCACAAGGACGGCCCATGTCCCCACGCAGGGCCACCCCGTCCCCACACCCACAGCAGATCACCCCGTGTCATCAGCCCCACAGGCCAGCCCTGCTAACACCCCACATTGTCCCCCACCCCAGCGCCGCCCTCGCTGTGTGCTGACGCCCCGTGTTGTCCCCGCGGCCCCAGTGTCACCCCCTCACGCCTGGGAACACCCTGGGCACAACCCCTTTGTCGCAGCCGGGGACAATAAATAAAACACTGAGCGGTGCCTCGTGTCCCCTGCCTGTGCTTGGGGTGGGGACGGGACGCGGCAGGGACAGGGGCCTGGCTCCTGGGGGAGGCAGGGGGAGGGTGTGGGGATGGGGGGACACCTGTACCCCACGGGGCGCCGAGGGGGTGGCCCCACGCGCAGCCTCGCACAAGCACCCCTCAGCTTCCCCTCGCAAACCCCTCGCACGCGCACCCTGCGTGCACGCGGTGCCTTGCCCGCGCACCCCAGGAGCGTCCAGGCGCTCCCATGAGCGGCCTGGGGCCCTCGGGCAGCCGCCTCGCCCGCGCGCAGCGCCCTGCACGGGCAGGGGGCTGCCTGCCTGCGCTCCCCAGCTGGCTGCGGGACCTCGGCGGGGCCAGCGCTGCTCCGCGGCTCCCGCTCGGCGAGGCCGGGGGGTGCGGGAGGGAAGGGCCGTGCTGGAGAAGCAGCCCCTGAGCGCGGTGTTACAGCCCGCAGCCCCTGCGCCCCTCTGTCGTTCAGGATCCTGTCCGTGACGCCCATGTGAAAAACGTCACGGCCCGCTCGGGACTCGCGATGGTTCTTTAGTGCGATCTCGCAGCGCAGAATTACGGCGAACACGCCAGAGGGGCTGGCTTCAATCAAACAGCACAGACTTGATTGTTTTGCCCGTAAAGCGGCGCGCGATAGGTGAAAGGGAGGGAAAAGGAAAAGTAAAGATAGGGGAAAAAAAGGGGAATAGCTACCACCGCGGGTCCAAGGCGTCCCTACGGTCCCAGGTCCAGGCAGCGTCCCGCCGGTCCTCACGCTCGGTGTCGATGTCGATCGTGGTGGGGAGAGCTCTCCGGGGGCTCGCTGTTAGGGGCCGACCTTTTCTGCCAAGTACCAAGCCCTGCTCCTCCTTTGCTCTGGGGAGCTCCGCCTGTTCCGGCCCTTAGGACAGAAGTGCGGATTTTGAGCAAAGTTCAGTTAAAGGCACGTTCTCAGCGCCGGTTTTGAGACAGCAGCTGTGATCCATCCTCCTCAACAGCAGCTGCTCGGTGATCTCTGCCAGCCCTGGCGCCAGGGCCGAGCCGTGGCACCCCCGCGCCGCTCTGCGCCGTCTCAAGGGTGTTGTACGTTTTGTGGTCAGGCCAGAGCCGGCCTTGTGCATAACAATTCTGCTCCTGGGAAAAACAACTGCGTCTCGGGCAGGCTGCTGGCAGCAACGCGTGTCCAGCTGCGAGCTGACCGCAGGCCGCACCAAATCCGCGGTCCAGCTGGAGGGCCTCCATGGCGAGGCTGAGCCAATGCTGATTTTCTGACCCACCCTTACGGGCGGCCCCTGGATGCGAGCGACGGAGGAACGTACGACAAAGACTCAATATGAGTAATAAGCGTAGTTCCATTTATTAGTCCCAGATGCGCATATTTATATTGCTAAGATAAAATATGCCTACTAGTCATTGCGTGATTGGCTTAAGCTCTAATGGTTACATTTGCATATCCCTCCTACTTGCACTTAGCTAATCTGGATGTCCGTTAACCTGGAAAGTCCTGTACTTTTCATGTTTTCACTTCTCAAAGTTGTTTGCAATCTTCTTCAAGGTTGCTTCGTTTACTTTCTCACAGGAAGCTTCATTACTTTCTCACAGGCGGCCTCATTATTTTCTCACAGGTGGCTTCAGTGCTTTCTTACAGGCGGCTTCAGCGATGTCCTTGAGGCCTGCTGCTCACAAACATAACAATTCCGTTCGGTCTGGATTGTTCACTAAGTGCCCCTGGTACTCCAGGTATCCAACACCTGGAAACGGTGCTCGCCGGCTCCGCGCCGAGATGAAGGGTGCGCGCAGGGGCCGGGGACAGCAGGCACCCAGAGCGTTGTACCGGGAATGCTCCCCGAGCTGTCCCGTGCAGGGACGAGCGGCGGGGTGGGACAGGAACGGGCTGACAGCAGTCAGAGCGCCCTGATGGTCACAAGCCGTAAAAGCCAGGGAGCGAGACCCTTGGTGGGCGCTAACCAAAGCCCCGGGTAACGCCTGGGGGCGTTAACTCAGAGCGCGACACCCTCGGGCGGGACCCTGGGGACCCTCGCGCTGCAGCTGTCAAAACTTGCACACCGCTGACAGAATCAGACGGCTCCAACTTCCCACCCCCATCCAAACCCTCCCAGGGAGACCGGAAAAGCCGCTTCATCTGTCTCCGGGCCATCGAAGGGGAAGAGCAGGGTTTGCTGTGAACATCAGCTGCTTTATTTCGACACCAAAGTCGGCTCCGACGTTTGTGCGCGCTGCGACGAGCGCGGGCAGGACAGCGCAGGCCTTTGAAACGGAGGCTGCCGTTGGCCCAGCTGGCAAAGGCGGGGGCACGCCGCAGCCTGCCCTGGGACCCGTGCACGCTGCTGCTCAGGTCTTTTTTCCCCTTGGGACCCGCAGGAGCTCCCGCAGCCGAGGAAAGGTGTCCACCAGCTTCTGGAGTGGAAACGGGCAGCAGCTAAACCTGCTTGGTTGCGTTTGTATTGGCCTCGGGCTCTGCCAGGGGGTCCAGGCGGTGAGAAAGTGACTCCGTGCCCGCGATGTCGGAGTATCTGTCCCTGCCGGGCGCAGCCCCATCGGCACGAGGATCCAGCCATAGAAGTGCTGGGGGGAGGTGTAGATTCCCTGACGGCCTGCGCGGGCACACGGCAAGAATCGACACCTGCCTTTGGCACCCAGCGGGTAACGGCCGCTCCCAAGAGATACGGCCACACCTGGCTAAGGCAGAGCCCCCGACAGCAGGTTCTGCTTACAGCCCCCAGCCCAGCTCGCCCTCCCCAGGAAAAGCAAACACAGCTGAAGGGGCAGCTGGAAAACAGACCCAGAGCAGACATGCCGGGTGTCCACGTGCACGCCCACGTTATTATACGACCCCGGCGCTACAGGAGTGCGCGGCTCCTTGGCGAAAGGCAAAAATCGCATCCGTTCTGCCCTCGCTGCTGCCGTGCAGAGCTCACCAAGGTCTGGCCCTGCGAGCTGGACGTCCCCGGCTCCCCATCAGCCATATGATGCGACAGGACACAGGACAGGCACCAGCGGCCTCTGTGATGTCACAGTGCGTCCCCACGACGAGCCGGGGCCACCTGGCAGCTGAGACCACAACCTCTCCTGCCCCATCGCTGCCTGCCCTCAGTCTCGCCGCACCCTGCGACCGAGAGCTGCAGCAGCCGACAGGCTCGTCTGTGCCCGCTCGGACGGTCAAGGCTGAGAAAGCGGAAGCGTTGCTGCTCCTCCCGAGGAGGCTTCCCAGCGCGGCTCTGTCAGGAAGGCCCTGAGCGACTTTCTGCTGTTGCCGCAGGCTTTGCGGGTGCCTCCAGCATGGACGGAGCCTGGGTGGGCACCTGGAGACCTCACCGCCCGCGCGGCCCCGTCGCGGCCCAGTTCACGGGCCCGGGCCCCAAGTACTCCATCCCTGGGACAACAGGTAAAAGCACCGTCGCGAGGAGGGGCGGCACGTCCGCTCCGTTCCCCTCTGCGCCAGGCCCCCGTGCTCTCGGCCGCAGCAAGGACACGGGCTGGCCAGAGGAAGGCTCAGGCTGCTGATGGGAGCGCCCGGGAAAGAGCCGCGGGCTCTGCGGAGCACGGAGGGGGCCTTAGCGGCACCGTAACCCGGAGCGCACAGGAGGAAGGCTGTTCTCCTCGTCCCTTTCTTCTCTACGGGTATTGAGGTTTCTTTCCATCGGGCCTCCGGGAAAGCAAACCATGAGAGATGTGATCTTCACGGTTGCTTTAAGTTGGCTCGCAACTGTTTTGGGGCGTAGTTCTTTGCGCCAGTAGCATTCTGGCCATACTGCGGTTAGCCGCACAGCGCCGGGAGCCGTTGCGCCTTTGGAGCGGCCCGCTGGCGTCATTCTTGGAGGAAGAAGTCGCAGGGGAGGGGAATTTGTTGAGGCCGGCGACTCCAGCTGCCCCACGCAGAAACTGGCTTTCAAAGCGCAGTTGCGGGCAGGTGGCCTTTCACGGGCTTTTCTTGCCAGGTTACCGGGATCACAATCCCACCAAAACCAAGGCCCCCGCGTACACATTTCGAGGGGCCGGCTCCCTGGTCACAGAGAGCTGCTCGCCCGGCCCCAGGTACTACGTCCAGTCCTCCATCACCAGGAACGGGAAGTACGTGGCTCCAGCACAGCCCATCTGCGGGCGCCACAAGATAAGGACAGAGGTCACCCCTGGACCCAGTGAGTACTGTTTCTCCAGCACTTCTTCCGGCCAAGCCAAGCGCGCCTCGCTGTCGCCTTGCGCTAGCGGGCTACCAAGCCATCAGCTCACGCCCGGAAGGAGCCTCGGAGGGTTCTGGAGAGAAAAGAAACAAGGCTGAGCGCCGCCTCCTGCCCTTTCCTCTTCGGCCTGGGGCAAAGAGCCCAACTTCACTGCTCTTCTCCGCTTCTCCTCCGCCCAGGCGACTACTCTGCCGACGAGGCCGACAAACACCGCTACAGACGCGCGCCGGCGCACTCCATGGTCTTCCGGCACGAGACTAAGGACGAGCGCTCTCCAGGTAAGGAACTGGGAGCCACGCGCCCCTGCAGCCTGCGTGTGCTCCAGGGAGCATCTGCTGGACAGCTTTTTCAACGGCCCCAGGGACGGGGCTCCGCAGCAGGCCGCAAGGCTCTCTTGACACGCTTCCTGATGTCCCAGAGCGCCAGCTCTCCCATCCCACACGAGAACCGGCAGCTGGGGCTCGGAGCCACTGACGCTGCGCCGCGGGCGGTGCAAGGTGGAGGCGACCCAGGGAGGGGCAGGACGTCCTTCCTGCTCCTCTCCGCGCCGGGCGCCGCTCCTCTCCCCGCAGGACTCGCTCTCTGCCCGTTCCCCCTCCAGGTCCTGGCACCTACACCCTGCCCAGGCTGCTGGGGCCCCGCACAGCCTACACCCACGCCAGCCCGTGCTACTCCATCCGGGGGAAGAGCAAGCCCTGTGCTGGAGGCCTCCCCGAGGTGAGCTACGCTCCTCCACTCTCTGGCCGCAGCAGCTGAAGCTCAGCCGCTCCCTCGGGGCAGGAGGGCTCCAGCGCCTGCTGCAGCCTCTCGTAATGCACCTTTGCCTGCACCGGCGGCAGAACCCCAGAAGCCGCGGATCCCTGGCTCTCCGCTGCCAGCAGCGGGAGAGGGGAGGCTCTGCCGGCACCCGCAGCCCCTCGCTTTCCAACACGGACCGCTTTGGTGGGGCAAAGCTCGTCGGCGCTAACGGGAATCGCCCTCCTCCTCTGGGAACTCTGCCTCTCGGCAGGGGATCAGGAGGCGCCCTGGTTCCCCTCGCTTCCCTGGCCGGCCAGCCCAAGGAGCGCGGCCCGCGTGGGCGCCCGGCGAGAATCGCCGCCCGCCTTTGGTACCCAGCAACCTCCCGCCTCTCTTACAGACGCCAGGTCCTGCTGCGTTCCCCAAGGTGGAACTGGACGTCTACAAAACCAGGGCTCCCAAGTACACCATGCCGCTCAAAACCAAACTTGCCGGCGACCAAACGGTGAAGCCGGGGCCAGCAGACTACCACCTGGGAAAGGTAAGGCAGCCTGCCCGCCTCTCCTCCTCCGCTTTGCCACGAGCAGCCCTTCCGCATCCGCCCGTGCCGACGGGGCTCCTGGGAACTCGACGCCTCGCTGCAGCCACCGCCTGCGGGACAGCAGCCCGGCTGCCTTGGCCCAGAGCCGAGCAGAGGCAGGCCAGACAACGCGGCTCTGCCTGCCCGGTAGCCCAGCCATTCCACGCCGCTATGCGTGCACACATCACAAGCTCTTCGGGAGCAGGCGCCGCCGCCGAAGGGACGAGCAGACCTGGCTTGCGCACTGGGCATCGGCGGGGAGGGCAGGGGCGTCCGGCCAGGCCTGGCTGGAGCTAGAAGGCCTCTGGACTTGAGCAAGTTCCACCGCCAGCTCGGCTGCCGCTCTCCAGCTGGGCTCGCCCCGCCGGATGGCGCGGCCGTGGGGCTCCATTTGCCTCAGAGGCACGATCCGTTCTTTGAGCGGCCTCCTGAAAACCTTCCACGGGTGTATTTTGGCCGCCCCTGAGGTCCTTTCCTCTTGCCTTTACGTTCCTCCCCAAGAAGGGGAGAAACGCCACCGGGGAGCGGCAGCAGACCATCACAACGTCCTGATGACGCAGGAGGTTTCCAGCAAGCGCGCCGTGGGCACGGGGGCAGTCGGCTGCAAGCGCCCCGGCGCGCCGACAGCAACGCAGGACAAATGGCCGAGGCACACAGAGCGACTCGTTACGCCGGGCGGCCTTCCCTGATGATGAGCCTTCTGGAGAAGGTGGCGGCACCACGGTCACCTTTTTTTCTTCTCACTTTTCCCCTCTAGGTGACGCTGACCAAGCCCCGGGCACCTGCTCCCACTTTTGGTCTCCGGCATTCCCCCTACGTGGCCCCTCTGATATGAGTCCGATAAGAACATGCGCCCAGAGATCGTCTCCGTGCACCTTCTGCGGGGAGAGGGGCTGCGTGAGCGCCAACCGTCGGCTCGCTCGCTTCACGTCCGTGCCTCGGCTAAAACACCGCAAGCCGAGGACAAGGGGAGAGCTCCGGCACCGACAGCGGGAGCCAGGCAGAGCTCCGACGGCGCCGTTTCCCCCGACCGGAGCGAAGCGCTGCTCCGCGAAAGCAGTCCGGCCCTGCCCCGCGCTCTCCCACCCCCCGGCCCGGCGTCCCGCAGGCACGGGCTCGGCCCCAAGGCCCCAGTCCATCTCGGCACCCGCCTTGCCGGTGCGCACGGGCGGCTGCTCTCCAGGGAAGGAACGCCGCGCGGGGAAGCTCGCAGCCGTGCCTCTCCTGCCGCTCCCGCGCTGGGCAGCGCCCGCCCCAAGCTGGCGCCGGCAGCGCCCCGTGCCGCGGAAGCCGAGGGCAGGGCGGCTGTGCCGGGGGGCGGGAGGCGGCAGGGCAGCTGCCGGGGCGAGACCCACAACCCCCGCCCCGGCCGGACGGCGTGCCCCGCAGCCCCGGCCGGACGGCGCCGGAGCGGGGAGCTGTTCGCCGGGGGAGCCGCGGCGGCGGCAGCCCCGGCTGGGGCGGGAAAAGGCGGGGCGGAGGCCGCGCCCGGGCGCGGCCCCGCGCAGGAGGGCCCGAGCAGGTTTATTTCCTCGCTCCCCAAACCGCGGCGATTAGCCGCACCGATCCCCCCGCCGGCGCGGGTGCCGCCGCTCCCTCCACCCACGAGCTGCGCGGCCCCCGGCCCGCGGAGGAGCGGCGGGACAGCCCCGCGGGGAGCCCGCGGCTCTCAGGGGAGCTGCGAGGGGAGCTCTGCCTTCGGGAAGGGCCGGGAGCGCCCTCGGCTTCCCTGTACAACGGCTGCGGTGCACGCGGCTGCGTGAACGGAACCGGCAGCGAGCGGGAGCGGAATTACAAGGGCCAGAAACTGCCTCCGCAGCCGGGGACCGACCCCTGAGCGCCGACGTGCCAGTGAGAAGCCGCCGTTCTTTGTTGCGGCGCTGATGCGCGGGGGTCGCTCCGCCTGGCGCGCGTGCGGGTCTGGAAATCTGGGCAGAAGACATTCAGTGATTCCATGCATAACCACCGATAATTCCCAGAGCACAGACACAAAATCACCAGTTTTCCGATAAACCATTGATACCACATTCCCCACCCACTCGCGCACGCTGTCTTTCGAGTCAAGGGTCCTCCCGTGGTCCCGGGGGCCGCTGGAGCATCCCCTCCTCGACTCTGCTGGCTGAGCCCCCCTCAAATCTCCCTCTGTGGTCTCGGGAACAGGCCGCATCGTCCTGGACTTTCTGCCTGCAAAGGACTGGCTCAGGGCGTGCGTTCACACCTCGTTCTGCAGGCCTGCCTTTGCTCTGCCACCCTTGCGAACCGCCCCGGATGCGCCAGGCTAACTTCTGACTAACAGGTCTAAACCCGCCTGGTCCCTCTACGGATTAACAGAGCTCAGATAAAATTTAGCCTACATGGCTACAGTAATAGAGTAAGCCACAATCACCTCATGTTGACATTAAATTTTCCAAAATCATATTATTCTAAAATTATGTTGATTAATCATTTCTATCACATAACAAGAGGAAAACGGAGGCGCGGATGGGGCAGGGTCTGTTAAAGCTGCCGAGGCGAAGGAGGAACAAAGGCAGACGAGGCCTGGGGCAGCCGAGCGCATGCCGAGCTGTTTGTGGGGCGGTACTGAGAAGAGGGGCTAAGGAAACTTTAATAGATATGGCATTTATTGATTATTGCTGTGCATGCTAATACAAATAGCGTTTGATGCTTTGCTAACTAGCTATTGTAAAAACTACCCGAGGGGGGGAAGTCTTGTATTCCCCAACCGAGGGGTCTTGCTTTGTGCTTTGAACTCTTTATCTGAAGTGAGAAGTCCTGCACCTCCCGCACAAGGACAGTCCTGATAAGAACCAAGGGGTCTCCTGCGAGAAGTCCTGCACCTCCCACACAAGGACAGTCCTGATAAGAACCAAGGGGCCTCCTTCAGGAGCCAGCTAAAACTGGACAAATGACTTCTTGGAACTAATTGTAATACCTAAATGACCTCTTGGAACTAATTTTAATACGGAGCGGGGATAGCTCATGCATATGTATAGGCGTGTTTTTTTAACTTCATGCATATGTAACACTTGGTTGTATAAAATTCAAAGTGAATTGCCATGCCAGGCGCGCACGATTTTGGCGGGACTACCCCCCGTGCTGCCCGGCGCCGAATAAACATACCTACTTTACAATCTTACAGATTGTGGAGTCTGCTTTCCGCACGTCAGTTTGGCGAGCCAGGCAGGAGGCTCTCTGCTTGGCTGCGGGATCGACTGCGGAGCGGACTCTCCTAGGCGCGCCCCGAGCACTTTCCTCGGAGGAGCCTCCGCTGCCAGCCGCTCACCACGGGAGCAGACAACAACCTCCTAAAGCCGCGGACCAAACGGTATGTTTAATGGTAGGGGCCTGTAAGTCGTACGCGTGGCCGGGGCAGCTGGTAAATCGCGCAGAGACGTCTGGCGTGCAGCATAGTCCCCTTTGGGTGGGTACCCAGGTTGGTTTGGGGCTCCAGTTGGGGACTCACTGACCGATAGAGTGACCACTAGTGATCCTGGGAGTAGATCAAATTAGTCTGTGTTTTGCTGGTATCGATTTTTGGTTCTTGTAATAAGGCATTTTGTGTTGGCTACTGATTTGGACTTGCTGAACCATAGTGTCTGCGTGAAGGATTCTTGTGTGTGTGTGATCTATGTTGCATGGTAAAAATTCTATGTTGCGTGCAGGACCTTCTATGGTGTAAATGCCTGTGTTGTGAAAGCGTGAGTGAGTCTCGGGAATCCTAGCAAAGCTGTGACTGTGTGTGGCGTGAGGTCTGTCCAGCCGCCCCTAGCCACCCAGATTCTTCTGAGGTGGGCTAGAAAGCAAGGGGACTTTCCTCTTTCCCAAGTTTCTTGTATGATTGTGTGACCACTATGAGTGTGTGGACGTTCACGAGAGTGTGAACACTGTGAGTCTATGTAAATTGTATTGTTTGTGTGCAAAGATTGAATTGGATCCAAAGTGTGTGTTTGTAACCGCGGTAGTAGTTTATTGTGTTCTGTCATTGTAGATTCCTTTGTTCCCTTGTGGTGGGACCCTGACGGTCCTGAATAGTGTCCTTTACACCACGGTAACTCTCGTAAACCTATATTTTGTTCTAGAGTGTAAGGGTTGTGGTGAAAAGTTGTGGGTAAAGGTTGGCTGAAATTCCGAGCATCCTAAGTGTAAAATTTAGACTGGGATAAGAAAGAAAGGGCTGTGTTTGTGTACAAAAGAAGGATAAATAATAAATCAATAAATATGGGAGGGGGTCAGAGTAGAGGAATAATAAACAAAAGTCCTCTGGGTTTCATACTTGCTCACTGGGAAGATATTGCTGGGACTGGAAGTACGGAAAGTAAAAAGACCCTTATCAAATATTGCAATCAATGGTGGCCGTTGTACAAGCTAGAAGGTGAGGCTAAGTGGCCGTCTGATGGGTCAATAGATTATAACACCCTTTTACAACTAATGTTGTTTTTAAGAAGAGAAAGAAAATGGGATAAGGTTTCGTATGCAGATATGTTTTTCACCCTCCGAAACCACCCGGAATGGCAAAGGGGCTGTGGAATGGTGCCCCCACAGGACCCTATGGTACTCGCGCTTGAGCGAGAAAACAAGGAGCTCAGAGGTAAACTGAGGCGGTGTTGTTCGGCATGTAGTATCAGACAAAGATGTACTAAGGCAAGTAAGATTCATCAGGCGCCAGAACAAGATTTAACTGATTTGTTTAAGCCTCCCCCTCGACCACAGGAACAGGATGCGGACTCGGACAGAGCTTTGACTCCCCCGGACAGTCCCGTATCTTCCCGTACTAGGAAGAAATCCGCTCCAACAGTTTTTCAAGCACCTCTCCGGGAGGCGGTGGGACCGGATGGTGGGACGATGTTAATTAAAGTACCCTTTTCTACTGCTGACCTAGGGGAGTGGAAAAAGATTGCAAAAGATTATAGGAGTGACCCGGTAAGTGTAACTAAGCATTTCCAATTTATTATAAAGCAACATAATCCTGATTGGAAGGATACCATTATAAAGTTACAGGAGGGAACGTTAAGGAACATTTCCCCCTCCAAGATCCAAAGTGGGATGTTAATAGATCTGCACATATGGAAAAACTGCAGGAGTACCAGGAATGGATTTTAAAGGGAATGGAGAAGGCAATCCCCAAAACTATAAATTGGTCAGCTTTGTATGCAATCAGACAGAGCCCTTCCGAGTCCCCATCTGAATTCCTGGATCGATTGAGGGACGTGATGCGCCGTAGCACACCGCTGGATCCTGGGTCAGAGGTAGGAATACAACAATTAATCTCCCTATTCTTGGGTCAATCCACAGGAGATATAAGACGCAAACTTCAGAAGTTACGCCCCACAGAAAGCAGGAATTTAGAAGTGCTGCTGGATGAAGCATGGAGAGTGTTTAGAAAGGGAAAAAGGGATTAAATGGAACCTGCCTCTTGTGGGTAAAAATCAGTGTGCTTTCTGTAAGAATTTTGGTCACTGGAAGAGGGAATGCCCAAAGAATAAGAAAGGGGGCCAAAGGGCTCACACAGGAAGAACAATAGCCCACGTAGGGAAAGACTGACGGGAACCTGGGGGATCTACCCTAGCGGATCCACTGGTTATAATTAAGCTAGGGGAAAAACAAGAAAAAGTAGAATTCTTAATAGATACAGGGGCAACATACTCTGTTTTGAATCAAGCCTTGATGCCCCTGGGGAATGATTATGTTATGATAAAAGGGGCGACCGGCCAAAGTGAAAAGGCATATTTTTGTAAGCCTCTAAAATACAAATTGGGAAAACAATGGGGCATTCACAAGTTTTTATATATGCCCAACTCCCCAAAAGCACTTTTGGGAAGAGATTTGTTGGAACAATTGGGAGCAAAAATCACATTTGAAAAAGGAGAAATTACTCTGGAGGTAAAAGATCAACAATACGTTCAAATATTGAGTCTAACCTTAACCAGTCTTCCCTCAGAAGGAAAAATTAACGAGGAAATCCTAGATCAAGTGTACCTGGGGGTATGGGCTACCGACGTACCGGGAAGAGCGAAAAATGCTCCACCGGTCAAAATTCTGAATTCAATACCCCTATATTACCTGTTCGGAAACCCGATGGGTCATATAGGGTGGTCCAAGACTTACGGGCGGTGAATAAGGTAACTGAAGACCTCTACCCAGTAGTGGCGAATCCATATACCCTGCTGACTGTGTTAACACCTGATCTAATTTGGTTTACTGTCTTAGATTTGAAGGATGCTTTCTTTTGCCTCCCTCTCCACGAAGCCAGTCAAAAATTGTTTGCATTCGAATGGGAAAATCCTAAGAGTGGTCGGAAGACCCAGCTCACTTGGACGGTGTTGCCGCAAGGATTTAAGAATAGTCCTACCATTTTTGGCAATCAGCTTGCGAAAGACCTGGAATCCTGGGAAACCCCGTCTGAGAAAGGAAAATTGTTGCAGTATGTGGATGATATCCTGATCGCCGCCAGGACAGAGGAAGACTGTATGGCATGGACGGTGAGTCTGTTAAACTTCTTAGGACTCCAAGGATACCGGGTGTCCAAGAAGAAGGCCCAGGTAATGCAGCGTAAAGTGAATTATTTGGGCTATGAAATTAGTGTGGGGCAGAGAACTTTGGGGCAGGCCCACAAAGAGGTGATATGCCAAACTCAGAAACCCCAGACAGTAAAGGAGTTGCGGACCTTTCTGGGAATGACAGGGTGGTGTCGATTATGGATTTACAATTATGGACTGCTTGTTAAACCACTGTATGCGCTGACAGCGACTGAGCAGAAACACCTTGAATGGAATAAGGAGGCTGAACAAGCTTTTGAGCGACTGAAAAAGGCTCTGATGTCAGCCCCAGCCTTAGGACTCCCAGATGTGAGTAAGCCATTTCTTCTTTTCTCTCATGAAAAGCAGGGCATTGCCCTAGGAATACTGGTACAGGATCTGGGTCCGCATCGACGGGCAGTTGCCTACCTCTCTAAGCAGTTAGACGCGACTGCAAAGGGCTGGCCTGGATGCCTATGGGCGGTTGCAGCTGTGATACTGAACATACAAGAAGCCCGAAAGTTTACTCTGGGTCAGAAAATGACTGTTTTTGTGTCCCATGCAGTGTCAGCAGTATTGGAAGCAAAGGGCGGGCACTGGCTCTCTCCACAAAGATTCCTGCGATATCAAGCTGTGATAGTGGAACAGGATGATGTGGAAATTGTGGTCACTAACATTGTCAACCCAGCTTCTTTTCTCAGTGGGAACACAGGAGAACCGGTGCATCATGACTGTTTGGAAACCATCGAAGCAACATACGCAAGCCGCCCAGACCTGAAGGATAGCCCCATAAAAAATGGGGAAAACTGGTTCACAGACGGGAGCAGCTATGCCTCGAATGGCAATCGACATGCGGGATATGCCATCACCACCAGTCAAGAGGTAATAGAATCAGGGCCTTTGCCCATGAACACCTCCGCACAGAAGGCAGAAATAATTGCCCTAACCCGAGCCCTGGAGTTGGCCCAGGGCAAAACTGTGAACATATACACGGACTCAAAATATGCCTTCGGAGTTGTGCACGCACATGGAGCAATTTGGAAAGAAAGAGGCTTATTGAACTCTCAAGGGAAAAATATCAAACATGCAGAAGAAATTCTGAAGCTACTAGAAGCTGTCCAGCTCCCTGAGAAAGTGGCAATTATGCATATTAAGGCACAGCAGAGAGTGAGCTCCGATTTGGAAAAAGGGAATGAACTGGCGGACAGAGAGGCAAAACAAGTGGCCAAAACGAAGGTAAAAATAGAAGGGGCTCTAATTCCTGATAGGCAAATCTCCCTACAAGGTAAGCCAAAATATACCAAAGAAGATCAGAAACTTATTACAGACTTAGAAGGGTCACATAATGAAGAGGGGTGGGCTTATACCCCACAGGGAAGACTAATTATTCCCTCTTGTTTACTGTGGCACTTGATACGGGAGGAACATAGAAAAAGGCATTGGGGAACAGAGGCTCTGTATAAACATTTGATAAGGGAAATCGTGGCTAGAAACTTATATACCACAGTGAGACAGGTGACTCAACAGTGTGACCTTTGCCTCCAGACTAATCCAAAAATACTCCCAAACCAGAAATGGGCCAGATCGGGAAGGGCAATGGGCCTGGACAACAATGGCAGGTTGATTTTACAGAACTTCCAAGAAAAGGGGGGTATCGCTATTTGCTGGTATTAACTGATACCTTTTCAGGTTGGCCAGAAGCGTTCCCAACTAGGACAGCCAAGGCTCGGGAGGTAACTAAAGTGTTGGTACAAGAGATAATACCACGTTTTGGGGTTCCGGCAACCATATCCTCAGACAGAGGACCACATTTTGTCTCAAAAATAGTGCAACAAATCAGCCACCATTTAGGTATAGATTGGCAACTTCATACCCCGTATCGCCCTCAGTCGAGTGGCCAAGTGGAGAAAATGAACCACTTAATCAAACAGCAAATTGTGAAATTGGGACAAGAAGCAAACCTGACATGGCCTCAGTCTCTCCCTTTAGCCCTTTTAACAAGACCAAGGGGGAGGGAAGGACTGAGCCCCTTTGAAATTTTGTATGGACGACCCTATGGAATACAAAAAGGGATATCTATGCAAATTGGGGATGAAATTATGACTTCCTACATGGTGGCATTGAGCAAACAGCTCAATAAAATTAGAAAGCATGTAATTGGGACCCGGGGAAGAGGTCTAGATGAACCTGTACATGATATACAACCTGGAGATTACTATGGAAAGTCTCGGTACTGCGACAGGGGATGCAATTCAAGCCCTCCAAGAGGAGACTTCTTCCCTGAAAAAAATGGTCCTCCAGAATAGGCTGGGTTTGGATATGTTGTTTGCCCAGCAAGGGGGATTATGTACTGCTATAGGTGAACATTGTTGTACATATGTAAACCAGGAGAAAAGGATAGAAAAAGACTTATCTAAAATCTGGGAACAAACTAAAAGTTTTCATGAAATAACCAGGGACAACATTTCCTGGGGGTTTGACTTATGGGAAAAGTTAACCTCTTGGCTACCAAATTTAACATGGCTGAAACAACTATTTTTGGCAACAATTATAATTATACCTTTCTTCATAATCCTTTTTATAACAGTTCGGTGTGGCTTCTGGTGTTTCCAGAGCACGGGAAATTCCTATAGTAATTGGAAGAAAAACCAATTACGACAGAGGCTTGAGTCTTACCAATACTTTGAGAAAGTGCAAAATAAATAAACATTGTGCCAGAATTAGGTATAGTAAAAGAATTTACTAATTCTCTAGAAAAGGGGGGAATGAGAAGAGGGGCTAAGGAAACTTTAATAGATATGGCATTTATTGATTATTGCTGTGCATGCTAATACAAATAGCGTTTGATGCTTTGCTAACTAGCTATTGTAAAAACTACCCGAGGGGGGGAAGTCTTGTATTCCCCAACCGAGGGGTCTTGCTTTGTGCTTTGAACTCTTTATCTGAAGTGAGAAGTCCTGCACCTCCCGCACAAGGACAGTCCTGATAAGAACCAAGGGGTCTCCTTCAGGAGCCAGCTAAAACTGGACAAATGACTTCTTGGAACTAATTGTAATACCTAAATGACCTCTTGGAACTAATTTTAATACGGAGCGGGGATAGCTCATGCATATGTATAGGCGTGTTTTTTTAACTTCATGCATATGTAACACTTGGTTGTATAAAATTCAAAGTGAATTGCCATGCCAGGCACGCACGATTTTGGCGGGACTACCCCCCGTGCTGCCCGGCGCCGAATAAACATACCTACTTTACAATCTTACAGATTGTGGAGTCTGCTTTCCGCACGTCAGTACGAAAGCGTTTCACCTGGGGTTTTAGCTGAAAAAGCAGCCAGTTTGGCTGTAGCACCGTTTAACACACGGACCGACGCCGGCGCGCTCAGGCTGGCTCACACTCGGACACCGGGTGTCCGGGGAAAGAGCAGGAGCCCCAGCACCCAGAGGGGCTGAGAGCTTGTTTCTTTTCAACCCACTGCACTCCCTCCGTGCTCAGTTTGGGGCGCTTTTTTTTTTTAACCCCTCTATGAGGGGTGTTTATGGCACAGTTTAACACTCACAAAGTGCATAAAAGGCTTAAGAGCCCTGGAGAGAAATGCCAGACTGCAGATCATACTCGTAACGCGACTGCAGGTTAGGAAGACGGGAATGGCAGAGCTCACACTCCCACAAGCTCCTTGTGAGCTAGGCGAGGAGGTAAAAACAATAGTAACCCCATGGGACCTGACAAGAAATTGCCAGAAACACACCGTTGTTAATGACGATAGCATGAAGCCATGACACTGGAAAACAAGGCGTGCAAAACACGACCATGAGCTCCTGGGGGGTTTCTTCAGCAGTGCTGGGGATTATGTGCGGCCGGGTGTTTGGAAGCCTCTTTTGACGCTTCCCATTTAACAGTGAGAGAAATCGGTGCCTGTCCTTGGGGAAGCACTGCTTCCCGCTGTGCTCCAGGTGTCTGAAATAACACGTGGGAAAAAATAGAGTGAAAAAAAATAAGATTCACCCTTTGCAGGAACAAGCTGTGACATGAGAAGAGAGGAAAGTGAGGGCAGGGTTCACATACAGACACATCTGTCGTAGTTCAGCCCCGATCGGACCAGACTACGCAGTCTCTCTCTCACTCCCCCCACCTTCTGAGAGAACAGGGAGAGAAAATATAAGGAAAAACGGCTCAAGGTTTGAGATAAGGACAGGGAGAAATCCTTAAAGTTACCGTCACGGGCAAAACAGACTCGACTTGGGGAAAACTATTCATTTATTACTACAAACAGCAGGATAATGAGACAGAGAACAAGATAACCTCCCTCCACCCCTCCCTCTTCCCAAGCTTAACATTATCTCTACTACCTTCCCCCCCCGAGCGGCACAGGGGGGAAGAGGGAATGGGGGTTGCAGTCAGTTCATCATATGTTGTTCTATGCCGCTGCTTCATGGTCGGGGGAAGAACTCCTCGCATTCCTCCCCTGCTCTGTTGTGGGGTCCCTCCCACGGGCCACAGTCCTTCGTGGAACTGCTCCGGCGTGGGTCATCTCTTCCACGGGTGCAGTCTCTCCAGAACAGCTGTCCCAGCGGGCCCTCCACGGGCCACAGCTGCCTTCAGGCACCCACCTCCCCTGGTACGGGGTCCTTCACGGGCTCCAAGTGGATCTCTGCTCCTCCGTGGACCTCTATGGGCTGCAGGGGGACAACCTGCTCCACCATGGTCGTCACCACAGGCTGCAGGGGAATCTTGGCCAGGAGCCGAATTACTCCTCCCCCTCCTTCTGAACTGACCTTGGCGTCTGCAGCCGTTCCTCACAACAGGCTGGTAGATGTCTCTCAGGATCTTTTTTTTACATCTCATTCACTTCTCATCTCCTCTCCACTTCTTGCAGCTGGGCCAGACCGAGTCGGGCCCAGTCGGCTGCCTGGCGAGAGGCCAGAGGGTGAGGCCTGCAAGGCCCATGAGGCCTGCGCCTCCCCCTCTGCGCCTCTGCCCCCGCTCAGCTTCTTCACATCTTCTCTTCTCTCTTTTTTTTCTGTTTTCCCATTCTTAAATACGTTATCGCAGAGGCGTTATCACGAGACATTCTGCTACCAATCGGCTCGGCCTTGGCCAGCAGCAGGTCCGCCCTAGGCCCGGCCGAGTCCACTGAACAAAGGGGAGCGACTTCTAGCAGTTTCCTACAGAAGCTACCACCTTAGGCCCCCCCCCACTAACAAAACCACGACAACATCATATACAGAACTTTTTTTTAATTAACACTCAAGGAAACAGAACTATACAGTTAACTCAGCTGGGACACTTGACAGCTAACAAACCTGCAGCAAAAGTGAGAAATCCTTGCAGAACCGGGAGAGCTATTAAAATTAGTTAATTGTTGAGGACAAGAGGCTGGCAGGTCTCAGCAGCAGACACATTCGTAGGGTTTTACACACGAAGCAGTGGGACAGAGTAAGCGCAGTTTGCAGGTGCAGCTGGTCAGATACCCATAGGAGACAAGCGGTGCAGCAGGAACGTCGGAGTCCGAAAGCGGGAGCAGGTGCCTGGGGCGTGATCCGCGTCATTCGTATGAGGTATTTCCTCACACTGCGCGTACCCACTAAGTGAGTGCCGCCACCACCACAATGCTGCTGCGATGCGCATCAGCACGGGTCAGCTCTGGCTCAGGCCCGGGAGGCAGGCCGGGTCACTTCACCAGCACAGGACAGCAAGGTGCGCCTGTCTTGCCCAAAGGTGCTGGAGAAACGGTACTCACTTGGTCACCTCCATCCTTATCCTGTGGCGTCCGCAGGCGGGCTGTGCTGGAGCCACGTACTTCCCGTTCTGGTGATGGATGAGATACCTGGGGCCCAGCAAGCAGCTCTCCGCAACCAGAGGTCTGGCCCCTCAAAACGTGTACTGGGGCTTTGGTCGTGGTTGGATTGTGATCCAGGAAACCCATGAAGAAAAGCCTGGTGGCCCAGTCATGGCCAGGTGGCAGCAAGGTCTCCCTGTGCCCATCCAGTCCTGAGGTGCTGATGGAGGGCTGGACATCGTCCCAAGGACGCCGAGAGCAGCTCTGTGTGACCAGAGGTCTGGCCCCTCGAAAAGCGTACTGGGGCTTTGGTTTTGGCTGGATTGTGACCCAGGAAACCCGTGAAGAAAAGCCTGGTGGCCCTGACTGTGGCGGGGCCAGCTGGACATCCTGGTAGGAGAGGCACAGCTCCGAGCTTCCCCGCGCAGCGTTCCTTCCCTGGAGAGCAGCCGCCCGTGCGCACCGGCAAGGCGGGTGCCGAGATGGACTGGGGCCTTGGGGCCGAGCCCGTGCCTGCGGGACGCCAGGCCGGGGGGTGGGAGAGCGCGGGGCAGGGCCGGACTGCTTTCGCGGAGCAGCGCTTCGCTCCGGTCGGGGGAAACGGCGCCGTCGGAGCTCTGCCTGGCTCCCGCTGTCGGTGCCGGAGCTCTCCCCTTGTCCTCGGCTTGCGGTGTTTTAGCCGAGGCACGGACGTGAAGCGAGCGAGCCGACGGTTGGCGCTCACACAGCCCCTCTCCCCGCAGAAGGTGCACGGAGACGATCTCTGGGCGCATGTTCTTATCGGACTCATATCAGAGGGGCCACGTAGGGGGAATGCCGGAGACCAAAAGTGGGAGCAGGTGCCCGGGGCTTGGTCAGCGTCACCTAGAGGGGAAAAGTGAGAAGAAAAAAAGGTGACCGTGGTGCCGCCACCTTCTCCAGAAGGCTCATCATCAGGGAAGGCCGCCCGGCGTAACGAGTCGCTCTGTGTGCCTCGGCCATTTGTCCTGCGTTGCTGTCGGCGCGCCGGGGCGCTTGCAGCCGACTGCCCCCGTGCCCACGGCGCGCTTGCTGGAAACCTCCTGCGTCATCAGGACATTGTGATGGTCTGCTGCCGCTCCCCGGTGGCGTTTCTCCCCTTCTTGGGGAGGAACGTAAAGGCAAGAGGAAAGGACCTCAGGGGCGGCCAAAATACACCCGTGGAAGGTTTTCAGGAGGCCGCTCAAAGAACGGATCGTGCCTCTGAGGCAAATGGAGCCCCACGGCCGCGCCATCCGGCGGGGCGAGCCCAGCTGGAGAGCGGCAGCCGAGCTGGCGGTGGAACTTGCTCAAGTCCAGAGGCCTTCTAGCTCCAGCCAGGCCTGGCCGGACGCCCCTGCCCTCCCCGCCGATGCCCAGTGCGCAAGCCAGGTCTGCTCGTCCCTTCGGCGGCGGCGCCTGCTCCCGAAGAGCTTGTGATGTGTGCACGCATAGCGGCGTGGAATGGCTGGGCTACCGGGCAGGCAGAGCCGCGTTGTCTGGCCTGCCTCTGCTCGGCTCTGGGCCAAGGCAGCCGGGCTGCTGTCCCGCGGGCGGTGGCTGCAGCGAGGCGTCGAGTTCCCAGGAGCCCCGTCGGCACGGGCGGATGCGGAAGGGCTGCTCGTGGCAAAGCGGAGGAGGAGAGGCGGGCAGGCTGCCTTACCTTTCCCAGGTGGTAGTCTGCCGGCCCCGGCTTCACCGTTTGGTCGCCGGCAAGTTTGGTTTTGAGCGGCATGGTGTACTTGGGAGCCCTGGTTTTGTAGACGTCCAGTTCCACCTTGGGGAACGCAGCAGGACCTGGCGTCTGTAAGAGAGGCGGGAGGTTGCTGGGTACCAAAGGCGGGCGGCGATTCTCGCCGGGCGCCCACGTGGGCCGCGCTCCTTGGGCTGGCCGGCCAGGGAAGCGAGGGGAACCAGGGCGCCTCCTGATCCCCTGCCGAGAGGCAGAGTTCCCAGAGGAGGAGGGCGATTCCCGTTAGTGCCGACGAGCTTTGCCCCGCCAAAGCGGTCCGTGTTGGAAAGCGAGGGGCTGCGGGTGCCGGCAGAGCCTCCCCTCTCCCGCTGCTGGCAGCGGAGAGCCAGGGATCCGCGGCTTCTGGGGTTCTGCCGCCGGTGCAGGCAAAGGTGCGTTACGAGAGGCTGCAGCAGGCGCTGGAGCCCTCCTGCCCCGAGGGAGCGGCTGAGCTTCAGCTGCTGCGGCCAGAGAGTGGAGGAGCGTAGCTCACCTCGGGGAGGCCTCCAGCACAGGGCTTACTCTTCCCCCGGATGGAGTAGCACGGGCTGGCGTGGGTGTAGGCTGTGCGGGGCCCCAGCAGCCTGGGCAGGGTGTAGGTGCCAGGACCTGGAGGGGGAACGGGCAGAGAGCGAGTCCTGCGGGGAGAGGAGCGGCGCCCGGCGCGGAGAGGAGCAGGAAGGACGTCCTGCCCCTCCCTGGGTCGCCTCCACCTTGCACCGCCCGCGGCGCGGCGTCAGTGGCTCCGAGCCCCAGCTGCCGGTTCTCGTGTGGGATGGGAGAGCTGGCGCTCCGGGACATCAGGAAGCGTGTCAAGAGAGCCTTGCGGCCTGCTGCGGAGCCCCGTCCCTGGGGCCGTTGAAAAAGCTGTCCAGCAGATGCTCCCTGGAGCACACGCAGGCTGCAGGGGCGCGTGGCTCCCAGTTCCTTACCTGGAGAGCGCTCGTCCTTAGTCTCGTGCCGGAAGACCATGGAGTGCGCCGGCGCGCGTCTGTAGCGGTGTTTGTCGGCCTCGTCGACAGAGTAGTCGCCTGGGCGGAGGAGAAGCGGAGAAGAGCAGTGAAGTTGGGCTCTTTGCCCCAGGCCGAAGAGGAAAGGGCAGGAGGCGGCGCTCAGCCTTGTTTCTTTTCTCTCCGGAACCCTCCGAGGCTCCTTCCGGGCGTGAGCTGATGGCTTGGTAGCCCGCTAGCGCAGGGCGACAGCGAGGCGCGCTTGGCTTGGCCGGAAGAAGTGCTGGAGAAACAGTACTCACTGGGTCCAGGGGTGACCTCTGTCCTTATCTTGTGGCGCCCGCAGATGGGCTGTGCTGGAGCCACGTACTTCCCGTTCCTGGTGATGGAGGACTGGACGTAGTACCTGGGGCCGGGCGAGCAGCTCTCTGTGACCAGGGAGCCGGCCCCTCGAAATGTGTACGCGGGGGCCTTGGTTTTGGTGGGATTGTGATCCCGGTAACCTGGCAAGAAAAGCCCGTGAAAGGCCACCTGCCCGCAACTGCGCTTTGAAAGCCAGTTTCTGCGTGGGGCAGCTGGAGTCGCCGGCCTCAACAAATTCCCCTCCCCTGCGACTTCTTCCCTCAAGAATGACGCCAGCGGGCCGCTCCAAAGGCGCAACGGCTCCCGGCGCTGTGCGGCTAACCGCAGTATGGCCAGAATGCTACTGGCGCAAAGAACTACGCCCCAAAACAGTTGCGAGCCAACTTAAAGCAACCGTGAAGATCACTTCTCTCATGGTTTGCTTTCCCGGAGGCCCGATGGAAAGAAACCTCAATACCCGTAGAGAAGAAAGGGACGAGGAGAACAGCCTTCCTCCTGTGCGCTCCGGGTTACGGTGCCGCTAAGGCCCCCTCCGTGCTCCGCAGAGCCCACGGCCCTTTCCCGGGCGCTCCCATCAGCAGCCTGAGCCTTCCTCTGGCCAGCCCGTGTCCTTGCTGCGGCCGAGAGCACGGGGGCCTGGCGCAGAGGGGAACGGAGCTGTGGCCGCTCGTCCCCTGGAGGCGGCGGACGTGCCGCCCCTCCTCGCGACGGTGCTTTTACCTGTTGTCCCAGGGATGGAGTACTTGGGGCCCGGGCCCGTGAACTGGGCCGCGACGGGGCCGCGCGGGCGGTGAGGTCTCCAGGTGCCCACCCAGGCTCCGTCCATGCTGGAGGCACCCGCAAAGCCTGCGGCAACAGCAGAAAGTCACTCAGGGCCTTCCTGACAGAGCCGCGCTGGGAAGCCTCCTCGGGAGGAGCAGCAACGCTTCCGCTTTCTCAGCCTTGACCGTCCGAGCGGGCACAGACGAGCCTGTCGGCTGCTGCAGCTCTCGGTCGCAGGGTGCGGCGAGACTGAGGGCAGGCAGCGATGGGGCAGGAGAGGTTGTGGTCTCAGCTGCCAGGTGGCCCCGGCTCGTCGTGGGGACGCACTGTGACATCACAGAGGCCGCTGGTGCCTGTCCTGTGTCCTGTCGCATCATATGGCTGATGGGGAGCCGGGGACGTCCAGCTCGCAGGGCCAGACCTTGGTGAGCTCTGCACGGCAGCAGCGAGGGCAGAACGGATGCGATTTTTGCCTTTCGCCAAGGAGCCGCGCACTCCTGTAGCGCCGGGGTCGTATAATAACGTGGGCGTGCATGTGGACACCCGGCATGTCTGCTCTGGGTCTGTTTTCCAGCTGCCCCTTCAGCTGTGTTTGCTTTTCCTGGGGAGGGCGAGCTGGGCTGGGGGCTGTAAGCAGAACCTGCTGTCGGGGGCTCTGCCTTAGCCAGGTTTGGCCGTATCTCTTGGGAGCGGCCGTTACCCGCTGGGTGCCAAAGGCAGGTGTCGATTCTTGCCGTGTGCCCGCGCAGGCCGTCAGGGAATCTACACCTCCCCCCAGCACTTCTATGGCTGGATCCTCGTGCCGATGGGGCTGCGCCCGGCAGGGACAGATACTCCGACATCGCGGGCACGGAGTCACTTTCTCACCGCCTGGACCCCCTGGCAGAGCCCGAGGCCAATACAAATGCAACCAAGCAGGTTTAGCTGCTGCCCGTTTCCACTCCAGAAGCTGGTGGACACCTTTCCTCGGCTGCGGGAGCTCCTGCGGGTCCCAAGGGGAAAAAAGACCTGAGCAGCAGCGTGCACGGGTCCCAGGGCAGGCTGCGGCGTGCCCCCGCCTTTGCCAGCTGGGCCAACGGCAGCCTCCGTTTCAAAGGCCTGCGCTGTCCTGCCCGCGCTCGTCGCAGCGCGCACAAACGTCGGAGCCGACTTTGGTGTCGAAATAAAGCAGCTGATGTTCACAGCAAACCCTGCTCTTCCCCTTCGATGGCCCGGAGACAGATGAAGCGGCTTTTCCGGTCTCCCTGGGAGGGTTTGGATGGGGGTGGGAAGTTGGAGCCGTCTGATTCTGTCAGCGGTGTGCAAGTTTTGACAGCTGCAGCGCGAGGGTCCCCAGGGTCCCGCCCGAGGGTGTCGCGCTCTGAGTTAACGCCCCCAGGCGTTACCCGGGGCTTTGGTTAGCGCCCACCAAGGGTCTCGCTCCCTGGCTTTTACGGCTTGTGACCATCAGGGCGCTCTGACTGCTGTCAGCCCGTTCCTGTCCCACCCCGCCGCTCGTCCCTGCACGGGACAGCTCGGGGAGCATTCCCGGTACAACGCTCTGGGTGCCTGCTGTCCCCGGCCCCTGCGCGCACCCTTCATCTCGGCGCGGAGCCGGCGAGCACCGTTTCCAGGTGTTGGATACCTGGAGTACCAGGGGCACTTAGTGAACAATCCAGACCGAACGGAATTGTTATGTTTGTGAGCAGCAGGCCTCAAGGACATCGCTGAAGCCGCCTGTAAGAAAGTACTGAAGCCACCTGTGAGAAAATAATGAGGCCGCCTGTGAGAAAGTAATGAAGCTTCCTGTGAGAAAGTAAACGAAGCAACCTTGAAGAAGATTGCAAACAACTTTGAGAAGTGAAAACATGAAAAGTACAGGACTTTCCAGGTTAACGGACATCCAGATTAGCTAAGTGCAAGTAGGAGGGATATGCAAATGTAACCATTAGAGCTTAAGCCAATCACGCAATGACTAGTAGGCATATTTTATCTTAGCAATATAAATATGCGCATCTGGGACTAATAAATGGAACTACGCTTATTACTCATATTGAGTCTTTGTCGTACGTTCCTCCGTCGCTCGCATCCAGGGGCCGCCCGTAAGGGTGGGTCAGAAAATCAGCATTGGCTCAGCCTCGCCATGGAGGCCCTCCAGCTGGACCGCGGATTTGGTGCGGCCTGCGGTCAGCTCGCAGCTGGACACGCGTTGCTGCCAGCAGCCTGCCCGAGACGCAGTTGTTTTTCCCAGGAGCAGAATTGTTATGCACAAGGCCGGCTCTGGCCTGACCACAAAACGTACAACACCCTTGAGACGGCGCAGAGCGGGAGGCCGGGGGGTTGCACAAGGCAGTTGGGGGTCAGCGGGGCGGCTTGGAGCTTGCGTGGGGCAGTTGGTGGGTTTTCCGCGCCCCGGAGTGGTATTTTTGGGGTGTGACCCGCTGTCTTTGTGGCAGGGGGAGTTCTGCGTGGAGGCGGTGCGCGAGGGGCTGGTGGTGGCCTTCGTGCGCTGGCTCTGCCGCACCGCCCGGGGCTTCGCCGACGGCCCGGCTGAGCGGGGCGCCCCCGCAGCACCCCCAGCCCTGCTCTGCTCCTCGCCCGCCTCTGCCTTGACTACGAGGCCACCACCGTCAGCTACATCCTCACGCTCACCGACGAGCAGTTCCCCCCCCAGGTGAGCCCCCCAACTGCCCTGGGTGGCCCCAGAATGGACCTCGGGGGACCCTGAATGTCCCCAGATGTCACACGATGGCCCTGCACCCCCAGTCAGGACGCAGCGGTGGGCACCCTGGCGTGCGTGGAGGCCTGGGGGTCTTCTGTGTCCCCCGACGCATCGCTGAGTGGACCTAAAACGGTCTGATCGTCCCCAGAATGGCCCCGCGTTCCCCTGTGGCCCTGTGTCCACCCAGGATGTCACGGTGGGGACAGTGGTGCGTGGGGCGGTATGGGGATCTTCCTCCTGTCTGTGTGTGCCCCTAAATGCCCCTGGGGGACCCCAGAACGTCCTCACGTCCCTCCCGGTGCCCTGCTGCGGCGCCATGTCCAGCCAGGATCTGACCCTGGGGATGGCAGTGCACACGGAGGCAGAAGGGGCCTCACTTGTGTCAGGGTCTCCCAGATGTCCCCAAGGGCACCTCAGCATGACCCCACGTCCCCCCCACAGCCCCCCAAGGGTACAGGGACGGCAGTGATGCTGCTGCAGGTGGGGTGGCCTGGAGAGCATCCTGTGTGTCCCCGATGTCCCTGTGCCCCCAGGACATCGGATGCTGGAGGCACAGGGGGCGTCCCCACGCGTTCCCGTGTCCCTCGTGTCCCCAGGCCGCGGGGCCGTGGTGACGGTGGGGACAGCGCTGTGCGCGGAGGTGCGGGGGGTTCCTCCGTGTCTCCCTGTCCCTTGGACCACCAGGACTCGGGCCCAGCAGTGACACCAGGACCGGCGCTGTGCGCGGAGGCGCGGGGGGCGGCGCAGCGGCTGCTCGACCACTACGTGCAGGTCCAGGGTGCCGCGGTGGCACAGATGCTGAGGAAGAGCGTGGAGACGCGAGACTGGCTGGGCACCGTCGAGCCACGCAACGTTCGTGCCGTCATGAAGCGCGTGGTCGAGGACATCACCGCCATCGACATCCAGGTTGGGACTGGATGGGGGGGCCTGAGGGGGGCCTGACATTCCCGGGGGGCCCAGAGGGTCCCCGAAGGGTCCGGAGCGATCCTTGAGGTCACTGCAAGGTCCTTGAGGCTCTTTGGGGGTCCCAGAGGGGTGCCAGAGGGTATTTTGGGTGGATTCTGGCATACCAGCGCTGAGGGCGCGGTGCCGCAGGTGGGGCAGCTCTTCGAGGAGGGAGTGCGGCGGGCGCAGAGCAGCGACTCCAGCCGGCGCGCCTTCTCCATCTACAGCAGCTCGCACGCAGCGGGGCGCTACGCCCCCAGCTACACCCCCAGGCCAGCCCTGCACCCGGTGCCACCCCCCGGGCCACCCTGCGTCCACCTGCGCTAACCGCTGCATCTCCCCCGTGACCCTCTTCATGTTCCCGAGCTGTCCCAGCATCCCTCCCACCATCTCCACATCCCGTGGCTGTCCCAGTATCCCCTGACCATCCCCGTCTGTCCCCAGGCTGTCCCAGTATCCCCTGACGATCCCATGCGCCTTGTGTCCCGTCGTCGTCTTGTCTCTCGCTGTCCTTGCCCATCCCCACGTTCCCTGACTGTCCCCACATCCACCGCCCGTCGTCATGGTCCTGTCCTTGTGTCCCCAAACCGTCCCAGTGTCCCCTGACTGTCCCCGCAGCCTCCGGCCATCTCTGTGTCCCCATCCCCGTGTCCTGGCCGTCCCTGCGTCCCTGCCCCCGCACCCCTGGCTCTCTCAAGCACCTGGCTGTCCCCGTGTCCCTGACTGTCCTGCTGTCACTGTCCCCAGCGCCCCCATGGACACCCACCTGCTCAGCAACATCCAGAAGCTCTTCTCCGAACGCATTGACATCTTCAGCCCTGTCGAGTTCAACAAGGTGAGGCCGCGGGGCCGTCCCCGTGTCCCCAAGGGCCCCCCAGGGTCTCTCACCTGCCCACCTTCCCGGCTGCCACCTGTCCCTGGTGTCCCCGAGAGCCAGCTGTTGGGGCCCGTGGGGCTGCTGACCGCAACAGGGGTGTTCCCGCTGAGGCTCCCTGTCCTAGGTGTCAGGACGCGGGGGGTCCCGGGTGAGGGTGTCCCCATGTCCCTGTGCTCCCAGCGGCCAGGCCAAGAGTGTCCCTGTGCCCCTGTGCCACGTCTCCTCCATGTCCCATGCGGCCAGGCTTGGGAGCGGCAGCCAGCACAAGGGTGTCCCTCGTGTCGCCCCCGCTGAGGGGATTTGGGCCACGTGTCCCCGGTGTCCCCACATGCCACGTGTCAGGACTCCGGGGATCCCGGGGTTTGAGCGTGTCCTAGGAGCTGCTGGCCTGGAGAGGGGAGCCCCCAGTGTCCCCACACCCTGGTGCAGATGTGACTGGGAGCGTCCCCGCGCCCCAGGTGTCGGTGCTGACAGGGATCATCAAGATCAGCCTGAAGACGCTGCTGGAGTGCGTGCGGCTGCGGACGCTGGGGCGCTTCGGGCTGCAGCAGGTGCAGGTGGACGGGCACTACCTGCAGCTCTACCTCTGGCGCTTCGCCGCCGACGAGCGGGTGGTGCAGGGGCTGCTGGACGAGGTGGCCGCCAGCGCCGCCCACCGCTGCCTCGACCCCGTCCCCATGGAGCACAGCGTCGTCGAGCTCATCTGCGAGCGTGGGTAGGAGACGGGGACGCGCGGGGGCGGGTGGAGGTACGGGACGTGGCATCGCGTAGCAGGGAGACGCAGGGGCTCGGGACGTCTGTGTCACCATGGGGCGCAGCCGAGCAGGGACAGCTCGGGGAGGGCAGCCGTCTCTGGGGTCCTGTTACGTGTCTGGGGATAGACCTGTACCCCGTGAGCCCCCGCACACGCATGGTGACACTCCACGTGTCCTCATGCACGCGGCAGTGCACAAGGACGGCCCATGTCCCCACGCAGGGCCACCCCGTCCCCACACCCACAGCAGATCACCCCGTGTCATCAGCCCCACAGGCCAGCCCTGCTAACACCCCACATTGTCCCCCACCCCAGCGCCGCCCTCGCTGTGTGCTGACGCCCCGTGTTGTCCCCGCGGCCCCAGTGTCACCCCCTCACGCCTGGGAACACCCTGGGCACAACCCCTTTGTCGCAGCCGGGGACAATAAATAAAACACTGAGCGGTGCCTCGTGTCCCCTGCCTGTGCTTGGGGTGGGGACGGGACGCGGCAGGGACAGGGGCCTGGCTCCTGGGGGAGGCAGGGGGAGGGTGTGGGGATGGGGGGGCACCTGTACCCCACGGGGCGCCGAGGGGGTGGCCCCACGCGCAGCCTCGCACAAGCACCCCTCAGCTTCCCCTCGCAAACCCCTCGCACGCGCACCCTGCGTGCACGCGGTGCCTTGCCCGCGCACCCCAGGAGCGTCCAGGCGCTCCCATGAGCGGCCTGGGGCCCTCGGGCAGCCGCCTCGCCCGCGCGCAGCGCCCTGCACGGGCAGGGGGCTGCCTGCCTGCGCTCCCCAGCTGGCTGCGGGACCTCGGCGGGGCCAGCGCTGCTCCGCGGCTCCCGCTCGGCGAGGCCGGGGGGTGCGGGAGGGAAGGGCCGTGCTGGAGAAGCAGCCCCTGAGCGCGGTGTTACAGCCCGCAGCCCCTGCGCCCCTCTGTCGTTCAGGATCCTGTCCGTGACGCCCATGTGAAAAACGTCACGGCCCGCTCGGGACTCGCGATGGTTCTTTAGTGCGATCTCGCAGCGCAGAATTACGGCGAACACGCCAGAGGGGCTGGCTTCAATCAAACAGCACAGACTTGATTGTTTTGCCCGTAAAGCGGCGCGCGATAGGTGAAAGGGAGGGAAAAGGAAAAGTAAAGATAGGGGAAAAAAAGGGGAATAGCTACCACCGCGGGTCCAAGGCGTCCCTACGGTCCCAGGTCCAGGCAGCGTCCCGCCGGTCCTCACGCTCGGTGTCGATGTCGATCGTGGTGGGGAGAGCTCTCCGGGGGCTCGCTGTTAGGGGCCGACCTTTTCTGCCAAGTACCAAGCCCTGCTCCTCCTTTGCTCTGGGGAGCTCCGCCTGTTCCGGCCCTTAGGACAGAAGTGCGGATTTTGAGCAAAGTTCAGTTAAAGGCACGTTCTCAGCGCCGGTTTTGAGACAGCAGCTGTGATCCATCCTCCTCAACAGCAGCTGCTCGGTGATCTCTGCCAGCCCTGGCGCCAGGGCCGAGCCGTGGCACCCCCGCGCCGCTCTGCGCCGTCTCAAGGGTGTTGTACGTTTTGTGGTCAGGCCAGAGCCGGCCTTGTGCATAACAATTCTGCTCCTGGGAAAAACAACTGCGTCTCGGGCAGGCTGCTGGCAGCAACGCGTGTCCAGCTGCGAGCTGACCGCAGGCCGCACCAAATCCGCGGTCCAGCTGGAGGGCCTCCATGGCGAGGCTGAGCCAATGCTGATTTTCTGACCCACCCTTACGGGCGGCCCCTGGATGCGAGCGACGGAGGAACGTACGACAAAGACTCAATATGAGTAATAAGCGTAGTTCCATTTATTAGTCCCAGATGCGCATATTTATATTGCTAAGATAAAATATGCCTACTAGTCATTGCGTGATTGGCTTAAGCTCTAATGGTTACATTTGCATATCCCTCCTACTTGCACTTAGCTAATCTGGATGTCCGTTAACCTGGAAAGTCCTGTACTTTTCATGTTTTCACTTCTCAAAGTTGTTTGCAATCTTCTTCAAGGTTGCTTCGTTTACTTTCTCACAGGAAGCTTCATTACTTTCTCACAGGCGGCCTCATTATTTTCTCACAGGTGGCTTCAGTGCTTTCTTACAGGCGGCTTCAGCGATGTCCTTGAGGCCTGCTGCTCACAAACATAACAATTCCGTTCGGTCTGGATTGTTCACTAAGTGCCCCTGGTACTCCAGGTATCCAACACCTGGAAACGGTGCTCGCCGGCTCCGCGCCGAGATGAAGGGTGCGCGCAGGGGCCGGGGACAGCAGGCACCCAGAGCGTTGTACCGGGAATGCTCCCCGAGCTGTCCCGTGCAGGGACGAGCGGCGGGGTGGGACAGGAACGGGCTGACAGCAGTCAGAGCGCCCTGATGGTCACAAGCCGTAAAAGCCAGGGAGCGAGACCCTTGGTGGGCGCTAACCAAAGCCCCGGGTAACGCCTGGGGGCGTTAACTCAGAGCGCGACACCCTCGGGCGGGACCCTGGGGACCCTCGCGCTGCAGCTGTCAAAACTTGCACACCGCTGACAGAATCAGACGGCTCCAACTTCCCACCCCCATCCAAACCCTCCCAGGGAGACCGGAAAAGCCGCTTCATCTGTCTCCGGGCCATCGAAGGGGAAGAGCAGGGTTTGCTGTGAACATCAGCTGCTTTATTTCGACACCAAAGTCGGCTCCGACGTTTGTGCGCGCTGCGACGAGCGCGGGCAGGACAGCGCAGGCCTTTGAAACGGAGGCTGCCGTTGGCCCAGCTGGCAAAGGCGGGGGCACGCCGCAGCCTGCCCTGGGACCCGTGCACGCTGCTGCTCAGGTCTTTTTTCCCCTTGGGACCCGCAGGAGCTCCCGCAGCCGAGGAAAGGTGTCCACCAGCTTCTGGAGTGGAAACGGGCAGCAGCTAAACCTGCTTGGTTGCGTTTGTATTGGCCTCGGGCTCTGCCAGGGGGTCCAGGCGGTGAGAAAGTGACTCCGTGCCCGCGATGTCGGAGTATCTGTCCCTGCCGGGCGCAGCCCCATCGGCACGAGGATCCAGCCATAGAAGTGCTGGGGGGAGGTGTAGATTCCCTGACGGCCTGCGCGGGCACACGGCAAGAATCGACACCTGCCTTTGGCACCCAGCGGGTAACGGCCGCTCCCAAGAGATACGGCCACACCTGGCTAAGGCAGAGCCCCCGACAGCAGGTTCTGCTTACAGCCCCCAGCCCAGCTCGCCCTCCCCAGGAAACGCAAACACAGCTGAAGGGGCAGCTGGAAAACAGACCCAGAGCAGACATGCCGGGTGTCCACGTGCACGCCCACGTTATTATACGACCCCGGCGCTACAGGAGCACGCGGCTCCTTGGCGAAAGGCAAAAATCGCATCCGTTCTGCCCTCGCTGCTGCCGTGCAGAGCTCACCAAGGTCTGGCCCTGCGAGCTGGACGTCCCCGGCTCCCCATCAGCCATATGATGCGACAGGACACAGGACAGGCACCAGCGGCCTCTGTGATGTCACAGTGCGTCCCCACGACGAGCCGGGGCCACCTGGCAGCTGAGACCACAACCTCTCCTGCCCCATCGCTGCCTGCCCTCAGTCTCGCCGCACCCTGCGACCGAGAGCTGCAGCAGCCGACAGGCTCGTCTGTGCCCGCTCGGACGGTCAAGGCTGAGAAAGCGGAAGCGTTGCTGCTCCTCCCGAGGAGGCTTCCCAGCGCGGCTCTGTCAGGAAGGCCCTGAGCGACTTTCTGCTGTTGCCGCAGGCTTTGCGGGTGCCTCCAGCATGGACGGAGCCTGGGTGGGCACCTGGAGACCTCACCGCCCGCGCGGCCCCGTCGCGGCCCAGTTCACGGGCCCGGGCCCCAAGTACTCCATCCCTGGGACAACAGGTAAAAGCACCGTCGCGAGGAGGGGCGGCACGTCCGCTCCGTTCCCCTCTGCGCCAGGCCCCCGTGCTCTCGGCCGCAGCAAGGACACGGGCTGGCCAGAGGAAGGCTCAGGCTGCTGATGGGAGCGCCCGGGAAAGAGCCGCGGGCTCTGCGGAGCACGGAGGGGGCCTTAGCGGCACCGTAACCCGGAGCGCACAGGAGGAAGGCTGTTCTCCTCGTCCCTTTCTTCTCTACGGGTATTGAGGTTTCTTTCCATCGGGCCTCCGGGAAAGCAAACCATGAGAGATGTGATCTTCACGGTTGCTTTAAGTTGGCTCGCAACTGTTTTGGGGCGTAGTTCTTTGCGCCAGTAGCATTCTGGCCATACTGCGGTTAGCCGCACAGCGCCGGGAGCCGTTGCGCCTTTGGAGCGGCCCGCTGGCGTCATTCTTGGAGGAAGAAGTCGCAGGGGAGGGGAATTTGTTGAGGCCGGCGACTCCAGCTGCCCCACGCAGAAACTGGCTTTCAAAGCGCAGTTGCGGGCAGGTGGCCTTTCACGGGCTTTTCTTGCCAGGTTACCGGGATCACAATCCCACCAAAACCAAGGCCCCCGCGTACACATTTCGAGGGGCCGGCTCCCTGGTCACAGAGAGCTGCTCGCCCGGCCCCAGGTACTACGTCCAGTCCTCCATCACCAGGAACGGGAAGTACGTGGCTCCAGCACAGCCCATCTGCGGGCGCCACAAGATAAGGACAGAGGTCACCCCTGGACCCAGTGAGTACTGTTTCTCCAGCACTTCTTCCGGCCAAGCCAAGCGCGCCTCGCTGTCGCCCTGCGCTAGCGGGCTACCAAGCCATCAGCTCACGCCCGGAAGGAGCCTCGGAGGGTTCCGGAGAGAAAAGAAACAAGGCTGAGCGCCGCCTCCTGCCCTTTCCTCTTCGGCCTGGGGCAAAGAGCCCAACTTCACTGCTCTTCTCCGCTTCTCCTCCGCCCAGGCGAATACTCTGCCGACGAGGCCGACAAACACCGCTACAGACGCGCGCCGGCGCACTCCATGGTCTTCCGGCACGAGACTAAGGACGAGCGCTCTCCAGGTAAGGAACTGGGAGCCACGCGCCCCTGCAGCCTGCGTGTGCTCCAGGGAGCATCTGCTGGACAGCTTTTTCAACGGCCCCAGGGACGGGGCTCCGCAGCAGGCCGCAAGGCTCTCTTGACACGCTTCCTGATGTCCCAGAGCGCCAGCTCTCCCATCCCACACGGGAACCGGCAGCTGGGGCTCGGAGCCACTGACGCTGCGCCGCGGGCGGTGCAAGGTGGAGGCGACCCAGGGAGGGGCAGGACGTCCTTCCTGCTCCTCTCCGCGCCGGGCGCCGCTCCTCTCCCCGCAGGACTCGCTCTCTGCCCGTTCCCCCTCCAGGTCCTGGCACCTACACCCTGCCCAGGCTGCTGGGGCCCCGCACAGCCTACACCCACGCCAGCCCGTGCTACTCCATCCGGGGGAAGAGCAAGCCCTGTGCTGGAGGCCTCCCCGAGGTGAGCTACGCTCCTCCACTCTCTGGCCGCAGCAGCTGAAGCTCAGCCGCTCCCTCGGGGCAGGAGGGCTCCAGCGCCTGCTGCAGCCTCTCGTAATGCACCTTTGCCTGCACCGGCGGCAGAACCCCAGAAGCCGCGGATCCCTGGCTCTCCGCTGCCAGCAGCGGGAGAGGGGAGGCTCTGCCGGCACCCGCAGCCCCTCGCTTTCCAACACGGACCGCTTTGGTGGGGCAAAGCTCGTCGGCGCTAACGGGAATCGCCCTCCTCCTCTGGGAACTCTGCCTCTCGGCAGGGGATCAGGAGGCGCCCTGGTTCCCCTCGCTTCCCTGGCTGGCCAGCCCAAGGAGCGCGGCCCGCGTGGGCGCCCGGCGAGAATCGCCGCCCGCCTTTGGTACCCAGCAACCTCCCGCCTCTCTTACAGACGCCAGGTCCTGCTGCGTTCCCCAAGGTGGAACTGGACGTCTACAAAACCAGGGCTCCCAAGTACACCATGCCGCTCAAAACCAAACTTGCCGGCGACCAAACGGTGAAGCCGGGGCCGGCAGACTACCACCTGGGAAAGGTAAGGCAGCCTGCCCGCCTCTCCTCCTCCGCTTTGCCACGAGCAGCCCTTCCGCATCCGCCCGTGCCGACGGGGCTCCTGGGAACTCGACGCCTCGCTGCAGCCACCGCCCGCGGGACAGCAGCCCGGCTGCCTTGGCCCAGAGCCGAGCAGAGGCAGGCCAGACAACGCGGCTCTGCCTGCCCGGTAGCCCAGCCATTCCACGCCGCTATGCGTGCACACATCACAAGCTCTTCGGGAGCAGGCGCCGCCGCCGAAGGGACGAGCAGACCTGGCTTGCGCACTGGGCATCGGCGGGGAGGGCAGGGGCGTCCGGCCAGGCCTGGCTGGAGCTAGAAGGCCTCTGGACTTGAGCAAGTTCCACCGCCAGCTCGGCTGCCGCTCTCCAGCTGGGCTCGCCCCGCCGGATGGCGCGGCCGTGGGGCTCCATTTGCCTCAGAGGCACGATCCGTTCTTTGGGCGGCCTCCTGAAAACCTTCCACGGGTGTATTTTGGCCGCCCCTGAGGTCCTTTCCTCTTGCCTTTACGTTCCTCCCCAAGAAGGGGAGAAACGCCACCGGGGAGCGGCAGCAGACCATCACAATGTCCTGATGACGCAGGAGGTTTCCAGCAAGCGCGCCGTGGGCACGGGGGCAGTCGGCTGCAAGCGCCCCGGCGCGCCGACAGCAACGCAGGACAAATGGCCGAGGCACACAGAGCGACTCGTTACGCCGGGCGGCCTTCCCTGATGATGAGCCTTCTGGAGAAGGTGGCGGCACCACGGTCACCTTTTTTTCTTCTCACTTTTCCCCTCTAGGTGACGCTGACCAAGCCCCGGGCACCTGCTCCCACTTTTGGTCTCCGGCATTCCCCCTACGTGGCCCCTCTGATATGAGTCCGATAAGAACATGCGCCCAGAGATCGTCTCCGTGCACCTTCTGCGGGGAGAGGGGCTGTGTGAGCGCCAACCGTCGGCTCGCTCGCTTCACGTCCGTGCCTCGGCTAAAACACCGCAAGCCGAGGACAAGGGGAGAGCTCCGGCACCGACAGCGGGAGCCAGGCAGAGCTCCGACGGCGCCGTTTCCCCCGACCGGAGCGAAGCGCTGCTCCGCGAAAGCAGTCCGGCCCTGCCCCGCGCTCTCCCACCCCCCGGCCCGGCGTCCCGCAGGCACGGGCTCGGCCCCAAGGCCCCAGTCCATCTCGGCACCCGCCTTGCCGGTGCGCACGGGCGGCTGCTCTCCAGGGAAGGAACGCCGCGCGGGGAAGCTCGCAGCCGTGCCTCTCCTGCCGCTCCCGCGCTGGGCAGCGCCCGCCCCAAGCTGGCGCCGGCAGCGCCCCGTGCCGCGGAAGCCGAGGGCAGGGCGGCTGTGCCGGGGGGCGGGAGGCGGCAGGGCAGCTGCCGGGGCGAGACCCACAACCCCCGCCCCGGCCGGACGGCGTGCCCCGCAGCCCCGGCCGGACGGCGCCGGAGCGGGGAGCTGTTCCCCGGGGGAGCCGCGGCGGCGGCAGCCCCGGCTGGGGCGGGAAAAGGCGGGGCGGAGGCCGCGCCCGGGCGCGGCCCCGCGCAGGAGGGCCCGAGCAGGTTTATTTCCTCGCTCCCCAAACCGCGGCGATTAGCCGCACCGATCCCCCCGCCGGCGCGGGTGCCGCCGCTCCCTCCACCCACGAGCTGCGCGGCCCCCGGCCCGCGGAGGAGCGGCGGGACAGCCCCGCGGGGAGCCCGCGGCTCTCAGGGGAGCTGCGAGGGGAGCTCTGCCTTCGGGAAGGGCCGGGAGCGCCCTCGGCTTCCCTGTACAACGGCTGCGGTGCACGCGGCTGCGTGAACGGAACCGGCAGCGAGCGGGAGCGGAATTACAAGGGCCAGAAACTGCCTCCGCAGCCGGGGACCGACCCCTGAGCGCCGACGTGCCAGTGAGAAGCCGCCGTTCTTTGTTGCGGCGCTGATGCGCGGGGGTCGCTCCGCCTGGCGCGCGTGCGGGTCTGGAAATCTGGGCAGAAGACATTCAGTGATTCCATGCATAACCACCGATAATTCCCAGAGCACAGACACAAAATCACCAGTTTTCCGATAAACCATTGATACCACATTCCCCACCCACTCGCGCACGCTGTCTTTCGAGTCAAGGGTCCTCCCGTGGTCCCGGGGGCCGCTGGAGCATCCCCTCCTCGACTCTGCTGGCTGAGCCCCCCTCAAATCTCCCTCTGTGGTCTCGGGAACAGGCCGCATCGTCCTGGACTTTCTGCCTGCAAAGGACTGGCTCAGGGCGCGCGTTCACACCTCGTTCTGCAGGCCTGCCTTTGCTCTGCCACCCTTGCGAACCGCCCCGGATGCGCCAGGCTAACTTCTGACTAACAGGTCTAAACCCGCCTGGTCCCTCTACGGATTAACAGAGCTCAGATAAAATTTAGCCTACATGGCTACAGTAATAGAGTAAGCCACAATCACCTCATGTTGACATTAAATTTTCCAAAATCATATTATTCTAAAATTATGTTGATTAATCATTTCTATCACATAACAAGAGGAAAACGGAGGCGCGGATGGGGCAGGGTCTGTTAAAGCTGCCGAGGCGAAGGAGGAACAAAGGCAGACGAGGCCTGGGGCAGCCGAGCGCATGCCAAGCTGTTTGTGGGGCGGTACTGAGAAGAGGGGCTAAGGAAACTTTAATAGATATGGCATTTATTGATTATTGCTGTGCATGCTAATACAAATAGCGTTTGATGCTTTGCTAACTAGCTATTGTAAAAACTACCCGAGGGGGGGAAGTCTTGTATTCCCCAACCGAGGGGTCTTGCTTTGTGCTTTGAACTCTTTATCTGAAGTGAGAAGTCCTGCACCTCCCGCACAAGGACAGTCCTGATAAGAACCAAGGGGTCTCCTGCGAGAAGTCCTGCACCTCCCACACAAGGACAGTCCTGATAAGAACCAAGGGGCCTCCTTCAGGAGCCAGCTAAAACTGGACAAATGACTTCTTGGAACTAATTGTAATACCTAAATGACCTCTTGGAACTAATTTTAATACGGAGCGGGGATAGCTCATGCATATGTATAGGCGTGTTTTTTTAACTTCATGCATATGTAACACTTGGTTGTATAAAATTCAAAGTGAATTGCCATGCCAGGCGCGCACGATTTTGGCGGGACTACCCCCCGTGCTGCCCGGCGCCGAATAAACATACCTACTTTACAATCTTACAGATTGTGGAGTCTGCTTTCCGCACGTCAGTTTGGCGAGCCAGGCAGGAGGCTCTCTGCTTGGCTGCGGGATCGACTGCGGAGCGGACTCTCCTAGGCGCGCCCCGAGCACTTTCCTCGGAGGAGCCTCCGCTGCCAGCCGCTCACCACGGGAGCAGACAACGACCTCCTGAAGCCGCGGACCAAACGGTATGTTTAATGGTAGGGGCCTGTAAGTCGTACGCGTGGCCGGGGCAGCTGGTAAATCGCGCAGAGACGTCTGGCGTGCAGCATAGTCCCCTTTGGGTGGGTACCCAGGTTGGTTTGGGGCTCCAGTTGGGGACTCACTGACCGATAGAGTGACCACTAGTGATCCTGGGAGTAGATCAAATTAGTCTGTGTTTTGCTGGTATCGATTTTTGGTTCTTGTAATAAGGCATTTTGTGTTGGCTACTGATTTGGACTTGCTGAACCATAGTGTCTGCGTGAAGGATTCTTGTGTGTGTGTGATCTATGTTGCATGGTAAAAATTCTATGTTGCGTGCAGGACCTTCTATGGTGTAAATGCCTGTGTTGTGAAAGCGTGAGTGAGTCTCGGGAATCCTAGCAAAGCTGTGACTGTGTGTGGCGTGAGGTCTGTCCAGCCGCCCCTAGCCACCCAGATTCTTCTGAGGTGGGCTAGAAAGCAAGGGGACTTTCCTCTTTCCCAAGTTTCTTGTATGATTGTGTGACCACTATGAGTGTGTGGACGTTCACGAGAGTGTGAACACTGTGAGTCTATGTAAATTGTATTGTTTGTGTGCAAAGATTGAATTGGATCCAAAGTGTGTGTTTGTAACCGCGGTAGTAGTTTATTGTGTTCTGTCATTGTAGATTCCTTTGTTCCCTTGTGGTGGGACCCTGACGGTCCTGAATAGTGTCCTTTACACCACGGTAACTCTCGTAAACCTATATTTTGTTCTAGAGTGTAAGGGTTGTGGTGAAAAGTTGTGGGTAAAGGTTGGCTGAAATTCCGAGCATCCTAAGTGTAAAATTTAGACTGGGATAAGAAAGAAAGGGCTGTGTTTGTGTACAAAAGAAGGATAAATAATAAATCAATAAATATGGGAGGGGGTCAGAGTAGAGGAATAATAAACAAAAGTCCTCTGGGTTTCATACTTGCTCACTGGGAAGATATTGCTGGGACTGGAAGTACGGAAAGTAAAAAGACCCTTATCAAATATTGCAATCAATGGTGGCCGTTGTACAAGCTAGAAGGTGAGGCTAAGTGGCCGTCTGATGGGTCAATAGATTATAACACCCTTTTACAACTAATGTTGTTTTTAAGAAGAGAAAGAAAATGGGATAAGGTTTCGTATGCAGATATGTTTTTCACCCTCCGAAACCACCCGGAATGGCAAAGGGGCTGTGGAATGGTGCCCCCACAGGACCCTATGGTACTCGCGCTTGAGCGAGAAAACAACAAGGAGCTCAGAGGTAAACTGAGGCGGTGTTGTTCGGCATGTAGTATCAGACAAAGATGTACTAAGGCAAGTAAGATTCATCAGGCGCCAGAACAAGATTTAACTGATTTGTTTAAGCCTCCCCCTCGACCACAGGAACAGGATGCGGACTCGGACAGAGCTTTGACTCCCCCGGACAGTCCCGTATCTTCCCGTACTAGGAAGAAATCCGCTCCAACAGTTTTTCAAGCACCTCTCCGGGAGGCGGTGGGACCGGATGGTGGGACGATGTTAATTAAAGTACCCTTTTCTACTGCTGACCTAGGGGAGTGGAAAAAGATTGCAAAAGATTATAGGAGTGACCCGGTAAGTGTAACTAAGCATTTCCAATTTATTATAAAGCAACATAATCCTGATTGGAAGGATACCATTATAAAGTTACAGGAGGGAACGTTAAGGAACATTTCCCCCTCCAAGATCCAAAGTGGGATGTTAATAGATCTGCACATATGGAAAAACTGCAGGAGTACCAGGAATGGATTTTAAAGGGAATGGAGAAGGCAATCCCCAAAACTATAAATTGGTCAGCTTTGTATGCAATCAGACAGAGCCCTTCCGAGTCCCCATCTGAATTCCTGGATCGATTGAGGGACGTGATGCGCCGTAGCACACCGCTGGATCCTGGGTCAGAGGTAGGAATACAACAATTAATCTCCCTATTCTTGGGTCAATCCACAGGAGATATAAGACGCAAACTTCAGAAGTTACGCCCCACAGAAAGCAGGAATTTAGAAGTGCTGCTGGATGAAGCATGGAGAGTGTTTAGAAAGGGAAAAAGGGATTAAATGGAACCTGCCTCTTGTGGGTAAAAATCAGTGTGCTTTCTGTAAGAATTTTGGTCACTGGAAGAGGGAATGCCCAAAGAATAAGAAAGGGGGCCAAAGGGCTCACACAGGAAGAACAATAGCCCACGTAGGGAAAGACTGACGGGAACCTGGGGGATCTACCCTAGCGGATCCACTGGTTATAATTAAGCTAGGGGAAAAACAAGAAAAAGTAGAATTCTTAATAGATACAGGGGCAACATACTCTGTTTTGAATCAAGCCTTGATGCCCCTGGGGAATGATTATGTTATGATAAAAGGGGCGACCGGCCAAAGTGAAAAGGCATATTTTTGTAAGCCTCTAAAATACAAATTGGGAAAACAATGGGGCATTCACAAGTTTTTATATATGCCCAACTCCCCAAAAGCACTTTTGGGAAGAGATTTGTTGGAACAATTGGGAGCAAAAATCACATTTGAAAAAGGAGAAATTACTCTGGAGGTAAAAGATCAACAATACGTTCAAATATTGAGTCTAACCTTAACCAGTCTTCCCTCAGAAGGAAAAATTAACGAGGAAATCCTAGATCAAGTGTACCTGGGGGTATGGGCTACCGACGTACCGGGAAGAGCGAAAAATGCTCCACCGGTCAAAATTCTGAATTCAATACCCCTATATTACCTGTTCGGAAACCCGATGGGTCATATAGGGTGGTCCAAGACTTACGGGCGGTGAATAAGGTAACTGAAGACCTCTACCCAGTAGTGGCGAATCCATATACCCTGCTGACTGTGTTAACACCTGATCTAATTTGGTTTACTGTCTTAGATTTGAAGGATGCTTTCTTTTGCCTCCCTCTCCACGAAGCCAGTCAAAAATTGTTTGCATTCGAATGGGAAAATCCTAAGAGTGGTCGGAAGACCCAGCTCACTTGGACGGTGTTGCCGCAAGGATTTAAGAATAGTCCTACCATTTTTGGCAATCAGCTTGCGAAAGACCTGGAATCCTGGGAAACCCCGTCTGAGAAAGGAAAATTGTTGCAGTATGTGGATGATATCCTGATCGCCGCCAGGACAGAGGAAGACTGTATGGCATGGACGGTGAGTCTGTTAAACTTCTTAGGACTCCAAGGATACCGGGTGTCCAAGAAGAAGGCCCAGGTAATGCAGCGTAAAGTGAATTATTTGGGCTATGAAATTAGTGTGGGGCAGAGAACTTTGGGGCAGGCCCACAAAGAGGTGATATGCCAAACTCAGAAACCCCAGACAGTAAAGGAGTTGCGGACCTTTCTGGGAATGACAGGGTGGTGTCGATTATGGATTTACAATTATGGACTGCTTGTTAAACCACTGTATGCGCTGACAGCGACTGAGCAGAAACACCTTGAATGGAATAAGGAGGCTGAACAAGCTTTTGAGCGACTGAAAAAGGCTCTGATGTCAGCCCCAGCCTTAGGACTCCCAGATGTGAGTAAGCCATTTCTTCTTTTCTCTCATGAAAAGCAGGGCATTGCCCTAGGAATACTGGTACAGGATCTGGGTCCGCATCGACGGGCAGTTGCCTACCTCTCTAAGCAGTTAGACGCGACTGCAAAGGGCTGGCCTGGATGCCTATGGGCGGTTGCAGCTGTGATACTGAACATACAAGAAGCCCGAAAGTTTACTCTGGGTCAGAAAATGACTGTTTTTGTGTCCCATGCAGTGTCAGCAGTATTGGAAGCAAAGGGCGGGCACTGGCTCTCTCCACAAAGATTCCTGCGATATCAAGCTGTGATAGTGGAACAGGATGATGTGGAAATTGTGGTCACTAACATTGTCAACCCAGCTTCTTTTCTCAGTGGGAACACAGGAGAACCGGTGCATCATGACTGTTTGGAAACCATCGAAGCAACATACGCAAGCCGCCCAGACCTGAAGGATAGCCCCATAAAAAATGGGGAAAACTGGTTCACAGACGGGAGCAGCTATGCCTCGAATGGCAATCGACATGCGGGATATGCCATCACCACCAGTCAAGAGGTAATAGAGTCAGGGCCTTTGCCCATGAACACCTCCGCACAGAAGGCAGAAATAATTGCCCTAACCCGAGCCCTGGAGTTGGCCCAGGGCAAAACTGTGAACATATACACGGACTCAAAATATGCCTTCGGAGTTGTGCACGCACATGGAGCAATTTGGAAAGAAAGAGGACTATTGAACTCTCAAGGGAAAAATATCAAACATGCAGAAGAAATTCTGAAGCTACTAGAAGCTGTCCAACTCCCTGAGAAAGTGGCAATTATGCATATTAAGGCACAGCAGAGAGTGAGCTCCGATTTGGAGAAAGGGAATGAACTGGCGGACAGAGAGGCAAAACAAGTGGCCAAAACGAAGGTAAAAATAGAAGGGGCTCTAATTCCTGATAGGCAAATCTCCCTACAAGGTAAGCCAAAATATACCAAAGAAGATCAGAAACTTATTACAGACTTAGAAGGGTCACATAATGAAGAGGGGTGGGCTTATACCCCACAGGGAAGACTAATTATTCCCTCTTGTTTACTGTGGCACTTGATACGGGAGGAACATAGAAAAAGGCATTGGGGAACAGAGGCTCTGTATAAACATTTGATAAGGGAAATCGTGGCTAGAAACTTATATACCACAGTGAGACAGGTGACTCAACAGTGTGACCTTTGCCTCCAGACTAATCCAAAAATACTCCCAAACCAGAAATGGGCCAGATCGGGAAGGGCAATGGGCCTGGACAACAATGGCAGGTTGATTTTACAGAACTTCCAAGAAAAGGGGGGTATCGCTATTTGCTGGTATTAACTGATACCTTTTCAGGTTGGCCAGAAGCGTTCCCAACTAGGACAGCCAAGGCTCGGGAGGTAACTAAAGTGTTGGTACAAGAGATAATACCACGTTTTGGGGTTCCGGCAACCATATCCTCAGACAGAGGACCACATTTTGTCTCAAAAATAGTGCAACAAATCAGCCACCATTTAGGTATAGATTGGCAACTTCATACCCCGTATCGCCCTCAGTCGAGTGGCCAAGTGGAGAAAATGAACCACTTAATCAAACAGCAAATTGTGAAATTGGGACAAGAAGCAAACCTGACATGGCCTCAGTCTCTCCCTTTAGCCCTTTTAACAAGACCAAGGGGGAGGGAAGGACTGAGCCCCTTTGAAATTTTGTATGGACGACCCTATGGAATACAAAAAGGGATATCTATGCAAATTGGGGATGAAATTATGACTTCCTACATGGTGGCATTGAGCAAACAGCTCAATAAAATTAGAAAGCATGTAATTGGGACCCGGGGAAAAGGTCTAGATGAACCTGTACATGATATACAACCTGGAGATTACTATGGAAAGTCTCGGTACTGCGACAGGGGATGCAATTCAAGCCCTCCAAGAGGAGACTTCTTCCCTGAAAAAAATGGTCCTCCAGAATAGGCTGGGTTTGGATATGTTGTTTGCCCAGCAAGGGGGATTATGTACTGCTATAGGTGAACATTGTTGTACATATGTAAACCAGGAGAAAAGGATAGAAAAAGACTTATCTAAAATCTGGGAACAAACTAAAAGTTTTCATGAAATAACCAGGGACAACATTTCCTGGGGGTTTGACTTATGGGAAAAGTTAACCTCTTGGCTACCAAATTTAACATGGCTGAAACAACTATTTTTGGCAACAATTATAATTATACCTTTCTTCATAATCCTTTTTATAACAGTTCGGTGTGGCTTCTGGTGTTTCCAGAGCACGGGAAATTCCTATAGTAATTGGAAGAAAAACCAATTACGACAGAGGCTTGAGTCTTACCAATACTTTGAGAAAGTGCAAAATAAATAAACATTGTGCCAGAATTAGGTATAGTAAAAGAATTTACTAATTCTCTAGAAAAGGGGGGAATGAGAAGAGGGGCTAAGGAAACTTTAATAGATATGGCATTTATTGATTATTGCTGTGCATGCTAATACAAATAGCGTTTGATGCTTTGCTAACTAGCTATTGTAAAAACTACCCGAGGGGGGGAAGTCTTGTATTCCCCAACCGAGGGGTCTTGCTTTGTGCTTTGAACTCTTTATCTGAAGTGAGAAGTCCTGCACCTCCCGCACAAGGACAGTCCTGATAAGAACCAAGGGGTCTCCTGCGAGAAGTCCTGCACCTCCCACACAAGGACAGTCCTGATAAGAACCAAGGGGCCTCCTTCAGGAGCCAGCTAAAACTGGACAAATGACTTCTTGGAACTAATTGTAATACCTAAATGACCTCTTGGAACTAATTTTAATACGGAGCGGGGATAGCTCATGCATATGTATAGGCGTGTTTTTTTAACTTCATGCATATGTAACACTTGGTTGTATAAAATTCAAAGTGAATTGCCATGCCAGGCGTGCACGATTTTGGCGGGACTACCCCCCGTGCTGCCCGGCGCCGAATAAACATACCTACTTTACAATCTTACAGATTGTGGAGTCTGCTTTCCGCACGTCAGTACGAAAGCGTTTCACCTGGGGTTTTAGCTGAAAAAGCAGCCAGTTTGGCTGTAGCACCGTTTAACACACGGACCGACGCCGGCGCGCTCAGGCTGGCTCACACTCGGACACCGGGTGTCCGGGGAAAGAGCAGGAGCCCCAGCACCCAGAGGGGCTGAGAGCTTGTTTCTTTTCAACCCACTGCACTCCCTCCGTGCTCAGTTTGGGGCGCTTTTTTTTTTTAACCCCTCTATGAGGGGTGTTTATGGCACAGTTTAACACTCACAAAGTGCATAAAAGGCTTAAGAGCCCTGGAGAGAAATGCCAGACTGCAGATCATACTCGTAACGCGACTGCAGGTTAGGAAGACGGGAATGGCAGAGCTCACACTCCCACAAGCTCCTTGTGAGCTAGGCGAGGAGGTAAAAACAATAGTAACCCCATGGGACCTGACAAGAAATTGCCAGAAACACACCGTTGTTAATGACGATAGCATGAAGCCATGACACTGGAAAACAAGGCGTGCAAAACACGACCATGAGCTCCTGGGGGGTTTCTTCAGCAGTGCTGGGGATTATGTGCGGCCGGGTGTTTGGAAGCCTCTTTTGACGCTTCCCATTTAACAGTGAGAGAAATCGGTGCCTGTCCTTGGGGAAGCACTGCTTCCCGCTGTGCTCCAGGTGTCTGAAATAACACGTGGGAAAAAATAGAGTGAAAAAAAATAAGATTCACCCTTTGCAGGAACAAGCTGTGACATGAGAAGAGAGGAAAGTGAGGGCAGGGTTCACATACAGACACATCTGTCGTAGTTCAGCCCCGATCGGACCAGACTACGCAGTCTCTCTCTCACTCCCCCCACCTTCTGAGAGAACAGGGAGAGAAAATATAAGGAAAAACGGCTCAAGGTTTGAGATAAGGACAGGGAGAAATCCTTAAAGTTACCGTCACGGGCAAAACAGACTCGACTTGGGGAAAACTATTCATTTATTACTACAAACAGCAGGATAATGAGACAGAGAACAAGATAACCTCCATCCACCCCTCCCTCTTCCCAAGCTTAACATTATCTCTACTACCTTCCCCCCCCGAGCGGCACAGGGGGGAAGAGGGAATGGGGGTTGCAGTCAGTTCATCATATGTTGTTCTACGCCGCTGCTTCATGGTTGGGGGAAGAACTCCTCACATTCCTCCCCTGCTCTGTTGTGGGGTCCCTCCCACGGGCCACAGTCCTTCGTGGAACTGCTCCGGCGTGGGTCATCTCTTCCACGGGTGCAGTCTCTCCAGAACAGCTGTCCCAGCGGGCCCTCCACGGGCCACAGCTGCCTTCAGGCACCCACCTCCCCTGGTACGGGGTCCTTCACGGGCTCCAAGTGGATCTCTGCCCCTCCGTGGACCTCTATGGGCTGCAGGGGGACAACCTGCTCCACCATGGTCGTCACCACAGGCTGCAGGGGAATCTTGGCCAGGAGCCGCATTACTCCTCCCCCTCCTTCTGAACTGACCTTGGCGTCTGCAGCCGTTCCTCACAACAGGCTGGTAGATGTCTCTCAGGATCTTTTTTTTACATCTCATTCACTTCTCATCTCCTCTCCACTTCTTGCAGCTGGGCCAGACCGAGTCGGGCCCAGTCGGCTGCCTGGCGGGAGGCCAGAGGGTGAGGCCTGCAAGGCCCATGAGGCCTGCGCCTCCCCCTCAGCGCCTCTGCCCCCGCTCAGCTTCTTCACATCTTCTCTTCTCTCTTTTTTTTCTGTTTTCCCATTCTTAAATACGTTATCGCAGAGGCGTTATCACGAGACATTCTGCTACCAATCGGCTCGGCCTTGGCCAGCAGCAGGTCCGCCCTAGGCCCGGCCGAGTCCACTGAACAAAGGGGAGCGACTTCTAGCAGTTTCCTACAGAAGCTACCACCTTAGGCCCCCCCTTACTAACAAAACCACGACAACATCATATACAGAACTTTTTTTTAATTAACACTCAAGGAAACAGAACTATACAGTTAACTCAGCTGGGACACTTGACAGCTAACAAACCTGCAGCAAAAGTGAGAAATCCTTGCAGAACCGGGAGAGCTATTAAAATTAGTTAATTGTTGAGGACAAGAGGCTGGCAGGTCTCAGCAGCAGACACATTCGTAGGGTTTTACACACGAAGCAGTGGGACAGAGTAAGCGCAGTTTGCAGGTGCAGCTGGTCAGATACCCATAGGAGACAAGCGGTGCAGCAGGAACGTCGGAGTCCGAAAGCGGGAGCAGGTGCCTGGGGCGTGATCCGCGTCATTCGTATGAGGTATTTCCTCACACTGCGCGTACCCACTAAGTGAGTGCCGCCACCACCACAATGCTGCTGCGATGCGCATCAGCACGGGTCAGCTCTGGCTCAGGCCCGGGAGGCAGGCCGGGTCACTTCACCAGCACAGGACAGCAAGGTGCGCCTGTCTTGCCCAAAGGTGCTGGAGAAACGGTACTCACTTGGTCACCTCCATCCTTATCCTGTGGCGTCCGCAGGCGGGCTGTGCTGGAGCCACGTACTTCCCGTTCTGGTGATGGATGAGATACCTGGGGCCCAGCAAGCAGCTCTCCGCAACCAGAGGTCTGGCCCCTCAAAACGTGTACTGGGGCTTTGGTCGTGGTTGGATTGTGATCCAGGAAACCCATGAAGAAAAGCCTGGTGGCCCAGTCATGGCCAGGTGGCAGCAAGGTCTCCCTGTGCCCATCCAGTCCTGAGGTGCTGATGGAGGGCTGGACATCGTCCCAAGGACGCCGAGAGCAGCTCTGTGTGACCAGAGGTCTGGCCCCTCGAAAAGCGTACTGGGGCTTTGGTTTTGGCTGGATTGTGACCCAGGAAACCCGTGAAGAAAAGCCTGGTGGCCCTGACTGTGGCGGGGCCAGCTGGACATCCTGGTAGGAGAGGCACAGCTCCGAGCTTCCCCGCGCAGCGTTCCTTCCCTGGAGAGCAGCCGCCCGTGCGCACCGGCAAGGCGGGTGCCGAGATGGACTGGGGCCTTGGGGCCGAGCCCGTGCCTGCGGGACGCCGGGCCGGGGGGTGGGAGAGCGCGGGGCAGGGCCGGACTGCTTTCGCGGAGCAGCGCTTCGCTCCGGTCGGGGGAAACGGCGCCGTCGGAGCTCTGCCTGGCTCCCGCTGTCGGTGCCGGAGCTCTCCCCTTGTCCTCGGCTTGCGGTGTTTTAGCCGAGGCACGGACGTGAAGCGAGCGAGCCGACGGTTGGCGCTCACACAGCCCCTCTCCCCGCAGAAGGTGCACGGAGACGATCTCTGGGCGCATGTTCTTATCGGACTCATATCAGAGGGGCCACGTAGGGGGAATGCCGGAGACCAAAAGTGGGAGCAGGTGCCCGGGGCTTGGTCAGCGTCACCTAGAGGGGAAAAGTGAGAAGAAAAAAAGGTGACCGTGGTGCCGCCACCTTCTCCAGAAGGCTCATCATCAGGGAAGGCCGCCCGGCGTAACGAGTCGCTCTGTGTGCCTCGGCCATTTGTCCTGCGTTGCTGTCGGCGCGCCGGGGCGCTTGCAGCCGACTGCCCCCGTGCCCACGGCGCGCTTGCTGGAAACCTCCTGCGTCATCAGGACATTGTGATGGTCTGCTGCCGCTCCCCGGTGGCGTTTCTCCCCTTCTTGGGGAGGAACGTAAAGGCAAGAGGAAAGGACCTCAGGGGCGGCCAAAATACACCCGTGGAAGGTTTTCAGGAGGCCGCTCAAAGAACGGATCGTGCCTCTGAGGCAAATGGAGCCCCACGGCCGCGCCATCCGGCGGGGCGAGCCCAGCTGGAGAGCGGCAGCCGAGCTGGCGGTGGAACTTGCTCAAGTCCAGAGGCCTTCTAGCTCCAGCCAGGCCTGGCCGGACGCCCCTGCCCTCCCCGCCGATGCCCAGTGCGCAAGCCAGGTCTGCTCGTCCCTTCGGCGGCGGCGCCTGCTCCCGAAGAGCTTGTGATGTGTGCACGCATAGCGGCGTGGAATGGCTGGGCTACCGGGCAGGCAGAGCCGCGTTGTCTGGCCTGCCTCTGCTCGGCTCTGGGCCAAGGCAGCCGGGCTGCTGTCCCGCGGGCGGTGGCTGCAGCGAGGCGTCGAGTTCCCAGGAGCCCCGTCGGCACGGGCGGATGCGGAAGGGCTGCTCGTGGCAAAGCGGAGGAGGAGAGGCGGGCAGGCTGCCTTACCTTTCCCAGGTGGTAGTCTGCCGGCCCCGGCTTCACCGTTTGGTCGCCGGCAAGTTTGGTTTTGAGCGGCATGGTGTACTTGGGAGCCCTGGTTTTGTAGACGTCCAGTTCCACCTTGGGGAACGCAGCAGGACCTGGCGTCTGTAAGAGAGGCGGGAGGTTGCTGGGTACCAAAGGCGGGCGGCGATTCTCGCCGGGCGCCCACGCGGGCCGCGCTCCTTGCCCTGGCCGGCCAGGGAAGCGAGGGGAACCAGGGCGCCTCCTGATCCCCTGCCGAGAGGCAGAGTTCCCAGAGGAGGAGGGCGATTCCCGTTAGTGCCGACGAGCTTTGCCCCGCCAAAGCGGTCCGTGTTGGAAAGCGAGGGGCTGCGGGTGCCGACAGAGCCTCCCCTCTCCCGCTGCTGGCAGCGGAGAGCCAGGGATCCGCGGCTTCTGGGGTTCTGCCGCCGGTGCAGGCAAAGGTGCGTTACGAGAGGCTGCAGCAGGCGCTGGAGCCCTCCTGCCCCGAGGGAGCGGCTGAGCTTCAGCTGCTGCGGCCAGAGAGCGGAGGAGCGTAGCTCACCTCGGGGAGGCCTCCAGCACAGGGCTTGCTCTTCCCCCGGATGGAGTAGCACGGGCTGGCGTGGGTGTAGGCTGTGCGGGGCCCCAGCAGCCTGGGCAGGGTGTAGGTGCCAGGACCTGGAGGGGGAACGGGCAGAGAGCGAGTCCTGCGGGGAGAGGAGCGGCGCCCGGCGCGGAGAGGAGCAGGAAGGACGTCCTGCCCCTCCCTGGGTCGCCTCCACCTTGCACCGCCCGCGGCGCAGCGTCAGTGGCTCCGAGCCCCAGCTGCCGGTTCTCGTGTGGGATGGGAGAGCTGGCGCTCTGGGACATCAGGAAGCGTGTCAAGAGAGCCTTGCGGCCTGCTGCGGAGCCCCGTCCCTGGGGCCGTTGAAAAAGCTGTCCAGCAGATGCTCCCTGGAGCACACGCAGGCTGCAGGGGCGCGTGGCTCCCAGTTCCTTACCTGGAGAGCGCTCGTCCTTAGTCTCGTGCCGGAAGACCATGGAGTGCGCCGGCGCGCGTCTGTAGCGGTGTTTGTCGGCCTCGTCGGCAGAGTAGTCGCCTGGGCGGAGGAGAAGCGGAGAAGAGCAGTGAAGCTGGGCTCTTTGCCCCAGGCCGAAGAGGAAAGGGCAGGAGGCGGCGCTCAGCCTTGTTTCTTTTCTCTCCGGAACCCTCCGAGGCTCCTTCCGGGCGTGAGCTGATGGCTTGGTAGCCCGCTAGCGCAGGGCGACAGCGGGGCTTGGCCGGAAGAAGTGCTGGAGAAACAGTACTCACTGGGTCCAGGGGTGACCTCTGTCCTTATCTTGTGGCGCCCGCAGATGGGCTGTGCTGGAGCCACGTACTTCCCGTTCCTGGTGATGGAGGACTGGACGTAGTACCTGGGGCCGGGCGAGCAGCTCTCTGTGACCAGGGAGCCGGCCCCTCGAAATGTGTACGCGGGGGCCTTGGTTTTGGTGGGATTGTGATCCCGGTAACCTGGCAAGAAAAGCCCGTGAAAGGCCACCTGCCCGCAACTGTGCTTTGAAAGCCAGTTTCTGCGTGGGGCAGCTGGAGTCGCCGGCCTCAACAAATTCCCCTCCCCTGCGACTTCTTCCCTCAAGAATGACGCCAGCGGGCCGCTCCAAAGGCGCAACGGCTCCCGGCGCTGTGCGGCTAACCGCAGTATGGCCAGAATGCTACTGGCGCAAAGAACTACGCCCCAAAACAGTTGCGAGCCAACTTAAAGCAACCGTGAAGATCACTTCTCTCATGGTTTGCTTTCCCGGAGGCCCGATGGAAAGAAACCTCAATACCCGTAGAGAAGAAAGGGACGAGGAGAACAGCCTTCCTCCTGTGCGCTCCGGGTTACGGTGCCGCTAAGGCCCCCTCCGTGCTCCGCAGAGCCCGCGGCTCTTTCCCGGGCGCTCCCATCAGCGGCCTGAGCCTTCCTCTGGCCAGCCCGTGTCCTTGCTGCGGCCGAGAGCACGGGGGCCTGGCGCAGAGGGGAACGGAGCTGTGGCCGCTCGTCCCCTGGAGGCGGCGGATGTGCCGCCCCTCCTCGCGACGGTGCTTTTACCTGTTGTCCCGGGGATGGAGTACTTGGGGCCCGGGCCCGTGAACTGGCCTGCAACGGGGCCGCGCGGGCGGTGAGGTCTCCAGGTGCCCACCCAGGCTCCGTCCATGCTGGAGGCACCCGCAAAGCCTGCGGCAACAGCAGAAAGTCGCTCAGGGCCTTCCTGACAGAGCCGCGCTGGGAAGCCTCCTCGGGAGGAGCAGCAACGCTTCCGCTTTCTCAGCCTTGACCGTCCGAGCGGGCACAGACGAGCCTGTCGGCTGCTGCAGCTCTCGGTCGCAGGGTGCGGCGAGACTGAGGGCAGGCAGCGATGGGGCAGGAGAGGTTGTGGTCTCAGCTGCCAGGTGGCCCCGGCTCGTCGTGGGGACGCACTGTGACATCACAGAGGCCGCTGGCGCCTGTCCTGTGTCCTGTCGCATCGTATGGCTGATGGGGAGCCGGGGACGTCCAGCTCGCAGGGCCAGACCTTGGTGAGCTCTGCACGGCAGCAGCGAGGGCAGAACGGATGCGATTTTTGCCTTTCGCCAAGGAGCCGCGCACTCCTGTAGCGCCGGGGTCGTATAATAACGTGGGCGTGCACGTGGACACCCGGCATGTCTGCTCTGGGTCTGTTTTCCAGCTGCCCCTTCAGCTGTGTTTGCTTTTCCTGGGGAGGGCGAGCTGGGCTGGGGGCTGTAAGCAGAACCTGCTGTCGGGGGCTCTGCCTTAGCCAGGTGTGGCCGTATCTCTTGGGAGCGGCCGTTACCCGCTGGGTGCCAAAGGCAGGTGTCGATTCTTGCCGTGTGCCCGCGCAGGCCGTCAGGGAATCTACACCTCCCCCCAGCACTTCTATGGCTGGATCCTCGTGCCGATGGGGCTGCGCCCGGCAGGGACAGATACTCCGACATCGCGGGCACGGAGTCACTTTCTCACCGCCTGGACCCCCTGGCAGAGCCCGAGGCCAATACAAACGCAACCAAGCAGGTTTAGCTGCTGCCCGTTTCCACTCCAGAAGCTGGTGGACACCTTTCCTCGGCTGCGGGAGCTCCTGCGGGTCCCAAGGGGAAAAAAGACCTGAGCAGCAGCGTGCACGGGTCCCAGGGCAGGCTGCGGCGTGCCCCCGCCTTTGCCAGCTGGGCCAACGGCAGCCTCCGTTTCAAAGGCCTGCGCTGTCCTGCCCGCGCTCGTCGCAGCGCGCACAAACGTCGGAGCCGACTTTGGTGTCGAAATAAAGCAGCTGATGTTCACAGCAAACCCTGCTCTTCCCCTTCGATGGCCCGGAGACAGATGAAGCGGCTTTTCCGGTCTCCCTGGGAGGGTTTGGATGGGGGTGGGAAGTTGGAGCCGTCTGATTCTGTCAGCGGTGTGCAAGTTTTGACAGCTGCAGCGCGAGGGTCCCCAGGGTCCCGCCCGAGGGTGTCGCGCTCTGAGTTAACGCCCCCAGGCGTTACCCGGGGCTTTGGTTAGCGCCCACCAAGGGTCTCGCTCCCTGGCTTTTACGGCTTGTGACCATCAGGGCGCTCTGACTGCTGTCAGCCCGTTCCTGTCCCACCCCGCCGCTCGTCCCTGCACGGGACAGCTCGGGGAGCATTCCCGGTACAACGCGCTGGGTGCCTGCTGTCCCCGGCCCCTGCGCGCACCCTTCATCTCGGCGCGGAGCCGGCGAGCACCGTTTCCAGGTGTTGGATACCTGGAGTACCAGGGGCACTTAGTGAACAATCCAGACCGAACGGAATTGTTATGTTTGTGAGCAGCAGGCCTCAAGGACATCGCTGAAGCCGCCTGTAAGAAAGTACTGAAGCCACCTGTGAGAAAATAATGAGGCCGCCTGTGAGAAAGTAATGAAGCTTCCTGTGAGAAAGTAAACGAAGCAACCTTGAAGAAGATTGCAAACAACTTTGAGAAGTGAAAACATGAAAAGTACAGGACTTTCCAGGTTAACGGACATCCAGATTAGCTAAGTGCAAGTAGGAGGGATATGCAAATGTAACCATTAGAGCTTAAGCCAATCACGCAATGACTAGTAGGCATATTTTATCTTAGCAATATAAATATGCGCATCTGGGACTAATAAATGGAACTACGCTTATTACTCATATTGAGTCTTTGTCGTACGTTCCTCCGTCGCTCGCATCCAGGGGCCGCCCGTAAGGGTGGGTCAGAAAATCAGCATTGGCTCAGCCTCGCCATGGAGGCCCTCCAGCTGGACCGCGGATTTGGTGCGGCCTGCGGTCAGCTCGCAGCTGGACACGCGTTGCTGCCAGCAGCCTGCCCGAGACGCAGTTGTTTTTCCCAGGAGCAGAATTGTTATGCACAAGGCCGGCTCTGGCCTGACCACAAAACGTACAACACCCTTGAGACGGCGCAGAGCGGGAGGCCGGGGGGTTGCACAAGGCAGTTGGGGGTCAGCGGGGCGGCTTGGAGCTTGCGTGGGGCAGTTGGTGGGTTTTCCGCGCCCCGGAGTGGTATTTTTGGGGTGTGACCCGCTGTCTTTGTGGCAGGGGGAGTTCTGCGTGGAGGCGGTGCGCGAGGGGCTGGTGGTGGCCTTCGTGCGCTGGCTCTGCCGCACCGCCCGGGGCTTCGCCGACGGCCCGGCTGAGCGGGGCGCCCCCGCGGCACCCCCAGCCCTGCTGCTGCTCCTCGCCCGCCTCTGCCTTGACTACGAGGCCACCACCGTCAGCTACATCCTCACGCTCACCGACGAGCAGTTCCCCCCCCAGGTGAGCCCCCCAACTGCCCTGGGTGGCCCCAGAATGGACCTCGGGGGACCCTGAATGTCCCCAGATGTCACACGATGGCCCTGCACCCCCAGTCAGGACGCAGCGGTGGGCACCCTGGCGTGCGTGGAGGCCTGGGGGTCTTCTGTGTCCCCCGACGCATCGCTGAGTGGACCTAAAACGGTCTGATCGTCCCCAGAATGGCCCCGCGTTCCCCTGTGGCCCTGTGTCCACCCAGGATGTCACGGTGGGGACAGTGGTGCGTGGGGCGGTATGGGGATCTTCCTCCTGTCTGTGTGTGCCCCTAAATGCCCCTGGGGGACCCCAGAACGTCCTCACGTCCCTCCCGGTGCCCTGCTGCGGCGCCATGTCCAGCCAGGATCTGACCCTGGGGGTGGCAGTGCACACGGAGGCAGAAGGGGCCTCACTTGTGTCAGGGTCTCTCAGATGTCCCCAAGGGCACCTCAGCATGACCCCACGTCCCCCCCACAGCCCCCCAAGGGTACGGGGACGGCAGTGATGCTGCTGCAGGTGGGGTGGCCTGGAGAGCATCCTGTGTGTCCCCGATGTCCCTGTGCCCCCAGGACATCGGATGCTGGAGGCACAGGGGGCGTCCCCACGCGTTCCCGTGTCCCTCGTGTCCCCAGGCCGCGGGGCCGTGGTGACGGTGGGGACAGCGCTGTGCACGGAGGTGCGGGGGGTTCCTCCGTGTCTCCCTGTCCCTTGGACCACCAGGACTCGGGCCCAGCAGTGACACCAGGACCGGCGCTGTGCGCGGAGGCGCGGGGGGCGGCGCAGCGGCTGCTCGACCACTACGTGCAGGTCCAGGGTGCCGCGGTGGCACAGATGCTGAGGAAGAGCGTGGAGACGCGAGACTGGCTGGGCACCGTCGAGCCGCGCAACGTTCGTGCCGTCATGAAGCGCGTGGTCGAGGACATCACCGCCATCGACATCCAGGTTGGGACTGGATGGGGGGGCCTGAGGGGGGCCTGACATTCCCGGGGGGCCCAGAGGGTCCCCGAAGGGTCCGGAGCGATCCTTGAGGTCACTGCAAGGTCCTTGAGGCTCTTTGGGGGTCCCAGAGGGGTGCCAGAGGGTATTTTGGGTGGATTCTGGCATACCAGCGCTGAGGGCGCGGTGCCGCAGGTGGGGCAGCTCTTCGAGGAGGGAGTGCGGCGGGCGCAGAGCAGCGACTCCAGCCGGCGCGCCTTCTCCGTCTACAGCAGCTCGCGCGCAGCGGGGCGCAACGCCCCCAGCTACACCCCCAGGTCAGCCCCGCACCCGGTGCCACCCCCCGGGCCACCCTGCGTCCACCTGCGCTAACCGCTGCATCTCCCCCGTGACCCTCTTCGTGTCCCCGAGCTGTCCCAGCATCCCTCCCACCATCTCCACATCCCGTGGCTGTCCCAGTATCCCCTGACCATCCCCGTCTGTCCCCAGGCTGTCCCAGTATCCCCTGACGATCCCATGCGCCTTGTGTCCCGTCGTCGTCTTGTCTCTCGCTGTCCTTGCCCATCCCCATGTTCCCTGACTGTCCCCACATCCACCGCCCGTCGTCATGGTCCTGTCCTTGTGTCCCCAAACCGTCCCAGTGTCCCCTGACTGTCCCCGCAGCCTCCGGCCATCTCTGTGTCCCCATCCCCGTGTCCTGGCCGTCCCTGCGTCCCTGCCCCCGCACCCCTGGCTCTCTCAAGCACCTGGCTGTCCCCGTGTCCCTGACTGTCCTGCTGTCACTGTCCCCAGCGCCCCCATGGACACCCACCTGCTCAGCAACATCCAGAAGCTCTTCTCCGAACGCATTGACATCTTCAGCCCTGTCGAGTTCAACAAGGTGAGGCCGCGGGGCCGTCCCCGTGTCCCCAAGGGCCCCCCAGGGTCTCTCACCTGCCCACCTTCCCGGCTGCCACCTGTCCCTGGTGTCCCCGAGAGCCAGCTGTTGGGGCCCGTGGGGCTGCTGACCGCAACAGGGGTGTTCCCGCTGAGGCTCCCTGTCCTAGGTGTCAGGACGCGGGGGGTCCCGGGTGAGGGTGTCCCCATGTCCCTGTGCTCCCAGCGGCCAGGCCAAGAGTGTCCCTGTGCCCCTGTGCCACCTCTCCTCCATGTCCCATGCGGCCAGGCTTGGGAGCGGCAGCCAGCACAAGGGTGTCCCTCGTGTCGCCCCCGCTGAGGGGATTTGGGCCACGTGTCCCCGGTGTCCCCACATGCCACGTGTCAGGACTCCGGGGATCCCGGGGTTTGAGCGTGTCCTAGGAGCTGCTGGCCTGGAGAGGGGAGCCCCCGGTGTCCCCACACCCTGGTGCAGATGTGACTGGGGGCGTCCCCGCGCCCCAGGTGTCGGTGCTGACAGGGATCATCAAGATCAGCCTGAAGACGCTGCTGGAGTGCGTGCGGCTGCGGACGCTGGGGCGCTTCGGGCTGCAGCAGGTGCAGGTGGACGGGCACTACCTGCAGCTCTACCTCTGGCGCTTCGCCGCCGACGAGCGGGTGGTGCAGGGGCTGCTGGACGAGGTGGCCGCCAGCGCCGCCCACCGCTGCCTCGACCCCGTCCCCATGGAGCACAGCGTCGTCGAGCTCATCTGCGAGCGCGGGTAGGAGACGGGGACGCGCGGGGGCGGGTGGAGGTACGGGACGTGGCATCGCGTAGCAGGGAGACGCAGGGGCTCGGGACGTCTGTGTCACCATGGGGCGCAGCCGAGCAGGGACAGCTCGGGGAGGGCAGCCGTCTCTGGGGTCCTGTTACGTCCTGGGGATAGACCTGTACCCCGTGAGCCCCCGCACACGCATGGTGACACTCCACGTGTCCTCGCGCACGCGGCAGTGCACAAGGACGGCCCATGTCCCCACGCAGGGCCACCCCGTCCCCACACCCACAGCAGATCACCCCGTGTCATCAGCCCCACAGGCCAGCCCTGCTAACACCCCACATTGTCCCCCACCCCAGCGCCGCCCTCGCTGTGTGCTGACGCCCCGTGTTGTCCCCGCGGCCCCAGTGTCACCCCCTCACGCCTGGGAACACCCTGGGCACAACCCCTTTGTCGCAGCCGGGGACAATAAATAAAACACTGAGCGGTGCCTCGTGTCCCCTGCCTGTGCTTGGGGTGGGGACGGGACGCGGCAGGGACAGGGGCCTGGCTCCTGGGGGAGGCAGGGGGAGGGTGTGGGGATGGGGGGGCACCTGTACCCCACGGGGCGCCGAGGGGGTGGCCCCACGCGCAGCCTCGCACAAGCACCCCTCAGCTTCCCCTCGCAAACCCCTCGCACGCGCACCCTGCGTGCACGCGGTGCCTTGCCCGCGCACCCCAGGAGCGTCCAGGCGCTCCCATGAGCGGCCTGGGGCCCTCGGGCAGCCGCCTCGCCCGCGCGCAGCGCCCTGCACGGGCAGGGGGCTGCCTGCCTGCGCTCCCCAGCTGGCTGCGGGACCTCGGCGGGGCCAGCGCTGCTCCGCGGCTCCCGCTCGGCGAGGCCGGGGGGTGCGGGAGGGAAGGGCCGTGCTGGAGAAGCAGCCCCTGAGCGCGGTGTTACAGCCCGCAGCCCCTGCGCCCCTCTGTCGTTCAGGATCCTGTCCGTGACGCCCATGTGAAAAACGTCACGGCCCGCTCGGGACTCGCGATGGTTCTTTAGTGCGATCTCGCAGCGCAGAATTACGGCGAACACGCCAGAGGGGCTGGCTTCAATCAAACAGCACAGACTTGATTGTTTTGCCCGTAAAGCGGCGCGCGATAGCTGAAAGGGAGGGAAAAGGAAAAGTAAAGATAGGGGAAAAAAAGGGGAATAGCTACCACCGCGGGTCCAAGGCGTCCCTACGGTCCCAGGTCCAGGCAGCGTCCCGCCGGTCCTCACGCTCGGTGTCGATGTCGATCGTGGTGGGGAGAGCTCTCCGGGGGCTCGCTGTTAGGGGCCGACCTTTTCTGCCAAGTACCAAGCCCTGCTCCTCCTTTGCTCTGGGGAGCTCCGCCTGTTCCGGCCCTTAGGACAGAAGTGCGGATTTTGAGCAAAGTTCAGTTAAAGGCACGTTCTCAGCGCCGGTTTTGAGACAGCAGCTGTGATCCATCCTCCTCGACAGCAGCTGCTCGGTGATCTCTGCCAGCCCTGGCGCCAGGGCCGAGCCGTGGCACCCCCGCGCCGCTCTGCGCCGTCTCAAGGGTGTTGTACGTTTTGTGGTCAGGCCAGAGCCGGCCTTGTCCATAACAATTCTGCTCCTGGGAAAAACAACTGCGTCTCGGGCAGGCTGCTGGCAGCAACGCGTGTCCAGCTGCGAGCTGACCGCAGGCCGCACCAAATCCGCGGTCCAGCTGGAGGGCCTCCATGGCGAGGCTGAGCCAATGCTGATTTTCTGACCCACCCTTACGGGCGGCCCCTGGATGCGAGCGACGGAGGAACGTACGACAAAGACTCAATATGAGTAATAAGCGTAGTTCCATTTATTAGTCCCAGATGCGCATATTTATATTGCTAAGATAAAATATGCCTACTAGTCATTGCGTGATTGGCTTAAGCTCTAATGGTTACATTTGCATATCCCTCCTACTTGCACTTAGCTAATCTGGATGTCCGTTAACCTGGAAAGTCCTGTACTTTTCATGTTTTCACTTCTCAAAGTTGTTTGCAATCTTCTTCAAGGTTGCTTCGTTTACTTTCTCACAGGAAGCTTCATTACTTTCTCACAGGCGGCCTCATTATTTTCTCACAGGTGGCTTCAGTACTTTCTTACAGGCGGCTTCAGCGATGTCCTTGAGGCCTGCTGCTCACAAACATAACAATTCCGTTCGGTCTGGATTGTTCACTAAGTGCCCCTGGTACTCCAGGTATCCAACACCTGGAAACGGTGCTCGCCGGCTCCGCGCCGAGATGAAGGGTGCGCGCAGGGGCCGGGGACAGCAGGCACCCAGCGCGTTGTACCGGGAATGCTCCCCGAGCTGTCCCGTGCAGGGACGAGCGGCGGGGTGGGACAGGAACGGGCTGACAGCAGTCAGAGCGCCCTGATGGTCACAAGCCGTAAAAGCCAGGGAGCGAGACCCTTGGTGGGCGCTAACCAAAGCCCCGGGTAACGCCTGGGGGCGTTAACTCAGAGCGCGACACCCTCGGGCGGGACCCTGGGGACCCTCGCGCTGCAGCTGTCAAAACTTGCACACCGCTGACAGAATCAGACGGCTCCAACTTCCCACCCCCATCCAAACCCTCCCAGGGAGACCGGAAAAGCCGCTTCATCTGTCTCCGGGCCATCGAAGGGGAAGAGCAGGGTTTGCTGTGAACATCAGCTGCTTTATTTCGACACCAAAGTCGGCTCCGACGTTTGTGCGCGCTGCGACGAGCGCGGGCAGGACAGCGCAGGCCTTTGAAACGGAGGCTGCCGTTGGCCCAGCTGGCAAAGGCGGGGGCACGCCGCAGCCTGCCCTGGGACCCGTGCACGCTGCTGCTCAGGTCTTTTTTCCCCTTGGGACCCGCAGGAGCTCCCGCAGCCGAGGAAAGGTGTCCACCAGCTTCTGGAGTGGAAACGGGCAGCAGCTAAACCTGCTTGGTTGCGTTTGTATTGGCCTCGGGCTCTGCCAGGGGGTCCAGGCGGTGAGAAAGTGACTCCGTGCCCGCGATGTCGGAGTATCTGTCCCTGCCGGGCGCAGCCCCATCGGCACGAGGATCCAGCCATAGAAGTGCTGGGGGGAGGTGTAGATTCCCTGACGGCCTGCGCGGGCACACGGCAAGAATCGACACCTGCCTTTGGCACCCAGCGGGTAACGGCCGCTCCCAAGAGATACGGCCACACCTGGCTAAGGCAGAGCCCCCGACAGCAGGTTCTGCTTACAGCCCCCAGCCCAGCTCGCCCTCCCCAGGAAAAGCAAACACAGCTGAAGGGGCAGCTGGAAAACAGACCCAGAGCAGACATGCCGGGTGTCCACGTGCACGCCCACGTTATTATACGACCCCGGCGCTACAGGAGTGCGCGGCTCCTTGGCGAAAGGCAAAAATCGCATCCGTTCTGCCCTCGCTGCTGCCGTGCAGAGCTCACCAAGGTCTGGCCCTGCGAGCTGGACGTCCCCGGCTCCCCATCAGCCATATGATGCGACAGCACACAGGACAGGCACCAGCGGCCTCTGTGATGTCACAGTGCGTCCCCACGACGAGCCGGGGCCACCTGGCAGCTGAGACCACAACCTCTCCTGCCCCATCGCTGCCTGCCCTCAGTCTCGCCGCACCCTGCGACCGAGAGCTGCAGCAGCCGACAGGCTCGTCTGTGCCCGCTCGGACGGTCAAGGCTGAGAAAGCGGAAGCGTTGCTGCTCCTCCCGAGGAGGCTTCCCAGCGCGGCTCTGTCAGGAAGGCCCTGAGCGACTTTCTGCTGTTGCCGCAGGCTTTGCGGGTGCCTCCAGCATGGACGGAGCCTGGGTGGGCACCTGGAGACCTCACCGCCCGCGCGGCCCCGTCGCGGCCCAGTTCACGGGCCCGGGCCCCAAGTACTCCATCCCTGGGACAACAGGTAAAAGCACCGTCGCGAGGAGGGGCGGCACGTCCGCCGCCTCCAGGGGACGAGCGGCCACAGCTCCGTTCCCCTCTGCGCCAGGCCCCCGTGCTCTCGGCCGCAGCAAGGACACGGGCTGGCCAGAGGAAGGCTCAGGCTGCTGATGGGAGCGCCCGGGAAAGAGCCGCGGGCTCTGCGGAGCACGGAGGGGGCCTTAGCGGCACCGTAACCCGGAGCGCACAGGAGGAAGGCTGTTCTCCTCGTCCCTTTCTTCTCTACGGGTATTGAGGTTTCTTTCCATCGGGCCTCCGGGAAAGCAAACCATGAGAGATGTGATCTTCACGGTTGCTTTAAGTTGGCTCGCAACTGTTTTGGGGCGTAGTTCTTTGCGCCAGTAGCATTCTGGCCATACTGCGGTTAGCCGCACAGCGCCGGGAGCCGTTGCGCCTTTGGAGCGGCCCGCTGGCGTCATTCTTGAGGGAAGAAGTCGCAGGGGAGGGGAATTTGTTGAGGCCGGCGACTCCAGCTGCCCCACGCAGAAACTGGCTTTCAAAGCACAGTTGCGGGCAGGTGGCCTTTCACGGGCTTTTCTTGCCAGGTTACCGGGATCACAATCCCACCAAAACCAAGGCCCCCGCGTACACATTTCGAGGGGCCGGCTCCCTGGTCACAGAGAGCTGCTCGCCCGGCCCCAGGTACTACGTCCAGTCCTCCATCACCAGGAACGGGAAGTACGTGGCTCCAGCACAGCCCATCTGCGGGCGCCACAAGATAAGGACAGAGGTCACCCCTTGACCCAGTGAGTACCGTTTCTCCAGCACTTCTTCCGGCCAAGCCAAGCGCGCCTCGCTGTTGCCCTGCGCTAGCGGGCTACCAAGCCATCAGCTCACGCCCGGAAGGAGCCTCGGAGGGTTCTGGAGAGAAAAGAAACAAGGCTGAGCGCCGCCTCCTGCCCTTTCCTCTTCGGCCTGGGGCAAAGAGCCCAGCTTCACTGCTCTTCTCTGCTTCTCCTCCGCCCAGGCGACTACTCTGCCGACGAGGCCGACAAACACCGCTACAGACGCGCGCCGGCGCACTCCATGGTCTTCCGGCACGAGACTAAGGACGAGCGCTCTCCAGGTAAGGAACTGGGAGCCACGCGACCCTGCAGCCTGCGTGTGCTCCAGGGAGCATCTGCTGGACAGCTTTTTCAACGGCCCCAGGGACGGGGCTCCGCAGCAGGCCGCAAGGCTCTCTTGACACGCTTCCTGATGTCCCGGAGCGCCAGCTCTCCCATCCCACACGAGAACCGGCAGCTGGGGCTCGGAGCCACTGACGCTGCGCCGCGGGCGGTGCAAGGTGGAGGCGACCCAGGGAGGGGCAGGACGTCCTTCCTGCTCCTCTCTGCGCCGGGCGCCGCTCCTCTCCCCGCAGGACTCGCTCTCTGCCCGTTCCCCCTCCAGGTCCTGGCACCTACACCCTGCCCAGGCTGCTGGGGCCCCGCACAGCCTACACCCACGCCAGCCCGTGCTACTCCATCCGGGGGAAGAGCAAGCCCTGTGCTGGAGGCCTCCCCGAGGTGAGCTACGCTCCTCCACTCTCTGGCCGCAGCAGCTGAAGCTCAGCCGCTCCCTCGGGGCAGGAGGGCTCCAGCGCCTGCTGCAGCCTCTCGTAATGCACCTTTGCCTGCACCGGCGGCAGAACCCCAGAAGCCGCGGATCCCTGGCTCTCCGCTGCCAGCAGCGGGAGAGGGGAGGCTCTGCCGGCACCCGCAGCCCCTCGCTTTCCAACACGGACCGCTTTGGCGGGGCAAAGCTCGTCGGCACTAACGGGAATCGCCCTCCTCCTCTGGGAACTCTGCCTCTCGGCAGGGGATCAGGAGGCGCCCTGGTTCCCCTCGCTTCCCTGGCCGGCCAGCCCAAGGAGCGCGGCCCGCGTGGGCGCCCGGCGAGAATCGCCGCCCGCCTTTGGTACCCAGCAACCTCCCGCCTCTCTTACAGACGCCAGGTCCTGCTGCGTTCCCCAAGGTGGAACTGGACGTCTACAAAACCAGGGCTCCCAAGTACACCATGCCGCTCAAAACCAAACTTGCCGGCGACCAAACGGTGAAGCCGGGGCCGGCAGACTACCACCTGGGAAAGGTAAGGCAGCCTGCCCGCCTCTCCTCCTCCGCTTTGCCACGAGCAGCCCTTCCGCATCCGCCCGTGCCGACGGGGCTCCTGGGAACTCGACGCCTCGCTGCAGCCACCGCCCGCGGGACAGCAGCCCGGCTGCCTTGGCCCAGAGCCGAGCAGAGGCAGGCCAGACAACGCGGCTCTGCCTGCCCGGTAGCCCAGCCATTCCACGCCGCTATGCGTGCACACATCACAAGCTCTTCGGGAGCAGGCGCCGCCGCCGAAGGGACGAGCAGACCTGGCTTGCGCACTGGGCATCGGCGGGGAGGGCAGGGGCGTCCGGCCAGGCCTGGCTGGAGCTAGAAGGCCTCTGGACTTGAGCAAGTTCCACCGCCAGCTCGGCTGCCGCTCTCCAGCTGGGCTCGCCCCGCCGGATGGCGCGGCCGTGGGGCTCCATTTGCCTCAGAGGCACGATCCGTTCTTTGAGCGGCCTCCTGAAAACCTTCCACGGGTGTATTTTGGCCGCCCCTGAGGTCCTTTCCTCTTGCCTTTACGTTCCTCCCCAAGAAGGGGAGAAACGCCACCGGGGAGCAGCAGCAGACCATCACAATGTCCTGATGACGCAGGAGGTTTCCAGCAAGCGCGCCGTGGGCACGGGGGCAGTCGGCTGCAAGCGCCCCGGCGCGCCGACAGCAACGCAGGACAAATGGCCGAGGCACACAGAGCGACTCGTTACGCCGGGCGGCCTTCCCTGATGATGAGCCTTCTGGAGAAGGTGGCGGCACCACGGTCACCTTTTTTTCTTCTCACTTTTCCCCTCTAGGTGACGCTGACCAAGCCCCGGGCACCTGCTCCCACTTTTGGTCTCCGGCATTCCCCCTACGTGGCCCCTCTGATATGAGTCCGATAAGAACATGCGCCCAGAGATCGTCTCCGTGCACCTTCTGCGGGGAGAGGGGCTGTGTGAGCGCCAACCGTCGGCTCGCTCGCTTCACGTCCGTGCCTCGGCTAAAACACCGCAAGCCGAGGACAAGGGGAGAGCTCCGGCACCGACAGCGGGAGCCAGGCAGAGCTCCGACGGCGCCGTTTCCCCCGACCGGAGCGAAGCGCTGCTCCGCGAAAGCAGTCCGGCCCTGCCCCGCGCTCTCCCACCCCCCGGCCCGGCGTCCCGCAGGCACGGGCTCGGCCCCAAGGCCCCAGTCCATCTCGGCACCCGCCTTGCCGGTGCGCACGGGCGGCTGCTCTCCAGGGAAGGAACGCCGCGCGGGGAAGCTCGGAGCCGTGCCTCTCCTGCCGCTCCCGCGCTGGGCAGCGCCCGCCCCAAGCTGGCGCCGGCAGCGCCCCGTGCCGCGGAAGCCGAGGGAAGGGCGGCTGTGCCGGGGGGCGGGAGGCGGCAGGGCAGCTGCCGGGGCGAGACCCACAACCCCCGCCCCGGCCGGACGGCGTGCCCCGCAGCCCCGGCCGGACGGCGCCGGAGCGGGGAGCTGTTCGCCGGGGGAGCCGCGGCGGCGGCAGCCCCGGCTGGGGCGGGAAAAGGCGGGGCGGAGGCCGCGCCCGGGCGCGGCCCCGCGCAGGAGGGCCCGAGCAGGTTTATTTCCTCGCTCCCCAAACCGCGGCGATTAGCCGCACCGATCCCCCCGCCGGCGCGGGTGCCGCCGCTCCCTCCACCCACGAGCTGCGCGGCCCCCGGCCCGCGGAGGAGCGGCGGGACAGCCCCGCGGGGAGCCCGCGGCTCTCAGGGGAGCTGCGAGGGGAGCTCTGCCTTCGGGAAGGGCCGGGAGCGCCCTCGGCTTCCCTGTACAACGGCTGCGGTGCACGCGGCTGCGTGAACGGAACCGGCAGCGAGCGGGAGCGGAATTACAAGGGCCAGAAACTGCCTCCGCAGCCGGGGACCGACCCCTGAGCGCCGACGTGCCAGTGAGAAGCCGCCGTTCTTTGTTGCGGCGCTGATGCGCGGGGGTCGCTCCGCCTGGCGCGCGTGCGGGTCTGGAAATCTGGGCAGAAGACATTCAGTGATTCCATGCATAACCACCGATAATTCCCAGAGCACAGACACAAAATCACCAGTTTTCCGATAAACCATTGATACCACATTCCCCACCCACTCGCGCACGCTGTCTTTCGAGTCAAGGGTCCTCCCGTGGTCCCGGGGGCCGCTGGAGCATCCCCTCCTCGACTCTGCTGGCTGAGCCCCCCTCAAATCTCCCTCTGTGGTCTCGGGAACAGGCCGCATCGTCCTGGACTTTCTGCCTGCAAAGGACTGGCTCAGGGCGCGCGTTCACACCTCGTTCTGCAGGCCTGCCTTTGCTCTGCCACCCTTGCGAACCGCCCCGGATGCGCCAGGCTAACTTCTGACTAACAGGTCTAAACCCGCCTGGTCCCTCTACGGATTAACAGAGCTCAGATAAAATTTAGCCTACATGGCTACAGTAATAGAGTAAGCCACAATCACCTCATGTTGACATTAAATTTTCCAAAATCATATTATTCTAAAATTATGTTGATTAATCATTTCTATCACATAACAAGAGGAAAACGGAGGCGCGGATGGGGCAGGGTCTGTTAAAGCTGCCGAGGCGAAGGAGGAACAAAGGCAGACGAGGGCTGGGGCAGCCGAGCGCACGCCGAGCTGTTTGTGGGGCGGTACGAAAGCGTTTCACCTGGGGTTTTAGCTGAAAAAGCAGCCAGTTTGGCTGTAGCACCGTTTAACACACGGACCGACGCCGGCGCGCTCAGGCTGGCTCACACTCGGACACCGGGTGTCCGGGGAAAGAGCAGGAGCCCCAGCACCCAGAGGGGCTGAGAGCTTGTTTCTTTTCAACCCACTGCACTCCCTCCGTGCTCAGTTTGGGGCGCTTTTTTTTTTTAACCCCTCTATGAGGGGTGTTTATGGCACAGTTTAACACTCACAAAGTGCATAAAAGGCTTAAGAGCCCTGGAGAGAAATGCCAGACTGCAGATCATACTCGTAACGCGACTGCAGGTTAGGAAGACGGGAATGGCAGAGCTCACACTCCCACAAGCTCCTTGTGAGCTAGGCGAGGAGGTAAAAACAATAGTAACCCCATGGGACCTGACAAGAAATTGCCAGAAACACACCGTTGTTAATGACGATAGCATGAAGCCATGACACTGGAAAACAAGGCGTGCAAAACACGACCATGAGCTCCTGGGGGGTTTCTTCAGCAGTGCTGGGGATTATGTGCGGCCGGGTGTTTGGAAGCCTCTTTTGACGCTTCCCATTTAACAGTGAGAGAAATCGGTGCCTGTCCTTGGGGAAGCACTGCTTCCCGCTGTGCTCCAGGTGTCTGAAATAACACGTGGGAAAAAATAGAGTGAAAAAAAAATAAGATTCACCCTTTGCAGGAACAAGCTGTGACATGAGAAGAGAGGAAAGTGAGGGCAGGGTTCACATACAGACACATCTGTCGTAGTTCAGCCCCGATCGGACCAGACTACGCAGTCTCTCTCTCACTCCCCCCACCTTCTGAGAGAACAGGGAGAGAAAATATAAGGAAAAACGGCTCAAGGTTTGAGATAAGGACAGGGAGAAATCCTTAAAGTTACCGTCACGGGCAAAACAGACTCGACTTGGGGAAAACTATTCATTTATTACTACAAACAGCAGGATAATGAGACAGAGAACAAGATAACCTCCATCCACCCCTCCCTCTTCCCAAGCTTAACATTATCTCTACTACCTTCCCCCCCCGAGCGGCACAGGGGGGAAGAGGGAATGGGGGTTGCAGTCAGTTCATCATATGTTGTTCTACGCCGCTGCTTCATGGTCGGGGGAAGAACTCCTCACATTCCTCCCCTGCTCCATCGTGGGGTCCCTCCCACGGGCCACAGTCCTTCGTGGAACTGCTCCGGCGTGGGTCATCTCTTCCACGGGTGCAGTCTCTCCAGAACAGCTGTCCCAGCGGGCCCTCCACGGGCCACAGCTGCCTTCAGGCACCCACCTCCCCTGGTACGGGGTCCTTCACGGGCTCCAAGTGGATCTCTGCTCCTCCGTGGACCTCCATGGGCTGCAGGGGGACAACCTGCTCCACCATGGTCGTCACCACAGGCTGCAGGGGAATCTTGGCCAGGAGTCGCATTACTCCTCCCCCTCCTTCTGAACTGACCTTGGCGTCTGCAGCCGTTCCTCACAACAGGCTGGTAGATGTCTCTCAGGATCTTTTTTTTACATCTCATTCACTTCTCATCTCCTCTCCACTTCTTGCAGCTGGGCCAGACCGAGTCGGGCCCAATCGGCTGCCTGGCGAGAGGCCAGAGGGTGAGGCCTGCAAGGCCCATGAGGCCTGCGCCTCCCCCTCTGCGCCTCTGCCCCCGCTCAGCTTCTTCACATCTTCTCTTCTCTCTTTTTTTTCTGTTTTCCCATTCTTAAATACGTTATCGCAGAGGCGTTATCACGAGACATTCTGCTACCAATCGGCTCGGCCTTGGCCAGCAGCAGGTCCGCCCTAGGCCCGGCCGAGTCCACTGAACAAAGGGGAGCGACTTCTAGCAGTTTCCTACAGAAGCTACCACCTTAGGCCCTCCCTCACTAACAAAACCACGACAACATCATATACAGAACTTTTTTTTAATTAACACTCAAGGAAACAGAACTATACAGTTAACTCAGCTGGGACACTTGACAGCTAACAAACCTGCAGCAAAAGTGAGAAATCCTTGCAGAACCGGGAGAGCTATTAAAATTAGTTAATTGTTGAGGACAAGAGGCTGGCAGGTCTCAGCAGCAGACACATTCGTAGGGTTTTACACACGAAGCAGTGGGACAGAGTAAGCGCAGTTTGCAGGTGCAGCTGGTCAGATACCCATAGGAGACAAGCGGTGCAGCAGGAACGTCGGAGTCCGAAAGCGGGAGCAGGTGCCTGGGGCGTGATCCGCGTCATTCGTATGAGGTATTTCCTCACACTGCGCGTACCCACTAAGTGAGTGCCGCCACCACCACAATGCTGCTGCGATGCGCATCAGCACGGGTCAGCTCTGGCTCAGGCCCGGGAGGCAGGCCGGGTCACTTCACCAGCACAGGACAGCAAGGTGCGCCTGTCTTGCCCAAAGGTGCTGGAGAAACGGTACTCACTTGGTCACCTCCATCCTTATCCTGTGGCGTCCGCAGGCGGGCTGTGCTGGAGCCACGTACTTCCCGTTCTGGTGATGGATGAGATACCTGGGGCCCAGCAAGCAGCTCTCCGCAACCAGAGGTCTGGCCCCTCAAAACGTGTACTGGGGCTTTGGTCGTGGTTGGATTGTGATCCAGGAAACCCATGAAGAAAAGCCTGGTGGCCCAGTCATGGCCAGGTGGCAGCAAGGTCTCCCTGTGCCCATCCAGTCCTGAGGTGCTGATGGAGGGCTGGACATCGTCCCAAGGACGCCGAGAGCAGCTCTGTGTGACCAGAGGTCTGGCCCCTCGAAAAGCGTACTGGGGCTTTGGTTTTGGCTGGATTGTGACCCAGGAAACCCGTGAAGAAAAGCCTGGTGGCCCTGACTGTGGTGGGGCCAGCTGGACATCCTGGTAGGAGAGGCACGGCTCCGAGCTTCCCCGCGCGGCGTTCCTTCCCTGGAGAGCAGCCGCCCGTGCGCACCGGCAAGGCGGGTGCCGAGATGGACTGGGGCCTTGGGGCCGAGCCCGTGCCTGCGGGACGCCGGGCCGGGGGGTGGGAGAGCGCGGGGCAGGGCCGGACTGCTTTCGCGGAGCAGCGCTTCGCTCCGGTCGGGGGAAACGGCGCCGTCGGAGCTCTGCCTGGCTCCCGCTGTCGGTGCCGGAGCTCTCCCCTTGTCCTCGGCTTGCGGTGTTTTAGCCGAGGCACGGACGTGAAGCGAGCGAGCCGACGGTTGGCGCTCACACAGCCCCTCTCCCCGCAGAAGGTGCACGGAGACGATCTCTGGGCGCATGTTCTTATCGGACTCATATCAGAGGGGCCACGTAGGGGGAATGCCGGAGACCAAAAGTGGGAGCAGGTGCCCGGGGCTTGGTCAGCGTCACCTAGAGGGGAAAAGTGAGAAGAAAAAAAGGTGACCGTGGTGCCGCCACCTTCTCCAGAAGGCTCATCATCAGGGAAGGCCGCCCGGCGTAACGAGTCGCTCTGTGTGCCTCGGCCATTTGTCCTGCGTTGCTGTCGGCGCGCCGGGGCGCTTGCAGCCGACTGCCCCCGTGCCCACGGCGCGCTTGCTGGAAACCTCCTGCGTCATCAGGACATTGTGATGGTCTGCTGCTGCTCCCCGGTGGCGTTTCTCCCCTTCTTGGGGAGGAACGTAAAGGCAAGAGGAAAGGACCTCAGGGGCGGCCAAAATACACCCGTGGAAGGTTTTCAGGAGGCCGCTCAAAGAACGGATCGTGCCTCTGAGGCAAATGGAGCCCCACGGCCGCGCCATCCGGCGGGGCGAGCCCAGCTGGAGAGCGGCAGCCGAGCTGGCGGTGGAACTTGCTCAAGTCCAGAGGCCTTCTAGCTCCAGCCAGGCCTGGCCGGACGCCCCTGCCCTCCCCGCCGATGCCCAGTGCGCAAGCCAGGTCTGCTCGTCCCTTCGGCGGCGGCGCCTGCTCCCGAAGAGCTTGTGATGTGTGCACGCATAGCGGCGTGGAATGGCTGGGCTACCGGGCAGGCAGAGCCGCGTTGTCTGGCCTGCCTCTGCTCGGCTCTGGGCCAAGGCAGCCGGGCTGCTGTCCCGCGGGCGGTGGCTGCAGCGAGGCGTCGAGTTCCCAGGAGCCCCGTCGGCACGGGCGGATGCGGAAGGGCTGCTCGTGGCAAAGCGGAGGAGGAGAGGCGGGCAGGCTGCCTTACCTTTCCCAGGTGGTAGTCTGCCGGCCCCGGCTTCACCGTTTGGTCGCCGGCAAGTTTGGTTTTGAGCGGCATGGTGTACTTGGGAGCCCTGGTTTTGTAGACGTCCAGTTCCACCTTGGGGAACGCAGCAGGACCTGGCGTCTGTAAGAGAGGCGGGAGGTTGCTGGGTACCAAAGGCGGGCGGCGATTCTCGCCGGGCGCCCACGCGGGCCGCGCTCCTTGGGCTGGCCGGCCAGGGAAGCGAGGGGAACCAGGGCGCCTCCTGATCCCCTGCCGAGAGGCAGAGTTCCCAGAGGAGGAGGGCGATTCCCGTTAGTGCCGACGAGCTTTGCCCCGCCAAAGCGGTCCGTGTTGGAAAGCGAGGGGCTGCGGGTGCCGGCAGAGCCTCCCCTCTCCCGCTGCTGGCAGCGGAGAGCCAGGGATCCGCGGCTTCTGGGGTTCTGCCGCCGGTGCAGGCAAAGGTGCGTTACGAGAGGCTGCAGCAGGCGCTGGAGCCCTCCTGCCCCGAGGGAGCGGCTGAGCTTCAGCTGCTGCGGCCAGAGAGTGGAGGAGCGTAGCTCACCTCGGGGAGGCCTCCAGCACAGGGCTTGCTCTTCCCCCGGATGGAGTAGCACGGGCTGGCGTGGGTGTAGGCTGTGCGGGGCCCCAGCAGCCTGGGCAGGGTGTAGGTGCCAGGACCTGGAGGGGGAACAGGCAGAGAGCGAGTCCTGCGGGGAGAGGAGCGGCGCCCGGCGCGGAGAGGAGCAGGAAGGACGTCCTGCCCCTCCCTGGGTCGCCTCCACCTTGCACCGCCCGCGGCGCAGCGTCAGTGGCTCCGAGCCCCAGCTGCCGGTTCTCGTGTGGGATGGGAGAGCTGGCGCTCTGGGACATCAGGAAGCGTGTCAAGAGAGCCTTGCGGCCTGCTGCGGAGCCCCGTCCCTGGGGCCGTTGAAAAAGCTGTCCAGCAGATGCTCCCTGGAGCACACGCAGGCTGCAGGGGCGCGTGGCTCCCAGTTCCTTACCTGGAGAGCGCTCGTCCTTAGTCTCGTGCCGGAAGACCATGGAGTGCGCCGGCGCGCGTCTGTAGCGGTGTTTGTCGGCCTCGTCGACAGAGTAGTCGCCTGGGCGGAGGAGAAGCGGAGAAGAGCAGTGAAGTTGGGCTCTTTGCCCCAGGCCGAAGAGGAAAGGGCAGGAGGCGGCGCTCAGCCTTGTTTCTTTTCTCTCCGGAACCCTCCGAGGCTCCTTCCGGGCGTGAGCTGATGCCTTGGTAGCCCGCTAGCGCAGGGCGACAGCGAGGCGCGCTTGGCTTGGCCGGAAGAAGTGCTGGAGAAACAGTACTCACTGGGTCCAGGGGTGACCTCTGTCCTTATCTTGTGGCGCCCGCAGATGGGCTGTGCTGGAGCCACGTACTTCCCGTTCCTGGTGATGGAGGACTGGACGTAGTACCTGGGGCCGGGCGAGCAGCTCTCTGTGACCAGGGAGCCGGCCCCTCGAAATGTGTACGCGGGGGCCTTGGTTTTGGTGGGATTGTGATCCCGGTAACCTGGCAAGAAAAGCCCGTGAAAGGCCACCTGCCCGCAACTGTGCTTTGAAAGCCAGTTTCTGCGTGGGGCAGCTGGAGTCGCCGGCCTCAACAAATTCCCCTCCCCTGCGACTTCTTCCCTCAAGAATGACGCCAGCGGGCCGCTCCAAAGGCGCAACGGCTCCCGGCGCTGTGCGGCTAACCGCAGTATGGCCAGAATGCTACTGGCGCAAAGAACTACGCCCCAAAACAGTTGCGAGCCAACTTAAAGCAACCGTGAAGATCACATCTCTCATGGTTTGCTTTCCCGGAGGCCCGATGGAAAGAAACCTCAATACCCGTAGAGAAGAAAGGGACGAGGAGAACAGCCTTCCTCCTGTGCGCTCCGGGTTACGGTGCCGCTAAGGCCCCCTCCGTGCTCCGCAGAGCCCGCGGCCCTTTCCCGGGCGCTCCCATCAGCGGCCTGAGCCTTCCTCTGGCCAGCCCGTGTCCTTGCTGCGGCCGAGAGCACGGGGGCCTGGCGCAGAGGGGAACGGAGCTGTGGCCGCTCGTCCCCTGGAGGCGGCGGACGTGCCGCCCCTCCTCGCGACGGTGCTTTTACCTGTTGTCCCAGGGATGGAGTACTTGGGGCCCGGGCCCGTGAACTGGGCCGCGACGGGGCCGCGCGGGCGGTGAGGTCTCCAGGTGCCCACCCAGGCTCCGTCCATGCTGGAGGCACCCGCAAAGCCTGCGGCAACAGCAGAAAGTCGCTCAGGGCCTTCCTGACAGAGCCGCGCTGGGAAGCCTCCTCGGGAGGAGCAGCAACGCTTCCGCTTTCTCAGCCTTGACCGTCCGAGCGGGCACAGACGAGCCTGTCGGCTGCTGCAGCTCTCGGTCGCAGGGTGCGGCGAGACTGAGGGCAGGCAGCGATGGGGCAGGAGAGGTTGTGGTCTCAGCTGCCAGGTGGCCCCGGCTCGTCGTGGGGACGCACTGTGACATCACAGAGGCCGCTGGTGCCTGTCCTGTGTCCTGTCGCATCATATGGCTGATGGGGAGCCGGGGACGTCCAGCTCGCAGGGCCAGACCTTGGTGAGCTCTGCACGGCAGCAGCGAGGGCAGAACGGATGCGATTTTTGCCTTTCGCCAAGGAGCCGCGCACTCCTGTAGCGCCGGGGTCGTATAATAACGTGGGCGTGCACGTGGACACCCGGCATGTCTGCTCTGGGTCTGTTTTCCAGCTGCCCCTTCAGCTGTGTTTGCTTTTCCTGGGGAGGGCGAGCTGGGCTGGGGGCTGTAAGCAGAACCTGCTGTCGGGGGCTCTGCCTTAGCCAGGTGTGGCCGTATCTCTTGGGAGCGGCCGTTACCCGCTGGGTGCCAAAGGCAGGTGTCGATTCTTGCCGTGTGCCCGCGCAGGCCGTCAGGGAATCTACACCTCCCCCCAGCACTTCTATGGCTGGATCCTCGTGCCGATGGGGCTGCGCCCGGCAGGGACAGATACTCCGACATCGCGGGCACGGAGTCACTTTCTCACCGCCTGGACCCCCTGGCAGAGCCCGAGGCCAATACAAACGCAACCAAGCAGGTTTAGCTGCTGCCCGTTTCCACTCCAGAAGCTGGTGGACACCTTTCCTCGGCTGCGGGAGCTCCTGCGGGTCCCAAGGGGAAAAAAGACCTGAGCAGCAGCGTGCACGGGTCCCAGGGCAGGCTGCGGCGTGCCCCCGCCTTTGCCAGCTGGGCCAACGGCAGCCTCCGTTTCAAAGGCCTGCGCTGTCCTGCCCGCGCTCGTCGCAGCGCGCACAAACGTCGGAGCCGACTTTGGTGTCGAAATAAAGCAGCTGATGTTCACAGCAAACCCTGCTCTTCCCCTTCGATGGCCCGGAGACAGATGAAGCGGCTTTTCCGGTCTCCCTGGGAGGGTTTGGATGGGGGTGGGAAGTTGGAGCCGTCTGATTCTGTCAGCGGTGTGCAAGTTTTGACAGCTGCAGCGCGAGGGTCCCCAGGGTCCCGCCCGAGGGTGTCGCGCTCTGAGTTAACGCCCCCAGGCGTTACCCGGGGCTTTGGTTAGCGCCCACCAAGGGTCTCGCTCCCTGGCTTTTACGGCTTGTGACCATCAGGGCGCTCTGACTGCTGTCAGCCCGTTCCTGTCCCACCCCGCCGCTCGTCCCTGCACGGGACAGCTCGGGGAGCATTCCCGGTACAACGCTCTGGGTGCCTGCTGTCCCCGGCCCCTGCGCGCACCCTTCATCTCGGCGCGGAGCCGGCGAGCACCGTTTCCAGGTGTTGGATACCTGGAGTACCAGGGGCACTTAGTGAACAATCCAGACCGAACGGAATTGCTATGTTTGTGAGCAGCAGGCCTCAAGGACATCGCTGAAGCCGCCTGTAAGAAAGTACTGAAGCCACCTGTGAGAAAATAATGAGGCCGCCTGTGAGAAAGTAATGAAGCTTCCTGTGAGAAAGTAAACGAAGCAACCTTGAAGAAGATTGCAAACAACTTTGAGAAGTGAAAACATGAAAAGTACAGGACTTTCCAGGTTAACGGACATCCAGATTAGCTAAGTGCAAGTAGGAGGGATATGCAAATGTAACCATTAGAGCTTAAGCCAATCACGCAATGACTAGTAGGCATATTTTATCTTAGCAATATAAATATGCGCATCTGGGACTAATAAATGGAACTACGCTTATTACTCATATTGAGTCTTTGTCGTACGTTCCTCCGTCGCTCGCATCCAGGGGCCGCCCGTAAGGGTGGGTCAGAAAATCAGCATTGGCTCAGCCTCGCCATGGAGGCCCTCCAGCTGGACCGCGGATTTGGTGCGGCCTGCGGTCAGCTCGCAGCTGGACACGCGTTGCTGCCAGCAGCCTGCCCGAGACGCAGTTGTTTTTCCCAGGAGCAGAATTGTTATGGACAAGGCCGGCTCTGGCCTGACCACAAAACGTACAACACCCTTGAGATGGCGCAGAGCGGCGCGGGGGTGCCACGGCTCGGCCCTGGCGCCAGGGCTGGCAGAGATCACCGAGCAGCTGCTGTCGAGGAGGATGGATCACAGCTGCTGTCTCAAAACCGGCGCTGAGAACGTGCCTTTAACTGAACTTTGCTCAAAATCCGCACTTCTGTCCTAAGGGCCGGAACAGGCGGAGCTCCCCAGAGCAAAGGAGGAGCAGGGCTTGGTACTTGGCAGAAAAGGTCGGCCCCTAACAGCGAGCCCCCGGAGAGCTCTCCCCACCACGATCGACATCGACACCGAGCGTGAGGACCGGCGGGACGCTGCCTGGACCTGGGACCGTAGGGACGCCTTGGACCCGCGGTGGTAGCTATTCCCCTTTTTTTCCCCTATCTTTACTTTTCCTTTTCCCTCCCTTTCAGCTATCGCGCGCCGCTTTACGGGCAAAACAATCAAGTCTGTGCTGTTTGATTGAAGCCAGCCCCTCTGGCGTGTTCGCCGTAATTCTGCGCTGCGAGATCGCACTAAAGAACCATCGCGAGTCCCGAGCGGGCCGTGACGTTTTTCACATGGGCGTCACGGACAGGATCCTGAACGACAGAGGGGCGCAGGGGCTGCGGGCTGTAACACCGCGCTCAGGGGCTGCTTCTCCAGCACGGCCCTTCCCTCCCGCACCCCCCGGCCTCGCCGAGCGGGAGCCGCGGAGCAGCGCTGGCCCCGCCGAGGTCCCGCAGCCAGCTGGGGAGCGCAGGCAGGCAGCCCCCTGCCCGTGCAGGGCGCTGCGCGCGGGCGAGGCGGCTGCCCGAGGGCCCCAGGCCGCTCATGGGAGCGCCTGGACGCTCCTGGGGTGCGCGGGCAAGGCACCGCGTGCACGCAGGGTGCGCGTGCGAGGGGTTTGCGAGGGGAAGCTGAGGGGTGCTTGTGCGAGGCTGCGCGTGGGGCCACCCCCTCGGCGCCCCGTGGGGTACAGGTGCCCCCCCATCCCCACACCCTCCCCCTGCCTCCCCCAGGAGCCAGGCCCCTGTCCCTGCCGCGTCCCGTCCCCACCCCAAGCACAGGCAGGGGACACGAGGCACCGCTCAGTGTTTTATTTATTGTCCCCGGCTGCGACAAAGGGGTTGTGCCCAGGGTGTTCCCAGGCGTGAGGGGGTGACACTGGGGCCGCGGGGACAACACGGGGCGTCAGCACACAGCGAGGGCGGCGCTGGGGTGGGGGACAATGTGGGGTGTTAGCAGGGCTGGCCTGTGGGGCTGATGACACGGGGTGATCTGCTGTGGGTGTGGGGACGGGGTGGCCCTGCGTGGGGACATGGGCCGTCCTTGTGCACTGCCGCGTGCGCGAGGACACGTGGAGTGTCACCATGCGTGTGCGGGGGCTCACGGGGTACAGGTCTATCCCCAGGACGTAACAGGACCCCAGAGACGGCTGCCCTCCCCGAGCTGTCCCTGCTCGGCTGCGCCCCATGGTGACACAGACGTCCCGAGCCCCTGCGTCTCCCTGCTACGCGATGCCACGTCCCGTACCTCCACCCGCCCCCGCGCGTCCCCGTCTCCTACCCACGCTCGCAGATGAGCTCGACGACGCTGTGCTCCATGGGGACGGGGTCGAGGCAGCGGTGGGCGGCGCTGGCGGCCACCTCGTCCAGCAGCCCCTGCACCACCCGCTCGTCGGCGGCGAAGCGCCAGAGGTAGAGCTGCAGGTAGTGCCCGTCCACCTGCACCTGCTGCAGCCCGAAGCGCCCCAGCGTCCGCAGCCGCACGCACTCCAGCAGCGTCTTCAGGCTGATCTTGATGATCCCTGTCAGCACCGACACCTGGGGCGCGGGGACGCTCCCAGTCACATCTGCACCAGGGTGTGGGGACACCGGGGGCTCCCCTCTCCAGGCCAGCAGCTCCTAGGACACGCTCAAACCCCGGGATCCCCGGAGTCCTGACACGTGGCATGTGGGGACACCGGGGACACGTGGCCCAAATCCCCTCAGCGGGGGCGACACGAGGGACACCCTTGTGCTGGCTGCCGCTCCCAAGCCTGGCCGCATGGGACATGGAGGAGACGTGGCACAGGGGCACAGGGACACTCTTGGCCTGGCCGCTGGGAGCACAGGGACATGGGGACACCCTCACCCGGGACCCCCCGCGTCCTGACACCTAGGACAGGGAGCCTCAGCGGGAACACCCCTGTTGCGGTCAGCAGCCCCACGGGCCCCAACAGCTGGCTCTCAGGGACACCAGGGACAGGTGGCAGCCGGGAAGGTGGGCAGGTGAGAGACCCTGGGGGGCCCTTGGGGACACGGGGACGGCCCCGCGGCCTCACCTTGTTGAACTCGACAGGGCTGAAGATGTCAATGCGTTCGGAGAAGAGCTTCTGGATGTTGCTGAGCAGGTGGGTGTCCATGGGGGCGCTGGGGACAGTGACAGCAGGACAGTCAGGGACACGGGGACAGCCAGGTGCTTGAGAGAGCCAGGGGTGCGGGGGCAGGGACGCAGGGACGGCCAGGACACGGGGATGGGGACACAGAGATGGCCGGAGGCTGCAGGGACAGTCAGGGGACAGTGGGACGGTTTGGGGACACAAGGACAGGACCATGACGACGGGCGGTGGATGTGGGGACAGTCAGGGAACATGGGGATGGGCAAGGACAGCGAGAGACAAGACGACGACGGGACACAAGGCGCATGGGATCGTCAGGGGATACTGGGACAGCCTGGGGACAGACGGGGATGGTCAGGGGATACTGGGACAGCCACGGGATGTGGAGATGGTGGGAGGGATGCTGGGACAGCTCGGGGACTTGAAGAGGGTCACGGGGGAGATGCAGCGGTTAGCGCAGGTGGACGCAGGGTGGCCCGGGGGGTGGCACCGGGTGCGGGGCTGACCTGGGGGTGTAGCTGGGGGCGTAGCGCCCCGCTGCGCGCGAGCTGCTGTAGACGGAGAAGGCGCGCCGGCTGGAGTCGCTGCTCTGCGCCCGCCGCACTCCCTCCTCGAAGAGCTGCCCCACCTGCGGCACCGCGCCCTCAGCGCTGGTATGCCAGAATCCACCCAAAATACCCTCTGGCACCCCTCTGGGACCCCCAAAGAGCCTCAAGGACCTTGCAGTGACCTCAAGGATCGCTCCGGACCCTTCGGGGACCCTCTGGGCCCCCCGGGAATGTCAGGCCCCCCTCAGGCCCTCTGGGCTCCTGGTGTGCCCAACCTGGATGTCGATGGCGGTGATGTCCTCGACCACGCGCTTCATGACGGCACGAACGTTGCGCGGCTCGACGGTGCCCAGCCAGTCTCGCGTCTCCACGCTCTTCCTCAGCATCTGTGCCACCGCGGCACCCTGGACCTGCACGTAGTGGTCGAGCAGCCGCTGCGCCGCCCCCCGCGCCTCCGCGCACAGCGCCGGTCCTGGTGTCACTGCTGGGCCCGAGTCCTGGTGGTCCAAGGGACAGGGAGACACATAGGAACCCCCCGCACCTCCGCGCACAGCGCTGTCCCCACCGTCACCACGGCCCCGCGGCCTGGGGACACGAGGGACACGGGAACGCGTGGGGACGCCCCCTGTGCCTCCAGCATCCGATGTCTTGGGGGCACAGGGACATCGGGGACACACAGGATGCTCTCCAGGCCACCCCACCTGCAGCAGCATCACTGCCGTCCCCGTACCCTTGGGGGGCTGTGGGGGGGACGTGGGGTCATGCTGAGGTGCCCTTGGGGACATCTGAGAGACCCTGACACAAGTGAGGCCCCTTCTGCCTCCGTGTGCACTGCCACCCCCAGGGTCAGATCCTGGCTGGACATGGCGCCGCAGCAGGGCACCGGGAGGGACGTGAGGACGTTCTGGGGTCCCCCAGGGGCATTTAGGGGCACACACAGACAGGAGGAAGATCCCCATACTGCCCCACGCACCACTGTCCCCACCGTGACATCCTGGGTGGACACAGGGCCACAGGGGAACGCGGGGCCATTCTGGGGACGATCAGACCGTTTTAGGTCCACTCAGCGACGCGTCGGGGGACACAGAAGACCCCCAGGCCTCCACGCACGCCAGGGTGCCCACCGCTGCGTCCTGACTGGGGGTGCAGGGCCATCGTGTGACATCTGGGGACATTCAGGGTCCCCCGAGGTCCATTCTGGGGCCACCCAGGGCAGTTGGGGGGCTCACCTGGGGGGGGAACTGCTCGTCGGTGAGCGTGAGGATGTAGCTGACGGTGGTGGCCTCGTAGTCAAGGCAGAGGCGGGCGAGGAGCAGCAGCAGGGCTGGGGGTGCCGCGGGGGCGCCCCGCTCAGCCGGGCCGTCGGCGAAGCCCCGGGCGGTGCGGCAGAGCCAGCGCACGAAGGCCACCACCAGCCCCTCGCGCACCGCCTCCACGCAGAACTCCCCCTGCCAGAAGAACAGCGGGTCACACCCCAAAAATACCACTCCGGGGCGCGGAAAACCCACCAACTGCCCCACGCAAGCTCCAAGCCGCCCCGCTGACCCCCAACTGCCTTGTGCAACCCCCCGGCCTCCCGGTGCCGACCCCAGACCGCCCCCGTCACCCCCGCGCCGCCCCGCGGCCCACCTTGAAGTAGGGCAGGCTGGCGAAGGCGACGTCCTTGGCGGTGAAGAGCTGCACGTAGGCCAGCACGGCCTTCAGCTGGCCGAGGACGGAGGAGGCCAGCGTGGCCAGGAGGTCGGGCAGGCCGGGCCCCTCCTTGCCGGGGGGCCGGGGGGCGGCCAGCGCCTGGCGCACGTCGCCCAGGCACCCCAGGAAGAAGGTCTGCAGCGCCCGCAGGTAGCGATCCACCCGCTCGCGCGCCGCCCGGGCCACCAGCGCGGCGCCCGCCTCGGCCCCGGCGGCGGGCAGCAGCTCCAGGAGGGCGCGCAGGCGGCGGTGGAAGCGGTCGAGCGCCCGCACCAGCAGCGAGGTGTCGCCCAGGCCCCGCTCCAGCGCCAGGCGCCGCTCCAGCAGCTCGAAGTAGCGGGCGGTGAGCGCGGCGGCGAAGGCTTCCAGGCGGCCGCCGCCAGCCCCCGGGCGCCCCTCGAAGAGGCTGCGGTACGAAGCCGCGAGGAGGCACAGGGTGCCCACGAAGGCCGAGCTGCCGCGGTCGACGAAGTCGAGGATGTCGGAGGCGGGGGGCGGCGTGGCGGCGGTGCCGGAGGGGTCGGCCGGGGGCAGCTCGGCCTCCAGCGCCGCCAGCTCGGCCTCGAGGCGGGCGCCGGCGTGGCTCAGGAACTCCTGGCACAGCTCCTCAGGCGGCTCTTCCAGCTGCAGCAGCATCTCCACGCACTCGGTGAGCTCCTTGGGGTCCAGCGTCTCATCCCTGCGGGCGCGGAGACGAGCAGGTTACGTGGGGACGGTGGGAGGTTCCGGGGTTTACAGCGGCACAGCAGGAAAACAGGGAACGAGCGATAAAAGTCATCGGTAGGCTTCAGAGTAAACAGCAATTACTCCAGAATCAAAAGGGGGAAATGACACGCGATAGCGTCAGCATGTCCCAGGCTGGCAGCGCTACAGCAATGGAAAAATCACTGAAGCTCATCGGGACTGTCCTGCCCAAGGGAGGGGTCCCGGGCTGCTCTCAGGATGCGCCGGGGTGAACGCCCCCCTCCCCGGATGCTTCTTAGGAGCAGTTATCATGAGGCTCCAGGTTTAATACCTCCGACCCCTTGCAAAGCTGTCTCCTGCAGCTGTTATCAGTAGGTTTCAGAGTTAACGCAGGACAACCACCACCGCTCCCCCAAGAAGGCCATAACTGGCACGGCTGGCGTTAGTCTCCGAGTGAAATACCAGCCCAAGGCTGTTTCCCAGCACTGTCATCAGTAGGCTCCAGAGTGAACATCCCCCAAAACCCCATTTCCCGGAGCTGCTGTCGGCAGGCTCCGGAGTGAACGCACCGGAGGCGAGCGCGCAGGCGCTGGGCCAGGTCAGCCATGATGGCGTGGCTCTCGTCCTCGATGGCGCGGAAGGAGGGCAGGTGGCGGTAGTGGCGGAGCACGGCCCGGGCGCGGGCGTGGCAGCGCAGGGCGCGCGCAGGCTCCCCCCCCGGCGCCGCCCACCGCCGCAGCCGCCCCGGCACCTCCACCAGGGACTGCAGCTTCCGCAGCAGCGCCTGCACCCCTGGGCGCCGGGGGTGTCGGGGGCACGGCCAGGCGGGGGGGCAAGAAAGGGGCGGGGTTAGACAATGTGGGCGGGGCCAGGAGCTGAATCTGTCCCCCCGGGGTCCGCCCACCCCCAGATCTGCCCCTCAGCCCCCACCCCACCCCGCTATCTGCTGCCAACGCCCTGGGGCTGCCCCCGGTGCCTCCCAACACCCTGCTAGCCGCCCTCATCCGCCAGATCTGTGCCCCGTGGGGGCTCCCCGCCCCCCGGCTCTGCCCCTCAGCCCTCCCCGCCATTTTCTGCCCTCCGACCCCCCGGTTCTGCCCCAGAACCCCCAGATCCGCCCCCCAGGGCCTGCCCCGAGCCCCAGGCGCGCCCGCGGCACGCACCCTCCCCGTACCAGCCAGCTGGGCGCCGCGGCGGTGCCGGTCCTGCAGCGCGGCGCTGACGCGGGCGCTGGAGCTGCTGATGGCCGCCATGTTGGCGGCCAAATCGTCCATCTCTGCCTCCATGCGCCGGAAGTCGACCTTCATCTTTCGGATGGTGTCTGGGGGGCAGGAAGCGGACGGCTGGCTGCCCCGGCTGCCCCGGCCCCCCGGCCGCTGCCGGACGCCGGGGTCCCCCGCGCTGGGCGCTCACCGGTGGCGGAGATGAACTTGTTGTAGTTCTCGTAGAGCAGCGTCTGCATGTCACTGTCCAGGGCGCGGATCTCGCGGTCCAGCGCCGCCTCGCGGGCCAACAGCTGCCCCAGGGGGCACTCGCTGCGCACCTGGAGGGGGGCAACGGCTGCACAACGGCCCCCCGCCCGCCGCCGCCCCCCCATTTACGCCCTGCAGCATCCCACTGCCCCCCCCCCACCCGGGTCCTCAGCTGCCCCCCCCCCCGGGGCTCTAACTGCCCCCTGGACCCCCGCCTGCCCCCCGGGGCCTCCCCGTCAGAGCCAAACTCGCACCCGGGGAGCCCTAGCCGCCCCCCCGGGGCCTGGAAACGACTCCCAGGAGCCTCCTTGCGCCCTCCCGGGCCCCCCGAGCCCCGCAGCCCCCCGAGGGCCCGGTGCCGCCCCCCGGACAAACGCAGCGCTCCTGCCCTCAGGGCCCCGCATTTCACCGGGGCCGACCCCCGGGGTGGCTGCGGGCCGGGCCCCGCCACGGCCTGGGGGGCTCCGGGGGGGGGGGGAGCACTCTGGGGTCAAAGGTCACCTTCGTGAGAAAAACTTCCGGGTCGAAGTGCGGGCCGTTGATGTCGGCGGGGTCGGGGGCCGGGTCGGGCTCCGCCGCCTCCGCCGCGGGCGGGCCGTAGTAGCGCTGCAGCGGCCCGTGGGGACGCCGCCACCCGCCGCCGCCGCCGGGCTCGGGGCTGCCGCTGCCGCCGCTCCCCGCCGCCTCCACCTCCGCCATCGCGCCGGCACCGCCGCTCCCCCCCCGTCACGTCCGGCCCTTCCCCGGCGTCACTTCCGCCGGCTCCTCCCCGCCGCCGCGGTCACCGGGCGCCCTGCCGGTGCCGGCGGGGACGGAGAAGCGGGCGGGGGCGGGGGCGGCAGCGCCGGGCCGAGCGGGGCTGGGCGGGAACGGGGGCGCACAACTCGCCTGCGGTGCGTGAGCCTCAGCCGCCGCTGCCGGCTGGGACCGCCGGGGCAGGTTCTACGGAACGCCTCCCCGGTGCGCTCCGGAGGAGCCCGGCGGGGCGGAGACAAAGCGCTGAAACAGGAGCAGGCCTCCTCTGCGGGGAGGCCCGGGCTGACGGGCGGGGTGCTCGGTACCCGGGCCAGCGCAGCCGCGGGGCGACGGCAGCTCCCCGCCGCAGCTCGGCTCCCGGCGAGCCGCTGGTTCGGGGAGCGCTCGACAGACCCTGTGAGCCCGCCCGGCCGAGCTGCGAGCGGCCTGCTCCTTCCCGGCCGGGCAGCGCCGCTCGCCCCGCCGGGTTTCTGTCCGGCAGAGACGTGCGGCGGAGGGACAGCAGTGAACTGAGGCAGCAGGTTCTCTTCGGTTCAAGTGCAGTGACCGACTGATTTCACCTTGGTATGTAGCCTTGCTAACACGTAAGCGCAAGGGAAAATCCACTTGAGCAAAACGCTCCGAAACCAGAGCTGTACTGACAGCGGTAAAGGCAAAGCCAGAGCACCGCCGTTCTGAAGACCAGGCTGTTCCAGGGGCCCTCCATCAGAAGTCGTCTGCGTCAGAAAAGCAAACCAAAGTCCATCACTTCACCCGTCATTGCTCCAAACGGAAAGAGCTTGGAGCTGCCGCATCTTACCAGAGGAGCAGGAAGAAGAACCAGGGAAAGTCATTGCTGCCTCCTTTCTGCTTGCCTTTCCTGCACGTTTTTCCTCAAATGTGGAAAAAAAAGCCACCTAATCCATTTGGGTAGTATTTTGTTAGAGTTTGGCCAGCTGGAACAAAGGACAACGCGGCCCATTCACAGATCCGGACCCAGTCCAAGGACAAAGGAATTCCTAACGGCACAAAGGGAAGGCAAAGGAAACGCCCAGCCCCTGATGTGGGGGAGAGAGACTGCAGCACCAGCGCAGCAATGCTTCACCCCCGCAGCGGTGGTGTTCGAGGCAGAGAAGAGAGCCAAACCAGCAGAGACTTTCAAAACGGAAAACCAGGACACGTGAGCGGCTGGTACAGGGAGCGGACCAGCGGAAGCACAGCAGCTTGGGTCAGCGGCTTTGGGAAGGGAGAGGTTTGTACGACAGGCAGCGGAGCTTGGTCTGAAGAGAGAAAGAGCATTTTATTTTAAATTCTTTTTTCTTTCTCCCAACAGGTGCAGTGTTCCTAACATTACAGGTCTCTTACTTCAGTCATGGGCGGATTTAAATAACTCAGCCGTGGAAGAATGGAGCCGGGGTCGTGACGCGAGCGAGCAGCCCGCCGGAAGGCAAGGGGGTGACGGGAAGACGGAGCTCCCAGCAGCCGCACCCCAGAGGCGCGTGCGCCCCCTCGGGAGAGGAAACCGGGCGCGCGCTGCGCGTTCACCGGGAGCGGCTGCTTTGTGAACAGAGCTGGCACAGCCCTCACACCAGCACTGCAGAGCTCCAGGGAATGCCAAGCAAGAGCTTCTCGGGTTACCCTCTGCAGGCATAAATAAACAAACCAACCAACCCTCGACCCCCCACCACCACCCCAACAGCCCGTTCCGGAGCTGCACTGGACTGCAGCCTCTGCCTTCCCAAAGGGCTCCAACACCAGGGCACCTCGGGACCGAAATTACCTGGGCCTTTGGCTGCCAGGTTCTCTCCACACTGATTTACCGCTCTGAGGGAGCGCGGCTGCACTGTGTAAGGTACTCGAGATACCCTACCTGGGTAAATCCAGGCGGGTTGTGCACTTTGGCCCTTCTCTCTTGCAGGGTCCATCCCCGGCTTTACCCAAAGGATGACAGAGAAGACCAAGGAAGCATTTAAATCCTTGCTCCTCTGCAACTCTTCACTGCAGCCACTGGAGAGTAGCGGGGCCCAGATCTACTGCTACTTTCACTTCAAAGCAGCGCAGGTTTCATTTCGACCCGGGAACACCAAGGATATCAACGGGTCTGCAAGTCAAGGGGACGCTGAGACCAGGTGTCAGCTGAGCTGCCACGCCGCAAGTCGCGCGTTTATACTTTCAAATCTCATAAATCGGCACCCAAAACTCCACAGCGTACAGAGCTCGGCTGGTTTACTCAGCTTCTGCGTATTGGCAAGTCTCTGTCTGTCAGCCCCGGCTCCTCATAAGCCTAGCGCCCAGTATCAGCGGGGGCGGCAACACAAAAGTGGCCCTTAAAACGGGCTGCAGGACAGGGACAAGGCAAGAGAAAAAGGCATAAGCATTTAACAACGTCAAAATCATGTTATACACAAAAATCCGTTTCGAATCAAACATACTCCTTTGATAAAGAGGGGTCTGAGACCAGCCAGGACGACGAAGAGAAGCTGGTGGAGGAAAGCGATGCGGAAGGTCTGTCTGGAGCATCTCAAAGACTCCAGCACGGGGCAGACCGAGAAAGGTGTCAACGCGTCTGTCAATCCTTGTGGGCTTTGTGCTGTAAAACGTGCAGAACAAGGAGCTCAGGTCCCTGCTTTGGACACGAGATAGTAGAGGATGAAGAAAACAACAATCAGTCCCACTGAAACAAAACAGAGCAGCTTGCGATTGTCCCTCCCAGACCGCGTCATGGTGGAGAAACGCTTCACGCTGCCGGTTAGCAGGCCAGTCACGCTCAGAAAATCTGAATCCTGAAGCAGAAAGAAAATTAAGATGAAGGTATGATAAACAGATGAAGATATCCCCGACCGATCTCCCGCTTCCCGGCTAAAACACATTTGCACAGTAGCTGCCAGCTGCCGGCCTGCTCAGCTGTACCCACGCAGCTTGCTCTGGAAGGGCTTGCTAACAGCGACGCTAGAAGTGAGCGCTGCGCTCAAAGGGGATGTCCCGCCTGGAGCTCGTGCCATTAGTGCGCAGCGGGGCAGGCTCAAAGCACAGAAAAAGGAGCCATCTCTTGCCGTTAGTTCTGTTTTTCCTCAGCACAGGATGCATGCATGTGCAACTCCGCCAGAGGGTCGCAAACAGCTCTCAAATTAACGCAGTTCAGGCATTTGCTTTTTGACTCCTGGTCTGTTTTCCTCATCCACAAACTACTCAGAGGTTCTGCTGTGCTGCTCCTGAAATGCTTCAAAACCTCTGTAACAGAAGCACAATTCCATGCTGATTCAGGGCTCTCCTTTAAGGTCTTTTGCCGTTACACCCTTTATTCTGATTTTGGTTTTACGGGTGCTGTGTGAAGAATGACAGAACGGGGCACCAAACAACCTGCCTGGACCCAGAGCCTCAGCCCTGCTCCTCCCAAAGACGGCAGTCACCTACAAAGTCCCGACAAGGGGGACGGTGTTTCAGGTGCTAAAGTGACCCTGACAGATTTACACAGCAACGCCAAAACTCACAGGAGCAGCTGAGGAGCAGGCCCAGCTCCCGGCATCAGCCGCAGCAGGCAGCTCTTCAGCCCCGGTAAGGAGGTCATCTCCACTGTATTTCCGAGTGTGTCGCCCACTCGGACTAAGTGATACTAGCAGCTGCTAGGCATCTGATGTTTATAGATCAGGAAGTCCTCTGGAAACAGGTTTAGTTGCATTCCTGGTTTGCCAAACCCACTATGAGGATCTAATTTCCTCTGCTAACTTTGAACTGGTCTTAAAGTTTCACACTTAAGGTAACTGCTGAGAGCCAGCACAACAAAGTCACGGTTTCCACATTTCCTTGGTTCCTTACCATGCCATCCAGGTAACGGTTTTGTTCGTCAGCATCTTTGTCAATATCCAGAGCCAGCTACACAGGATGAGAGAGGAAATGGGTATTAATGAGCTTTCAGTGTAGCGAGAACCTCTAACGCATCTAGCGCTGAAAACAAAGCCTGTCTGTCTGAAACTGTCATATATAGAACAGGAGCATTTAAACGCTGGGACACAACAGCAGGAATTCAGTCTTCCCTTCTATGAGGCGACTCACATCTATTAAGCTCTAAATCAAAGTATTTGATGTCAGTAGGAGCAAACTAGCTTTAAGAACACCACTTACAGAGAGATACCTGTATTTTTCAAAACTTTGTGACTTTTTTCCTGAGAAGGTGCACTTAGCAATACCCCTCTGTGCGGCATTTATGTTTCTCTCTGTGCCTAAAACTCCTTCCCCGAGTGCCGCAAAACCCACATCACTCCCATTAGATGGTGTTGCTAAACCCCAAAAGGCAAGTGGAAACTCATACCGCGTCCCTGGCATTTCACAAGCGACAGTTAACCCTTATATCACCAACACTGAGTCACTGACACGTAGGAAGCCCTCTGTATCGACTACAGGCTTGCATCTTGGCAGGACGCGGCAGGAACATCCTGGATCAGGGATGGCCCGTCCTTCCTTCACCGCAGCACCAGACGCGAACTCGGCAACTCACCGACTTCAGCCTGGTGACCTTGCCGGCCAGGCTGTCTGCCATACGCTTGTTCTCCACATCCAGCATATCCTCCATGGCACCTGGACTCTGACCTGGGGAAAACAAAGAAAGAGGAGAAGGAGTTTTCAGTGGTATGTCCGCTCACCCAGTGCGGTGGGTGAGCCGGCCACGAAGGCCTCCTCACACTTATGGCCTCGTGGGTTTGCCCCACGAAACGCCCCCACCCAACTCCTTTTGACAAAAACACACCGAACTTTCCCCGAACAGACCGGGTGAGGAACCCCGACGCGCCGCAGGCCGCCACCGCCCCGCAGCTGCTCGAAGCAGCACAGGGCCTTGGTGGCCCAGCGACGCCTCCAGCGCTGCCCCGACACGGGATCCGGGGGGAACCGAGCAGATCCGGGGCGCTTCGCCCCCCTCTGCCGTTTCGGGGCTCTCCCGGCTTCGCCTCCCCGCAGGCGCCGGGCGGACGGGCCGCCCCCTCCCCGGGCCGGGGGGGCTCTCAAATGGCGGCGGGAGCGCCCCTTCCCCTCACGCCCCTCAGGGGACGGTGGGGCCGTTCGCCCACCCGCCCCCCAAATGGCAACGGCACCGGGGGGACCCCACGCCCGGCCCCGCCGCCCCCCTACCCCGCACCTCGGCCCCACTCCGCCATGGCGCCCGCCGGCCCCGCCTCGCCGGGCGGAGCCGCGCCGGCCCCCGCCTCCACAAAATGGCCGCCAGCCTCCTCCCCGGCTCCCCCCCCCCGGCAGCCGGGGAAGGGCGGGCCGCTGCCGCTCTGCCGGGTGGCTCCGGGACCCGTCGGCGCTGTCGGGCCGGGCCTGTCCCCGTCCCCGGGCGCAGGCGGCGGTCCCGCGGAGCACGGCCGCGGTGCGAGGAAATGCGGCAGGAGCCGGGGCGGCGGAGAGGAAGGTAACGGCGCTTCCCTCCCCGCCCCAGCTCGCTGCCTGCCCCTCTCCCCGCTGCGGCCGGGCCTGGCTGCCTCCCCCTCCCCGGGCCGGCCTCTCCCCGCGGGGCCGAAGCTCCCGCCCCGCTGCCGGGGCTGTAGAAGCGGCGGCCGGAGGCCCGGGGTCGGGCCCAGCCCCGCGGCCCCGGCCCGCTTCGGCCGGCTCCGAGGGATAACGTGCGGCAGATACTGCCAGCGCTTTGTCCGGCTTTTTTTTGGGCCGGAAAGGGGCTCGAAGGGCTTTTGAAAGGTGCCGGAGCGGTACGGGAGGGAGGTAACGGAGGGGGGGTGTGACAAATTCTGCGATCTGCTCTTTTCCCCCCACAGTGGGGCGGGCCCGGTGCCCGGCCCCGCAGCGCGGGGGTGCCGTGCCGGTCCGCCCGGGCTGCCGGCTTCCCAGAGGCAGGGTCCCCTTGGTCCCCAGACCCGCCTTGGGCTGCCGGGGCGGACAGCCTGCTCCCGTGGGATCGCCCGGAGCGCCGGGGCTCGGCTCGGGGGCCCGGGGCCGGCACGGCTTCGTGTAATTAGCCGTGGCCAGCGCTTGGGCTCGCTGCCGGGGAGCTACACGGGGCCTGAGCTGAGGCAGGAGCTCCCGTGTCCGGTTGGTAGCTGGTCTGGCTGGAGAGGTCCCTGCTCCTTCCAGGGGGTTGCACTGGATGAAGGTCCCTTCCCACCCAGGCCCTTCTGTGGCTCTGTAGTGCTCGGATGGGCTCGATTTTCCGCCGTTACGAGTGACTTCCCGGCACTCGGGACCTGCGTGGCTCTACAAGCTGTTAAACTTGTGCCTGTGCCTAAAATAATCTCATCATCCGCGTCTTTGTGCGCATCTGCTCATTTACATTATTATCATGAGGCGCATTATCTTCTGAAGGCCTGAGCCGTGGAGGCCAGCCATCCCCCGTACGTGCGTTTTTACTGCCTGTGCACTGTCTGCCGTAAGCTGATGCGCAGCCGGTCCCAGGCGCTGACAGCACGGAGCAGCGACTGCGACAAAATCCCAGTGAGCTCTTTCTTTTCACCGCCTCAAAAGGTAGCTCCACCTTACGCAGGCTGGAGGATGCTTTCCTGTCTGTCCAGCTTTCCTCTCCGTCCCTTTTTACTCCGTAGGAATGTTTTTGGATATTTTTTTTACCCCCTCCTGTGCGGGGACAGAAATCAGGCCAGCCCGGGGAGGAGGAGGCAGAGAGCTATTTCAGGGAGCTGCTGTTATCTGCTCTGTGTTAATCCCCAGGCCGGGTGGGGGGAAGGTTTTCCCTGAGTGCTTTACGGGGAGGGCATATATTAAACGTTGAAAAGCAAAGAGAGGAGGAAGAGGATTAGAGGGAGAGAGGAAGCTGGCTGCTGGTTTTACTGGGGTTATCCATCTGCTCTACTTTTATGGATGCAACAGTGTGAGCAATCTCACTTGGGGTTTTTGTGTTTTGTTTTTTCCCCTCCTTCATTTCCTCACCCCTTTCTCTCTCCTCAGCTCTGTGTGTGTCGAGGTCCCTTTGCATCACCATTATCCCGGAGCCCTGGAAGCCCCCTTGCTCCCCTTCCTCCCGGTTTCACCTCCTGCTGTAGCTGAGCTGTTGCCATAATGGAGCTCAGGAGCGTGGTAGCCACGGTGGAGAGCGGGGAGCAGGACACCGTTCTCAAGGTGCTTCAGATCTACAACCAGGAGGTGAGTGAGCATCAAAGCTCTGTCCGCGCCAGCCGCTGCTGTTTACAAGCCTGGAAGCAGGTTGGCCATGTGGTGGGGATTCTGTGCCAGCCGGCTGTCCCCAGTCTGTCCCCTCGGAGCGCGTCTGTCTGCGCCTTACTGCCGTAAAAACGTTCCAGGCTGCTTCATCTTTGACTTGCAGGTGGTTTATTCCTTGATGGTTTGCTAGGAAGCAGCTAAGCAGCCCCTCTCTATCTTGGTTCCTTTTTTTCAATTATTATTGACCCAGATCCCAAGTAAAACCTCGCAGGGAAATAAACATCAGTGTGAAGGCCGAGTAGGAGGAGCCCTTGTGTTAAGGCAAGGTTTGGAAGTAGTAAAACTGAGGCCTGGGGAGGAGCTGCAGGGGAAGCAGCTGCGGTGATTTGCAAGTAAAAGATTATTAGAGGTGGGCAGGGATGGGCTGCTGGAATCTGATACGGGTGCCTGGTCTGAAAGCTGACAGCGAGAAGTAAATAACAGATACAGCATATAAAAATAAGAACGGTTGGGATGCAGAGGTGAAAGTGCTTCTAACCTTAAAGTGACAAATATTATCTGGGGGGGGAAATCCCTTTTGAAATAGGCTCTGGTTGTCAGGGAAACCTCCCTCAGAGGGTTCCCACCAGGGTGGGGCTGGCCCTGCAGATCCGTGACTCATTCTGCACCACTCCGGAGTAGGTGGGGAGCCAGCGGGGAAAACCCGTGCACGTTTTGCACAAGTGTGCGAGAGGGAGAGTGTGCCACTATTTCCAGCAGTTGGTTTTGAACCGGGGGAGATGCTAGCTAAGGAGGGGGTCCCTGTTAAAGACAGTCCGCAGGATGAGCGTTGCCTACAGCAGGCGCAGTGCTGGGGAAGTCAGGAGCGCAAACGGTTCGATATACAGCCAGCCTGAGGCACCAAACCACAGTGTTTTCTGTCCGGTTCCTGCAGCTGGATCCTTTGTTGGTGTATCAAGCGTAGGGAACTTGTCAGAATGTCGGTGGTTTTGCTAGTCTGTCTAGAAGAAATGGAGCAAAGAGGATTACAAAACTGCAGATAAACTAAGCAACTTGTGTAATTTTTTTACTGTAAAAATGGATGGTGAGGTATCCTTTTTCTGTGGATGTATTTTAACTCACTATTGCACACGCAGTCGGCTTTTGATTGCCAGGAGTAAACTACAGCTAAAGCAAAACTACAGGCACGGCAAAAATACACACAAGTGAGGTCAGAGGAGCCTGCAAAGAGGATGTGATGGAGCGAGAACAAGTGGCACGGCAGTCTGCAGAGCGCATCGGTTGCGGAACTGAGCCGCCGGTTCCTCGTAACGTGGTGCAACGGGCTGTGCACGGATCAGCTCAGGAAGAGGGCAGCCCCGGCACAGCGCTAGAGGGACGCAGCTGTCCTGCCGCCGCGCTGGGGGTTTCTCAGGCGGCGTGGTGGCGTTACTTTGTCCGTCACCGCTCGTTCTAGGCTAGGAAGACCAAAGCCATCTCTGGGATCTCAGTGACTGTGACACGGTTAATCTGCAAACTGTGTCTTCTGCTTTTAAGCAGACAGGGGTTGGCAGCCTGTGAAGAAGGTGGCGAACGGCAGCAGGGGAGACTACGTTTGCAGAGTGAGCAAGTTGAGGAACACCGCGGTCTCCAGAGGCTCCGTGCAGTCGGTCCTGGGCTCCACGGGGCAGCAAATCAGGCAGAGTTAGCTGGTCAGCTCGTGGGGTGGTAAATACCGTGGAGACGAGCTCCGCTGTTCACACCTATGGATGGGATGTCCATGAGCTGTGCTCACTCAAGAGGAGAAGTTCGGAGTATAAGAGTGATTGATGTGGTAAAACTAATTATTGTTACTGAGCAGCTCCGTCAGGGTAAGCAGTGTAACTCAGCAAGAGGCGACAGCGAGTGCTAAGAAAGCGATGGGACAATTACAGTTATATCTGCATATGTGTCTGCAGATCTGGCTGTGTCTATGCGTATATAGTTAGTGTTTTATCAATTTTAAACGCTTTCCTTCTCAAAGCTTGGACCAAATGCTCTCTTGGGGTAAATGCAGATTGCATCATTCGCTGGAAAGTGCTGCTTTTCACCTGGGCAGCTGTGATCTCCTCTGCTGTCCCGTTCATTGGGAGCAGATGTAGCCAGAAAGGAGACTGCCCTTTGAAGAGCAGCCGGAATAGTCTGGAACACAGAGGTGTTTCCCAAGAACAAAGAGCAGGGCTGGTTATTGGGGAAAGGGACGTGATGGAGGTGTAGAGGCCAGGTCTCTTGTGTTTAAAGAACATGCCCTGACTAACTGTTGGACTTCCAGACGCTTCCACACTGTGGAAGAACACGAGGATCTATTTGCAAATAACAAGGAGAAGGTACTTTCTTTGGTCAGGAAAAGGAACAATAAGTATCAAGGGGAGAAATGTGCAGGCACAGCTTGGTGGTGTCGCGGAGCAGAGGAATTACTGGCTGTTACGGGATATTTGGATTGGGATGAATACCCGCTTTCCTGCTGCAGTATTTAAAAAAATAAGTCCATCTGTCAGGTGGATGCAGCTTTGGCCTGTGGCATTCAGCCTCCACCGCAGAGCCAGCAAAATAAGGCAACGGATAATATTCATCACACGTGTTTTTCAAGGATGGAAGAGAAACAGGGGCCTCCAGAATAGCAGGGGTCTCACTCAAGGGATGCACTTCAGACCTGGTGGCACGGTCCCGTCTCTGCGCTTTTCGAAGCGGATTCATTCCCCCTAGTTGTGAGGCACATAATTGGAATTCCCTAGGTGGGAATAGTGTTGGGAAGAAAAGGCAGGACTAAAACAAAAATCCCAGTGGAAGGAAAGTTTTCCTTCGATCTGTTCCTCAGGAGTTTGCCTGCTTGTTACAAACCCCACAAGTGCCGTGGCCTTCTGTAAGCGCTGTAGTGCTCCTTGCGTACTTGTGTGGCGTGGTTTAGACCTGCTGCTTTCCAGCTGAAAGGCCCTCCCCTGGCTGGGGGAAACACTGTTCTGGATTTTTAGCTTGTTACTTATTTGACTGGTTTTGTTTTGCCTCCCGCAGAAATCTCAGTGTTTCACCTTTGACGATGAGGAGCGGGAAGAGAGGAAGGTAGGCACGCTCTCTGCTTTCTTCTTCTAGTCAGATGTGTGAATCTGCTGCTGCTCTGTGCTCATGTCCAGCAGGGCTTGGTGGTGGCAGCTCCTACAGGAAAAGAAACAAGTGTGTTTTCATTAATTTGGTTAGGGAACAGTGTGCTCAGAGCATCCGGCTCCAGTTTTTCCATCAGCAATTGATGTTTTAGGATAAAGGTCAACATCCTTCCAGCATTAGCAAGCCCTCTGTGTTCCGTGATGCATGCAGTCTCACGGGCGTATGAGAAGTGTGATCCTTTGTGTCTGTGACATAAGTCTGCTAGGCAAAGATCAGGGCAACGTGCAGGCCTCAGAGGGTCAGCCAGCTGCGGGATTTGACCGAGGCTGTGCATTAACAGATACTTTAAGCTGGCGTAATCTGGCACTCGGTGGAAAGAGACACTCCTGCCTGTTCGTTTCTGTTCCTGCAGTTCTTTCATGCCAGGGCAGACCTTTGCATGACTGCACGTGGTTAGTGGGCTGATCTGCCTGAAGAATAACGCTTTTCCTGCGTTATTTTCCAGCTGAATCAGTTCTGTGGTCCCGCTCGTTGGCTGATTGCACCAATGCCTGTGTTAGCACAGCAAGTGTGGACTAGGCAGCCAGGGTGGAGAACAGGACCTCTTTTGTCTGTGCCGTTGCCAGCTAATGTTGGCGTGAAGTTTTTCCAGGTACAGCCTGGCACCGAGGACCGGATCTCGCCAGGTCCGAGCTGTTTGCCTGCACTGGCTCGTTTTTGAGCCCAGACAGTCGCACAGGCTGTGAGTTGAGGCGCAGCCTTGGGTGCTCCACTTTTGGGGTGTGTGTCATGAAGCACAAGTTAAGCAGCACCATCTAGTTCCTGGTGCTCAGTTCTTCTGAAGGTTCAGCCCTGGCCCCACGCTCTGAGATCTCTCTGACCCGAGTCAGTCAGAGGCTTTGGTTACTTACGGCTCTGTCCAACTCCTGCGTCTCTGTCTCCTTGTACGGAGGGAAGAGAGGAACGACTGCACTTTCTCGCTTCCAGGGGTGTGATTGTGGGACATACCTCCTGAGCTAAAGCTTGTGAGGCTCTGCTAGCCTCACGTGAAGGTCTAAAATTCACTTTCTCCTTCATTCCTTCCCTCAGTCCTTTTCCTGTTATGAAGTATAACCGAGAAGGCTGTGTTAAGCCGGTTACGCTGATAGCAAGCTTTGCAATCTTGGATTCCTTTGCTCTGGTAATACGCATGCAGAGACCGTGCTCTGGTACGGCGTGACGCTAGAGAGATCCAGCGGGATCGTAGTGCACACAGGTGTGACTGTGGGATCGCAGTGGATTTCTAGTGCAACGGGAAGCGTTGCTGCACGTGGTTCACCCCAGGCTGTGCGTGGCTGCGTGAAGCACTGCCTTTGCTCTCATACTCATCCGTCACTTGCTGTCGCGTATAGGGCTGTTACCCACAGGGGTTAGATTTTCAGCTCTCGTGAACTGGTGTTAGTGGAGCTCTGCCAGGCTGTATCTGCTGAGGATCTGGGCTAGTAGGTCTCCAGACAGCGCTGAGGTTTAGGGAGGTACTACTTGGCTGAGTCTCGGGAGGTCTTTTCACCTCCTTTCCTAGGGCATCACGTGCTCTTCTCACCTCGCTGAGGTCCTTTTCCCCTCCCGTGATGTTTTTTTGACGCCTCTCTCAACCTTTTCAATCTGTTTCTGGAGCACCCAGAGCAGACACCTCCCTAATTTTAAGGCCCTGGGCAGGAACAGAGAGCTGCTGTTGAGTTGGTAGTGGCTCCTCAGTGAAGCCGTGAGGGAGGTTTTTGCCCTGCTCTCTCTTTGCTTAGTGCAGCTGTGAAGTAAACTGTGTTAGCCTGAACTGTGCCGACAGTGGGGGAAGTGAAAACGCGCAGTGGTGGCAGTTGCCTGTTCATGCTCTCCTTTCACGTCTCATACCTCCCCCAGCCATTCTTTGTTTTTTGCTGGGTGTCCTTGCTCAGACTGGGTCAGGTGCTGGAGCCAAACGCTTCCTGAGCGCTGCCAGAACCGTTAGCAGGCCCACCTTTAGCTGATGCTCACGTTTTCCAGGGCAGAGCATTACAGGGTGGTGGGGGAGCACGGTGAAGTTTCGGCACGTGAGACGCTGCTTTTTTCCAACTGCACAGAAAATGGCCCAGCTGCTGATCAAGTTCCTGGAAAGAGAACTGCAGCCGTCCTGCCGGGTCACGTGTTTGGAAAGCATCCGCATCCTGTCCCGGGACAAGTACTGCCTTGACCCTTTCACCACCAAGGAAGGCCTGAAGACGCTCTCCAGGCATGCTGGCATTGATTACTCAGAGGAGCTCATCCGGGAGGTCCCAGACTTGGATGTCATCCTGGAATCCCTCAAATGTCTCTGCAACATTGTCTTCAGCAGCCCTAGGGCACAGGAGCTGACAGCTGAAGCCCGGCTGGTGGTGGGCCTGGCCAAGCGCATCAAACTGTACAACGAGAGGAGCCTTCCTCATGAGGTCAAGTTCTTTGACCTGCGTCTCCTGTTCCTGCTGACGGCGCTGAGAGTGGACATCCGGCAGCAGCTAGCCCAAGAGCTCAGGGGCATTAGCCTGATGACGGACACTCTGGAGCTCACCCTTGGGGTAAAGTGGATGGACCCCTACGAAGTTGCCACAGAGGAGGGGCTTCTCCCACCTTTGCCTCGGCAGGAGACAGAGCGGGCCATGGAGATCCTGAAAGTGCTCTTCAATATCACCTTTGACTCCAGCAAGAGGGAGGTGGATGAGGTAAGCTCCTCGGGTGTCCCACCCCACTGCATTTGCATGGCTCTGGGCTGTGATTTGACTACTGATTTTCTCCTCCGCTTGCGTTTCCTCGTGTTACGTACTGGCCCCCACACGGCTTCCAGATACATGTGAGGTAGCAAGACTCCTGCGTCCGGACCTTCCTCCCTAGAGCACTGCCTCTGTCCACTGCGTTATTAACCCTTAAGACTTACAGAGCATTAACATTTAAAGTCAGGTATTTTCCTTCTTAATGACACGATTTGTTGGGCGAGGGGGAGAGCAGAGCCCCCAGATAACTCGCTTCTGAATGTGGCCTGTTACTCTTTCACCTTCTCAGCAAGGTCAAGGGAAGGTACGATGGAGAACGTCTCTGGCTGATCCATGGGCCTGGTTCGGGGCCTCTTCGAGCCCTTGACTCAGTGTCGCAGAGTGAGGGGAAGGCACTGGGCAGCAGGAAGGCTGTGGTTTGTCCTCAGAAGGGGAACCGGGAGGCTGCTTCCGCTGAAACACCCGCTGTTGGTTATCAGGCTGCTGGAGGGAGGGCTGGGGCTGTGGGCTGAGGGGCAGCAGATTCTGGGATGTGGATGATTTTCCCTGATCAAGGTTTTCATTTTCTGTTTTGTGGCCAGGAAGATGCTGCTTTGTACCGACACCTGGGTGCCCTGCTGCGCCACTGCCTCATGATCTCTGCTGACGGAGAGGACCGGACAGAGGAGTTCCACAGGTCTGTGTTTGATAACTAGGTCATGATATTCACTAGAAGATCTCCCCAAGGCAGATCCTGCCTGACCTTGCTTTAACATCCTCTGCTTTTCTGGTAATTGCTAGTCTGGCCCGCAGGTTCCTCGTGCCGCTGGAGCTCAGAAATAGCCCTGCTCTTCCCGCAGTCAGATTGTGTGCGCTAGTGCCACGGCCTCCGGTCTGCAGGAGGAGGTGTTTTCCGCAAGCCTGCCTGGCCCCTAGGGCCCATGTTCTGCATCAGGCCTTCTCAGCAGTGCCACCCGCTTCAGCGGGCAACTTGCCAGGGCAGATGTTTGGTGCTTTAATTAAAGAGTCCGTGGGCTGGCCCTAATTAACTGTCTGTCTCTTGAGCCGTGCTGAGGAGTTGCCTGTGTCACGCTGCTGAACATTACTGCTCTGGGGGTGTCAGCTTTGAGCAGGTGACACCATCCTGTCCCAGGAAAACTTTAGTTGCTAAGCAAGCATTGGATTGACCATCAAGGTGAGGAGTGATGCAGAGGACAGCCTGGGGAAAGACCTTTGACCACCCAGACTGGTCCTACTTGGCCTCTGTGTCGAGACCCATGGCTTCTCAGTCATCACCGAAGTCTCTTTGGACTCCCAGCGAACAGTTCAACTACCCAAAAAGCAGTTTAACTTATTCCCTTTTAGTGGTGTGAGGAGCTTGGGATGCAGCCCAAAGACAACTTGGATCTCGGGGTCCTCACAGGCCTGGAAGTTAGTACTGAAGCTTCGTTTCTGGATGGCTGAAGAGCTTCTGTGGACAACGATCCATGACTGTGTGTTCACTTCTCTTCTCTTTCATGTATTTAGTCATACAGTTAACCTTTTGGGCAACCTGCCCCTGAAATGTCTGGACGTCCTCCTGACCCCGAAGGTCCGGCCAGGCTCGCTTGAGTACATGGGAGTCAACATGGATGCAGTCAACATCCTGCTGGATTTCCTCGAGCGGCGCCTTGACAGGGTAAGTTGGGAGGCAGCTGTGTGGGTTCGGCACTGCTATTTTCACACGTTCGCTGCAGGGCACCTTGCCTTCAGCCTCGAAAAGCCCGGTGCCCACACCACGGAGCACCAGCAAGGTGTGGTTAGTTTGGAGATATCCCTTTATAGAAGGGTCAGCTTTTAGGAGAGGCAAAATTGTTTTGGTTAGTGGGACTAAAACAACATCTATCGACTGGGAAGGTGACTGCGTCGTTGCTCTGTGGACTGCAGGTGGTGAGGTTGGTTGAACAGCAGATGAGGAGCTGGGCGATTGAAATGTCCCTTTCGCTCAGTGGTGATCTGGTGGGTGGCTTCTGGAAGCCTGAACTTGCATTCTTTTCAAGCTGGCTGTGGTTTTCAGTCTCTGGAGTTATTCCAGAGGGCCTCCCAGTTTTACTGCAGCGCTTCTCTACTCTGGATGCCCTGCACAAATATTTCGGTGCTGTGCCACAGAGCAGGGCCTGGAAAGCCGTGCTGCTCTGGGTGATGAAGCACTGAAATGCCTGCAGCAGAGGCTGGAAAGCTTCGGTGTCGGTCTGTTTCCCTGATGATCCGTACCCATGTTCTCCAGCACAGGCCAGGCAAGCTGAGCACAGCATAACTAACGCGTTTTTCATTTTGTGGGTGCTTCTGCAGGGACACAAGCTGAAGGAGACTTTGACCCCTGTGCTGAACCTGCTGACAGAGAGTGCACGAGTCCACCGCCAGACGAGGAAGTTCCTGAAGGCGAAGGTAAGCTGTAGTTCGGCCAGAAGCTGCATGATGCTGCACGGAGGAGAGGAGAACAGCGAACTGCTAAAATATGGCCATCCTCCAGACAGGCTCCTGTCTCCCTACTGGGTGCTGATATATGGCTTTGGTACCCACAGTGTTTTTTCCACATCTCCCATGCTCTGCGGATTTATTAGTTTTAGCTGATTTGTAAAATGCCCGTGCATTTTCCCCTGCCGTTGCTGTTGTGTCTCCACTGATCGCCCCTCACTGTGGCCTTGTAGGTGCTGCCGCCGCTCCGGGACGTGAGGAATCGGCCGGAGGTGGGGAACTCGCTGCGGAACAAGCTGGTGCGTTTGATGACCCACATCGACACCGACGTGAAGCACTGTGCGGCAGAGTTCCTCTTCGTGCTCTGCAAGGAAAGCGGTGAGTTGTGCGGGCTCGTTGCGAGCTTTGGTGACAGGGAGTCCTGGAGCCTGGCCTCTGGGCAAGCGAGAGAGCGTGGGGTGGGTGCCCCTCTGCAGCCAACGGGAAATTCTGTCTTCCCTTGGGCCAGATGCGCTGAGTAGGGAAAAGCAGAGAGTGCCCAAGTGCGCTGTGGGAAGGAGCTGCTGTCTCTCCTGCCAGTGAGTGAACAGCTCTGCTGGAGGACACGCCAGCACCCTGCCATCAGCCTGGCCTGCGTTCAGACCCCACCCTGTGGGTGTTGTCTCTGCCTTTCCGGTGCATGGTGTGGGAGCTTTGCTCCCTGCCAGAGTTCAACAAGCGTTGGCGTTTCTGGATCTCCCTGGCTTTGCACTGATCCTGCCCTTGGGGCACGCAGGAGCAGGAGGGGAAGCACAGGGTGGTCTCTCCCCTTCTCCCGGCAGTGTCGCGGTTTGTGAAGTACACGGGCTACGGGAACGCGGCTGGGCTTCTGGCAGCACGAGGCCTCATGGCTGGTGGTCGGGAAGAGGGAGAGTACTCAGAAGATGAAGACACAGACACTGAGGAGTACAAAGAGGCAAAGCCCAAGTAAAGTAGTCTTCTCCCCTCCATAGCACCCCTCTTCCTACACTTTCTTCCCACTCCTACTCTGTCCCTTTCTTCATCTGCCTCCCCCCTTTCCTGCTCTTTCACATGTGCATTTCCTTCCACGTTACGTTGCAGTTTCACCCTTAGCTTCGTCTGTTCCACCGTCTCTCCCTGTTCCTTGGGTGAAGCGCCTCCGTGGCTGAGCTGTTCACGGTGTGGATGGTCACTGGTGCATCTGTTGGGTCCCTGCGGCTGGGCACAGGCTCTAGAGCAAAGCGGGTTCCTTCAGCCGGAGCGCATTCCACACCCGACCCGTTCGTGCTGTGCCCATGACCTTATCTCTGATCTGTGTCTTACACCCTTTTTTGGTGTCCGCACATCTCGTACAGTGGCAGGCTTTTACCGTGCACTGGGATACGGGCAGCACAGCTGGACATGCCAGTTACTGCTCTCCATCGCCAGAGCCCTGTGCTGCTGCACTGAGCTGGTTTGGGTTTTTTGTGGTTTTTTTGTTGCCTGCTAGTGGGTGCTGGTAAGTCGAAGGTGAGGGGTGTGCAGGGAGAGCTCCAGGACTGTGCTCAGCTGTGGGTCCCATGCTTTCTAGCATCCTGCTCAATGCAGTTTGCAGGCTGGGGTTTGGGTTTTTTTTTTTCAGTTTTTTTTTTGCCTCCTGATTAAGGAGAAGGAAGAAGTATTGTCTGTCCTTGTGCATCTGGTGTAAAACTGCACTGTAGAATTGGCAGGATGGGGATGTTGCTCACACCAGAGAAAATGGGAGGGATTTGTGGGGGGACAACTGCGAAGGACAGACAGGTCGGGAGCACTGCGCTGCACTGCAAAGCACTTGGGGTAACGAACGAGCAGCAGTGACAGCCAGCCTTACCATTGTGTTCCTGTGCTCAGCAGGGGCAAAGAAGGTTTTTAAACAGCTTTTTTCTGACTCCTCTGCTTTGCTTCCCTATTCTTCTTGCAGCATTAACCCTGTGACGGGACGCGTTGAGGAGAAACTACCCAACCCCATGGAGGGGATGACTGAGGAGCAGAAGGAATATGAAGCCATGAAGTTAGTCAACATGTTTGACAAACTGTCCAGGTACCGGAGAGTTGTGTGTGTTCGTGTCTGCACTAGCACCCCTGTGTCTGGAATTCACGTTTATTGCAGACCTTTCTTTGAATGTGTTCCCAAGGCCACCACTAAGAAAGGTACGAGAGCGGGGGAGATCCACGGGGAAGTATTCCCTTAAGCTGGGCCCCGTTATGTGCGGGGGAAGGCGCTGCAGGCCCCACACGTCTCTGGCACGATAGCAGACCGCAGAATTCCTCCACGTGCCTGCACTGTGTTTCCAGGCACCTGCTGCCTCCCGGGGCTGGGCAGGCGCTCAGCAGGAACAGCAGCTGCTGTTCTGGCAAGGCTGCGCAGCAGGAAGCAGTGTTTTGGGGACAGATGACGGATGTTTTGGGGCTTGCGCTTCCAGCCGTCACCGCAGCATACTGGAGGGTTTATGGCCAGAACTGTCCCCCACTTCTGTTTCTTGGGATTCTTGGTGGTGGCCTGGGGTTGTTCTGGGCTGCCCCGGGGCAGTTTCCATAAGCCCTGTGTTCCTGCTGTAGGACTCCTCTGTTCTGTGTTGTCTGCTGCAAATTCCTGACCTTCCCTCTCCTCCCTGGTTGCAGAGAGCAGGTCATCCAGCCCATGGGCATCACACCCAGCGGCAACCTGGCCCCCATGGAGAACGCCGTCCGCGATATGGCTGACGAGAGGTCATCGTCCGACTCGGACCTGGGGCTGGACTGATCCAGACCTCTCGCCCCAGCCTCGGAGAGCTGGCGAGCCTCCATCTGCTCTCCCTCCGGAACTGGTGCTGCACCGAGGCTGCTTCTGGGCCGGGACTCTCCCCGTGCAATCTGGATCCAGCCTGGACCCCTCACAGTCCACAACGAGGAACACCTCCTGCCTCCTTCCCAGCTCCATAACCACCTCTCCTTCCAGAGGGTCTTCTTGGCCTGGCTCCACCTTCGTCTCTCCTGTCAGCAGCCTTGAGGATTTCATACTCCAAATTGGTTCCAGGACTTTCCAGTAGGATGTTTCTTTTTTTAAATACGTGATGTTTGGAAGGAAGGGGTGGGGAGAGGGATCTTTGTCACGCCACCGGGGTTCAGTAATCTGTAGAGCATCTTGTGTACGTGCCGACGCTTGTGCGGCCGCTCGTCAGCGCGGGCGTCGCTGTGCGTGGCTGCGTGTGGTGGGCCCGAAGAGTTGGGAGCCGCTCCCCAGGATCGCGGTGGGAAGCTGGGACTGCAGGTGAGGGCTGGGAGCGGTTATTCACGGCAGGTCTTGGGGAGCGGCGTCTGCGGGCTGTCTCTGCGCAGTGCATCCACTTCACCCGCCGGTAGCGGTGCGCGTGCGCTGAGCGTGGCGGTGGCTGTGCAAGAACAGGAGCGTGTGGGCGTACGAGTGAGCGGAGAGGGAGCAGTGGCGTGCGCCGCGGGGAGCGGGTAAAGCCTTGTGTGGCGCTTCCAGCCCTCCTGTCGGCCCCAGGAGAGAAACGCGCAGGTGGCTGCCGGGAGCGCTCCGATGTTTGGTCTCTGGCACTGTGCGATGTTCTTGTTACCACTGAGTTTAGTTTTTGGCACTAGCCTTTCCCCGTCTCGCGCTTTCTGAAAGGCCAAAACCCGTGCTTTGTCTGCTGCCTCCTCGTCTGCCTTGGCGTTCCCACAGGCACACCGCTGTTCTTACCTGCGGGTTGCTGTTGGTCCTGTCCTCTGCTGTGGCTTGGATTTGTCTTGTTTCTCTTTTTTGTTCTGTTTTCCTGTTATGTGCTTGTTTTTCTTTTTAAAGAAAATGGTTTTAAGGAAAATCTTCCAGTTTGTCTCATGTTCCAAAGCTTCCTGTCACAAGTAGGAATGCAGAGGTGATGCTAGAATAAAGAACACCTGAGAAACGGGCGTGTGGCAGTGGTTCCTCGAACGGGGTAGCTCTGAGTGAGTAAACAAATACCTGGCGTTTTCTGGCTAGCGCATAGCTCTACTCCAGTCACTCTGAACTTCAGCTTTATTTGGGAGCCAAAACTGTGGCATTAAGCTGGGGTTAAGCCAGAGTCTTTCCCCGCACCACGACCACCCAGTAGGCCCGAGAGGAGCATCCCGAGGTTAAAGCAAGCACTGGGGCTGGGGGACTGCAGAGCCATCTCTGCGCAACCCCTCGGGCCTGCAGCACGCGGCTGGTTACGGCTGTTCCTCCTCTCCTGGACAAGTGCTCCGTGCTGGCCGAGGATGGTGCACGGCACCCTGTTTCCTGTCCCTGCAGTAGGGATCTGCTGCTCGGCCTTTGCAGGACGCCAGCCCGCCCAACGGCTGCTCGGCTGCGTGGGTCTGCCGAGGTCTGGCCCCCGCAGGGCAGGAGTGCGGCAGGGCAGGGGCTCTGCTGGGGCGGCGGGGCGCTGCGGCAGGCGCCTGGGAGCCCTGGGTCTAAGCAGAGCTGGCAAGTGTTCCTGCTGTGTATTTTTAGGAGTCGGTGCTTGTTTCCTGAAGACTGTCTCTGGAGGTGAAGAGCTGAAGCTGTGCTTCATTTAGCTTAGTTCTTCAGTGATTCACAAATTTTTTAGTGGTCGTGATTAAAGGTCCGCACTCTCCCAGGGGTGTACAGTATTTCTGCCCAACTGACGCGCTCAGATTCACAGGTAGGCTTCTGCTGTGAGAGTAGCGTCACTGTGTCCCAGCTCGAGACAGGCCAACTGCATCTTTCTCTCTCTTATATTTACAAAAAAAAAAAAAACCCAAGAAACAAACAACCCCACACCCTGGCACAGACCTTCTGTGTGAAAATGCAGACCTCTGATCTCTTTCCCGCTGTGAAAGCTCTCCAGAGCTTGCCATGCAAAAGTGGGGGGTGTATTTTTAATGCAGCACTTCCGCTGTTGCTGTATTCAAATGTATCGTGCTTAAACCCCTGAGCTGCACCTGACGGGCCCTGCTTTGCAAGGCGCCGCTGCAGGGGCTGAACTTGGCACAGGGCGCTGCTGGCATAGGGGTTTATAAACAGGGGCTGGTTTAAACAACGCGCTGCCGCCATTTTCAGTGTGAAGCAACGTGCCGCGAGGCTTCTGGTGCTCTGCAAAGTGAGAGAACAACCCTCTGCTTTCCCTGAGGCTGCGCATCCAGACACGGCCGGGCCGGGCCGGCTGTGAGGAGCACCCCCTGCATCTGGATAAATGAGCCCGCTCCTCCCAGCGGCGCTGGCGCCAGCCTTCCCTCGGGGAAGCACCTGGGAGCTCCGCTCCTGGAGCGCTGGCAGCAGATGTGCCAGGCCTCTGTGGGTCCCTGAAGCTCGTCGCTGACTATAGCGGATGGGTACTGGGTCCAAACACTGCTAATTACGCAGCCAGCCAGCCGTAAGCGCCTGAGGCCCTGGCCTTGCCCTGGGAGGAGCTGTCAGGCTTTCAGAAGTCAGTAACGTGTTCCAGCGTTGTGCTAGTCAGACCTAGCTGTGTGCTCACACGCTTTTTCTCCCTTCGCTTGGGGTTTCTGCGGTTTAGCATCAATTGTACCAAAATGCGTTTAGTTGTGCTTGTTTGGAGCTGCTACTGATTGGGATTGCCCCTAGAACAGTTGCCGTGACAAACGGATGGGTCAGCCCGGGGTGTGACTTCAACCCCCACAGCCAAATTTGGGCGCTGGGGGGATGAAGTTCCTGCCCTGCTGCGGGGAAGAGGCTTTGCTACACCCGTTATGTGCACAGTTTGGGAAGGGCAGGACATCGCTGCAGTGCTCTGGCGGATGCTGCCTTTCCCTGGGACAGCATTTGCAGGGGGAGAGGCGCGTGCGTAAGGTTAAAAAGAAGGAGGAAACAAAAAAGAATTTTAAAAGCAGGTGAAAAGAGTGGTGGTGGTGGAGACAGAATGTGCTCAAACACTAGGGAAGGTGTGAAGATCACAGAAAAACCCTCAGGAGACATCGGCAAAAGAATTAGAACTCTTTATTATTAAATAATTAACACCAGACTGATTCAAAGCTCTTCCAGCAGCTTCAGCTGGCATCCCTGAACAGGAATGGGGGGCAGCCCCCCCACGACAGCATTCAGCCCCTGATTAGCAGAGATTTCATCTGAATAAACACTGCAAGTCTGCAGCAGCTGAAAGATGGTGACTGAGAGAAGAGTATCTGAGGAGGAGCTGTGACAGGAGTTTGTGGATGCTCAGCTGGAAAACTCACTCCAGCCTGTCCGGCCTTAAGGCCTGACCTTCCTGGCATTTCCGGCTCCTGCTCCTTGAAAACCAGGCCCTCTGCGGGGCGGCTCAGGAGGAGGGAGACCCGAACGGCAAGCTGCGCACCCACAGCTCATCTGACACGCTGGCACGAGCCCGCGAGCTCCCAGCCCCTTCCTGGTGAAGCTCTCACGGCTGGACACGGTCAGTGTGCTGATGGGGCGGCCGCCGGAGCTGTGGGCGAGGGAAGCCTCTCCTGGTGGGTACCAAAATGAGGAGACACAAGGAGGGAGCAGTGCTCGGTGGCTACGCCCGCTGTTCTGAAGCCTCAGGCAGGAAAGCCTTCACGTGCAGAACCAGTTTGCGGCTGGCTGGCCTCTCCCACGGCTCCCGCAGTGGTCTTTTTGCCCGTGCTGGACACGACCCGTCTCCTTTTCACGGTGAACGTCGCTCTCCAGCAGCAGGGACCAGCTGTCCTATTTGCCTTTTGCATCCAGCTAAAAACAGAAAGACCACACCGTGTTTGCTAGGCTGTTTCGGCCTTGCAGCCCGTTAGCTCAGCCAGCAACGCTCCCTGGCAGCAAAGCAACGGGTTTGGTTTGTGTTTTACCACATTTGCACCATCAGGGTGCTTTATCCATCAGGGATTTAGAGCAGCACAAGCGTAAACCAAGGGCTGGCTGACAGCGCGCAAACGCAAACCGGCTTGTAGTGAAAAATTAAAAACCTGACCAAACGACCGATAATTTCCATTCATTCCTGCCCCCTAGTCTGATGGAAGTAAGGACAGCCGGAATGTTACAATTGGAATCCTGAAGCCAGATTTTCCCTTCGATCAAAGCAGTCGTGTACAGCGTACCTGTTAGAAATCCACCGGCTCCGGCGAGGTGGCAGATGGGCACCCTCCCGCTCTGCACCACCAAAACAGCCAGCAGCGCAGCACTGCGCTCTGTGCCACCTCCACTGTGAAACAGCCCCGAGGTTTCTTGGTTTATTTGAACCTTTTTGCGCTTCCTGTTGCCCGTTTCTCGGAGTGCAGACCGGAAGCGTGGCAATGCCTGTGGTGCCAGCCTAACCCCAGCGAGCACAAACCTGCTCCCCCCAGAATAGCGCCAGCCGAGGAACGAGAGGCCGGGGGAAGGAGACAGGGCTCCGAGCCCCTTCCCACCTTTTCTGTTTCCTTCTGGATTAGTGTTTGCATCTCTTCATCCCAGTCCAGCAGCTCCACCAGCTTCTTGACCCCACTGACCACGTCCCCCAGCTGGGCGACGTCATTGTGGCGTTGCTGCCAGGCGAAGGGTCCTACGAGGTCGCGGTTGATCAGGACGCGGGGAACGGAGCTGCGAACAGCTCCTGCCAGGCTGGCAAAGGGCTCCACCTAAAGGAAGGCACCCCGGAGGAGCAGAGAGAGAGACGGGCACCCCCTGAGGGCTGCTGCGGGCGCGGATTCACTGCGCGTAGGCTTGTAACCGCTGCGTTTGAGTTTTCCCACTGGGCTAAGCCACCCCAGCTTTGAACAGGTTCTGGTGTCACCAGTTACCTGGCGGCCTTTACTCGGGGGGCAAAACTCATCCCTTGCTCTCCGGGAGCGCACGGGGTTTTCCTTCAGAGGGTCTCTCAGAGTGCATGCACCCTATTTCTTACCTGCCGCCTCAAATGTTACCTCGATAACTCGGTTTCCTGCCTTCTCCTCTAAACCTCTCTCCTCCACAGTCCCCTCGCGCCCTCTTTTCCCTCTGCCCTTTTCTCCTCGTGAGCAGGGGTTTCCCTTGGTCCCAGACCTCCAGGGACGTTCCGATGACGAAAAGCAGGTCTGCCATGGGGAAGTCTGTCACGTGCAGAAAGAAGCGCTGCGGGAGCTCCTCGCCAAAGAACACAATGTCAGGCTTGACAACTCCAGTGCAGACGGGACAGTGAGGGACCCTGTCTGCCATGACGTCCCCCTGCAGCAAGAGCACCAACACCGCTCGTTACAGGGCAGCGCGTACCTGCACAAGCAGGGTCACAACCTCAACGCGTGTCCTCGCAGCAACATCCAGCCCCAACTCTGGTCCCCTCCAGTGAAACCTCTTGGCCCCGAGGGCAAAACCACAGGCCTGCGACCGGGCTGCTCCCTGCGTTAATGCATGTGTGGATGCCCAGCTGCGACCACTCACCCTGAAGTCCTCTCCTGCGAACTTCCTTCGACAGACCGTACAAGTGGCAGTGGCAAAGGTGCCGTGGGCTTCCACGAGTCTGTCGGCAGGGATCCCAGCAACTGGAACACAGCGCGTGGCAGAGGACCAGCTCAGCCCGAGGCGACTGAGCCAGAAACTCCACCTTCACTGGGCACTTCCCCAGTCCTGCCTCCTGTTCTGCTTCTCGCCCTCATCTCTCCCCAGTGCTCTGCTGCCGAGAGATGGGGAAGAGAACTCACCTCTCTCCAGCCCGTCGATGTTCTGGGTATAGAGGCGCAGGAGGAGCCCTTTGTTGTACAGGAGTCTCAGGAAGTAGTGGGCGTAGTTGGGCCTGTAGTTGCCAGGGTAGAGCTCCTTGGCCAGAGTGAAAAAGGGCTTAGGGTTGGCAAAGAAATACATCAGCTCAAAGATGGCTTCTGGGTAGGGGATGTCGTACTGCTCGAGGTTACTGTAGAGCCCGCTCCCCGGGGACCTGAGAGAGAGAGCAGGGCTGCGGTCAGAACGCAGGAGGAGCCACCGCCACACAGCCAGCCCACGATGTGAGCGCGCCGACAGCCAGGTCCCTGGGTTCCCTCTGGCTGCTTTGTGCTGTCTGTTGTGTGCCAAGAGCCCAACTGAAACGGCCTCTGCGCAGGAGAACCTGCCTCGCCTGCCTGCTGTACTCCCCCTCGCCTTCTCCGCGGCGGAGGAGTGCCCACAGTCAGAGGACCGGCGCAGCCACTCAGGAACGCCGCGAGGACCACGCTCTCTTCTAGCTGGGGCGTCTCGAGGCCACGCCACGGCCACGATGGCTTTTGTCTGGTGGCCAGGGCGTGCAGTGAGTGCAGCCGCAGAATCAAGCAACAGGCACGACTTAACCGTCCTGAAACCCCGGGCCAAGGAGCGGCCCCAAGTCTGACCGGTGATGGCAGCCTGCCTTTGGCTGGAGACGGAGGATCAGCAGGCACGGGAACTCCTGTGCCGAGTCCAGCCTGGCACATAAACAAAACGGAGGGGCGGGAGGGGCGGAGGACACCAGCGTTATCTGCGCTGAGGAGCTTGGCCCTCTCAGTACTGAAAAAGGACAAATGAAAGGATGGAGGCATTACCTAAAATCCGGGATGCCGCTGGGGGTGCTGATCCCAGCGCCGGCCATCACCACCACTCGGCGACACTCCTTCTTCCGAATTAGCTCTGCCACATCCTGCAGGGTGAGCTTCTGCCTCCCGCCGCCACCTCCCCATCCGCCCGTTCCTAAAACGGCTCTGGCAGCAGCGGACCAAGAGAAGGGCCTGGTCCCTGGGGGCCTGCGTGGAGCAGAGAGGAAGCACTGGGTGGCACACCGACAGCAGCTTCAGCCCAGAACTGCTCGGCGGAAAAAACACCCAACAATTCTGCAGAAACCTCTTTGGTCAGCAGGACTGCGTGCCAGTACTAAACAGGGAGAAAGCTTAACTGTTAGTGTAATGCACAGCCCAGGAGCAGGTACCTTCCCTTGTGCGTTCTTAGGCTGACCTAAAAATACCAAATCACCGGTACCCCTAGGAGAGGAGGGGTTTTGGGCAGGGGTTGGAGACAGAGCTGCGGGAACAGCAGCGCTGGGACTCGCACGTCTCCCAGTCGATTCACACTGCTCTGGGCTACAGAAGCCTCTTTTCTACGGCCTGAGTTTCAAGAAGTTTCTAAGAAGTTCTGGGACAACCCTGCCCAGGTCAGCACAGACACCTTCACTTCTCTGCCCTCCCCGGGGCTCTGCCTTGAGCGCTGCAGCGTAAAACGCCTAAGGGGCGCAGGTCAGCGCCCTACAGCCGGGGCTGGGCACAGCCCTTGTCGTCCGGAGGGACAGCCGCTCCGCGGTCGGTGCCTGCTGCCGCAGGAGTGGCGGGCAGGCCGCAGAAGGCGTGGGGCCGCGACAGCCGAGAGAGGGGCTGGATCCTGCCGACCGGCAAGCACCAACCGCGGGCCCGCGGGCGTCGGCTGGGCCAGCGCTGTCTTCACAGGGACGCGGCGGAATTCACAGTCCGGCACGCACCGGCGTCTCCCGGTAACCCCTCTGCTCCCCGAGGGCCCGGGCCAGCTCTGCCTGACAGGGACGGCGCCCGCCTGCCCGTTCGGACGGGACGGGTGGTGCCCCCCGCCCCGCGCTCTCATCGTCGCGGCGTGGGCCGCTTCCCCTCGGCCTCCCGGTGCCGAGGCCGGCCAGCCCTACCTCCGTGCTGCGGGGCCAGCCTCGCTGCGCCCAGGGCGAAGGCAGAGCCGGGCCAGGGCCCCCGGGCCGCCGCCGCCGCCGCGCCTGGGGCCGCGCTCCCACAGCCGCCACGCTGCAAGAGAGGACGGAGCCGGTCAGCGGGGGCGGCAGCGCGGGGGGGGGGGTGGCGTGGGCCCCGCTCCCGCCGCCCGGGCCCCGTCCCGCCGGGCCTCACCCGCCGCCAGCAGCCCGCCGCCGCGCCGCGCCCCCCGCTCCATGGCCGGGCCCCCGCCGCGCCGCTACCGCAATGCCCCGAGTAGGCGCGCCCGCCGCCGCGCCCGGCCCCGGCGCCGCTCCCCCGGCCCCGCCGTTGCGGGCCGTTGCGGGGGTTTCGGGGGGCGCTCGTGTGGTGAGGGCGGGGGGCGGCCGCGGGGCGAGGCGTTGCCATGGCTACCGCGGGCCCGGTGGCGGGGGGGGAGCGGGGGGGAGCATCACCGCGGGGCCCTACGGTACCCGGCGTGCCCCGCGCGGCGCCGGAAGTGAGTGTGCATTTCCGGCGGGCGCGAGCGCCGGGGTGGCCGCCGCCCGTCTCGGTGCCCGCTCCCCGCCCGCCGCCGCCGCCATGAAGGACGTGCCGGGCTTCCTGCAGCAGAGCCAGAGCTCGGGGCCCGGGCAGCCCGCCGTCTGGCACCGCCTGGAGGAGCTCTACAACAAGAAGTGAGCGCGGGGGGGCCGCCGCGGTGACACCCGCCCCGGGGCCCGGCCCCTCTCCCCTCGCCCGCGGCCTTGCTGCGGGGCCGGGCCTGGGCCTGGGCTGGCCCGCAGAGAGCGGGGCGCCGCGGGCCTCTCCCGGGGATCGGGCTGCTGCCCCCGGGCCTCCCTGTGTCCGTGCAGCCGTTTCACCGCCGCGGCTGCGGGGCGGGTTTCCGCGTTGTTTCCGGGGAGCTGCTTTATTTGGCGCTCTGGGGCGGGGGGGGCGCTGCCGCCGGTTCTCGTTTCTGCCGCGTCCCCGCCGGTAGCGCGGCAGCCGCGGGGGCGGGCGGGGGCTGGGGCCGGTGAGCTCACCGAGTTCCTGCTCCCCCAGGCTCTGGCACCAGCTGACGCTGCAGGTGCTGGACTTCGTGCAGGACCCCTGCTTTGCCCAAGGCGATGGACTCATCAAGGTGAAGCGCTTCGCTGTTCCCACGCGTTTTATCCCCGCGTAGCAGCGGCGAGCGGTGGTGGTTTGTACCGGTGAACAATGAGCAGTCTCCAGAGAGTTATTAAACTGAGAGACTTCAGCTCCTGGGCTTTACGCGCTAGATGTCAGCGTGCGGGAGTTGGTTGGTGTGTGAAAATTTGGCTAAAATTACATGTGTCCATTTCAGAAGCTTCCAACTCATCATTTCATTCCCTTAGGATTTCTGGGGGGAGGAGTGCAGAGGGAGCCTTTTTCTTTCCCTTTTGTAACAAAGGGCTTACGGCTGCAAGCACGGATGGATCGTCCAGCGCCCACGGGCGCGTCAGGGTGTTGGGTGGGTTATTGCGCCCGCTGCCTGGGAGCCCCTTCCCTCCTCGGTCCAGAGCCCCGTACTCCCTGCGCGCCGCAAGTAATCGTGCGCTTCCGCTCTCCTTTATGTTTCGGGCTAAAACTCAGTTACCCAGAGGCAGTTATTCCCAGAATAAAGGGCCGGGGGTTCCTGGAGGCGGTCCCCTTTCCGAACGCGTGCAGAGAACTGCGAGGGCGTTGGGCCTGTGCTTCTCCTGCCGTGACAACCGAAGCGCCCGCCAGGCCAGCCTGTAGCGGGGGGCCTTGCGTTCGGTGCCTGCCAGCCCGGGGGTTTCTTGAGTCGCTCCTTGCCGCTGGGAGGAGACTGCAGAGAGAGTGATCTGAAGTGAGCAGTTCTGGGATCCTGGGTTCCGCAGAGCGTAGGCGTTTCTGTACTGGCTGCGCGCTGCTTTGCTGGAGGAGTGAGTTGGAGTGCGGTGAGGGCGAGTGGCGTGGCTGAAGCACAGCGTGTTTGCCCTGACTGTTGGTGTCTTTGTGCCCGCAGCTGTACGAGAACTTCATCAGCGAGTTTGAACACAGGTGAGGCTGCTTGCCTGGGAGCTTTTGGGTAGCCCGCTGTTGCCTGAGCGCGTTCTGACCACGAGCTTTCTGTCCTAGGGTGAACCCCTTGTCGCTGGTGGAGATCATCCTTCATGTGGTCAGGCAGATGACAGGTAAGCGTCCTCCCCGTTCCTTCCCGTGCTCCTGGCGCCTGACGCCTGGGAAATTGGCCCGGTTAACAGTGGCAGCTGCGGTGTTAGGCTGCTGGCTTTCTGCTGTACTGGACAGGGAAAGCCCTAGCTGTTTCTGGAAAGCTGGAATAAGCGCTGCCGCACGGGGCAGCGAGCCTGCTGGCTCTCTGGGGGGCTGGCTGGTGGGCAGAAGGCCCGGCCTGCCGTAGCAGCGTCTTGGGAAGGGTGAGTGGCACGCTACAGAAAAAATGTGTTCTGGTCTTCATGACTCCAGTCAAAGGATATGTTTCTAGGTTGAGATTTAGTTCCACGGAAATTCCTGCTATTGCTGCGTTTTCTCTTTCCTCTCCTTCAGATCCCAATGTGGCCCTTACCTTTCTGGAAAAGACTCGAGAAAAGGTATTTTTGAAATCGCTCTTTCTGGTAGCCCACCTGCAGGAATCGTTTTGCGTATAATCGTATGTGGTGTAGCGGAAGAGGCAGGTGTGTGTGTGTTGGAGCCTGTGCTGCAGAATGCCTGCTCCTTTTCTCGGTGAACGGCTCTGTATTTTAGTGCAGGGCCCTGCTAACAAATGAAATGCATCCAACACAGTCCAGGTTCTGCGAGCCCACCTGGCTGCAAGGGTGCCGCTCTCTGAACGCTGTCTCTGTGTGACCGCAGGTAAAAAGCAGCGATGAAGCTGTCATTCTGTGTAAAACAGCCATCGGGGCGCTCAAGCTGAACATCGGAGACCTGCAGGTCACCAAGGTGAGGCGAGGACCGGAGCAGATCCCGTGCTCGCCTGTGCCGGCGTGGTGATGAGCTTCAGCAGTTCCTACGGCACAGACGTGCCTGTGTCTGTGCTTCCGTTCTGAACGAGATGGCGACAGATCTGCAGCTCCTGGGATTTCTGGGAAGGCCTGTGGTTCTGCTTCACATCTCTTAGGCCGTAGACACGCGTGTCTACTGCTTGTGGCCAGCTCTGTGGAGTTTGTCAGATTCGCGTGCGCGCAGCCTTTGAGGGGCTGTTGCCTGCGGGCGGCCTGCAGCCGGTCACTGCAGCTGCTGGCGTGCACAGCTCGGGAGAGAGGGAAAAGCTGTCTCGCTGTACTCCAGCGCGCAGCGTAGAGGCCCGCGTGAATGCGTGTGCCGCTTGTTGGCGATGCGCTGATGATGGCTGAGGTGTAACTTCCTGGGCTAAGCATGTTGCTTGTTTCATCTCTTGGCTTTTTTTAGAGTCATCTCCTAAAGCCGAGGGTGTTTTTCGTGCCGTGCAGCTTTATGCCTCCTAGAGCTACTGCAGAGTTGGTGGGCTCGGGTGTGAGTGCAGGCACTCTGTGTGTGTGTGTATTTAGGTGTATCTGCAGGGTTGTTTCTGGAGGGTTTGGGGTTTCTTTACCTAACTGCTGTGCAAAGGAAGAGTGCCATTGCTTTGTTTTTTGTACTGTGGGCAGCGGCTTTGGCAGTGCTCTCACCCGCTTTACTCTGGAGCGGATGGTACTTCTGCAGCGCACACGGGTGCCGTAATGCTTACGTGGGAGCACGGGTGTGTGTGAGGCTGCCTTCGCCCGTGACAAACGGGTTTCCACCCTCTAGGAGACCATCGAGGAGGTTGAGGAGATGCTGAACAACCTCCCTGGGGTGACCTCGGTTCACAGCCGCTTCTACGATCTCTCCAGCAAGTACTACCAGACGATTGGGAACCACGCCTCTTACTATAAGGACGCTCTGCGGTTCCTGGGCTGCATCGATGTTAAGGATCTGCCGGGTAACTCCTCCTTTGCCAAGCAGAGAACCTCCCAGTTCTCATTCTCTGTTTCGTGACTTCAGTCTAAATAAATGCCCTGGCAGAGGACCGGTGTTCTCGGCGTCGTTTTGGATCTGCCGTAGCTGTGCCAGGGTCTAGCTAGAAAGAGGAAGAACCACACGAGGAATGGCCGAGCAGGGTTCAGCTCCTCGGCTGCGCTGAGGTGGTGGGGGGGAGGAGGTGCTCCCCCTAGAAGGGATAGTTTCTTCTAGTTCCCAAAAATCTTCAGTATAGATTCAAAAAGTGGCCCTTTTGTGCTACTGCTGTGGTCGCTGCAGGCTTGGAAGAGGATGAGGAGGGGGGCTGGGAGTGACTTGGTACAGGCACAGAGAGGAGGGTGAGGGAGGGGTTCATGGGGCTTAGGCTGCTGCTTCATCCAAACTATTTCTCTTGGTTTGTGGGTTTTAAATTTTTTTTGTTTTTCTGTTTTCAGTATCGGAGCAGCAGGAAAGAGCCTTTACCCTGGGACTGGCAGGGCTCCTGGGAGAAGGTGTTTATAACTTCGGGGAGCTGGTAAGTTGGTGCTGCGTTGCCTCCCTTGGTGAGAATCAGGAACTGATTCTACCCCGTTAACTCCATCCTGCCTGGCCTCTGCAGCTCATGCACCCCGTTCTGGAGTCCCTGCGGAACACGGACCGGCAGTGGCTGATTGACACGCTTTATGCCTTCAACAGTGGTAACGTAGAGACCTTCCAGGCTTTGAAGTCGGCGTGGGGCCAGCAGGTGAGAGAATGATTTCCCGTATTGCTGAACGGCTAGGTGTGATGTTTATGGAGTACACTTAAATTCTGTAGACCTTTATCTTAAGAATTACCGTTGCTGGCGCGTTGGTATAGTTCTGTTCACAGCACAGTAGTTCATCTTGATGTGTATCATTAGTTTTCTTTTGGCTTCCCTCTGGTTAGGTGAAGGAAGTGAAGAGAAATCCCTTGCGATCCAAGGGGAAAGCAAAAACATCATGCAGTCCTGCACAGGAGGATAATCTCAGATTTAATTTCCGCAATGGCATTCACTCCCAGTATTAAACTGCTTCCAGTGTAAAACAGTGGCTTGTCCCTTATGTTCTGGAAGGTGTGAGGAAAGCAGCGGTGTTGGATATCAGCTGCACTGGCTGTGCCAGAAATTGCTGACGTAGCAGTAATTTACGTGTCGGCTTGTACGTCCCCTTGTGGAAGGCCGGGGCCTTTGGTAAAAGGTTGCCTGCTTTGCGAAGCGCTGCGTTTAACTGTGAAGTTCTTCTGATCCGTTTTACGGGACCGTTACTGGGTAGTGGGTCGGTGGTTATGGCCCCCTCCCTCGTCAGTGAGGGTAGAGGGTCCCCACGTACACGGTGTGCTGTTCTCCCCGGGGACAAGTAATAATGAACTTACTTGTTCCGTTTTATCCCCTTACAGCCAGACCTGGCTGCAAATGAAGCACTTCTGCTGCAGAAGATTCAGCTGTTGTGTCTCATGGAGGTGAGCCGAGACCTGCGGTTGTTGAATGTGGGAAACGGAAAGGGTCTGCTCCAGCTGCCTGTCGGCGGGGGTAGCTGTCGAGCGTTCCGTTCTCTGCTGCCTGCGTTCGTTTGCTCGGCTTACAGAAACTGGTGGGTGGAAATGATTGAGTACAAGTGTTGCCTCTAGATGGTGCAGAAGCGCTGCTAGGGAGAGCAGCCCTGAGCAGTGCCGCCGGCTGGCGCTTCGGGGGGCGCGCTCTTTCAGGTGGGGGGTGCGGGTGGGGGAGAGAAGAGCAAGCTTTGTCTCTTGAGGCTGGTGTCTGAAATGATAGCTCTTAGTCTGTTCCAGTATAACAAGGATTTCTGCAGCAGAGTTGAAGTCTTAGCTTTGTAAGGACTGAAAATCCTGGTAGGTAACCCCAAACGTTTGAGCAGTTTCTTCCCTGTCACCTGAAGGCTTTGGCTGCGTTGCTAACAAATAATACGGATGTATAAACCGCTGTGGCCTGGGATCTTTTTCAAAAACCTGAACACCAAGGTACCTGGAGTGTCGTGTCCGTTTACACGCACCCACGTACCAGTATGTGCGTGTGTAATGTGTACGTGCATCCCACTCCTGGTGTTTGACGGTGAGCGCGTTTTACCACCCATAGCCGCTGCGTTGTCCCAGGGATCTGGTACGCGCCGAGGCGTTTCAGCAGGTTGATCTGCTTTCTTTGGAGATGGTGGCGTTGCCTAGGAAATCTGCTGCTCGGACTGGCAAAGCGTGTCTGGAGGAGGGAGGGGTACTGCTCCCTCCCGTGGACGGAAATGCGTTTTTCTCTCAAGTATTTTGATTAAAGATGAGAAATGCAGTTGGTGCTGCAGATTGAGAGCTCAGCAGGGCAGGGTGAGGGAAGCTGTGCGTACTGTTGGAAAAAATGACAACTGTGTGGATTTATTTCTGGTTTCTTTATGTGAATCCAGATGACTTTCACCCGGCCAGCCAATCACAGACAGCTCACATTTGAAGAGATCGCGAAGAGTGCCAAAGTCACTGTGAACGAGGTGAGTTCCCTTTAGACAAACTGCTTTGTGTCTGGGAGCCGAAGATCTAAAAGTGTCTGGATAGACCTCCTGCCACAGGCAAGCTCTAAGTAGAAACCTGCTCCCTTGTTCTTGTGCTTTTGGAGAACTTTTGGCTTTGTTAGGAAGGAATTAACTGCTTGGTGCTCCTGTTTCTTGGTAAATAAGCTTTTAAGACTCTGACTAAAAGTCTTCAGGAAGTTGGACGAGAGCTCTGTAGGCAGTGTGTTCCACGTGCTCTGGAAAGCAGGCCTTTGGCTTAGGTTATGCAAGGCCCTGCCGCGCCGGCCTGAGTGTTTCCAGCAACGGGAAATGTCACTGGTGGTTAATTTTTCCCACGGTGAAGAATTTTCTTCTGTTATCCAGATGGAGAGCTCGCTGAGGCAAATCCTGCCTGTGGTCTTTTGTCCTATCCCTGTGTCCTTGTGAAAATAGCTCGTCTCCCGTGTTACTGCCTCTTAGGTACGGGAAGGCTGTGGTGAAGTATCCCCAGGCTGCCTCTTATTTAGGCTGAACAAATAAAACTTCTTCATGATGTCAAGTTCTCAGCCTCCTAACCTTGGTGGCCCATTGCTAGATTCTCTCTGGTTTTGCAGGGCCCCCCTTCGAAAGGGGGTGGTGCGAGCTGGAGGGGATGTTGCAGGTGTGCTCCAGCAGGTGCCCAGTGGAGCAATCACGTCCTTTGATGCGCTGGCTGTGTTCCTCCTCCTGCAGACCGGGACAGTTCCCCTTTGTTGCTATGGGGGCAGAGCCCTGGCCCTTGTGCAGTTTGCCGTCCCCCCAGGCCCGGCGTGCTCCGCTGGGGACGCTCGGCGCGTACCGCAGCCAGCCAGGCCTCCGTCTGTGCTGTTGGGGGCGTTAGTGTCACGTGCAGGACTCTGTGCTCACCTCCAGCGTATTTCGTGGTGCGTGTCAGCCCAATCTATCGAGCTTCCTCGTGGTGGTAGCTCTTATTTCCGGCACGCCTACCTCTTCCAGCCAGGTTGGTGTTGTCTGTGACATTGTAACCCAGCTAGCTTGAAGATAATTACAGATAATTCGTTAGTGTCAGACCTGGTATCAATCCCTAAGAAGCACTACTTGTGCTGAAACGCTACCCGCTGCCGTTTGAGCTCGGTAGCTTAGCCGACTTCCCGCTTATCTTGTTCTGTCTGTTCCATAGCTCGTCAGCTTCTCCGCAAGGATGTGGTTCTCAGCAAGGACGGGTAGAGGTCTTGCTGAGCATTTAGCAAAAAGAACGGTCCAGGGCACCTACAGCGCGCTCTTCGACCACTGAGCACGTTGTTTAACTTGAGAAGGCAGTCATATCGGACAACCGCATCTTGCCCGTGGTAAATCCACGCTGACTCCTTCCAGTTATCTTGTCCTTCCTGGGATTTCAGAGGAAAGGAAGGAAATCTGCTCCTAGAGAAGTCTCTCCTGTATATTCAGATGTCGATTCTCAAGGCAGGATTAGAATCAGAAGAGAACGGATGTGAGAGGCTGCAGCTGCTCTTGGTTTTATTGCGTGTCATAAGCAGGCTTCCATGAGCTAGTGCCATTTAAGGTTTTATTCATCTCGGGGGAAATGGAATGATTCTCAATTGTCTTCTTGAATTTTTTTTAATCACTTTTAGGTGGAGCTGCTGGTGATGAAGGCGCTCTCGGTAGGCTTGGTGAAGGGCAGTATTGATGAGGTCGATAAGAGGGTGCACATGACATGGGTGCAGCCACGCGTGCTGGATTTACAGCAGGTAATGATCAGCTGGAACACTGAGCCAGCGTTAACATGTTTTCTCGTGTGAAGTGAGCTGGAAATCAAAGTAAGGTCTATGGTGTGTCACTGCGAATGCAAGAAGCACTAAGTAGGGAGATGCTCAGGGAACGAGGAAGCCTATCATCTTTTCTTCATTCCTGTTGACATTCCTGCCTTTAGCTCTTCCCTCGGTGCATTTTATACCCGTGTTTTGCGGTAAGTAGAAACCTGTCAGGAGAGGGAACAGAACCTCTTCCCAAAGCCACACAAGCACCATAAAGCACAAATGCTGTGGCTGTTTCCCAGAGGATGCCGACACCTGTGTGGCTGCTTCAAGCCTAAATGCATGGGAGAAGTTCAGAGCGATAGAGACAGAGTTCTCCAGTTCATCCTGGTAATGTTTTAGGAGACAGTATAGGGTGCCTCTAAATCTACCTTTGAACAAACTGCCAGTATGTAGAAAACTAGGTGCAAACAGCTTCCCTTCTGCATTTCAATTTAATGTCAAGCGTTGCTGTTCTGGTGGTAATAGACGTTAAGTAGCATCGCTTTTAGATGTATGGGGTTTTGAGACGTTCTTTGGGATCCCAAGTGTTGGCCCTTAAGGGCGACTTCTGTCGCTGAGGCGTTAAAGTTGCTGTGGGCTTGCCTTGCAGATCAAAGGGATGAAAGATCGCCTGGAGTTCTGGTGCACAGATGTGAGGAGCATGGAGATGCTGGTGGAGCACCAAGCTCATGACATCCTAACATAGAGGACCTCGCGCTACCCCTGGGAGAGTGATTGCTGCTGCTGCTGCGCAGCGCCCAGACCACTGACTCTACTGAATTCTGTTGAAGGGAGGGGGTGGGCAGAGGGGGAACAGCTTTCTGATGTTCGGAGGAGTAAGTGGCCTTCTGCTGGGTAACCCTTTGGTGCTCGGGGTCAAGATTTCCCTACGTGCTAACGTGAGCGGCACTGAGCGCGAGCTGCCGTCCCGCTCTCGCGGAAGGAGGAGGAAGGCTCCGCAGTGCTTGGTCTGTCGGCCTCGTTGCCGAGCTGCTGCGGGAGGGAGTGATGCTGGTTGCGTGCTGCAGGAGTGGAGGCTGTTTGTCAGGTGAAGGGGCAGCAGAAGCTCCTGCGTACATCGCGCTGGGGAGGCGCCTGACCAGTACGTGGTGTTCCTTAGCGGTACTGGCCTTGGGATGCCACGACCTTCCCGTAGCCTCCCCCTGCCCCGCAGCAGCCCAAAGGTGGCGTTACTGAGATCACCTCTCCGTTTGGCCTCTCTCTCCCCAACCCTCCTCCTCCTCTGCAGTAGAGGGAGTGTTTGCTCCAGCAAAGGGTTTTCCCAGGATTGGATGTGGTTTACGTGCTTTTGGGGGTGGTTGTCTTTTACAAACACTTGTGCTAAAGTGAGGTGCAGCAGCACTGCTGGAATAAACTTCTCTGCCTTCCCTTTTCTGTAGTTCTGTGTTTGTCACCTCCTGACTTGCGGTGGAGCCCCTGAGCTGTTTAACCAAGCGCTTCGCGTAAGCTTCCTTTGCAAAAGCAGAACGACGCGGACCTGAACGCTGCTAATCGCCGGGGGATCAGTATGTCCCGTGTTTACCCTGTGTGCCTCGGTATGCGCTTCGCTGCCCAGTTCCTCTTTGCTGCGGGAAGCCGTGCTCCTGGCGCTTTTCTCAGGTTGAGTAGGCACTACCGGCTGAAAAGTCCTAAATGTGGCCCGAAACAAACTTGTTCCGCTTTTCCCTCCTAACAGCGGCCACTTCGAATGCTTTCTGTAGCATAACTGTTTTGCCCTGCTGCTGCCGCGGTGCCTGTGTGGGGCTGGAAGGTAATTGCGCACAGCCGGAGTTTGAAACACGCGGATGGGAGCTGGGGGCTGCCTCCCGGTGTCCGTTTGGAGGCGCAGTTCTCCTGGTTGTAAGGCAGTAGTAGCAAACCACTGCACTGCGGTTTGTAACAGCAACTTTAAATGGAACGCAGCGGTGGTCACAGCCACGCAGGGCTGACCCAGACTGCTCTGCATGGACAAGGATGCCTCGGGCAAGGGAGGCTTCAGCTTTTAAAATAACAAAGAAAGCAGACTGTCGGACCCTGTACCTGGCCACCCTCCGCTCTTCGGCCTCTGGTGGGCTCTGGCCTAAAGTTCTTGGTCTGGAGGTCAGTGCTGGGGGCCTGGCTCTTCGCTGCCGGCCCCCCAGGGTTACTGTTCTGTGCTGCCCTCGTTGGGGAGGGCGTTGGACCGCGTTGTGTTCTCCTCCCGTGTTGTGCAATTTGGCTTTGTTGTGCTTTAACCGCAGCCAGCAACTAGGAACCACGCAGCTGCTTGCTCACCTTCCCCCTCCTGAGCGGGGTGCGAGAGGGAATCGGAAAGAAAGGAGAACTCCTGGGTGGAGGTGAGTGAGGACGGCTTACTAGGACAGCAGAAGCAGAGAGTGTGTATATATGTTAATAATAATAGAGTGTAGAAAGTGAACGATGCACAGTGACTGCGTGAAGACTGACACAGCCCACCCCGAGCAGCGGTTACGGATCACCGGATCCAAGAGTGACGTTGGAATAGGCCTGAGCGGCGATCTCGGAACAGCCACTTCAGGAGGAAGGGAGCTGCCCCTGGCCAAACCCCCCCCTTACACACGGAGCCTGCCGTCTGCGGTACGGAACCCTTCCCGTGGGCAGTCTGGGTCAGCCGCCCCGCTGTGCCCTCCCAGCTCCCTGCACCCGCGTGCTGGCGAGACCTGGGGCCGCTGGAGAAAGCCTTTGATGTCTCAGCAACGACCAAGAACCTCAGTGCGTTATCGACTTCTTCACGTACCAGATCCCGCGCTACATCCAAACCACAGCAGCTACTGGGAAGAAAAATCGGCTCCATCCCAGCTGAAACCAGCACAGACTTTCCCCCGTTCATGGTCTCTCTTGTCTGCCAGCTGCTTTTCCCGACTTCAGAAGAGAACGCGGAGCAGACGAGCGTTCTCATCAGGACAACGCACGCTTTATTTCAGAGCTAAGGACGGGGAAAAGGGCTTCGAAAAGGATGATCGCCTTACTGGTGTCATGTCCCTGCATGCTGGGAGCGAACGCAGTGCCAGCTGTGCGGCAAAGCTAACGCGTTGTCGGGCTGCCGTCGCTTTGGATGAGGAGCAGAGAACCCTGAAGTGTTGCTGTTGAAGTGGCGCTGAAGTCCCCTCCTGAGAGTACTCTGACATCCCTCGTGTACTGCGGGGAGCGCTCGCCTGTGTGTGATTTTTTTTTTTTTTTTTTTTTTAGCAGCTCGCTGGGGTGAGTGCGAAGGCCTGCAGCCAAAGAGAACTATGGCAGTTGTGTGAGAGGGTTTTCCAAGCTATCTGTAAGTATTTGCTACTCAGACCTTCCTGTGTGGGAGCAAGTGCCGGGTCTCCGCTTCCCTAACACAAATAATTTGGGAAATTTGGTGTCTGGGGGTGGAGCAGTTCCTCGTGCAGGAAGAGAAGTCAGATATGCAGCACCCAGGCTGCAGACCCTTTAGAGTGGCACTTCCAGCCTTTCGGTACTTTCTCGCAGGGAATTTAACTTGATTTTTGCCTCCTTGCCGGAGCCGTGCTGGTTCCTTGGTGTCTGCCCTGGGCTTCGCCGCAAGGGTACCAGCGAAAAGCTGGGTGGGAAATGCTGCGGGCTTACAAAGGGATCCCGCAGGGTTACGGGTCCGCTCCCCTATGAACAACCACGGGGTCGAAACACAACCAACGAGCCGTTACGCTGGATGCTAACGAGGATTTTAATGAACAAACTCCGAGGGTTCCCTCCTGGTGAAGATCTGTTCTGTGGCCTTGTCTTCACTCATACTTCTGCTTTCCACGGGCTGCAGGTGGTTCTTGCCGCTTCCTAATCGGATCTGCTCTTGTAGTGCTCCAGGTGTGCCAGGATCCAGGCTGTCGGCGCCAGGAAGCACACAAACATCGCAGAAAGCGCGATGACTTGGTCCTGCGGCGGGAGAAGAAACGGGAATTGGTGGAATGACTGCACGATGGCCATGTTGCACGTGGGCTTCCTGGGGCAGTTGCAACGGATCAAGCGCGCTTGTCCGCGCTCCTTGCTCTTCCCAGCCCCGTGGCGGTCAGACGGACACGCCGTGGGAGGCAGGTCTGGGGACGCACAGCGGTTTCCGCCGGCTGTGGGCCCAGCAAGCTGCTCTCTGGGTTGGTTTCCCTCGCCCAGTGATACGGGGAAATCGGAGCAACTTGTGACCTTCACTCAGCAGCGGGGCTTGGGCTGCAGGGTTTCCAAAATGAGCTGTGCCTGACTTTCAGATGACTTTGCGGTGTGAATTACCGCCAGCGGTAGCCTATTTTGGGTGCACCGGGGCAGCGCTTAACCCTTTGCGGGGCCACCTTTACTTCTTTCTTTTTATTTGGCTAGGAAAAGAGTCTCCGGGCTCATGAGGCCCTTTGTCGCAGACCTTGGAAAGGCAGCGGTGGGTCAGCTCCACACGCGAGGGGAGGAGGCGAAACCCAGCTGGGATTTCTGGTGGAAGCTCCGTTTTCCCAGCTCCTGTCCCCCAGCCCTGAAGGTCTCAGCAGCTGCAGCGGGTTTGGTGGCCACCATCCCCTGGGGGAGGGAAGATGGGGGGACCTGCACGCCCTGGCTCTGCGGTGGCAGCAGACCCCTGCCTGCGGGGAACCTGCTTTGGGGTGAGTGTCCTGTGGAAGGGGAGCGGGGCAGGCCTGTCCCGGGGCTGGCAGGGTGCCTTGAGGGACTGTCACCTCCTTCTGGGGGTCCCCAGCCTGCCCCATGGCTCAGCCCCCCTGGGCACCCCAGGCTGCTGCAGGGGACCCTCGGCAGGTGCCCTAAACCCCGAAGGCTAAAAAAGGGGCTGAAAGGATAAAACAAAACGGAAGCGAGAGCCCAAAGGCGGGGAGCAGGGCATGCACCCCCTCCTCGTGGGGCTATACCCTCAGCTCACACTGCTCCGGGGCACCTTTCCTCCCCCTCCCCTTTTGCCTTCGCTCCCAACAGAAATAATTTGGCTATGGTCAGTGCCCCTCTACCCGGCCGTCGCCTGGGAACAAGTGCCCTCCCCACCCCCTTTTTTCTTTCCAGCCCCCACAAGCTACTCACGGCAGCAGAGAGCTGGTGCTCGGGCGGTTTGGAGCTGATCCGCGCCCGGGGGACGCGCGGGGCGCGCAGCACGGCGGCCAGCAGCCGGGAGCCCCGCTGGACGCCCCGCATGGCAGCGGCTGGGCGAGCGCGTTGCCCTTCGCTGCGGCCGGGCTGCAGCTGCCCAGCTCGTCACCGCTGCTGCCGCCCCTCGGCACGGGGCCTGCCGCGCTCCCGGGGCCGGCAGCGGAAAACCCTTAAAAGGCGAGATTTTCCCTAACAGCTCACTGCTTAATTTTTTGTTTTCTTCCTGATTTTCCCTCAGCAGCACCCACCTCCCCATGCCTCTGAGGTCACAACCCGTGTCCCCAGCCAGCAGTGTGGGACCTCTCGGGGATGCTCTGTGGGAGAGCAGACCTCCTCTTCTCTCAGGATTTTGAGAACTTATAGCACTCAAACCACAATGGATTTATTTTTTTAAGCTGTTGCAAATGCCTGGTCTTTGGTTGGGGTGAGCAGGACCTTGCTGGTCCCACCCGTGCCCGTGGCCTCTCCATCTTCCTCAGCGCGGGCTCCGGCTCCTCCCCAGGCGGCGGCGGCGGCTGGGGCCAAGGCCGGCCCATCCTCTGAGCTGCTGGTGGGTCTGTTCCCGGCGTTTGATCGGGATGGGCTGGAGTCTGCAAAAGCAACTTCTGGCTGGAGAAACAGCTGCTGGTAAAGGGCAGACACGGCTAACGGATTTCCCTCGAAATTCCTAGAGAAACTTGTCTGTGCCCGGACTTACCCAGGAGAGGATCCTAGTGTGCTGAGGAGTATGGAAACAAAGCCCTCGAAGCCCCCCGTTCTGCTCATGGCTCCTTTGGAACAGCTGCAGTGGGGTTTGAGGAGGTTTGGGCTTGCTGAGAGAAAGGGCTTTTCTGAAAAATGAGCTTTTCGGCATTCCTCTGACGCAGCCGAGGAGGCCAAGCGCTGGGCCGTCGGCTCGGCTGCGGGGCGAAACGCTCTTGGCTGGTGTGCGGGCGGCGGCGGAGGGGATTCCCGCGGGGGCTGACTGGGACGGGCTGGGGCTGCCCCGCGCTCGGGCTGAGCTGGAGGATGGCTCCGTGCGGGATGGAGCGGGAGAGGCTGTGAGATGTAGGATCGAGTAGCACGTGGATCTGGGAGCCTCTGTCTCCTAGCAAGCGCTGAGAAGCGAGCCGGAGGCACGTCTGGGATCCGGAGGGAATACCCACTTGGATCTACAGTGATTGGCTCTTTTTTTTTTCCCCCCGCTCCCAGCTTGGGTCTGTAGCACAATACTTCTGCACTGCCCTATGCTTGCCGCGTTCAACGGGGAGTGAAAGCGTCTATGGAAAGGGCCGCCATCGCCCTTTGCCGAGGGGCGCGACGTGGGGTGGATTTTGTGGGATCTGCTTTTTGGGTCGCCCGTGGCACGAGGCAGCAGGAGCTTTGCCAGCTCCAGAAAGGTCGGCGGGGAAACGGAAAGCTCGAGCCTCTGCCGCGGCCAGAGGACGCGCGTGCGGCACGGTGACCGCTGGCTGTCTCGAGGGCTCGGTCGTGGATCTCTGCGGAGAACCAGAGCGGGGAGCCGGAGCCAGGCGCTCGCTGGCGCCAGACGGGCAGAGGGCTCAGGGGAGGGAAGTGGGGGAGAAGCCTGCCGAAGCTGGGATCTGGATCCGTTCCCTCCCAAAGCCGGCGAGGAAGAGGGTGGGAGCCCGGCTGGGACGAAGGGCGGTTATCGCGTGTGGTTCTTGCTGCGGCAGCGTGCGTGCTTCCTCCCCGCGCTCGGGCGGGACGGCGGCCGCAGCTCTCCGCCGGGCCCCCGCCGCGTTTCGCGGGTCATAGCTCATCGGAGCCCGCTTCCTCTCTCGGTTCCCCCTTCCCAGGCGCAGGGCGGCCCCGGATCCCTTGCGCTCCCACCGTGGGCGATGAGCTCAGCCGGGCAAACACCTGCACCTCAAGATTTGGTTTTTTATTACTGATATTTTTTAAGGAGGAGAAAAAAAAAAAAGTGATTTCCTTCCTTCCTTGTTTCTGGCTCCGTCGGGTAACTTCCGTCCTTCCCCGTGCGGGAGCCTCCGCCTGCGCGGCCCCAGCCCAAAGGCAAGAGCAAACCTCTCGCTTTCCGCGCCCCTTCAGTTTTGGTGGGGCTTTTTCTTCTTCCCTGAAGGCAGGAGGAGGACTTTCCTCACGCCAGGCGGTGTCCGGGGTTGAATCGTGAGAAAAGCGAGCGGCTGCAGGCGGGGAGGGATTTTGGGGAGCTCTCCCTGCCGCCCCGTGCCTCGCTCACCGTTTTGGGGTTATTCTGGTGCTCAGCGCTGCCCGGTGCAGCTGCCGCTCCCTCTTGTACGCTCCTTTTGATGCGTGTGTGTGTTTATATACGTATTTATGTATAAATGCACCTTTTAATATATATATAAATATATATCAATGCAATAAAAGGCTCCCACCGCAGTAACCGGAGCTGAGCTAGAGCTGGGAGAGCAGGGGGGGCACAGGGTGCAGGGAGCTGGGAGACGGGGGGGCTGCGGGAGAGCGTCGAACAGCGTCACGGAACAGCGCTGGGAGGAAGAGGAGGGAAGTAGAGGAAGGGGGCTGTGTTGTGTCGGGAGAAGCGGGCAAGGTCCTGTCACGGAGCAGGGAGCCGAAGAGGGAGGGAAATTGGGGAAGCGACAAAGCCGAGGAGTGGGTGAGGTTTGGGGGAGCCGGGGGGCTCGGCTGGAGCGGGGAGGGAAGGGGGGAGCTGCGACGGGGGAAAGGAGCCCGGGCGGAGGAGAGCGACTGAGGGGTCGGAGGGGCGGCCGAAAGCCACGGAGGCCCTCGGAATGCCAGGAGCTGGAGGCGGGCAATGCCCGGGGCGTTACGGGATGGGTACGGGGAGAGAGGCCGCAGGCAGCCCCCGCTTCGGGTGGGCGCCCGGCACGGCCACGCTCAGCCTGCCCCGCCGTTGTCCGGCCGACCCTTGTCCCCAGCTCTGTTCTGTTCTGCAGCTCGCGCTGGCGAAATGGCCGACGGCAGAGAGGACCCCGCCGTGTTCGCCTCCGCGTCCCTGCCCTTGGACCCGCGGCTGCTGGCCACGGTGACCAACGCTTACCTGGGCACGCGCGTCTACCGGGACGTCCTCCACGTCAACGGCGTGTACAACGGGGCGGCGGGCGACACGCACCGCGCCGATGTCCCCAGCCCCGTCAACGTTCGGATGACAGCGCCCGGTGCCGGCAGCCTGGCTGAGACCTTCGCCTTGGACACCCGGACGGGTAAACGGTGGAGCGCGGGCAGGGCTCGCCCTGTCCGGCCAACTCCTGTCGGGTCTCCGTCTTGGGCACCCGTCGCTCTTTCCTGGCTGCTGGCAGCCCTCTTCTGGGAGTCAACAGTCTCCTTGCCTCTTCCGCAAGCTTGCGTCTTTCCTCTCCCCGTTCTCTGTTTGCCTGTGAGGCATTGTTCTTCTGAAGTTGTGTCGGAGCAAGGGGAAAATTCCCCTTTCTCGTGAGGACAGAGCGATGTTCAGGCTGTATCCCGATCCCTGCTGGAGCCAGGCTTGGCAAACACGGTTTAATCGTGAACCCTGATAAAATGTCGTGCAGCACAAACCGCTCCTCGGCAGCCTGGCCGGATTTGGCGGGTTAACAGTGCTGTCCGGTCAAAAGCTGTGTTTGATCCGGCCCTGGGAACGGCGGTTCCTTTGCCAGGAATTCCACAGGTTCCCAGCAGGACAGGGCAGAAACAGGAGGCTGGGGCGGAACACCAGGACAGGTGGTTCTAAAGGCTGACAGCTCTCGTGCCTGCAGGGACCTTCAGCCACGAGCTTCAGTCAGCCGACTACACAGCCACCCACCGGCTCTACGCTCATCGCTCCCTCGTCCACCTGATGGCCTTCAGCATCACCATCCGGCGGTCGGCTCGCACCGCCCGGCCTGTCACCGTCCGGCTCCAGACCCCATTTGTGCCGGAGAGCCAGGACTTGGACCTGAACCGGGGACCGGACTTCCAGGGAGCGCAGTGAGTTGGGTCACCGTTGTACAAGTCAACGAGTTGGGGAAGGCAGCGCGTCTGGAGGAGGTGACCTCCTGGGACCGGGAACCGGCCGTAAGGAGCATCAGTCTCCTGCGCTCCGGGGGCGGGACGGCAGCTGAGCTGCAGCGTGGGGACAGGGGAGCTTCCATCCCTTCCATCCCTCCCATCCCAGCTGGGAACGGGAGCCCGGGGGGAGGTCCGCTCTGCGTGGGTGGACGTGCACGGAGCCCTTTCCCAAATCCCTGCCATCTCCCACAGCTACGTCTTCGGGCAGACGCTGGTTCCCGAGGTGGAGGGGGGACCCCGCCCCACCGTTCACATGCTCTGGACTCCGGTGCCGCAAGCCCTGACGCTGCGCGGGGAGGAGCAGGAGCGGTGCTGGGAGTTCCTGACGGCCGTGGCCGAGAGCGAAGAGGAGGTGAAGAGGAGCTACAGCGAAGGGCTGGCCCTCGTCGCCGCCGGCGCCCTGCACTCCTCCCACGCCCGCGCGTGGGCCGCACTGTGGCGCGGGTGCAGCGTGGAGCTGGACGGGCCGCTGCCCCTGAGGCAGGCCCTGCGTGGCTGCCTCTACTACCTGCTGAGCGCCACCCCGCCCCGCGGCAGCCTGGGCGTCTTCCACGGCATCGGCCCCGGCGGCTTGTCCAACGGCACTCGCGGCGAGGACTACTGGGGGCACGTCTTCTGGGACCAGGTGGGTGGGGGCCGTACCGGCTGGTGAGTGGGGGCTCTGGGCAGCCGCTGGGACGGAGGAGACTCGGCGGGGACTGCTGGGGGGCCGCCTCCTCACCCCCACGTCGGGGTGGCTTGGCACCAGCCTTGTTGGAGAGCATCCTCCTGCTCCGTCGGGGACGGCTGCCCAGGAGCGGCTCCTCTGGGTTGTCCTGAAATCGAAGGCGCCCGGGGCTGCTGCGCAGCCATCGAGGGGCTGGGACAGACCCCACCGCAGGGCAGCCCCCTTCCCCAGGCCGAGGTCCGGGGCTGGGAGAGGTGGGGTTGCTCGCCCAGGGGAGCTTCGGTGACCGGCTTAGGGCATGGCCGGCGGCTGAGAGCCGTTTGAGACGCGCAGGTCGGGACCTGCCCTTCTCTTCCCGGCGGCGTCGGCGAGCCCTCTTGTTCCAGAACCGCTGAGGAACAGAAGCATGTTCTGTGTCGGGCATGTCCAGCCGCCACGCACGGGTTTGGTGTGTACTCGAGGTGCCGGCTGGGCCGGTGGCTTTGCCCCCGCCGGAGCCGTGGATCTGCCCTCGCAGCCGTGCAGCTCCGCGGGTGCACGGCGCAAGCAGGAGACGCTGCGGGGTGGCGCTGAGGGTCCCGTGCCAAACGTTGTCTGGTCTTTTGGTGGGCGAGGGCCTCTCGGTGCTGCGTGCTTTCCTCCTGGGGAGGCGTGCGGCTGCGACCCCCTCAGAGCCTCCCTGCCTTCCCTCCCTCGTGCAACGGGACGTCCCGCTGGGATCATCCCGGTGAGACCCCAGAGAGCAGCGGGCACGGGCAGGGGCGTCACTCGTGGATTTGTCCCTTTCAACGAGCCCACGGGACAGCGCCTTTCGATGGTGGCAAGAGCGCAGTCAGAGCATTTGGGGCGAGGGGGAAACTGGCGGGAGCGTTTGGGTGCCCCACAGCCAGTCCCACCGCCCTGTCCTGCTTGGGTGTTTCCAGGACACCTGGATGTTCCCGAACATCCTGCTCTTCTATCCCGAGGCTGCCCGGGCCATCCTGGAGTACCGGATCCGTACGCTGGAAGGAGCCTTACGCAACGCGCGGGAGCAAGGCTACAAGGTGGGGGCTGCTCCTCTCTGCCTCCGGTTTTATCTGTGGCTGTGGGCAGGCGTTGCCTGCCGGGGGCTGGGGCAGAGCCCCTCGGGGTGTGCTCGGCCCCCTCACGGGCGCCTGCTCCCGGCAGGGCGCTAAGTTCCCGTGGGAGAGTGCGGCCACCGGCCGGGAAGTCTGCCCTGAGGAGATCTACGGAGCCCAAGAAATCCACGTCACCGGGGATGTCTCGGTGGCCTTTGAGCAGTACTACCGCACCACGCAGGTACGGGAGCGCGTGCCAGCCGTGACCGGCACCGTCCCTCCCCAGAGGAGCTCTGCCGTTGTCCGCTCCTGCCAGAACGGCCGGTGGCACCCCGGCTCTCTGCTTCATCCCCTGTTCTTGCTCCTCACGGGCCGCTCAGCATCCTCTCGGCTCGCTCCAGGCCAGTTTTCCAACCTCTTCTCCTGCTACATCCCTCTCCTCAGAGCTCCTGTCCCGCTGAGCTGGGGTCTGGCTGGGTCTCCCTCACGCTTCTCCCTGGCTTTGGCTCCCTCCAGGACCAGAAGCTGTTCAGGGAGGATGGGGGCTGGCGGCTGGTGGGTGCCGTGGCCGAGTACTGGTGCAGCAGGATGGAGTGGAGCGAGGAGGAGCAGTGCTACCACATCAGAGGTATGGCTGCGGCCCTGGGCCTGTTTGCAGGGACGGGGTTTGCCCTCCTCAAGCCGCTTCCCCGGGGCGGGGTGCAGAGCCACGCGGACCCTCGGGAGCGCTGCGGTGCGAAGCGTCCCCTTCCTCTTTCTGCAGGTGTCATGCCCCCGGATGAGCATCACTGCCGCGTCAACAACTCCGCTTACACCAACGCCGTGGCCCGGCGCAGGTAACGCGCACGCCTTCGTGAAGCGTCGGCCTGTCTCTCTTCCTCTCGGCCTGGGAGCCTGGCTGGGGTGGGAGGCGGCAGGGCCGGGATGCTCCGCTCCTCTCCTCTCCTCTCACCCCTCTGTCTGCGCTGGCCGCCGTTGCCAGCCTTTGCCGTGGTCCGTGGAGGGTCCTCTGCCCCGGTTCAGGCGTCCACGTCAGGCCGAGAGGGATTTCACCTCACGGGAGGGTTTCTCCCGCTGCCATTTGTGAGATGTCTGCACAATCAGCCGGCTGGAGACACCCGAAGCTGGAGGAGCGGGCTCCCCGCTCCAGCGACGAACGCTGTCGCCCCAGGCTCACGCTCTGACCCGTGTTGTTTCGGAGAGGCTCTTTCTCTGCACTTACGGCTCAGTCAGTTCTTTCTGTTCCCTTTCTTCCCTTCCCCTCCCTGAGGGGTCACGGGCACCCGTGCTTGACACAAAGCATTGTTCTCCCTTCTCTGCAGCTTAAATTTTGCGGCTGATCTTGCTCGGGACTTGTCGATCCCCGTGCCAGAGGAGTGGGTGGACTGTGCCAACAAAGTCAAAGTGCCCTTTGATGCGGAGAAGCAATACCACCCCGAGTACGACGGTTACAGCCCAGGTCAGCGTAAGGGCGGCGGCGGAACTTTGCCCGGCTGGCCCCTGCTCGCTCTCTGCTGGGGCTCTGGCTGGATCGAAGCTGGGAACGGCGGCCAAACGCTTGGGCAAAGGAAAGATCTCCAGTGTTGGTCGCCACCAGCCTGGGTGCCGTCACGTTAGGGCTGCCGCGCTGTCCCGCTGCGGTGAATGAGAAGCAGCTGCTCTGCCTCCAGCACGGCAGCCGCGCATTGCCCTCCCCGCCCCGTCCGTGTGGTGTTTGCTGTCCCACACCGACGATTCCGCGCGGGTTTGCTCCCCGACGCCCTCTCTGCCGCTTATTCCCGGCTGGCACGCGTGGTCTGTGACTCCTCTCCCCAGGCGAGCCCGTGAAGCAAGCTGACGTTGTCTTGCTGGGGTTTCCCCTGATGCACCCCATGAGCCCCGAGGTCCGGAGAAACGACCTGGAGATGTACGAGCCCGTCACGGAGCAGGATGGGCCGGCCATGACCTGGGTAAGCATGGCGCATGGCCCAGGGTGGGATTCATCCGCGAGGCCGGGGTTTCCACCCGAGCCCGGCGATGGGCAGGATTCGGGGGACGTGCTTGGGGGGAACGTGGGCAGCTAGCGCAGAGCAGATGTGTGCTGAGGGTGGCCGCTCCGCTCAGAGGGACGCCGGCGCGGTGTCACCGGGGCTTTTGCCGTAGTGTGACCCCGGGGGAGGCGGCAGCTGGCGAAAGGCCGATTTCCTCTCCGCAGAGCATGTTTGCGGTGGGCTGGCTGGAGCTGAAGGAGGTGCGCAGAGCCCAGAGCCAACTGAACAAGTGTTTCAGCAACATCACGGAGCCCTTCAAGGTCAGCTGCGCGGCGTGGCCGCTTCCCCGGGACAAGCGCTGCTTGCTTCCATCTCGCCCGTTCCCAAGTGGGTCCCATCGCACGGGGAGACGTCGCTTGGACTGGGGCCTGTGCTGACCGCGCTGGTGGTCACTGGGTCACTGGGGGTGGTTACACGGAGCTGGGCAGTTGTGAGCGGCAGGGAGGCATCTGCTTCCTACCAGGCAACGCAAAGCCACGGGCCAGTATCACGGTCAGCCCAGGCTTCCTCCTGCCTGCCGGGGACAGGAAAGGGGAGGGTGGCACTTAGAGACCCACCGGAGCCCACCCACTGCCTGGTGCCAGGCCGGGCAGCAGGCATGGTCACTGCGGCCCCCAGCTACGCGACAGTGACAATGACAAACGCGTTCAAACCCGCGTATCCGTGTGAGGAGTGCCGACGCAGCCGCTGAGTCGTGTTTTTCTCTTGCCGGAGCAGATCTGGGTGGAGAACTCGGACGGGTCAGGAGCTGTGAACTTCTTGACAGGGATGGGTGGATTCCTGCAAGCTGTCCTCTTTGGCTACACAGGGTTCAGGTGAGAGCTGCGCTGTGTCTCATTTGGTTTCTAAGCAGCTACAGGATGCTCGAACCCTTGCTGTTGAGCTGGGCAGTGTGTTTTTACTCGTGAAAAAGAAAGGAGCTCGCAGCATCCAGAGCATCCTCCGAAGCCCCCAGCAGGTGACAAACAGACGGGAGCGGGAACAGCTCCGGAGGGAACGGGGCACAACTCGTCGCTGGGGGAGAACAGGGTGGAGCTGCCAGAAACGATGAGCTTTGGTCCGTTCCCCTCCAGCTGCGTCAGCGTTGGGAGCCACCGGCTTCCCCCCTCGTGACAGCTAGACCCGCACCGAGCTCTTCGCGCCACTGGCACCCTCGGGGACGAGGGACGGTGCCGTGCGATCTCGGGATTGTGGTCGCCTGTCCTCCGGCTTGGCCACAGCATCACCCTCCCCCCTTCAGAGGTGGTGTGGAAACGAAGCCCCCCGCAGTCCCCCGACGCGTCCTGCCCTCGGCACGCGGCTCTGCCAGCCTGTGTGGAGGAGAGCGCTCGGCGGGCATTGCCGCCACGTTAAAACGTCGCGGGGAAAACGCTCGTGTGGCTTCAAAGCCGTGTCTCGTACCTGAGGCAGGCTGGTGGTTTCAACCCTGAAGCAGCGGCCCCCTGAGCTTGTTCTTAGTTTAATTGAGGACGGATCGGACTGACGAGCCTTTTGATTTTCAGCGCGCTGTCCCGGCACTAACTACGTGTTTTCGCTCTGCCTGTGTGGCCAGCAGCCGCTGAGAAACCCACCAGTCTCTTGTGGAGCTGGGTGTGACTGCCGCGTTCCCGCTGAAAGCCGTAATCCCGGCTGTCGCGGGGCCCAGAGGTCTTCAGATGCCCTGCCCGTGTCCGGCTGCGCCCCTCTCGGCACCGGCTCGAGCCACGGCCTCTGGGGCTCCGGCCAAATGTCTGTAGATGTCGAGATGACACTGACGCAGCCCTCGAGGCCGTGCTTCTGCCGTGCCCGTGTCCCGGCTGGAGCGTTGGCCGGCCACGGAGGCTCTCCATCTCTTGGGTCCTTCCCGGACCATCGAGCCTGCTCAGCGGCTGGAGATGGTGTCCAAGGCTCTCACGCGCCAGGATTTGAGCAGGAGATAACAGCGGCTGTCGTCTTTCTTCATCCAAAGCTACTGCGCACAAAGGGGCTCTGTTTGGCTTTGGGCGGGGGCTTGGAGAAAGCGTTCAGGCTGTTTGCTTGGCTCTTACCTTTCGGAGAAGACGCACTTACAGCAGTGCTGGGTTTAAGCGGCTTTCCGTGGCGCCCACCCTTTGTTCCCGCTGCTGACGCACTCCTGCCTTTCCAGGATCACGAAGAGCGGCCTCCGCTTCAGCCCTGCCCTTCCCGATGACGTCAAGGCATTGAGAGTCACCGGCGTCTCCTACTTCGGCAACAAACTGAGCTTCGCCATCACCACGGAGGAGATGAGGATCGCGGTGACCGAGTCGCGCCGGGACGCTCCGGCGTCGCCCCTGGAAGCGGTGCTGGAGGAGTCGGGGCTGCGGCTTCCCCTGCGCGAAGGTGCGCTGCCACCGCCAGCATCTGGGGCCCGAAATACAGCCCATTCGGGGAGCAGCCGAGGCCGTTCCTCACGCAGGTTTGTGTTGTAGGGCAGAGTGTCTCCTTCCCCACGGCGGCCGGCTGGATCCAGAGGTTGTCACCCCCCCGGGCGCCTTGAACCCTGGCTGGTTTGGGCTCTGCGTGAGGGACGCTGAACCCATCGAGGTGGCAGGAACGCGCTGCGGAGCGCGGGTGTGGGCGGGGGGGAAGGTAAACGTGGGGTGGGGGTGTCCCAGGCCGTGCCGCAAACCCTGAGCCCCGGGGAGCGGTGCTGGGCTCGGAGCCCTCACCGTGGCGGGGCTGCCGGCAGCTCCCCGAGAGATGCTGAGCGTCTATGCCTGCACTGGGGGGCACCGAGCCCCTTGCTCCCGCCCGCGTGCCTTCAGCATCTCTCGCTGAGCAGGGGAGACGACGTCAAGCCCGCGAGTGGCTATTTTAAACGCGTTTTCTAAACGCCCGTGAGTTATTGATGCTTTAAACGGCCGCGTTTACCAGGATGCCCCCGGCAGGTGAACCTGCGCCCTGCCCTGGGCCTCACCGCCTCCCGTGTCCAAAAGCGCGCAGCTCCCTTTGGTTGGAGTTATTTGGCGTAACGTCCTGCTTCTAACCCCTTCTCTGCGTTGCCATCGCTCTTTCCCAGCAGTTTGGGGGTTAAAGCCCTCGTAACTCGGTGTTTGGGGGCTGCGGGGAGCGGTGCCCCCCGACACGCGGCTGTGTCCCTCGCAGCATCCCCCATCCCGGGGCTGGCCGCGCTGCGCTTCCCAGCCCCACGCCCTCGCTGGAGCAGCCGTGGGCCAAGGCGAGCGGGTGGCACGGGCGTCCCCTGCCCCTCTCCCCGCAAACCCCAGGCATCTCAGCCGAATTTATAAAAAGCCCTGCGGCCGCTCCCCGCCGCAGCCGGCATCTGGGAACGCTTAGGGCAGGAGGCGAGGCGACTCCACCACCTTGTAATTACACCGGCGGTCCCTCGGGCCTCGTCACAGGTCACCCAGCCCCTAATTAGCGGGAGTTCTGGGCAGCGGGGCAGGGCCAATGGACCCCTCCGCCTCCTCGCCTCTGATAACGGCCCTGGGGGCTGCGTCTGGGGAGCTGGGGATAAAGCCTGGCGCTAAAGGGGGTCCCTGTCCCCAAAAAAGGCATCCTTCTGGTCCAGTTGCCACAACGAGCCAGCGCTGGCCTGGGGAGGGACAGCACAGAGCAGTGGGGTTCCATCCCGTGCTCGTCCCCTCTGTCCTTGCTGGGGGACGTCTGCTTTACTGCAATGAGTTTGCAGGTCTCAGCTCCCCTTGGAGGGGACGGCATCTCATCCGCTCGAGCGGGCCCCATGGGGACAAGGGGCTTCTCTGCTTCTCTCCCCTTCTCGGGCCCAGGTGGGGCCCCGCTGGTTTGCGGCTGGTTTAGGCTGGGTGGCTCTCAGGATGGTGGAGATTATTCCTTCTCCTGGCTGCACAGAGCACGATCAGAGCAAAAACCCCAAGTATTCACTGCACACAGAGGAGACTCGCGAGGTGTGAGATGTTTAATGATTTAAATAGTGATCACCGAGCCAGGGGGGAGGCTGTGTTCCACACAGTTAAAATTAAAAAAAAAAAAGCAGAATAAACAAAAACGAAGGAGCTGCCTGCAGAAGCGTGGCTGGGAGCCGGGGTCAGACACCACGGGACTGGGGGTGCCGAGCCGGGGGGGTGGGGGGAGACGCAGCGGCGCGGGAGAAGCCTGTGGGGCTGCCTCCCCCCGGCCACAGCCGCCCGGCGGGCACGAAAGCTTGCGGCCTTGGCCCTGCGCGGTGGCCGGGTTACGCTGGCCTGTCTAGGGTGGCCACCGGCGCTGCGAAGGAGCTCCTGCGAGCCCTGCGGTCAGTTGTCCTCGTCGCTGCCGCCAAACTGGTAGCTGAAGAAGCCGACGGACTCCTGGGCGAGCTTGGAGAGGTGGATGACGCCGGTGACGACCAGGGCGGCCAGCAGCAGCGGCAGCACCACACTGGCCGCCGTGGCCAGGGCGTTGTAGCACCTGGCCTTGGAGCTGAAGCGCCGAGCGGCTTCCACGTCCCCGGCCACTTTCCGGTCCCGCGCCTGCAACAGCCGAGAGACGGGGCAGCAGCAGCGCCCGGGCGGCCCCCTCCCCGTCCCTCCTCCCAGCCTGGTGACGTGGCCTCGGCACCCTCGCAGCCCGCAATTCAGCCCTCGGCAGCGATGCGCCGCCGGCCCGCTCCCCGCCAGCTGGGAGGGTGGCCATCCGTCCGTCCATCCGTCCATCCCAGGTTGCCTGTGTGCTCCCGCTCCCCGCCCAGCCCCGCTGTCTTTGCTGCTGGGATTTTCCTTCCCGCTCCCGTCGGAGCCTCGCTGGCTCCAGCCCTTGCGTGCCCCCATCTCTCCACCCCAGCCAGGTCCAGCTGGGGAGCTGGGGGAGCTCGGGCACTGCAGACCCCAGCATCTTCTAGGGAGCAGCAGCTGGTCCTCAGGTGGTGCCAGCGCTGGGGTGGGGAGGCTGTGGTCACCTGGGGGTCCCACGGCCCCTTAACAGGCGGCAGGAGAAGCGGGGGGGCTTTACCAGGAGCTGGCACCACCTGCAGCTGGTGCTGGGCTCTTGTCCCCCCTCCCAGCCCGCCCAGGAGCAGGATGCTCTGTGCCTCCATTTCAGGTGCTCCATGTCTCCTCGGGGAGTCCATCCCGTGGCATCGGCATGGGGGGGGCTCCCAGGTGACCCCAAATGTTCGCTCTCCCACTCCCACTCGGGACCCGGCCGGCTCAGCGCCTGTACCTTGACGGAGAAGGCGAGTGCCACGAAGCCAAGGCAGCAGAAGTTCATGTAGATGGTGTTGAAGATGGACCAGATGAGGTGGTCGCGGGGCGGCGGGGAGACCCGGACGGCGGGCGACGGCTCCTGCTTGTGTGCCGGCCTGGGCGGGTGGTCCTCCCGCGGGTAGGAGGTGTCCATGGCCACGGAGAGGGGCACCCCGTGGATCTCCGGCTCCAGCAGCCTGGCCGGGGAGGCAGGGCAGGGCGGCCCCTTTATACGGTTCTGGTCCGCGGCACGGCCCCGGCTCCTCTATATATAAACCCCAGAATTACAGCCCTCCTCGGGCTGCGGTCGGCGGGGAGGCTTGGCCCGGAGCGAGGACAAACAAAATCGGTTTCGCGGGCCCGTGCTGCTTTTTATACCCAGCCTTCCTCCCGCAACGAGGAGCGCGGGCGGCTCCAGCGTGACCGCAGGAGAGGCCGAGCGCGTGGTGGGACCACCAGGATGGAGCGGTGGGATGGCTTTGAAACCAAACGACCCCTGCCCCGAGGGGCCGGTACGAGGCGGACGCTGGGCGCCAGGATCCCTCGCTGTGCCGCCCCGCACCAGCACCTTCAGCCGTTCCCTCCCGGTGGTCTCGGCCGGGAAGACCCCTCCTTCGCAGCGTGGCTGAGCCGCCAGACGTGTGAAATGGGGAATTAATACCAAAATGTGGAAGCGCTCCAGCGTCCCCGGAAGTGGAAGGGGATGGGGCTGCACGGTGGGCTAGGGCGCGTACGGCCGGGAAAACATGGATTTTTTGTTCTTTCCTTCTGCCGTGCCTGAACTTTTAGGACAACACCTCCCTGGGCTCCGGGCTGGCGGTGCTCTGCGCTGCGGCGGGGATGGAGGCAGAGCCGTGGAGCTGGCAGCGGCAGCAGGAGGCAGTCCCGGGGGCGCGCAGGGACCCCTGCTCCTTCCGCGCCGCAAGTGAGGTGACAGGGGGGTTTGGCAGGACGAGCTTTATTTCTGGCAGCAGTGACCTACACACGCGTCGCAGCCCGGTTAAATGCCAGGAAGGCCAGCGGCTCCCTGCCGGGGCGCACAAGGGAGGACGAAAGTGGGGTGCCCTGCATCCCAGCCGGGCCCACCCATCCCCTTCCACGGGGCGGCTGTGCCGGGACACCCAGGGGCGCAGGCAGCGAGGGGCTGGGGCATGGTGATCCCCACCGCGCCATGCGCCCAGGCTGGGGACATGGGGACATTTGGGGAGAAGGCGGAGGGGGGCAGGAGCAGCATCCCAAGGGGTGGCAGGAGGAGGGGGGCAGGAGCAGCACCCCAGCGGGTGGCAGCAAGCGGGGCGGCGGGCGCGCAGGGGTCAGGTGGAGACCACGATGATGACGCCGCCGATGGACACGACGGCGAGGACCAGCAGCAGGGAGCAGACGATGTTCAGCACCTTGGCGCGGGTGCTGTGTCGCCGGGCTCCCTCCAGGTCCCCCAGCACCTTGCAGTCACGGGCCTGGGAGGGGCAAATGGGGGCTCAGCAGGGGGGGACCGTGCTGGGGGTCCGGCCCAGCCCGGGGATGTCCACAAGGTTGGGCTGGGACCTCAGGGATGCATCGGGCCGGGACAGGGGGTGAAGCCACTGGGCACTGCCCACTCCCCCCGCCCAAAGGCCCGGCTCTCGAGGGGGACCAGATCGGGGGGTCTCGGGGCAGGGTGGCAGCAGGGGGAACTGGGATGAGAGGTGGGATCTGGGGGTCCCGGGACGGCAGGGAGGGCTGGAGTGGGTTGGGGGCGGGTGGGCGGCATCGAGGGGCCCGAGGTGAGGGAAAGGTTCGGGTCGGGTGGGCCAGATCGGTGCGGGAGCGGGTCCCGGGCGGCCCAGGAGGTCTCAGCGCAGGGGTGGAGTCGGAGGGGGCTGGGCCGGGGGTCCTGGGCCGGGGATGGGGTCGGGCAGTGTGGGGGGTCCCGGGCCGGGCTGGCCGGGGGCCGGGCCGGGGCCCGCCCCCCCCCTCACCTTGATGGAGAAGATGAGCGCGGGGAAGCAGAGGCAGCCCAGGTAGCCCACCGCGTAGCCTAGCAGGACGTTGAGCAGCGACCAGAGCACGAAGTCGCGGGGCTGCCCGGCGGGGCCGGCGGCGGGGGGCGCGCCCCGCCCGGGGGGCTGCAGCGGGATGGCCACCTCCGCCTTCATGGCCGGGCCGGGGCGGCGCGGGCGGCGCGGGGAACCAAACCCGGCCCCGCACCGCCCCGGCCCGCCCCCCCCCAGCGCGGGTGGAGCGGCCGGAAACCAACACCCCGCCCCCCCCGGGGGGTTCGGGCCCCTGCGCGGTGGTGGGAGAACCGCCCGTGTCCCTGTGCCCCCCCCACCGCGTCAGCCGCGCCTGTGGGGCGGCTTGGGGGGACTCGGGGAGACCTGGGGGACTCGGGGGAGACGCGGAGAGAGCTTTAAGGGGGCTTCGGGAATTAAATGTGGGTGGGCAGGGAGCTTTATTTGCTGAGGAGGGTGGTCCTGGCCAGGCTGCGCCGGGAGGGTGCCTGACACCCCCTTGTCCGGCGGCAGAGGGGACAAAGGTGCTGCGGGGGCCGCGCGTCTCCCCTGCGAGGCAGGCGGCTGCGGTTCGGGTGAGCGGGGGGGAAGGGAAACGGAGGCCCCGGTGCAGCTGCTCCTCGATGGGACGGGGTCAGAGGCGGGTGCGGGCCCGACGGGACGGGGTCAGAGGCGGGTGCGGGCCCGACGGGACGGGGTCAGAGGCGGGTGCGGACCCGACGGGACGGCATCAGAGGCGGGTGCGGCCCCGTCGGGACGGGGTCAGAGGTGCGCGCCGGCTCGCCACTTGTTGTAGTACGTGACCACCAGCACGATGCAGGCGATGGTGCCCGCGATGCCCAGGCAGAAGGCCGCGATGTTCAGGTGCATGGCCGTCTTGCCGTAGCTGCCCGCAGCTGCCGGGTCCCGGGCGATTTTCCTGTCCCTGGCCTGCGGATCGGGAGAGGGAGGTGGGTGGTGAAAGGGTGCGAGGCGGTGGTGGCGATGGGTGCAGGGGACATCCCGGGCTCCTCATCGTCGCGCAGCCGGAGCCTGACACCGGGATGCACCGGGCTCTGCTGCAGCCCTGAGAATCCCACCCCGATGTGACTGAAACAGAGCTCGCCGCAGCCCAAAAGGGATTTTTTAGTGGGTTCTTGGAAGGTGCTGTGCTTGGAGGGGGCAGCAGCGTGGGAGGGGGCGAGCCGGGCAGAAGAGGGGGCTCTGGCTGGGGGTGCCCGCACAGCACCCACCGCAGTGCTGACAGATGCCAACACGGCAGCGCTTATCAGGGCATCCGTTAAAAATGATTAGCTTTCCGGGCAATAAAGGAAAGGTGTGCAGGGAGCAGCGGTTCCTTATCTCCGGTAGGGGCAAAGCCTCGTGGCGGGTTGGGGAGGGGGCCGGCAGCCGGCTGCCCACCTCATCCCCTGGCGAGAGATGGTTTGGGGCCCGCGGGAGGTGAGCCCGACCCGCCGCGCTGCCCGGCTGCCCTCTCCCCAAAGCACCGAAGGAGGACGGGCGGCCCTGCCACAGTGGCTGTGCCGGGGACGCCGGGTGCGGGGCAGCGTGGTGGGGCTGGGCGCAGCGGGAGGGTGTCTGGGGGGGCAAGGATAGGGAGTGAGATGGGGACAGGGTGGTTTGGGGCAAGCTAGGGCAGGGTGGGATGAGATGGGATGGGGTGGGACAAGATGGGACAGAGTGGGATTTAGTGGGACAAGACAGGACAGGGTAGGATGGGGCAGGACGAGATGGGACAGGTGAGATGGGGTGGGTGGGACGCGATGGGACAGGGTGGGATTTGGTGGGAAGGGACAAGATGGGGTGGGACACAATGGGACGGGGTGAGACAAGATTAGGGAGCCCTGGCAGGGGGGCAGGCAGCAGGTGGGACCCCGGCAGGGGCTGGGCAGGGGGTGTTGGGATGGGGGTGCCTTTCCCCTCACCTTGATGGAGAAGATGAGCGCAATGAAGCCCAGGCACAAGGGGTTGCAGAAGATGGTGTTGAAGAAGGACCAGAGCACGAAGTCCCGGGGGTTGGGGACGGGCTGCGGCTGGACGAAGGAGGTGATGGTGGGGCCGAAGGCGGTGGCCGGGAAACCCACGCCGCTGCCGTGGGGCTGCATGTTGATGCTGACAGACTGGGGGATGCTCTCCATGGCGCCCGGCACCGGCGAGGAGCGGGGCGCGGGTGCCCGGTGAGTTATAGGCGAGAGGAAGGGATTGCTGGGGTGGGGCCGCCACGCCTGCCGCCACGCCGGACACCTGGGCGGGCGTCCCGAGTCTCCGGGGCCGTGGGACTGGGTGGGCTCCCCGGGCGGGATGGGGGCTCAGGGCCAGCCCGGGGGGCGGCTGCAGCCCCGGCTGTGGTCTGGGGGGCTGGCGGAGGGTGATGCCGGTGGGTTGGGCGACGCCGTGGGGCGTGGGTGCCTCGCCCGTTCCCCTTTGCTTTTTGCCCTCTCGTGCTGATAAAGCGATTTCTGCCCTGGGCAGCGCCATGCCGCTCGGTCACAGCGGGGACGCGTGTGTGGGAGGACGGCGGGGACACGCTGCCGGTGGGGGCCAGCTGCCAGCTCCCCGAGCCCCCTCCCCAGCTGCGGTCCGGTGCCGGGGGCTCGGTCCCCACCCGCGGGGGCTGCAGCCGGCGGCAGCGGTGGGGTCGCCCAGCCGCCGGGCGCGTGTTGGGTTTCGGGGGTTTTCTCCCTGCCTTGGTTTCGGCACCCCGAGGGGCTCTCGTGGCGTGACGAGGTCTGGCGGCTGCTAAAAAAAGGCTGAGGGGTGGAAAAAGGAGGAAGAAAGCAGCAGGGAGATAAAAACCGTAAAAACCATCGGAGTAAAAAAACCCCACCAAGGCCCAGAGCTGCGAACCAGCCGGGTTTTGACACCACAGCACCCTTCCGGCTGGATGGCCAGCTCCCGGGGCGAGCCGGGGGCTGGGGACGGGAAACCAGCCCTCGGGTTTTTGCCGAGAAGTGGGGTTTTCCGCGCTCAGAAAGAGCAGAGGGTTTGTGCCGGGGCAAGAGCGCTCGTCACCTGCGCTGGCTGTCACGCGAGGCTCGGGCCCTCCCGGTGCTTTGGGTGTGCTCCCAAGGTCTCGGCCCCTGACGTATGCGATTTATTCATTTATTTATTTATTTTTTCTTTTCCTCAGCCACTTCCCCAGCGGCACAGGGCTGCTTGTGGAGGTTAACGAAGTTCGTTAGGTTGCGGTGAAATTGAGGAAACGCTGGGGGAAGCGGGGAGGCTGGCAGGAATGGGCAAGGGGATGGCAGGAGGAGGGCGCGGGGCAGGTGGGAATTTCGGAGGGTGTTGGAGTTCCCCATTTTGGGGTGCGGGGGTCCCTCCGTGGGGCACCACCCGCCTCTCCGGCTGCTGCGGAGGCGAAGGGACCCGCGGCGTTGGGACGCTGGCCAGGGGCAACTGGCAGCCGCAAGGACGGAGCGCAGCCGGTTCGTTCCTTCTCCCTCATTTCCGAGCGTTCGCTTGGGGATCCCGTTTCCCACAACCCCTGGCACAAGCGGGAATCTCACCGACCCGAGCTCGGTGCCATCCGCCACCGGAATTCCCACCTCCCCGCCCGCGTTTCCAGTTTATTTACCCTTCCAGCTGAACAAACGAGGCGCTGGAAGGCAGAGGCAAAGTTCAACCCGCATCCACGGCGGCCGGGCGCCGTTGGGGGCGTGGTGGGTGATGGCTTTTGGGGCAGGGTGCGGGAAGGCGGAACGCCAGGGCGGCGGGCGGCTTTGGCGTGCCCGGGGGCGAATGCGGGACCGTTAGGTGTGCGGGGGGCTTGTCCGGCGGGGCCGAGAGTGGCTGGCCGGGTTGCGCCGAGGGCCGCTGCGGGTCCTGCTACTCGCTTGGCGCTGGCTTCTGGCCGCGCGGCCGGGCATCCGAGGGCTCGGTGGCTGTTTGCCAGCAGCCCGGAGCAATTGCCAGAAGAGCAGGAACGGGCTGGAGCCCCGCTGCCCTGTTCCAGCGTGGCAGCCCCCGAATTGAGTGAATTCCCCCCGAACAAGGGCGTTGCTCTCCCCTCTCACAGCCCCCGGCCCGGGATTCCCTCCCAGCACCCGGTGCCCAGGGGCACCCCACGCCGGCACACCCCGGCGGGAGGGTTTTGGGGCGGTGCGGAGGGTGAGGGGCTGCCTCTCCCTCTCCGATGCCATCCTGCTCCCGACGGGGACATCGGAGCGGGACCACCCAGGTGGGCTTTGGGCTGCAGCGCATCCCTAGGAAGGGGTGCCGCAGGATTTTTCGCGTGCGTTGGCTGATGAGGGGTTTGGGCAGAAGGCGGCTGGATCCTGCTCTCGCCGGGGTCGGGGAGAGAGCGGGAAGCGGCCGGAGCGTGCGGGAGCGGGTGGGATCCGTCACAGTTCGCCGGCGTGCCGCCAGCCCCTTGTGTAACGGGATGCGGCTGCTGCCAGCGCCGACGCGAAGCGGCCCCAAGCCTGGGAGGTCAGGGCGATGTTTTGGACCGGGGGGTCGCTGCCCTTTTAAACAACTTCTTGACCCCTGTAGCTGGACTGGGACGTCCGAGCCAGCATCCCGGGCGAGCGAGCCGGGTGGGCGGCGAGCAGCCCTGTGTGCGACCGGAGGCACGTGCTTGTTTCTCTTACGGGAAGAAGCGGAGGAATAAATGATTCACCGGGAGGTCGGTGCCAGGGAGCCTGCAACAAATAACCGCTGTGTTTCGCAGGCGGGATTTCTGACATCTTACTCATGAGCGCAGCATCTTGGCAGGAGCCTGATGTTCTTGGGGAAAGACAAAAAATAAAGAAAAGCTTTTTTTTTTTTTTTCCCATCCTTGCAGGGCCCCAGCCGCAAGGACCTGAGCCTGCCGAGGGCGAGGAGCGATAAGGCTTCCAGCGAGCCAGGGAAGGAGGAAGCCAGGCCAACCGCATACTTGAAGCTCTGCCAGTTGGGCTTCAGCCAGGATTTTCGGCAGGCTCTTGCCCGGGTCACTTTGGACGCTGCCAAAGCCGGGTGGCCCAGTGCCACAGGCTGGTGGCCCCGGAGGCGCGAGGATCGCTGCCCGCTGCCCGGCCGGCCCTCGCGTTGAGGCGGTGGGGATGGCCGGTGCAGAGGCTGGATGCTGAAACAGCTTGGGAGGGGAAGGGGGGGTCACCATCTCACTGCACCCCACAAGCAGCCTTGCCCTTTGGACAGCCCCCCACCCAAAATCAAGCTTGCTCTTGGCTCTGCTCGCCAAGTTTGCCTGGCCCAGTGCATCCCTGAGCATGGTCTCTGTGCCGAGGGACAAGGTCCCTCTCCAGGCGCGTCCCGAGGGCGGACGCTGTTCCTCAGCCGGCCAGGCTGGGACCCTGAACCACCCCCTGCCAAAACGAAAGGGAGCCAGGAGAAAAAGTGGAAGAAACTTTTATTTGACCTAGGTTTTCTCCGAACGAGGTGCTTCTCCTTGGGGTTATTCTTAGAGGCACTTGGGGCTACAAAATCGGAGCGAAGCGGCAAGCGGCAAGCTCTTTCTCTTTGCTACAGCCGGTTTTCGGGGTGCGCAGCTCTGGCCAGAGGAGAGGCGTGGCGTCTCCAGCGAGGCCGATGAGGGCCTAAGCAGGAGCGCTGAGTGGCGAGGAAAACGGGACGGGACCCCAGCGGGCGCCAGGGGGCCACACGGAGGACATCCCCCTCACCCCCAGCTCCGAGGGGTGGCGGGGGCTCCAGGACGCCCTGCCCACGGAGCAGGGGGGCTAAGTGGGGCCTAGGAAGGGGTGGTGCGGCTCCGCCTGGGTGTTGAAGAGGTTCACCATGGCGATGGTGCCCGTGGCGACCAGGGCGATGATGAGGGCGACGAGGAAGATGTTGAGCAGCAGGGCGGTGATGTTCAGGTACTTGGCGGTGGAGCCGTAGCTGAGCGCCCCGCTGTAGTCGCCGAGGACTTTGCGGTCCCTGGACTGGGGTGGAGGCAAGGGGAGAGTCAGCAGGGCTGGGGGGAGCCGGCGGAGGGGGACACCCCAGGGGGCTCCAGGCTGCGGCCGGGTGCTGGAGGGGCCATGCAAGCCTGGGCCTGAGCCCCGCTGAAACACCCTGGGGTGCCACCCGCCCCAAACCCCCACCTTCGCCAGGGCTTCCAGCCAGGGCCAGGCGAGCACTGGGGTGGGGGCTCTGTGGGGTCCACGGGTCTCCCTGGGCTTGGGGGCTCCGTGGGGGCTCTGTGGGGTCCGCGGGGCACCCCGAGGTGGAGGCTCTGTGGGGTCCACAGGACTCCCTGACTTTGGGGTCTCTGTGGGGTCCGTGGGCACCCCGGGGCGGGGGCTCTGTGGGCTCCACAGGACTCCCTGACTTTGGGGTCTCTGTGGGGTCCGTGGGCACGCCGGGGCGGGGGCTCTGTGGGCTCCACAGGACTCCCTGACTTTGGGGTCTCTGTGGGGTCCGTGGGCACCCCGGGGCGGGGGCTCTGTGGGCTTCCCAGGACTCCCTGACTTCGGGGGCTGTGCGGGGTCCCCGTGGGGCCCGCGGGGCACGGCGGGGCGGGGGCTGAGCGGGGTCCCCGGCTGCCCCCGGGGTCGGGGTGTCCCCCCCCCCGCACCCCCCGCGCCCCCCACCTTGACGGAGAAGACCAGCGCCAGGAAGCCGAGGCAGCAGACGTTGGCGTAGAGCGCGGTGCAGAAGGACCAGGCCAGGTGGTCGCGGGGCGGCGGCGGCGGGGGCGGCTCGGGGGGCAGCGCGGAGCTGCGGGACAGCCCCTCCATGTCCAGCGCCTCGGGCAGCGGCCCGTAGGGCGGCAGCGCGCGCTCCATGCCGGCGGGCCGGGGGCTGCGGCGGGCGGGGGGGCGGCGCCGGGCGCGGGGCCCGCCCGCGGTTTCGTTTCCCCGCGCCCCAGGACGGGGCGGGCCCGGCGGGACACCCCTGCGGAGGGGGCCCCCGGGCCTCCGTGTCCCCGCCTCCCCCCCGCTGCTTCCTCGCCCCCCTCCCTCCTCGCCCCCCTTTTTGCTCCCTTCTTGCTGTCTTTGCCCCCTTCTTTCCTTCTCCTCTTCCTTGCCTTCTTTTTCCTTTCTCCCGTATTTGCCCCCTTGTTTTCTCCTTTCCTTACCCCCTTCTTGCCCCCCTTCTTCCTTGCCCCCTTCTTGTCCCCACCTCTCCTTACCCCCTTCTTTCCCCTCTGTTTTCCTTGTCCCCTTCTTTCTTTTGTTGCCCCCTTCTTTCTTTGTCGTCTTCTTTGCCTTTTCTTTGTTCCCTTCTTTGGTTCCTTTCCCCTTCTTTCTTTCCCCCTTTATTTCCTTATCCTCACCTCTCCTTATCCCCTTCTTTCCTTGTCCCCTTCTTTGCCCCATTTTCCCCTCTTCTTTCTTTACTCCCTTCTTTCCCTCCTCCATCTTTCCGCTTTCTTTCCTCGTCCCCACCTCTTCTTGTCCCCTTCTTTCTTTGTCCCTTTCTTTGCCCCTTTGTTTTCCCACTTCTTTCTTTCCCCCATTCTTTCCTTGTCCCCTTCTTTCCTTATCTCTTTCTTCGTCCCCTTCCTTGCCTTCTTTTTCTTTGTCCCCTTCTTTCCTCCCTCCTTTCCCCTTCTCTCTTTGCCCCTTCTTTCCTTGCCCCCTCGTTTTCCCCCTCCTTCCTTCCCCCCCTTCTTCCCTTGTCCCTTTCCCCGTCCCCTGTCTGGGATCAGCCGTGAGCGTTTTGGGGTGCTTGGTGAAGAGACCCCAGACAATTCCCCACCACAGAGCACTGGGAGCCGCCCTTCGCTCCCCGCTCCCCACTCCCCGCGGTTTGGATTTTCGGCGCGTGCAGGCACTCAAGACTAACGGAACACAATCCCGTGGCCCCCAGGTGTTCCAGCTCCGTGGAGAAGGAGCAGCCCTGGCTGGGATTGCCGTTGCCTTGGCACGGTGCAGATGGCCGCTCCCTTCATTCTTTTGAGGGGGTTTCTTCCCGGAACGCTTGTCAAGCATGGCTGGCCCGGGCCGGCAGGATGTTGTGGGAAGGGCTCGGGCTTGTCCCTGCCTGTGAAATCCCCCAAATCCCGCTGCTGGCGGGGAGCGCGGCTTTGGGCAGGGCTTTGGGCTGGGGCTGGGGCTGGCTGCGAGCGCGTCCCCTCCGGCCCCGGCCCCTCCAGGGCAGCCCTTTGCGGGGCCGAATGGCCGGGAGCAAACCCCGCGCTTGCGGAGGGACCCCGGCCCAGTGCCCACTGCGTCCCTCGCGAATACGGGGGGAGGCCAGGAGGTGCCCCTTGCTGGGGCCATGGCGGGGAGGCCAGGAGGTGCCCCTTGCTGGGGCCATGGCGGGTGGGGGGAGGCTGAACCTGGCTGATGGCCACGCGAACAGCCCCACGCCGGCCCGCGGCCTGCCGCTCGCTTTGCTGGAGAGATGCGAAAACGGGGGCATGGACAGCTTGATGTCCCCGGACACACATCTCCCACGTCCGCTGGGAGAGCCTCGTGCAGAGACCCCCTTCATCCCAGCCTCCTCCTCCTCCTCCCGCGGTGGGGGCTCGCTTCCTCACCAGGACCCAGCTTCCCGCTTTCCCTGCCGTGTGTCTAAATTGGGCTTAATTACGAGCTAATTAACTTTCCACATCTGTAAGGGAGCTGAGCGCAGGGAAATCCAAACTAGAGCACTGGTGCCCTCTAGTTTTCCCAGCTGTGAAAGTGTCTGTTTTTTTTTTTTGTTAATAATGGATTTCTCACCTGCTTTGGTCCCAGCCCCGCGCTGCAGCGAGGAGGAGCTGCTGCCTCAACTTGGGGAGCGGGAAAGGAGAAAACAAATAAAAAAACCCAAATTGATGTTTTCGCCACTGTGCTGCCGAGGGAAAAACCAGCCTGTGCATCGGTGTAGTGAGCTGTGGCTGGTCTCAGCCTGGCGGAGCACGCGGGGCCCCGAGGAGCCGTCCTGGCCAGTGGCTCCTTCAAGGCGGTGCGGTCCGAAACTCCCCGGCAGCGAGGCCTTGGTCGCTGTCGGCACAATCAGCTCTTTAATTATTAATTACTGTCCTCGTGCTTCCAGACGGCCCGACCGGCAGGAGCGGCCTCGGCCCCGGGGGTCCCTGCACCCGGCGACGGCGATCCCGAGGGTCCCAGCCCCCGTGGGATCCCTGCGGTCAGGGAGGGGGATCCGAGGGTCCCCGCACCCAGGGAGGGGGGGACTGGGGGTGACCCCGCCGCCCCCTGCCCCGGACCGGGCCAGGCCGGGCCCCGCAGCCCCTCCCGCGGCCGCGCGGGAACGTGCCATCCTCGCCGCGGGGGGGACGGGTCGGGGGGCCGCCCCGCCGAGGCCCCGCGTCACCCGTTCCACCGGCCCCGCCGGGCCCCGCGGCACGGAGAGCCCTTTCCTTTCCACGTCGCCCTGCCGCCTCGCAGGCACAGGGACAAGGACGAGAACGGGAACGCTGTGTCGCCCCCCCTCCCCGCGCCCCGCATGGCCTCGCCCGCGGCGCCTCGCGGGGATGCCGACCCCGTTGGCGTGGAGACGCGCGGCACCTCCTCGGGCTCCTCCCCCGCGGGGCACCCATTGGCGGCGGGCGGGCGCTGGCCGCCTCGCGATTGGCCGTCGCCGCCGTCGCTCGGGCAGGGAGGGGGCGTGGCCGCCGCCCCCCCACCTCCCCGTCCCGCCGCGGCCCCGCTCATTCATTCCCCACCCGCGGGTGCCGGGGCGGCGGCGATGCACCGGGCGGGCGGGGGGCACCGCGCCGAGCCGCGCCGCCGCCCCGCGGCCCGCGCAGCCGGCCCGTAGCGGAGCGGGCTGGGCGGGCGGGGGGCCCGATGGGCCGGGGCTAGGCCGGCGGCGGCGGCGGCGGCGGCGGCGGCGGCAGGGGCGATGCGGGCGGCAGGATGCCGCGGCTCCCGGTGAAGAAGCTCCGGAAGCAGCTGAAGCTGCTGCTGCTGCTGGCGCTGCTCACCTTCGCCGTCTGGTTCACCTACCTCCACATCAGCCTGGTGCGCCAGGGCCGCGCCCTGCGCCTCCCCTTCGTCTACGGCAGAGGTAACGGGGAGGGGGGGCGGGAGACCCCCCTCCAACCGGGGGCAGCACCGGGGCCCCCCCCCGGCCAACATCTCCGCTCGGTGCGGGGCCTCGGTGGGGTTTGGGGTCTTCTCCCAAAGGTGGAGGGGAGGGGAAAGCGGGAGACACCCCCCACCCAGCCGGGGACAGCACCCTCCAACCCCCATCACCCCTCAGTGCCAGGCCTCCGTGGGGTTTGGGGTCCCTACCCCAAAGATGTGGGGTGGAGGGAGCGGTGTCACCCCCCCACCCAACTGGGGACAGCCCCCCAAGCCCCATCACCCCTCGGTGTGAGGCCTTGGTGGCGTTTGGGGGTGTGTCTCCAAAAGGTGAGGTGTGCCCCCCACCACGGTGGGCTCCCAGAGCGTCCCCCACCCCTCTGTCACGGGGTGCCCGCAGGGGTGGGGCCCCCCTGGCCCACGGGCGGTTTCCATCCCGCATGGCCCAGGCAGGTTTGGGGAGAGCAGGACCCCACCGCGGGCACCCTGGCCTTGCACCGTCAGGGACCGGGGTGACCGGAGGAGACCCAGGAGGGACCCCAAACCTGGGGGCTTTCCGTGCCCCCGCTCCTCGAGCGGCTCCGTCCTCGTTTTTCCGCCCGCCGCGCTGGCTGCGGTGACAAAGAAGGCCATTTATAGCCGCTCCTCGCTGCCTGGAAGGGGCAACCCCCCCCCCCCCCCTTTCCCAACACTTTCTCAGCCCGTGCTTCTCTGTTGGAAAAAACATCCTTCCTCCTCCGGCCCTGGGCGGGTGCCCGGCGACGCGCCCGCGGCCGGGGGTGCTCCGGGGGGGCACGTCCTGGCCCTCTCCCGATGGTTTGGCTTCGTCCTCGAGGCTTTACCCTTGCCAGCCTCGCTGCGCTGCGCGGGCGGCATAAAACTGCCCGAAATATTCGCCGGGTGAAACTTGAGCTGTAACGTTTCTGGTCGGGCTGAACTCGCCTAGCGGTTTTTGTTCTAAAAAAAATAGAGAGAACTGAGAGCTGGTGCTTATCTAGGCGAGAAACGGCTTTCTGAGCGGGTCGCAGCGGTTCTGGAGGCCGGGGAAGGCTTGCAGCCGGCAAAGCCGAAGTTTCCGACCAGAGCAGCACCGTGATCCTGCAAATTTTTAGGCCTTACGGTAAAACCAGGGAAATGGGGATAATGCTGATAAGAGAAGCAGGAAATGAGGCTGCCTGTGCGTCGCAGCCTCCCGCAACCCCTCCTTTGGGGCGCCGCTTGTTTGCTGTTCTCCGCTGCGGGGTCGTGCGGAGTGGAAAAGCCACAAGTTACGGAAGTCTGGCCGCGGCGGCTGCCCCGTGAGGAGGGCCCGGTCCTTCCTCTTTCGGGACCAGCGGCCTCGGGCAGGGGGCAGGTGGCGCGGCATCGCCGGCCCCGCGGAAGGCTGGCTGTGAAAACCGCGGATCGGGTCCCTCCGGGTGTCGGGATGCAGCGGCGCGAGGGTGGGACGAGGTTTTCCTCGGCGGCTTCATCCGGGGAGGATGGGTGCACAGAGCGATTCCGGTGTTCTGCTGCCTTCCCCGGGTGTGTTTTTGGGTACCGAACCCGGTGGGTGCCTGTTCCTGCTCTCCCCATCCTCCCTGCGTGCCCTGCATCCCGGCCTGCCCGCGGGATGCTCTGAGGAGGGGCCGTGGGGTTTGCTGTTGGAGGAGGTGGCCGGCCCTGCCCCGGCTTGCAGCGGGGCGGCTGCGGGCCGGGGGGATGGGGCTCGGCTTTGGGGGAGAAGAGGGCCCGCGGGAGGCGGGGAAAGAGATGGGGATGTGCGGTGGATGGGGATGGCGTGGGGGGATCGGGGCCTGGGAGGTGCTGGGCGAGGACCGCGCTCCGGCGGTGTTTTCCGCTGGTCCGGCGGTGAAGTTTGGGTTCGCCCCGTGCCATGGGGAGCACTGGGGTGCGGCGAGATGGGCGCTTCACAGGAGGAAGCCGGATCGTGCCCCCCACCACCGTCCGGGGGGGTGCTGCTCCTCGCGCTGGGATTTTCCGGTCGGTGCCGAAAGCCCGGGGAAGCGCGCGGCAGGGCTGGAGTTGAGGTCCCGCTGAGCCTTGGTTTTGGAGGGCGATGGAGAGGGGCTGGGAGGGGGTTCGGGCACGCGTGGATGGACCCTGGTCCTGCTGCTGTAACTTGGCAGAGAGCCGGAGCGGGAGAGCCAGGGAGACGTTTTAGTTGGAGAATTATTGAATGGAATTAAAAAAAAAAAAAGGGACACCAAAAGTGTCTGAGATTTGGAGAGAACTTTTTTTTTTTTTTGGCCACCGTGAGACAGACGCTGTCTGCCTGCCACCGAGGATGCTGCCCGGCTTGCGTCAGCTGGCAGAGGATGTACGGAAAGAAAGGTTAATGACTTGTTAACTGGGGTGTCGCCAAGCAGCTGTACTTCCTGGAGGCTGAGGGTGCGGGGCACAAAGGTTTTTTGGTGGCTGGAGGGGCTGTAAGGTGGGGAGGACCAGGCCGGGCGACGGTGGTGGGGTCTGCGTGTGTTGGGGAGTGCAGCGAGGGCGTGGGGGGATTATTTGGGGGTACCCGTGTCCCCTTGGCCCAGCCGGCCATCGCGTGTGGAGCTGGAGCATCCGGGGATTGGCTGGGAACGTGCTGGTGCCGCATCCCTGATAAAATTCCCCCCTTTCCTTATCTTCTGAAGTGGATAATTACCCTTCTCTGCCTAATTGAACACACGCATTCCTCGCCTGAAGTAATGAGGCCATTACGGTGTTCTCCCGGCTGGAAACCGCTCCCAGGCAATGGGGTGGAAATGCTGGCCTGCCAGGTGGAAAGGAAGGAAAAGAGGGAAAGAAAAAAAAAAAAAAAAAGGAAGAAAGGGAAAAAAATGACAGTAAAAATCTGGAACGGCTCTTGGCCGGGGCGCGGGGCTGGCCCTGCTCCCCCGGCAGCCGTCTCGCGGGGCGGAGATGGAGCGCCTGGCGGGTCGCGGCGGGGCTGGGCAGCAGGTTTCGGGAGGGCGTGCGGCTGGGGAGCGCAGGATGCGTGCTGGCGGGGGCGAGAGGGTGCTGGAGCCCATTCACTGCTGAAGCGGGGCCAGGCTTCCTGATAGCCGCAGGCGGCGGTGCTGCCTGGGTCCGGCTGCGCGCGCCCTCCTGGACTTTGGAAGGGGAGCGTGCGAGAGCGGGGGACGCGGGGCACCCCTCTGCCGTGGTCCTGGGGCTCCCCAAAATGCAGCGGGGATTGCAGGGAGGCTGGGTGCTGCTTTTCTCTCTCGTGGCATCGCCCCCGCTTTCCCGTCCCTGCTGGAAAAGGCTGCTTTTCCCAGACAGACACCCCTCGGTGCAGGGTCCCGAGCCGGGGAAGCTGGTCCCGTCCCCGCTGCCGAAAAGGGAGGTTTGGAGCCGGGAGCGGGCCGGTTCTGGTGGCGCTGGCGCCGTTTCTCCGGCCGGGAAGCCCCGTAGCCCTGGCCGGGCTGTGGCCCGCTTTGCCCTGGGCTCCGTGCCCGGCTCCGCTCAGGTGCCCCGCTGCCCTGAATCGGCTCTTTGTCACCGCGCCGGACCGGCCAGGGCCAGCCGGGCGCAAAAGGAGGCGGACGGACGGACAAGCGAGCCCTGTGCTGTGGCTGGGACGGGCTGTGCGTGTCTGGGGCTCTTTGGCAGGTGATGGGGGAGAAGTATGGGAAAAATTTGGCACGTGCCTGTTTTGGGTTATTCAGAGGCGCAAATCTGGCCGTTCAGAGGCACGGCTGGCTCTGAACCGCCCCGCGGCAGCGCCGCTCCCCAGCCTGGCTGGCTGCTACCTGCTCCCCTTGGTGTCCAGGAGGGTCCCCAAAAAAGCCCCGTGAAGCCAGGGTAGGTGGGGCATTGCAGGGCTCGAGAGTGAAGGGAGAACAAGGATCTGGGAGCAGATCTCTGGGGATCCACCCTGGGGATCCACCCTGCGCATCCCAGGATTCCCGGCTCTGAGCGTGCGAGGCGGGAGCAGGGATGCGGCCGTATTTCTAGGGATGCTTTGCTCTGCTGGTAGATGAGTGGTCCCTCCCCAGGGAAAGGACATTGTGGGCGCCTTTGTCGCTCCGGTCTCCGCAGAAAGCCCCGGCCCCGGGCGGAGCGGGTGGTTTAGCAGGTGTGTGTCCGTGCGGGATGGGCCGGCGGATCCCGCGGGACCTGGGTGACGGCAGGAGAGAGCAAAGCTCCTGTCCCTTCACCGCTCCTCAGCTGTGGAGGCCTCTGTGAGACCCGGCAGCGTAAGTGCTTTTAGAGACCTAGAAAAGAGATAAAGCAACTCTGTAAAAAATGTTCTCCGCTCCCCTTAACGGGGGCACTTGCTGCCAGGTGTTTCCTGTGCTGCTTTCCTCCTCTCGGGGCTTCTTTTGAAGCCTCCTCCAGCTGCCGAGCTGGTGATGCTGTGCAGCACGCCGGGGTCGCCGGTGGCCTCCTCCGTGGCTGGGAGAAGGGAGGATCCGTGGGGAATGAAGAGCCCAACCGGCCGAGTGCTGGCGCGGCGGGTTCCCCGGCCCTGCGGTGTCTCTCCTCCGGCCCGGCCGTGCCGTGAGGGGGCTGAGCGTTCGGCTCCCCTGGCCCAGAGGTGACGGCGGCGAGGGCCGGAGCAGGGGTGTCGGCGTTCTGTTAGGAAAACGCGCCGCTCCGAAGGCGTGGCTGCTGTTCAGCTGGAGATGCTCGGGGAGGGCGAAAGCAGCACGAAAGAGCCCCTCCCCGCAGCCTGCACGGCCGGGCCTCTCTGGAGCCGCTCTTTGGGAAGGGGATGCGCGGCCGTTCCCGGGAATCGGTGGCCCGTTGCCTTGGCAATGGCAGGGCCAAGGGATTTCGGCTGGGCGAGGAGACGGGCGGGAGCTGGCAGCGACCACACAAGTGCGATGCGCAGGAGGATTTTGGGGGGAGGCTGTGTCCTGGGAAGTGACACCTCCCTGCCGGGAGCTGTGAGGGAGCATCGTCCCCATCGAAATGGGCAGGGCGGCGGGACGGGTGCTTGATCCGGCTGGAGCTGCTCCGGCACGGTTTGGAGCTGGGCCGTAATGAAACGGGGCTGGAGGGCAACAGACGTGCGGTGAGGTGTGAGCTGGGGAATGGGGCAGGTCTGGGAGCTGTCGATGCACAGGGGGGATTTGGGACCCTGAGCCCCACGGAAATGTCAGGGCTGCTTGTACTGGTAGGGCTCTGGCAGCTTCAGCGGTCTCCTGGCAGCTGCATCGCCAGCCCCGAGCGATTCGCCATCGATTTCCGTTGTGCCAGCTGCGAGGGATGTCGCGGAGCGGGTAAACCGCACGAAACGGATTGGTTTGGGGGAGGCAGGAAAAAAATCCCCTCGCTCCTCCAGCTCCCCTGGCGAGGCGTCTGCGCCTCGGGGTACGGACCCAGGGACCGAAACGAAACCCGTTCCTCAGCCGGCGGCAGGTGAAGGTGACATCTCCACAGGCAGGAGTGACCCAGGGAGGGGCTGGGTCCCGCCTGCATCCCCACGACGGCCTGGGTTCCCCCGGTGCCGTGGAGTGGGCAGCGCTGCGGGCAGTGCGGCGTTTTCGCGGCGGTGGAAGGGGGTTTGCAATATTGACTCCTTGCTGGCTCGCTGTAATTGCTTAACAGTCGTTAGGAGGGTCGGCGGAGGGGTGCTCGACCTCTGTGGCGCGGGCTCGGAGGCTGCGTGCCCCGGGGAGCGCCGGGCTGTGGTAATTAAACCAGTGGGTTAATAACAATGCCGCCGCCGCCACCTTTGCTGCAGCTGTGTCTGGGTTTAAACGTCACCTCGCTTCGCGCCGCTGCTCCTTCCACCCCACACGGAGCCCTGTCACGGGGGACCGGGAGCTGCTGAGCTGGGTGCTGGAGGAGCTTTGTCCCTCTGTCCCCAGGGGCTCAGCGTCGCTCGCCGGGACACGGCCTGGAGGGTGGGACTCCGCCCGCGCACCCGTGTCCGGTGGGAGGATGCTGAGTGGTCCTGGGTGGCGCTGCCGCCTCCTCCAGCGCCGTGCCCGCTGCCGAGCCGATGCCCTTCGTCCCCGAGGAGTCCTCGTCTGCCGCTCGGGGGTTTTCATCCTTGGGTGGGCGCCTCCGGGACGGACGCGGAGCTGCGGCCAAGGCTGGAGCCAGGCAGAGCATGCCGAGGCGTCCCCTGACAGCCATCCCATCCCAGCAGTTTCGCTCCGGTGGCTCCATCCGTTCCGTACACGGCTGCCTGATGGCTGGGACCAGCCTGTCCCACCCGACTTCTCCCTGTGGGACCCTTCCTGTTGGGCAGCCAGGGCTCATCGAGGCTGAGCATCCAGCTGGAGGGCAGGAGCCGGGGATTTTGGGAATCCCAGCCCTGATCTTTTTGCAGACGCTCCTGGGAGCTTCCCCTGCTCCGCGCGGAGGCAGCTGGGCTCGCTGGGCCGTGTCTGGGTTTATCCCTGGTGACGGCCCGTGTCTCTGGTTTGTCCCTGGCGCTCCTGGCGCTGGCTCGTTGTCTGGAGGCTGCTGTGACTCAGAGCTGCTTGGTGCGGTGGCGTGCGCGTCGCCTGCCCGCTCCGTGCGCTGCCCTGGAAGCATTGGCGTCGCTCCCGCGCTCGCAGGGGGAAGAGCTCTTACTGCATCCCTGCCCGGCGTCCCCGGGTAGCGCCGTCCCCAAGCGAGTCCTCCAGCCCTCCCCCACCTCTCGCCCCCTGCTACCCGCCTCTGCGTGGCCCGTTCTGCTCCTTGGGAAAGAGACGGGGCAGGCTGGCGGGGTTAATCCGTGCTGCGGTGCTGGCCGTGCATCCTGGGGGGATGCTGGCGTGGCTGGAGTGGTCCTGGAGGGCTCAGGGAGGATGTGCGGGGGGAACCGAACCGGGGGAAACCAAAACACCGCTCCCTCCCCGCACTGCTTCCTCCCTCCTCCTCTTCTCGTACCCTGACCCTCTCCTCTCTCGCAGGAGCGAGGTTCGGACCAAAGGGGCTGGAATTTTTTGGCAGGGGAGCCAAGTGATGCTCACTGGTACCAGGTGCTGCCCTTTCCCTCGAGGAGGGCACTTATTTCCTGTTCCCACCCCGGCTGATCGGCGTTTGGGTGTTTGGCTAGGGCTGCCCTTGACTCTCCTATCCAATGTTTAAATTGCAGGGGAATCAACATCGGCGCACAAGCCTGGCAGCCTTTTTCCAGGGCTTTGCTGGCGCTTCCGCTCCTCCTGGGATGCGGGTGTCCCTGGAGCCAGCCCTTGCCTCCCCGCCAAGGAGAGAGGGTTTTGCTGAAGCACGCGGGTTTTGAACCCCCTCGGAGCAGCGGTGGTCACCCCGTCTGGGTGCGGCGGGGGTGGCCGTGCCCAGCCGTCCCCTCTGGATGCAGCCTGGGATGCCGCTGCCTCAGGTGTGCTCGCCAGGACCCGGCGCCTGGCAGCAGACGCTCGTACGGGGGGTTCTTCCATCCTGGGGACAGGACTTGTGGCGTGCCTGCGTCGCAAACGGATGCTGGGCTGGCAAATCCCATGGGAGACAGGATCATCTGCTCTGAGGCCGGGAAAGATGCCCTGCGTGGGTACGGCAGAGCATCCCGTCCCTTGGCAGGTCCCTGGGGAGCACTGAACAACTCGTGGCCGTGATTAATCCCCAGATCAACGGGGAGGGGAATAACGCTGTCCCCAGCGCTCCGTGCCGGAGCAGTGGCATCTGCGGCCTCGACGCGCCGGGGATCGGCTTTATTTCCAGCGCCTGTGCTGGCTGGAGTGTCGCAGGAGTGACAGGGACGCCCCGAGAGCGGAGGAGGCGACAGGAGGGTGCTGGACCCGGTCTCGCTCCCCGCTGCGATGCTGCCGTCCCCTCGGTGGGGCAGCGGGTGGGAGGGAGCGCGGATGGAGATGAGCGAGGGAGGAGGGAGGCAGGGAGCTGCCAGGAGGGAGCCGGAGCTGCCAGGGCTGAAGAATGGCTGAGCGCAGAAGAAGGGGCTTTGGAGCTTCATTTCCTGTCCCCGCGGTGGGGATGGGATTTGTGCTGCCATCTCCAAGGAGACGCTCGCTGCGCCGCCGCGGGAATACTAATGGCATGGGAGGCGTGCGGTGGGGGGCTCCAGGGGTGCCCCACCCCCTCCTCGGCCAGGCCCTGGGCTCTGAAGCCCCCACGATGTCTCCCACTGTGGCACCCCTGAGGCTGTGTCGTTTTGGGGGGTGGGAGCCCCCCAGGACTTGCTGTTGGGGGGAGGAGGCTGTGGAGGGATGGGGACACGGCTGCCGTGTCCTTCGGGGGGTGCCGATGACCCTCTTGCCGTGGTGCTCGTGGCCGGGGGACAGGGCTGCACCGCTGCTCGTGACGTCTGGGGCTCCCCGATAGTGTGATACGGGGCCAGCTGGTTTTTGGGGGGGCCCACGGGCGTTCACAGCGGTGGCTCTTGGACACCCACCTCTCTGAGCATCGCGTGGAGCTTCCCTCGGCGCTGGTTTGAAACGCGGAGCCGTGCGCCGGCGCCAGGACCGACAGCCGAACCACACCCCTCCTCCGTCCCACCAGGTTTTGGGGAGCCTGTCTAAAAGGCTTGGAGGCACCCCTCTGTGGGGGCAGGGAAGGGAGATGTGCCCCCCAAATAACTGACACATTTTCCTAGTCTGCGCCGTTATTCTGGGGAAAGCCGGTTGTTTGGATGCTGGGAGGCGAGGGCGGTTTGAAATCAACCCTCCTTTGGCAGCCTGAGAGGGTGTGAGCTGAGAGGGGGTCCCTGGGTTGGCAGTAATTAACGCGGCACGCGGTAACGAAGCCGGGACGGGGCTGTTGGTGAGGTCTCAGCGACGGTGCCCTTGGGAGGCAGGAAGATGGGTTTGGGGACAGTGCGTCTGAGGGGGCTCGGAGCCGGGGGATGCTCCGGGAGAGCTGGGGCTGGAGGGGCAGGGCAGTGGGCATGCATCCCCGCGGGTGGACGTGGAGTGAGATCCCACGGGAGCTCATCCCGGCTGGCGCTTACGTAAAGGGCCGCGGGCCGGGCTGCAGGGGGTAATTAAACCTGCTGCTGCTGAGCCGCTGCAAGCTGCTTAGTGCAGATGTAACGAGGGGAGTCGCAGCCAGAGCCCCCCGCCGTCATTCCCTGCGTCCCTCCCCGCTGGCAGCAGCGGTGCTGGCAGCGCCTGCCCTGCCCCGCGCCGGGGTGAGGGGGTGTCCCTAAAAGGGGAGAGGTGTTGGGGTGGGGAGGACGCAGGAGGTGGCTGTGGTCTCATTCCTTCTCTCCCCGCAGATGGCGAGAGGCTGGGGGAGGTGACCGATCCCGGCAGGCGGCCGGCGGCAGCCCAGGCGTCGGCGCGGCAGAGGAAAACTGAGGAGTCCAGCGAGAGCCGTGAGGAGGAGCTGACGGTAACTGGAGAGCCGGAGCGCGGTGGGGTGGGAAGGGGCCTGCGGAGGTCGCTGGTCCAAGCCCCCTACACAGCGCATGGCCAGCTAGAGCAGGGTGCTCCAAGCCGTGTCCGGCTGAGCAGGTCCAAGGATGGAGAGGGCACAGCCTCTCTGGTTCCACCAGCAACCCTTGTCATGGATTAGAAAATCCCAAATATCCCATTGAAACTCCTGGTGTTGCGCCTTGCGCTCTTGCCTTGTTGCTGTGCTTGTCTGAGAAGAGTCTAGCGTGATTTTCTCTTGTGTAGCCGTCAATGACAATAAGGCCCCGCTTTGCTGGCAAAACCGCCTTCTGTGTCCTGTGCTCCATCTTGTTAACCTCCACTTGTCTGTCCTGGTCTGGAGAGCCCCAAACTGGACCCAGTGTACCCCAGGTGGGCTCTTCAAGCAGAAGCTGGAGAGGACCTCTCCTTGCTCACAGCCCAGGAGGCGCTTGGCATCGTAGCCACGGGGACACCGGGCTGTCCCCTCTTCAGCTCTCGTCCCCGAGAGGCTTTGGAGCAGAGCAGGCCGGTGGGATGGCGGGAGGGGGACCCTCGTGTGTCCCCTGCCCCGTCCCAATGGCAGCTCACTGCTGGACGGCCTCCTCCGCCCACGCTCCCCGGGATGTGACGGCCAAGCTGGGACAGTGTGGGGATGGCACGGGCTTGCTCCGACCCTGCCTACGGCTGCTGACATGGTACAAGAGCAGGATGGTCTGGGTGGCTCCAGAAGAGCCTGGCTCCTCCTTGCCACTCTTGCCTTCTTGGCAAGCCGGGGGCAGGTGAGTGCTCCCCTCATCCCTCTAAATTAGGAGACGTAAGCGCTCGGATTAACCTACTGCCTTTAAAGGAAGAGGGGGAGCGGACAGGCATCCCGCTTCCTCCGCCCACGAGTAGACGTAAAGATTGCTCCTGCTCCTTCGGAGATGGAGCCCAAAGTACTCAATTCCCAGTAGCCCGTCAGACTGGGCAAATATTTGGGATGAACAGAAGACTCACTGTCTGGGAGACGTTTCTCCTTGGCAGAGGAAGGGAAACGAGTTCAGCTGGAACATTTTGAAACTCTGCTCCCCAGGACACCTCGCCAGTATTTTTCTGCCTCCTCCTGCTTTCCTTTGCCGTTGGCCCTGAAAGCTTTTCCCTTGGTTTGGCAACACCTGACATCCCAAACGAGACGTGTAGATCTAGGGACACCTCCTGCAAGCACAGCCGGGCTGGCCCCGGTCCCCTCCATCTCTCATCGCTCCCTCCTGCTTCCTCGGCAGAGCGACGGGCAGGACTGGGATGGCTGGTTCTCCAGAGGCCAACGGTCTGACCGAGCCACCGTGCACCCCAAACTCAACCTGACCAAGCAGGCTTTGCCCTGGAACGAGCAGGTAGGCGGGCAGGACGCAGAAAGGGTGTGGTGGTGGGGGAGGAGGAGGAGGTCCCAGGAGGAGGTACACCCTGCGCCTCACTGAGGAGCCCACAGCCCATGTCCCTGCATCATGCCAGGCTCCAAAGCCATCTCCAGCTGCCCTCCTTCTGCTCTCCATCACACGTCCCTGGGGCTCTGCCTGGTCCTGGGGTCAACGTGGTGCCTGTGGGCGTGCGTCAGCCCCCTCGTCTGTGTGGGTGTGCAAGGGGATGTGCTGCTGCGTGTCTGCTCCAGCTGGGTCCATGCTGCGCCCCTCTCCTGGGCAGGCTGTGAGCCGTTGGATTGGATGCTGGGGCTGGGTGAAGGATGGAGCTGGGCTTTTGGTGCCCTATCCAGACAACATCCCTTGTCCCACCATGCTCGGGACCCGCAGGAGCAGCAGCAGCAGGAGGGTTGTCTCCTGGGGGCTGGCGTTGTGACCCTGGGACTGGCACAGGGACGGGAGCCCAGCCCTCCCCAGTGTCACTGAAGAAGAGCCGAGGCCGGGCAGGTGACATCCCTAGGGCTTGCCGTCCGCGTTCCAGCCTGCCCTGACGCTCCTCTCCCTCTCTCGTCCTGCAGTACAAAGGGAAGGCAAACCTGCACGTTTTTGAAGACTGGTGCGGAGGGGCTGTGAGGCACCTGAGGAAGAACCTCCATTTTCCGCTCTTTCCCCACGTGAGTCCCTGGCCCGATGGCGGTGGGTGGGAGGGAGGGTCTGCTCGTCCCTCTCCGGGTGCTGCTGGGTCTCCACTGGCTGTGGGCTTGGTCCTTGAGACCTTTGCTTGTTTTGGTTTGGGTCAGGGCAGGTAACTCCCAGCAGAACAAGGCTGGAGGGAGAGGTGGGTGGTGATGGGACCTCCACGTCCCTTCTGGCGCCAGACACGCGGGACCCCAGGATAACCAGGAGGAGGTGGGCTGGGTGATGGTGCAAGGCCCGAGCCTGGGCATGAGCTCTTCGTAGTTTCATGACCCTGTCCCTCCTCCCCAGACCCGCACCACGGTGAAGAAGCTGGCTGTGTCGCCCAAGTGGAAGAACTACGGGCTGAGGATTTTTGGCTACATCCACCCCTTCAAGGATGGTGAGTGATGGAGCTTGGCCCCTTCTCCCTCTGCAGCAACATGGAAAAGCTGCCGCCTTCTCCCTTCTTGGCACGAGGTCGGAGGGCTCTTGGAGATAGTCCCCAAACCCCTGGCTCCCGGGCAGGGGGGTCTTTCTGGAGCAAAAACTCTTTTCCCTGGTTGCTTTGAAGGGAAGCAAAGTCTCAGTCCCATCCAGGACAGCCGCAGCGTGGGGTCCGGGGCAGCCCTGTCACCTCTGTCCATCCGGCCCTGTTTCCCCGTGTCACAGCCAGGCATCGGGGCTGAGCCCGTGCCCCCGCGACTGCCGTATCGCTCTGTGGTGACCTTCTCTGTTGCTCTCCGCAGGGGATTTCCAGTTTTCCGTGGCGTCAGATGACAACTCGGAGTTCTGGCTCAGCTCTGACGAGAGTCCGTCCAACTCCCGGCTGGCTGCATTCGTGGGCAAGGTACGTGCTGTTGGCCTCGACCCTCTGCCTTCACCTGCACCGGGGACGCCTGAGCCGCCACCGAGAGCGTCTGCTCCCGCAGGGTGCCTCGCTCCCTGCTCGCAGCATGCCGATAACCATCCCGAGTGCCTTCCGGGGATCCCTAGCGCTCAGCTGAGGATGTTTCAGACCCTGAAAGCAGCTCTCCTGCCTTGGGAAGTACCAGGCTCTTTCAGCCTTGTGCCCTCTCTGCCCCGGCCGGGCCTGGTGTGGCTTCTGAAGGACCATCTGCCCCGTGGTCCCATCCCAGTTGTAGCTGCCAAAGACCAGCTTATGTCCCAGGACGGGAGATGTAATATTTGCTCTGGGATTTTCTTGGCATTAACTCCTATAGCTGGAAAGCCTGGGGTCTGTCATCATACCTGTGCATTTTTGGGATCTTGGTGGTGTTGGCCGGTGGCAGGTTCTTGTGGCAGGAGTGCCACCAGCTGGGGACAAGCAGGCCCTGGGATAGAGCTCCTGGGATGTCCTGCCCGAAGAGCCTTTCTGCAGCACAGCATAGTGCCGATGGAGCTGGAGGAGAGGTCCTCGCAGCCTGGTGGGGTCTGGGCCTCGTGCCCGCTTGGCCCGTGGTGTCCCCAGTGCTCTCACACGCTCCTCCTTCCTTCCCCCAGCTGGGCACCGAGTGGACGGCGCCCGGAGAGTTCACCAAGTTCAGCTCGCAAGTCTCCAAGCCCCTGCGGTAAGTGTGACCTTGCTCCCGCTGTCCGCCCCGGGTGGATGAAATCGGGTACGGGTTCCTCCTCTCTGGGAGGAGACCCCAGCTGTGGTCTCTTCCCAAAAGGCACGTGGGGTCTGGGCTGGACAGGAGCTGCACCAACCGCGCCCCCAGATCCATGGCTTGAAGTGCTGGGGGCCGCAGCCACCTCTGCAGCTGATGGGGTGGGGATGGGGAATCTCCCCAACCTCACGCAGTGGGGTGGGGGAGCAGGCACCCGCATCACGCTGCCGGTCTCCTTGCCCCGGCAAGGTGTAGCCGCATGTGAACAAGACGGAGGCGGTTTTGTGAGATGGCTCCTCTGGCAGGGGAGTTCCCATCGCCCTGGCAGTGGTAACGGTTGGCTCAGCAATCATTTTTAACTGGTGGCTTCTCCTCTTGCGCAGCCTCATGTCCTCCCGACGCTACTACTTCGAGCTGCTCCACAAGCAAGACGACCGAGGTTCGGACCACGTGGAAGTTGGTGTGAGTAAACGTCCCCACCCTGCGCTCCTTTCAGGGCTTGTTCTGTCAAGACCTGGTGCCAGGGTTTTTCCCGATGCACGTTAAAATGCTTTATCCTGGAGCAAAGCCACGATTTGCCCCCTCCCATGACTACCAGCAGCTCAGTCCGCAGAGGGGACAGAGTCAGCGTCGCTCCGACGGAGCTGGGGCTCATCTCCCCCTCTCCCTGGGCTGTTCCTGGGCAGGACGTCTGGCTCAGGCTGCTTTCCTCTGTGCTGATCTGATCCTTCGGTGCCGATGGCCTTTTGGGAGCTGAAAATCCTGCTCTCCACCCTCGTGCCCCTGCCTTCCCAGTGTGCTCCCGTCACGGGCGCTAACGGAGCAGCCCCTCCGCTCCAGGCTCCAGCGGCGATGGGACGCACAGCTCCGCGTGGCCGGTCCCATCCCTTCTCCTTGGCCCCCTGCAGAGGGGCTGGCAGAGGGGGAGGTCCCCTGCGGGCTGTGGGCCAGGAGAGCCCTTTGCCACGGGCCAGGAGAGCCCAGGCCACGCAGGATCAGAGCAGAGCAGGCGGCTCCTAGGGAGCCGTCTGCGAGGGGCAGCCCCCTTGCTGGCTTGCATCCCGGGTCAGCGGTGGGGGAGATGGCCGGGGTGATGGAGGGGGTCCGCGTTTTCTTTTCCCCCTTGGAGATATCCTGAGTTTCAGATCTGAACGTGTCTGCCTTGGCTGCGCAGCCCCGGCAAAGCCTCGGCGTGTGTGTCAGGAGCTTGGGCTGTCTGTGGGAGGGGAGGATGTTGGCTCCTTAGCAAAGGTTCCCTTTCTCCCGAGCAGTCGTTAATCACTGAGTCAAACTTCTGCCAGCAAAGCATCAGAGAGGCTGACAACACCCCTTCCTCGCCTCTCTCCTCCGCATCGCTCAGCCTCGCCCTCCCGGGCCCCTCTGGGTCCGTCCCGATAAGATCTGCGTTTCTGCCCTGCAAAACAAATACGGGGGGAGCCGTTTTCTGCTGGAGGGAGGGGGGGAAGCCTTTCAGATGTTCAGAACAAAACAACAACAAGAAAAAAGTGGGACTCTAATGCATCTCTGCCTGTGGGCATTTGAGGGCTTGTCTAGACAAAGGCTCAGAGCACGCTTTCAAAACGCACGCCGTTAAATCAGTGCAGCCCCTCTTGAGCCGGCGCTGTTAACGTGCGTTCCGCAGCGCCCATGCGAGGCGCGGGAAGGAGAGGAGGTGGGGTAGGGCTCTGTGTGTGTCGGCTTTGGCTCAGGTCCTTGATGGTGTCCTGGCCTCCCTGCTCCGTTCTCGGGGGGTGAGGGGGGCGTGCGGAGACGCAGCCTCGTGCCCCGCATCGGCCCTTCCCCGTGAGGCAGGACGCGTGGCTGGGCTGCCTCCCGTGATGTTGTTGGTGGCGCCGCTGATGCGGGGCTGGGTCTGGCCCAGAGGGACCACGGGCGGCTGTGTGGCAGTCCTGAGAGGGCAGTGACACCAACCTGCGTCCCTCCTCCGGGAGCCTTCCCCTCTCTGACCACACAGGGGAAGTCTGCTGATCCCAAATCACCTGGGGTAGAGGCAGGAGATGGGCCGGGCAGGAGCAGGCCTCTTCTGGGCAGGAGCAGGCCTCTTCTGTGTCCCTCTCCCGCAGGGTCGGGGCTGGGATCAGTGCAGGCGGGATTCTGGGAGCTGAGGACGGGGCAGGACCCGTCCTAGGGTGCCTGGCGTTGGGCAGCGGTGTCCTGAACCCCTGCCTCCCTCCCACTCATTCTCCCTCTCCTTTTCTTTTTCCCCAGTGGCGAGTTTTCCTCCCCAGCCTGAAGTTCGAGGTGATCGACTCCCCCTACATCTCTCTGTACACAGGTGAGGGCCGCGCGTGTGCAGGGGGCTGTACGTGGGGTGCAGCCGGGGAGAGGCGGCTCCTGAGCCCGGGAAGGAAACCAGGTCCTGGGAAATCAGGCTCTGGGGGAAGATCTCAGCCTCTCAGACCCACCAGAGCTTCTGCTGGGGGTAGGGAAGGAGGCAAGGGGCTGCAGTGGGTAGGGGTGATGCTGGAGCGTGCTGCGACCCTCCTAAAGCTGGGATGCAGAGGTGACTCCCCGTGGAAACGCAGCTCTCCCGTCCCTGCTGACCGGACCACGGAGGGCTGGCTCCTCGGCCTGGCCCTGAGTTATGAGGAGCTGTCATGTAAGCGGGGATGGACGGCGCAAGGTTTAATTAAATCTATAGATCTTCTGCTTCCTGCCCCTTCCCTGGCAGCCAGAAGGGGCTTGATGGATGGGTCCTGCCCCCGTGCTCGGTACACTGGAGGCCTGGCCATCAAACACGCCTCGGAAGGTGTCGATAGGGCGGAGGGGACAGGCAGCAGGTGGGGATCGATGGGGAGAGGAGGGATGGAGCGGTATTGCTGGTATTGATGCAGGTGCCCATGAGATGGATGAGCTGCAGATAAACTCCCCCCGGCCGCTGTCCGTCAGCGCTGGCTCTTTCTGCTTCTCTTTTCCGCCCCCCGGCCCCGTCAGACCCCAGCAGCGTCCTGGGGTGAAGCCACATCACTCGTGGGGAGCCCGTCCCCGTGGCGTGGGGGATGCCAGCAGTGCGCAGAGCGTCCTCCTTCCTTCCCTTTCTCCGAGCTTTTCCAGGGCTTGCGGCACAACCTCGGCCAGCTGCGCAGAGGCGTTGGGGAAACCTTTCCCCACCGGCAGCAGGAGAATGCGGGGCTCGGGAAAGGGGGCCCTGTTTGCCTCAGGGCTGCTCCGCGGCAGGCAGGGCTGCCTGGAAAGGGAGCACCCTTGGGTGCTGGGGGCAGGCAGCTCTGAGCGTGGCCGAGGGCACTGGCGCGAGGTGACCTCCCTCAGGGAGGTCTGGGGGCTGGTTGGTGGCCAAGGCCGATGTGTCACCCTCCTCCCTGAAGAGGAGGCGAAAGCAGCTCCTGTTGCGTTTGCCTGCACCTCTGCAGGGAAGAACGCTCTGGGTTTAATTCCTGCGTCGCTGGCAGTCAAGGCCCCGCAGCACTCCCACCCCTTGCTCTGGCCGTGGTGAGCGATGCTGCAAGCAGAGCCGGGCTGCCTGGCCGAGATCAGTTGTACCCTTGTCCTCGCTGTGCTCATTAGCTGATGGCAATGATCATTAGGCTGATTAGTCACGGGCTCTGAGCCTGTGAGAGGGCTGGAGTCAGCTCCCCTTGTTCCCCTGGGAGCAGGAGGAATCCACGATGCTCCCAGCTCTCTTGATGGGAGGGATGGAGAGGCTAGGAAGTGCCGCCTTGGAGGATGCTCCTGGGACAGCGCTCCGTATGCCTGTGCCCGTGGGGTTCAGCCCCTGCCCTCGCCTCCTGCAGATGAATCGTCCCTGAAGATGAACCATGTGGAGCACATCCCGCAGACCTTGGCCAGCCACGGCGGGAGCTACCTCTGGGAGGCACAGCGAGACGAGCACGGCGCTGACATGCTGAAGTCTGACCCCAGGGACACCTTCTTCCTCAGTACGTGGCTGGGGACCAGACCCTCGCACGTCTCCATGAGGTTTTGGGGGAGGAAAAAGGCAGGACCTGGCTGCCACAGGCACCCAGAGCATCCCTCCTACCTTCTGCCCATCTCTGGATGGTCTGGGCTACAGACCCTACGGTGGGCTGGGCGGTGGAGGTGGCGGGGCGCAGCCTGGGGCTGACCTGCCGCTACTTCTCCCCAGCTCCCGCGATCGAGGCCTCCCGAGTGGAGAATGTGCTGGTGCCCTGTGCCTACAGCCCCACCTACGTGGTGAAGGACTTCCCCATCGCCCGCTACCAGGGCCTGCAATTTGTAAGTGTCTCCTCGCCGCGAGGATGGGGTTGCGCTCCCATGGGAGACGTGGTGAAGCGGAGTGCTTTGCCCTCACCCCAGGGCGGGGATGTTTCCACCTGGTTAAAATCCAGGAGAAAATGTCCCTCGCTGGAGGATCAGGCTGAGCTGCCCCATCTTAACCGAAGGAGTTTGGGCTGAAAGATGAGATGCTGGGGGTCACCTTGGTGTCGAGGGGCCGTGCCAGTGGTCTCGGGTCCGCAGCTCCTAGCCCTGCCGGCCCCCACTTCCTCGGAGCGAGCCTGCTCTGTGCTGGGCTGATGGCGGCGTGGCCATCTCCCCAGGTCTACCTCTCGTTCGTGTACCCCAATGACTTCACGCGCCTCACTCACATGGAGACGGAGAACAAGTGCTTCTACAGGGAGTCCCCCCTCTACCTGGAGAAGTAAGTGCTGGGGGGCCGGCGCTGGGGGTGGCGCAGGGAGGAGGAGGAGGAAGGGGCTGATGTCAGAAGGGCACGCGGAGCTGGGGAAACGATGCTGAGATGTTGCGTCCTCGGCTGCGTGTCCCCAAGCCCAGTCCCCCATGGAGGGGCCACCTCCAGACTGGCTCATTCCCCATCTCTCAGGCACGTAGCAGCTTGAGGCCTGGCAGTGCTCCTGGATTCTGGGAATCCCAGCTCCCTTCGGAGCCGGGCTGTGCCCAGGTGCCTGTGCTGCAGCCAGGGACATTCCTCCCTACGTGCATGCAGGCTCGCGTGCGTGCGAGCACGTCCCTTCGCGCGTACGCTCCTCCCTTATCTCCGGGACCTCGTCCCTCCTCTCTGTCTCCAGGTTTGGTTTTTATAAGTACATGAAGATGGATGAAGAGGAGGAGGACCCACGCCAGCGAGCCTTTCTCTTTCTCAGCCCAGACAGTGAGTCACCGCTCCCCGCTGGCAGCTTTCGGGCACCTCACAGCTGGCACCACCAGCCCATCTACCCGGAGATGTGGCCCGTCAGGATGCCTCCAGGGACGCTGCGGGGCTCGGGGAGGGCAGGGCTGCGCAGAGCAGCTTCCCTCCAAGCAGTCCCACGCGCTCCGTGATCGCGCATCCCGCTTGGCTCAGCCACAAAGTGCCGCAGGACGCGGGAAGCGGGATGCTAGGGTTGGGATTCACCTTCCCTGCTTCTCAAAGCCGCGTACCCACATCTCCTGGGCTGGCCAGGTCAGCGGGCGGCAGGGTATGACCGGGCCTGGGGTGGGGCCTGGGGTGTCCGTGCAGTCCGGGGCTGCTCGCGGAGGAGCCGGGTCGTTTAGAGCCAGGTTGTTTGGAGCCTGCCTCCCTGTCGGTCTGCAGCTGGCAAAGCCCTGCCGGGTGAGGTTTGCTCCTGGGTGAAGTAAGAGTGGTGCCAAGATGTGGCCCAGGTTTGGAGGGGGTGACGGGTGGAGCCGGGAGTTGCCAGCCCTGGTGAGTGTGGGTCGGTGGCCGCCAGCTCTGGGTCTCCATTGCCCAGCAGCCGCTGGAGGGTTACTCTCTTACTGGGGACAAGCCTTTCCTGCTTGTCTCAGGCCAGTGTGCTGCCGGGGGAGGTGTGCCAAGCCGCCAGGACCCTTGGGGTGTTTATCTCTGGCTTTGCTCCCTAGATTTCCTAGAGGATGAGGAGGAGGAAGGAGTGGACAGCCCTGAGCCCACGGACCCACCTCCCGAAGCCAAGGAGAAGAGCTTTGGGCCGGAACCCAGAGCCAAAGGAAAGGAGACCCCACCAGTCACTGGGGATTACGGAGACAACCTGGATGATTACAGCTTTCACCGCGGGCAGGGTCGGGCCCGGGCCACGGCGAGCACACCTGGGCAGCCGGCAAGATGGAGCACGTCCCGGCAGGCCAGCGCTAGCCCGGCGACTGTCCCCAGGGACCTCCATGGTGAGGAGGACGCCGGCCCCGCGCCGGAGCGGGTCCGTGGGCGGATGCTCAGTTGGTTACCCCAGGATCCCAGCGAGGCCGAGGAGGATGAACTGGGGCTGCTGACGTCTTCAAAGCGTGCCGGGACTCTGAGCCTTCAACCCCACCTTTCTGTTCCCGTCTTTGGTGGCAAAGCCAAAACGCCGGGTCCTAGCAAGCCTGCAGCACCTAGGGAGGACAAAAAGTCCCAGAAAGCCCAGGAGAAGGTCTACGTGACCAGGCTGCAGCCAGGGAAACACAAAGCCCCAGCCCAGCAGCCAGCCTTCCCTGATATCTTCCTTTACCCAAAGCTTCTGAAGAAAGTCCATCTCCGCTCTAGGACCCCTCAGAAGCATCCCATTATCTCCAGCAAGCTCCGTGCCGTCCCTGGCCGGCGGACGCCCTGGCTTTTGAGCGACATCTCCAAGGAGAGGGACCCTGCCAGGCGGAGGAGTGTCCGTAAGGGTACCAGGAGGTGGGAACGGCCATCCAAGCTGGAGATCGAGCGGCGGGCGCTGCCCGGCCTCCTTGCCCTGGGTACCGAAGGGCTCTTCAGTAGGGAGACCCATGAGGAGCCGACTCCTGCCCCAGGCAGGACAACGGCCACCACTGACTACAACTCCTCCGAGGCGACCCGCTCGCAGGGGACGCGGGTGACATCCTTTCTGAAGATGTCAGAAACAACGATGTCCCAGCAGGAGGAGGGAAAGGGCCAGGAGGAAGAGGAGGAGGAGGAGGAGGAAGAGGTGTCGGACTACAGCTATGAGGCTGGGGAGCTGCAGCAGAGTTGGCTGGAGGACTCCATCAACTGGCAGAGGACGTTCAGCGTCAGCTCGGTGGATTTTGAGCTCCTGCGCTCCGACTGGAACGACTTGCGCTGCAACGTGTCGGGCAACCTGCAGCTGAGCGAGAGCGAGGTCGTCGACGTGGTGGCGCAGTACATGGAGAAGCTCAACGAGAAGAACGGAGGGTAGGGAGGGAGGGGGCGCGGGCGGGAGACTGGGGGGATGCCCCGCTTGGCTCCCTGGGGCTGCGTGGTGGGCTGCGTGGTGGGCTTGGGGGCCAGCCCCTCAAGCAAGGGAGCTGCGGGCAGCAGAGCTTGCGGTGGCGGTGCTTTCAAGTTCTTCTCCTTTGCCCGTAGCATCTACACCCTCCTGAGGATCGTCAATGTGGAGAAGCGTCGGGACACGGCCCGGGGGAACCGCTACCTGCTGGAGCTGGAGCTGGCGGAGCGGGGCCAGCGGACGGTGCGGCTCTCCGAGTACGTCTACGTCCTCCTGCACCAGGGCAAGCGGGACGACAGCGCCGAGGCCAACCCCGAGGGGCCAGCTCCGGGGGCCACTGAGCCCCAGCCGAGCGCCTGGAGCATCCTCTACGGAAAACCCGTCCTGTGCCAGCCCCTGCAGCTCAGCTGGAAGCAAGACGTGATGGTGCACTTCGTGGTACCCGGTAGGTGATGGCAGGACGCCGCTCCCGGGGGTCTCTGCTGCTCCCTCTGCCCTGTTGCGATAGAACGAGAGGTAATGGTTTTAAAATAGAGGGGGGTAGATTTAGATTAGGAATTAGGAAAAAATTTTTTACGATGCGAGTTATAGAACACTGGAACAGGTTGCCCAGAAAGGTGGTGGAGGCCCCATCCCTGGAATCGTTCAAGGCCAGGCTGGATGAGGCTCTGAGCAACCTGACCTAGTCAGGGATGTCCCTGCTCCTTGCAGGGGGGTTGGACTAGATGACCTTTGAAGGTCCCTTCCAACCCTAACCATTCTATGATTCTATGAAGGCACCCCCTCTGCTCCCCGGTTGCATCCCCCAGGCTGGCTGAAGGGGGGTGAGGTTCTCTCTTATCACGAGATGCTGAGGTTCTCTCTTCCCAGCAGAAGGGGTGTTGGTTTGGTTGGGGAGGGAGTGCTCTTGGGACCCCCCCGTGAGCCTGAGGGAGGTTTGTGGCTGTGTCTGGCAGTGAAGAACCAAGCCCGCTGGGTCCAGCAGTTCATCTCAGACATGGCCCGCCTGTATGGGGCCACGAGGGACGCCAACTTCAACGTCATCCTGGTGGACTTCGACAGCGACGACATGGATGTTGAGAAGGCCCTACGGGATGCCCGCCTGCCCCGGTAACCCACCCCCCGTGAGCTCCGCGTCCCAGCCAGCTGAGGGGGGGCTGCGGGGCTCCTCGTGGTGGGACAGCCCATCCCGGCAGTGCTCACACAACCTGCCCCCCTTCCCCGGGCCGGCACGAGTCTCTGCCTCGCTGCCCCGCTCCTCCCCCGCCTGTTTGGGGGTTCAGACTTGTTTCCCACGTAGAGGGGTTGGGGATGCAGAAACCTCCCCTGCCTCTGCGGAGGGACCCTCGGCATGAGTTGTGGGCACCCGACCTTCCTGGGAAGGTCCCCGCTCCTCGCTGGTGGTCCCCCTTGGCTGTGTCCCTTTTGGTCACCAGCACTGACCCCTTGTCCTCTCTCGCCAGGTACCAGTACTTGCGGCGCACGGGGAACTTTGAGCGCTCGGCCGGGCTGCAGGCCGGTGTGGACACGATTGAGGTGAGGAACCGTCCCTCACCCCGGTGCAGCTTCTCTCCCGGAGCTGTTTCGCCCTGATCCTCCCGCTTGTGTCCGTCCCTCCCACAGGACGGGCACAGCATCGTGTTCCTCTGCGACCTGCACATCCACTTCCCCGCCAACATCCTGGACAGCATCCGGAAGCACTGCGTGGAGGGGAAGCTGGCTTACGCGCCCATCGTCATGAGGCTGAGCTGTGGCAGCTCCCCGCACGAGCCCAACGGTAAGCGGGTCCCTCTGCCGTGGCGCCTTTCCAGCTGGGAACGTCCCCTGCCTGCCCCGGGAGAGCTCCGGCGCTCGGCTTGGGTTACAGCCGGGCTCGGGCGTGCAGGGAGGGCGGGATGGGATTCCTGCCCAAGGGCGCTCGAGGTGTGCCGGGTGCAATGCCCCCCAAACCAGACTGTCACCCCGTGCGCCCCCGTGGGAGGTGGCAGTGATGGGGACGGACCCGTGGTGGGAAGAGGAGTTGGGATGGGGCGTTCCTGTGGTTCCCAGGGAGCGGGGAGAGCACAGAAGTGATGACCTGGAGATTTTTGGATCCCCCGCACACCTTGCCTCGTTGCTGTCCCCCCTCCAGGCTACTGGGAGGTGAACGGCTTCGGCCTCTTCGGCATCTACAAGTCGGACTTCGACCGCGTGGGAGGAATGAACACGGAGGAGTTCAGAGACCGCTGGGGCGGGGAGGACTGGGAGCTGCTGGACAGGTGAGCCTGGGGGTCCGGGAGCCCCGTAATCCCCCGGGGCAGGGCCGGCCGTGTGGATTTGGGCGCATCCCCTGGGAACCCCTCCCTCCCTTCTGGGGCGAGGTGGTGCCAAAGGGGCAAAGCCTCCCTTTCGGGGGGCCGGACCCCTCCCTCCCGTCCCTGAGCTGTCCCTCGTCCGGCTGCAGGGTCCTCCAGAGCGGGCTGGAGGTGGAGCGCCTGCGTCTCAGGAACTTTTACCATTACTACCACTCCAAGCGCGGCATGTGGAACGCCCGCAGCAAGAAGCCGCCCAAGGACTAGCGCCCCGAGCCCGGCCCGCTGCCACCCACCCCCGGTCCCACCCGAGGCAGGCCACCGCCAGCGCCCGCTTGTCCCCGACCTCCGCCTTGGTGCCGGCACGGAGGGCGCCCGTACACGAACCATGGTCATTTTGGGGAGGGAGGGAGCGGGGAGGGCGAAAGCGGGTGGTGATTTTTTTCTTAAGGGTCTAATTTCTTAGTCAGAAATGAATTTATTAACTCATTAGCGCCGGGACGAGGGGTGTCCTGCTGTTGGGAGGGTTAAAGCCTCCGGCCTGAGCCGCGGAGCCGGTGGGTCCCTGGGGCTGTGCCGGGCCGGTGATGCCGGAGGCGGAAGAGCGGCACCCAAGCTCGCAGCCGGCGCTCACTCTGCAGCTGGGGGTCTGGCCCTGCCCCGCTGCGGCTGTACGGGGTGGGGGGCAGAGCCCCTCCGCGCGATGGGCTGGTGCTGCCCGTGCCCGGGGGCCAGCTTGGGACGGGGAAGGGCGGAGCCCGGAGCAGGGGGAGAGCAAATGATGTTTCCAAGCTAATTTCTGTGAAATTATGAGGTAGGAAGCTGTTTTCAGGAAGTTTTGTCTGTTTGGGGTTTTTTTTTTATTCTTAAAAAATAAAATCGATGTCTTGGCTGGGATTTCCTGCCCCTCCGTCACCCTTGCACCTCGGCAGGGACGCGCTGCCCAGCCGGCTGTAGGGAGGGAAGAGCCAGGCTGGCCTCTGTCCCTCGCCGCTCCCACATCCCCTGGCACTGACGGATGGCCGTGCTGATGGCAGGAGGCTTTTCCCACTGGAAACCACCGCTGCCATTTGGAACACCCCGCGGGGCTTGGGAAGCCTCCCCCACAGCGGGGCATGGAGAGGCGCGCAGCGTCAGGCTGAGCCTGGCTGGCACGGGCCGAAAGGTCCTGGTAGGACTGAGCAGGAGGAGGACGGGAACGGGGCAAGGATCCGCTCTCTCCGGCGGGAGCGGGCGGCAGCGGCGTCGCACGGGGCCCCTTTGCTGTTTCGTGCAGCACAGGGGAGGAGGAGGTAGCAGCCGTGTTTCTGGTGCCCAGACGCGCGCCCGGGCTTGCAGGGAGGCTGCTGAGCCTCCGCCCCACAGCTGGGCTCCACCTGAGCGCCTGCCCGCACCCCACGCTGCGTGGGGGCTTGCCCTGCTGCCCCCGGGGGCTGGGGAGCTGTGGGGTGAGCCCCAGCTGCTCCGCTCACTCCCTTGCGTGCTGTTTGCAGGACGGCCGTGCCTGCCCGTGCCTGTGCTCTCTGTGCGCCTTGTCCCGTTGTACGTGGACGTGCCCGGCCGCACGCAGCGTCCCGTGGGCTCCGGCAAACCCGCTTTGGCTCGCGCCCGGCTGCGGCGAGCTCTGCTCTGCCAGGGCACCCTGTCCCTGCAGACCCCCGGGCTGCCAGCACCGTTTCCAGCACCCTCCGCCATTGGCTTTCACCACCTGCGGGTGCGCCTGCGGAGCAGCCCCAGCCTTTCCCCGGGGTCCTGTTCCCCACCCGCCCAGCTCTGCCAGCACCCGCTGAGCTCTGGGGCGACGATGGAGGCGCTGGGCTCAGCCACCCGCTTGCCATCAGAAAACGGCCACAATCCGGGGGCTCTTTACCCCAAATTTGGTGCCTCTGGCCTGGGGCTTTGCCGGGAGGGGACGGTTCTGGGCAGGCAGCGCGTTTTTCTCCTGTTTTTTTCCCAGTGCTTCATTGTGGGCGAGGGCTCTGCCCGCTGTGCTGTGCCAGGCGCTGGCCCCATGGCAGGGCGGGTGGCCTGCGGTCCCTGGGCCAGCAGCTGGATCCCTAAAGCCACTTTTCCTTGGGGACAGCTTTTCCAGCAGCGTCCCAGCCTGGAGAGCTCACAAAGCCACTGGGATGGGAGCGGGCACTGGGCTCAGCTGCCTCCAGAGCTGCCACTGGTGCTGGGGATACTGGTCCAGCATTCCCTGGGGGATGCTGCGAGGACGCTGGGGCTTGTTCGGGTGGCGGAGGCGAGCACCGGCCCCGGGCGCCCTTGCCGCAGGGCTGCCCCGGCCGTGGGGCCGAGAGTGGGGTCAGTGGAGGGTGAGGGGGAGCCTCCCCAACACCTCCGGGCTGAGAACGGGCCGAGCGTGATGGCAGTGGAGGGTCCCGGGCAGCCTCCTGCCCTCTGCCGGGCTTTGCCGGGGGGTCACCTCTTGGCAGCCCCCAGCGAGCGCTGGGCGCGGCGTTGGGCCTGCGCTGCGGTGCCGGTGCAAGCGATGGCCCCCAAACTGGTTTGGCCCGTTTCAAACGCTCCCTCTTGGCTTATCTGGCTTCAAAGGGCTGCTGCTCCGTCCTACGCACACAAACACTCCTTGTGAGCCCCCGGGGCCCGGGGGAGCCCCCCGCACCCCAAAACCCCCAGCTCTGCCTCCCCTCCATCTCCTTTTGCAGCCCCCAAGCCCTCCTGGCTGCACCCATGGGTGCCCTGTGCTGGGCGGTCCGAGGGGACGTGGTGGCAGGGACGCGCTGGACCACGGCCGTGGCGGTGGGGACCGATGGTGATTGTTTCTGGAGGATCGCAGAGGTGGCTGAGGCGCGGCTTCCCTGCCCGGGCTGGGGCAGCCGGGACCCCCGGGCACCCCGCCGGCGCCCGGGCTGAGCCCGGGCTGTTTGCGGAGCCGCCGCAAGCCCCAAAAGCGCAAACTTGGCTGCGAGGCGAGCGGGTTTCAAGCGCACATGCAAAACAACGGCGAAGAGACTGGTTGGATAAGGTCCCGGGGCGGGCCCGTGCCGTGGCCCCACGCCTGCCGCAGACGGCATCGCCCACCCTGCGTCGGGGCGCCCGGCACCCGCGGAGCACCCAGGGGTGCACCCGCCAGCCCGGGAGGATGCTGCAGGGCGACGGCCCCGCGGGGCCACCCAACAAGGTACGTGCCGGCCGGTCCCGTGCCCATCGGTGTGGCTGTCCCCAGCGCGGGTCCCCAGGGAAAGCTGGTGGCCCCTGCCCTGCCACTGGTCCCCGTGCCCCGGGTGGGAAGGGACAGTGCGGCCGCAGATCCGGCAGCTGCCTGGTTTTGGCCAACTTTGGCCAAGAGGCGTTTTCCCTCCTGGCCCCGTGCCTCAGTTTCCCCAGCGCGGCTCTCGGCACACGTGCGCCGCGGCCGGGCTGCGTGGTGCCGCGTCGGCCACTCCCTGCTCCAGCCGCCGATGGCACCGGCGGCCAGCGGCTTCCCTGGGGACCTGCTTCTGGGGACAGGCGCTCCGGGGTGCTCAGAGTGGGAGAGGACACTGCACGCCCCAGAGCTGGGGTCTCCCTGGGGACCTGGCTCTGTCACCCCACAGAAGAGGGAAGATGGGTGCCCCCGGGCTGGGGGGTCAGTGTCCGGCGTAGGGACCCCCAGACCCAGTTTGTTTGACCCTGCATCACCCTGAGCGTGGCCAGCTCCCCTCAGGAATCCCCCGATTTAGCTCCAGGGGGCTTTGGTGCTGATTTGCAGCTGTGTAAGCATCCTGGCGCATCCCTGCTCCCGTCCACCGCTGTCCCCTCTCAGCCAGCTGCTCCGAGGCCAGCGTTGCCACTTTCGGCTTCAAGCCTCCCCCAGCCTCCCGTGGCCCCCGGTCTCCATCTCCGGGCCGCAGGGCAGCGTCGCACCGGGGGACGGGGGCTGGAAAGACAGGGCCGCCAGCGGGCTCGGGGTCAACCCCAGGACCCCTTTGGTTGGTCACCCCCGGGGCTGGAGGGGCTCCCTGGCCGTCCCCAAGCCCTTGGTGCCTGACGTGGGGACGCGGGCAAGCTTCGGCTTGCGCAGGGAGCGAACCGCCCTCCCCGCCTGCTCCCGGGGGGAACCCGTGATTCATTTGGGCTTGGAGGGCTGGGAGCGCCCCGCTGAGCTCTGCCAAACTCGGTGCACCCGCCAATGCTCCCCGTGTGGGTGGTGCCGAGGCAGGAGAAAAGGAGGGAGGTCCTTTGGGTTAGCGCTGTACCCCAAAAGCAAAGGGGCGGCTCCCAGTAAACCCATGAAGTCCCTTGGACTCCCCCAGGGCTGGGGACGTGGGTCCCCCCCGTGTCGATCCCCAGGCACGATGCGATGGTGGCACTGGGGCTGGCAGCCCACTGGGGTTTGGGGAGGCCATCAAAGTGGGCACTGTCACCCCAAAACCCCGTCCCGCAGCTCTCGCCACCCCGCCCTGGCATCGCCCGCTGCTCCTGCTGACGGCGGCGCGTTCCTCGGGGACAGCCGCCCTTTCCCCCTCCCAACGAGGCACAAAAGCCTTCCGGCGTTGCCACCGCCGGGTGTCGTAAGCCCTGGCCAGCTCACCGGGCGGCAGAGCCTGTAACGCTTCTGCCAGGCGGGTTCGGGGCGGCGACGCCAAGCGCTGAGGCCGGCTCGCTGCGGAGCCGAGGCCGCGTTGCCACGCTCGCCATCAAACGGGCAGAGCCAGCCCAGCTCCCCAGCTGCTGCGCCGTGCCACGGCCGCTGGGCACACGCCCCGCGCTCGCGAGCAGGGGCTGAGCCTCAGTGCCGGGGCGGCTGAGAACAGGCACAACTCTGTTCAGGAGTGAGCAGCTCGGATAGTGAGTCAGGGGCTGAGGGAGAGCGGTGTGAAACAGCACCATGGGGATTCTGGGAGCCGTTCCCCCAAGCACACTGGGCTGGGGGGACATGGTGTCCCCCACCCCGGCCATGCTGGGGTCGGACGGGGCGGCTCAGCGGGTGGGGCAAGCCTAATTAGTACCTGTGTGGCGGCAGGGCTGAGTCACCCCGCGCTCTTTACCACCCTGGGCCTGCTGACGCTGAGCTGCTTCTCTTTTTTTTTTTTTTTATTATTATTATTGTTTTTTAATTCCCTGGCTGATTTGGAAAGCAAAGCAGGCAGGGCCCGGCCAGCGATCGCTGCCCATTAGCCCCTGCTCCAGCCCTTCCCCGGGCCAGCCCCAGAGCCGGAGGGGTTTGCCCGTGGTGGGCAGCCCAGGGGGCTGGGGTCAGCGCTGGGGCTGCCTGGGGGTCCAGGGTTCTCCCAGGAGGTGGCTCGGGGGTCTGGGGCTCTGTGGGGAGGCTGCCCAGGGCTCACTGGTGGGGCTCTGGGGCTGGGTGAGGAGCTGGCCCTGGAGCCCGGCTCTGCTGGGAGGCTGCGTGGGGGTCTGGGGCTCTCCAGGGATGTTGCCCAGGGGTCTGGGGCTCATTGGAGGGGCGATGCGGGGGTCTGGGGCTCGTTGGAGGGGCCACTTGGGGGTCTGGGGCTCGTTGGAGGGGCGATGCGGGGGTCTGGGGCTCGTTGGAGGGGCAGTGCGGGGGTCTGGGGCTCGTTGGAGGGGCCACTTGGGGGCCTGGGGCTCGTTGGAGGGACAGTGCGGGGGCCTGGGGCTCACCGGCATGGCCATGTGGGTCTCTGAGGGTCAACGGGGAGGTTGCCCAGGGTCCGGGGCTCTCCGGATGCCGTGTGGGGGTCTGGGGCTTGCCAGAGGGACAACGTGGGGCTCACTGGCGGGGCCATGTAGGGGTTCGGGGCTCACTGGTGGGGCCATCTAGGGGTCTGGGGGTCACTGGTGGGGCCATCTAGAGGTCTGGGGGTCACTGGTGGGGCCATGTGGGTGTCCAGGGCTCACTGGTGGGGCTGCCCAGGGGTCTGGGGGTCAGCGGGGAGACCACCCTTGGAGGTCTGGCTCTCAGCACTGTGCCCGTGGGCTTGACCACCCCAGACCCCCGCCATGGCCGCCCGTCTCCCTCGCGCCCTCGTCCCCGCGAGGTCGCCCCTGGGCGGCGGCGGCGGGGACCCCGCGTGGCCCCTTCCTTCCCCGTGGCGGGGCGCGGCAGCGGCGGCTGAGGCGTGGCAGCGGGGCGGGCCAGGAGCCTCCCTTCGTCGGGGGGGAAGCCGCCGCCGCCGCGCTCACCTGCGCAGGGCGGCCTGGGCCTGCGCTCCGCCGCCATGCAGGAGCCCAACGCCTTCCTGCTGTCCGCCCTGCAGCCCGAGGCCGGCGTCTGCTCGCTGGCCTTGCCCTCCGACCGGCAGCTGGACGGCAGGAGCCGCGAGGCGGCCGAGGCCCAGCGGCTGCGCAGCGCCCGCGTCCAGGAGCAGGTCCGCATCCGCATGATGCTGCGGGGGCAGGTGGCCGCCCGCCCCGACGGCCCCGACCACGTCGACGGCAGAGGTGGGAAACCCCCCGCGTCCCCCCCGCCCCGGGCGCACGCGTCGGAACAGGCGGCGGGAGCCCCTCGGCCGGCACTGCGCTTCGGCTGGCGCCCTGCCTTGGGGCTGGGGGGGGCCCCCCGACCCCGCTGAGCCCCCTGAGCCCCCCCAGCACTGGCGATGGGGGTGAGATGGCCCCAGCGTCGGGTCCTTTCGCCCCGCTCAGGGGTCGTGCCTCAGTTTCCCCACCTGCTCCCTGGGGTGGATTGCACTTGGGGGGGGTCCCTGCGCCCTGCTTTGGGCTGGGGGGGAGGTTTTTCTCACCCGGACGGATCCCTTGCAGCGCCCCCCACCCTCTGAGCAGCGCCGCTGGCTGGGCTCCAAGCTCCTCCATTTAACGTCTGCGCTCGCGGCCTCCGCCCTGCCGCCTCGCCCGGCCCCGCTGCGGGGTTTCGCCGGAGCCCCCTGATCCGCGGTGCCGGGGGACCCCGGCGGCGGGGAGAGACCCCTCCCGACGGCACCCCAAGGGCTGCGCGGGCGCGGGCGTGAGTCACGCTCCTGTCACCGCCGGCTGGCGACATCTTCCCTGTCCCCGCCGGTGGCCCCGGGGCGGTGGCACGGTGGGAGGGTGGCGTGGGGTGCAGCGGGGCGGTGGGGTCCCATCCCCAGGGTGGCGGAACCAGGGCCGGCTTTGGTGGGATGCCTGGGCATCCTCCTGCTCCCTCGTCCCTCTCAGCGCTGCCAGGGCTCCCGAAGCGGATCGTCCCGGGGCGGGGGGGTCTGTGGTCCCCAAAGCGCCCCTTGGACGCCTCTGTCCCCGTCCCGCAGGCAGTCAGTACGGCACGACCCTGCGCTCCTCCTTCAGCTCCCGCTCCCAGGGCAACGGCTTGGACCCCAAAGCCTCGGTACGTACTGGGGGTCGCCCCCCACGCCCATCGCCGCACCAGCCGGGGACGCCGGCAGAGACCCGGCCGCTGGCTGCAGCTTTGGTTGTGCCCGGGGGGCTCTCGGCTCCGTCCTTTCCTCTCCCCGCAGCGGGGATGGTGGGGAGAGGAAAGGCTTGCGGGCACCCCCAGCCCCGTGTTTTGCCCCCCTAACCCCGTGTGTTGCCCCCCCCCAGCTGTATCAGCCGCTGGCCAAGAAGGATTTTGGCACGCTGAAGGGCAGCAGCTGGTCCTCGCGCTCGGCGGTGGACCTCACCCCGCACAAGCGGGTGGCGACCCTCAGCAACGGGGGCCTGCCGAAGGGCCGCGGCTACGCTGCTGGCTACGCTGCCTCGCAGGCCGCCAACACCTCGCCGCGGCCCAGCTCCTTCCACGAGCGCAACTACCGCTCCCGGCAGAACTTCGACACCCTCTCGCTGCGCTCACTGCGGCTGGCCGACGGGCCGCTCCAGCCCGCCGCCGCGGCGGATGACCGCTACAGCGTCATCTCGGAGCAGCTGGACCCCGTGGGTCACCGTCCCCTCTACAAAAGCCAGGGCAACGGCGGCTTCACGCGCTCCTACACCTTCGAGAGGCAGATGAGCGCCGGCTCGGCCGCCAAGGCCCCCTCCGACTGGCTGGAGGGCGGCGAGGTGACCCAGAGCCGCACCATCCGGGCGCCGGCCATGCGCACGCTCCAGCGCTTCCAGAGCAACAACCGGTCGCGGCTCAGCACCGGCTCCTTCGGCAGCATCCAGGCGGCCTCGCAGGCGGGCGTCGGGAGCTCCTACATGGGGATGGTGGAGCACAGCTCCCGCGCGCCCTCCGTGCGCAGCCTGGCCGAGGCCAGCCACCACCTCCAGGACCAGCGCGCCATGGAGATGTACAACGGGCACAGCACCCTGCTCAGCCACCAGTCAGGGGGGTGAGTGCTGACGGGCCGGCGCCGGGCTGGTCCTTGTCCCCGCCGCGGTCGCCTGGCCGCCTGAGGGTGAACCCCTCCGTCCACGTCTGCCGTTTCCTTGGTGGGACGGTGGGCACAGCTTGGCCCCGTAGCGCTGGACCACGGCGTGGGTTGACCATGGGAGTGTTCTGCGCACGGCTGCTCTTGTGGGCACATCCCGGGGCGCGAGGGTGGGCAGATGCTCGTCAGGCTAGGTCTGGAGTCCCATGCCCTGGAGCGGGGTGGGACAGAGAGGGGTTGACACAGCTGCTCGGAGGCGTGGGACGCGGTTGGGGTGCAGGGGTGGGGGACGCCCGTGGGATGCGCTGCTGGGCTCTTCCTCAGCTGCCCACGGCTTCCAGGTTTGATGACATCGACCTGCCCTCCGCGGTGAAGTACCTGATAGCCAGCGACCCCAACCTGCAGGTCCTGGGCGCTGCCTACCTCCAGCACAAGTGCTACAGTGACGGCAACGCCAAGAAGCAGGTGAGCACCGGGAGCCGCGGGGAAGGGGCTGTCCCCAGCCCCGCTGCCGTGGCGGGGCACCCCTGGGAGGGCGGAGGAGATGCAGGGAGCCCCGGGAGGGCGGCGGGGCGGCTCACCCGGCCGGCTGTCCCCCCAGGCCCGCAGCCTGCAGGCCATGCCCAAGCTGGTGAAGCTGTTCAACAGTCCCAACCAGGAGGTACAGCGCCACGCCACCGGTGCCATGCGCAACCTCATCTACGACAACGCCGAGAACAAGCTGGCGCTGGTGGAGGAGAACGGCATCTACGAGCTCATGCGCACGCTGCGGGAGCCCGACGACGAGCTGCGCAAGAACGTCACAGGTCGGGGACGCCGGCGGGGTGGGCAGGGGTGGCACGGGGTGTCCCCCCAGCCTGTGAGTAAAGCTTGGGCGGCACTTCACGGAGGCGGCCTCTTTGCATTATTGCCACCCGCCCTGTCCCACGGCCGCTCCTGGCTGCGGGTGGTTGGTGCGAGCCCCCCGGGGAGGTGGGTCGGGGTGGACGTGCCCCCCAGCCGACCCCGGGACTGAGGCTCCCCCTCCGCGCAGGGATCCTGTGGAATCTCTCCTCCAGTGACAACCTGAAGGACCGCCTGGCCCGGGACACGCTGGAGCAGCTCACGGACCTGGTCCTGGTCCCCCTCTCCGGGCTGGGGGGCTCGGGCGTCATCCAGCAGAACCCCTCAGAGGCAGAGATCTTCTACAACTCCACCGGCTTCCTCAGGTACCCGCTCCAGGCCGGCTGCGGGGAGAGGCTGGGGTGGAGGGACAGACGCCCCCCGTGCTGCACGCGCAGGGAGGGGGGTCCCCAGGGCGCGTTTCTGGGGTCCCCATCCCCGGTAGCGCTCGTGCACCCAGGCAGAGCCTGGTCAGCCCCTGGGAGGGGCACCGGCTGTCCCCCCACGGCAGTGCCCCGCGGCAGGAGGGGGCCGGCTGCGGGGATCCCCTTCTCGCCGTGACGGAGCCGCGCTCCCCGCGCAGGAATCTCAGCTCGGCCAGCCAGCAGACTCGGCAGAAGATGCGCGAGTGCCACGGGCTGGTGGACGCCATGATCCACTACGTGAACAGCTCCCTGGAAGTGGGCAAGTCAGAGGACAAGGTGAGCCCCGCGGGCTGGTGCTGGGGGGGGTCGGGTGTCCCAAGACCGGTGCTGCTCCCTCCCTCCTGGCGAGGCCGGCCTGGTGCAAAGGTGCATCTTGATGTGGCGGTGGGAGAACCAGTCTGGCTCCATCTGGGCTCACTGGGCGCAGTGGGGCACCGCTGGCGTCGTCGGGGTGACTCTGGCCACGGAGCCCCGTGGGACCGTGCCAGCTGGAGACGCTGTGGCAGGCGGCACAGGGCCTGACACCCCCGTGTCCCGTCTCCCCCTCCCAGAGCGTGGAGAACGCCGTCTGCGTCCTGCGCAACCTCTCCTACCGCCTGTACGATGAAATGCCCCCGTCCTCCCTCCAGCGCCTGGAAGGCCACAGGAGGAACAACAGCAGCACGGTGACGGGGGAGCTGGTGGGCTGCTTCAGCCCCCAGAGCAAGAAAGCACGAGAGGTCAGCGGCTGGGGAGCGGTGGCACCGCGGTGGCCGCATCACCAGGGCGGGGTTGGCGCTGGGGTGGAGGTGGACGTGGGCCCGGGCTGGTGGGTGAGCTCAGCGCAGGGTGAATCAGGGCCGTGGGGTGAATCAGGGCGCCAAAGCCCCGCGATGCCATGCTGCGGGCCGTGACGCAGCCGGGCTGACCCGTTGGGTCACTGCCGGCCTGGAGCCGCCCAACAGCCGAGGCCAGGCGCTGACAGGACATCCTCCGCGAGTCTAACTGTGCCGCCCCCTCCCCGCAGCACTACCTGAACGCCGACATCGTCACCTTCACTGAGGTCTCCAAGGACCCCAAGGGCATGGAGTGGCTCTGGAACCCGCAGATCGTGGGCATCTACAACCGGCTGCTGCAGCGCTGCGAGCTCAACAAGCACACGACGGAGGCGGCCTCGGGCGCCCTGCAGAACATCACTGCCGGGGACCGCAGGGTGAGGACCCGGGAGGGGATGTCCTCTGGGCGCCCCGTGTCCCCTGGCTGTCCCCTCCGCCTGCCCGGTCGCAGCCATGCCCAGGGAGGGGATGCATGGGCTGGTCCCAGCCTTTCCCGCGTGAGGGATGTGGCCATCACGCTTGTTGCCACCCGGGCACGGATGGCCCCGAGCTGGCTCCGTTGAGCGAGAGGAGGAGGAGGAGGATGGGGTGGGAGGGGGCGGCAGGCCGGGGGTCCCTGGTAGGGGTCCCAAGCGGGTGTTTGCCTTGGCAGTGGGCGGGCGTGCTGAGCCGGCTGGCGCTGGAGCAGGAGCGCATCCTGAACCCCGTGCTGGACCGCGTCCGCACCGCCGACCACCACCAGCTGCGCTCCTTGACAGGGCTCATCCGCAACCTGTCCCGCCACGCCCGCAACAAGGACGAGATGTGTGAGTGCGGGTGGGCCGGGGCTGCGGGGGGGAGTGCGGCGGACGTTCCTCCTTGGCCTGGCCTCCAGTCACCTCCTGCCGTGTCTCAGCACCTTCCTGCCTGCTGCATCCCTGCTCACGGCTGAGCGCGCGGCGGCCGGTCTGTCCCCCGTCCCCAGTAACCAAACACCCCCCACGCTCTGCTGCCAGCCCCACCGTGTCACTTGGCTTTGTCCTCGTCCCCCAACTCCTCTCCCAGGTGCCAGGGAGTCTCAGCAAAGACTCCAGACAGCAAAAGGCTTGGAGACGTCCCTGGTTGCAGCCCCGCGGGTCTTGGCTGGACCCACTGTCCACTCGTTTGCCCCTGTGGGGCTGCGGGGTTCATCCCCAGGCTGCCGCGTGTCCCCTGGGCCTGGCCAGCAGCCCTGATGTGATGCCTTTGCCCACCAGCAACCAAGGTGGTCAGCCACTTGATCGAAAAGCTGCCGGGGAGCGTTGGGGACAAGGCGCCGCCCGCTGACGTCATCGTGAACATCGTCGCGGTCCTCAACAACCTGGTGGTGGAGAGCCCCATGGCCGCCCGCGACATTGTCTACTTTGACGGCCTCAGGAAGCTCTTCTACATCAAGAAGAGGAGGGACAGGTAGGAGCTCCCGGTCCGCCCTGCCGTCCCGGCTTGGACCTGGGGTGCGGTACGCAGCAGTACCAAAGCTCATTGCGTCCCGTCCCTGCCCCAGCTCGGACAACGAGAAGTCCTCCAGGGCAGCAGCCAGCCTCCTGGGCAACATGTGGCAGTACACCAAGCTCCACCGGGACTTCAAGATGGTGCGTAGCACGCCGCGGTGCCCCCGCCGCCGGCGCGCTCCTGGGAGGGTCCCGAGGGAGGCAAGGCCAGGGGCTTCTCCCGGGAAGCTGGCGTTCCCGCGTTGCCCTGCCTCGCGCCGGGGAGGCGAGGGGGCTGGCGTCCCCGCCGCGTGACAGTGGGCTGTCTCCTTGCAGAAGGGGTACCGGAAGGAGGACTTCCTTGGCCTGTGAGGACGAACCCCGCAGCCGGACGGCCCAGCCCTGGCTCTCCCTGCCGGGACGCTCCTCGCTGCCAGCCGTGCCCTGGGGAGGCCACTCGCCCCCGCACCCCCGCTCCGTAGCGTAGCACCCCCCGCGTCCCTTGCGCCTCCCTCTCTGCCGGGTCCCCTTTCCCTGGGCGAGGGGGACACTTGTCCTCCCTCCTGCCGCAGCATTAAACCCCGCGACTGCTTTTGGATTTGCTGCGGGGCCCCGCTGGGACCCCGGTTAGCGGGGGGCAGCCCTATGGCACCCGAGGGTCCCCTGCCTGCTCCCGGGGAGCCGGCTGTGAAGCTTCACTTGTCTCATGGCTCAGCGGAGGGGCGGGAGCTGCAGGACGTGGGGGGGCTCCTGCGAAGCAGTGCTGGTGGGGAGGGGGTGCTTCTGGGGACACCCCATCCCAGCTCCCTGAACCGCGGCACACTGGGTGCTGGGTGGGTGCCGGTGCTGGGTGCGCCGGGGGTTCCTGCGCAGGCAGAGCCGCCGCTGCCGCTCCTTGCCGCCCGCTGTCTCACGGCTGGGCCCGGCCGGTGCTGTGTAAGCAGGATGGGTGCCGGGCCGGCCGGCTGGTGTTTGCTGGGCGGCGTCTCCCCGCGGGGTGGGGTGATGCCCTGGGCGCCCTGGGTGCCTGGCGCAGGTGGGGCAGCGGGTCCAAAGCTCTCCCTGCCGTGGGGCGGCCGGGCCGAGGCGCGCGGGTGGGCTGCGGGGTGGCTTCGGTCTGCCGGCGGGGTTGGGGCTGAGTGGGACACCCTGTGCTTGGGGGGGCGTTGCGCGCCCCGTTTGGGAAATGAGGTAGAGTAGGTACAGGGGTGGGAGGGTGCGGGCGACTGGGCGGCGCTGCCGGGAGGGGCTGTGTCCGGGGCTGGTGGGTCCCTCCGGCGTACCGGCACCCGGCGCAGTGCGGGCTGGGGTGTCACGGTGCGGGCTGGGGCGTCACGGCGCGTCTGTCTCCCGGCTCCCCGTGTACAAACTCCCCAGCCCTGTGTATCCCCGAAATAAAGGCCTTGAGCGATGCCCACTTGCCTCCCTGCTTGGCCGGCACATGGGCGTGGAGGAGAGGACCCCACGGGACACCGGCCTGCGGGCCAGCTCACCCTGTGGTGCCATCGCCCCGACCCGGCGTCGCTCCAAGTCAGCGTGGCGGGGACGCTGGCACAGGGATGGGACGCGGCACAGCACCACCTGCCCCACTGCCCACGGTGGGGAGAGACTCGCCGGTGGCACCCAGGTCCCCGCAGATGGACGAGACCCACTTGGAGCAGCAGCTTTTTATTGCTACGGGCGTTTCCGTGTGGGAGAGGCTGCCGCAGCCGCTCCCGTCGGACATTTCCCAGCCGCTGAACTGGGGCAGGGGCGCGTTGCATCGCAGAGAGCCTCACCCATCCCAACGCTTTTCCATCACACAGGAAAAATGTCCCTGCTGCCCATGGCGAGGGAGGGGGCCCAGCACTATGGGCAGGGCTGTCCCCTGGTGATGGTTCTCCACCACGGAGCGTGCCGCTGGAAGGAGCCCGCTCCTGTCGCTCTCACTGAGACCTTGGCTTTGGTCCCGTCGTACAGCCCGCGCTCCTCTGGCCATGACCTGGGTACGCGCGGCCCCGCTCAGATGTCGTCCTCCGTCACCAGGCAGTAGAAGTCCGTGCGGGCACCATAGTTTCGTGATCCCAGGTCCGAGACGTCGAGCTCGGGTCTCTGGCCATCCCTCGGCTGCGCGTCCTCCATGGTGCCGGCAGCCGACGCCGTGGGAGCGCGGGGGCCGCCGAGGCGGGGAGGCGGAGGGCTTCTGAAAACGCACCCTCGGAGGCCTGGAAGGCGCAGGGAGAGAGGGTTTAGGGGGTGGGGAAGGGGCTGACCCCCATGGGAGGGGGACGCAAAGCCCAAAGGTGATCCCCAGTGCACATCTGTCCCCCCGAGAGAAGCAGCGCGGGACAAGGACCTGTACCGAGGTCCCCGTCCGGGTGGAGGTCTGTGCTGCTGTCGGGGCAGCTGCTGTGCAGGATCAGCATGGGGTCCTTGTCCTCCTGCAGCTGGGTCTGCGGGTCCCCCGCGGTCCCCTGGAAGGACACCTTGCGCGGCAGGGCCAGGCGCAGCTCCTTCCAGAAGTCGGACGACGGGGTCTGCACGGGGCAGGGAGGAGGTGATCCGCGCTGGGACCCCCCACAAAGCCAAGGCCGGCCCCGCACGGTGCTGGGGAAGGCTTTGTGGGGCTCGGCTCGCTCTTCCCGGCACTGGGAGCTCAGCCAAGGTGAGGGCAGTGCTCCCGGCGTGGCAGCGTGCCCGCACGCTGCTGGAGAAACCGGCCCGACCTGCCGAAAAGCTCCCGAGGGCTCCAGCTCCAGCCTGGCCCCAAAATGGCCATGGCAGCCACAGCCCAAAGCTTCGCCCCGAGAGCTGAGCCTTCACCCCGGCGCCTCGGCCAGGGAGACCCCGGAGCGGCACGGGGCACAGGACCGCGCAGCTCTGGGGAGCGAGCACCGGGTCTAGGGCTGTTTTGGTTGGTTTTTAAAAATTGCCTCCAAAAGCCGAGTGCCCCAACCTGCTTTTTGGGAGGACTGGGGCACAGGGAGCAGCCCCGGAGCGCTGCAGGGAGGCTGACACGAAGGGGGTGCCGGGGATGGAAGTGGGGGTGCCGGCGGGACGGGGTGCTGCTGGGCTCTCACCATGGAGCTGGCTCGCCACACCAGCAAGGTGACCGCGCTGCGGTACTGCTTCAGCAGGCTGATGGCAGGGTGGGCGATCTCCTGGTACTGGCTCTCGAAGACGATGAAGATGGGTTTCTTGGAAAGCTCCAGCAGCCTCCAAAGCCCTTCCCTGTGAGACAGGCATGTGGCAGAGGGCGAAGGGCCCGCTGGCTCCTCTCCGCCGGGAGCTGCTCCTACCTGAAGCTGCTGTTGCACCAGTCTTGTTCCAGGTACGCGACGGAGAGGACCACGATGAGCCGCCGGCACCGGCTCACGTTCATGATCAGGTCGGCCGAGGGCTCTGCAGGCAAAGGGATGTGAAGCCCCCGGGGGCTGGCGTCACCCCTGTGCCTGACCCGGCGCGGGTCCAGCGCCTACCTGAGTTGGGCAGGATGGTCTGCTCGTCCAGGAACAGCTTGTAGCCATAGCGGTTCTCCAGCTGCGGCTTCACGATGAAGTGCACAAACTTTCGGTCATCCGGGGCGGTGGCGTGGGAGACGTAGGCGTCGTACAGCTTCCCGTCTGGGGAGAGCCACGGGGAAAGGGGGGTGTGATGCTGGGGAGGCTTTTCCCAAGGAGGGCACCGCTGCCGTGCCCCTCTGCGGCGCCTCACCGTTGATCTCCAGCTCGCCGTAGCGGTCCCGGTACCAGAGGAGCACGCTCAGGCGGCACCGCACGTAGAGCCCGGCCAGGAGCACCAGGAGCGCCAGGACCAGGAGGGCTGCCAGCACCGCGGGCGCGTGCCCTGCCGCCTCTGCAAGGACAGGGTTGGGCACGGTAAGCACGGCCGGCGGCCCCCGGCACAGCTTCTCGGGGTTTAGTGTGGGTTTGCGGTGGGAGAGGCAGCGATGATCCCCGTGGGGCTGCCGCTCCTGCCCTCCGCAAGCAGGTCCTCCTTGGACGCGCCCCTCGCTGTCCCCAGCATGTCCCTACCCACTCGCCGCAGGGTGAAGGTGGCCGTGGCGTTGCTGACCCAGCAGGCGAACACCCCAAAGTCGGCGTCGTGCGTGAGGTTGAGCTGCAGGATGCTGGCGAGGAGCCGTTCCGAGGCATTTTGGGCAAACCTGGGGGGAGATGGGGCCGCCGTGAGCTGGGCCGTGCGGTGACCCACCCCGACGGACGGAGGGACGTACCCTGGGCAGGCTCCTTACCAGGCGGTGTCCTGGCTGCTCTCGCTGCCCAGCCACTGCCCGTCCTTGCTCCAGGCGGGGACGGGCTCGCAGCGCTCGGCGGCCGCCCAGCGCACCGTGCAGTTCAGCGCTACCTGGCTCCCCAGCGCCAGCTCCAGTGTCTCGTTGGCAGCTGGGACGAGGACTTTGGGGGGCACGCTGCAAAGGTCTGGGGGCACAGCAGGAAGGGGATTTGGGATGGGAAAACTGATCCAGCTCCTGGCTGCGGGGGGAACTGTTGGAGCCATCCCAGCTTCCCCAGAAAAACAAGCTCTGCCATGGGGGTCTGGCAGCGGGCGGCGCTTGCGGCTGTGTTCCAACAAGCCGAGCCGGTTTTCAGGGCTGGGCCGGACCCTCGCTGCCCTACGGGGCGAAGGCAGAGCAGCGAGCAGGAACCCCTGCCATGCCCGTGAGCGAGGGGTCCCGCGAGCTGCAAAGAGGGGAAAGTTTCGGTTTCGCAGCCTACCTGCCATGGCGTGCTCAGGCGATGCGCAGGGCAGCTGCCCGCATCCCCGGCGGGCTGCCTGCGTCGCGGCGGCTTCCGGGAGGGCGAAGTCCGCCTGCCGCCGCAGCAGGGCGGGCTGGGCCTGGAAGAGATGGGAAACAGCTCTGTGAGCGCTGGCTGCTCTGGGCTGGGCTGGCACAGCGAGCGCCTCAGCGGTCCCCACCGCTCCCCGCAGCGATTTGGGCCAGGGGACGGCGGGTGCCGCTCCGGGGTAAAGCCAAAGCCACGTCCCCACCGCGGCTCGGTGGCTGCTGCGTCACCTGCCCTCCCTGCGCAGCACGGACTCGTGGCCTGGCGTTCCCCACCGTGGGTTTGCGGGCAGGAGGTGATTAATGACCAACCGGGGGCTGCGGGACGTTGGAAACGTGGCTTCGGCTCAAACCAGAGCCCAGCGAGGCGAAACGAGCCGCGGCCGCAGCTCAGCCGCGGGCAGTGCACCGCGTCCCTATGAAACCCCAGCGAGCTGCCCGCGCCGCTGCGTCTGGAGGGCTCAGCGGGACAACTCTTTGTGCCACCAGCACCCCGTCTCGGCCGCAGTGCTGCTTCCAGCCCGGCGTGCCCGTTGAAATTGCTAATTAAACAGCGGGGCGGTCTATTTATAGCAACACAGCTTCTTATCTCGTGAGCTTTCGTAGTGTTGAGCCGAGCCCAGCGCGCTGGGAGGCTCGGCGCCCTGCGAGAGGCGTAGCCGCGCACGGGGGCAACGGTGGCCGGGGGACCGTTCCCACAGCATCGTGCAACTGGCGCGGTGCCACCGCAATAGTCCAGCGGGATGAGCGGGGCCAGGGAGGACACCCCACGGGTAAACCGCAGCGGCGCGCAGGGCACCGGGAGCAGTCGGGCTCCTCCGCCCCAGGCACCCGCAGGGCCCTGGTGCGGGCGGTGTGTCCGCTGCGGCCGGCGTGGGAACAACAAGGACGTCACGTTGCCTGCGTTTCTGCACGGGAGCAGAACCGTAAACACGTCCAGCGTAAGTGCTGGGCCGGCAGCACTGGAAAAAACCAAACCCCTCTCGCTGCCTCTGCCCCAGAGCTTCGCGGCTCTGGGTTGCAAACCGGTTGTGGGTAACGGCGGGGCTGCTGGGGCCGGGCTCGTCCCAGGCGAACACGCGGTGCGGAAGGGGAAGGGGAAGGGGAAGGGGGAGTTCTGTGGCGCTGCTCTGCCCTGAACAGGGACACGGCTTCCCTTTGGCACAGCAGCGTCAGTGCCAGGCGCGGGGTGGAAGTGGGGGTCAAGGTACGCGAGGGACGCTCGTAACGCGTTCAGCCCGAGCAGCTGGAGGGCGATTTGCACCTGAAGTATTTATTAACGGGGTTTCTCCGTGCCCAGGGAGGGAAGAGCGAGGGACGAGAGGAGCCAGCCCCCCCGGCTTTCCCGTGGGGAAGGGGATGGAGACGCTGCACCAGGCTGGCGCGGGGCGATCTGTGCCCGGCGGGGACGCTCTGCCTCTCTTCGTCCTGCCCGATGGGTCGCTCGTCCGTCATTTCGCTCGGACGGTCGGAAGTAAGGAAGCCCCAACCGGATGCAGACTGGCTGGAGAGCTCAGGGAGGCCCCAAAACCGCCCCGGCCCCGTGGAGAGGGGCAGCCAGCGGCACCATTTGCTCTGGGACACGAACTGGCGAGGGACGCCCGAAGGGCAGCCGGGTGCGGGGCTGGGGGAGGGAGGAGCAGGGCTAACGGGCAGCAGCACACTCCCCTTTCCTACGTCCTGGAGCTGGGGACACCCCCGTATTTCGGCGTTCCCAGCTGCGCGGCGGCAGGCGGTGGCTGGGCTGCAGCATCCCGCCGGGGAAGGCGAGGCAGGGGCGACCCGCAGGGCTGCGTGGCCGGGGCAGCGAGCGGGGCAGGGAGCCGGGGGAGAGCAGCGGGGCTCGCGGGGCGAGGGCGAAACCCTGCCGACCCCGCGTCGGCGCGGGGCGCGAAGCGGAGGAGAGCTGCGTTTACCTTCCGAGCTTCCCCCGCTGCCTCGGCCGCAGGCTTCCCGCCAGCCGCCTCCCCCGTGCGCCGCTTGAGCCGACTGCACCTGCCGGAGCAGTGCTGTTTTTTTCTCCTTTTCTAAAAAAATAATTTATTTATTTATTCTCCCGCTCCCGGTTCAGCCCCTGCCCTTCGCCGCGCTCTCCCGCTGCCCCAATCGCCGGGCGCCAGGCTCACAGGAGGGCTTGGCCGTCCCTCCTGCTGCTCCACCTCCGGCTCCACCTGAACCTGTGCGGGAAAAAAATAAATAACTCCGGCTTTAGGGGAGGGGAAAAAAAAAGATTTAAAAAAAAAGAGGGAAAAAGAAGAGGGGAAGGCAACCCACCGAGCCTGCTGGCCCAGCGGCCCCGGGGAGCCGGGCACGCACGCGTTGCACGAGGCTGGGGAGGAATCATTCCGGTTCTCCGTGCCTGGAAAAGCCCACGGAGGTGTCAGGGCAAGACAAAACCTGCACCCACCGGCAGCACCAGCTCCCCAGGGCGCGGCGGCAGCCGGGGGCTCGCGCTGGGGGGTCTGGGGGTGTTGCTCAACGCAGCGCCCTGGGCAGATCCTGCACTTTGGGGCCACGGTTTGCTGAGCACTGGCAAACTCGACACTCTCAGGCTTCGTTCAGGCGAGTCACCAACGGAGGGAGGTGCAGCGGGGCCGGGCAGCCGGCGGCTGTGCCCGTGGGCAGGTTGGGGTCTCCTCTCCTTGAGCCACCCCGTGGTACCGGTATGACGGAGAAGGAACCGCACACCTGTTCACGCTGTGGCACCCTTGCAGCTCCCGCGTGTTACCCAGTCTACGCCCAAAATCCACCGCCAGCACAGCGAGGCTGCTGTTGTGATTTTGCAGAGCAGGGGATGGGGGCGAGACTTACAAACCTGTCAAAGCTTTCCCGTCTCTGGTAAAGAGAAAAGGCTCTAACGCCTTGAAACGCCGCGGTGGTTTGCCCTGGGACGCCAGAGCGCCGGGGACCGAGCTGCCGTCGCCGGTCCCGTGGTACTGCCTTCCTCATTGACCGGAACGCAGTGAAAAGCCGGTTCCCCGTACTGCAGGCCCGGCTCAGCCGGGCCGCGCGGGCCTGGCGTAAGGTGTGCGGGGCGTCTCACGGGGTGTCGGGGGGCTGCTCCCCCAGCCCACGTGGAGTGGAGCCCCGTGTCTGAGGGCACGTCGTTCCCAGGCCGCGCGGAACGGAGGTGTCGTTCCCGGAGCACGAGTAACGCTGGTAACCCGCTCGCTAAAGGCAGACACGGCGGAGAGTGGAGCCGAGGGGCGGGAATGCCCGTGTATTCGGGAAGTGGAGGTGCTGGCTGTGGCACCAGCCCAGCCCCGGGTGCAACCCCAGCGCTCTGCCCGGACAAAACCCTTCGGTCTGCGGAGCCGGGGGCAAGGGGGCGGCCCAGCCAGGAACAGGAGGCTGGCGGGGCCGGGACGCGGGCTGCCAGGTCGTGTTTCGGAAGAAGAGATGAGCCTCGCTAGCCCCGTCACCCGGGACGTTCTGTGCAGCTCGGGGGTGGTTTTCCCACCGTGCGTGGCCGAGTGCCGGCGCCCACGCTCAGCCCCGGCTCCGGGCTCCGCGCAGCCGGCTCGGCTCCCGCCTGCTCCGGTTACCTGCGCTCAGGCGAAACGAGGTTTGGGGGATGATTTGGGGTGGTGTGGATGGCAAAGGAGGGACACAGGGCTGACACCACTGTGAATGCAGTGGCCCGACGGCAGCTGAAGGTCAGGCCGCCTGCCTCCGCACGGGTGCGAGGTTTATTTAGGATTGTGCTGGCAGGGGCTCGGCTGGGCACGACCGGGGGTGTGGGGGCAGCGGCAGAGGCTGGGCTGAGCCCAGGACAAAACACCGAGTGGTGACAGCAGAAGGACTCCGTGTCTCGGTGGTGCAAGAGCTGGGAGGTCACCGAAGGCAGAGGAAAAAGGGGACAAAGTGCAAAAAACAAGGGCCGGAGAGGGAAGCTGGATCGAGGTAACCGGCTTTTCCGGTGATGCCGAGCGGCGCGTTAAGGCCGTGGCTGACGACGAAGCCAGGTCATCCCCTGCAGACCAGTGTCGCGCCCGCCCATGAGTGGATGCTGCTCCGTGGTTTGTCCGGAGTGCCGCAGCTCTTCCCCCGTGCCTCGGCGTGCTGGGCTGGCGCCGTCCCCGGCTCTGCCGCGGCTTCCTCCTCGCAGCCATGCAGGGCGGAAAGCACCCTGCTCCCGCGAAGCCACCGCCACGTTGGCGCTTCCCAGCTCGGGTCCAGCCCGGCTCCTGTCTCCGCGGGCGGTGCGGCGCGGGTCCCTCTGCGCCCGCGGCACTGCCGGGCTGGGGAGGGGGCTCTAGTCCGTGTTCCTCGTTCTCGGGGAGCGGCGGCTACACCTCGGTGGAGTACTCCATCATGCTGGGGAGAAAGGAGAGCACTGCTGTGGACGGGAACTGGTCGAAGCAGTGGGGGGGGGTATGGAAAAATATTTAGAGTGAGAAGAGGGCCTTTTGCCAAAAATAAACGCGGAAGAATGACATGCTGCTTGTGGAACATCCCTCTTTTGGGAAATCCCTCGTCAGTGGGAAGGCGGAGCCGGAAAGCTGGACTGTGGCAACGTGGTGCTCCCCGAGCCCCGCTCGGCTCGGCTCTCGCCCAGGTTTTGGGGTACCGGCTGGGACAGGGTGGCCGTGAGGAGGGGCAGGCTGAGCCCTCCTCCAAAGCGGGGCTTGGGCCGTGGAGGGCAGCAGCACCAGGGTGGCCCAGCCTGTGGCTCTCAGCTATGTTGGTTCTGTTTCCAGATGAAATACTTCATTTTTTTTTTTTTAAACAATGTTTAAATGGAAAAATTGGGCAAAATTCCTCCTTGTTTTAACTCGGAGCTTTCCTTTTCCTGAAGGACAAGCCAAAGCCCCGCAGACCCTTCCTGTGCTGAGCCCCAGTGCCGAGGTGCCTCAGGTGGGGCTGGTTACCGGCCATGAGGGCCCGAAAGCCGGGCACCTGGGCTGGGGGGCGAGGCCGGGGGCGCGGGGGAAGGGGATGCTCGTTTATGGGTGGTGCAGCCCATCTTAAAAAGGCCGGTTTCTGCTGTGGGTCCCAGGCAGCAGAGGCTGGCCCGCGGACAGGAGCTCCATGACTGTGGTGGTGGGCAACAGCCTGGTTGGGGCTCTGGAGGGATGGGGTCTGCCGGGGGCCGTGCCCCCTCTGAGCACAGCCGCCCCTGGGCACCTTGGGGGGCATCACCCACCTCAGCTCTTTGCGGAGGCTGCTGTGTTTTCTGTCCAGAAATTCGTTCTTGACCGACTGAGGGACGTCGGGGACGTACCAGGCTGCGATCAGTTTGACGCACAGAGCCACGTGCTGTGGGAAGCGCGGGGGCCACGAGGTTAACCTGGCCCGTGCCGGCGGCGTGGGCCCAGCGCCTTCCCCCCACCGCTGTCCCCCCAGTTGCCCCTGCTGCCTCCCTGGGCTCTCACCTCAAAGAGGATGAGGAAGGCGAGCCGGGCGGCGAAGATGTGCCAGAACTGGACCGTGTAGCTGTAGTCGTCGGCGTTCCGGTAATCCCGGTACCTGTGGCGCAGCCCCGTTGGTGCCAGCCCAGGCTCCCCGGGCTCTGGGCGTTGCACCCTGCCTCGGCTCCCACCGCGAGGGTCCGAGCGGAGCCTTGCTCCAAGCCCTTGAGGGGCTCGGTGGGCGGGGAGCGCTCCTGCGCGATGGCTGCGGGCTGCTGTTACCTGCACTCCTTGATCTCGTCCCTGCCGAGGTCCGGCAGCGTTTTGGGCACCTGCGTGTGCGGCTCGAAGTCCTGGGTGCGGAAGACGGAGAGGCTGTGGTTGATGTAGCCGGTCAGGCAGCTGCGGGGAAGGAGCATGTCTGGGCATGTCGGCCGGCGCGGGGGCTGCTCCCCGTTCCCGGCCGTGCCGGGGGCTCATGGCACGCCCTGGCCCAGCGCTGCTCGTGCTGCCCCCTTCTAGGGGACCCAAAGGGTTCTGGTTGCTACAGAGCTGCCTGCAGCTTTTGTTTCTGAGGTTTCCCTGGGGTGTGGATCCTCAGGTGACTCGTAGTATGGCTGAGCACAGCCTGTAGCCTCCCATTTTGGGGGAGCCAGCATCTGTCTGGGGCTCTCCCCTTCTCCCTAGCTACCCATTTTCACAAAGCCTGGGGGCAATGTACATCTCTGAGGCTTCTGTCCAGTTTGACTGAACTTGGCCAGTGAGCCCTGCTGTGGGGTACCGCTCAGCGGCCTCGCGCCTCTGCACTGGCAGCCCCGCGGCAGGCGGGGACGTGGGGACACTCACTCCACGCCGGTGCTGTTCCCTGCCATGCAGGGGCTGTACGTGTACTTGTAGACCTGCGCGGGAATGAAGTCGGAGGTGATGGCGATCACCAGCCCATTCCCGATGACAGCCAGGATGCCGATGGCCTCCAGGACCTGCAGCCAGATCCCTGCGGGAGAGGAGCAGTCGGCGGGGAAGCGGTACCCGTCCCGGGCGAAGGGATGCTCAGGGGCATGGCACCGAGCAAGGGGCTTAGCGCTGGCTCTGTTCAGCCAAGCAGCAGGCTGGAAGGAGGGTGCTGCTCGAGCCCCATCTCACCGATGTCATTGGCCTTCCTGGGCACCATGCGCCGGCTCAGCCGCATCATCTTGATGGCATCCAGGCGGATCTCGAAGAGGTTGTTGCAGAACGCCAGCAGCGGGGCGAGGGGAAAGGCGGCCACGAAAATGGTGGTGAAGCTGTACTGGATCACTGCGGAGGGGAACATGCCGGGTACTGGGGGGATGTCACCGCGGAGGGGACGTCCCGCAGGACCGTGACGCTCTCTGGGTTTGTCCTGCTTTGTGGCTGGTGTCAGAGGGCCTTGCCGGGGCGATGGGGGGAGGCAGACCCGTCCTGGGGACCCCGCAGGGGTTGAGCCTGCCAGGCAGAGGGGCTGCCCTGGCCCTACAGCCATCGCCTTGGTGCTCCCGGGAGGAGAGGAGGGTCCCAGGCAGGGGCCCAAGGCCAGCGGTTCCCTGCTCCCCCTTGTTTTGGGAGTTGTCTCCCCGGCGTGCCAGAGCTCCTGGAGCAGGGCTGGCTCTCAGAGCTCTCCCTTCCTACGGGCTCCCCAGCATCAGGCGCTCTTCGGGCACGCGGCTCTGCCCAGCTCCCCTCCTCGCTCAACCCCTACGTACCCATCTCCAAGAACTCATCAAACAAGCTGAAGACGTTGACCTCGTTGAGTCGGTAGTTGCTCAGCCACTGCCTCTTGCAGGGGTCCTCGGCCTCCTCCTCCTCTCCCAACATCATGCTTCTCTTCTTGGGGCGCTGCCGCTTCTTGCGCAGCTTGTAGGCTAGCCAGCTGCAAGGGGGGGAGCGATTTGTGCGGCTGCCCGTGAGGGACAGCGGGACCGGGCTGCTGCCACCGACAGCCCCGGAGACCTGGGGCAGGGGAGACGAGGAGATCTTGGCCCAAAGAGCGGGCTCCTCTCTGTAGGAGATGGGAACGCGCAGGAGCGGCAGGCGGGAGGAGAGCTTACGGGACGAGATACTCCATCACGTTGCTGATGGTCTGCTTGAGCAGCATGATGATGGCCATCTGGATGAAGAGGTCGGTGATGCAGCCGCTGGGGTGGCACTGCCAGGGGACGAGAGCAGGGGAGTTGTGCACCGCGAGCAGGGTGGCCCGGCCTGAGGGGCCCTTTGGCCGAGGCAGGTACTGTGGGGGGGACCCTGAGATTCCCAGAGCCTTGCTGGGCAGCGGGAAAGGAAGAGCAGGACTTGTTGAGAAGCTCTCTGACCCCGCACCACGAGTCCCTCACCTCCTCCAGCCTCCACTTGCCAGCAATGCGCACGTAGTTCCCTGGGTGGCCGTTGATCCTGAGCAAGGACAGCGATACCTGTTGAGCCCCGCGGCTGCCCCCCTTGGATGAACATTGGGGTGCAGGACGGAGGGCATCATCCTCCCAGCACTGGTGGACAGGCTTCCCCTGCCCGCCATGCCCACGGGGAAAAGTCATGGCCCTCCTGGGGTCCCAAATGGGGTCCCAGTGCCTGTCGGGGAAGGCAGGGGGACTGGGCTGTCCCGAGACCCTGGAGAGAATTGGGGGTGCATGCCCCAAACCCAGGATCCCCCCCAGCCACCGCTCACCGTCCCAGGAAGAAGGCGATGTAGATAAGCGAAGAGAAGTTTGTGAAGAACTGGAAGGTGAAGATTTTCACGGTGAAGTTGTTCTCTCGCTGGGAGAAGGTCCGTGGTTTCTCTGGGGGAGGGAGCGAGGTGCAGGGGCATGGTCACGGAGCGGTGGGGCCTTGCCCTGCTCCCCCTCGGATGCCACAGCAGCCCTTTGAAGGGTGGAAGGGTCTCTGCCCCTCGTGGAGCTTCCCTTGCCCTTCCCCTGAGCCCAGCTAAACAGGGAGGTCCCTCAGAGCCACGCGCTGGGGTAGAAGGGCCCTTCAACTGGGAGGAAAACCATGTTGCAAGCAGCTGTGGTGGCTTCCTGCTCACGCAGGGTCCCAGCCCCGTAGGGTGACTGCCCCTCCGAAGCGCAGTGTGGCTGTGGGACAGCCAGCTGGCGTGTGGGACAGCCAGCTGGCGTGTTGGATGCAGGTGAGCTTGTGTGCTGGGGGGCTGCTGGCCTCCCGTGGGGGCCCGCGTGGCAAGAGCTGCCCAGCAGATGCTTTGTGACGGTGGGGGGAGAAGGGACCAGGAGCCTGGCTGCATTCAGGTCCTGCTGGGCAGCTCGGCGCTGTGGGTGTGAGGTGGCCCCCGGTTTCCCTTACCCAGGTCACAGAGGTAGAGGGCCACGCGCCTGTTGACCTGCGGGGGAGAGGAACAAAATGAGAGGGGAGGGCTGGGGGTGGAAAAGCAAGAGGACCTGCTGCCCACCCCATGTCTTGCCTCACACCTTGGTCATGACGACGATGGTGATGTAGTGCAGCACGGCCCCCGTCATCACTGCCATCGTGTTGGCCTGCTCGCGGAGGAACTCGAAGTCGCTCTGGGTGAAGAGAGCCGTTGCTATCACCCGGTAAATGACCAGCGCGTGGGCGATGCCGATCAGCACGGCGATCTGTGGAGGAGGGCAACAGGGAGGTGAGGAGCCGTGCGTGGAGGGCACGTGCTCCATCCCACCTGAGGACCGCCAGCCCTCTCCCATCAGCGCAGCGAGGTGTGAGCATAGGGAGGCCCTAGGTCCTCGTAATGGGCATGACCCTGCTCTGACAGCCCGGTTTCTGCCTTTGCTCTGGTCATAGGACACTGCTCTGAGGTGCTGGTCTTGTAGCAGGGCAGGGAGGGGAGGAAGAAAGCCCCCGTGCCCCGAGACCGAACCTTCCCATGTTCACCCCGGCACACACCATCGCCAGAACCAGGATGAGTATGATGGTGCTGCGGAAGTAGGAGTGCTGGTACTGCTGGGGTTCGTGCTGCAAATTATTGATCAGCTCCATAGCCAGCTCCTCCTGGAAAAAAAAAAAATCATCAAAATTGGGAAAGAAAGGATCTGGCAGAGCTGTGCCCAGGCAGTGGACAGTCCGGAGGTCCTTGTGCTAACAGACACATGGGATGGGCAGCACCAGGGAAGGACGGGGACAAACACCCAACCCAACCCACAATGGCGTGGCCAGTCCCGGTTGGGTTCAAGCCCTCGTGCAGGTGGAGAGGTGACCAGCAATGCAGAGAGGTGGCTAGCATCTGCTAAAGCTCTGGAGGGCCCTGTCTCTCCCGGGACTCGCCCGGGGTTGCTGCATGTTGGCTTTGCTCTGTGTTTCAGTGTCTCCATTAGTTGTCTACATCTGCAGAGACTCCAGCTGGACAAGGAGGTCCCTGTGACGTGTCCTTGCCATTGGCCCAGCTGGTGCCTGCCCTGACGAGGGGAGCGCGAGGCAGGAAAGGTGCCATCCTCACCTCTTCCTCATCCCACCTGTACAGGTCCCAGTTGGTGACCACGGTGGCTCTCTGCCTCTTCCACAGCTCCAGGAACACAGTGGCTGTGGGGACAAGGCGGGAGCGCTGCGGCACCCGGGGGTGGCTCTGCAGGCGAGGCCGCCCCCCCGCCCCGCCGAGCGGAATGCGTAGTGGTGCCGCCAATCTGCCCGGACCGCCCGTGAGGGACCCGCAGCCCCCTGCGCATCTCGGCGAGCGGGAGGGACCCTGGCCACGCAGCAGTGAGCGTGGGGCCCCGCGAGGGGATGGGGATGGAGGTGTGCAGGGGGGCATTCACTGGGAGGCCAGCTCTGGCGTCCGTGGGGGACGTGGCGTGAGGCGCAGTAAGCACCGGGGCTGTTCTGCTGCGGCGGGCGCGTCCACGCGGTGCCAGCCAGCCGCGTTGCGCTGGATTCGTGAGGAATACACCTCTGGGTGGAACCGGTACCCTGCACTCGGGCAAGGGGCGTTTGGGAGCAGAAGGAAACTGCTGGGGTGGGTTCGTCCCTTGCCCTGCCTGCAGTGGGAGCTGGTGGCCCTGGAAGCGGAGGAGGTATGGACTGGAAAGCCCTGCATGGTGGATCCGTGTCGGTGTCCTGTTTTCCTCCCCCCAGCCAGGGCGGGCTGCTCCCTCTCGCAGGCTGAGTGCCCCTGGACATGGCTACCTACCCCAGATCGCCATGAACATGGCGAACAGCACCGTCCCCACGTTGTCAATCATGTGGGTGACCTGGGGAAGATGAAGGAAGTGTGATGGGGACAAGGGCTGTGGCCCCGCGGGGTCTGGGGAGAGACCTCGGCGCTCCTCTGGCCGCCCTGGTGCCCCGGGACGGGTGAAGATGCTGCAGGGGGGTGAAAGGCAGGGAGGGGGTGGGCGCTGGGACTGGTGGGTGGCAAACTCTTCCTCGGCGGTGATGGAGACCGTGGTCTGGCTACACCTCCCCGTCACGGAGGCCAGCGGAGCTTTCCTGCGCGCCGCAGCCGGTGTCTGCGGCGGCTTTTCTTTCCAGGGGCGTGGGAGCAGCGCCAGGCGGGAGTTTCCCCATGGCTGCCCTCAGCCCCCCTGGGCAGGGGGCTGCCTACCTTGGCGTAGGTGCAGGTGTCGGAGAGCAGCCAGAATGGGCACTTCTGGTCGCAGAGCGGGCACATGACGGTGTCGCTGGCCTCGCAAATCTCCTTGCTGAGAGAAGGGCGCAGAGGGACCCATGGAGTAACGGCGGCGCAGAGCCGCCCGCGTGGCGACGGCGGGCGACTGGGGCATGTGTCCGGCGTGCCCGGCTGCCTTACCTCACCTGGCTGGAACTGAAAACGGTGATCCCAGCCACGAAGACCACCAGCCCGGCCAGCGCTGCGATGGCCAGCAGGTAGGTGTACCAGCCCAGCCAGGCGAAGTACAGGGCCACCTTCTCGCCGAAATAGCACCTGGGGGAAAGAGGAGACGTGCTCTGGGGCCGGGCTGTGCGGGCTGCAGAACAGCCCGGCGCGTGGGAGAGAAGCCAGGTTCGGACTAACGACTGAAACGAGACCAGGAGCCTGGCACGGGGCAGAGCGCGCTCTGGGTTTGGGGTGAGACCTTGGTTGGGATCTGCTGTGCCTTCCCCCCCCCGTGTTACCTGATCTTCTCAATCGGCTGTTGGCAAAACAGATCTCTCCAGCGAGCCCACTTCTGCTTCAGGAATTCCCTCACCTCTTCCTTCTGCAGAGCGGAGAAGTTGGTCGGGCAGCGGAGCATCAGGGCAGCCGTGGTCCCCAGCCCGGCTCCCGGGCTGCTGGCGGGAGCTTTGTCCTGCCCCTCGTCCGGAGGGGCCGTGGTGTGGCCCCGGGTGCCCAAAGGTCTCCCCACCTCCCCCAGCTTCTCCTGCCAGGCACCTGCGAGCTCGGCCTCACCTCGTGCAGGGGAAACATTGCCTCGAAGACCTTCTTCTTCATCAGGCTGGGCAGCTTCTCTGGCGGCGGAGCGGAGAGGGTCAGCGGAGCTTCGCCCTTGCCCCGTGTGCTCCCTGCCTGGCAGAATCACCCCAAACCTTCGGGGAGCCCTTGAGGGGCCCAAGCAAGGTGCCTGGGAGAGGCTGAGCTGTTCGAAGGGGATGGACACTGATCCTGGGGACACGGGAGAGTGGCGGGGGGCAGCTGGGGCCAGGGCTTTGGGCAGAGGGGGTAGAGGGCTCTTGCTGCTTCCTGCGGTCCAAATCTCCCAGCCTCTGGATGCAGCAGCAAATGCACTTCTGTGCCCAGAGCTGTGCCCTGGCTTCCTTCTCCTTCCTCATCCTCCCCAGGGTGGTGAGCAAGGCAGGGGGGATGCCCGCGCCTGCCGCGGGGCAGGAGCCTCGCCGTGCCTCCAGGCTCGGCCCCGTTTCCTTACCGAGGTCGGGCGTCACCGTGTTCTGCAGGATGAAGTTCACGATCCGTATCCTGAGCAAGGAGAAACGGCGGTTAAAGGCTGCTCTGGGGATACGGCTCGTGTTGCGTGGCCGTGGAAATGGGAGGGAAGGGAGAAGGTGTGCCCCAACATCCAGGGAAGGAAGTGGGGAAGCAATGGGGAGCCAGCTGTGGACAGGGAGAAGCTGGCAGCCTGGCAGTGGTAGGTGACTTTCTCTGGAACACGAAAAGCCTGGCGCAGCTGTGAGCGGAGCTGGAAAATGGATGCTGGTGCGGAAAGCGGGGGGAAGGTGCTGGAAGTCAGCAGCGCAGCCCAGCCCATCCCAGCGCCCACCTGGTGGTCACTGGGATGTCCTGATGGGCATCGGGGTTCTGCAGCCGGCTGTCCGGGTTCCTCAGGAGCCACTGGTATTTCCGGAAGATCCGTTTTGGGGCACGGACTCCATAAAATAGCTTCTTGTCCTCGATTTTCTGGTGGGTGGAAGGGAAGGGCTGCTGGAACGATGCGGGCAGAGCCAGAGGGGCAGGGAAAGGGGCAGAGCTGCCAGGGCCAGGGGCTGTGCGGGTCCCGGGGCTGGGGTCTCCCCCAGCTGACCAAGCAGTTTATCTTCCAGCACCGATCTGGTGATCGGCTCAATGGTTCCGGTCTCTCCCATCTCCTGGGATGCAGGAGCCCAGACCAGGCTTGGATCCTGGGTACCACAAGATAGGAAGTACCTGCTGCCCCTCACCTTGATGGTGAACCCCTTCTTGCTCAGCTCGTCCAGGAACTTCTTCCTCTTGATCTCCTTCTCACTGCCCACCTCATGGATGTCGCTTACCAGGACGAAATCCCACTTCTCGTCATCCTGCCCTCAGAAAACACCGGGGAATTCAGGGGGGTGGCAAGCTGAGAGCTCTCGCTCTTGGCTGCCGCCCCTCAGATGTTGGACCTTCATCACCACTGTGCCCAGGGCCCCTGGGAACTGGGAATGAGCAGGGGAATGGGGACGGGGAAACTAAGGCAGCTGCTGCCTTGACACCGCCCTGCTCCCCTCTTCGAGCTGTGCTGAACCGGCTGTGGATGCAGGCGGGGTGAGGCTTACCGGGGGGGCAAATGGGTCCGTGTCCTCCACGGGGAAATCCCTCCAGGGAGTCAGCAGAATTTCATCCTGCGGAGCAGAAAACCAGCCACGGCTCGAGCGGGCTCGCTGGGACATCCTGCATCTGGGCACAGAGCAGCCCTCGCGCTGCAAACGTCCGGGCGGCATCGATGTCCTGGCTCGGCGCCCGCTGCGGGCGCGGGGATCGAGCCGCCCTGCGCGGGGTGCCGAGGGCAGGCGAGCGGCGCTCTGCTTGTGACAGGCAGAAACCTGCCCGTCGGCACAGCCCGCCTGGCCCTCCGGCGCTCTGGGGCGCGTTGTCGGTCGCGCTCGCAGTGCATCCGAAAAGACAGAGCCCGGGCAGATAAAACTGCCCCACACTGCGATCAGGATGCATCCCGTGCAGGATGGCCCGGGAGAGGGCACGCGCAGGCTCCTGTGCTCCCCTTTGGCGTCTTCCCGAGACAAATACAACGTTGCGCTTAGGGATCCCGGAGGGACCGCTGCTCCGTGGGTGCGTGCGGCCGCTCCTGACCCCCGCAGTGCCCCCGGGCTCGCAGCGGAGCCGGACCGGAGGGAAAAGCTGAACCCTTCCTCCGCTCTGGGCTCCGCTCCTCCCTGTTTCACCCGATGCCCCGACATTTCTCCTGGCTGGCTGTCGAGGCTCAGCTCTCTCTGCATGCTGCAGTGGTTTTTACAATCTCTAATCAACCTTTTCCCTCCTGTGCTGTTCCTTTCAGACAGGGCACCGTGAGCTTTTTGGCAAGGGCGGGGAAGTTTTAAATTCCGGTGAAGGGAGCGTGGGGCACGCACGACTGGGAGCTTGCATAACCCTGCAGGCAGCAGCGAGGCAGCAAAGCAGGGGAAAGACAAGTTCTTGGAAAACACCTCGGATGCCTTCATCTGTGGCCGGAGGACAGAGAGGGGAAGAGGAGCTGCTGGTGCTCAGCTTCTGCCTGCTTCCGTCTGGCTCCGGAGAGAGGGGTGGGCAGGGGCGAGCGGGGCTGCGCGCCCTCGCTGTTTGAGCCCGGTTCTGCTCAGACACCCAGGCTGTGGTGAGGCAAACGAAGGGCCCTCTCGTTTGATTCACGGTGCGGCCCTGCAAACGGTTGTGCCGCTGTTCCCAAGGGCACGCTGGGGCAGCGCGGAAGCGGGACGAGCTGCCGGGGCATGGGGATATCATCAGCCAGCGTTGCCACCAAAGACGTTGTGACCCAAAAGAGTGGCCAGCCAGACGGGTTCATCCAGCTGCAATCTCGGGAGCAGAGCGGTGGTGCAAGCACGCCCTGATGTAAGATCTGGATCCCGAGCTTTCACTGAAGAATGAGGCCATGGGAGCAGGAGGGACTGGGATGAGGACAGGGCTGAAACGCTCCGCCAAATCCCCTCTCAATTCTCTCTGCTGAAAGGCGCCGAGTTCAGGTCGGATGTGGAGGGGGGGTTGTGGGGCTGTCATCTGCTCTGCCAGAGCTCTAAGCAGGCTTTGGGGTGGGAGAACCGGGTGCTGGCTCAGGTTGGTCCCCCCAGGTGAGTAAGCGCCTAGCCGGTGCGGCAGCCCTCCCTGTCCCGGCCAGTAGCCCTCTCTGCACACAGGGGAGGAGAAGCGGTCCCGTCGGGGTTCTGCCCCGTCTGCTGATGCTCCGGCGCTGGCTCACATGGAGCCTGGTGCCTGCTCTCCGCAGGTCGCCTGGTGCCTCCCAGCCTGGTGTGCACTAGCCGCGTGCTGCACAGACTGGGGCTGCCAGCCTTCCAGCCCTGCCAGTGACCCCCGCGCCGTGGCGGGGACGGGGAGGTTCAGGCTGTTCCTAGATGTCAGCGGGGTCAGCACCCCGACACAGCTGTCCTGCTGAGGACAAGGTGACAGACCTGCAGCATCGCAGGTTCTGTTCCCAGGCGGCTGCAGCCCCGCTGCCCGCAGGCGTGGTCCCCTGCGCGGGGCGCAGAGCATCCCGGCAGCACATCCCCTTCCCAGGGGAAGAGGTTTGCCGAGGCAGGCTCACAAACAGGACGCAGCCCGCCGCGGGGCTCGGTCTGTGCGGACAGGCTGAGGGGCTGGGGCGGGGGAAGCCTTTACCCCCGCGTCCCTGACGGTGCTACCAGCCCCTGCCCCTGCCTCAGGGCCTTTCCCGCGGGCAGAGCGCTGGGGCTGAGCCTGCAGAGCCTCAGCAGAGCATCCTGCCTCCTCCAGCACTCCCCGTCCTAACGCTGCTGGTCTCTCAGCCCTGACGCAGCCAGATCCTGCCCCTGCTTCTCCGTGCTCCCAAAATAGCAAGTACTGATTTTAATCCTACGAGGGACTTGTTGCTTTCTAATTTTCCAGTTAAATCCTAAGAACCGGCGGGGATGCTGCTCGGGCCGCCCATGTAGGGTTCTCTAGGCAATAAGGATGCTGGAGCAGCGAGGTCTGGCTTTTCTCTCTGTTCCCATAGCAACGGGATTTACCGCCTGGTACCCGCTCTGCAGGCACCGAGCGCCTCTGCACAGGGCTGAGAAACGGGGGGGAATTTACAAATTGTTTGCAGATTAGCACAGGCCATTCCCAGTATCCCCCTCTGGAGCGGTAATGGATAAAAATTGCATTCGGCTGCAGAGGAGGGTCTGCAAACCTGCCGTGACGGAGGAGCGGCGTTTGGCAGGTTTAATCCACACCGGTGGCTGCCGGCACCCCCGTGGGGCACGGGCGGCTTTAGGCCTTGGCTGCTGGGGCTCGTGCGGGAGCCCAGCCTGCTTTCGGGGCCAGATGTGGCTGGTACAGGCGGGCAGCCGCGAGGCAGGGGCTCGGGGGCACTGTGCTCCCGCACCTACGGGTTTTGTGGCGGGGCACTGGTGCCACTGCAGCTTGGGGCTACTTCGCTCTGGCAGCACAGGGCAGCCGGATCGGCCCCGCGCGCCAGCAAGGCGGCCTCGCTCAGAAGCGGTGGAATAAAGCCTGGACTCTAATCCCTGCTATCGCGGAGGACGGCGCCTCTTCTGCTCTTCCCTGCCCCCCGTTTGGAGCGGGGTTGGAGGCCCGCTGGGCAAAGGTGTAGGAGAAGTGACCTGCGCGACGGGAAGCCGGAGTTCCCATGTTCAGGAGGGGTTGGGTGCCCCTGGTTTCCCTGCGGCGGTGTCGGCGGGTCCTTGGCCCCTCGTCACAGACCAGACCGCTGCCCTGAGCGAGGTTACTGGCTCTGTGGGAGCCATGGAAACAGGCACCCTTGGGCTGGGGCACAGTCGCCTCCGCGTAACTGGGGCAAAGCACCTGGAGAGGATCCGGCATCCTTGTTTGCCTTTCTAGTTGTGGATCGGGGAGGGTTTGGGTGGTTTCCCAAATGGAGATGATCAATTTGCGTTGCTTCCCTCGGAGCCCTCGCGCCTCACCTCACAGTTCCTGAGAAACCTGACAGCCCTTAACTGAACAGGCAGGTGCTACACCTGGACGTTTACTGGCTCTCCCCGTCTTTGGGAGTTTGCCCGGCTTTTTGAAGAGCAGAAAACCGCATCTTTTCTTTCAAGCTAGAGAAGCAAAGCTCCACAGCTGCCCCTCTCCCTGTGCATTATTTCAGGAGCCCCCCAAGCACCCGGGGCTGTCGCCGCTGCCACAGGCACTGCCTTTTCCCGGGTTTATACGAGCGGAAGATGATGTGGTCTCAGCCTGAGCCACGCCATCCTTCTCTGATCCGTGCTGCAGTACCCCGGAGCCCTGGTACCCAGCACGCAGTGTCCTGTCTTCCCAGGCGGCAGGTGGCTGGGAGGTGCTGCAAAGCAGCCTCCTGGGAATAGCTGAGCCGTTTGTTTCCTACCTGCATGGCGAAGAGGAGAGCCTTCCTCCTTCCCCCTCTCCCCTTTCCCTCCTCGGGGCAGCTCCGTGAGGAGAAGCGGAGGCCAGTGGAGGCTGCTGGGGTTTCTCGTCGAGGGCGGGTGCCTTCCCCAGCCCCTCCGCCTGCCGTCTGGCGCGATCCCGGCAGTGGCTTGACTTCCGCGTGGGCCGCCCGGGAGGGAGCTGCCTCCGCCTGGCAGAGGGCAGATAGCGAGGAGGAGGCGAGAAAGCTGCCCTTCACCCTCGCTCGAGGAGTGGCAAGCCCAGTACCGCCCAGGGAGCAGGCAGCCCTGCCAAGTTCCTCTCACCAGCTCCAGCACCTGCCACCCGCCGCCCCTCTCGGTGCCAGCGCCGCTTGCCGCGTCCCGTGGGCATCCCCAGAGACCTGTCCCGCAGCGGGGCCAAAAGGAGTGGCAGTGCGAGCAGGAGCTCGAGGAAGCGTTAAGCTCTTTCTGACCGAAGGGGAAAAAACTATTAAGCCCACAAAGAGCCAAGGAAGCGAGGCTGTGCGTGATGCAGGCTTTGAGAGCGGGTGGGATGGGGCCAGGGCAGCCAGGACCAGGAAACGGGCAAAGCGTGAGCTTCCAGATAAGCGAGGGGGTGCTCCACCGCCCTTCCCCTTGAGGGCAGCCCTCCTCCTCCCCGCCTGGGACCGTGGCTGCCCGCTCTCCACCACTTTCCTTTCCCTCTGTGTCCCTCAGGAACCCTTCTGTGAGCCTCCAAGCAAACCTGCCTTCCTGGAAGATCGAGCACAGACGGAGAAATCCTCTCTTCACGTCGCCAGAACAGCACTGGGAGTCCTGTGCTGCTTTTCCCCCATGTGTAACAGTGCTGTTGCATGAGGGGCATCAGGGTCTGGCGTCAGCGATTAGGGAAACATCTGTACGTGTTTTGCAGCCCTTAAGAACGAGTGTCCCCTCCCGCCTGCTGAAGAGGAAAGCATCGCCGTGTGCGCTGCGCGCTCCTCCACCCCACCCAGCCCTCCTGCCTCCCTGCTCCCGGAGACCTCATCGCTCCCGAGCAGACACGATTTACTGGAGCACGACTGCTTCTGCCTCTGCTTTCCCGTGGGCACTGGTGTCGGGGTGCTGGGCTGGGGCCCACCGGAAATCAGAGCCAAACCGCTGAGGGCTTTGTTTGTTCAGAAAGGCTTGATGCGCCTGGAGCTGCGGCTTGGAGCAGGGTACCACTCTTCTTGCAGAAAGAGACGGGGAAAAGAGTGTTATGCGTAAGCCAGGCCTGACAGCTCTCCTTGCATCTGTTTTCTGGGTTTATTTGGTTGCTTTAGTTTCCAAGAAGAAAAAAAAAATTCTCTTCTAAATTTCCTGCTGCATGAACTCAAAGCAGAGCAGGGGAAGGAGCGGCAGACCTTTACCCTCCCGGGGCAATCTGCGGGGGAAAGCTGCCTTTATCGCCAGCGCTCTCCCCAGGCGTGGAGAAAGTGCCCGTGCTGACCCGGAGAGAGAGCGGAGCCTGGGAAGGTGGGATCGACGGAGCTTCCCACCTCTCCCGAGAGGAGACCGGAGACCTTTGCAATGCCAGCGCTGCTGGGTGAGACGGGAACGGGTTACGCGTAGGTGGGACAGCCACACCGCTCCACCTGCGCTTCTGCTGCTTCCTCCCGCTGACCTTGCCGAGTAGGGCTGGGAGGACTTTGCTCTCCGGATCCGCCGGCTGACTGAACGCGGGCAGCGGCAGCAGCCCCGACAGCGCGTGGGCTTTGCCAGCCGGCGGGGACGGTGAGCGCGCTTGCAGATTGGCTTTGCCCAAGGGACCCGACCCCCGCAGCAGCTCTCGCAGCCCTCGGAGGAGACTGTGCTGCTGCTGCTTCTGTTTACGAGGAATTCGGCGTTGCCTAGGCGAGGTTTAGCTCCTTGTGCAGCAAGGCAGGCGACCCGATTGATGGTGTTCCTTTTTCAGCGCTGTCCTTGCCAGGCAGCCCTCCTGCAACACGCCACCTCAGCATTTATTGCTCCTGGGGGACTGGTGCTGCGAACGGCAGCAGGGAAAACTGAAATGAGGAGGGAGGTGATGTACCGTCCAGTCTACTGGTGAAAAATCTGCTGAAGGCAGGAAGTGCTGCGGAGCGCTGGCTCACACTCGTGCTGAGGTACTGCAACCGCACAGCCCCCCTGTAAGCAGCTGGAATTACTGCAGATGCTGTCACCCCGCGCTGTTTATTGCTGCTGGGGCCGCTCACGTGCTCCCACCCCAACCCATCGCGTCAGCCCGATCCAGCCACGTCGGGCAGCGGCGTGACCCGTGCTGGGCGAGCGCCGAAGCTCTCCGGGAGCTGGTAAGGCTGGCCGGATGTGGAGATGGGAATTTCCACCCGAGCGGTGGCAACAAACCGCTGGAGGCTTTCAGGTGTGAAACCACGCCAGCTGGGTGGAGGCTGCCCGGCTGCACCCTGCCTCACAGCGACGCTTTCTGCCGGAGCAGCTCCTCTTCTGAGCGCGCAAAGCTATCCTGCGTGCAAGCATCCCTGGCTTGGGATGGTGCGAAAATAGTTGTTTGTCCTTTTCAGTCCCCAGGGCCTTGGATTTTTTTTGCAGAAGAGTTTAAGGGGTGTCACCTTCCTGTGTATCGGGCTGGAAGGACATAGAAGAAGAAAGATCCCTCGGAAGAGCTTGTTCAGATGTTTTTCAGCAGCAAACTGCGACTTTCTGCTTAGCGGGGCCGCGTTCCCCCGAAACACCTCGGGAAGCTTTGGCTGAACCCTTCTCGCTCAGGTGCGGCAACTACACAGCCTGAGCTGTCTGAAAAGAAGCAGAAGCGTGGCTTTGCCCACGCAGCAAAGCTCCTTGCCACGCAGCCGGCTCCGGTCGTGCAGAGCCGGTGGGTTCGGGAACCGGCGGGGCCGCAGCTCCCCGCTCCCAGCCCGGCCGGTTGCTGCCATCCCGTGGCCGGTCACGGCAGTGTCCCTGTCATCGCTGCGCTGCTGCGGGGAAGAGGTCCCGCGAGTGGACTTCGCGTGGAGACAAAAACCTCTGCCAGCAAACCACTCCGGCGTTTTGGCGAACGCGAGAGCGGTCAGGCGGGTGACGTTTCGTCGCACAAGGGAGCGGGAGCCGGGACCAACGGGAAACCACGGAGCAGCGTGGCAGAGAGCCCTTGTCCCCGCATAACCCACGTGAGTGTGTGTAGAATCGAGACTGTTCGCTCTGTTCGTTTTTCCCCGCTCCTTCCTATTTTCTTGGAAAGAGAAAACGGCGTTCTCTGGTTCCCCCCGCCAGGCAGAGCCGGTGCCCGCCACCCCCACAGAGCGCAGTCCGGCTCCCAGCCCCGCGGCTCCTCACCGAGGGGAGCCTGGGAGCCCTCGGCAGCGCGGGGCTGCGGTGACAGCCCGAGTCCCCCGGCCCCAACCCCCGGGCGGCAGCGTCCCCCCGCCGCCGGCAGCGTCTCGTCCCTCCTGTCTCGCCGGGAGTCAGCACGGGTCGCTGCGGTGACCGGGCAGCCCCGGGAGGAGCGGCGGGTGCTGCGGGGCCTGCGCCGGAGGGGGGGCTCCCGGTCGGATGCGGGGAACCGGGGCTGGGGGGGGAGGGGGGAGGGGGCACCGCGCAGCGTTGCCACAGCAACGGGAGACGCCCTCCCAGCCCCGGCCCTTCCCTTGGGAGCGCTCTGCGCCTGCGCCGGCCGCGCGAGGCGGCGCTCCGCGCCTGCGCGAGGCGGCGCCGGGGAGAGCGCGGTGAGCCCCGCCCCGCCCCGCGCCGCCGCCGCCGCTGCTGTCCGCGCGCGCGGCCGGTGCCGCCATGAGGCGCGGCGAGCGGCGGGGCCCCGGCGGGGCGCTGGGCAAGGCCGCGCTGGAGGAGCAGCAGCAGCAGCAGCAGCAGCAGCAGCAGCAGCAGCAGCAGCAGCAGCAGCAGCAGCAGCAGCAGCAGCAGCAGCCGCCCCCGCAGCCCAACGGCGGGGCCCCCCCACCAGCCGAGCGGCCCCCGCCACCCGGCGCCGAGAGGGACGGCCCCGGCCTGCGCCGCAGCACCGAGTCCGAGGTCTACGACGACGGCACCAACACCTTCTTCTGGTGAGAGCCGGCCCGCCGAGCGCGCTCGGGGCCCCGCCGCCTCCCGGGCCCGTGGTCCCTCCGCCGGCCTCGGCGGGATGCGCGGGCGGGGCCGCCCCGCAGAACTGCCCGGGGCGGCTGAGGCCGGGGGTTACCGGGCCCGGGCCTCCGGGAGGGGCGGCGGGAGCTGCCGCCCGCTGCCTGCCGGGTGCCGTGCCCCGGCCGCGCTGCAGCCGGTACCCGCGTAGGCTGTGTCTCGGGTGTGTTTCCCGGGGGCTGCCGGTTTTGGCGGTGTAACGGTGCGGGAGAGCAGGCTCGGCAGCGGCGGCTCCTCCTCGGTCCTGGGGGTGAGCCCTCCGCCCGCGGTGCCCCCGCTGCCCGCCCGGCTGCCTTGGTGAGCGGTCCCTGCCGCCTCGGAGCCCACCGGCTGCGGGCAGGCTTTCCTGGCTGTTCTACCGGCACCGCTTCTCTGGGCTCCGCCGATGTCTTCCTCGGCCCTGGGAGAGGCCCTTTCTGTCCCTGCGCCGCCCTGTAATCCTGCTAGGAAGCTGAAGCTGTTACACCTCGGTTCTGCTGGTCAGCTGTTTTGTGGCATGCTCAGTCCGGAAAATCGGTGCAGAAAACCCTGACCGCCTGCGTTAGGCCATGTGGGGCGAATCGGTTTTTGTTAAACTCGGCCCTCGCAGGAACAGATGAGTTTGCGCCTAGAAAAGTGCTTCTAAATCCTGTCTCTGCCGGAATTGTTCCAGAAATCCACCTCGGCGCGCGCATGTGTATGTCCGTAGTTTTTCTCCGTGCGTTAAATGCACGTCTTTTTGATTAAGGAAGCCCGGCTGACACTGGAGTCGCCTGTTTGGAATATGAGCTGCGGGCGATGTGATTTGGCTGGAGTTTGACATTCGGGAGTAGAAGGGGAGGGCGCCTGGCTCTCACCCTGCCAATCTGGGGAGCGGGGGGTGGCCATCTCGATGAAGCTGCCGATTCCAGGTGATATTTCTGCCAGTACAAACTGCAGACAGACACTTGGATGCTGCCGGAGTGCAGGGTGGTCTCTGCGGAAGCCTGGCACGCGCCAGCGTAGCCGAGGGACAGCGTCGTCTCGAGGGCAAGAGGAGCGTTCTGGAGAGCAGGCTAGCGCTGCCGTGCGTGGGCCGGGCGGGCGAGCGACCGGAGAGCTGGCTCCTGCCGAGGTCTGCGGAGCAGCGCCGTCCCATACATGGAAAATGGGTAAAACTGCCCTTTTCTCTCTGGTTGGGGTGGCTCCTGCCAGGTGGTTTGTGATGCCCTGGAATCTCACCTTGCTGAGTGGGTGTGGGGCAGCACGCGGCCCGCCGCTTGTGCAGGGTTGGCTTCCTAAAATAAAAGCCGTAACCGCCGTTAACTTGTCCATGTGAATTATTCTTTTGGGAGCCCGAATGTGCCACCGTTCCTTAAGGAGCCTCCCCTTTGTCGGCTGGTCCCTTCCAGGAGAGCAGCGCGGACAAGCGCGTTGTCAAATTGTTCCTGAACTCGGCTATTTATTTTGGTTCATTTCCCCTAGTATTGTATCTTGCTTGTGCTGGCAGCCGGAGTTTAAATGCCTGTAAAGGTTCCAAGGTTTTTCCTGCTGTTGCTGTCACCCTGCGCGTGACAGCGCTGAGCGTGTCGGCGTATCCTTTGGGAACGACTCAGTTCTTACAGTGGCCGAGAGTAAAGACTGCGGAGAGGAACGGCTTTCCTCCTGTGACCCCTGGCACTCTTCTTGTGCTGCGCGTTACGGAGGCGGCCGCAGACAAGGGACGTTTAAGAAAGCAGGTGCCCTCTGTCTGTGTTCGTGTGGGAAAGTATGGAAAGTACCTTTTCTCTTTGAAGTTCAGAAGCCAGGGATAAGGTTACCCACATGGCCTGCTTGGCTTGGAAAAATTCAAGGGTTTGGGGCTTGCAGACACAGTCAGAAATCGTTCTAGAGGTAGTTCAGCTTGCAAAGGTAACTTTATGGCTACAAATGCTATCCTTGGGAAAGGTGGTCCTTCCTAGCTGCCTGCTTGCTCTTTCCAAGTTTTAAAAGATTTTTAAAAACAAGTTACACGCTGTATAATACTTCTGTTCTTATTCAGTCTTAATAACCTGAAGCTGGCAAGGGCTGTATTTTAACTGTGGTGTGGGAGCCGGCGCAGTCGGTTCCTTGGCAGCCCGTTCTGTCACTGGGAAGTGCCGCGGGAAGGAGACAGGACGAAGCTTTACGAAGCAGATCAGCAGTCTCTGTGTCTGTTATCCCCGAGTTAATTTCAAACATGCAGTGCTGCTGGCAGAGAGCTGGAAATACCCCGCCTGCCTGGCAAGCCGCTGTTGTGGGCAAACGTTGGCTGGTGTGTGCGGTACCTCTGATTGTTTCTTGCCCCTCTGCGTATAGAATTGGCTTTCAGAACACAAACAAAGGGCTGCTTTGTGGCTGGGATCTTGACTTCTATTTTTTGTGCAGTGGGAAGCACAGGAAAGCTGATATTTTTACTGAGCTAGCATGGAAAACCCACTGGTTTTGTTTGGTTTTTTGAATATCCCCATGTAGAGCTTTCTACAACGTTTCTGTAGCGCGTAGCAGAGCGAGTGCTGGTGCGTCTTACGGGTTTTGCTGCTGGGACTTTGTTCTGTGTGAGAGGAGGAGAATCCGGTGGAAGCTGGGCTTTTGTCGCCTGTGAGCGTAACCTGACAGATGCCTAAAGACACCTGAAGCTGGAAAAAAAGAGGAGCTGAGTGTCTTTGTGTGAGGAGTAAAAAAGCTTAGTGAAATAGTAAATTGATTTCTCTCCACTACATAAATAAATAATAAATAAATGATAAATGTAGAGGTGTGCAGCAGAGTTTTTGAAAAGGAGAGGAAACCTTCCTCCCCCCCAGTAGCCGGCGAAGGCAGCAGAAGGCGGTGTGGTGTTGAGTGTTCTCCTGCCAGCCCAGCCCGGTCTTGGATCGCCAGCTTGGGCTCATCTGGTTACAGGTTGTGTATGATTTTCTCCTGAAACTTCTGTGTTACCCCTCATTTCCACAGGTATTTCACAGCTTGCATTTAACCAAAGCGTGTCTTCCGGGAAGGCTTCCAATCTTGATTTGAAGGTGTTGGGAGGTGCCCGATGCATCTCTGCCACACACGTTACATTGTGCCTTTATGGGTTAATTGCTTTTACTACGCCTCACTTTAATTTGAACTTAATTGGCTTTAAGGTCCTCTGCTGGTTATGGATGTGGCTTTTGTTCTCACGCTAAATAATTCCATGTTGCCATCGTGTGGCTATCATGTTAGTTACTAAGGTTGTAGTGTGGCAGGAGGTACCTCTGAAGCTCAGGGAGTTTAAGTAAGAACAAAAATAAAGAAAAAAGGGGGAAATGGTAGGTAGAAGACTGTGCTAATAGGTAGGAATTAATTCAGCCTGTTTGGTGCAAAAAGCAGAGAAATTGCAGCTAACAAAGAGGTAGCCTGCAGATGCCTCTGCCTGGACGTTTCTCTCCTTTTGTTTGGTATTGCAGGAGATCTTTCCTGATGGCCGGCACAGGGACGGTAGTTAGTCAGGTCTCGTCAGTCGGATGTGTTGACTCTTGTCGCAGAGGAGGGTAGCGGTCTCCTGAGAGCTGCGGCGCTAGGACGTCGATCCCCTCCCCTGAAGGGAAGGGCTTGCATAGTTCCTGCAGGTAAGCTGGCAGTGCAGAAGGTGTCTTGCAGAGACCTTGTGTGAGTTTAATGCCTCGCCGAGACTTTAGGCCTGGTGTTAATTCTCTGTATCAGTTTATGTTTTGTAAACACTCTCCGGAAGTTTTAAGGAAAATGGGGGGAAAAAGGTGGTAGGAGTCAGCGTAGGGTTCTGAGGGGGGCTTTTTGGGGGGGTACAAACACAGGCCCCCGCCACCACAAGCAACACAAGTGAGTTTTCAGGATCTGGTGCCAGGACTGGTTTCACCCTGCGGAAATCGCTGTCGCAGAGCGAGCTCGTGTTCGTGAGCGCGCTGGGAGGGCGTGGTAGGGGCTCCCGTGCTGGCGCTTGAGCTCGGGCTCAGCCGAGCGCTGTCGTACGGCTCGAATTCTGCAGCAGTTTACAAAACAAATCATCAGCCCGAAAAATTCTCCATGCTTTTATGCAGTTAAACCTGGCATAAGGGCACCTCCCTCCCATTCCCCTTTCTTGCCGTTTTTGAAAAAGACCTGCTTAAAGCGTGTGTTACCAGTAACGCAGCGTCACACTGCCTCAGTGGAACTGTTTGAAACTAAAACCTGAAACAAAGAGTTCAGTAGGTTTAAACATATAACAGTGTTGACTATTTAAAATTTTGGGAACTTTGGTTAACCTGTGAACTCTGTAGAACTGAAGAATGGAAACTTTGTCCTTCCTCCCGTCTCACGCGAAGGGAAATGATGAATCTGCGGAAGCTTTGCTTTCTGATCCCTGGCTCTGGTTCCCCACGGAGTGTGTGCCGTGGTACTTCTCCTACCCAGCGATGGCTTTCTGAGGGCACCAGCTTACGGCAAGGAAAATGCACGTTACTATTTTGGAGTGTCACGAGCACGTACAGAAATTTAATCAGCGGTGTATGCCTTTAGATGTGCTGAAGACTTGGTACTGGCCTAAGAATAGGTACTTTGTATTATCTAAGAGAGGTTAAACAGATTTAAAAACACAGCCTGCAGCTGAAACCCAACAGCCACATTTCTGTTGCAATGCAGATGGAGATGCTCGGAGCTTTCGGGCAGTGTCACGCACAAAGTACGTACTTTGGTTGCCACTGTTTTGTTTTGTTTTTTTCTTTTTGTGATCTAGGTGGATGCGGGAGATCTCATGTCAGAAACTGGCAGCTGACCTCTTGGTTTTGAAGTGTTGAGGCCTGACCGCTTGCTTTGGCCCTGTGAAGGCTGAACATTTGTCTCACATCTCTAATTTTGCATGTGTTATGGAGATTATGACCAAGGTTGAAGTTTTGTTGAAGGTTTCAGAAGCCTAACCATATCCAAACAGGATTGTTTCCCTGTTAATTACTATTTTGATTTTGAATGTCAAAATATGGGTCAGTTTTAAGTTAATTTCCGTTGTATTCTCCTGTGTGTTGTTCTCCGCAGTATCTTACACGCTGTACTGCTGTTGAAGCGACAGATTGGCTGTACTGTGTCCTGCTTTCTTAGGGTTCCGGACGTGTCAGGTGATGCGTTGGTATATGGAGGGTGGAGAGCTTTGACACTCCTTCATCTTCTGAAAATCTCTTTCAGAAAGGCTTTTATGACTTATTTGGAATACAGAACAAATATTTCCCTGTGGAGAAGTTGAGGATGGCTGTGACGGGGCTAGTTGTTGTGCTGACGGATTCTCTCTCTAGCAGTAGCTGTTAACATGACTCTTTAAACCGAAGAGGCAAACCGTGCTGGCTGTTCTTTGGGAGTTTGTTTCGCTTAGGGAACTGACAAAAAGATTGAGAAATAAATCCTTTGCATGGTGTTCCCAGTGGTTGTTATTGTATTCAATGTAGTTATTGCGTCGCTGGTGACAATGGAGCGCTAGCGCGGAGCAGTGCGTAGGGGTGCGGTCCCGTTCGCGCAGGGGATTTTCGGTGGGGCTGGAGACTGAGCGAGGCCGTCGCCCGCTCTGCCGGGGTGCTGCTGCTCCTTTCCGTCCAGGGAGCTGCCCTGGCCAAATCTCCCCCAAAACACAGAAACTTTAAAAGTTTCCCTCCGTCACTTTGGTCATGCACTTTAGCTGGAAATTAAAAGCTCTGGAGTAATTTCCTTGAAAGCCCTACGGTTTCTAATGTGGCAGGAGCATGAATGACCATGGAAAAGAGAGGCTGGAACCAAGCTGAATGCCGTTTGCGAAGAAGCCGACAGGTCTTTGGAGCCCGTGTCGTCTAAGACAGTTAGCAGGGCAAGTATTTGTATAAAAACAAAACCAGAATTATTTCACTTAAATGCCCCAGTGTTTAACAGGGGAAGGAGCTAGATGTAAGATATGGAAAGATGGGAAACTGCTAGTGTGGAAAAATAAACTATGTACTGTTGCAGCTTTTTAGTAGCTTGGCATTTGAATCCTCGTTGACCTTCCTGGCCTTACATATTTTTGTATGTATATGCTTTTAGGCAGAGCTTGCTTGGATTTTTGGTGTAAACTCTCCTAGAACTGGCTGTAGTCTGTGTCCCCCTTGCTCCTGGTGTGCTGCCCAGGCTCCTGGCCAGTTCCAAGAGGAAGCCACCCGCCGTGCTTCGCTCAGCTCCGTTAGTCCCCCGCAGCGTCCTGGCCAGGAGAGCGTAAGCCCTTCTGCCTAATCCCTGGAGTGCTTGCCTTGCTGGGGATGGTCTTAGCCGCCGTGTCTTCCTCTTGCTGGGTTATTTTAAAGTGTACGTGTGGATGAAATAATGCCTCTTCATGCAGGTTAATTCATCCTGACTGCATCCGCACGTGTACTTCTGTACGCTGTTAATTTTTCTGCCTACTGTAACTGCTTCACACTTTCTCTTATTCCACACGACTGTGGATTTCTATGTTATTTAACTCTCAAGCTTTGGAAAGATATGCCGTGTAGCTGTATTTGCTTGCTTTTTTTTCTCTTCTTTTTTTCCCTCTCCCCCTCTGGCAGGTAGGTTTGCGTGGAGCTCTGCTACCCCTGGCAGCTGCCATCGCTTTGTCACCGCTTGCAGTTTGCTGGTTCGAGCTGCCCGCTTGCTCTTTCCAGGAGACAAAGCAATCTAGAAAGTCTTTCACCCTGGCTTCTGGATATCATGAAAAATATGTTTACGTGACTAACCATCTTGCAAACTTGCTACAAGAGAATCTGGCCTTGGTTGGAAATGAAAAGTGAGCTAACAGGGAGATGATGAGATACACAGCCTCTTGTTTCCCATTTTGCTGAATTTCAGGTTGATGGTTGTGGCCCCAAAAATAAACCAAAAGTGGGGCTCGTGAAGCTCTCAAACACCGACCGTTTACTTTGCTGCAAACTCCCGCAGGGATGAACGGGACTAGGTGGTGGTGGTTCGGGCGGGCACGTTCCCAGATGTGTCTGTCTGGACAAGAGCGTGCTAAGAATTGAGTTCTGGCGATTCGCACAGCGCTCAACGCGTTGAAGAGTGACTGGCTTCACACAGGTGTTCAGATGGTGAATGGCAAGGTGGGAGACGCACTCCTAGGTGTGTTTCAGTACCCTCTTTGTCATCTCCAAAAAGTCAGCCATGAGCCAAGGCACAGAATGCAACGCATAGCCTTGCAGTCAACGTAACCTTTGTCTACCATCAAAATACAGGTGGTTGTTATTGGTGCTATACGTACAGAGTCGCATGCTCTGATTCAAGTGGATTAGAGCGTTTAATTCAGTCCCCCGCCGTACCGCCTCCTTTGAGAGGACCGTAGTTAGGTTTTCAAGCTACTGGAGGCTGCAAAGTCGGCCCCGAGGCACGTGACAGTTGAATGAACGATAAGTCTGTGGTGCCTGATCACCTCTTATTTGGCGCCCTGGGAGCCAGGGCGAGGGGAAGATGCATCCGTGGAGCCAGAAGCGTTGCTGCTGCGAAGATTTGTGTGAGATTTTTTTTTTTTATGTGTTGATTCCTTGCTAATTTTGAAAATACTTGTGGATCCTCCTTCTTCTTTTTTCCTTCTTTTTTGTTTTTTCTCCCCCTTTCCCCGCCCCCGCCGAGCTGGTTAGTCTGTGTTTGTGCGGGCTGCGAGGGAGGACAGTGTTAAACGCCCAGCACCTCTTCAGCAGTGGCAGAAGAGGATTGCATCTGCTTATGAGGTATTGCATGTGTTTTCCCGTGGGATTAAAGGGATGCTGAGATGTGGCTGTGTTCTGGGTTAGGATGCAGTTGTTGTTCCAATTAACACTTACCTTAACTTTCGGAGCAATTTTAGGTGGATTGCTGGGTTTGATGCTAAAGGTACGTCAGTGGACTTCTTAGCAATCCATGGTGATCTCTGTTTTGCTGTGTGCTGTACGACTTGAGTATATACTCAAACGTTTGGTCCTTGAGCACAAAATGGGAATGTAATGCTAGTTTATATTACAATAGAATATGAAAAGAAAATGTGAAAAGAGCCAGTATATAAAAATACTTGTCATATACAGTAATTTTCATTCACAGTTTTTGTTCTCTAAGCCTGATGCCTTATACTTGTGTTATTTCAGTGGTTTCTGTTAACAGGTGTTGTGTAGCCCTCTAAAACAGAGCCCATGTCTTTATGATTTGATCTTAAATGGCCAGACGTCCCGTGCTTCCGAGCTGAGGGCAGAGCAGTTTGCCACTGAAAACAGTGAATGTCTTCTCGTTAGGAAAGGAGTTCCCAAGTTTAAATAAGAAGTGCAGACAGTGCCCTGTAGGAATAGTACGTCTGTCAGTCGGCAGCAGTGCTCTGCCTGTACCAGATGTCACACCACACGCTTTACCAGGCTGGAAGAACCAGCGCGGGGCGGTTGTGCGGGGCTGTGCTGACCCGGCTGTTCAGCGCGGGGATGGCCGCGTGCAGTTCTGCGGGGGCACACCGCTGGCGTCAGCCTCCACCTGCGCTCCAGACGGAAGATGAGATGGAACTGTAAGGATACCGGGAACAGGGCATCTAGAGCCAGCATCGCAGTTCTTACAGCTGCAGCTCTTCTCACCCGGATTTTAAAAAAATTTATTTTTAATGACTAGCTTTCCTTCTAATGTGTAATTCCATGTCTGGAGTGAACTCCCTTGTGTGTGGTTTTAAGAGTCCGTTCGGGCTGCTGCAGTTTTTATTTACAGGCTTTGAAACAGAGCTGTGCAGCAGCACGGTCGGGTATACACCTGACAAGCCAGGAGAGCCGGCCGGAGGTTTTCAGATCTGACTGGTAGCACAGCCGGCGCTGATTTGTTTCAAGTTGTGGGTGTTCATTTGGCAAGTGTTTGTGCAAACCTTCCTTAACTCAGAGCACTGGGGGGAAATGAGTGAGACCCTCTCTCGTGGTAGCTTCTGCTGTGTGCTGGCGCACAGTGGGCTGAGAACTCCGTTCAGTGCCACCGTGAATTCTGTTTCTGTGCACTACAACACGTAAGCTCTTTAGTATTATAACTGCTCTCGATGTATTAGGCTTACCGAGACTGCACTGGCAGGTGAAAGTGTACGTTTTTCTGCTTTCTGATGTCAATTTTCTCTCTTCTGAATTTTAGGAGAGCTCATACCTTAACAGTCTTGTTCATCCTCACGTGTGCGCTGGGCTACGTAACCTTGCTTGAGGAGACGCCGCAGGATACAGCCTACAATACAAAGAGGTGAGGGCTGGAGAAAGCGTTGCTGTGCGTGTGCGTGAGAAAAGGGGAGCTGTACGGGAGAGGTACGTACACGCTTTATCTTGTGGGTGAGCTGCCTGGAATGACCTTTACGTTAACTTGTTTAAAGGCTCAAACTCCTGAAAAGTGCCAAAACCGAGCATAAGTCTGTAAGCTCCTTTGATTGCATTTAATTTCTAATCAGTTTAGTGTCGCTCGCCGTCATACCTGGTGGCTGCTGCGTGTCTGTGGTTCAAAACAAAATATGGAACTCTTTCTAAAGCCTTAAAGTACTGGCTGTGTTTCTTTGGCAATGATCCTGCTGCTTTTTCTTAATATAACCTGTCTTTCTAAATTGTGTGAGCTGTGACCACATTTTTCTGATTTAAGTGCTTTTTCTAAAATTTTGTTCAAGATTTCAATACAGATGATCATTTGTTGTTGAGGATAAACATAAGCGCTTGTAGCTCAAAGGGAAAATAGGAATGAGATGAGTCTTGCGTGTGCGGTCCATTTCCACCATAATTTGAACTGGTTACATGTAGTTGAATTTGTCCTCTTTAAAGAAATACAGTAGGGAACAAAAAGGGGGAAGAAGAGTGGCCTTTTAAAAATTCAGGGAGTGCTTACAGACTGCAAAGCATCCTTGCTCTAAGAATGAAAATCATCCTGTTTTCTACCAGTCTGGTTTCTTAAATACAATGCTATTTTTCCCCCTTGCTATTAAAGAGTTTCTTCCTGATAATTTTTTTCATTTTTGAAGTGACTCAGGATGTAGTATTCACAGTCACGGAGAAGCAGGAATTGGGTATTTCCTGAGCTGAGGCCAGTGTCATTCACACTCACAGGAGGGTCTGTGTGTTTACGTGTGGGGTGAAATGGAACAAGCTGCAACACAGTGCCCTGTCTGGAGCTGGGAAAATTTCTGCAAGGCTTTGGTGTGAACAAATGCCATTTTATTCCCCGTTACAATGAGTGAGTCTAGGGGATGGCTGGAGGCGTGACGCTCTCCGGAATGGCGAACAAATAGAGAAGGAGCAAAGCTGGAAGAGAAGCGATGACACATCGTTAGGGAGTAATACAGCTCTGAGGTGACTCAGTGGAATAGCTTATTATTGAGATTAGAGCCTCTCCTGCTTTAATAAAAACACAACCAGAGAAGATTAATCAGCAGATTAACCTTTCTTTTGTGAAACAGAAGTTACCTTCTGCATATTCAGTGCAAGGAATGATGTGCCCCATTGTTAAAATAAATTTGACAGAATCACACCAGGCAATGAGTAGCGAATGTTCTTCGATCACTGCTGCATCTCTGTTGTGGAATGCTGCCTGCAATATTGAGATGCAAAAAATAATTGAAACACGGCATCCTGAGAATTGTGTACGGTCTTCCACATATTGAGTTTTGTTACTGGTTGTGAATGATACATCTCTGTTTCCGCTCACACAGCACCCGTATGCTGCTGCCATAGTCATTCAAGCTACACAATGAATTCTGAGATAGTTGTTAACTGGGCCAAATCGTTACTTTTTCCAAAGCTAAAGATCAGTGCAGACAAAATGCCCGAGTACTGTGGGCCTTTCCTAAGCTTTACCTCTGTCCCTTGGCCCTGATTTACGGAACGGATGGAAGCATCTGTGTTGTTCAGCACGCTCCTTATGCTGACTGAGTTTTCAGTGAGCTCCTGTCTGGTCTCAGTTAAATCTCTGTTCTGAGGTCTTTGAGGTAGGTGCTATGCCAAGTTTGGCACCATTAAGCATGAAGGACTCCAGCTCAGTTCGTGTTCCAGCCGCTGTTCTTACCTTTGTTAGCATCCATGTGTCTGCCATTTTCTTGTATCTCATTGTTCCTGACCGATTTTCTGTGGCTCTGTCTGTGCATATTTGGACAAAAAGGCATTTTGGAGCAGGAGTAAGATGGTCACAACATGCATAAGTGTATCCATATCCCCAGTTTTCAGAGTTGACTTTTTCTTTGCTTCCATAACTCAAAGCCTTATCCTACCGCGAGACCTTTTTCAGTCATAATGTAGAGCTGTTGTGTGTTTTGATCTAAAACTTGGCCTGCATGAGGCTGTCGCTGTGTGCAGATATTTCACAGGAACGCTTGCCCACTTAATGAACAGAAGCAGTCTTATTACCGATGAGCAGTGTCTCTAGCTGTCATGCTTTTTTATTTCCAACTCCTGCACAATGACAGTGGCGCAGTGTTTCGGTGCTTAGGTGCAAAGCCTGCATACATGCTTGCCAGCACCGAGCCTCCTTTGTTGCCCGGCTCTTGCTGAGAGGGGCCAGAGTGCCTGTGAACCGCGTTAGGTGCTCAGAGCAGAGCACTGAATGGAAGCAGTGTACAGACTGCTGCGCTAGCTGCTGTTGCTGTGTTTCCTGCGCCAGCTGAAGCAGTCGAAAGTCATCTGAGGCTCCCATCTTCTCCCCTATAAAGTGCTTCATCCAGTCACGTGCAGCAGCAGCTGTGGGCAGGGTGGGTGGCTGGGTTCGAGCGGTGAGGTGTCAGGAGAAATGATGGGCAAGAACCAAATAGAGCATGGACCTGTGGGATCACGGGGTGTGGTACCTGTAGCTGAGATTTGTATTTGCATCTGTTTATACGCTGACATCTGAGTGCCGTGTTCCTTCACGCAACATGTTAGGGCAATTAAAAGAGGAATTAATTTTTTTTTTTAAGATAAGGTTTATAGAAATGCTTTATATGTAAATCTAGTCAAGGTTCCCTGGGACCTGCACACAGATGTTGATGTGATCGTGTGATATATGCGATCAGATTGCCTCTACTGAAAAGCCAGTTGAAAATTTATGTTGTTAGCCGCAGATGTTGCACTGCAAAACCTGTCTGACCGATGAGACTTTTTATTCACAGAGTTCCTACAGCATTCAGAGCAACCTTGAGAGTCCATCCCATCTGACAGCTCTCCTCCTCCGTTAAGCACCCGGGAGGAGCTGACAGGACTGAGCTCCAGCTCTGAGGGTAGCTAAACAAATACTCAGCCACCTCCTCTGCATACAAGGGCTGTGGAAGAAATCCCCATCTCCCAAATACTTTGAATGCTGAGCAGGGGTTCTTGGGGAAAAAAGTTGTGGGTTTGTTTTGGTTTTTCTTTTCATATAAAAAGCATATCCAGGTTTAAAAAATCCTGTACGCACCAGGGTTATACATTTAATTTTAACCTGTGAAACAGTCTTTCTTCTAAGATGCCGCTGAACCCTGGTTTTTGGCAATAACTGATCACTGCTCAGCCAACCTAACAATCTAGGTGTGTGCCCTTGCAAGTGGACAATCTCCAACCTGTTGCCGAACACCGCAGAGGTAACGAGGAGGCTGGACGGAGGTCTGCTGGTCAGAGTCCCTCAGCTTGTGATGCCTCTGAGGGGACCGCACCAGTCGTGCTGCTGCGGATACAGCCGGGGAAGGGCAGGCAGCGGGAGCTGGCTCGGTAAAAGCCGAGCACAAAGGCTGACACAGATACTGACAGACACGCGTCATTGTCTCATGTCTCTGGACCGACTCTTACAATAACACAAACAGTAGTCTGTGCTGATGCAACTGTTGCCATGTTCTCCCTTTCTTTTTGGTGAAGTGCTAAAGTTATTTTTGTAGGCACACTTTACTATTTAGTGTCTTCCTGATCTGCTGCTCAAGAGAAGGTGTTGCTCATGTCCAGCCAGGCCGCTTCCAGGGGCGGGTTGAAGAAATCCTCCCTCAAATCCTGGAGAAGTTCTTACCTCAGGCCGTGGTAAGCCAGCAGGCCAGGCTTCTGGTTAGGCTTCTTAAGGAGGCAGTATGGTGATGTGAAGGACAGCAGTTCAGTACCACGGGGAAAAAAAAAAAATTATAATGGAGCTGCCATGCTTACTATGCAGATTTGTGATTTTCTTCAAAACTTCCCATGGTGAACTTGAAGTCAAATAATGCAGCTGAAATGCCAGCTTATTGCATCTGCTGCTTGGCTGAGAGTGGATTTCAGAAAAAGGAACATAACTGTAAGTTCCTGTGCTGATTTAGATTCAGTCTCCAGCTTTGGGAAATTACCTTCCCGAGGCCTAAAACAGTGATCTGGGACATCTTGGTTCATGGCTGGGAGTAATGATAGCGAACAGAGATGCATGTTGTTACGTGACGCATCGTCGTCTTTTAAAATCATGATAGAACTATCTATTCAGTATTTCATCCAATAGCTAATTCTGTTGTGCTTCCCAGTGTCATAAAGCAAGCAAAATAACTGACTTACATCTGTTAAGTTAAACCCATTTTTATTTCAGGAAGCACAAACTTTTTATACTCAGAGGTGAATGTTGCAAAATAGTTTTCATAAATCGTTTTTGTTTTCTTTATTGAAATAAGATTTTGAAATGGTTAAAGCATGAATAGTCTACCGTTGTTTCTGGTATGTAACATTATCTCAATAAAAGCAGAATTCTTAGGTATTTTCTCTGGCTCCTGCAAGCAGAGCCATTTTATTTCCAGTCAAAGTTTGCATCATTTACTGCAGACACAGCCTACACTTACCCTGCAGCGTAGTGAGGTGTTTCTCAATTATCTTCAGCCGGCGCTTAAGCAGGTAATATGAGAGAGCATGGAAGTTCTCTTGGGAGTTTGGATGTAGAAAGAGCATTTTTGGGTTGTGTTATACAGTTTCGTCCATTAAGACTAACGGAACATGCCTGAGCGTAGACCGTGGGGCCTCATCTCCACGAAAAAGAAGTGGTGCCCCTGAAAAAGAAATGCCATTTTGTGCGTGTGAGATGTTTAAAATCTCAGTTACTTAAAATCTCAGGAGAATTTTGAGTTGACATTGGGTACTTTGAAACTAAATGCCAGACCTCACTCACCCAAGTCACGCCTCGGTCTCTTCAGGTCTGTTCTGCACAGTGAAGGAGTGGTGGCCCTGACGGGACGGGGAGGGTCAGGCGTCCAGACATGAGTGCTTGCATGTTCTCCAACGCCTCGCCTGGCTGGCCGGAGAGGAAGTGACAGCAAAATGGAAGGAATGGGAGCGTGCAGCGGGGAGAAGGGGGGATGAACCCAGTCTGTCATGAAATCACACTTAAAAGTGCGGGGATTTATACCTGTTCCCCTGAAATACAGTCTCCAAAAGGCACCTATTATGGTTGGCGTGTTTAACAAACAAAGACCAGGCACTTTTTACATCGAAGAATCTAACTTACAATTTCATTAGGAAGATGGAGCACTATAAACAGTTTGGTCTGTTTTTCACTTGCAGAGGGATTGTTGCCAGTATCTTGGTTTTCTTGTGTTTCGGAGTTACACAAGCTAAAGATGGACCGTTTTCAAGACCTCATCCAGGTAATTTGAGTTGCTTAAGTCACTCCGATATTTCTGATAAATTACATGGTTTATGTGAATGTAAATATTTGTGTTCCTTGCAGAGAAGGTAAGTTGCAATTTAAATAATAACAACATAGGTTCATTGACACTGCAGGCTTCCCGCGTAGCCTCCCAGCTTCCACCCAGCCTCCAAACAGCACCGTGGTCCTTCTGTGTTTTCAGTCTGCGTGTAGCGTAGGATTTTTTTATCCCCTGTTTGGGCTTCCTGTTGTTAGTAAAAAGCCAGATTCTCATATCTTCCCTTGCTTATCCCCACCCGCCAACTCCTTTCTGTAATGAGACTGCACTTTTGCCCGTGTGTCCGGTTGCCGGAGCGCTACGTTCCCTTTGCTGGATGGCCACAATAACTGGTAGAGGAGAAGCCCTTGATTGTGAGTTTAAAGATTTTCTAGTAAGACTGTAAGTCTTGAAAGCATTTGAAAGCACAGCACACAACCTCTTCCATGTAGTGTTACATCAGGTGAAGTATGAAAATGATATCTTTGATCTTTTGCCTATTTTTAGATGTGAATCACTGAGGAAGAGTTAGGGGAATGTATATAGGCTTACATAATATTCCTGAAAGCACTAGGCTCTCCTACAGTCAGATAAAGCTGTAAGTATTTCTTACACCAAAAATTTAACCTTCCAGTTTAGAAATGCTGCTCTGTGAGAAATAGCAGAGGTTGAAAACCTCAGTCAAAGCAGACATTGTTCTAGAGCAGTGCCCACAGCAAACTTAAGGATTTCTTGAGAACTTTGCATTTCAGAGATCTTATTTAATAGCAGTTTTTAGCCTTTCCTTTCTGTTACAGTTCATTCTGGTTCCTCCTGTTAAGACAAATTACTCTTTTTAAGGACACCAGTGGTATTTGAGTGCTTTCAGTTTTAGAACATCCAGTGGTTTTGTCTGGGATGGAAGTCTTTTTATTCCCTAGAACAAAGTAATGCAAATTGGATGGGGGAAGTCCAAAGGTCAGAGATCTCCACAGCAAACTTCTAGCGTAGACGGAGCCAACGTCTGCCACCTCTGTGTGCTGCTGTACTGGAAACAGCAGTTACTAGACTGAAGCTGTCTTTCAGCAGAATCAGATTGTCCGTGAGCAGGGTGATTGAAGAAGCTCCCACGTATTCAATCACTTCAAATACTGAGTGTATTCACGTCATCTTCTGTCTTAGCTTCACCTTTCCTCTGGCTTGTTTGATGGGATGCTCTTCTGAAGTGGTAGAGCAGTTTCCTAGGAGAGCAGATGCTGCCGCAGCCACAGCCGGACATCTGGGTGCCTGTTGAAGGAGAGTGGCAGCCTCTCTCACGCCTCTCCTGTGGAACGCCTTCGCAGGCAGCGGAGCAGCCCTGTGAGATTCGGCCTCGGCTCTCCAGTTACAGAGGGGTGCGTTGGAAGCGCAGTCTCTGACCTTAGCTTGGCAGTGCTGTTCCAGGAGAAAGATCTCATCCCAAAGGAACTGGCAGCGCAGGGCGCTGGTGTGCGCTGCTTCCATTTATAGGGCAGAAGGAGGCCTTTGGGCCGGTCAGGGCGCTACGGTCACATAGAGCCACATCGGATCTGTCACATGAATTCACGCTGGGTCTCCAGGGCAGCTAGGTTTCATCCCCTGCTTCTGTCAGGTGATTTTTGGAGCACTGTCATTCAGTATGTGTGTACCTATTTATGGCCAGCTTAGAGATATTTTATGGTTTTGTCTGGTTTTTGTGCCTGATGTTGCTGCTCTGATTAAATAGCTCTTCCTCGGTGTTTATCCACCTGATGTATTTATGCACAGCTCACATACGCCAGCTCACCATTGGTTTTGCTCAAGCAACAAGTTTTGCTTTTGGTCTCCTCCCTCAATACAAGCCTGCTCTCCCCATAACGCTTTGGTAGTCCTTCTCTTTGTGCGTTTTGCGTTTTCTTCTTTAGAATGGCTCTCCAGAACTGGGTAGGATATTGCAGGTGTGATATGCTTATGGTTTTGGGGGTAGTGTTAGTCCTTCCCAGTATCTCTCTGGGAGTACCTTGATGGGTGTCTTTATCTTGCATGTGCTTTTCTCATGGCTGTATTCCAGTGACGGCTGAGTGACCGGCAGATAACACCAAATCCTTCTGTTCCAGCTGATGAGCCAACCTGAAAACTTATGGTTCCTAAATGTGAAACTGTGTTATGAGCTCTTCTGTTACTCTGGCCCTTTGAAGTCCTCCGGCTTTACCATTTTTCTGGCTATTTCACTGCCTGCTCTCCTTCCCCTTTTCACCAGTTTAGCTAATGATTTGCTATGTGGACCAATGCCAGTTACCTTACTGTAGTTCAGAAATGTAGGAGTATCATGAAAATAAGCATGTATAACTATTTAGGCAAGAATTCTTTACAAACTTACCCTGCTTTTTATCCCATTTTTTATTTTCTTCCTGTAAACCATTGGCTTCCGTTTGGTTCCAGCAGATCTCTAGCAAAGGAGGAACACTGCCTTAACCCTCGGGTCGCAGGTGGTACTGCTGAACCTGACCTTGCTGTGGAAAACCTCGTGCTGGGAGCAGTAACCTGAGCAGGCGTACGCTGGCCCAGGCTGCTGTGCCTGCTAGGACTGGACTGTTCTCCCCACTCGTGTCCTGGGCAGCTTCTGATTTGCACCCGCTTAACAGCTTTAAGATATGTGCCTTGCTTTGGCAAATAACTTAGAATTTTTTTTTCTTTGCTCGTTTAGCCTTTCAGGTGGCATAGGTCAAACTTAAAGCTGTGTCAGTAGAGGGAAGTGGCTGGCTGTGCACGTGGCCGGGCAGCACGCTGTTAAGCGTTCATCTCGTGTTCTCAAGTCTCCCTACAATGGCAACAGTTCAGTGTTTGGGCATAGTAATCGCTAACTATCAGGTATGTAAATGATCAGGCGAAGCCTGCTTAATCAGGAAGATAGTCCCAGTTTGAGGGTGGTTCCTGGTGACAAGTGCATTTAAGGAAGACAAATATTAGAGGTATGCCAGGAATAACTTCATAGCTAAAGCTGAGGCCAGTCCAGGAAGAGAGAACGCAGTGTTTGTACAGCTTCGAAAACATCGTTCTGCTGTACATGCAGAGATGGAAAGTAGTCTTCAAAACCGCCAGGGCTCTTAGGTCAGCCAGGGAGAAAGCACACTAAATTATAGCTAGGTCTTTTTATTTCAATTACAAAGTATTCCTGAGCATGTTCAGCAGCTGCAGATCGTCTGTTGCCAGACCCCTGTGTATACAGGAGAAGAAAAGCTCGGATAAGGATGTAGATTTCTCTGCTTTCTGAACTGCGTGTACATCAGTCTCAGAGCTAGTCTGCCACATTTATGTCCACGAGTAGTGTAAAGTCCGTCATACAGGGCTTTATAGGTCAGAAAAAATCCAGCATTTTTAAGGCTTCTAATGGTTTCTACAAGTTTTGTGTCAGGACAGTCGCACGAGAGGCATTTGTTGTCGCCTCATCACGGAGAACGTAGGCTGAGCTCTGCATTTCCTTCCCTCGGAGACCAAGGGGCCACACCTCATACGTGTGTTTAGAGGCTGGTTTGGGTTTTTAATGACTGACTGCTAAGACGATACTTCATCGTATTGCGTAATTAAGAAATGACAGCTACGTTTATAGACTTTAAGTAAAAATCTTGAAAGTTCCAGATTTCCAGTGAAAGCTGTTACAGAGCTCTGAACTTCCTGTTATCCAGGCCACGCCTGCCTTTTTTAGTTTTCCTTTTTGTTTTTTTTTTTTCCTGAAAGTGTAAAGTAGGCCGTTTTCATGAAATTAATTTAGCAGTTTTGCTGAAAAAAGTCACACCTTCTCACACTTCAATCTATTTTAATGATGGTGTCAGAAGCAGGCTGTTGGAGACTTCTTTTAAAAATGTGGAAATTTTTTTTTTTTTTGCTGCTTGAGGCTGATTTGGGCAAAGATGACATTTATTTTTGTTTCAGGGACAAACAAGCCTCTAGGAAGCTCTGAAACACCATGGCTAGTTCATTTCATGTTCTGAGCTGCTAAACAAGTTTGTTTGCAAGCCTTGCATTGTTTATGCTGTGGCCCTGCTTTTAAGCATGAACGTACCTGGGTTGGCATGAATAGAGATGAACGCCCACATCAGACCTGGAGGTTCTGGGTGTTTTCCCTTCGTGGCAAGCCGTGCTGGTGAAGGTGGAGCCGCTTGCTGTCTCCTCTCGGCCGAATCAATGACTGTCTTGGTTCCTCTGTGCCCCGGTCCAGCTCTAACTGTCACCTAGGGGAAACCCTGGAAGGAGAGCTCTGCTTGATAAGTGTAAACAGGAAACACCTGAGGGAAAGTCTGTTAAAATAATTCCAGAGTGATTAGTGTGGGATGTTACTGAGAGATTTAAATATCCACTTGGAATGAATTACCTTGTGTAACTTTTTGGATGTGGTTAGGGAAAAAGGCTGGAGCATTCTGTCTGTGCGCATCCTGGCTCTGCGTTAACCTGCTTCCTCTCGCGTAGAGTTAACAAACGTGAGTGAGATCTCGGAGCCCATGAATCGCTTTACAGAGGGGAGGCGAAACCAATCTCTGGGTGGAGCGAGATGAATTAGAGGCGTGACCTGCGCCCGTGGACCACAGAGCTTGTCCCCGGGACAGTCAGAGCCCGTTACCTGGGGACTGAGTCTTTCAGAAGAACAGAGGTGACGATAATGGAGCTGAAGTGTACAAGTACTTGAATTTGTGTACCCCTTAGCTTCAGGTGTTGCTTCAGTGTGAGCCCAGCTGTAGTCATGCACCTTGGGAGGGTGAAAAACAACCGCAGACCCTGAAGCAGCCGAGGTTTGCGTGGTGTTTCTCTCAGTGTGAAGAGTTTCAGGTGATCTCATAGGGCTTGCATCTAGTGCCTGCTAAATCTTTGGTACCTTTTAAAAATCTGATTCCTAATAAAAGTGAAAATATTTTTGGTACTCTGAAATGCTTTCTGCCCCTTGAGGAAACAGCCTTGTGTTCAGGGAGAAAGATGGGCTTGCAAAAGCAGTGGTTCCTCTGCCGGAATTGGTCTTGCCTGTTTTGGCAGTACCGAGGCAGAGGCTGGTGAAGCACCTTAGCCCTGACGGGGCTGGGAAAACCACCCTTGGACAGGCCAGGTTACGTGAGGTCGCAAAGAGAGATAGCAGATTAGTTCAGGAAGGATGTAGTTCAAGGACTGCTAGGAAGCAGTGCATGTGGCACACATCTTTCCTTCTAATTTTTAAACATTCCGTTCATTGGGTTGGAGCGTTCTTACGGATCCAGGTCCGTTCTTACAGATGTGGGTCACTGCCTCAGCAATCCTGGCACATTTACGTGGCAGCCTGTCCGGTGGTCAGAGCCGTTCTGGTTGCGCTCTGCAGGAGGGGTGGTGAAAGCTTTACATGACTGCTGGGCTTCATAACTTCTTGGTGAGAGCATTCCTTCTTGAAATGTTCGGTTGTATTACAGTAAATGATAATGGACTGCTCTTTTGCTTGAACGCTGGCTAACATCCTGTTTGTTTCTGTAGCTTACTGGAGGTTTTGGCTGTGTGTCAGCGTTGTGTATGAGCTCTTCCTCATCTTCATACTCTTCCAGGTAAGTAACTTAGACCTCTAGTTACTAAATGCCAATGTAATGTGGATATAAAGCCCTCCGTGGTGTTCTCTAGGATTCTCGCTGACTACAGGAGATGCTCTTCATTTTTGTGAGATCAGATCATTGTGCTATTTAATGAGACTTCTAGGTTAAGGAAAAATTATAATATTATAAAAATATTCCCCCTTGTTGTCCAAGCTCCAGTTAGCCTCAGCCCAGGTTAGATACCACAGTGAAGTGCCCTTAGCGGAGTTGGTAAGTCAGAGTTCTTGTTCAGATCAAGCGATCAGGAGTTGGTGCTTCTGGTGTTCAGTCTCTGCTCTGCTGGACTGGCTGTGACTTGCTGAAGTTGCGCACCAGCTGTTAGTTTCTTGGGTCCTACAGACTGCGGGGTGAATTCCCCTTGTGTAATCTTTTCAAATACTTTTACCTGGGATGGTAAGTGCTCTGAACACTTTTGTGGGTTTTTTTTGTTGGGTTTTGGTTTTTGTTGTTTTTTTGTTGTTGTTGTTGTTAGTTTGTTTGGGGTTTTTTGTTTTGTTTTGCAATAAACCAGAACTTCATACACAACTTCGTGTAGTGGCAGCAAACAGAGGATGATGTTTTTTCCAGAAAGGCAGGCTATTGGTACTTCCAAATAAAGCAGGTTATTTCTTTACCATATTCTCATCCTTTACTAAACTGATAATTTTCCCTTGCATTTATGAGTTCTCAGAAATGCAGCAGCTGAGGTGAAATATTTGGAGATAAGCAAGAGCAGCACACCTGATGCTATTAAAGCCGTTGTGCTCCTGTATGTGTACTTACGCCCTCCAAATCGAGTTTGAGTGCCAAGGAAGGGCTGGAGATTTTGAAGGTGTCTCATCCTTTCCTCCTTTACTCAATCCAGTTATTGCGGTTGTCTCCTCAGGCAGCAGCACGGTTTGAAACCAAAAGCAGATGTAGAGATACTAAACCCTGAGAGGTAACTGTCCTGTTCTGTCAGACAGCTGGCTGCTTTTTGGATTTTGGTTCCAGTTAGACCCCAGCTGTTCATTTCAGACACGTCCTTCTTGCTGACACCTTAGCGACAGAGTTTGGTGCTCTGTTTTAAGAGTTGTGCAGGTACCATCACATACTCATCAGGTAGCTTTAAAAGTCATTTTAGATGGGAGAAGGATGAGGAAGATGTTTTTAAAAAAAGTTTTGCCTCTAGAGGCCAAGCGAGCTTGAAGTGGGGCTGGAATTCAGAGGTGTCAGGATCTGTCTTGTGTTGGAGCAGGGCACTTGCTTTGCAAACAAGTTTTTAATATTGATCAAACCCTCTCCAGCTCATCAAAGATTTCCTTTGGCTCCAGCATTTCTTGTTCTGCTTGACTTTCCTGGAGCCTCCCCAGAAGTCTGTGCCAAGGTCTCTTAAGAACACAAAACTGTCCAATATTTTTTCCCCCCCCCCTTTTTTTTTTTTCTCCTGGCTGGTTGTTTCAGTGGGCAGCTGGAATGTGTCCGCCGGAGCTCAGTAAAGGGCAACGTGAGTTTCTGTCCCTGTGACGTAGCTTGGGGGTCAGCGTAAACCCTTGCGTGGGGCCCTGGTGTAAATGATACTCCTGACTAGCTGCAGCCAGGCCAAATAATGGGTTTCACTTTTATTTGGTAGTACTGTTGTAGTTTTGGATTCTGAGAGAGCAGCCTGGAGCGCTTTGCCCGCCTCTGGCGGTACGTCGCGTTATGTCACCCGCCGGTCCGCTGTTACGGGCGCTCACGAGCTGTTGCGCAGCTCTTTACTAAAACTACATGGTCACTGTGCGCAGGATTAGATCGGGTAAAATTGTGCTGAGTCTGTGGGTGACTGAGCTTCCTTTAAAGCAAATGCAAGCTCGCTCGTAGCTGGAACTTCTCTTACAGTCAGTGTGACTGCGGGGGGGTTCTGCTATAATTTGATATTATTGCTATTAACTGATTTTAGCCCTGCCCTGCTTTTACTGCCTGCCGGTCTGTCGCAGATGTTCTGGTGTAAAACACCGACCACAACAGCGAGTGATTTCCTTGGGAAATGCTTGTTCAGCAGGGGTGCGCGTGAGCTACCAGTAAATTAGGGCAAGTTTATTTGCCTTTATTTGAAAACTTGTTTATTCAGTGAGTTGCACTGCTGTGAAACGCAGTACAGTTCTCAACATCTGTGGCTGGCATGAGCTGAGCACGCGTGCGTGCCCGCTCCCGCTAAGGGTGCCCGCGGTCGGGGCGCTCCGTCTGCTGGTGTCCGCAGGTCCTGTGTGTAAGGCGTTGCTCGGCCTTTCCCCTCCTGGTACACGGGAGAGTCGCTGAGGCAGGAGGTGCAGCCCTGACACCAGCCTTCCCTGAGTTACTGGCTGCTTTCTGTGTACCCTCGCCAAGCTCGAGGCGGGGAGAGGAAGGGCAGAAGGGCTGGTGGAAGGATGAACTGTGTGCCAGTTCGAGTGCCAAGCTCTTGGGAGGGAAGGGCATAGAGGAGTGGCTCAGGAAACGGAGTTAGAGATCTGATTTTTCATCTTTAAGAAATCTTAAGTTTATTCTGTAGTCATGTTTTTCCTTAATAATTAGCATGAGAGGCCCAGAAAGTTAGGGATATATGCTGTGTGAGGCTTTGAGGTCTGGGTATGTTTTAAGATTTGTTCTGCAACACATCTTTAAAAAACTGCCCATATGAGAATACAACATTGGGCTTTATTGTCTGTGTTCTTCTCTGTGCATTAATACTTACTGAGAGGGAAACGTGGGGCTTGTGTTCCTTTCGCAGACTGTACAGGATGGCCGGCAGTTTATGAAGTACATCGATCCACATCTAGGTGTTCCTTTGCCGGAAAGAGACTACGGTGGCAACTGCCTTATTTATGATCCTGGCAATGAAACCGATCCGTTTCACAACATCTGGGTAAGAAACAAGTGAAGTTACTTGCTAATGAGCCTGGTTTTTGGTAAAGGATTGCTTAACTGAACTCTTCAGAGTGCAGTCGTAGAGAGAACAGGTCTTGACTGGCTCTTTAGCTTTTTTGTTTCTCTTCTCTTGACCTTTCCTGGCCATCAGATGGAGATGTCTCTTTGTACCCTAATTACATTGCCCAGGAGAGAGAGTAAACTGTTTAACAGTCCTTGTTTCTCGGATTATTGATGTAAACCCTTTCCCCTAGGAGTTTGGGTTTATTTGTGTGCTTAAAGAGTCTTCTACTTGAGGTACAAAGTTCAAAAGTTGCATGTTGACACTTTTCTGGATACCAGAAACCATCAGGTTATTGTTTCTCGCTGGCCAACAGAAGACTTGAAGTTCAAGGCCAAAGGAGTTAGGATTACTTACAGCCCCCTGACTGCATGGAGCTGTTAGTGCTCGTGTCGTGAGGAGCACTGGATCCTTTGGGTCTCCTGTGAGTCTTCAGTGCATCAGGAGCTGGAATAACAGAGAGCAGTTCCAGCGGTGCTTTTCTAGCCTTGCAGCAGAACTAGGAGGAGGCAAGGCGCTCTGCCCAGGGATTTGTGCTGGCAGGACTGGGAGGAGTTAAGAAGCTCTGCCTAGGTACGAGATGGGGGTCTGTGAAGAAATGCATGTTCTTGCTGTGGCTTGAACATGTTCAGCTTCTGTCCCCTTGGGAGGCAAGGAATGTGACGTTTAGCATTAACAAGGTAGTCTCTGCTTTGTCAATACAATCCTAATTCCATTTTCTGCCCCATAAGATTTTTCCTCTGCTTTGAAGATAGCTAGCCTGTTTGTTCGTTGCACTTCAGATCAAAGAAACTCATAAAGTGCACCCAGTATTTATATGGGAAATGGCTGAAGTTTATTGCTGCATTTTTCTTGGGGCGGGGGGGGAGTAAACTTTAAGAATGGGTTATTGTTTGTAGTGCAAAGTGACCTACGCTCTCTCCTTGCTTTATAGGACAAGCTGGATGGATTTGTTCCTGCTCACTTTTTTGGCTGGTACCTGAAGGTAAGAATGGGTCTCTGTTCCGTTTCTGGCACAGTACTGTTCTGCTTGTAAAGCTTGGCTGCTTCTGCTTCAGGGATGCCAGTCTTTGTGATCAATTATAGCAGGCAGTCATCTGTGAGCTAGGCTACGTGTTTGTAAGACATGAAAGGCTTTTTTTTTTTTTTTTTTTTTTTTTTTGGCCTGACCGTGTTAGGTCACCTCAGTTCTCTCCAGAATAACATTACATGGACAACTCCCTCCTCCACCAGAATTCGTTCAGAGGTCAGATCAGTAAAGTAAAAGCCTTTCCTCCTGGAGCAAGGTAGGTGCTTGAATGACCTTTGAGTGTAGAGTACGGGGAAGGCAGGGAAAGCCTGCTGTTACCCAAACACAGACGTGTGATGATGTACTACTGCTGTTCCACGGCAGGCCTTTCCCTGTGGCACCCTAATCAGGATTTTACATCATTAAGTGGGTACTGGTTTAATTCCTGTTACTCTTTAGTCAGTATCAACCAGCTGTGGAAGGAAGTCCAGTTATGCTGGTTTCTGGCAGAACACATTCAACACATGTTTTGCTGATTACTTTGGTCTAAATATTAGGGGTTTTTTTTGACCTGAGCAAACTTACTAGCTAACTTTGTTTTGTCCTGCAGAGCTTGTTTGGTTTTTTTTACCTACAAGACCACCATATCTAATAAACTGAAAAAGCTCAGGCTGTTTGAAAAATAAGCTCTAACTGTTGTTTTGGTTTTCCATTTCAGAAGCGCAGATGTATTCCTATGAGTGTTTTGTTTTGATCTGTTTTTTTATTCCTCCACAACCAAGAGATGAGTGCGCTAGGGGAGGCTTTGACTTCAGATCAGCTTGTCGTGGCTCGCTCTACTAGTATACAGAATTGTAAATTTGGAGGAACTTCAATCTGCATCCAGTAGAATTACATTAGAAACTTAGATATCAAAATAGCATTTCAGTTACATTCTGTGTTTATTTTTCCAAATAATGTCATACTGAGGAAAAAATGCCTGAATAGTGAGAGCCTGGTAACAAGGTGTAAGGGAAGCAGTAACACCTTCCCGAGGAACCGGAATGGGATAGAGATCAGTGTGCCAGTCTGCTCAATCAAGCTGTTACCTGTCTTGGTCGGGAGGAAGCCAAGTTTTTATTAAAGAGACTGTTCCTGCGGGAACGCTTGGGCTGTTACGTCGTTTTGTCAGCCTGCAGTCTGATCTGAAGAGCATGGCATACCCCACGAGGTGTTTGTTTCTGTGCTGCTAAGCTTGGAGGAAGCTGACTGCTGTGTTTCTTATGTGTCAGTTAACATATTTTTCTATAAAAAGCTGGAAGTTGAGTGCAATGTCTTCATAAACAGAGATGAGCACATGTTTGAGTGTTTCTGGTTTTGACCTGGTTTGGGTAACAGACTGTTAAGCCGTATCTCAAAGCACAAAGTGGCAATATTGAGGATGAATGTGCCTCATTCCTCAGAAATTGCTGTGGGCCTCCCCGTTTGCTTTGGAGCCGTTTAGATCACGTGTTGTCAGACTAACCTGTGATAAAGCATGTCTTATATTTTTCCGTCATCTGGTTGAGGCAGCCAAGGCCAAGCTACGCTTACTTTTCCAGAGTCAGTACTAGCTCATCTGGGGCTGCCACCTTCCGTCCAGGCACCCTGCTGAGGATACAGCAGACAAGATGTGCTCTTACCCACGTACAAAATAAAGCGTGGCCACAAATCTCTTCCCGTGTTTTGACAGTAGGCTGAGGTTATGCAGTGCAGCAGGATCCTTAGGCTGAAGGTGGAAGAAGATGCTGCCCTTGTTGCTCTCCTAACAGCTGGTAGAAAGTAGCCCCAGGGCTCCCAGTGCAGTCAGGGCTCAGATGTAGTGCAGGTGACTTCTTAAAAGTTTGCGTGAAGCAGGCTCTGAAAAGCCTTTTCTGAGCAGCATTGGAATGATGCTGCCTGTGGTGGTCGAGCACTCAGTCATTCCGTTCATTTAACTAACGAACTTCCTTCTGAATCCCGTCTTGCCCGCCTTTGTTCTTTCCTGTAACGGCATTAATGTCGTCATCTACACTCTTCAGTGTCTGTCTTGTCTGTTGTGCTGCATGCTTGGTAAGTTTAGAGGCCTGTGAGCGTTTGGCTTTGCTAGACTTACCACATGGTAAAAATAAGATTGTCATGAGTTTCCTGATCCCTTTCTGGATGCTGGAAACAAGATACTCAGCTGTAGAAGTAACCAGTAAGCAAAGCACACCATGTGTGTCCTCTGTTCAGAGTCCAGAAGTGTTCACCTCATATTCATTAAGTGATCAGTTTGGAAATTAGGAAAAGAAAGAAATAATTTTCCATACACTGTTGCAAAACTGTAAATCTGAGCAGTGTCTCTGCAGTATTTCCAGAGTTCTCCTTTACTGAGATTTCTGAAGGGCATTAGTGTAAGAGGTGTCTGGTTCTACTCAGTCTGGTGTGCAAGTATTCGTTTTTGTGGTGGGTTTTGGTATGTTGTGCAGCTGTTGTGGATATTTGAATTTTTTCCTTCTCCCTTTATTCAGACGTTGATGATTCGAGACTGGTGGATGTGTATGATCATCAGTGTAATGTTTGAGTTTCTGGAGTACAGCCTGGAGCACCAGCTTCCAAACTTCAGTGAATGTTGGTGGGATCACGTACGTACCGCGCAGATCATGTCTTTGTCTAAATGGAGGCATTTTAAGGGGGGGGTAGGAAGTGGTGAGAAGTAAATTATATTGTGTGCACGTGGCCAGAGATGTCTGCGTGACGGCTGCAGCTCAGGAGCATTGGTGCTTCTCCGTGTTGAGGTTGTAGCATGCTTGTTATTGTCTGTGTAATTTTGCAGGCTTTCAAACAGGCTGCATGGTTAAATGTTTGTTTTGGCTCACTTCACACCAGAGAAAATTTAAAGCTTTACCTGAACACTTTCAAATATTTGGTGATGATACAAACCATAAAATCAGAAATGAGGAGAAAGGTAAACCTGTGTATAGTTTCAGATGGTGATTTTTCTTGCCTGTTAAAAAAAAAACCAAACAAAACAGACTCGGTGCAATTTGCATCCAGCTCTTCCTTCTGTGCAAGCCTATCTTCACTGTTGTCTGAAAACAGTAAGTGTTACTGTGTTCAGAACTTCTGATGTGGTTTATAAACATTTCAAAAGATAAATGTTTGGCCTTACTGAAAGCTGTGTGGCCTTTGCAGGTGACACTCTGTGACCGTTCTTGCCCTAAAATACTGCTTGTGTCTGTGTTTTCAAGCTGGAAAGACTACTGCTGTGATCTAGTTTCTCTGTGGAAAAAACAAGCTCTGTAGCTTGAAGTGACACACTTTGTTGACACTTATTTTTTATTTTCCTATGAAATGTAAATTGGCTACCAGAGCAATCAGAATTACCTGCCCTCGGGGCACCCAGCTATGGTTCGGATGTTACTTGGGCTTGTTTTAACTCCCAGTACAAGCTCTTCCCCAGACTTGTGATGATTTGCTACGTGGTTGTACTTATAAAAGTAAATGCATTATGTATAAAGACATCAAGCAAAGCTAATTTTGCCTTCAAAAAAACTTATTTTGAAATTAACACTCTGTGCTCTGCTTCTCTGAATGCAGAGGACAGCCAGGGTTTTTTCAGCTCGAGAGCTCCATCTTCAGAATGAATGCGTGGCCACGGGACAGATCGAGGGGAGCAATCACTTGTTTGCTTTCACGCCCTCGCCTGGAGATCAGGCGTTTCCTTAGGAGGCAGGCTGAATCTTGAAGAGTACGTGAAGTTATTGGGCATAGCAAAATCCAGTCCATAGGAATACGTTCAGATTTTTTTCTGAAGTTCCCGCTTAAGGGAGTGGAGCTGCGCAGACAGGGGGTGGGTAGAGGTCTGCTCTGCAGCAGAACACTTCTGCTTTATGTGGGTCGGTTGGGCAGCTGAGATTCTTTCTGCCGGCAGTTCGTGCGCCTCTCTTCTCTGGGCTGTTCAGTCCCTGTGACCGAGAGCGTGTCTGCGTGTGTGTACCTGTAGCATCTTCCCTTCTACGGGCTTTAGTGCTTCTTCTGCAGCATCACTGTGTGTGTCTCCTTTCAGTGGATAATGGACGTCATCCTGTGCAACGGCTTAGGAATTTACTGTGGGATGAAGACCCTGTCTTGGCTTTCCTTGAAAACATACAAATGGCAAGGACTTTGGAACATTCCGACGTACAAGTAAGTTGGTGTAGAAAGGAACCGCACAGCGCGAAGTTGGGCCCTTGTGAGAGATCTTGGTTCTTGAGGGGTAGTTCTTTTGGGGTTAATGTGAATTAAAGAATTTCTGTGTCTTTAGATGACTCGAGTATCTAAGTAGCTTATTACTGCATGGAAGCTTCTTTAAGAGTTTTATTTAACTTGCAAATGAAATTGTTGAAAATAGACCTGTCTGTCGGGAGCGTTGCCTGATGTCTAGGAACGAGGGTGCCTTGTGGAAATGAGCTTATTTAATGAAATTGTTACAGGAGATGCAGGAGCCCAAGTCAGGATCATACTCTCATTCACAGCACGGATCTGTTCGCTCCCTGTGCAAATAATGCGTTCCCTAGTCATCAGGACCTCGTAGTAACTGCGATGCTGAAACTCAAAATGTAATAAACCCCTTGTAGTCTTGTACCAGTAACGAACTGTCCTCCTCTGTACTGTCTTTGCTGAGCAAAGCAGAGCTGAGGAACTGCTTGCTGCCATGGGTGCGGTCTATTAAAGTTTAAAGCGATAGTCCAAGTGACAGGCTTCTCTCTAACTCAGAGCGCTAATCCCATTAAGTAGTCATTTTAATGGAGTAAATGGAGGCATTCTGCACACCTGCGTTGGTGTCTCAAATGGAAATGTGAGTAGATCTCTCTTATGTGGTGTTTCTTAAAATTGCAAGAACATGTTCTGCTTTTTTTTCAGAGGTAAAATGAAGAGAATTGTCTTCCAGTTCACCCCATATAGCTGGGTCAAATTTGAGTGGAAGCCAGCATCCAGCTTACGCAGATGGCTAGCAGTTTGTGGCATAATCTTTGTAGTAAGGAAACTTCTGTCTTTTCTCTATCGTTTGATTTAGCGTTTTGTAACAACCAAGCAACTGTACAAACGGTAACTTAGGCTGAAACTCTGCCGTGGTGACATTCCTTTAGTTGAGGCTGGAAGAGATCACTTCCACATCCTGCAGAAAGGTCTCTGTTTCCAAGTCTCTGGTACAGTTTGCAGATTCATTGCATGAATGTTTGTTCTTGCTTGCTGAACAATGTTGATTGGCAATGTGAGCAGTATAAACCGTGGTCTACACGTAATTCAGCACACACTGCTACCAGATACATTGGCTTCGGGTGAAAGTGGCTGGTTTCTCTCAGCCTTAAGCAGATATTTATCACGTTACAGCTGAAGACGACTGTAACCAAAGCCTCAGGCTTCCGTATGCTAGCTCTGCGCAGCATGGCTCCTGAAGCACATGATTTTGCCTCAGATAATACGTTTCTACAGACTCAAATAATTCAGTTATCCTAGATTTTCTTATGTTTCGCTGAACACATAGCATGCGATGATGTTAACAGTAGCCAGCTTGACCAGTTCAGGTAAAGTAGCTCCCCCATTTAGACGAAAGAGAGAGCTGGCTTCTCCAGCAGTCACAACAGACGGTGTGCCTCCTTGACCTAGCCATCCGAGTGGCTGAATCTGAATTATGGGAATGTGTCAGCCTGAATTCACAGCTTCCGCTTCAGTCACAGGGCTCGTGCGTGCGGCACTGACAGGGAGGGTGAGCTGGGCGGTGTAAGTGCTTTTCGCCCCTCCTGCCTTTTGTCAGCTGGGGACTTGGGCCTTTGTGCTGTCCATGGGATGTTGCTTGGCTCTGTTTTGAGCAGCTCAGGCTTATTCCGTATTTTATGCTGATGTGGAGTTGCAGACCTGAGAGTGCTTCAGGAGCAACGTGCTGTCTGTAAGCATGCCGGCAGCGTACAGCAGTGCCAGCAGTGAGTGCCAGGCCATTTGCAAACTCAGTCAGTTGAAAGCAAGCTCGCATCACCTGGTTTCCACTACAGAAAACGTTTGCCAGGTTCACATAGCCCATCAGGCTTGCTGAGGTTCCCGGAGTTCGTGGGAGAAGTAAAGTCAGTGTGCCTGCATAAATAAAACGCGCTTCTCCCAGTGATTACTGTGTGCACACTCCCAGCTTTTTGCACCCCGAAGAAATCGGGCTTAGGTGCTGGAGCAGATTTTGCAACCGAGACTCCATTGCATTTGTCCTAGTCTGGGGTAGTAACCTGGCTTTTGGCAAAGCCTGGCTTCAGCTGGCAGTTTGTAGGCAGCTTCAGGTATTGGCTGACTTTTCTGGGTTAAACACTGCTTAATGCCATTTGTTAGCGTTTCCTTTGAAGTGAGAACCTTGTGTCTGCTTGCTCGCTTAATCGCATTGCCGGGCAGCTCACTTGAGAACGCTTTGCTGTGAATGTCTAACCAGTTCCCCCAAGCTGGCTTTGGCAGTGGCGTTTGTGTAACTGTAAAAATAACCTGAACCAAACAAGAAACCCCAGGATGTACTGCTGATTCCTCTTGTCATTTCGGGGTTCCCGCAGTCAGATTCTAGTGATAGTGAAAGGCCAGGTGGTTGCTTTCAGGATTTGTTATCAATAGTTCTGCAGGTACTTCAAACTCAGGATCAGCTCATTCAAAATGAAGAGGCAGTGCTTGTCCAGGTTCCTGTTGTGTTTTCTTTTTTTTAGTACCTCTTCCAACACACATGTAATTTCTAAAAAACCCAGCCATTCTTGGTCACTATTGCAACTGATGATGGTGCGCTCGGTAATGCTGAGCAGGACTTTGGTGTTGGAGCAATGGTGGGGGGAGTCGTGCAGGGAGAGAGGGAGATTCCAGGCCTCACTCAGTGAAGTCTTCCGAATGTAATTAAAATGTCCTTTTTCTCAGTTTTTGTTGGCAGAGCTGAACACATTTTACTTGAAGTTTGTCCTCTGGATGCCACCAGAACACTACTTGGTCCTGTTACGACTTGTCTTTTTTGTCAATGTGGGAGGTGTGGCTATGAGGGAGATCTACGACTTCATGGACGACCCGTAAGCCAGTCCTCTTGTGTCTATACCATGTCGCGCTTCACTTGCTTTGTTTTGAATTTGCTCCAGCTTGTTGGCTTCCATCTCGTGGCAGTAGTTCAGCTTGTTGGGGATGAAAAGACCTAATCCCAGAGCATCTGCTTTGTGTTCCTTTGTTTTGGAGGTAAAATTCTGGCTACATCTGGTAAGAGAGCAGCTGTTGGTAAGGGCATTCTGTGTCCGCTGTTTTTAACCTCAGTTTTTAATAAATGATCACTCTTTCTAAAATGTAATGCATAAATTAGCTGGAGTGCCACTGGCTTGAGGACAGAGGAGTACCGAGCTCCACTTTGAGCCTGATAGCCAGGAATAACAGTCCTTGGATGTACTTTCTAAGGACAACAGAGCCCAAACTGGAAAAAAAACCAAACCGTATTTCTTAAAGGCATGTCTTTTCTTGAGCTATCTTCCAGCTGGTCCCTGCTCCTCCGGAGCTCTCGGGACACCCTCTTGCAGATCAGAGGACGCTTTATAGCAAAGTGTATTGAGGGCGAAGTGCACGCGTACACCACAGTGCATGTACTCTCAGGCTGTTCTGACTTAAGCATCATATTTGTCCTTGCTGCTTTTGTTTCTGCAGTCCATGTAAGGCCTGAGAAAGCTTTGTTCTCAAAATCACGTTTTCTTTTAAGTTTTAGTAGCAATGTCACAAGTTGCCTGAGCCCACATCTTAAGTCTAAGACAACATCTGGCTTCAAGGGATGTTCATTGTCTGTCACTGACCAACGCAAAAAGTGTCTGTGTTCAGAATTTAGGGTTCCAACATTCTCTGAAGATCAGTTTCCCTTGCAAGGCTTTGACTCCTAGAGCTGGGAAGAAGGGTCAACCCACATTGTTTAGTCGGATTTCAGGACATTCAGCAGTGGCAGGCTGCCCTGCCTTTGGTGTCGGACCTACTGGTTTGGGACCTGTCTCCAACTCAAAGGTAAGAAGAGGTCTCTGCCTCTCACTGGTGAGCTCCTCTCCTTAGTACCACTCACAATCTTCTGGTCCTTGTGTTTGGGTTGGAAAAACTCCTTTGCCCTCTGTTCAACCACATGGCATAACATTGACATTTAGGAGAATCATCAGTCGCTGGTGCCTCATTGCTAACGCAATTTGTTGCTGCGCTTTCAATGAGCTGGAGAAGTTCATCCAGCAAGCAGAGACTCTCATCCTGAACTGCACATCTTCGTCATTGCCACCACCACGTACTGTTGTTTCTCTTGGTGGTAAGGTGACTAGCCCCCTCACTTCTGAGCTTCATGGCTCTTCTTGATGCACCACAGAGCTGACCTCATCAGACTATTTGTGCTGAATGGCAGAACCTAGCATCTGGTCTTACCTAGCATCTTCTCTGCCAAGGCTTTTGCAGCTGGACTTCGATTCCTTTGTGCACTTCAGGTCATCCAAACAGGTCTTTTACCAACTTAACTGGGTGTGTTTTCACTGGCACATCATTTTGAACCAAGGAACAGGTTTGGATTCTTCCTGTTGTGTTGTAGGGAGAAGCTGCTGGAGAAGAGCAGGCTGTACCAGAGGCTTTCCGGACCTTTCCTTTTGGAAACTCACTCAACTTCTTAATGGACAAAGCTTGGAATATTCCATGACCTTCCTTGTCAGAAACATGGCTTGTTGCCTTGTCTGGTAGTGACAGGATTGTCTGAGATAAACTGATTAGATCTCTTCAGCTAACCTTGCGATGTTGAGTCTAGAAAGTAGTGAAGTTCAAATACAAAGACTCTTTCTCATTCAGGATTCTTAATATCTGCAGGCAGTTCTAGGGCTTTGCTTGCAGGAGCTTGGTCTGAGCATGGTGGCAATAAAGCGTCTAGAACTGACATAGTCCAAGAGGAGGGGTGGTTTCTGAAGCTCTTCTCCAGCTCTTACATACCACACTCCTGTTGTGGTCGACATGCTGCTTCGGAGTTCCTGAGGACTGGTTATGTGACATGTTCCTGACCAGAGATGTCTTGGTGTGAGAGTCTGTAGCATTTGACTTTGTCATACATTCCTGGTTTCTAGTCTTCACGTCACTTCCAAGGAGTCTGCATTGAGGCTATAAATTTTCACTCATCCATCAAACAAAAAAAAAAAAAAAAGGACTTTTCTTTAACATTTTTCATGAGTAGAAGGGCAGGAAACCAGCTCTCTTCCTCAGCAGCTTTAGGGTCTGCACAGCTCTTTATTGGAGTTACCGTTAATTCTTGTGTCAGTGAGCTGCCCTAGGCTAGTGAAAGAAAGCGACGGCAAATGGTGGCAGCTCAGCAGAGCAGAAAGCTGACCTAGTCGTCTGAGCAGCGTGAGTTCACAGGGAGATGTGCTGTTTCGGTTTCTCTCTGTCCATGTGTCCAGGCTAGTTTCTGCCCGTTTAATCTGCCGTACCAGATGAAGCACCCGGAGCCGTTTCTGAAGCCCTTTCAGCTGGTTTGGTTTGGGTAGGATACTTTTAAAAATGGAATGTACTCATCCCATCTGTATCAGCAATAACCTACACTTCACTTACTGCATCATAATTATTTTTTCCCAATGTATTTGGACAATTTTGTGTAGTTTGAACTTACACACTGGTGTCAAATACAACTCTCAGGCCTTATGTTTAAGAAAACGTGTTTTGTGTGCATGGCTTGCAATGACTCCCTGGATTCAGGAGAGGGGAGAGCCGCTCCGTTTGCTCTCCGTGCTTAGATCCCTTCCCCGATATGGAGAACCCAAGGGGGTGCAGCGGAGCAGGCGTGTCTGAGCAGCAGGAAAACGCCTGCGAAAGGAAGGATGCTCTTCCCAGTGCAGCTGCTGGTATCCAAAGACAAGAGGGGAAGAGAAACTGGGAGCAGACTGTGCAGTTGCAGCTCCCTCTGCCCCAGCATTCCCATGGTAGGAATGGAATGACACAGCTGGACAAAAGGGAGAGGACCTGGTAGGAAAATGTGCTTCAGGATACGCTGTGGTTAGGTGCAGAACAGATGCTCCCTGTGGTTAAAGCAGAGACACGTAGAACAAAGGCGGGATGAGGAACAACAGAAGGGCAAAGGAACAGCCACCTTGGAGTTGAGTCGGTGGTGCTGCTGTTTGCGTGGCTTGTCTTGGTCATCTTCAGAGACATAATAGTTCAGGTAGTGGGTTTAGGACGACCAGTGAAGTGCACCAAAATGCTCCTTTGTGTGGTTTTCAAGTAAAAGGTACAATCCAAAGGCTGTTGAGGAGTTAGTTGTGTGTGCTCGCTGGTGATCATGGTGGTTGAGGGTATTGCTTTCCTCGAGTTCAGTCTCCCTTGATTCAAGTTAGTTGGATTTCAGGAAGCATTTTGTTACATTGTGCCTTTGGGAGAAAAAAGAAAAAAATGCATACAACTTCTAGTAGGTTTCTCTTTGTTCTTTCCTCTAATGGGAATAAAATCCCATGTTAATTCAGAAAATGGGTGATGGTTGAACAAAAACTTAGTCTGCCAAGCGGGAAGCGATGTACTTGACTGTGCTGTTGGACGGCACATCTGCGTGCAGCGGTGGTGCTGCGGCGGGCAGGATTTCAGTGCAACCCAGTGCATTAAAAAAGGGCTTGTTCTCTGCCCAGACAGCAGCCGCTGGGTTATTGGCACGTGAATCATCTGGTCTGTCAGGTCAGTAAGCTGTGAAGTGTCAGCTCCAGAAAGAATGTGAACAGACAAGGTCGAGAGGCGGAGGATCTGAGCGGGTTCGATCAGGCAGCTTGCCCAGGTTCGTAGCGATCGGCTCGACCTGTGAGGGTACCGAGGGTTCCCGAGAGGCAGCCTGCGGGCGTTCTGGGTTTATGTATTTCCCAGGCAGGAGGAGGTGACCCAAAAGATGCTCTGTTCCCCATCTCTCCTTCTGTGAGTAGAGCCTCTGGATAGATGTCTTCGTTCTGCTGCAGTTTAATTTCTGGCATTCCTGATTGATGAGTCCTTCACTAGACTTGTGCGTAGCACTGCAGCATCTCACTGACTGCTCTGGTACTGCTTAAAAACAAACCCCGGGGGATTAAATATTCATCACGTCTTTGCCCCAAGGCTGCCTTGTCCTAGAAGTGAAACGCTGTCCTTGTGTCTTCCCGTATCTTGCCTATTTGTTATTAAGCTTTCTTCATTTAAAATCTGTTCAGAGATCATTAGTGACAGCTCACTGAATGCCTTGTTGGGAGGAGAGTGAGTTTCGGGATGCAATTACAGAGGGGTTAAATATGGTACGGCAGTGTGACCTGACACGTGCAGAGGAAACCTGGGAGCAGAGCTCCTACTTCGTACCGTACCCTGAACCTCAGGGGGTCTCAAGCTGGGCAGGTAACTGTTTATGTGGAGTTACCACGTAATAGGGATGCTTCCTGAAAATAGGGACACTTCCTTGCGTCACAGGATGACAGAGGTTAACTTTTTGTGTGTTTTCAGAGCCTCTGGAACTTAAGTAACACCAGCATGAAAGTTGTCAGCCTGCATAGCTTTAGTACGTGTGTAATGCCAACTGGAGTGTTAGAATTGTGCAAAGCTGAATGACATTATTACCCCGGCTGTCTTTTTATGAATGTTTCTGAGCGCTTAACTTTACAGCAATAGCTTTGTTTTATCTGTGCGTTTATTCTGCAGGAAGTTCCATAAGAAGTTGGGTCAGCAGGCGTGGCTGGTTGCTGCTATTACTGCCACGGAGTTCCTGATTGTCGTGAAGTACGACCCCTACACCCTCACGCTGTCTCTCCCTTTCTACATTACCCAGTGCTGGATCCTGGGCATCATCCTTGTGCTCACCTGGACAGCCTGGCGCTTCTTCATTCGGTGAGCGATGTTTGTGCTGCGCCTGGGTCTCGCGGGGTGGGTTGTTCTGGATGTGCGGTCAGCAGCGTCTCTGGTCTTCATGGGACCACTTGTGTTGGTGTCGCTGCAGGAGCAGGTGGAGGGCTGAGTGCCCGACCGCGCCTGGCCCGCCTAGGCGAGGTCGGTGATTTGTGTTCCCGAGCTCTTGTTGAGCGTGCTGTTGTGTGATGCTTCTGAAAGAGGAGATAACGGCCAACTACTGGCAAGACACACAGATTTCAAGTGAATTGATGCCATCGGTAATTTTAGAAATTGACAGCCAAAAGACTCAAGTGGGCACGTGCATCCAGAGCAGACGTGCCTCTTTGTTTTCACTGTGTATTGAAATTGTTCATTCACATCCCTGGTTCACATCTGTTCGTTTTTTTTTTTTTTTTAGTGACATCACTTTGCGGTATAAGGAGATAAGGCGGCAGAAGCAAGAGCACAAATACGAGAAGGACAGATGCTTGAGCAATGGTGATGGACACTCATCAATACTGGACGAACAAACTGGGAACAAACTAAGGGAGAGGAAACTCTGAGCAACAGACAAAGGGCTAAACAGAACTCGTAGTGCTCAGGCTGGCCTGGTGGACAGTTTCAACCTTATCCTACCTAACTTGTCATTTCCATTGTTAGCTTTCCAACCTGTGAGAATCCTCCCGGGGAGAAGGCGTCACTTTGACGTACACGCCCTTTCTCCCTGTGTACACCTAGTCAGAGTCGGAGAAAGTCTGTGTAGAGGGGAGTCAGAACAGCGCCGTTGCAACGAGGCGGGATCTGCATTTGAGCGTGTTGTGCGTCTTCCTTGAAACAAGGTTTGGAGACAAGGGGCTTTAGAGCAAAGCGCAAAGGGAATCTAGCTGATCTATTTCCAGTGAACTGTGAGGGTTTGGTGTGGATGTTCGGGCATTAGGAACACTTGTTTTGGAGTGCACATGTACCAGACACAGGGAAATGAATTGTTTTTTTTCTGCTGAAACTACCTTGGGCTGTGCAGTAAGGTTGCGTACAGTGTTCTGCCAGCAGTTAACAGGACTGCAGTGAGAGAAGCACAGATCAACTGAAACTTGTGAATAAGCTGCGTTATTGCACAGAATGTCATACACTACGCTGCTGTTACAGCCCCTGTGCTGCGGGGGCGACTGCCTTTCTCAAACTGACTTGGACATCCTGGAACAGCCTGCAGTGGTTTGTGTTGTATCACAGCTTTAGGGAGACAGACAGCTTCTCCTTAGGTGTTTTTTGGGGTTTTTTTGTTGTTTTTTTTATTTAAATTTTTCTTTTAGTCTCGGTCGTCTCTTAACTGTAAGGGAAGGTTGAATAAGAAAGGTCAGCCTGCCTTTCCTTCGCTTTGGGGAGTGACGTAGTACAAGCAGAAAACTGGGGGTTACTCCGTCAGTCTTAAGTTATTTGCCTTATTCTCAGCTCTTTTAGTCTGCTTACCAAGGGGGTTTCATTCTTGGCCTGTGCTGCAGGGGGCACATCGGGTTCTGCCATCCTGCGGAGCCGCCCCCTTCCTCCAAGGTAACTCCAGACTGAGCCATGCCCCCAGTACAACTGGAAAAGGCGTTCTCTGCAGTCACGGGCAAAGCAGCTGTGGCCGCGCCGCCGTCCCTGCCGAAAGAACAAACGGGCGAAGCGCAGGGCTCTTCCCCAGCGCTGGGTAGGGGTGGAGGTCTGCAGGCCAAGCGAGACAGCGTTCTTGCTGGTGACTCAGCATCTAGGAAAAGAAGTTGGAAACCTGGGCTGCTTTTTCTTTTTTTTTTTTTTTTTTTTTTTTGGTCAATTATTCCGAGATGTAAGTGCTACACTAAGCATCAATTTTGTAACCTCTGCTCTCAGCCTGTGCACTGGTGTAAGGCACTGACGTAACCGTAACCATATCACGTTTTAAATACTGTGACCTAATCTGGCTGCTAAGGGGGGTTTTCAGGGAAGTGTCTGTCCAGAAGAAACTGACATAAAGTCAAATTTCAGGAGTGCAACCTCAAACTTTTTAAGTGGCAGGAGACTTGCAGAGCTGCTGACCAGCGAACACCCACATTTTCGGTCCGTTTTGGTCTCGTTCGTGGATGGCAGCCAGAACCGGCATTTCCCCCGTGTTTCCGGAGCGAGCCGTGTCCTGTCCGCCCCCGAAGAACGGGCACTCGGCAGCGGCGCAGTCTTCAATGGACCGAGCGCTTTGGCTGCATCTGAAGAGCTGAGCAGATGGCGCGGAGTTTTTAGGCCGGGGGGCCGCTTAGCAGATGCAGAGAGGCAGCACCAGGCTGCTTTCTGCGTGTGTCCGGCGCACGTGGACCGTCGCTCCACGGCCGCTCTCCAGCGACAGCGCGCGCTGCTGCGAGGGAGTGCAGAGCCCAGGGCGGCGTGACCCGATGCTGGGGGCTGGTAAGGGGGCAGCGGGTGCTGAGCTGAGCAGGTATTTATTTCTACGCCTTTCACCAGAGTCCTGCTAGTTCCAGCTTTAGACCAGTCTTAGGAACTGTTAGCTGATTGTTTGGTAGCTTGTCCCAGTGTGCTGTGTGCTCTGTAGTCCTGGCTGAGCGAGGCTCAGGTCAGCGTGTCTCCGTTCTGTTTGTGCTGGTGAACGCCGTGGCCCCCTCCCGTCTCTTCCCAGTGCAGCCTCCTGGGCCTGTCCCGCGCCTCGGTGGCAGCCAGCACGCCCAGGGGGTCTGTCGCTGTACCTCCCGCTCCTCCCCTCCCTGCCAGAGCCCCGCGTCCCGCGTTTGAAACAGCTGGTGCAGAGTGCCCGTTCCCCGGTAACGATCCCGGAGCTTCGACCTGCCGTGCGAAACACTGACTTGTTTGTCTGCGTCCCTCTAAACAGCTTCTATGGTTAGGCTGGGTAGCTGAACCCGGGTAATAAAGCCACGTTTGCCAGTGTGTTCTTTGTACAACGCCTGCGGGCCTGTGCTTTGGCTCGGCTGTCGCCTCGCAAGTGGAACCGGGGCTCGGGGAACTTGGTCTGCGCTCCCCTCCAGCGGAAGGGCTGTCGCGCACCTTGGCACTGTCCGCGATGGATGCTGGCCCTCAAGGTAAGGAATTTTCAGAGAAACAGATGTTGCAAGCCTTGGGTCCACAGTTATGGCAGGTGGGCTCCTCTCACTGCAGTCTTGCCTGCTTGTAGGAATCCTTCCGTGGTCGTCCCAAAGTCCTGGAACGCAGCCTCCTGCCGTGGAGACGGAGAGCTGGTAAGGCTCCCTTAGCTAGCGCTCGGGGCGGCACGGAACGACGCCATCCCTGTGCACGCGGAGAGGCAGGGGTCTGCCGCTTCCACACGCGTCTGTGTCTCGCTGCGTGTCTTCCCGGCTTACCTGTGTCGCAAGGCTGGAGCGAGAGGCCTTCCTGGTGCGGCCGTGCCGCGGTGCTCGTGGTGAGGTTTGCCAAAGGCGGGTTGTTGGCATCAAGGAAAGATGGAGGGGCACGGCTGAGAACGCGCTCAGCTGTGGCCGTGGGGGGTGAGGTTTTCAGCGCAAGGGGTGGGTTTCACTTTGTGCTGGAGTCAAGCTGGCAGGGGTCTGACACCGCTTTGGGGTGCGGGTCTGGGTCCCTCGAGCCCACCCGCATGGGCCGTGTAGGTGTCAGAGCAGGATTCGGGGGGGGCTCTGCATCGTTAACGCGTGGGTAACCGCTTTGTCCCACGGTTTGCCCTCCGTTATGGGGGGTGACCCGCACACGAGGGTGATAACGAGCTCCTGCCGCCCGTCAGCGAGCCCCAAGTGGTGTCACAGGCCAGCCGGCTGCCTGCGCGGCTGCCTCAGCCTGGGGGTGACCAGAGTTGGGCCCGACCCTCGGCTGGGGGGTGAGGCCCCGTTTTTGGGTCGCAGTCAGAACTTGGGTCTCTTCTCCCCGAACGACCCCCCTTGGCAGGAGCCCCGCGGGGCTGGCCCGCCGCTGGCCCGGGGGGCTTTCCCGGGACGGAGGGTGCTCCGGCTCCCCAGGGTCTCCATCCCGAACCGTTCCATGGGGCCGTGATTCCCGGGGGCGCGGGCAGTTCCCGCGGCACTGGCCCGTGTTGTCCCACCCGGGCAAAGCCCATCTCGGAGCGGTGGGGAGGGGGCGGCCCGGGGGGGCGGGCAGGGGGCGGGGCCAGGGCCGGCCCCCCTCCCCCCCCCCCCCGTCCAGGTGGAGCTGGGCCCGCCCCGCCCCGCATCCCCGCTCCGCCGGCCGCAGCCCCCCGCCGTCGCCCCCAAAATGCTCCGTGTTCCCCCGGAGGAGCGGTGAGTGGCAGCGGCGGGGCTCTGCGCGGAGATGCGACACGGGGTGGGGGGGGGGGGGCGGTGCGGGATGGCGGGGCTCGCCCGGGGCTGCGGCGCGGCCGGGGCTGGCGGCTCCCCGCGCCGTTTGCGGGGGGCTGGGGGGGGGTGGTTTGCTTTTTTTTTCTTTTTTTAATGGTAACTTCCCGAGGAAAGTTGCCAGCCTGCGGAGCTGGGTGCGGGGAGGCAAATCAAAGCGGGAGACCCCCGCACCCCACACTCCCCCCTACCCAAATTCCCGGCCCCCAAAATCCCCCACCCGCGGTCCGGGGAGCGGAGCCGGCTCCTGGCCGCCCCGCAGCCCCCGGCCCCGCAGTCCCTGGCAGCGGAGCCGCGGCCGCTCTGTTCCCTTCGCCAGCCCCGGGCGGGAGCAACCGGTCGGGAAGCGCCTGGCAGAGCAGCTGGGGGGCGGGGGGCTGCTTCCCCTCCGGGCTTTGCCGGGGCAAAACCTTCGGGAGGGTCCGGCCGGCGCCCTGAGGCATGCAGAGACCGGCCAGCTCATCTCCCGAGTGAGCAGCAGGCGCTCGGAGGGAAGGATGCGGAGCCTGGGCAGCCCACCCCGAACCTCCAGCCTCCTGTGGGGAAGGGTCCTGGCCTCGGAGCGGGGGCTGTTTTGGCCCCACCGACCTCGAAATCCCTCGGCCCCCTGAAACTCACCACGGCCTGCTCGCTGCTGCCCGGGCCGGCTCGGAGGTGACGGCGCTCCCGTCCCCTCTCGGGGAGCGACCCCCACGCCCGAGGGTCCCGGCTCTCCCACCCACAGCCCCGAAGATTTTTTCCTTCCCCCCTCGTGGTGTTTGTTACCAGGCGGGTGAGGCGCAGTGCTGGGCGCTGGCAGGATCCAGGCGGTTGGCGAGGCGAGGGCGACGTCCCCGTGGCCGAGGGAGGTGTGGGATGGCGCGAGGCCACCGTCTTTGGGTGTCAGTCAGGGGGGATCGGGGCGCTGCCCGCTGCCGGGCTGCAGCCGTGGGACGAGGAGGCCACAGGGCCGGTGCGCTCGGGGCCAAGCGTGAACGAGGGGCAGAGCCCGAAACTCTGCCTTTTGCCAAGTTTTTGGGTAGTTGTTGGGTTTTCTTTTTTTTGACAAACGTGCTGGCAGCAAACTTGATCCGACTTTTCTGCCTTGCGGCTGGAGGCCAGGCAGGGAGCGGGAGAGGGATGGAGGGGACGGAAAAGCCGGGCTCAGAGCCCGGGCTGGACTAGAGGAGGGCTGCTGCTGGAGGGGCAGGCTCACGCGTGAGGAGAGTTTAGCCCGGCCTCAGCTACCTGGCACAACCGGGCGTTGGTGTCTGGCTTGGGGCAAGCAGGAAAGGACGGACAGGAGATGCTGCTGTGCATCGCTCGGAGGGTGACGTTTTGGGAAGCCCACCCGACGCTGTGCCGGCGGCTGGGAGAGGGGTGCCTGTGCCCCCCGAGCCCTCGGCGTTGGTTCCCCGGGAGGGGATCTGACGGGCAGGTCAGGACAGCAGAGCATCTCGCCGAGACGCTCGCGGGGAAGAGCTTAGTGACCACAACGGGCGATAAATCCCCGTGCCGAGCGCCTCCGGGGGCTCGCCGGGAAAGGCTGGGGGTGTTCTGCCGATAGGAAAACGCCACCGGATTTAATTCCTGTGCCGAGCGCTGCAGTCAGCTCGCGTCTCTCTGGGTGACGCCTTGGAAATCTGCTGAAGTTGCTGCTTAGAGCTCGTTAGAAAAGGATGTTTTGGGGGAAAAAGCTTTGAAAGATGTGGAAAATGGGAAAACGGAGGGCTTTTAGAAGAGATGCTTGCCTTTCCGCAGGGGAAGTTGGCCCTGAAAACTTCTGTCTTTTCATCTTAAACGCTGCCGCCAGGATCCGTTCAGGGGAGTTGAGCCTCTGAATCAGGCGCCGTGGCTTTTCAGGACGTGAAAAGAGGCTCTTCTGGGTAAATCTCCGCAACATTGCGTTACGAAGATGTCAGAATGGATTTCCAGCACTAAAGGTCCCTTAAGCTGAGCTCGGTCCATGTGTGCCAGGAGTTTAGCGCATTCTCAGCCAGGATTTTCCGGAGCGTTTGTCCGTGGCGCGCGGAGGTTGGTCTGCGGCAGGGGGCTGGCACAGCCCGGCTGTGCTGCTGGGTCGGCGGCTCTGGGACGGTCGGGGAAGCACCCGGCTGGGATAAATCCCCTTCGGTGTCGCGTGGAGCCCTCGCTGGGATCGCTCGGATGAGCCGCCTCCTTCCGCTCAGCATGGATCTCGCGTCCGCCTCGCCTGGGAGAACCCTGTCGGGGGGAAGGCCGTCCAGCTGCCCCGCTGCGGGAACCCGTTCCCGGGGAGCGGCAGTGTCCCAACCCCGCGGTGCCCAGAGATCGCACGTGGGCGCGGGGCAGCCCTGCGGGGGGGCTGAGGAAATCCGCGGAAGGCAAAGGCGAGATGAGCCGGAAAAGGGGTTGGAACAGCAGCGAAGGGCTCGAAGGGCTCCTGGACAGGAGACGGCCGGCAGAATCGATTGCGAACGAGAAACGCTCCCCAGGTACATCCTGCGGCTCAGCACGGCCGCTCTCCCGCTGCCTGGGGGGGTCTGCGCCCGCGTTCAGCCCCTCCATCAGCGGCTGAGATGCTCTCGCACGCGTCTGCGCTGCGCCTGGGCGAGCAGCCGAGGCCAGGAGCGACGGGGGGAGCAGCTATGTAGCATCGCTGCTAAAAAACCAAAAGACACTTTTTTCCGCCCATCCTGACTCCGGTTCTCGCGCATTGCAGGCTGTCCCGCTAGCGCGGAGCGCTGCCATGGACCACGGGCACGCGAGCGGATACCGCGCAGGCGGTGAGTACCGACCGGCGCCGGGAAGGGGCTGGGGGCTGCGCTGGGCTGGGGTCGCTGGTTCTGCAGGAGGGACTCACGCGGGGGTAAAACCCCCCAAAGCCCCGGGCTGTGCCCTAGCCCGCCGGCAGGCACGGGGAGGTTTCCGGCCCCGCCGTGATGCGGGCCTGGGGCTGTTCAGAAGCAGGAGCTGGGGACGGTTTGGCTTTGCCCCCATTTTGCCCCCCTAGCCAAGCAGGAGCGCCTGAGCTCCTTGGAGCAGAGTGGCAGGAGCCCCGGGGGAGCTGTGCTCCCCCCAGCATCCTTAAGGATGTGAGGGATGAACCGGCCCTTGGCAGACCCCAGGGGTTTGGGTTGGGGGGCGAAGCGGGACCCGGCTCCTACCCCAGGTTTCGGGGTCCCTCTGGGCTGCTGGTGGGGCTGGGGGGGGACCCCGAACCCCTTGGGTGCGATGGCTGGGTCCCACCGCGCGTCCCCTCGCCCACCGCTGCCGGAGCGGGTTTGGGTGGGGGGAGCAGCCCTCCCGGTGCGGTGCGGGAGCGAGCCTGCCTGGGGCTCTCTGCCTCCGAAGCCGCCGCTGAAGGAGGGAGCGCTGCGGCGTGACACGCTGTCCCCAAAAATCTCTTTCTTTGGGATTTTTCCCCCCTCTTCCTGTGTTCCGCGGGGCGGTCGGTGTCGGTTCAGCTGCTGGTGCAATGCAGCAACAGCCGCTCTGCTCCGGGCTGCGGGGCCTCCGCGCGTCGCGGCCGCCAGCCCCGGCTGTCCCCTCCCTCCGTCGCGGCAGCCGCAGTTCTTGGGTTTTCCCCTGCTTCCCAGAGCTTGGTTGGCTGGTTTGTTTTTTTTTTTTTTCCCTTTTTTCTCCTATTTCTGGATTTTCTTGGCACCCCCAGCCCACGGGAAGCCGGTGGCAGTGAGGGTTCCCCCGCGGCGGAGGGGGCGACGCGAGCGTGCGCTGAGCGCGTCCGAGCGGGATGAACCCCCCGGCACCCGGGGCGATGCAGCTGTTCGCCGGGGAACGGGGCTGGAACGCGTGCGCCGCTCCGCCTGGGAACGCAAAACGAGGGCTGGGATTATTTATTTATTTATTCATTTATTTTTGGCTTGCCAAGCCGCTGCCTGACGCCGTTCGCCAGCGGCCCGAGCGGGAGGCTGTGGTTTATCCCCTCCTTGGCCGACCCCATCCTCCCGGCACAGAGCTGGGTTTCTGGGGCGGGAGCCGGGCTCGCGGCCGGCTGACGGTGCCTCTCGTCCCCTCGCAGTCGCTGCGAGCCCGCCGCGCTGGGAGATCGGCATCTACGCCGCCGGCGCCTTGGCGCTGCTGGGGATCGCCGCCATCAACCTCTGGAAGCTCTGGCGCTCGGGCAGCTACCCCGCGCCTTCCCCCTTCCCCAACTACGACTACCGGTACCTGGAGCAGAAGTACGGGGCGGCGTGCTCGGCCGGCAGGCACAAGGTAACGCGGCGGGGCGCTTGGCTCGCCCCTTCCCCTTCGCGCGGGCAGCGGTGTCGCCCGCGGTCTCTTGCCGGGGGGGAAAAGCCCTCGGCGGCCGGTTTGGGGGGATCCGCGAGGGACGGGACGGCATCACCCGGTTTCTCCTTTCCCCGTTCGCAGCGAGGGATGGCCCCCGGCTCGCAGAGGGCGCTGGAGAAGACGTCGCCCGTCCGTAAGAGCAGCCTGCACGCGGATGACACCTCCGAGAGCATTAACGAGCTGGGCAGCCTGGAGCTGATGGGCAAAGACCTGGGCCTGGCCCACTACGGCCCCCTGAAGAAATCCGTCTCGGCCGACTCCCTCAGCTCCGTCTCCTCCATCGGGAACAACTTTGGGCAGGATTTCACGGTGGGGCAGGTGGAGGTCTCCATGCAGTACGACGGGAAGGCGGCCGCCCTGCACGTCACGCTGCTGCAGGGCAAGGACCTGCTGGAGAAGGAGGACGCTCGCTTCGAGTCCTGCTTCATGCGCATCAGCCTGCTCCCGGCCGAGCAGATCGTCGGCATCTCCCGGGTGAGCCGCGCGCCCCTCTGCGCAGAAACCCCCGCGCGTACCTGCGCGTCGCTCGCCACGCGCCCGCTGCAGCCCTGGCCTTGGGTCACAGCGTGGCCGCGCTCCCCGGGCACTGGTGGGACCTCGGGAGCGGGGAAGCCCGGAGACGTCGGGGCCGGGCGAGGCTGGCGCAGGATTTTTGGAGCCCTGTGGGGGGGGTTCGGCGCCCTGCGGCGTAGCGGGGCTCCTGGGTGGGTTTGTGCATCGCGGGCCCGGCAGAGGCAGAAACGTCTCCCTCTGACCAGGACGCGCGGTGACTCCGCCATCCCTGAGCGTGGCTTGCGGCGAGTTTTCCTGCTGACTTTCCCCGCTCCGCGAGGCCGAGGGAGGCGGGGGATGCGGCCTGGGGTGGATGTGGGGAGACGCGGCGTTTTGGCCCCGCGCTAGCAGCGTCGTGCTGCGTCCCCGCGTGCTCGGTTCACCCTGGCAAAGCCCGAGCGCAGCGCTCGTGGCCGCCTCTCCGTTCGGCTGCAGCCGCGACGCCTTCCCTCCCCGCGCGGAATGTGGCGGCTGCACTGGCAGGGCCAGAGCCAGGGGTGGTTTTGGGGCAAAATGTCTCTTTTTAAGTGCCCCAAAAGCTGCTTTAGGAAGCAGGAACCTCCCTTTTCTCTCAGCAGCTGCCTTGCAGAGCTCAGGGCCGGCCGGGTTGGTTTATCAGGAGATTCCAGAAAGGAGCAGAAGGCTCCGTCCCGCAGGAGAAACCTGCCCACGGGGGTGGGGGACCCCCAGCCAGCACAGAACCGCCCGGGACACCTGTCCTCGGCGCCCTTTAAGGCCGGCTTTCCATCCAAAGACCAGCTCTTATTTCTGCTCTGGAGATATTTATTATTCAGCATCGTTATTTATAATTCACCGGCGCGATTTCCCCTCTTTCGCTCTCCTCAGACGAGGCACAAAGACATTTTTGGTTCTTTCCATGTGGTGCTTTACCGTACCTGGGGGTTGCTTTAAACAGCAGCTGACGTCCCTGTTGTACCTCTGCTCCAGAGATCCCAGAACAAGACCGACCCCGGTCAGCGCTGTAACGTAAATGGCTGCAGATCTGCCTGTCCCGTAGCGGTGCCTAAACCCCCGGGGCTGGTGGGACCCGGCAGGAGAGCGCGGGAGTGCTGGGAACGGGGCGATGGACGGCACCGCCCCGCCAGCTCCTTCGTGTCCTTCATCCCGGGGCACGTCCAGGAGGAGACGGACACAGGCGAGGAAGCCCTTGGGATGAGAGGAACCATCTCCCCACCACTGCTGGGGCGGCTCCCGGGGCGCTGGAGCCCAATGGGTTCGGGGCTGAGCCCCCCGGACCCTGTCCCACCGCAGCGCATGGCTCTGGGTGGGCGGCGGGGAGCGGTGGCTCCGCTTTGCTCCGCACCACCCAGGGCTGCGGCTTTCCATCCTGTGGGAGAACCGGGCCTCCCCGCGGGACAAAACCCCGATTGTGGGTCTTGCCGGGGGTGCCGAAAGGAACGGGGCTGGAGCAGGGGAAAAGCAGCCTCCGAAGCCGGGATTTTGGAGCGGTTCCCTGGCAGCCCGTTGGGACCGGGTAGCGCCCAGCACCCCGCGGGATCGGGCCCCCAGGAGACGCCGCTGCCTTTGCTCGAGGGGGTGATGTGACGAGGAGACGGTGGCCGGCAAAGGCGCCGTCCCCATTTGGCACGCATAGGGGCTGCACAGCCCTTCGGCTCCGCTCGGAGAGGGGCTGGGGGTTATGGCCCCTCAGCCAAATCCTGGAGCCTGGGGGGGCCGAGCCGGCCGCGGATCCGAGCTCCCGGGGCGCAGGGGTGCCCGGTGCTTGTGTCTGAGGGCACCAGACCCACCTTGAGTTTGCAATGGAAAGAATTACCGGGCAAGGGGCCAGGCCACAGCCCCATTCTCGCTGAGCGGCGTCTGCGGTCAGGTGGGAAATGCTTTCGTCCCCGTGGAGGCTGGGAGCCTCCAGCTGCTCTGGGCTGGGATGCCCTGCCCTCGCTGCCCCAAAGCCGCGCGCTCCTCACAGTTCCCGCCAGAGGAACGGGACGGAGCTCGGCCACGGCCCCGAGCCCGGCGGGACCACGGCAACCCCCCCTTCTCCGCGGCAGATTCAGCGGAGCGCCTACGCCGTGGCCTTCGACGAGCGCTTCTCCATCCCGCTGGACCCGGCGGCGCTGGAGGAGAACAGCCTGCGCTTCTCCGTCTTCGGCATCGACGAGGACGAGAGGAACGTCAGCACCGGCGTGGCCGAGCTCAAGCTCTCCGACCTGGACCTGGCTGCGCGTCCCTTCAACGCCTGGCTCTACCTGCAGGACATGAACAAGGTGAGCGGGGACGGGGGCGGTCCCTCTCCCGCCCAGGTTTTGGGGGGTTCTCCCCCCTGCCGGGCTGGGGCCGGTGGGTGACGGGGGGTCGTGTCCCGCAGGCGGTGGACACGGTGGGGGAGATCCTGCTCTCCCTGAGCTACCTGCCCACGGCCGAGCGCCTGACGGTGGTGGTGGTCAAAGCCAAGAACCTGGTGTGGAGCAATGGCAAAGCGACGGCGGGTGAGCGGGGGATGCCGGGTGGGCGCGGGGGTCCCTGGTCTTCGCGGGCTGGAGGTGGGCTTTCACCCTGGTTTGTCCTACTGCGCTGCGGGCGTTTGTTGGAGCAGCTCCCGTTGGGGGCGGGAAGGCCCACCAGAGCTGGCCGGGGAGCGCGTGACTGACCGCGGGGTTTTCTCTCCCCGCCCCGCGCAGACCCCTTCGTCAAGGTGTACCTGCTGCAGGACGGGAGGAAGATCAGCAAGAAGAAGACGGCGGTGAAGAGGGATGACACCAACCCCGTCTTCAACGAGGCCATGATTTTCTCGGTGCCCGCCATCGTGCTCCAGGTCTGTCCCGGCTCGGGGGCCGCGTCCCAGCCTGTGGAGGGAGGGGGTCGCATCCCATCGCTGCTCCAGGTCCCCAAATCCCTGCGCTGGCAAGGACTCTGGGATGTCGGGGGGTCAGAGGGGGCGCAGGAGCTGTGGGGTGGGGGCCATGTATGTGCGTGTCTGGTCTGGGGGATACGTGCAGGAGGTGGGGGGAGGGGGATGCGTATATGGGGCGTAGCTGGTCGGGGGGATGTGTGTTTATGGGTGGGGGACACAGGGGACGCGTGCGTATGGGTTGGTATTGGGGTACGTTCGTGCGCCCGCCTGGCTGGGGAGGGCGCGGGGACGCGTTTGTGGGGGGTCAGCGCTGGCGCTGCAGCGGCCGCTCTGTGCTGGGCCCTTGTGACGGCCTCGCGCCCCCCCGCAGGACCTGTCCCTGCGGGTGACGGTGGCCGAGAGCGGCGAGGACGGCCGCGCCGACAACACGGGCCACGTCCTCATCGGGCCGGCGGCCAGCGGCATGGGCATCACCCACTGGAACCAGATGCTGGCCACGCTGCGGAAGCCCGTCTCCATGTGGCACCCGCTCCGGAGAAACTAGGCTGCTGGCGGGGGGAGCCCGGGGTCCGGCACCCCGCACCGGCTCTGTCCCGGGGACAGCGGGCAGAGGGGGACCCGGCCGAGGGCCGCACCACGCGGCGCTTGCAGCCGCGCCGGGGCCGAGCAGGACTTTGCGGCGCTGGAGAGGCAGAGCTGCCGGCGCGCCTTGGCCGGAGCATCCTGCTGCCGAAACATTCGGAGGACGGAGCAACCCCCCTCCCCAGCCGGGTCGCCCTCGCATGCGCTGGGGGCGGCGAACGGACCTGCCGAGAAAGGAGCCCTCCCTTCCAACGGACCAAAACCAGCAGCAGCCTCCCCAAAACGCTGCCCGGCCGGGCTCCCGAGCATCCCCGCGCTCCTCAGCGACCCCAGAATCGGTGGTGCCCTCCCACATGGACCCCCAGGGCTCGCAGGGAGGGGGTGGATGTTTTCGGAAGGCGGTTTTTGGTCAAACGGGGGGGGATGGAGAGGGGGTTGATAAAGTGCCGGCACGGCGTGGTTTCTCTCGCGTGTGTGGTTTCTCTGTGGGACCGGAGGGGTTTTGGAGCGCTGCCCCGGGGCTGAAGCCTTTCCAGAAAAGGGTAAATAACGGCAGAGGACGCAGTTGTTGTTACTCGTTGTTTTCCCCCATCTTTATTCACGCAGAGTAAATCCCGGCCCAGCTCCCGCTGGCGGCACGGCGGTGTCCGGGTTTGACGGGTGGTTTTCCAGCCCCTGGGGTTTGAGGTCAGATCCCAGCCGGATCCCGGCGGGATCAGCTTTTCCCAGCCAAACGGCCCCTCGGGGCTGCTGGCAACAGGGCGGCGCATCCCTGCTCTGTGAACGCGTCTCGCGGCGGGGGGGTTATGTTCTACAGCCCCTGGGCCCGCAGCCACCGTTGACTTGCTCTTCCCAGAGCTCGCTTGTATTATCCAAAACCTGGGTGCAGAGAGGAGCGCCTTGGCCCCGTGACCGAAGGCAGGCACGGAGACCCCCAACTCCATCATTTGTAAGCCCAGCTCCTGTTTCGGGGCAGGAAAAATCTGTTTGGCTCCTGTCGGCTCGTGGGCTCCCGGCCCAAGCAAGGACCAGCGCCGGGTAAGCTCTGGGGATTTTGGGGGAGCCGACGCCTGCTCTGTTTGCTGGAGGGTGATGAACAGGGGGCTCTGAGGGGGCCCCGGTGGCATGGGCTGGTGGGCAGAGGATGCCCTCGCTTGCGCCGGAGCCTCGGCTTTTCTCTGCGCCGCGGCGGGCAGGGAGAGCTGGGGGCTGTTTGCCGGCGAGCCGGTGCCAGGGGGCGAGCGCGGCCAGCGACGTGGTGGCTTCAGGGGTGTGAGCAGGGAAAAAACGGTGAATGAGCCATTTACCCCTGATTAACGCTAAGCCTGGTGCTACCCTGAACCAGGAGCAGTTTTCCTTTCTGCTGTCTGTCTTCTGTGCCTGACCTTTGTTTTGGGACAAGGCTGTGATCCCTCTGTGCATCCTCCCCCTCTGCAGCCCCGGCTCTGGCTCTTTCCCCGGCTACGCGCCGCACCGCTCGCCGATGCACAGATTTTCCTCCTCCACGCTCCGTCTCTTCCTCCTCCCCACCGTTCCCTCCAGGAGCCGCGTGTCCCATCTGCTGCGCTTGCAAGCCGGTGCCATCCCTGCGCGGGCTGACGCGCGGCCGGCACCGGGGCCGCGGGCGCTGCCAAGGCGAGGCTGGGAGCCGGGGTAGGCGCAGGCGGGCCGGGTTTGCCCAGGCCGGGGGCTGCAAACGGAGGGGTTTTTGGAAGGATGAGGTTTAGTGAGGGTGAGGAAGGTTTTTCTGGAAGGCGTTCACAGCCAGTGCTAACAGGCACTGAGATTTGGGGAAATTTGCTCATTAGCTACGTCATCCGGCGTCTGGGGAGAGAGACGCAGACATGCTTGGCTCCCCTGCAGCCCCCACAGGCCGCTGAGCCTTTGGCCAGGACGAGCCGAGTGCCTTCCAGTGGTGCTGAAACCCAGCGGGCAAGAGCTGTGATGTTCAGCCCCAAAATGATGGGATATGTGTGGTCTGGGGCTTTTTATTGCTCCTCAGGGGCTGCCGGGCCCTGCGCAGTGCGTCGGTGCGTGCTCGGAGCCATCGGAGGGGACAGGGCAGGGGGCGTGGGTGGACGGAGAGATGCCCTGGAGATGAGGACCAGAAAACAACGTGGGCGACGGACTGGTTTGGGAGGACACAGGACCAGGGAACGGGCCCGGGAGGGACAGGCAGCGCCAAACGCGAGGCTCCCTCCTGCCGGGGAGGGCTGCAGAGAGCTCGCGTGGCCGTGCCCTGCCTTCGCAGCAGGGCTGAGCCCCGCATGGGCCACATTCTGCAGCGGGGCTGAGCCCACACCCGGCAGCCCCTTTGCGCGGCGGGGAGGGGGTGCAGCACCGCTCTGGCCGCTCCCGAGGGGCGGCGTGGGGCTCTGGGCCTTGCTGGCCGCCGCGCGGGCTCGCCAGCCCGTCTAACGCCGAGCAGTGCCGGGAGGGATGCTGGACTGGGAACGCAGAGCTGGAGGCACCCGTTTCCTCAGTTGCCCTCCGCGGAGAAGGGGGCACCCGGGGGTCCCAGCTCCTCCCACGTTCCCGCTCACAGACACTTATTTCTTTACTGTGGCCGGGAGAAATGTCACAGCGACCGTCGACTGCTTTAGGTGTTTTAATATCCGTCCTGACCGGCACGCTCCAGCCTCCCGCGTGCATCCGGTACTCTGTCCGTAAGGATCACCAGGACATGCAAAGCTGCTCTCCCTCCTCTGCCTCAGCTCCGCGGTGCAGGAGGCCCAGCGGCTACTTATTCAGGCACACTGGCTCCGAGCTGTCTACCACCCAAAAACGAGAGCTCCCACCTTCCTCCCGGGCTCAGCCCGGCCCCGCGGCGCTAACGGCATCTTTGGTTTGTGCAGGCCCACCTGGGACTTCGAGGCTGAAGAAGAAGTGTTAGACCCTTCATTTCTCCTTCTCTTTCCTTTTGCTCTTTCGCTGGCTGGTCAGTTCGCTGAGCTTCTTGTCGAGGCGCCGCTGGAGGTGGGCTCTTTTGGCCGGGTCCAGGGACTTGTCTTTGGAGCCGCTCCCGGGGAAGAGAACCCCTTCCCTGCTGATCCTCTGCCGCGCGTGCGCCTTGGCCTTCTCCCCGCAGCCGTGAACCTGGCGGGGGGAGAACGGACACTGGTGGCAGGGGGAGACGGGACTGCGATCGCATACGTGAGGATCAGGCCATTTTATTCCCAGCGCCTGGAATTCCTCTTCTACCTGCTCCCTGGAACCAGCTCCCATTTATTTACAGCTCCTCTAACAGAAAGCAGAGCATCTCTCTCTCTCGGGAAGCTGCGCAGCAGGCAAGCCATCCTTTCGGATGGTTTAACTGTCTCCCTCCAAAACTTCAAACATCTGGGGGGACTGGCACTCGCCACGTGAACAGCCGGGTCTTTCAGGGCTCTCCCCTGAGAGCCAGAAATAAACCTGAGCTAATTCCTAACGTTTTCTGCTAATTGTATTGGAAGAAAAAAAGCTTCATAATGCTAAAGCTGTGCAGGCAAGCCTTTTCCGAACCAGTCTGCCCTGAAGCCCAGGCCAGGTTTAAGGTGCATTAAGCCAAGTTCAGCACCACCCTGAGGCATCCCCACCAGGTCTAAATGAGAGATCCTAAAAGCTGACACCTTCTGCTCCCAAAGTCATTCGATGTTTTCAGGAACACTGGCTGATCTGAGGATCCCAGCGCTGTGACAAACCCTCCTGTCCCCGTCAGCGCGGCTGCAGCAGGTCAACGCTGGGAAGAGCCGTGCACGGCACACAGCCCCGGGCCAGGCGGGGATCCCCGAGCCTGCTGCCCTATTTAAAGCCACCACAGCCCACAGACCCTCCAGAGCAACTTTAAAACTCAGGAGGTGAGCATCATTCAGTGGGGTGCACTGTGCTTACTGGATGGGGAGGGGTCAGCGGCTGGGGGCTGCTAAAGGGGGAACAGGAGCTCTCTCTGCTCAGGGACCCCCACGCTCTGGGCCCCAGCCCCTCTGAGTGGCTCCAGGCAGGTGGTAGCCCCTCCGTGGCCAGGCGTGGCTGGGAGGGCCCAAGACTTCACATCACAGCCCGGTAACACCTGGGAGAAGGGCTGGACTTTAAAACCAAGAAAAACTCATTGGCGTGGGTTTCATCCTTCCAGCTGTTTCCCACTGGAGCCCTCATTGCAATTCCGCGGGGAGAGGCAATTCTGCAGGACATAAATTTCTGTCCCAGCTGGATTGCGAATGACCATAAATACAACAATTCCTCACCATGGAAACAGAAAGGACTTGACAAGGGGCAAACCTATGCTGAGGATTTACAGGTCAGCGCGCTGAACGCTGCTGAGCCCTGGGAGGCTCCGCGCGGCGAAGAGCTACGCCTGGCCGTGCAGGACGAGGGAGGGTGGGCGCGGGAGGCTACGGCTGAACAGGAAATCGTCGCCTCTCAGCCTGCCTATCGTCACAGCCAACGGAAAGGTGAGGCTTGTCACCAGTTTAACCCCAGTTTCCTCCCTTCCCAGGTCCAGGGAGGACAGGGCTGCCAAGCAGCTACAGAAGCCCAGCGAGGAAGGAGCTGCTGGTTCAACGGCCTCACACTACCGCTCCCACGGAGCTGCAGGGCGTTACAGGGCTGTCGGGATGCTGGCTCCAGAGCCCTCCGCCGCGAGAAAGCAGAGCGGAGGAGGCTGAGGGACTGCTGTCACTCAGGTACGGACGGGAGCTAATGCTGAGGCTGCGTGGCGTGGTGCAGCTCAGCTCCAAGCCAGCAAGGTGCTTTAGGAAAGCTGCTGACCAGGCTCGCAGCGCTGCTCAAGCCTTGGACTGGCCCCAGGGTGCCGGGGAACCGGCAAAGAGCTGGGAATCGAGTGTGCGGGCTGCAAGTCGCTGCCTTGAGCCCAACCCTCTTCATTTCTCCTCTCTGCCTTTCTTTATCTGCATGGCCTGGGAGTGGAAACACCAGAGAATGGCAAAGACAGGCACAAAGCAAAGGGAGGGGAAAAAAAAACCTCTCAGGAGGAGGCGTGCAGTGCCCACGTGTTCATGCCTGGCAGCCCTTTCTACCTGCAGCTCCAGCAAAAGCTCTGACAGGCAGGGTTCTGCTTGAAACGCCTTGCAAGGAAATCCTGCCTGGGGAGCTCCACAGGGAAAATCCCCAGGTTAAACCCACACTGCTGGGCGCATCCTCCTCCTCTGCAGGCCCCCCAGCGCCCACAGCCCTGGGCAGGCTGCCCGGCCCAGGCCTACCTCCGGGACGTGATGGCTGAGGCAGTAGCGCCTGTTGCAGTGGAGGCACAGCTGTCCCAGGGTCGTGACGCTGGCTTTGCAGCGGGGGAAGCCGCAGGTGTTGTCAGCTTTAATGGCAGCAGAAATCAGAGCGTCGATATCTTCTTCTGCCACGCTGTCTGCTCCACTCTTAACCACTGGCTTCCCTGGAAGAGACCCGGACGTTTAACCACCTGCTAGAACCGGAGAAGGAACCCACGCAGCCCGCAGCTCCAGCCGTGGCTAGCGTGAGCCGTACGGGTCTGGGAGTCGCCAGGTGGGCCAGGCACCCCTCTCAGGTCCCCCACCTACATTTGGGAGCCTCCAGCCTAACTCCTGGGAAAGGGTCCCCAGTGTTTTTCTTTTCTCTTAAGCAATGTGCCTCCAGCCATTTAAAGCCCCTCTCCCCAGGATGCTCCCGCCAACTGACGCGCCAGTCCTCACACCTCTGCAGTGAAAAGCGTCAGAGAGCTTTCCAAGAGCCACATCCCGTGCTCCACGCACAGGCGAATCCCAAGGCCTGGAGGCCAAACCACGGGGATTAAGGAAGACCATTAATTGTGCTGGTTACAAAGAGAGCGACCTACCTTTGGCTTCACTTTTGTCTTTTTTCTTGCTGCTGCCCTGCAGGCCGGCACCGGGCTCCTGAGCCTTCCTTGCTGCCTCCTCCCGCTTGGCTTTCTCCCTCTGGACTCTCTCCAGGTGCAGGCTTTTCAGGTCCACTTTCCCCGAGCCCTCGCTGCTTCCTCCTGGCTCAGCAGGGACAGGAGTTTCCCTGTTGGGATGCTGAGGCTGAGGGAGCTGCTTGCTGGGGAGGGCGGCGGCAGGAGATGACGGCTCGGCAGGCTCTCTCTTGCGAACGCTGATGTAGCGGTCCCTCCCTTCCCCAGTGCTCGCGTGCTGCAGCCCGTACTCCTCTGCCATTAGGTGAACCAGCATGCGATCGTGAGAATTGAGGGACGGGGGGAAATCCAGCTGCAGCTCGCTGCTCTCCAGGAAGGCCACCAGCATGCCCTTGAGCCTGTCGGCACCGTCTTTTGTCCCCGGGCTCTCTCTCCCAGGCCCGCTTGTGCTTGGGGAGAAACGCGCCTCTGGCTTCTGACACTCTGCTTTGGCTGCTGCTGCTGCAAGTTTCCTCCCTGGAGGCGGCCGCGCTTTGGGGCCGGGTGCTGCGGGGAGCTTTGCGCCCCGCTGCCGCTCGCCACGGGCCTCCTGGGCGTAATTTTCAGGCACGAGGCTGTCGAGGTACTCGAAGGCGGTGCGCACCTCCCCGCGCTGGCTGAAGTAATCCACCAGCTGCTTCAGAAAGGCCTGACTGCTGACGGTGCGCGTGTCGCAGATGACGGCCACGTGGCGCCGAGCGCGGGTCACAGCGACGTTTATCCGCCGGTCTTCCGCAAGAAAGCCCACCTCGCCTGCGGGAAAGAAACGGAGGGGCGCAGGACCGTCAGCAGGGGCAGCCGTGGCTCCAGCCTAGGTTTGGCCCCAGCGACTGGAGGGCTGCTGGGCTGGCAGGCGGGAGTCAGCGTTTCCTGGGCTCTGGTCCCTGACTTATGCTGTTACCGTCACCTTTCTGCCTCTTTCACCACCCGCAAGCCAGAGCTCGGGCTCCCTGCTTAGCTCCCCGGGCGGGAGGAGGACGGATGGCACGTGGAGAGGAGACATTTTCCTGGCTGGCCCGCCACACAAGATCAGGCTGGGGCCTGGGAGCAAACGTGATACGGAGCGATGCGGAAGAGGCACCTTGTGACAAAGGAACTGCAGGTAAAGAAACACCCCCTGTCCTGTACAGCTCCCCCTCCGCACCCCAAAACCCTCCACGGGTTTGCAGAAACAGCCACTGAGGCAGCTCTGCAGGGTTCACTCCTGCTCCCCGGCTCTTTTCCCCCAGAACAGCAGGCAGAGCCAGCAAATGCCGGGCTGACTCAGGGAGGATCAGCTAGTGAGAAGGGCAGCGTGGGCGGCTTTTGAGCTTCCAGCTCCCGGGAATAAAGAGGCGGCCAGCCGGGAAGAAATTAACATCTCTGCCGGTGCGGTGAGCGGCCTGGCTCTGTTCCTGCCCTGCCGTGCCGCGGCTGACCGCTCTCATTTGTGCTTCCTTTGAGGAACAGGGTGTGGGCGATCCCCTCTGTGCTCTGCAGCTTAGAGAACCACTTCCACTTTCTCTGATCTGGTTTTGCCTGGCTGTGGGGGCAAATCCCACTCCTCTGATCCGGCCAGAGGGTTTCCTGCTGGACTGGGAATGGCTGCGGAGGGACAGGCACTGCCGGTCAAGGTCCCTGGCCGCCTCTGAGCTGAGAAATGCAGCTGCAAAAACGGTATGGATGTCTCTCAGGGGTCTCAGAGGGTGCTAACCACGTCTGTCGTGCCCCACGCAGAGCAGAGCCATGCCCGGGCACCACGAGAAGCTGCTGTGTGCTCCCAGAAAAGCAAGCGATCCCTGCACCGTGTCTGAGCTTTGGCTGCTACCTGGGCGCGGGCGGGGGGCCGGGGGACTCACGCCTTCGCGGAGCACCCCAGCTCCCCCTGAGCAAGGCGAGGTGAGTCACTCCTCAGTAAGAACTATTCTTAGCCCTGTCCCCCACCTCCGTTCTCCACCGACCACGGCTTTTCTTGCTCTAGGCTTTCTTTGGGGGAAAAAAAAAAAAAAAGCCTCCTCCTTCTATGCAGCTTTTTCCTTTTTTTTTTTTTCCTTCCAGCCACCAGCACTCCCAGCACGCACACTGCACTTCAGCAGCACCAGCAGCAAGCGCAGCGCAGCACGGGATGCGTCTCACTGTGGGTTTGGAAAGGGCGGTGATCCGCGCACGGGAGCAGGGGGGTCACGGCGCGGTCCCGCTCACGCCCTCCGCTCCAGCCGGCTGCCACAGAACCTGTCAGCGCGGGCCACGGCTCCAGGGCCACAGCTTTTCCCAGCTATTAACTTTTGCTGCAGTGCTGACAGGAGAGGACTCGATTTTCCGCTCCAGATTTCACTCCCAAAAGAAGCATTTTCTGCGCATGACCTGTAATGCCAGCTTCTGCTGGCTTTCTTTGGGGAAGTGACCCAAAACAGGCTCCAAACCCAAGAAATAAGCCCCCAAACTGTCACCTTTTGCAGGAAGTGCTGGGCACCCCGGTAAACGTGGCGCTAACCTGCTGTGACCCCGGTTTAAATAATTTCTGAGGCCTAGCTAGCCAGGAAACCTTCAAACCAAGCAGTCCTGGCTTCCTTTTCACCTGCTGCCTGCTACGGGAGCCTTCCTCTGCACCTGTGACAGCAAATATATCTGGTCATTAAAACCAAAAAGGCTGAAAAGGAAGGCTCTTGCCGGTAAATCCACCCAGAGCAAAGTGCTAGAGACCGTCAGAAGTGCAATTAAACCATGCTTGGCAACACGGCGAGCGACCTTTGAGCAGTCACGCAGCTCCCTTTTCCTTCCTGCTCCCCACGGCGTAACCCTTGCAGCGAACTCTCACCTTTCCTGTTGGATCTCACAAACGACAGGATCACGGCCTCCTTCTCTCTTCCTTGGAAACCATCAACTGATTTGATTTCTAGCTCCGGGTACCGGTGGCAAAGGTGCTCCCTCAGCATGTCCACCTGAAAAGCAGTGACGGATAGCTTTTAAAGAAAAGCGCAGGGTGAAGCAGATTAAAATGGCTCTGTTTCGGTAAGTCCTCTCAAACTGAGGATGTTCCCGTGTCCCTCCCGGAGGCGTTACGGTCTGAAGCCCCCTCTGTGCATTTGCTCTGCGTGCACGCGGAAAGAGAGAGGGGATGCCAGGAGCGGGTCATCTCACCTGGAGGTTGTAGGGGGCTACAACGGCGATGTCTTGTGCCTTCACACCAGCTTCCACCAAGGCCTGGATGTGCAAACCGGCCAGCTGCACCTCCCCTAGGGCAGAGAGCAGAAGGGTGGTGGGACAGCCTCTTGCCTTCCCAAGCCACCAGCTCCCCAAAGCTTTGAGAAGGGCTTTCCGAACAGCACGTGCCTTTCTCTGGCCGGCCCACGTTAACCCAAGAGATCAGTGATAATCCAGGCAACAGACACCTCTCCCTCTGAAGCAAGACCCTGGACCTCAGTAACAACTCAATTCTTTACGCTGCAACTGGAAAAGCTCCACCTTCCCTTTTTATTCTGCTTTCTCAAGTCCTTCATTTCTGAACCCCTATGACCAAACGAACGAGCTTTGTGCTGGGATTCGTGTGCTCAGACTCTCCCGGAGAGCGCAGGCAGCCTGCCACAAACAGCTGGCTGTCAGGACGGTGCCTGGTCTAGAGATCTACCGGAGACAAGGTAAATACCAATGTGGACTGCTTCACTGCTTTCTTGGCTGAACTCATTTTACCCTCTCTTTTGCAGCAAAACACAGGTACAAAAATCCAGACTCTGCAGTACGCTGCTCCAAAGGCTGCCTCCCAAATTCTGGGAGATGTGCATTTAATCCTCTGCTCAAAATCCGCGACTTATCTCAGACAAGTCTTTTCGGGTCTCCATGTGGGGACAAGAGTCTCTCTCAGCAGGGCCTTGGGGATTGGTGCACAGAAAAATGAGAGGCACTTAAATGCTGGTGGGTTTTCCGTCAATAGAAGGCAAAAGATATTTAAACAGGTAAAACCTCTGCTTGGATTTTGCAGTCCATTTTCCCTGTCCTGCTGAAGAGAGACTTGGAGCCTTGGAAATCTGTTGCTGGGACGAGACCTGCACTGGTGAGCAGAGAGGAAAACAAATGCAGAGAGGAAAACAAATGCCTGCACAAAAGCAGGCAGCCATGGTCCCAAGTGAGCTCCGTGGCCACGTGAGAGCGAACGGCTCGACAAGCCTGTGGCTCAGCCACCGGGAAATGTGCAGGCAGCGGGCGGGCAGGGGTGGCCACGGGCAAAGTGCCAGGGCCCAGGCACCGCACAGGGAGCTCGGTCCCCTCCGGCACCGCAGAGCCAGTCTGGGCAGTGAATTTACCATCTAGGGGAAGACGTGGTCCTGAAAGATGGGTCTCGCCTCCCCCAGAGCCAGGGCTCGCTGTGCCCTCTCAGCAAGCCTTTCGCCAACAGCTTTCGGAGCTAAAAGCTCTCCCCAACACCTTCAGGAGCGCCATCTCCATAGCGGGGTCAGGATACGTGCGCTGCCAGATGAAGCACCAGGCTTTGGACAGCCCCTGTGCAACATCTCCTGGCAAAAGGCCTTTGTGAGCCTCTCGGGAGCCAGCTGGCAGGTGTGGAGACGCCAGACCAAACCTAGGGGAGCACGGGCAGCATCCGTGACAAGCAAGTCACAGCCACCCGCCCTGCTGTGGCAGCAAGGACACGAAGGAGGCAGCATCACCATTTTCAAAGTTCTGCTTTGTTAGAACAGCTATGGTACCTGACTTTGCACTCAATCTCCATAATGAAACCTACTTTTTAAGTCAAAAACCAGCAGGAACTGAATGTCTTAAGAAAATTCATGGAGAAGAGCCATACAGGACTTCATGAAGGGAGCAGAGGACTGGGAGGCAATTCTGAGCCACGCCTCCAGCCCCTCTGAAACAGGCTTGCGCTCTGCCTGATGTTATTTGCCCCACCAACCTGTGTAAAGCATCTGTCGCAGGGATCCTCCACCCTGTCCAAGGCCACAGCACGGAGAAACGTCTCTGCAAGGGAACACGGTGGCCAGCGTGGCCACTCGCAAGCCGCACACTGTCTTCACAGCCCTGTGGCCACCCCACTCCGGCTCAGAGTCCTTCGAGCTTGAGGACTGATAGAGGAAATGATCTCTCAAATGAGAGGGACTCCCTGGGACCCTGCCCTCCCCTGCCACCTGCTCTGGGAGGGCGCCGCGGCTCAGCTGGTGCAGCGGCCAAGCCCGCGGGAGGCTGGAGACCTCAGATGACCAATTCCTGCCAACAAAATTTTCCGAACGACAGTACCTGGATTCCCCTTAGACTGTTCATCTTCCACTTCCAGCTCGAACAGGCCACAGCCAGCGGTGTCTATGAGCAACAAGGGAATCGTGGTCTCTTCTGTGGAGGCAACGCCCGGCAGGTCCCTGCACAAGGTATTGGGAAAGGGCCAGTTAACAATGCTGAAAGTATGCCAGAGGGACGAGCAGCTGTGTCGTTGCTTATTCCTCCCAGTAACACTGCCAGAAGAGGGGGAAACGGCTTCCTCCCCAGCTGTGCTGCACAGCCCCATTGCTGCCAGGCAAGGGTACGGGCTGTGGGTGTCAGGTCTCGCGTAAACGCTCTCAAACAGGAAAGACGTGCAGACCTAGGGAGATGTGGCAGCTGCTTTCTCGTTTACAGAGGAGTAATTATCTACATGAATCTTTCAGGTGAGAGAAGAACTCATGCTCTTCTAAGGCAGTGAGACTGCAGCAGCACTGGCTGTTGCCTCGGAGAAAAGCTCTCCACTGCTCTCCTGTCCCTCCAGGATGAAGGGGAAAGGCACCTCTCGGGCTGCAAACTAGCCCGAGCTGCAGAGATGGACTGGTGTTCCTGGAGAGATTCTTGCTCTGTGATGACAAAGCAGGTTGTCCCTGCAGCCAGACGCTGGATCCAGGCTTGACGCGCTGCCCCAGGGCACCCAGGCACCCTGTGCTTCGTCTGGGAGGAGCTGATCCCACCGGGGTGAGCTGCACATGGCAACCGAAGCCATTCTGGCTTCCCAGCACCTTCCGGGTCTCTCACCACGGGGAGGGTTCCCCATATTCCCCATCAGTGAGGGGGTGTAAGCTCAAAAAAAAGTGTGAAGGGAAGGGACACTTGACACTGTACTTAGATAAAAACTGACAGCAGAAACTGCTGGGGATTTTCAAACCATCTTCTGACAGAGTGAGTCACAGATTTTGAATGTGAAAAGTACTGCCTGCAGCCTCCCTGACCTAATTCTGGAGCTGCGTGGGGGTTTCTGACGTGCTGCTTCACCCGTTTCAGGAGCAAGGGAGAGCTGGGAAGAAGGTTTTGCTCCCTTGGAAATAATCTGCCCCTGAAAAGATGCCGCAGGAAACTGAAGTTTCCTTTTTTGAGAAAAGATGCCGCTGCAGAAATCTCTAACAGATCCCAGACCAAGCGTTCCCGAGAGCCTGCAATGTCACAGCGAAAGCACAGGAAATGTGAAGTCGTTCAGAGCAGAACCGCACTTTGTGCCTCAGGTAAAGGACGTGCGACTTGCATCACCAGTGCTCTTCAGGGAAAGGTTGCGGTGGGAGGGCAGCCTTCCCATCAGACACAGGGGATCAGATCCTGCAGAGCTGTTCTGAATGGCAGCCCACAGGCTTTACAGGTTCAGCCGGACCAAAACCCCCCTGCCAGCCTTTGTAGCACAAGGTGTTTGTGCCTGGAGCTCCTCCCAGCCGTACGCCTCAAGACTGGGACACGCTGCTTCAAGCTTCACCTCGTAAAAACGGCACCGAGGTCACGGTAAACTCAATGGTGGAACACAACCAGATGGGCAGGCTTTGCCGACGCCGGGGGTGTGGCGGGGGCTACGGTCTGCATCACTCCAGTCAGAGCTTTCCTTAAAGCAAGATCCCAAAGTGCTTTCAGCAGAGATGGAGCTCTTCCTCCTCACAGCGTGCTGAACCATTGGAGAACAAAACTCACCTATTTCTTGCTCAGGTAAGGGATTAAGCAAATCATTTGGCCTAAGCCAACAGAAGACACAAGCTGCTCACAAACAGCATGAAGGAATGTGTAGTACCAACCTAAACATGAGAAGATCATGGTCCAATATCAAGCCCCTGCATTACCTGGTCTTCTAGAGAAGCACGGAAACTTTACACGGTCCAGCGCCTGGACTGAGGATTGCTGTATCCATGCAATGTGTCAGCAGGGCTGCGGAGGGGCAGATTTGGTTATGGGGTTAGAAACCAGTGTCTGCAGGAAAAGGCCCTCAGCAGGAGACTAAGCGGCACTGCGGACTAGGAAGAAAAACATTCAGTCCTTCATCAGCTGTCAAAAGAAACCAGCTCATCAGAATAACAAAGTCGCCTAACTTCAGCTTTTCAATCCATTTCATGTTTTAGTGCTTTCAAAGCCTTTTGCCTGCGGTTCTTCACCAGCTGCTGCTTTTAATTTGCGAAGTTAAATGGTAAAAAAAAGCATGGCAAGGAACAAGAACAATCAAGAACAGGGTTTTGTACAGCACCACTCCTGGAATTAGGTCTGTATGGCTAAAACATTGCTGGATGAGTCCCGTCCAGCTCAGCCCAGCTCCTCCTGGCACCGACGAACCAGCCGTGCTCACTCGCACCTACAGAACGCACCGCACTCACCATGAATTCCATATGGATGCACAGATGTATCCAAACCAAGCCAGAAGTCGGCACAGCCTCACTGACGTAAGCTGAGCTGAAGCCTCGCCGGCCCTGAAGCCGTAACGCGGAGCGTGCTGACCCAGCAGAAACCCCCGTGCTGACTGCAGCGGCGCAGACGAGGGTGCCTGGACACAAAGCCTGGCTCTTCCCAGCCAGGCACTACTCACACTGCTCACATGTAAGATCGTTTTGAAACAAGTAGGATAAAATGGCCTCTCAGCTGTCTCTGGCCAAAGCTGGACCTACTACAAAATCGAGAGCTTCTCGGGGAATAGAAATGTTTTTGACGTCTAAATATTTGCATTTAAAAAAAAAAAAGTTTTGCTAAAAATACAAGAGCTGCATGCAGACAAGCACTGTGATACTTTATGCTTATGCTTCTCCAATCCAACAGAGAGGATTAATGTTTTCCCATCCGCCTCCCAGGACTGCACTGCCTGCGGTTTTAGAAAGCAGCAATTATTGACAGTCACAGCGTGTGTTGGCAAACAGCTGTCTGTCCCAGGGTGCAGCGGAACTGAAATGCTAGGCACTCCCCTGAAATTACCACGGAAAAGGGAAACCGCTGCAGGCAAGGAAGGGATCGGAAGCCGTTGGCCTGCCTCAGGGGCTGCCCTGGCAGTGAAACTGTCCAAGCTGGGGAGGGGATCTTGCTTTCCGATGTTTTTATGTCAGTGTTGGGACCAAAGACGGGACACACACGGGCCTTCAGAATCACGTAGGCATGCAGAAACACAGTGAAAGACCAGTGTCTGGTCCCACCTCAGTGGGAGCCCGAGACAGGCACCGCTGCCTGGGCTGTGCCACGGCAGGTCAGGCCTTGTGTGTTCTCACCAGGGGCGAGGGGATTTTATTTTGTGGCTTCTCACACCCAAGGAGGAAAGAGAAGATAACTCTGCCTGGCTTCTTGTCGCACAGGGAAAAGGACGACCTCCCCTCAATTAATGTTTCCTCGGTGAAATAAAGGACAAAACAGAAATGCTATTGCGGAGCCAGGAGGAATGGAAGACTCCATCATGGGGAACGCACAAACCGCGCATGCAATGGGATGAAGAAGACATCTCTGCTCATACAGCAGCGAAGAGCAAGTCACTCACTTGAGCAAATGCTGGGCTACTGATGGGTGAGCAGTGAGCCGGTCGCCGTACATCTCCGAGGAAGCCCACTGCATGATGGCCTGGTGCATCCGGTACTGCACCGTCAGCATCTTCACAACCTTCTCCCCGTAGCTCTCGACGAGACGCTCCATCAAGCTGAGTGAAAGGCCCTTGGCAGCAGCCCTGCGCGGGAAAAGCAAGTCAGAGGTGGAGGCGAGATGCCTGACCTGAAGTGATGAGCTAGGGTCCAGCGGTGACCCTCTTTGGGTAAGGGGTCAATCAGCGGCTCCCTGCAGAGCCGCAGCTGGAATTAACACAGTGTTGGCCAGTGCTAATGGGGTTAACTTGCAACGCTGCAGGAGCACGGAGAGCAGAGCAGCCTGACCACGTGGAGAGACACCTGCTCCCCCTTCCCGTGGGGCAACGCCTAGGGGTGTTGCCGGTGTCAGCCATCCTCGCCCGCAGCATCGCTTCTCCCACCCGGATCTGCTCCATCCGCTTGGAACAAGGTCAGTGAGGATGCCCAAGATCTCTGCTTGGGGGAACAGCTCCAGAACAAAAACCTCTCACCCTGTAAGCTCATCCCACCGACATCCCCAGTCACACTGCTGCTGGGAAGCTCTAGATACCGCATCTGTCCGTGTAACATTACGCGCACGTTCCTATGAGCTCACCAACGGCACCAGGATCACCTGATGCGTTGGTACCACAGCTCCACCCCAAATCTTGGAACGCTTGGTGCCAGCGCAGCCAGGCCTTGCTCGTGTTGCATCGACACCTTGCCACTCAAGCATTCCCATCGCTCCTTGGCCGCTCACGCCGGGCTAGCGCACTAATGCATTTCAGCCCCTACTGCTTTGTTACCCGTTAAGAAAACCAGCGCTCCCTCACTTCTGGCAAAGGTCTCGTGCTTCAATCTGTGACAGAAATTAACAAAGCTCTGACGAAATAACCCTTTCAGGAGCCTACCTGCGTTCTGTTCGCCATGCAGAGGGGTTTGTTAGGATTGTCAGGAGCATCCCCTAACAGCACAGTCTGAGCAGAAAGGTAAGAACCGCTGTACTGTCATTTTGCACTTTGAGCATTTCGGAGCACGCTGCGTGTCCAGCCCTTGCACAAGACCGTGGTTCACAGTTCTGGTTGCTACCAGAACACAACGAACAAGCACAGCGATGGAGAAATGATGATAGAGAACAGCTCAGGAAAGTTCTTTCCGCCACGGCTAAGGGGCACAGCACGCATCCAATTCCCGCCGCGGGAAGCCTTACATTACCACATGGCACCGCAGCACGCATCTCGTTTGCTGCGTGGCCAGCCCTGCCATGTGAACAACAGGGCACCTGGTAAACGCCACAAGAGACTGCAAACTCACTAGAACTGCGGAAGGGAGGATGGAGGGTAGGGCTTCGGGGGAGTCGGGCTTCATCAGCCCTCCTTCCCGCTAAATCACACAGTGCAGCATACAGGAAAAAAACAGGTCATAAACTCCGGAAGGACGCAATCGCAGACAGCGCTGCCGTTTCAAAGGCTGCTGTAACGTTAACAAGCGCTGAACGACGCGTACAGGCGCAGCAGCCAGGAGGGCTGGCAGGTTTGCATTGTGCTTTATGCTGGGATTTCAGGAGCAGAAGGGGATTAGGTGGGGTGAGGGCAAAGAGCAGGCTGTGGGGCTGGGGAGCTCATTCCTGTTATAAGGAATTAGCTATGCTCCTTGCAGGCTCCCAAGTGAACGCGAAGGCCCTGAGAAGCCCGATCCTCCTGGCCCTGCTCTGCCCCACGGGGCGTGCTGAAAGGCACCGTCCCCTCCCGGCACCTGGCTCACAGCGTGCTGGGGCTGTGCTGACCCCCACCACCAGCCCTCGGCTCCACTCGCTGCGCTCAGACCCCGCGGGACGCTGCCCTGCTGATGAGGACGCTGCTCCTGGCCCCCGCTGCCGCCAATGCTGGCTGTGTAAGTCGCATCAGGCACCTCAAGCGAGAAGTGAGACACCAAAAATAAGTCTCTCTGGGCGTTAAAGGGATGCAGCGCTTAGCAGCCTCACCAAACGTACCTCCCGTGTGCTTTTGTCCGTTACTCCCCGCCTCAGCTCACAAATCCCTGCAAATCTAAGAGCAGGCCTAAACCCGATTTTCATGCAGAACTGGCAGTAAAAACCCCGGTGTTTTTTAACACCAAACATTCTGAAGTGTCTCTTCTAACGATAGACAGCAAAGCACGGGGAGGCACTAAGCCTCCCGGCGAGCCTCAGCAGCAGTGCTCCTCTGTACGCTAACGGCACCGCTTCCACCGCCGGGATCTACGGGAGGTTGTATGGTGAATTAATAATGAGGATATTACACTGCTTGAGAATGTTTCACCTGTTAATAAATTTCCTATTATTTTACTGCTCAATTAATGCCTACAATGGTTGATTTCTATGCCAGCAAAATCATAAAAGCACCGAGCAAAAGCTTTTTAAGTATCAATTGCTGCAGAGAAATTGAATTGGGATGGGAGGTTGGACAGAGAGAATCACGCACCTGATGCTCAGGAGCATCTATTTTAAAGTACCTGAAGTCAAGCTAGGAGAGCTAAAATTACTGGAAAAAGCCCACGGCAGCCAACATTTGCTGCTGACCTGATTTCACCTTGCTTCACATGCAGGAGAAGGCTGCACTTCGCTCGAATGCACCTTCCAGGGGAGCGGTACCAGGACAGAACAAGAGAGAATCAGGCCCTGCTGCTCCTCACAGGCAAGGCTTCCTCCTCTGGCGCTCGGAAGAAATGCTACACTTAACGGTGATCGCTGCAGGCAAGTGGAACCAAGTACTTCAAGGGCTTTCGTGCCCACTGTGGTGTGAAACATCCTTTACGGGCTGGGTGTGAGGAGTCAGCCTGCCGTGGAGATGTCAAGAATGATCACTGCAAGGGGGAACGAAAGGGAAGTGTTTCCCACGGAGGGATGGAGCCATGCCCGCAGTCATGTTATATCCTTTCTTCCTCATCCTCTGGAGAGCTGCTCTCCTCCCTCAGAGACAGAAGACAAGGCTGGTGTGACCCTGATCTCTGCTGTACACCATGGAATTTGGACAGCACGGTACAAGAAAATAATAAATCAAAGTCCTAATGTGGAGACAAATTAATTAGGATGTCAGCAAAGGATGGAATGAGGACTAAAATGAAAACAAGGAAAACAAGTGTTCCTGTCAGCAGAAAGCATCCTGGCATTGGGATGCCCGCTGGGACCCGGCCAAAACCCCGCAGGTGGCTCACAGGCGACGTCTGCGAGCTTTGGAGCGGGCTGCTGAGAGGGGAACAGCGGGGGACTGGCATTTGCCGTCACTGGGAGGCCCCTCAGAAGAAACGCATCCAGCACGGACAAGATGCAGGTGAACGTACCGTAAGGTGCCTGTGAGGACGCCCTCCGCCTCCTGAGACAACTCCAGGTGTCAGGTCAAAAAGCAAGACAGAGGACCAAACCAGACAGACCACCAAAACTCCCTTAGCCTCAAGTGGCAAAAAACCTGATGACAAGAACTGACACACGCTGAATCCACGGAGGAAAAGCAGGTAACAAGCCAGTAGTTACACCACGTGCTGTGTGGAAGCCTGGCTGCCTGACCCTGCTTGCAGTACGGCTCCTGCAAAGCACTGAGGTGTTCCCGCTGAACCAGGACTGGTCTCACATACCGTAGTGACAGACCATCCCTCTGCCAGCCCGGATTCATCCCGGCTAACTTTAGTCCCTTCACTGAGGCCCCCAAAATAGGAGCCCACCCACCGCAGCTCTGTTGCCGTCAATGGCGGAGCAGGGGAAGGTGGGCGGAGGGGTCCGAGTCCGCTGTGTGAATCAGCCCCGGCGGTAGCGTACCGTTCTCCAGGAACCAAAGAGAGCCGGCGGGGGAGCTGTGCCTTAATTAGCCCTCTGGAAATACCTAACGAGGTGGAGGTGGAAGGAACCTGCCTTTGTGTCTCATCGCTGTGAAACGCGCAGAGTGGTGCTCTCCCGCACCTGCTTTATTGGCACCGTGCAGGGGGACGGTGCTGCACAGAGGAAAGCTGCCACGTGCCGTTCCCAACAAAGCAAATGATTTTACTGGGGCAGCAATCAAAAACAAGGCCAGAGTTCGGATCTGTAAAGAGAAGAGCTAATAATTTCTAAAGGCGAAAAGCAATTGGATTTCTCAAAATAAGTTCTTCTAATCGACCAACATTTGTTAGCGTTTGCATTTAATTAGGAGGCTACTGAGCCAAACTGCCAGCATCTCTGGCTGGCCCTCCCTGCACATCATCTCCATCACCGGCTGGCCGGGGGGTTCACGGGGCAGCAACAGAGCTGGAAAGAAAGAAAGTCTTCTCTTTCAGCACTAGGCAGCTTTGCTTTCTACCAGGATAACACGTGTCATCCCGGGTTTGTTCCACAGGACAAATACTCTGCGTCGTGCTATTTGAACCCTCTGCCAATCCAAATGCCCTGTCCAAGAGCCCTCTGCTCTGCGGAGCTGCGGAGTTGAGGGACACGTTGGTAACTGGGAAAGAGGAGAGGGCAATTTTGCTGTTCCCACACAGAGGCTGGGACTAGAGGGGAAGACTGCACGTCGCTCTGATTTCTGCACGTACAGCTCATAGCCACCGGTGTACCCACCTGCGGCTAACACCCGTGGGGCTGCCACCAAGGGCACCCGCTGAGACAAAAGGTAAAGCCCCAAAGAGCTCAGGAAGCTTTGTTTTCTACTTGTTTTCCTGCATTCTCAGTCTTCCAACAAACAGTCAGCCCCCTGAGCAATGGGCAAATGAAAATACCCAATTTTGAATGATTTTACTTAACAAAATATCAGCCTTTAGCAGTGAGGGGAAAGACAGGAAGGATGGACTTGCAGACAAATGCCGGGTTGGGGTTCGAGACATCTTGGTCAATCCTAGAAGCCACCCAAGGCATCCTGTTTGGTGTGGGATGAAAAGGGGAGAGCAATCCCCCTTCCCCTTCCCGCTGTTTATTCAGATCTAACAGGGACCACCTCCCACTACACGCGCCATGGGATTCGGGTATGTTCACCTGCATCTTGTCCGCGCCGGATGTGCTTCCTCCCATTACATACGCCATGACAACAGGGTGTCAGCTGGAGTTTTCCGGGCTGAACTCACAGACTTCAGCAACAAACACTGCTGTCTGCCTGACCAGCACCTGGGCCGTGGGCCTGCTGATGCCTTGAGCAATAATTTTGTTGAATGAAGAAAGTTTTTTGGATCATAATTTACCGGTAAGCCAGGCTGAGATATAAATCTGCTAACAGTACTGACTCAGAAACACACTCTCTCTGCTCTATTTTATTTCTAATCTATTAAACTCTAGGAGAGGCACAGTGACACAGTGGTTAAATGTCCCGAAGGTTTCTTGCCCAAAAGGAATTGCCCGCAAGAGATGGGACCTGACCTAACAGCTCTCTTCCCTGCACAGCTGGTAACCTTGCCGAGGCTGAAGAGCCAGAAGGTCTGACTTCTACCCATGCTCTCTCTTCATTTTACAAAGACTGGTTCTTTGTGCAGCTGGGATTTTAAAACCACAGAAAGAAAACATGCAAAATGTAAAACAAAACAGTCAAGCTCTTTTTAAAGAAAAGCAATGGGAACAGCAAGGACAAACAGCTTGGTCCAAGGACCTAAGGAAAAAAACAGTGTTTCTGATGGAGAAAGAAGACATTATGTTCACCTGGGACCACAGGAGGGGTGCAAACTCACGGCAGCTTTCCACTGCAAAGTCAAATGAACTCAAAACTGAGGGAGAGCAAAGCACAGCTCCTCAAGCCAGGAGCAGGAGGAGATCCAGCAGATCTACAGCAGATGGGTCCTGCCAGTGAGGAGCTTCTTGCTGTTGACTCCACAATGCAGCACCAGGGCTCCTGGCACCAGCCATCATGAGAGAGCAGAACAAAGCAGCTGGGCAGGTGATGTACTGTTTCTGGAGCTCTTCTGAAGAAAATCTACTTAATTTCAAAGGCGGGCCAAAATGGACTCCAGCTGAGCAGCAGGCCCATCACCCACAGTAACAGAGTTGGTGTTTCTACTGTGTTTTGCCCTGAATCTGACCGTCTTGGGAAAACAAGTCTCTAGGCTCTGTTCCTGGGCAGCCCTGCCTACCTCACTAGCACGTAGCTGCTGTCCTGGCACCACAGTGGCTGGTGAGCATTTCCATCCCCCTAAAGCTTCTGATCCTGTAAACCAGCACTGCCTGGGAGATGAACAAGCCCACTTCCACAGCCAGAAGCATACGCAGAGGAAGGGCCGCCAGCTCCTCCTTCTCTGATTATTCAGAACTTGGAACAACTTAGTGGTGCAAGCAGAGGGAGGGGTGAACATCTCCAACGAGTGCCTCGGCTCAGAACGGCGGTGGGGATGAATCCCGTGGCCGGGGACAGCACTCTGCCTGAGGCACCGTGCAGCTACGTTACGGTTGCTCTGCGGAGATGAGCCTTACGCATCACTTAAAGAAAAGAGTGACAACCCTGAAATCGGAAGGACCAAGCTGCACATTTCTCCTTGCTAGAGACCAGATACTCACGCCAAAAAGTACCCTGCACACCAGGCAAGGAGGCCTTCTCTCCTGGGAACAGTTCTCTTACCTGACTCTAGATTAAGCCAGTTCCCCACTAAAGTAAGCAAGTGAGGCTCGAGCCCCCAGTGAGCCCTGGCTGTGTCCTCCCCCCAGGCCAGTAACATCTGTCGGCTCAGCACAGGTCACAGCCCGTGCCAGCCCTGGCTTCTGCGTGGAGGTAAAATCATTTATTCCCAGTTTACAGGCGGGGAAAACCTAGGGCCGGCGACACAGCCAGTAAAGAAACAGCCGAGAAGAAGGGGAGGGGGTTCTGGACAGGCTTCGTGCAGTTCGCCAGCCTGGGTGCCTCCGCCAGACGGTGGAGGAGTGTGCTCCTCACCCGCCAAGGTCTGCAGAACAACAAGCGCTGGTGCGGCCGCTGACGGTAAAAGGAGAAGATGATACAACGCCTCAACGTTATCTGCACCAGCTCTCAGCCACCTGCGAGGCGCCGCTGCCTCTCTCGGATTTTTAATTTCCCTTGTTCAAAATTCAGGTGAGATTAGATATACATCTTGCTCATTACTTTTTGGGAACAAGAGGGAAAGTTTATGAAGTCAACTCTACTTCTCTGCCTGTGCGCAATGACGGTTCGGTAATTCCAGCTCTGGAGCTAGACAAACGTGCACATTACCTTCTGAACCCCCCCACGGCTCCCCAGTACTATCTGGAGTATCCCCCGCGCAGCACGGCAATTTACGCGAGCTACAGATCTCCTCCACAAAGTAATTGTTCTTAATAGGCGTGTTGTAGGTACTGTGGGGTTTTATAATCACCGTGCTGTGTGGGATAACACAGCGCCTCAGTGGGCCAACTCCCGCATTAATATGTTAAATAAATAAATGTGGAACCTCAGAAGCCAAATTTAATAAAGGGAAGATAAGATTTGGATCAGACTGAATGTGAGCCTGAGTTCACTCTGCAGAGCCTGCGGGCAGCAAAGAGGAGGCAAACCAGGTGCAAGGAACCCTAATGTAGAAAAACAGATCATCTTTCTTAAAAATAAATATTTAAAAGTTTATATATAAATGCTTGTCAGTGAAACCAGAACTCGTGTCTCTGTTTTGTTCACCATCTGTTTGCTTATCGCTTCACCAGGTTGAACGGCTGATGGGATTGTTTTAAACTGTTTCTGAACAACTTTTCTAGCCACTCTGAAGATTAGATTTCTTAACAGAGAGAAAATAAAGAATTCTAAGCAAGTGGAATTGAAAAAGTGCCTCTGCTGATGACACATCTCTCAGGAAAAACACCTGTCACAATACAGACAATTTTGGGTAATCCCATAGTAGTGTATAGCGTAAGTATTCCTCGTCACCAGAGAGAAAAGGCAAAGCAAACACGGCAAGTTCAGTGCACTGAGTTCTGTGCAGCCAGGGCATGTCTCAGGTGAGAGACGGGAGGATGCAGACAAGCACACAGAGAGCAACCGTCCCTCCCACAGCGGTACCTGCCCCGGGCGCAGCGGCCATGGCAGCGGGTGGCAGGACTGCGCATCGTTGCAAAGGCTTTTTGAGCAGAGCTGTTCCTGTGATGCTCAGAGCTACCTCTGACATTCGCAGGGTGACAGATCTCCCTGAAATGCGGTTTGGCATGAGTTTCTGCCCATTCTTCCCGCCTCCCTGCACTCACCCTCCCTGTCTGCCCTGCCTTCTCTGCAGAGGATCCTCACCACTGTGGGCACACAACTCCAGGGAAACGTGGGACAGGGCAAAAGGCAATCTCAGAGCAAGCTGGGACGCTAGCTGCTGGACGTGTCCCTGATGCAGCTTACACAACCTCTGCACAGCGGTGTTTCAAAGGCAGACAGCTCCCTGTCACTGTCTGAGCAAACGTTACCTCTGCAAATGGCCAGGATCTGGTACAGGATCAGCTTCTGTTTCTGAGGATTGCTTTAGCAGCTCTACCAAGGTAACCTGTTTAAGGTTGTTCCTACAAAACTCATCCAAGGCGCACACTCCTGCCGGCCACATCTCTGCTCCTGTGCAGATGAGAGCCTCACAGCGCACGTGCCTTTGAGAGCTCCCGGCACCTCCAGAGCAGGGCCGAAGGCTGCCTGTCAGATGCTCTCCCTCTTTGCAAACTCCAAACCCTGCCAAGCCCTGGAGCAGCTGCCCGGCAGGCACCCATCAGCACAAAAGGCGCCATGCTGACTACGCACACTTTGCTATTAGGTGGCTCGGTCAGCAGCAGGTAAAATGGCCAACTGTCACGTCCTCGTGTGGTAAGAAAGCCTGCATTAAACTTCAAGCAGTGGCTACCAGTAAAACAAGCCCAACGTAACTCTGGCAGTGCGACCAAAACCAGCACGTGGGGGACCCCAATAACTAATCCATGTTAATGAAATGCCTTGACACCTGAGGCACTCGGAAGACTTGGCTGCGTAAATAACAGGATGACCCGGCCGCGCGAGCCGCTCCTTACTTGTGAGAGATGATGGTGGGGGGAAGCTGCTTGTGATCCCCGGCCAGGATGCACTTCCCAGCCCTCAGCAGCGGGATCCAGCAGCTGGCTTCCAGGGCCTGGGCACACTCATCGATCACCACCAGATCAAAGTGGTTTTCAGGAAGCAGCTTCAGTGGGCCATCCGAGGAAGCACCTAATTGAAGGAGAAGGTTCACAGCTTAGCAGGGAAGCACAGAAGAGCAAGCAACCTGTTTCTAAAACAAATCACACACACTTTAATTGCGGTTGAGGGAGGCAGGTAAGCTAATGTTTCTTTGCAGAGATGTAGAAATTCAGCTCTGTAGTCCATGCCAAACACATACACATTTATACGTATATGTCAGACTTGTTTTTGCCAATTTCTGCTTGTCCTTTTTTGCCCTGGCATCTGGGCCCGAAAGCTTCCAAGGATCTTTGAAAACAACAGTGAGACCCAGACAGATGACAAACAGAGCAATATGCTCAAATACTTCACCCAGAGCAGGAGCAGAGCAAACGCACTAATGAACACCCACCTTCCTTCTGCCCTCCAATGCAAACAAAACTCCTCACCGATCAAAACTGAACGGACGACGGACTTGAGATCTGCCTTGCCTGACACACTGAGGGACAGAGGAGGGAAAGATCAGCTGAGACCCTGACTCCCCTGCCCTGCCAACCCTGGCTGTGCTACTCTCCTTCCTCGCGGCAGTGGGAGGAGGGAGAGCACAGGAGACTGTAATCAGACAACCACAGGCAGGGCTATTTTTTTACATCATGTCCGTTTGTAATGTCAGCCAAATAACCCTCACGCAGGTCCTGCTGTAATCCAGACAGGAACCGATACTGACCCACACATTGACCAGAACTGTCTGTTTCAGAGGCATCAAAAACATCACTGCCATTGGTAAGAAAACTGGATGCAAAAGGAGGAGAGGAGGATTAAGAAGCCAGCATCAGTTCAGATGTTACAGTTTGTCGACGGAGACATCATGTTCTCCTTTAATTTTTTTTTTTCCCAGCCTATATGAATCAACTCTGGTAACAAGGGGCATATAGCTTGAACTTGACATTTGCAATTCTGCCATGCCAAAGGTGGAAGGAAAAGAAATAAGCAGAAAGGCTGTCTCTATCTAAAAAAGACTGTACCAACACGGCAGGCAGCTGTGCAGATGGTTTTCTTCCCTTACAGCCTTGCAGCTAGACGTGAGTTTATCGAACTCCCGTTAACTAAAGGTCACTGGTTTCCCTGTGTGTTGCCATGATTAAATTCTCTGTCTGCTGAACCTAGCAACAGAGCAGTTTGCGTTGCATAAATAATAATTCCCATCAAACTACGTGGTTTCAGACAAATACCAAGGTTGCTTAACTGAGGAAAACACAAAACCCAAACCTTTTGCTGAAGCAGAATTGCACAGACCTCCCCACTGGCTAGCAAGCCAGGAGACAATCACATCTGAGCAACACAGCAGTTAGCACAAAATACCAGTTTTACTGAAAAAAAGGAAACCTCCCCGTTTTTTCAGGCAATGTTAAAAGAAGTGAGAGGCCAATTCCCAGCAAATAATGCACTGGAAGGATTTCTCTTTCCTCTGACCTTCACACTAGTAGCTTGTGAGTGCCCCATGAGGTTCTTTTTTATGACCTAAAATCACTGATGTTTGCCTTCAGCAAATAATCCCTGAGCAACCAAATGGGAAGACTAAGCAGGCCCTGGAGTATCATACATCTGACCTAGAAAAGCCCTTCAGCACACGTTAAACTTCAAGCACTTACGCTCCCTTGGATCGCCAGGGTATTACTCTCCTACTTGCAGATGCAGACATGCCCGCATGTGCTGCCTGGCGAACACCTGGAACGGTTCCCTAAACCCATGCTGTCTGCACCGCCTGGGTGACTTACAGAACTAACCAAATACAGGCAGACCGAGACCAGGCTACGGAAACGTGCTGTGTTCCATCAGCACGGAAATTATCCAAGCAGGAAAGCAGTTCCATGTGACTGATGAAATCAATAAGCAGATTGCACACCTCCGATAGCGCTTGTTTACTCACTGAACGCTCAGCTCCCACGCAGAACTAACAGAGACGGGCCACGCTGGCTCACACCAAAGGCCCTCCTAGATCTCTGTTCTTTGCTAAACAACACCACGTGCCAGAGTGGAAGCAGGGAGAATCCCACTGCGGAGGAGCCTGAGCTTGCAGTACACTTGACCGAACTCCCAGGAGCGCGGAGCAGGAAGGCTAAGTCTCCCTCCTGTTCTGCAGGATGCTGCATTGCAGCGCGTGGTTTACGTGAGTCCTGGCAAGCGAGGTAAAATACTGCAAAGCAAAAGAGGATTTCGCACCTGTATTCGTAGCAAGGACAACGCTAGCATGGGTAAGGGCTGCAGCCATGGCAGTTTCTTCTCGTTCCTTCAACTCCTTTCTCAGTGCCTTAATCTCACCGAGAAAATGGCTCCGCTCCCCCTTGTCTTGAGCCTTTTTGGTTTTTGCCTATAAAATAGAAAAATCAAGATAGAATGAACTGGTTCTAGTCCTAGGGACATGTTCAGCTTCTCAGATAACCACAGAACCTGGATACAGCATGGCTTCTCTATGTCCACCACGATCCACTGGCTCATCACAACCAGCCCCATGAATCCTTGGTTTCTCTTCCCTTTCCCTGCCAGAAAGCACCCTCCACTATCAGTTTTGCTTGAAGCATAGAGTGTTTCTATTTATTCAAATTATGAGCTACTTCAATACAACCCCAGGCTCTTAGAATGAAGCAGCAAAACAAGAATATCGCTGCCCACCAGACCACCTGGGAGCATCAGGAGTAACTCCATCACTTAGGGTCCAGCCAGCGATTTCTCAGACTTAGTTAGTCCATGCTTAATCTCCTCTGGCTGTACATTTTGATAATCCTGAATTGTGAGGATGAAGTGTTGAAGAGTGGCTCCCTGTCCTTAAATCCTCTGTTCAGCCCCTCCTGCTCTGCCCTGTACTTTCACAATGCCCCAGAGACCAGCAGGGAGAAAGTCAGATGCTTCCGTCCACCCGACGGCCGAGTCTACGCACCAGCCAAGGCATCTGAGCACAAAGCAGGGAGTAACGCAGAATGGTGATCAGGCTTAACAGGAAGAAGTCTTGTGCCTTTGCTGAGTGAGGAACCGGGACTTCCCATCTCATTCTGCTTGGGGGAAGCAGGGACCCTCAGGCTCCAAGCGACCTTGAAGCAGGAGGGCTCTCCAAGTGGACTGCGCCATGTCTAGCCAAAGCAGCAGCTTTGCATTTTTAAAAAGGCGTCTCTGAGTCGCTGTAAATGATTCAGAGCAATATCTAGAGAGGCTCATGGCTTTTTTTAGCAACGCCCATTAAATATATCTAACACAACAAATCATCACCACTGGTTGCTAGTGCTTCCCCAGCTCCAGACCAGCAGCTGCGAGACAACAGCCAAACTCCTGTTCACTGCAAGTCACCTTGAGGAAGCTGCCCGTGCTCTCAGATGGAAATGTGGATTATTTCCTCAGAGGCAGGGCTGATGAGTTGAGAAAGCTGAAAAGGTTGCAGACAGCAGCTTTTATACACAGCCAAACCAATAAGATCTGACGGTTCCTATAGCCATCCTGTGTACGGACGGATTCTCCAGTGTCTAACATGGTTCAGCTCACACTGCAGCCTTTCGCCCAGGAAACGCATTCCCATGTCTCGCTCCTCTACAGCCACCTGTTTTGGTTCAACTTTTGGATATTTAATATGTGTGAAACCTCAACAAGTCTGTCAAGTGTGGTCAAAACTGGCTGACGGACTCAGAAGTTCCAGAGGAGGGGTGACAGACAGATACTCAGATAATACGATCACACAGGCGCCTTCCTGAGCTGAGCTAAAAGGCCAGGGCGGGCGCCAGTCCTGCTGTGCGCCGAGCTGAAGGGACAGAGCAGAGCAGCATCCGCTTCCTCCCTGCTACAAACAGGAGTACAGAGCAAGGCTGATGGTGCCACGAGGGCCAAGTCTAATGTCTGTTTTGCAAAAAACATCTAGTTAGTACATTAACACCAGCAACTGCTCTCTGATGTTGGCTGGTGACGTTAAGATCCAAACATCCGACCGACGCCCAGCTCCGAGAGCAGCTGAGGGAGCAGGAGCCCAGTCCCGAGGTAACTGAGCATAGCCAGTTAGCCCCACGGACAGTGCTTGGCACGCTGTGAGCCTGGATTCCACCCACTCCTCGTTAGGGCCTGTGTGTGCCAGCAGGCTCCAATTGCCCTCACCTGCCTCGTTCGGGCCCCCTCCCACACACTCATTGGTCTGGGAGCTACATTTAAGGCCAGACCTTGCCCCCTCCCTGGGTTTGGTTCCTGGGCTGGCTGCAGGCCTGCCTCATCACTCTCGATCTGCCTGGTGATCCAGACTGCTGGCTGCTCCTGCTCAATGTCGCTGGATCTGTGCTGCATTTCTGCTCAGGTAAAGCAGGACTGCACCCTTGTCGGTGCAGAGAGTATCTAGAAGCTGATGTCCTGGAAAACTGAAGCCTGAAGAGGGGAGGGAGACAGAAAGGGGTAGAAAATGTGCAAAGAGAGTGTGGGTGTTAATCTATATCACTAGTTCGCCTGTGGTTGGGGGTAGTGGCGAAGGAAAGGAGAAGAGTCAAAATGTGGAGCAGCCAAAGGAAGAAATTATGATGGGGCAAGTAGGGGACATTGCAGGGGAGAAACTGAGGCAGGACGAGACCTGGGCTAAGACCTCGGAGGTGAGTTCTCTGCAGTTTGGGGAGAGAAAAAGATGCTAATGAGTGAGGTGCATCTTCTGTGAAAGACTTGATTGTTGGCAGCTCAAAGCACTGCTAGGCAAGCTGGACTGCAGCAGTATGTTAGCTCTCGGGGTTTTGGTATCTCAGGGCAGAACAAGCCTTGGTGGCCAGTCCCTATCTCCCATCACCACGTACCCCTTGCTCTAGGGAGGAAGCAAATAGAGACCTTAGTGTTGAAGGCTCTGCCTTCTCCCTAATTTCCCTTCTACCATGGAAAATCAGCAGTGGGAAAAACCTCCTCCCAAGGAGAGGAAAGGGAAAATTAAGGACCAGTGAGAAGGATGCAAAATGAGATCTTGAGAGATCTCTCTTGAGCTGGATACATCTGCAAAATGGCTTCTGGGCAATGCTGCCACCAGAAGTGGGGAGGGAAAAAATCTAATTGGTATCAAAACCGATCATCTCAAGTAAAAGAGCTACTTTGTAAATTAAGTTTAGGAAAATTAGGTTGTGAAAGAAGAAATTAAGGATGCGTTTTTATAGTGTGTTCTGCTTTCTACTTGAGGTGGCTGAGAGTGGGAGGGAGTGTCAGGACAGCCAGACATCTTGTTAGGAAGTGAATTAATGACGTGAGTGTTTCTCTTCCTCTCTGGTGAAGAGGATTGCACGAACAATGCCAGACAGATAATCGGGAGAGCAGGGCACTGCAGCATCTCCCTGTGCAGCAGCAATGACTGATTTTGCCACTTCAGTCGAGAATTCAGCTTGGAATTTAGCTCTCAGCTCCTCCAGCAGATGAGGATGAGCACTGGTGGCAGGTGACCTGGAGGCTCAGGTCCTGGTAGAGAGGCTCTTTGTCAGATACTTTTCCCAGCTGGAAGCTTTCCCCATTTCTAAACCTGCCAGGCTTGCACTTCAGTTCCCTTCCTCCCAGGCCAGGTTAAATGCCTCCTGATCAGAGTAAGTGGGATTGATCCAGACCACACACACCTCCAGCTGCCACTGCCAGTCCCCCGCACTGTGCTGTTTTTTCCTTTCCTTTCCCCTGAAGCAGTCTTTCTGCTGTTGACTGGGCACAAAGACAGGCTCGTGCCCACCAGTATTTCACCACTGCCTGTGTACAGTGAGATCCGGACTGGGAGCATCACTGTGGGCTCACGGTGCCCTGAACCCACAAACACCAGGGTGCAGGCTGGCTGCGCGCTGCCTGTGGCTCACATCAGGACTAATCACTGTGACTTGTCTCTAGCCACTGATTTTTAGGGCAACCCAGAGCACCTGGCTGTAGTGATTGTCTTCTAAAAACATGCAAGAAGTGGCAGGGTTGTTACTTATTTTTTTAGAGGCAAAGTAGCTTGCCTGGCTAGCAGCTCAGGTACTGCTAATCTAGAGAGCTGGCATTCAGGTAACCCACCCAGGGCGTGGTGCAGGGACACGTACAAAGGCCTGGTCGATGTCCTTCCTGATATCCGCCACTATCTGGGCATTGTCACCACGAGCCAAGACTGCGTCCAGGGAATGCCGCTGGATGGGCTCCAGCAGGCGAGCGGGGTGCCCGAGCCGCAGGATGCGGGCTTTGTAGCCAGCCAGCCTTTCCACCAGATTATCCACAGCAACGTTGGAAGGGGCACAACACAGGACCTGCAAGGGGAGAAAGCAAGTGCTTGTTACTGCCAAGGGCAGCAAAACTCTGGAGCAAGGGTCTCGGCAGACAGCAGAGAGGGAGACCAATATGTATCTGTGGGGAATAAACCACTGACATCTCCACAGCCTCCAGACACCAAGGGCAGTTCTTCCCTTGCTCTGAAGCACTAGTGCAGGCTCTTCAACAAACATCAAACCTGAGCTCTGAAACTTCTATTTGCAGCTAATTTCAGCTGACAGGGGAAACTCCCTGGTCCTTGCAAGCCAGGCCAGACTCTGCAGTGTAGCCCGGCTGCTGCTGGATCTGCTCCAGCTGCCACGCAGCCCAGTGGGTGTGCAAAATAAACCAAGGTGGCCACTGTCGCTTCAGTCCTGCCACCAACACTCACCTTCAGGCCTTGCTGTGCAGCTTGCAGGATGATCTCTACCAGTGTTGTGGTCTTCCCTGTGCCAGGCGGCCCATGGATGATGGCAAGCTCCCTCTGTGCCAGCGAGAAGGAGATGGCTTCCCTCTGCGATGCATCCAGCGAGTCATTGTAAAGCTTTAGAGGCTCTGGGGAGACAGCAGGAGATTCACTTGGAGCTCAGCCCTAACTCGGGTGCTTGCTGAGGGGCACACATCCATGAATACAAATGAGAAGCTCTCAGTAGCTGGCCCAAATCAATTTGATAACAAGAATAACATTCTTGGGGAGAAAGGTATGCTGTGTGCCACCGAGGTGGCTGAAAGAGCCCAGACTGGTAAAAGTAAGGCTTGCTATGCTTTCAGAAAGAACAGGCTACTCATCCTGCATCCATGTCCCCCCTTCTCTCTCCCACCCTGCTATTTTGTGGAAGGACCAAGCATTCAGTGGTGATCACAACCAGTCTGTACTGGAACTTGTCAGCATTTAAAGAGGCATTTACTTGTTATAACATCCAACATGTAGGATCTCCTTGGTGTGGAGGGTGCTTGGAGTTTGGTTTTAAAGGTGAGCCAGCATATTTAGTAAGCCCTCAATAAAAAGAGGGGAGGAAGTAGTTGACCTTACGAACAAATTGTTAACAAACTCAGCACAGCACTACTGAAAAAGCAGCAGAAAACCTACAGTGTCTGTGAGCAGAAAAGAACAGTCCTGTATTGTCCAACAGTGACTGAAAGGGAAGGCAGGAAACAGATACAAGCTGGCATTATACAGGATGAAAACTAAAATTAGTTTGGACTTTAATGATCAGAAAGGAAAAAGGGAAAAGAATGTCAATCACATTACAAGAGAATCAGTTTCACTGCAGAAGACCAAATTCTCACAAGCTGCCTTTTACCTCCCAGATTTATCTCAGTCGAACCCATATTTATTCGCATCCCCCATAATGCTGCTGCTAATCTCCTTCTTCATTATGGAAGTTAATTACAGCAGAGCTGATGACTCATTACACTGAGGTTTACCGAAAATAATGCTCCTACAAAAGCTTACATAAGACCAACCTCCGGGCACCGTTCCCTTCTGGGCACTGTGTGTTGTATCACCATCTTTGCACTACGGGCTTGGTTAAAAGCGTGGAGGTTCCTTCTGGTTTCAGGCAGGTTAACTTGTGTGCAACTCCCCGTAGCCTCTGGCGCTGGCTTGTGAAGCAGCACAGCTAAATGAGGTGTCTGGGTTAAACAGCCCTTGCTAAAAAGGTGCTTGGTGAGAAGAGAGAAGCAGGGGTAATGGTACTTTTCCCTGCTAACCTGCTGCTTTATACCTCATTGTTGAGTCAGTGTGCTGATGACTAGGGGAAGACCAGGAAGTATCCCATGGGCTGGGGAAAAAGAAACAGCTCAAAAACTGAAAGGCATTTCCCACCATGAGGAACAGCCGGGACGTAGGAGTCATTGATATTTCCTTGCTCAAGGAATGAGATCAGAAACAGGCTTCTCCACATGCGTGCACACCCTCTTCCCTTTTATAGACAGGCTGCCAAAAGCTGCTGTGTGGGCAGGCTGGGAAATGTGCCTCTTCCCTGGGCTGGGCACATCGGTGGTGAGGAGGAGGGCAGAGCCTTCAAGGGGTGCTGTGGCTCGTCTAAATCCTCTGCCCACCAGCTGGGCTCTGAGTAGGCCCACCTGAAGCCATGCGGTTCATCCACTCACAGGGCTGGCCAGGAGCTCTTTATAAGCAATCAGTTCAGAGTCTGCACAGACACTCCCAGAAGATGCCGTTACCCAGCTCTAGCCCGATGGCATTGGCTCTGCGTTGCTGCCTCCTGCTCCACGCAAGGCTGTCCATCTCGGCCCCCGCAACGCAGACCACCGAGAGGGAGGATATAAATCTGCATCTGTCAGCCTGGCAGGGATGGGTCTTGCTGGTGCTCAGGTAATTTGGCCCTGATGCACAACTTCATTTAGGAGTGTAGCACTGGAAAAAAAAAATATGACCTTGGCTATCAAGGTTGGTCCTCCAACGTTTCCAGGAACCAAGGCACTCTTCTGCACAGTACCAGCAGCTCAGGTCAACCGGGCTGGAGGGTGATATTCAAGTCCACGAAAGGGGTCTTTGCACCAAAGATGGATGGGAACAGTCCCTCCAGGGAGGAAAAGCTCAAGTTCTGCAGAGCTGGAGGCCTCTCGCTTCTCAGCGTACCAAAGTATACTCCTCACCATCACTGTGCACAGGACCAAGAGCAAACCGGACCCCCTGACCAGCTCCTCTGCAGCACAACCCAACTGCAGCCACAGACTATTGGACAAAACCCAGGTGGGTAAGTAAGCCCGAAACAAGGAACTCTCCCTAGGAAGTATCTGGCAGCTGAGTTGTCGGGACTGTTTAGTTTTCCCCACAGATCTCCAGGGCCTCTTCATGGCCTCTGTGATGCCAAGAGGTATCACATGGCAGATGGAGGAGGAGCATTTAAGATTTTTGCAAGTGACTTGTCACATGTGCTGGGCACTGAGGAAGTTTAGCTAAAAATCCCTGGCGCTTCCCCAGTGCTCTGCCTGCTGGGTTGCCTTTTACTGGGGACACCCTGCCTTTTAACTAGGCTTTCTTTCTTCCTTCTTTCTCTTTCCAAATGTCTTTTTAGAGCAAGGCATACCCTTGTTTCTGAAGGAAAAGGGAACGTGTCCCTCCAGCAAGCAGAGCAATGCTGGCCTCTGCTGGCAAGCAGAGCCTCTCTACACATCCACACACTGTACGGGTGCAGGGGTCCCTGCTGTGAGCAGGGAAGGGATTCCTGTAGGAGACTCCTGGTGTGAAAGCTCTCAACACTTCTGGGCCGTGAGCGCTGGTTAAAGTGGGGGAGAGCCAAACAGAGCATTTTGTAATAGCTGGGTTTTGCTTCCCAGAAAGGCTGACAAGAGCAGAAACCCTGTTCAGTTCAGAGTTTGCCTTTTAGAAATCAGAAATTTTAGAAATTCTCAAAATTCTCCCATTTGATACCTTTCTAGGGGCAGAAATGCTCTGTGGTGGGCACCAGTCCTGCTCTTAGCTGCAGATTCCATCTACACACTGGTGACACCTTCATCTGCTCCTTTTGGCTGCTCCATAGGTTATTCTTCCCAGGGCCTGTCTAGTGTTTGCGTTATGCCAAGGATATTTATTCTGAGTTGCATTTTAAAGTGTTTTGGAAGGACTCAGGCTTTGACGTGCAGTGCTATGGGTAACACCTCAGCCTAGGCACGATCCCAGCGGCTCAGGAGGAGAGGAACAGCCCAGATCTGGGGCAAGACTTCAGCAAATACAATCTTTCGGACCACACAAGGGGTGTGGGCTTGAGAGTGCACTGACAACCATCTTACACAAGCCCACTCCCAAAAAATGTGCTCCAGGACACTGTTCCAGTGGGAGTCATGCCTACGCCCATTACTACTGGGAGGGATTCGTCCCCTGAGGAGTGAGCAGGATTTTCTTGACACTGTGGGAAACAGCGGTGTGCAAATCAGCACAGCAGCAACCCTGCCAGTCATCAGGAGCGGGGTTAAAGGGCACTGAATTGTCTCTGTCATTGTTACCCTTCTAGGCACACTGAGGTTTTTTTTTCTAGTAAGCCAATATCATGCACTGGTCAGACACCAGCACGCACTAACTACTTCAAAACAATGTTTCTATTGGCTTTATCAGACTTCCTGTCAACCTCATCAGTCAGCAATTGGGTTTAGGCACTCTCCTGGGATGGCACAAGCTTTACAGATCCTCCAGGCACAGCGTTTTCCAGCCTGCTCTCCCAAGACAACCCCAGCAGCTGCAATCCAGTCATGAGAGGATCACAACACAGCAAAAAAATCAGCAACTAAAGGCTACTTACCAGGCAGGCCACGAGGCTAACGTAACTCTGTCTGGGAATGCCCTACAGAGACCCCGAATAACCAGCCTGCTGGGAAACAGACGCTTTCCCTTTTCCCTCCAGCTTACAAGGCTCTGTGCCGGGACACAGCCACCAGCAGGAAGCACCAGCGCAGCAGAGAACGGCACCGAGGCTCCACTGGCTTTGCTGCCGGAAAGAACCGCACCTCCCATCTTTCAGCGGTACTGGTGAGCACTCTGCATTTCAGCTCTACACTGTGTGCTGCAGCCTGGGTACTCACAGCTTGCTTTCTCGAGGGCACGAAGCTCACACAGACCTGCTGTCCACCTGTTCAGTTCACACTCCTGTAACACTTCAACCTGCTGACCCATTTCTAACGGATTTCATACCAAGTCCCCACATCCTTTATGAAAATGCACAGTGGCATCAGAATCTACCTAAAATCCCCAAGCCTCCCATGCTTGAAAAATAAGGCTTCTAATTTTTTTTTTTCCCCGCACTGAAAAAAACCCTAGATTTAGGATTCTGCTGCTGCACAGATCACTTGCTGAAGCCTATTTTACCCTTGGGAGAACACCCTTGAACATCCAAGCATAGAGCTGGGTGCTTATGATTTCTACTGACCCTTCTACTTCTTGATCTTCTTGTAATTTGGTTCTTCCCTGCCGTTTGTACAGAAGACAGTGACAAATGCTCCCCCTCCAGGTATGGATCTTCTCTGCTCTGGGCCTTCCCCTTCCTGCACAAGTGCCAGGTGTTTATATGGTCTCGCTCCTACCTCCTGCTTTCTGGGCTTCTGAGGGGAGTGGAGCTTATATCCATCCTGGAATGGCATTAGTACAGATGTGTGTCTAGACAGCTGGTTTTGAGATGTACAGGAGTTATTAATTCTGAGGCTCCTGATGGGTTGGTTTGAAATCAGATAATGGATGGGATGAGACAGCTACAGGAAAGCACCTCCCTAAGAAACCGGGCTGAAAGATGCTTGGTCACAACAGCAGATGCTGTGTCATGGAGGAGAGGCAGCCTGAAATGCTGCCATGTTTTTCTATCCCTCCATGTCAGAGCACGCACGTAGGAAACACTCCCTGCCTTCTGCAGAAAGTCCACAGACCTGTGAGTTTCTATACCATTCGCAGAGACACATCGCTGTGTCCTGAGGTGTATGGGACACTGGGGGAACTGCATGTGCCACCGTATAAGCGACAGGATTTATCCAGCTGGCTGCTGAGTGCCCTCCCCTCCAACTCGGTGGAGGCTGGCAGTTCAAGGCACTTTGCAGGACCTATTGAAAGTCAAAGTCATTATTATTTAATTCCTGGCTAGTGTAACATCTTCTACCTGGGGAGAAAGGAGCTATAAACTGAGAAGGTCAATGGAAGACCTTTCCCCTGCCAGAGCATTTTGCTGCTCTCAGGTGATACGCTGCCTCCTCATGTTGCATCTCCTCTGTTTGTTGTGGCTGAATGTTTCCATCAACCAATATTTTCGGTGCTGGGGAGAGGTAAAATCAATCTCTGTGCTTAGCTTGGCACATCTGAGCAATTTGGGGAAAAGGAACTTTCTTCATTAGGGGGGCAGTTCTGCTACCACCAGGGAAAAAGCAGAGTTGAAGCGGCTAAGAAAGTTAGCTCATTAAAACTTAATTCTTTCATCTAATATTGAAAACCTGAGTACAACAAGGTCTCCAGGTAGCCAAAAGGCTAAGAGGTTTGACTCGTGCTAAGCTCAGCGCTTAGAGCTATGGAGATATGACTCACACTAACAGTACTTCTTCATCCTTGGTATCTCGCACCAGAAACCTAGCCAGAAGGTGTACTGCGGGGGAACGGGAGCGTGCACGTGGAAGGCAAACCGCTGAGTACAACCCAACACAGAAATCAAACAGAAGAGCTGCAACAGCAAGCTCAGAGTGCAAGGAGCTGTGGTGGTGAGGAAACCGAGGAGAACCCTGGCCGGCAAGGAAGCAGACAGGGATGGATGGTGTCACCCACAGCACGCGACAAGCTGCTGAGTGGTGAGAGACCCGAGCTCTCCACGTGGCTTAGATACAGACTTGCCCAAGTTTTGCAGCCCAGATGATATTTCCCTTCTGTCAGGAGACAACACTAATTAGCAGTTGCTGAGCACTTGGATATTCTGATGATCAGAGGCTTTAGTTTCTCTGAAAGGGCAAGCTGTGTAATTTCATCTTTCACTTTTTCCAAAGACTCACATAAAAAAAAAAAGAGCTGAGTAAAAGCTTATATGCAATTTTCTGTCAGCGGCTGGTAAAACAAAGTTGTGAAGTATTTGATGAAACCAAAGCAGCCTGCGCAAACCAACTTGACTGAACACAAGCAGAAGGCTCTAAAAATAAAAATACAAGTGTTCCCATGCTGTTTCAAACTGCTGTAGTTCTGCAGTCACTTAATTCCCCTGAAGGCAGTTATTGGATTTTCAATATAGAAGCAGCACTGGCAGTTTCTGATCTCTGAAGTTTATGGATGGGATTGCGGCAGGAAGCAAATAAGAAATGCCTCATAAACTAAATTCAGATTTATTAATGTGTGCAAAAAATCCCCTCATTGCAAATCCTCCCGGTTTCACGCCGGAATTCAGCTTTACTTGGTACACTCTGAGAAGAGTGAGTATTAGCTAGCTGAATGCTCTCTTCCAGCGATTACAGGGGTCTTTACATGAGCAAAGTGCCTCCAGTGACCCATAAACCAGTATGAAAAGTAAGTGTTCAATGCTGCCCGTTGCAGTACCACTTATTGCTCATGTTCAATACTCAGGTGTTTCCTGGAGCAAAGCAAAAGGCGGGTTTGGTGTGGACAAAAACTTCACAAAGATTAGAGTTACTTGTTCCCGTGGGCAATTTCCAACAACGGGCCTTGAAGCCAGAGACTACAAGCACCCTTCTCAGCTGGTCAGCCCCAGAGACAGGACTTGGAGGCCTGGAAGCGGAGTAACAGCCCGCACAGCCATCGCTTAGGGCTCTGGCCTCCATCAGATATGACCTCTGAGGAGGTGAGCATCCTCCTAACTGGGCAGGGACAGAGCGCAGAGCCCTCATCCTGTGGGTAGGGAACTACAGGCTTCACTGATTGCTCTGGAGAGTGAGGATTTCTCCCCACCCTTCCGCACAATAACTTCCCATCTGTTTGCTTAAAACCTGCTTGAAAGCAGCAATGTCATCCACTCTCACCAGTCCATCCAAAGGAGCTCTCCACCTGTGTAACTCCCAGCTTCACATGCTAAGGCACGCTAAAGCCAGTGGCACTCTCGGGGTGTGTGCTCGGCTGTGAAGGTTCAGGGGCTCTGACCCTAAATGAGAGCACTTCTCTAGAAAGATCAGTCCAGCACCTGCCACCAGTCATAAAGTGTCATAAAGAAGCATCCTTACTTGTTTCACTGAACGTGCTTGGGTCAGAAGAGAAGAAGAGGACGTTGATCAGCTCAGAGGCTGGACCGCTGTGATACTGCTGGAGTGCATTCAAAGCTCTATCAAAGAAGGAAAAAGCCAGGTTACGAGCACAGCATGAACTCCTTCAGAGATCCCTACGCACCTCGGGGCCCAGGACAGAAGGCTGTGGGCAGATTCAACTCTGCCAAAGCTGGAAAATGTCACTCCACAACAGACTAATCCCAGCTCATTGCTGCATCCCCCAGCTATCTTGCACACATCTGTTATGCTGGGCAGGCCTCCACTTTCTGCTGTTACTCCAGTTTGATGCAGGCAGGCTGTCTGCCGAGCCTTTTCAGCACATTAATTCAGCGAATCATAGAATGGTTAGGGTTGGAAGGGACCTTCAAAGGTCATCTAGTCCAACCCCCCTGCAAGGAGCAGGGACATCCCTGACTAGGTCAGGTTGCTCAGAGCCTCATCCAGCCTGGCCTTGAAGGTTTCCAGAGATGGGGCCTCCACCACCTTTCTGGGCAACCTGTTCCAGTGTTGTATAACTCGCATCGTAAAAAATTTTTTCCTAATTTCTAATCTAAATCTACCCCCCTCTATTTTGAAACCATTACCTCTCGTCCTATCGCAACAGGCCCTACTAAACAGCTTTTCCCCATCTTTCTTGTAGGCCCCCTTGAGGTACTGGAAGACCGCTATCAGGTCTCCCTGGAGCCTCCTCTTCTCCAGGCTGAACAGCCCCAACTCTCTCAGCCTGTCAAAGAGCCACTCGCTTCTCCTGCCAGGGTGGAAAAGGCTCTACGCAAATCGGGTGAGTACCAGAGGTGATACAACACGGGACCAAAATACATAGCTGAGTGTGGGATGAGGGGTGGGAGAAGAAGAGGGAAGAGCAGGACCACACAGCCCGCAGGTAGAGAAATTTAGGCAGCTGTGACACTGTAGTGTAAGATATCCCACTGAGTTATCTCAGTATGGGTCCCCTCAGTAGTGAGCAGAAAAAGAAAGGCACAGCCAAAGTTGATATCTCCCTTAAGCCAGCTGCTGTAAGAGTAAGAGGAAAGGAGAGAAACCAGGCCAAGTGAAGTGAACTGAGATCTGTCTCAGAAGAGCTTTTCCAGCATCAACTTGGCAATTTTCAATTGGCTTTGCACTCTGAGCAGAGCGACTGTGGGTGAGCTGCAGCCCTGTGGCCCTTACTTTTTCAGCCTGTTGTAGGTGACATCGTTAGCTAACTTCAGCAGGCGGTACGGGCCCTCTCGGTCCAAGCTCAGCAAGCCGTCTCGCGACTCCTCAAAGGCGACAGTCACCGCTTTGGAGGTGACGCGAGTTACGATGCCGGTGGAGAGCGGATCAGCCTGGCCAGCGGAATCGTAAAGGCCCACAATGTCCCCTGCAAAGACAAGTTTGAAGAGAGAGCGTGAAGTGAGGCTAACATTTTGAAAACAAGCTGTTTCAGGGAGACCAGCAACCAAGCACAGCGGGACTGCCTACCGACCTCTCTGAACTCTCAGACAAATCATTTCACATCCAGTTTATTTTTAATAATAGCCAAGGACTCTGTGTGACAACATGTGCCTCCCAGACAACTGCTATATGCCAGTCAGCAGAACTAAAAAAAAAACCTGAGATTTTTAAGGACTTGCTACAGCTTTTCACAGTCTCTGTGAGATGACAAAAGAGAGTCCCGTAACAGTGAAATGGAGATTCCGAGCAGCATGTTTGACTAAGTTTGTAACTTAGCCAGGGCTCGCGTTCGTTGAGGGTTAAATTTCAGATTTACAAACTATGGGAAGCGTTCCTCCATAAGGTCCATCAGCGCTTACGTTGAAATGCTTGTGTCCCAGAGCAACTTACTGCTACGGCAATGCTATTTCTCTTTGAAGAGCGCTAGCAGACGCTTTCAAGGGTGAGACCCCAATCTGCAATGAGTCATTTTAACTTCAAAGGTCAGAACCTTTGGCTTATACAAAGAATGCCACGAAATCTTTAACAACAAGAGACCAAGGCTTTGTTTTTATGGATTCAGAAGGAGGAGAGCCAGCTCTTTAATCACCGGCGCTATTTCCTGGTGCGACATACACGTCTGTAACAAGTCGAGGGAAAGAGAGGTTGTTTTTCTCTAGATTCATCCTGTAGCCATAATATTGTCTCCCTTCCTTTTTTTGCATCAATTGCTCAGTCTTTACAAGTGTCACATGAGAAAGATGTTAGGAAGAAGACATTTGCCATCTCTTACTCTGCCTACTGTGCACCACCAGGAATACCGCTTACCAGGCCCAAAGCTGTTATAGGGCAGCTCGGCGTCTGAATCGTATTTCCTAGGCTGAAACGTCACGAGGAGCCGTCCGTAGAGGCCGGTTCTCTGGCTGGCAGCTTGGAGTTTCAGCAAGCAGACCCCTCTGCGCTGCAGTTCCTTCAGGGAGAGGCTTTCCTGCCATGCCCTGGAAACCACACACAGGCGTGAAAACCATTTGCTGGGCTGGAGCTGAGACTCAAAGCTTCAGGTGACAAAACAGAAAAAGACAGGGGGGAGGGGGTGGAGAAGGATGATGGTTTCCTGGGGACTGGTCTGTAGGGAGCTGGTGTCCTTCAGGCAGCCGTGGGATGGCCTTGTCCTCCCTCCTGGCACCCTCTGTCCTCGGGGCCGGGTGAGGCCAGTCCTTACCGGCACCAGAGCTGGGGGTGCCTGCACCTCGGACGTGGCCCCATGCAGCCTGGGGGGGGGCTGGCGATACCCCCACCCTCCCCGGCACCGCGAATCCCTGTGGGTCGGGGGACTGGGATTCAGCTCGAGGGGTCTGGGGGAGGAGAGGGGGAGCCCCAGGGTGCTGCTGACGTGTGCTTGGATCCTACAGGTGACAGCAAGGCCGAAAGAGGGACCTACAGGGGCGAGTCCCGCAGGGGAGAGCCGGCCCTGCAAGGGCGCGGTTCCCGTCGGGGTGTGCTGGTTCCCGTCGGGGTGTGCTGGTTCCCGTCGGGGTGTGCTGGTTCCCGTCGGGGTGTGCTGGTTACACAGGAGCGAGAGCAGCAGCGGTTGCTGTAGGTGCCGGCAGGCCCTACCGGGGTGAGCCCGGCTGCCTTTCCCGCAGGCGACGGGCCCCGCGGGGGGCCGGGGCTGCCCTAGGTGACCGCGGGCTCCCCGAGGCCCGGCCCGCACGGTCCCCCGGCCGGTACCTGCTCTCGGCGAGCTCGGCCTCCCGCTCCTCCCGCAGCAGCTCCAGCTGCCGCCCCGCCGCCGCTGCCGCCATGGCCCCGCCGGGCACTTCCGCTTCCGGGGCGCGGGTCGGGGTCACCGCCATGGCGGCAGCGGCGGGGCTGCGGCGGCGGGCGGCAGGTGAGACGGGACGGGACGGGACGGGACGGGGGGCTCCCGAGCCCCCTCTGGCCGCAGGAGGGAGGCGGCGGGGCAGGGTCTCACCGCCCGCGGGCCCAGGCGTGGGGAGGGCTGGTGGCTGGCCGGGGTGGGGCGGCCCTGCCCCGCCTCGGGCCGGGCTCGCTGGGCCGTAGCAGACCCTGCCGCCCTCGGCCGGGGGGCGCGGGGGGATGCTCCTGTGCGCGACCTGCCCTTTAGTTACGCAAACTGTGCCAGAAATCGTGTTCGTCCCGGAGATAAGGCAGGGATAAATCCCTGAGCACGCGTTCGTAGGCCTTCGTCTCTTTCTGCTCGTTAACAGCGTGTGGGCCCGGCTCCTTCCCAAAACCCTGAAGGTACACTCAAAGCGTACTTTAAGTTGTAGTAAACCACTCATTATTTGAATGTTTGTGTACTGGAGTGGTAACACAGCTTCACTGTTTCGGCGAGCATCAGCCTGTGTATGAGTTGCTCTGAAAAGCATGGATGCCTTTTTCCAATTCCATTGCTGTTGCTGGTTTAGCTGCAGAGCTGCTCCGCTGCTCTTGCCTGGGAGGAAGAGGCACATTTGGGACGGTGAAAACCCAGGCACGGGAGTGTTAACACCAAATCTGCTGAGCCTGCCCCGCGCTTCCAGTTCAGTGTGTCCCGGCATTGTGGTGCCTGCTGGGGAGCTACAGGGCCGGTTACTGGCAGCGTGCCTGCCTTCCTTCTCTCTTTTTGGAGCAGTAGAAACTTTGTAAGGCTTGCTAGGACTTGCTGAGAATCCCCTGGGAAATGCCATGTGGTAGCTCTGCTCCCCTCTTCAGAGGGCCCAGAGGGCTGGGAAGGGTCCTGGCAGCATCACTGAGTGCTCAGAACAAGGAGAGTGCACCGCAGTGTTCCTCACGCCACCCGTTCCTCCCCTTTGCCTTTTGGTCCCGTTGCTTTCCGAAGGAGATGGGATGCTCTGGGTGTATCCGTATTCAGTTGTTGTGTCTAGCTGGCAGGGTCACTGGGAACAAGCGTGTTTGCCATGAGAGGCCTTTCCCCTGCTCTCCTGCAGTGCTGCACGCGGCTGCTGGGGCCTTTCTCTTAGCGTGTGTCTTGTCTTGCTTCCCCCTCTAGCTTTGCCCGTCGTGGTAAAACTGAACGAAGGTTTTACAGGCAGAGAAATGGTACCACGGAGCTGGCAGCGCTGTGACACTTCAGCATCGCTGTACTGCTGCCTTACCAGGGACTAAAAACCCAGCAGTCGCTGCTTACTTTTAATTCTTTTTCCCCTCTCTCCCTTTTAGCCTTCTTGCTTTCATCTGCGGTTCGGCACCAGAGTTCCCAGAGCACGTCGCTGCAGCAAGGGTAATGTTAAATGACTTTCTGCTTTGCTTTTTGTCTCTTGAAATGCTGGGGGTGGGGAGGGCAGCTTGGTTTTCCTTTGGGAAGGAGCCTTGTCTGGCACTTCCCAGTAAGTTTTGCACTCTGCCTACCTTCACCTTTGCCAGAAGGGTGCTTCTGTTGGTTTGTGAAATGAAGCAGCTAGAGACATAATTAGATCCTCCACTGAGAAAAGGGCCTCAGCTGCCACTCGTCTCTTCAGTACAGGCAGTCTGCTCCTCAGGCCAGGTTCACTCCTGCCTGGAGTCTCTGATTCCTGGTAAATTCTGAGCTTGCACTGCAGCCTTCAGAAAATGTGATGAACTGCCCAAGCGCTGCGGGATGCCAAGCCGGGAAACGTCAGGCTTCATTTGTCCGGGCACTTTGAGAGCTGCTCGTCTGTGTCTTTACTTCATTTCCTCTGCTGGGATCTCGCGCAGAGGTACTTGGGCAGAGCTGCGGGCGCTGCTGCTGCTGGCTCTAACCGGGAGGGGACACTGCAGAGACAGAGAACTCCTGTGAGCAGCATCGGGGAGAAGCGGCCAGGTTTGCTCCTTCCCTCTGCGCTGCTGAAGGGTGCGGGAGGGTGGCTGCTTCCCGTGGGTCCTCGAGCGCGTGGGAGCGCAGTGTGGATCTCTGCCTCTGTGACAGCGCCCAGCGTTATTGCTGAGCCCTGCAACAGACCCTCGAGGCCTCGGTGCTCGTGGCTGTACGCGTGCTCGCAAGGGCTTTGAGTCTGTGAAATTAAAGCCCTTCGGGAGGCATTGCTGGGTGTTAGAGCGAACCGATCAAACACAACTGCTGCTGTGTCAGTTTTGCCTTCTTTCACCAGCATCTGATGTGTTTTCCTGAATGTGTTATGCAGTTTGTACATGCTGTGTTATTTACAGAAATTGTGGATCTCAGCGCACGGGAAATTCTGAACTTCCCTTTTGTGACGGAGACAGTATTTACGCAGCAGCACCTTTCTCTTCAAATTTCAGAAGCCAGTACCTTTCTGGTCATCTCATTGAGATGCAGGGTGAATCTCCTTCCTCTTTAAATCTAAGATTGTCTCTGTGGTTTTGTAGATTCCTGCTTAATAAGGAACTATAATCTGTTGCCTTTGGTCATGTGTGTGTCTGAGTGAAGGCTTTTGGCAGCTCTCGGGATAATCCTTGAATGCCGCAGGAGGGGCTTGTGCCCCCTTTCCCTGCCCCTGGAGCGCGTACTGATGAAAGCACTGCCTGTGCAAAGCGCTGTCCCTGGTTGGAGCGGTGCTTTTCTCCCCAGTTCTTTGGTTACAAATCAATAGTTTTTGTCACTGGCTCTTGTGCAGAGGTGTGCACAGCTGCCTCCAGTCCTCCGTGTTGCTGCTCCTTGTCCCAGAGATCTGGAAAAGCAGCTAATTATGAGCAAGTGCCATTTGCATGTTTTCTGCTGGACCTCACACTGTGAGCTTCGCGTAGTGTTTCATTTTTGAATTAACACCCTGCGGCACGTTTGAGCAGGGTTAATTGTTGTTCAGCTCTGATGTTTTAAACGGAGTTCTTGCGATTTAGTGCTGCGTGTGCCGCTGTCGAGAAAGGCAGCGTGTGCATGCCAATACCAGCGGTACTGACTGTGCAGGGCTCGAGGCTATCAGGAATTAGCTCTGTTGGGAGGCGGGGTGGTAATCTTGAGAAAAGCAGAAGGAATCCACCATGGCAGCTAATGAGCACACGTTGCTGGCTGCTAGCTGCAGCGCCCCTGGCAAGTGTCAGACTTCTGTTCTGTGTCAGTGCCGTAGCCCGCTTGCCCTAGGGCTGCCGGTTTGTTCACCAGGCTGAAGGAGTGACGCGCCGTGCCAGCCGCGCACCGTTTTCAGTATGACAGACGGCGGTATCGACGTAGAGAAAGTAGAGCAGGCTTCAGGTAGGATGTCTTCTGCGCAGAATTTGTCATTCAGGCGCCGGTGCGGTTTGAGCTGTGGTCGCTCTTGCGATTGTATCGGTGCTGAATGGTCCTAAACGGACGCGTCTGCGATGGTCAGGAGTCCCCCACGCTGGTCACCGGGAAGGTCTGCGATGTCTTGAACTGGAGCGGCTCTTGTCTCAGTGGCACAGTTGCAGAGCGTTTGAAAAGATCCATTACTAAAACAATTCTCTATCAGCAGTGAAAGCTACCCTTTCAAAAAGAATAAGGATTTAATTTGCACCTTTTAGCAAAATATGTCAGTGCTCGTTTCGTTAGTGAAGTCGTCGTGAGGAACGATGCTTGTGCTTGGCGGGATGGATGTGGGACAGCACAGGTTCCCGCTCCCTTCCTCGGCCTGAGCCAGGGTGGGCGCGGGGCTGAGAAGTCTGGTTAGGTGCCCCTGCTAGCCTGTCCCCAGGGTGGCGGGGTGATCCCAGACGGGTGTGGAACGGCAGGGAAGAGGCTTCTGGGCTAAACGTGGCGTGAATGCTGAAAGCACTGGGGGTGGGAGAAACCATTATTGCCATTCAGGGAGTGCAGCTGTAAGTGACAAAGGGAAGAGCAGCCTCCTAACTCTCCTGTAAAGAACCCAGCTGTGGTCTTAAGGCCCTCTCTGAGCTATCTATTGAACGGAGAAGAGCTTCACAAAATAGAGGAAAAAAGGATGCCTGTGTGTCATTCATGTGTAGCGCTCAAGGCTGGTTTAGGAACGCTCATTAGCCCTTCTTCCCCGTCAAAGGCACGTTGCCTCCTCCCCACCGCCGGGTAACTCCGGGGCTTTGTACTTGGTGCTGAAGGGGGTTGAGGAGCGTTAACGCCTTCAGTGCTCAGCGTGGAGGTAACTTTATCTATACAAGACCTTTTATTTAAAACTCAGGTGTGAGCAAGGCTTTAGGTCTACTTCCATTGTAGTCGGGGACAAAATTCCTGTCTGGAAAAACAAGGTGGTGGAAAGTCACCGGTGGTCACTGAGCTTGAGCACCACTAGCACGTCCAGCTGCAGGTCGCGACACCGGGAGCAGGGGGTAACCTGGCCCGGGTGCGTTTTCAGTTAATTTTCAAACTGTTTCTTCTGCACTCTTCCTTTGTTCCCCACTATTTTAAATGGCATTCTAATGTGGGGATTTAAAAAAGGAGAATTTTATGATAGGACGGGAGTAAAGCAAACCAAGCCCTGAGGCGTTTTCCCCTTTTCCTCAGAGTTCGCTGCGGGTCACGGTGGGCCCGGGGGTCGTTAAGCCGTGGGAGCAGCGGCTGTTCGGCAGAGCCTTCGCAGGTTGAGCTCCGAAATGAGACCAGGTGTTTTGTGCGTGTTTCTGAGCAGCCTTCTGGTACGGGCTGCAGCCTCAGCACTGTTGCAGCGTTTCTTGTCCTACTGGAGTGCTTTCACCAGGCGCTGGGAGGAAGGTCTGGGGACTCGGCTGCGTCCGGTGTCCTCCGTTAGATGAAGTCCTAGGGAGGGAACACGGCTTTTGCCTTGCCTGCCACCCTCTGTCTGTGGCACTTGAAACCGGAGTGGAGAACCTCTCCTTGCTGGTGAGCTGCCACGAAGTGAAGTGTGAAGTGTGATGTGTGGGGAGCGGCCCTCTGGCCCGCGTGGGCTTTGGGTCGAGTTTGTCGTACTGACAGATCATTGTCTCCTGTGCAGCTTCTGCTCCCCCGCTTCCTACTCCATCTCCAGCTTCTTTTACCTTTTCTCCTCTCATCACGTTTTGCATCTCTTGACTATATCTGTTTGCTGCAAGTGAAGCTTACCTTATCGTTCACAGACTCGTTGCCAGAACATCGCTGACGTCACCCCCGTGGCCTGAGGTGAAACTTCCGGATCCAGTAGAAGAGGCGAAGTACCATGCAGGTAAAAGTCTCAGGTCTCCAAGTGAAGGCTAGCACCCCGGTATGGCCACTGGTGGCCTGATTGGGCATAAATAAGTGACTTCAATGATTAGAGCTAGTTTTTGTCTCATTTCTGGTGTGTTAGTGTCGCTGGGCTTGTGCTGCAGCTGCTGGTATTGGAGGTTTGGGTAGAATGTGAGCTCTCCTTAGTTTCTGACAGCTTGTAACGCTCCCAGAAGAATCTTATCTGATGTGATGTGTTGCTTTCTAAAGTGTGAAGCAAGCCTTTTAGACAGGAGAAAACGATTATTTTCCTTTTAATGGATAAATCAAAAAGCTAAGCCAGCGTAAGCAGTTGGGTGGTGGGCACACCAGACAGCTGGTGTATGTTTGTGCATAAACCAGAACCCTGGAGCCAGCGTAAGCAGGTGGATGGCGGGCACATGATGGAGCTGCAGAGGTGTGAGATAAGGCACTGAGCAGCTGGGGAGTGACAGAATTTAGTGAATGCGTTCTTGTCCCCGCGTGCAGTCAGGACTGTTGAACGCAGCCGGCGTTCCTTGTGAAAGGAGCATGTGGGCCGTACACAGTCAGCCTCGCAAGTCACGAGCGAAGCGCCCGTAGCTGTTCAGCCACCATCCTCATTGCTTCGCCTTGCTAGAATGTGTCGGTCTTCCCCGTGTGAGCAGACGCAGGGTCCCCTGCGGTGGGGATGTGAAAATTGAATACAGAGGAGGCATGTGTGTCTAGCCCCGTGTCGCCCAGGCGGGGCTGTTGTCATCCTGCCACGCTGGGGTGGCAGCGGGGAAGCCAGCGCGCGTACAAGGTGTTTTTCGGAGCCGGGCGGTAACGAGCCCCAGCGGGTGCATCTCTCTCCCGGTTCCTGTGGTGGCGGCGGTCAGCGGTTGTGTGCTTCATGCGGGCGTGAGCCCCTGTGTTTGGTAACGGGCAGTCCTGTCTCGTGGTGCTAGCCTCCAGTACATCTGCGAAAGGCACCTGGCTTCTCTGCTTTAGGTGGCAGAAACCCGGGAAGTAAGGGCGAGTTCTTTGACACGCAGAGAGCAAGAGCAGACAAGCGAGGCTGTCCCCCTGTTTTGCAGACAGTCTCCCACCATCTGGCCGAAGTGTGTTAATAACTGTGCGAGCGGTGTGGTCTGAAGAGAGCCTTCTGCTCCAGGTCTCCTCTCTGGCTGTTGTTCATCCTGCTTTTATCTGCTTTGCGCTCCCGGGATTGTTCAAGTGACAGCTGAGTGTTCTGTCCCTGAGCGCGGTTTGACCCAGTAGTGAACCGCAAACTGCTCCGTTTGATTTGCTGGAGCCCTGTGGTGAGCAGGGTCCCGTGGTCCCCTCCTTGATTCACGTGGGATCCTCGGGGCCGCAGTGATTTCTGCGCCTCGTAACCCCCTACTGTTTATGAGCTTGCATCGTTATCTCCTGGCTGTGCTTATCCGCAGCAAACAGCAGCGAGAGCATTTGAATTCTGCCTTGTATTTTCCTGCTGGCTATGGAAACAGCCGGGGATATTTTAGGAAGGGTCGCTCCCTGTGGTGCCGAGATAAAAGCCGTACTAACAGTTAGATGGTAACATCGCTTGATGTTTCCTGTCACTAGAGATGTTTGGAAGAGTTACCAACAACTTCAGAGCCCAAATATGGTGAAAAAATATACCTTTTTTGGTTACAAAAAGATGAGAAAGCCCTGTGGGGGTGGGTGGAAAGTTGAAATTTGACAAGGAAATAACCATTGTTAGAGCATGACTTTTTTAAATTGTAGGCCAGCATTTTGAAATCTTGGTTTTGAATGTTGACCACAGGGCAACTGATACACGTAGATCAGAAGTCTGGAGCTGGAAGAAATTTCTTGTACCCTTTGTACGGTTGAGGGCATAACAAAGAAAAGGGGGTTGTGCTTTTTCTCTGGACTTTTTGTAGTGGACCACTGTGAATCAGAGGAAGGAGCACACAGTGGATTTTTCTTCTGGGACAGCAATTCCAGCAATACAGAAGCTAAACTCTTGGTCATAGTGGGAGCTGCAGCAGCTACTGCCTTGCACAGCTTCTGTTCTTACCTCTGCCTTTAAGAGTTTGTGTCTGCTGGGTTGGAACTTGGATGCTTTCAGAGTGTTCCTGTAAGGGCTGAGTTGGTTTGACTGGCTGCTGAATTCTTGCTGGTCCCCAATGGATGTTGTTTTGTTTACATTCCAAGAAAAAATGATTCAGCCACTTTTGAGGACAATGAAGAAAATCTATTTTTCCAGTTACAGCAAAGTTACTCTTTTTCGGGACAGCTCAAGGGGTGGGAAGCTGCTGCTTGGCAGTGGAATGGCACTCCCTAAGCAGTACCTTTTGAGGTTCCCATAAAAATTGGTTTTGGCTTCACTGCTCAGGAAGCTGATCACAGAAAACTGAGTTTGTTGATGTCCAGGACCTCGTCCCTGGGATTTGTAGTGCTCCTGGCACCTGGAAAAGAGCGAGGGAAAGGTCTCTCTTGTTTTTGCTGCAGGCACAAGTTCTCAGGCCAGGCTTTGTTAGTGTGGTGGAGCCCTTTTTCCTACGTGCTTTCCCAAACTCTTCCTGATGTTCCTGCGTGCCTTACGCAGCAATCGGAGTCCTGCGCCTCCTGTCTGTTACTTGGAGATTGAGGGGAGCTCCCTTCCAAACGTAGGATGCATGGACAAGTGCTCTTTTCTGGAACGCTTGTATCTGAACACAGTGCGTTTTAAGATTCCTAAGAACTAGGCTGAGAAGTCAGCACTCTTAGATTAGCTGCACAGTGTGTGTATTAGGGGTTTGCTTATGCGTGGGGTTGCCAGCAACTCAAACACAAACAGGTCATTAGGTTTACGGAAGGGAGGCTCACACCCGTAGGAAACAACATTGCTGTTGATCTTTCCTTAGAGATTCCCAGAAGACAGAGTTTTGGTGGGAGAGCGGCGCGGCTGAGTGCGTTTTGAACAGCTCTTCGCACCTTGCTGGGTTTGCTGCGCTGATTCCTTCCCCACTGTTTGCCCACAGAAGTCGTACAAAAGGTGAACAAGATGATCGCAACGGGGCAGTACGGAAGGCTCTTCGCTGTGGTCCACTTCGCCAGCAAGCAGTGGAAAATAACCAGTGAAGACTTGATTATGATGGACAACGTTCTGGAGGCTGAATGCGGAGACCGAATCCGGATGGAAAAGGTGACGTGCCGTGCTTCCACAGTGCCTGTGATGCCGTGCTGTGTATGAGACCAGAGCAAATTGCCTGCGAACATTCCCTGAGGCAAAACCCATAACTGGTTTTTAAAAGCACGTCCTGAAGAGCTCCTGTCGGATCTCCTGCTATGTGCTTGGCCTTGGTTTCCTTCCAATTTCAGTTAGTCTGTTAGTGGTAATATTATTGTGATTTCAGTGGAACAGGGTTGGAATGAGTCGTGCCAGACTGTTAGGAGACAGATTTTTGTTGCACTAACTTCATCCAAAAAAAGAAAGTTACAGTTGTTGCTTCTCGAGACGGCAGCTAAAGCCTGTGTTTACCTTGAGACTCCAACACCCAAAATACTTGCAGTTCTCCCAGAGGGACTGTCGCTGCTCAGAGCTTTGCAAGATCCTTATCGCACGCTGCGCTGGGTGGAGGAGAGGGGTGGTACACGGAGGGGAGAACTGCCAAGCTGTGATTCAATATCGTTATCCTCAGCCTTGCCTAACCAGCAGGAACCTGCAGAGGCTCATTAATGCGAAGCGTAAATGAAAGATTGTGAAGTGAGATTTTCTTGGCTCAATCTTGACGTCGGTTGTTAGAGCCAAGCAAGCAGTTAAGCAGAGCCGGGCACTTTTTCTACTCCTCCATTGCTTTGCAGCCCAGTTTTGAGGCAGCTTTTTGGGCACGCCTTCAGCTGTGTCCTGCGTCCTTGTATACAACAGAGACGAGCGATTTGCGTGGAGCAGCCAGCTAGGAATGCAAAGGTCTGGATGGGAGTGAAAAAGGCAAAAAACTTGCCTAACCACCATAACCCTTTGGGGATTTCACTGGCACGTATCTGTAAAACAAAAGTCAGAACATTTCATGACCCTTTATGTGGGGCTTTGAACTGCTGCCGTACAGTCAGTGTGGGGAAGGGGGCGGTCTGTAGGAAACGCTGCCTCTCTTCACCACAGCCTCTCTGTTATCCTGCCGGCCCTTCAGGTAGGCAGGCGCTTGAAAGGCCCTGAAGCAAAGGGACCGGTCCCTGGGGCGGGGAATGCCCCCGGGTGTCCATTTCTGTATGGCCCATCTTGCGGCCTCACGCAGGAGAAGGAGGAAAGTGTTCCTCTCCTAGGATGTGTAGCAGTTGCCATAAAAATCCAATGATTTTAGGAGCTGCCATTCATTCAGATCCCCCACAAGATGTGTTATTCTTCTTCCCTGTATTGCTTTTCGTATCTTTTACAACTGTTGGTGAGCCAGAACAGAAAGGTTCAGTGTGTTCTGACCAACATGAAAGATTCTTCTGAAGTATGTTTCAGGAGGAGAAGCTGTCCTGGAAGACTGTCTGTTTAAGGAATCTGTTTCTTGCCTGTTAGCTCCCTTTCTCCACCAGTAACAGTGTCAGGTTTGAAATGTGTAAACACGTATTTTTAAGCAGTTTGACTCTTTTTATGGGAACTGTAGAATTCAGAAGATAGTGTTTCCGTTTCTGGTGCGACAATGGTGATGTATGCCTGGTTTATTTTCCATAGGTTTTGCTGGTTGGTGCTGACGACTTCACGCTTATTGGAAGGCCGCTCCTGGGGTAAGATGTCTCATACACGAATTATCTTCAAGCTAATTCTTGTATTTAATTGCAGCTTCAGTGCTCCTGGAGTCCCTGACACTGAAGGGACTCCTGGATTTATCAGCACTAGCTTTTTTCCCAGCCCGGAGGCTTTTGAAAGAGTGGCCAATTAAAGCAGCTCGTCAGCCTCTGCTGACTCTAACCCTTGCCATGGTGCCAGCAGCACCCATTTCTAGGGTAGCCGTAGGGTACTCAGCTCTGTTGGGCTGGATCTTTTTCTCATGCCATAAGCCTTTTGCAAAGTAGTAGTAAATCTTGCTCTTCAACATCTTTACTCCCTTACCCTAGTTTCAGTGATAGTCATCTTGGAATAGCCCAGAAACCCTTTCCCATCCCTTGATCCCTTAATTTGACTTGGTTTATTTAACCCATTTCCTCTTGCCAGTGTCTTAACCCAGCAGGCCTTAAGCTTCATTTTAGAGTTGCTAATTTTCCCTTCCTCCTAGTCACACAGTCCAGCAATCACAGAACGGAGGAGGAGTTTGCCCCCTTGGCACCGTCTCCATCCCAATGCTGTAGGACTTGCGCTAGAACCTGGCAGAACACTGGTTCTTCAGCCTTTTCTTCACCAAAGGAAGCGGTGTGAGGACCAGGGATTACTGCTCAGCTCCTGGCTCTAGCCAGAAGCAAAGTCCTGAACTGCTGCTTTCCCCAGGACAAGAGGTTTTGGTGGTAAGGCGCAAGGCAAGATAAGAAGTATCTGGCAGCCATGGTTGTGGCCTGGCTGCAGACTGAACTGCACGTTTTGGCAGAGGATGGTCAGATAAGGAGGAACTTGCACACCTGGAAATTACTTCTTGGTGGCTTGTAGATTCAGGTTAGAAATACCACGTGGTTTCAGAGTGGGTTCACTTCTGAGCGTTTTCTGTGGCACCAGGGGGCTGTTGGTGTTTGAGAGGTACTGGGAACACGTTTGCAGAGTTGGTAACGTGACTTCGGTTGCGCTGCGGGTGACTGCCTCGGGTTCCCTGTGTTAGACGGGATCCTGAGGGCTGCCAGCCCTTTTAAGAGCACTGCAAATAGATCTGGAATAGCAGATTGTCAGGAGTCTTTGAATTATTGCCAGCTATTGTGTTTGCAGGAGACCTTAGGAATGGGAATGTCATTATTAGGACTGGAAATGTCATCTTGCAGAAATTCTAATAAGAGCCCAAGTTCTGCAGACAGGGATATGCCATGCCAGGCAGTTCAGAGCACCATCCTTCACCCGGCTCTCTTAACCAGTGTCCCTGGAGTTGTTCTTTGCAACTCTCAGTTTGCGTGCTGGACTTGGCCTGTGGCCTGAGACCCAGGAGCTCCGGGACAAGAAGAAAACCAGCTGTCTGGTTCCTGCAGGTGCTCCAAGGGAGTGGGAAGCGTTGTCAGTTGCTTGAAGCAGACCAAGCTGCACGTCTGCCGGTGTTAGCTTGAACTCCAGTAACTCTGGCAGAGGAAGATCAGTGGGAGGAGGAGGAGGAGGCTGACCAGGCTGGTGGGGAGGTGCCATCCTCCCTCCGAGCTGCAGTGACCCTCCCAAATCCAGCTCTCGGGTACGGGCTGAGGAAAGGGAAGCAGAACCCCACAGGTCACGAGCGACGTGGACTGCGGTTCTTTCACATAGTTCCCAGTTGTGCCTAAACCACAAACATTTTGGAGGGGAGATAAGAGGCTGGATGCGAACAGAGGCGGTTTTGGCTTTCTGTTGTTTTAAAATAAACACAGCAGTGAATGCTTGCACCAGCGTCTGCGTGAGACAGGTCATTACAGCTGTACTCCCTGTCCAAACGCGGAGGCGGGTAGGAACTGGTCCTGTTTGGGACAGATGCTCCTGTTTTACTTTCTGAGGCAGTCAGATACCTCCCAAGATGACACTCCTCTAAAGCCTTAAAAAACAACAGTGCAACAAAACATATCTGCGTGGCAAGGCTATTCTGGGATGTCCTAGCTGGCTTCTGCTCTGGAGTCTGTTAGGTTTGGTGTTTGCTCAGGCAACTTGCTGTCTGGCCGACTGGCACAAGGGTATCGAGCAGCATGGGTTTGGACTTTGTTTGGCTGTCTAATGCAGAAATTGTGCGCTTTGAAAGCTGTGATCAGCAGCGAGCATAACCTCGGGCAGGTTTGTGTTGCGTTTCAGGCGTCAGCCGCGTGCCCCCAGCTGTTTCAGACCCGAGTGAAATGAGCGGTGCCTCTCTGAGAAAGTCCAGCTGTCTGCCACACAAAGGACAGCTGATGGGGATTTTTTCCTCTAGGTGAACCTTGCTCTTTCTCCTGCTACCTGCCCATTTTTGCGGTGGTTTCAGTGGGAATGACAGCAGGCCTGCTTGTTCTTTTCCCAGACAGCCAGGCTGGGGTTCAGTTCACTTCTGCGGGGAGTGAGCGAGCCTGTCAGCTGAAGTCACTGTCTCTGAGAGTTACGATCCGTTCAGGTTGTAGGTTACATGGATCTTTTTCACTGCTGGATGACAACAGCTTTCAGCCCAGCTTAGGTCTACGAGATTGCAGTGTGAATTTTTCTTGCCTGCTGCAAAAATCTGATAGATGTGCTTTGTCAGGAAGCATTTTGCTGCTGAAAGCAGCAGGCAGGCCTGTCAGACGCTGGGAAATGTGTGACCCCCTTTTTATTTTTATGGACATTCCAGTCATACCTAAAACATTTGATAAAGATTTTTTTTTTTTTTTTTCCTTGGGCTCTATTTTGCTGAGAACTTCTCTGTTCATGTGCACTTCACCAGCAAGTTGCTTTCTGCTGTTCTTCAGCCTTTTAACCAGCCTGGTGCTGTGTCCCACAGAGGAGGGCTCACCGGGGCCTGTTGGCCTTGAACTTTGACTTGCAGAGTGAAGCCGTGCTTGGATACTCAACTGTCTCAACCATGGCCTTAAAGATTTGCTTGAAAGCTGTCAACACCCATGAGCAGCGCTGAGGGACACTATCTCCAGGTCTGTGTCAGCATTCCTCCCTTTGGCCTGGGACAGCTAGTGCGGTCCAGTGGCGAGAGCTGTGTCGGGGACAGCTTGGCTGTGCTGCCGCAGACCCTGGCTCTCCTGAGAGCAGCACAGAGATGCCGGTGACCGGCTCACTTTATCTGGCCTGGCCGCTTTCCAGTTTTCCCACGGGATCGTCATTGGTGGGTTTCTTACATGCCTCCGCAGCCGAGCCTGTGAGAAGTCAGGGGGAGTTTAGCTTTTCCTGTGCCTGCAGTAGGCAAGAATGAGACCCGGAAAGTACAGCTCCCTAATTATAGTGATAAAGCACTGCCAGCCCCGGCGCGCAGGCCGTTTTTTGGTTTCTTCCCTGGCATTGCCAAGCCTGCTGTGTGTTTCACGGTGCTGTTGGGCCCTGTCCCTGGGCTGAATGTGGGTAACATCCTTTGGCTGGCATGTCGGGGTCACCCAGTGGTCTCTTAAAATCGAGATGATCTTACGTCTGTTTCCTTCTGGGCTGGTCACTAAATGGAGATGTATCCGTTTTCTCCGCTGGCTGCCCTTCCCTCCTCCCTCAGGGGTTGACTCACTGGTGTATATTACACCCGAGGGTGAGTGTTAGGAGAGATGGTAAATGGCTCCGAGCCTTTGGCCTCCCAGTGACCCTGCTGGAACGGTTAGGCTAGATGGGCTTCCCCCCCTGCCCCCCTTAGGTGCAGACAGCGTCGTTTGTCAGGAAAATGTTCTTTAAATGTCTTCCGTGGCGAAGTGAGCATGCTGATGAGTTTTTAATGATATTCTGCAGTGATGCTACATGGAAGTGTCTCTTCCTCTTCCATTGTGGCTGTTGATTAAAACCACGCTATCCAAAGCTGTAGTCTGGCTCTTGTCTGGAGGCGCTTGTCTTCCCAGCGAGGAGCTGTTGTGCAGGCAGGTAGCTGCTCCTCCAGCCTGTGCTTCAGACCATCTTGTTTTCCAGCTCTGGCGTTTTTCAGATAGCACCTAGAGATCCCACACTCTTTTTCTAACTTCAGCAGGACGACTTCTCGCAGAGCTCTGCAGAACCCTGGGTGGGCAGGAGGTGTGCTGGGTGTGTGGTAAGGTACTGTGGAGGGACAAATCACTCTGATTTTACTCGCCTGTGAAGGAAGTACAGGCCACATTCTCTTCATCTCCATCCTCGGGGAGATGCTGAGAATCTCCATGTGTAGAAATGAGATCTAGAAATAACTTGAGTTTTTGAGTGGTCTCACCACTCAACCTGAATTCCCCTAGCTGTGGGACAGGGAGCAGTGTGTGAAATCCTCAGCGAGTCCCTGTCTTCCCCTCCAATTTGGGGTAAACAAGCAGGACAGAGCGAGAGTGGGAGGCGGGAGAGAGGCACGTGGGAGGAGAAGTGACTTGCTCCAGCAGGCAGTTGTCTGTGCTTCCTGCTAGAAACGGTGTGCTGAATCTCTTTCCACCGAGCCGTTGCCAGGACTTGTTCAGGTGAGCAAGGGAGAAGACTGTCTGTGATGCTTTATAGGAGGAAGGACTTCTGTGTTGACCAGCATAGCGCAGGGGAAGGGCCCACGGGTGGGTTTAACCCGTACCACAGCGAAGTAGGACATGTGACTGTGCCAAGGGAATTTATCCTACTGCAATCCTACAAGTTCCTGCAGGTTCCTCTTGCTGCTGCCTCCGTAGCTGTTTCTGATGGCATCCCTCCCGTGGCAGAGATAACTGCCCTGCAGGCTACCCCAGCACGCGGCTGATCCACGTACAGCACCTTCAGCCTTTTGGTTTTGCACCGTGGAGCCAACAACCTGACAAACTTCCCTGCCCTCCTTCCCTGGTGACTCTGTAGTTGCTGTGGATCTGTAGGGCAGGGTGTGTTGTCTGTGTGTCGCTTTTCCCCAGAAACCTACTCACTGATAGGAGAATGTAAATCATTAAAAAGTGATACTTTAAAACTTTATTTTTAAGGAAAGATCTCGTCCGTGTGGAGGCTACTGTGATTGAAAAGACGGAGTCATGGCCCAAAATTAACATGCGCTTTTGGAAGAGGCACAACTATCAGAGGAAGAAAAGTAAGATGCAAAGAAAGCAGAGCTGCTTCCCTGTTGTTTGGTTGCTGGGCCCGGGAGGGGGAGGTATGGCGACGCAAGGGCAGCGCCTGGGGAGGGAGGCTCGCTCACCGCGTCCCCCGGCCCCTCACGGCACGGCACCTCTTTCCCAGCCCGCTGCCCCGCTGTGCCCGCTGTCTTTGGAGCACGGTGACTCCATATTCTCTTGGTCCAGCACCTTTGTTAGATAGCCTTGCGAAAGACCTTGCTGAAAAAAAACATCCCGGGCAGAAGAGCAATCTCGTTCTCTTTCCAAAGCCGTAGATATTGGCTATGCAGTCACAGATATTAGCAAGTCCTGACAGTGTCCTGGGGCAGGCTGTTTGGTTACCAAATGGCTGCCCCTCCTCAGATACGACTGAGAGAAAAATCCTGACTCTCTTGTTGTGGAACGGATGCTAAAATCCTGACCAGCCTGAGCCAGGCCCTCCTTCGTGCCGTACCAATGGTACGCAGCTGTCCTGCCAACATGGTGGCATCTGCCAGCACACCCCCTCCTAGAACCCGTCACGCCTTGGCGCGCCTGAGACTGATCGAGCTACGCCGGCAGGAGCCTTCCGAAAGGTAGGCAGCAGATTTGTGCCAGCATCTGATCTTTTTTTTTCTCTTTTCATTCTTTTTCAGTCATCAGGAACCCGCAGACTGTCCTTCGGATAAACACCATAGAAATTTTCCCCTGTTTGTCGTGATTGATTGATCGAGCATTGCGTGGCTTAGGTTCGTTATTGCTGTGGGCAATTATGGAAATAAAACTGCCGTGGTATTGGAAAGTTCTGGACTTCTCACTGTTGTTGGAAATGGAAATCTATATGTACTTTCTTTCTGAAAAAACAAAATGAAATATTTTTTAAACTATCATTTCAGCCTTGATGGTGTTTATTTGTCAGGAGTTCTAAACAATCCAGGACCCGTTGCTAGCTGTCGGGCCGTTTGATGCCAACGGCGCCTGCCTTTGCCTGCACGCTCTCTGTGTACTTGAGGAACTCGCGCTCTCAGCTGTGTCTTAAAAATACCTTGGGCCTCGCTGGTTGTGGAAGAAACGGGCCGTCCGCTTCTGCGGTGCCAAGGTGAGGCTGTGGGCCTGGAAGGCAGCGTCGGTGTATAACTGATCATTCAGCAGCCTGCTGCTGTGCTCGGCTGTTCATGTCCTTGCGAGCCGCCCTGCCTCGAGCTGTGAGCGCACGCAGGGCCAGCCAGAGGCAGCTGCTTTGCCCTCTGGAAACGCGCGTTGCTCTCCGCGCGCCGCCCTTACATCGCTGTAAACAGGCGAGGTGTTTTTAGGAGTGCTAAGTGTAATTCTGCCCCCCACCCCTCCTCCTCTCCTGACAAAAGCCCTGCTGCTCTGTTCACGTAATTCCTGGCATTGCGTGGCTTCAGGAGATTCCCTGGCGTAGAGTGTGGCCCACAGCAAACAGGGGGCTGGAGAGAGCGGTGAAACACGAGTGCAGGATCCCAAACCTACCCCCAGATGAGGTAAGTGGTGAAAATCCCTCTTGAAGACTGGCAGCAGGAGATGCAGCTGAGGAACTGCCCCCGTAAAGGTAAGCCAGAGAGTCTGTTGTGTAGCAGTCAGCTGTCTGCGAGTGTCATGGCAGCAGAGTAACCGATACCCTGGCTCAGGAGCGATTTCCTGCCTTTTTCAGACTTGGTGCTGGACGTACTGGGTTAAGCTAGTTCTCCAGCCGCTCGAGCGATGGTCGTCTGCAGAGGCTGACTCATCTCTTCCCCGTTGGGATCGTCTGGCACGAACAGCCCTTGGGAAATGCTCTTCCCTCTCCTCCGGCTGCGCGAGGAGGCTGGACACCTCGGTTGTGAACAGCTAACGGTAATGCGAAGGCAGGGACCTTTCTGGGACCAGCTCTGATCCTTGCAGCCTTGTTTCCAAGCTTTTACACGTGGAAGGCAGTGGGGGACCACTCCAAAAATCATCTCCCGCCTCTTCCCCGCCTCTCCCTCCAGTTCTGCACTGGGACCACAGATCCCAGCAGGAGCAGTGGGCCGCAATATGTTGCGGGCTGGCACGAGGACTGTCGCTGTGACTGCTTCCCGTTACAGGCCGTTCACAGTCCACAGCGGAAGCGGCACTGCCAGCTGAAGCAATTCCACCGGAAACCTCACGGTCCTCCTGCGTTCTGTGAGGCTTGTGAGTGCTAGGGCTGAGGAACAGCACGCGTGTCCTGGCTTTGGGAGGATGTGGGGGGAATCTGCTGTCCTTCCTGGTTACGGAGAAAGGCTTGGAAATAACGAGAGAGGCTCGAAAATACGGAAGGAAGAGCCCAGTGTTGATGCAAAAGAAAGCAAATGCCTTAAGCTGATGTGTAAAACTGGTCCCCAGAAAAGCCCTTGGGAAATGTAATTCTAATCCAAGTGAGAGACTGTATGGAACTAGGGTGGCTTCACAGCATTCCAGGGAGAAAAATGCAGGAAGGGAAAATTCCACCGGTATCAGCAAGTCCTGGGGTTTGTTTTGAAAATTTTATGTTATAAAACTAGAGCAAGATATTCAGGTTTTATTGAAATGATGCATTCGCACTGAGGCAAAAGGGGATTATTTTTGACATTTTCTTCAGAGGAATTTAAGGAAAAAGCTTTTTTGCCTTTCCAAGTAGAAACAGGAATCCCTGGTTCTTCTCCGGAGTGAAGTCGTGAGTCTCCATTTGATTTCACGTGTTGGGGGTGGCTGCTGGTGCTCCGCTTTCTGGCTGCTAAATGTACTCACATAGTTTAAGAGCAGAAATTTCTCAACAAAGCAGGCTTTTTTTTTTTTTTTTTTTTCCTAAGCACTGATTCATGGTGGAAATTTATCTGTTAGGACAGAACATCTCGTGGGGCAGCGCGTCAGCGCCGGATCAGGATGGAGTTTGAGGGGCGCTTTGCCCAGAGTCGCTCGATCAGACATGGCTCAGAGGAGAACCAGGCCTGAGCTCCGGCCGGCCAGCTCCTCTAGAGCAAGCGGTGGCATCTGTCCTCCGTTTCCCCCCTTGGTGCCGTTTGGGTAAGTGAGGGTTTGCTGCCCGGAGGGGGGCTGGAGAGCTGGAGCGGAGAGCGTCCGTCTGCCGTGACTCAGACCCGGATTCCAGCGCCTGCTCCCTGCCCGCTGGCCACAAAGCCGCTGCCTGTTCTGGTTTCTGTCTCGCGCTTTCGAAGAATGTCGGGAGGACTCCGCTTCGCTCCCCGGCAGGACAACAGGCTTTGCAGCGCTGACATTTTTGCACAACAAGGCAGCGTTGTTTCCCCGCCAGCTGGGCTGCCGGGAGGTTTGCTCGGAAGGAGCTGTCGGGAGGTGCCGGTGCTCTCTGCCAGCTCCGCGTCAGCCCCGCGTCGCTCTCGCGTTCCCCCGTTTTGAGCGCGAAGGTGTGGGTGCAGCGGGCTGGCTTCCTGGCTCGGCTGCTCTCTGGACCCCAGACGGACCGTGCAGGGCCTCGGGACACCGCTCGCTCCCCGGTTCTGGTACCGCAGGGCGGTGTTTAGCCAAGCCCTGACGCAACATGCGCCGCGGCAGCAAAGGGCACGCGCTGTCGCACAAGAGATGGATGAGCTGCTGGCCTGGCCGAGGTTCAGCCCAGCCGTGACCTCATCCTTCGCCCTTTCGAGAGCGGTGGGCCGTGGCACCCTCATGCAGTTGTGGCTGCGGGTTTTTCCTCCTCCCTCTCAGATACAGGTGCTTTCAAGCGTTGGTTTGGAGCGAGGTTTCAATCGTCTAGAAGGCTAATGCTGCTCTTCTAAAGCCTCCAACGGGACGCAGTGGTCACGGCTGCTTAGGTGCAAGGTCTGCAGCTTCGGGGTGCTTGGATTTGGGTTCAGGGTGCTTGGATTTGGGTTTGGCCTCCTGACAACAGAGAGATCGTCATCCTGATTGAAGGGGAAACGGCCCATGCTGGTCGTCCGACAGGACAGCTTTCTGCGGCGTCTCTCCGGCTCTCTGTCTGGGCGAGTTTTTAATTACCTACGTGATGGGGTTCCTCTTCCTCCCCTTGGCAAGTTCTGCGTTCTAAAATAAGCTTCCCAAGCAACGCCATTTCTTGCAGCGTGGAGGCTTCCCGTTGTGAGGATCCGTTACTTGTGCAGCCTAACGAAGTGCAATAGACGTGGTAAGCGTCAGTGTCTGCGAAAAACCCAAAGTGCGCAGAACTGCCTCTTTGGGACCCAAGGGCCAGCAAAGGGGTTTGGCAGCTTGGTTACGGCACTTGGATCTGCTCTGCCGTTCCCGTGCGCTGCCGTGTCCGGAGCTGCAGGTGCTTGTCCTGTTGAAGTGGCAGAGCAGCTTGGAAAGTTCTTAGGACACGTTGTTCGGGAAGGGAAATGCTGTTAATGTGCCCCTTTGCTGTGTTTTATTTTCCTGTCAGCTTTGCGAAGGCGTCTTTGAACTCTTAGATGGAGCCAGATTTATTTTCTCAGCATGATCTGGCTGCGTTCTGGCTGCACATTGAAATACGCCTCAGCGGCTAGAAATCGGCAACAGACAGAATTTAACACCAGGATACTGCGCTGGTTTGATTTCTCTTGCACTAGGGGTTTTCTTGTCTCTTCTGACCAAAAAAAAACCAGCCCCTTGGTTCAGAAGAGAAAGGGAATGCTTCACCAGCGAGGCCGGGCCGACACGGAGCAGTCAGACAAGCCGGGGCGTGAGCGAGCGCTGGGGCTAGGTGCCTTTCGCCCGTTTTCTCTTTCCCTATTTACAGAACATGGGAGAAGTGACGGGGAGCCATGTCGCCGCTGCCGCCGCGTCCCTGCCTGGCTGCTCGCACAGCTTTCGCGCGGCTGAAGCAAAGTCGGGGTCTGGTTTCGGTAGGAACGCAGCGAGCCTGCAAAGCTGCTGAGGAAGGAGAGGCCCTGAGGTCTGCGAGCGCTTTTTAAGTGTGTGCTGGCTTTGCTATAGCAACCAAAAATATGTTTATTGACAGGGCGGCATGGCTTCAGTTATATTCTCGGAGAGCATTCCCCGACAGGCCCGTCCGGCGTTAACTCTCACGAGGCGTGCTAGCGGCGGAGCTTGCCGCTGCGGTGTGCCTCAACAGGAGCAGTGACTGCACAGTCGTTAGCGAGCGACAATTAAATGCGATATGTGAGTGGGAATGTGGGGTTGAGCCCTTCCAGCGGAGGCTGAGGAGGTGAGCTAAATGTTGTGGGACCAAAGCTTGGAACACGTAGTCATTTCTGAAAACGGAGTGCCGGCTCTGAAGTCGGCTTGAAACTGAGCTGGTTTCTGCGTAGATCTTCTCACATCCCGCACCGTCAGATCATCTAGTGGAGAGAAAGGGGACCGGCTTTTACTTTCTCTTCCTTTTCTAAATAAAAACAAACACGCAGCTTCTCTTTCTTTCAGAAGCAGCAAGGTTCCCTTTGCTGGGCAGCTCTCAGAATGAGAGGAGATCTGGTAGGGGTTTAGCTCAGGATCTGAGGTGGTTTGCTTCTTTGTCTGCTTTGGGACAGCTTTTCATTTCTGCTGGATTTTTATTTTTGCAGGGACATGATTCATGGGTGCATTTGGCCTCTTTCCCAGTGCAGACTCCACGTCTCTAAAAAGCGGCAAGTATGGAATAGCCTGACCACAAATATTTCAACAGAAAGCAATATCTGCTCCACCTCCTTCTGTCTGGCCCCGCCACAGGTGCTTTGTTAGGCTGGAGGTGGTTTATTCCGCGGTGGCAGATGATGAAGTCTTGTTTCCCTTGTCCTCCAGCTGAAAGGTCCCCAGCAGACGTGGGACCACGTAGGCACCGGCACTGAAGGCACGCGTGGGGAGCCGCGTGTCCCTTCCCACCGTGCCGAGGAGATCTGAGCGCGAGGTGAGCAGGAGCATCTCTGGGTGCTCCCGAAAAAGAAAGAAATTGGCACAGGTCCTGGTCTGGGTCAGCCTACTCCTGGCTCTGGTTTTGAGGTCAGTGAAACCACACGCTGTTCTGGAGGGAGAGGAGGAGGCTGGATGCAAGCTGGCCAGAGACGTTTCTCCTTCAAAGCGCTGGCGCGGGCTGTCCAAGCGTACCATCGCTCTGCGCTTGGCTGGACTTACACACTTACCACCAAAAGGAGTTTGGAGTGGGCGCTGCCCGATGCTTGTGTTCTGTCCTGAAGGCAGAAGAAACGCAGGAGATCGTGGGAATGGAAACGCCGCCTCCCCACGCCTCCTCCGCGGGCCCTGCCGCCGGAACGGCGCTCCGTGTTCCAGCAGCCCATCTGCGCGGCAGAGCTGGTTTGCTGAGAGCCACCCTTGGGTGCGTGGGCGTGGAGGGTCGGAAGAGGAGGCCAGGGAGGGCCAAAGGACCAAAGGTCGGTTGTTGCCCAGGGCTCTGTTTCTTGAGCTTGACAGACTTTGTGCGAGGTGGCCCCAGAAGAAGCCTTCTCCACACAGAGAGCATCTGCCGTGAATCCCCTGAACCTCCGCTTCCTCCAGCCAGGACCCTGTCCACTGGTTCCTGCCTTCCAAAGTGCGAGGGGTGATTTTCCATGAAATCGGACCATTTATTTTGTCACGAAACTTGCAGGCAAAGAATTTTCTCTGCAGCTTCTCCCTCACCGTCAGATTTGGCTGGAACTGGGCAATGGATTCAAAAATGGTATTGAGGAAAACAGAGGACTTGATTGCAGGCATCTCATTTCCTTAGGAAATCGGGCTAAAAATAGGAAAGGAACACAACCGAGACTTCTTTTTCTTGCCACCCCCTCTCTTCCCCAGCTGGGAATCGGCTCTTGTCCTGAAATCCGCGATTTACTGCTCTGCTGTTGTCTCCTGGGCTCCAGATGTAGCTGAGCTGTGAACTTCAGCTCTGGAGAAGCGGAGCGGGAACACGGTTGTGAGCAGCCGATGCACAGACGCACGTGTGTGGGGAAGCACGTGCCAGCTTGCGATGGTGAGACAAGTTTCTGGGTGAGGGCGGCTCCTCTCTGAGCAGAGTCCTCCAGGTTCCCCTGGTTTGGCTGGGCCCCCCTCCAGCCAGCGCTGTGCCCGGCACGCGAGACGCCCGCGCAGGCGCCGGCGTGCGCTAACCCTTCGGTAGCCACCAGCGATGTTCACTTTCCACACGTGATACGGACTATAAATACCGGCTCTCGCGTTACCGGTCCGAGGCGTCAGGGATGGGCTGCGCTCTGCTGCGCGCAGTCACCCGAGATACTCAGGCAGAGCGCCCCATGCCGGGGGAACGACTGAAGCCTCCGAAAGGAGACCGAATCCCTCGGGCAGGCGTTTGGGACTGGTCAGGTCTCTTCTGCTGGAGTTTGCGGGGCTGGTGTCAGCCCTGCGTCTGTGCCGCGCGAAGCCGCGTCCTGGGCGTCGCTGCAGACAGCTGAGGCTTCGCAGGTCTCTTCCCTTCTCCCCAGCGCTCCGCGCACCCACCACACACATCCACGCTCGCTGCGGCCGAGCCACGCGTGCCCACGCGCATGTGCACACATGCACCCATCACCCCTCGCTCTGGGCTGCGCCGCTGTCGAACGGCCTCGCGCCGCTGCCGCACCCAAGCGCGTGCAGAGCTGGGTGCCAGGCCTGGCGCGAGGCTTTGGCTCTTTGACGCCCGCGGGGATTTCGGCGCTGGCTTGCGCAGAGCCAGGGTTTGCTCCTGACCCCGGGGGGGGAGCGGGCAGCGGCTGGGGCTGCGCGTGAGCCATGGGGCGAGGGGAAGGCTGGGGGCCGAGCCAGCTTCTGTCTTTATTGGAGCCACATTTTGTCTTTCTTAGGGCCACATTTTGTCTTTACTGGAGCCAGCTCCTGTCCTTCCCACCTCGTCTTGCGGGCCGGAGCCGAAGCCATGATTTCAGCAGGGATTTGGGGGAGGCAGCCCCCTGCCCTCACGTCCCGGCCCGGGGCGGTGCTGGGGTCCCCTCCGCTCTCTCCCCGCTTTGCCCCCCGGGGGTGAGCAGCTCCCGGGGCCGGTTCCGTGCAGGGCGAGGGGGCACCAACACCCCCCACCCCCCCCGGCCCGGCTCCTCCGCACCCGGACCCCGCTGAGGCAGGAGGAGGAGGAGGAGGAAGGGGGGGGGGCATCAGTCGGGACCGCCTGCACCGAGCCGGGGCTGAGCCCGGCCCCGGGGCGGAGCCGGCGGGGCAGCGCCCGGCGGAGCGGGGAGCGCGGCGGAGCTGGGCTGAGCCCGGACCCCGGCCCCCGACCCCCGGCCCCGGCCCCGGCCCCGGCCCCGGCCCCGGCCCCGGCATGAGCTTCCCGCGGCCCCTGCGCCGCTCCGTCAGCCTCAGCCCGGGCCGGTCCCTGCGCCTCGTCGTGCTGGGGCAGAGCGCCGTGGGCAAGACAGGTAGGAGGGGGCTCCCCGGCATCCCCCCGACCAGCATCCCCCCCCGGCATCCCACCCTGCATCCCCCTCCGTCCCCTGCATCCGCCCCGCAGCCCCCCGCACCCCCCGTCTCCTTCCCGGGGCTCCGGCCGGGGCTGGGCAGCAGAAAAACCGGGCTGGGGACCGAGTTTCTCCCGTGACCGCGTCCCCCGAGTGGGACCCTCACGTCGAAGGGCACGGAGTTTCCCTCCTCTGCAGTTTTTGCCGTGGGCGCTTTGCAGCCCGGGGCTCGTCCCGCGGGGTTTTTCCACGCAGCGCGCGGGGCTGCGGGCCGGGGTGGGACATCGCTGCCGGGGCGCTTTCGGGGCGCTCGGGGTTTGCTGCTGCGCTTGGGCCAGGGGAGCGGGGTTCGCAGAGCCTCGCGTGACAGGGCTGGGCTTCGTTTTCCTTTCGGAAAACTCCTTTCCCTGCACTCTGCTGCGTGCTCTCCGGCTGCGGCACGTGGATTTGGGGTGCCGAGCTGGCAGCGCCCGAGCTCGCTCCTTCACCCCTGGGCCCCTTCCCGCTCCTCCGGCCCGGCTGCCAGCACCCGTGGGCGAAGGCGGCCTCCGCTCCACCCCTGCTCGGCATCCACGCGCGGTGGTGAGAGGCACCTGTCGCCGGCGAGGAAAGGCGCGTGTCCACAGGGGTCCGCGTCAGTTTTAGCGCGGCAGGGCCAGGGAGCTGCAGCCCATGCAGAGCTGAGGGGACGCAGCCAGGGCTGCCGTGACCTCGGGGACAGGACGATGCCCAGCCGCCTCACCGCTCCGGAAGAGGCAAACCCGTTAAATACGCGGCAGCGGCACCTCGCCCGGGCTCGGGGTCCGCGGCTTCGGCCATCGGTGCTGTCGAAGTTGCGTTTCCACAGACAGCAACCGGCGAGCCTCTCGCCTGGCTGGCCTCTCGCCTGGCTGGCCGGCGCGTTCCTCTCGCCCAGCGTTAGTGAAAAACCGTGATTTCCCTCACTGAATGAAAGGAGGCGGCTCCCAGATCTTGATGAGCAGCCCAGCGCTGGGCAGCGGGAGCAGGGGAACGGGGCTCAGCCCCGGCGTCCGCGGAGCACGGACGAGGGGTCCCATGGGTGATGTTTGGCCTCGAAGCCCCCGCAAGCAGAGCGAGCTGCGCGTGGTGGTTGTACAAAGCGTACGCAGCGCTTTGGCTCGCCCCCCGCCCTGGCCCGAACACCCGTGCTGCCCCCCGCCGCGTTAATCCCGCCCGGCATGGAGCGGGTGGGAGGCCGCTGTGCCTCCTCCGCAGGGTCGGGTCACGCCGAGGGGCTTCGACGGTTCCTCCAGCTGCCTTCGGCCCCGGCACCCCCCTCGCCAGCGCGGCTGGGCATCGTGCGGGGCTGAGCTGCGGGTTTCACCCAAACCTGCCCCTGAGCCACCGAGCTCCCAGCGCCAGCGGGATGCGAGTGGACCCTGCGGCAGGGCATCGCCCGGCTGAGCTGTGGGCATCGCCCCTGCGGGAACAGGAGCTGGGAGAGCTGGGGGTGAGGTGCGTGAACCAGCAAAAGGACAATTAACATCTGACAGCTGCAAAAGGGGGAAAAAACCCTCAATTCTCAGCAAGAGTTTGATTTTTTGGAGCGGTTTGGAAATGTTCCAGGGCTGCTGCTCCATGCGGGGCCGGGTTTGGGTGCAGGCCCACAGCTGAACCCCGTGGGGAGTTTGAAGATTTGGCCCGGGCTGCGTAAATCACCCGCGGGAGGCTGCAAACCCGGCAGCCAGAGCTTGCGTTATCCCCGTCCTCCGCTGCTGACGCCAGCCAGTGTAAACTGGGCTGTGCTTGGGAGGGGAGCTCTGCTTACGGGACGCGACCTGAAGATGAATGGGTGCTGCGAGCCGCTCCGCGGGCCGGGGAGCTGCGTTACGGCAGCACAGACGGAGCGGCGCGGGGCGATGCCGTCCTGGGGTACCCAGCCTGTCCCGCGTCAGTGGGGTAACCGTGCGCCGCACCATCCCGTAGCCGTTCCCAAGGACCAAACCGAATATAAAATGAACCTGTCCAGCTTTAGGGCTCCCCAAAGAGCCCTTTCTGAGGTTACTTGTGTTCAAGATGGGGGAAAAAAAAACCTCCTTATAAGGCTGCGTGGATGTGCTGACGCCTCTCTGCCTGCATCCGCTTCTTCCGATTGGCAGCGTCGCTCGTGTTCTTGCGCTCCGGCCAATTTTTAATCAATTTAATTGGCTCCTCTTCTGGTAGAACACCATGCGCTCCGGCTTTGGGCGCCTGCCGAACACACGAGACAGAGTCAGGTGCTTTCGAGAGACGGAGCCGGGCTGTCTCGCTCTCCCCCTGCTGATCCGAGCGCCTCTTTGGGGATGCTGATCCGTGCCTCCTGCTGGACCCTTGGGCGTCTCCCCAGCGCGGTTTTGCCGAATTATGCGCTTGTTCCAGCAAATCCCTTCTCTGACGGGCAGGGTTTGACACGCAGGGGCGGCTCGGACAGCCCGGGGATGGCGAACGTCCTGGGTGGTGCCGGAGGGCAGGGGAAGGTGCTGTGGCAGAGATGCTGGGGCTGAGGAGGCAGAACACCCGGCTCGGGCAGGGAGCCACGCTCCCGGGCTGAACGCGCAGGTCCTGACCGCTGCGGTGCGGGTGCGCAGGAGCCGGGCACCGGGGACGTTTGCTGAGGGCCAGTGGGGACCAACTGCCCCCAGTTTGCATGGGGGGGGAAGCAAGCTTGGCGCGGGAGCGCGCCAGTCCCGCCTGGTGTCAGCTTTTCATCTGCGTCTGGTGGTTTTGGGGGGGTTCACACCCCATCCCGGGTTTGGGGAGCTCTGTTCTCCCGTCGCACTCCGGCTCTGTTTCGTTCTGCTGCTGCGCTGACGCCTGGTGTGCAGCCTCGCCATCTCGTCCTTCCGGGGCTCTGCGCCCCTGCCTTGCTCTTGCTCTTGGGTTTTTTTCCCCCATTCCCTCTCATTTTCCAGCAATTTCACTTTCTGCTCCTGCCGCCTCTCCAAGCCAGCTCTCAGCCTCCCACTCCCGTCCCCGCGCAGCCTGTCCCTACCCGCTGCCGTCATTAACACCTCTGAGGGCTCCAGCGTCGCTTCCATTAGCCCTGCGCCCGCGCTCCGTCCGGCCTCCGAACCGCGGGTTTCTCTGTCTGCACCAGAAAGATTGCACCCAGGCAGCTCTGCCGGGACGGAGAGCTGCTTTGGGAGAGGCTACTGCTTTCCAGGTCCTCCCTGCTGCATCCTAAAGGCAATTCCCAGCAGGAAGATGTTCCGGAGGGTGGGGATGGAGATGAAGGCGAGTGGAAAAACAAGCCTTTGAGCTTGGCCAGGGGGTCTCCCCTTCAGCCCGAGCATCATGGGCTCCTTGCAGCTCTCCCGGGCTTTTTTGTGGGGTGCTTGAGGCTGCAGGTGTGAAAAGTCAAGTCGAAAGTACGTCAGCCTTACTTCAAAGCGAAAACACATCTCTGGCCAGCTCTTCAGCGCCGCATTCCTGCATCCACCCTTGGGATGCTGCCGGCCTCGCCGCGCTCCTCCTGAAGCGAAGCTGGCGTGGTAGCATCATCTCGCCAATGGCTCGGTACCATCTCGCCATTTTGGCGAGCGCCGGTCTCCCCTGGCTGCCTCGCGTGCCATCCCGGCACCGCGGTGGCCCTGCCGCGGCCCCAGGGCTGCTGCACTGCGGGGCTCAGGAGCCGGGGGCTGTGGTAAACCCAGCGCTGCTCCGGGCAGGGGCGGTTTCGTGGCCCTTTGGCCGCACCGGGGATGTTCAGCAACGCTCGGTGCTCTGGCAGCAGGATGACGGCCACGCTCTGGCTGCCTCCTGCCCCGGGCAGAGCCGCGGGATTTCCAGCACCTCCGGATTGCTTCGTTAGTTAGGAAGCCTCTGCTTTTCCCCCTGAGGCCGTTTGCCAGCTGAGCCTCAGCCCTGCCTGCGGCCCCCATCGCTGGAAACGCCTGAGTAGAGACCGGGCACGACGGCAAAGCTCTTGCTGCCCCTTACGGGAAAGTGTACGGAGCGTCCGGTTTATTTGTTCCGTGGCGGTCCCAGGGAGCTTGCTCACCTGGAATGCTCCGGGCTCGGCTGTCTCCACAGCCCGGCTCGGGGGGATGGCCAGAAGCAGCCCTTCTCCCCGGTGAGGAGAAGCCCTCGCCGCGGTCCGTGGAGCTGCCGGGCGAGCCTCCCGCGGGAGCAGGCCCCCGCCCAGCCCGGCGTTACGTGGGACTCGGGCTCCGCAGCTCCCGGGTGCTGGAGCGGAGAGATGCGCTCATCGGATGCGAGGGGTCTAATTGCCGCGCCGCTCTGCCGTGGCTGTTCCTGCCGTTCCCTGCCCTGGCGAGGAGGAAGCGCCGGGCCAAGTGACTCGGTCTGCGTGTCGGTGCGGTGCCAGCAGACGGAACGGTTTGCCGTGCCCCGCGTGCCCCCGACTTTGGCTTTGCGATGGATTTCACCACATTGGCGCCGACCGCCCTCCCCTCTCCCTGCGGCGCGCCTGGCTCGGGTCACACAAACCGCGCTGCAGTGAATTCCCCGTGCGAGGAGCCGCCTTCCGCCTGTGCGTCCTGCTGCGTTCCGGGGGGCGGCTCTGCCCGGGTTTCTCCCGCCGCCGCCTGCCAGGTGTGGTGAAACGCCTGCGGTGTCGGCCGCCACAGCGGAGCCCAGCCATCTCCTGCTGCCGCTCTCGGGGCTCCCGAGCTGCCGCGTCCGCGCGTCCTGGCGTACTGTCAGCCTCGCCTTTCCCACCACAATCGGGCGATTTGCCGCTGTATTGTCGCTTTCGCTGGCGTTCCCGGGCAGCCGCAGCTGGCGCGCGGCAGTGCCCCAGCCTGCTCGGGCACCCGCAAGGACGCAAACCTCACGGGGCCGCGTTTGCAGCATCGCTGCCGGGACGTCTCCTCCTGGTGCCCTTGGCCGCTCTCCCGGTCTCCGCTCCATCCCTCCGCCTCAACCAGCCCGTGTCTGCTGTGTACTGACAACCGTAACCGGCTTTGTTGTGGTTTTTTACAGCCTTGACCGTACGATTCATCACCAGGAGATTCATTGGAGACTACGACCCAACGCTGGGTAGGTGAAACCCTTCTTGTTGCTTTCACTGCTGCCGCTGGCTTGGCCAACTCTGTCCCCATTCTCACCGGATCTGCTCCTCTTCCTCCTGGCCCAGACTGGCAGTGGGCAGAGCCACCGGCCACCAAGGCTCTCGGGTCCCTTTTTCCTTTTCTGTTTTGTTAAGGCCAAAATCTGGTGAGCTGAGGCGCCGGCACCGCAGGAGGAAGCATGGCGCTTCGCCAGCCTCAAACAACGGGCTGGGAGGTGGCTATATGGGGAAGGAGGCACCTGGGGCAGTGGCTTGGTGCTGTCCTGTCTTCCACGAGTTGCGTTTGCCTGGGGTTTGAGGTTTTTTGGGTACTCCAGCCACACCCCTGCTGAAGTACGGCAGAAATTGCGGATCGCTGGCTGTGCGTCCTTCTGCCGAACTGCGCTGTCGCCTGCCGGCTGGGACATCTGGGCCGTCTCCGTGTCGCTCTGACCCGGCTGGTTCACAGGGGACCCGAGGGAAAGGCTTGGCTCGACACTCGGCCCCGCGCGGCCCCGGCTGCCCTTTCCATCTCCGCTCCTTGCTTCTTTTGGCGAGCGATGCTTTTTTCCCCCGGAATTTGTTTTTCCTCCCTGCCTGCTGCCGCTTCCTCCCGTGGGCTCGCTCCGTGCGGCGCTGTAAAACGCAGAGCCCATGCGGCGAGTGTCCCTGGTCCCACCCCGTGCCCGTGCTGTAGGTCGCAGCGGGTGAAGATCGACCTCTCCAGCGCGCCGTGCGCCACGGCCACCTGCGCTGGCGTTCGCTGCGCGGGGGCATCCCTCACAGGGGCTTTCCTGTCCGTCCTCCTCCAGAAATGATCTACAGACACACGGCCGTCATCGACGGGGAGATGGTGCACTTCGAGATCCTCGACACGGCAGGACAGGTGAGCTCGCGCCGCTTCGTGGCTGGCTGGCCCTGGAAAACGCCGCCGACTGGCATTGAAGGCCATCCTTGCTTTTCCACCAGCCTTAGTCTGTTGTATCCGAAACACATTTATCTCGGAAAAAGGGTGTTTTGGAGAGTTTATGTCTCTCTAACATCAATCGTGTCATGGCCCCAGCTAAGTATTTTGCCATTCCCCTTACCGGTGTGCGGTGCAGCTCTGCTCCCCGCCTCGGTGAAGCGTCCTGACGCAGGGAGACGGCGCGGGGCAGCGAGAGGGTGCTGGGTCCCAGGAGCCACCGGGATGGTGGGCGACGGAGAGCCCTGTGCCGGCTTCCCATCCAGCCCTGCCCCTGCGCGCCCGCTGTGGGGGCACCAACCCCCCCTGTCCACGCCAGGACGGGGCCGATTGCCGTCTCCATCTGCTGTTCTGCCCAACCCGTCAGGTTCCCGGCTCCGCAAGCCGCTGCCGAGTGCAAGCCCAGGGCCCAAACCCTCCAGGGAGGGGGTGAGGGCCCCTCGGGCGCTCTTCTGGGTTGCAGCCGTTGGTGTTGGTATTCAGGAGCCGCTGGGCTGCTGGGGTTAACACGAGCTGTCTGCCCGGCAGGAGGAGGATTCGCTGCAGATAGAGGAGAAGATCAAGTGGGGCGACGGCTTCGCGGTGGTCTACTCGGTGACAGACAGGTGCAGCTTCGACGAGGTGATGCGGCTGTGCTTCCTCATCAACCACCTCCACGCCAGCCCCAAGCGGAGCGGCGGGAGCGAGCAGCCCCCTGTCGTCATCGTGGCCAACAAGAAGGACCTGCAGTTCGACAGGATGGTGTCCACGGAGGACGGCGAAAACCTCTCCAAAGCCTTGAAGCTGCCTTTCTATGAGATCTCCACGCGGGACAGCTACGAAGAGACGGTGGCAGTGTTCAATGCCCTCTACCAGGAGCTCATGAGGCAGGGGCACTTCTCCCCGGGCTCCTTCAAGAGGAGGACGGTGTCGAAGCTGATGGAGAAGATCCCGAAGATGCAAGCCAGCTCCACCTTGAACTCAGCGGGCCGGAGCCTCAGCTTTAACTCCTTCAGGGACTACATCCCCGAGTGAGCGTCCCCAGCACGGCGGCGAGAGCGACGGCCGCGCCGGGACGGAGGGACGGGTCACCCTGCGGCCAGGGCGCCCGCTGCTTCGGCCCCGGGGCTGAGGAGCAGCTTGTGGGGCTGTGCAGGCTCCCAGGGAGGGTGGGACGGGGTCCTACAGCCTTTTAAACCCTGTGAGCTTTCACAAACGGGCTTTGTGCCTGCAGGGAGGGTGTTCTTTGTCCGTCTCACCCCTTTGCTCCCTCTTCCTCCTCCCGCAGGGCTGAAGTCAGCGGTGAAGGTGGTCGGTGGTGACCTGGGTGGTGTGGGGTTGGCCCTTGCACGGTCAGAAGTGTTTCAGCGGGGACCGGACCCGGCACAGCCACATCTGCCTGGGTGTCCCCGCTCCCCTGATAAAGTGGTTTGTGCCCCGAGGCGCACACCCCCCGCACCGGGGTGGCCCCGAGGGTCGCGCCGGCTCCTGGGCCGCCAGCCACCCCCGTCCTGGGGAAAGGGGCCGTCGCTTCTGCGCCGGTTAGCGATGGGGCTCAAAACCTTTCCAGCCCGGCCAGCTGCTCCGGGGCGGTGGCCGCTGCCCGCGCCCGCCCCTCGGTGCCCCCAGGCCCCCCTGGCCGCAGGGCCGGTGCGTGGCGGAGGTGGGTTTCTGACGCGCCCAGGAACCTCAGCCTGGGGTCGCGCGTCTCCATCCCGGGGGAGTGGCGTTCCCGGGATGGCTTCTCCCGCCGGTGCCTGTGTCCTGGCCGTGCGGCCGAGCGCAGCCGCGGGGCGACAACATGAAGCGCGGATGCAACGAGGCTGAGAGTGGGAGGTGCGTGTGGTGCTCCTCCATCCCTCGGCTGCTGTCGCCCTGTCCGCAGAGGGAAACCCGCCGTGGCTGAGAATTTGTCTTTTTTTTTTGCGCGGAGACGGGGCAGCAAAGGCACGGAGAGGAGCGGGGCTGGCAGCTGGCGGCGTCTCCTCCCCGCAGCGTCGTGCCTCTTGCTCCCTGCTGCTGTGTGGCCGCTGGAGGTGGCCGAGCTGGAAGACCTGCGCCGAAACACGCCCACGTCCCCCCGCCCCGCGGCGACCCGCCGCACTGCCCGCTGCCGCGTCCCGTGACAATAAAAGCCAAGTGAGCAACCGCCTGCGATGCTCTCGTGCCTGTGAGTGCCGGGACGGGGTTCTTCCATCGCGCTGTGTCTGCTTTCGGGGGAGCCCGGTGGGGAACGCACCCACGTGCCTCCCGCGGGGTGAAAGCCCACCCTGTCGAGGGGCTGGGCCAGGGGGCAATTTGGGATTGCTCCTTCCCAGCACCTTAATTAACATCCCCAGCGCCAGCGGTGGGAAACGCCGCCGGGACCTACTGGTTGGCGCGTGGCTCTGCATACGGCGAGAGCGGAACTGGGGGCTTTCACGCCTTGGGGAGCCGGCCAGGGGGGAGCGAGCGCTGGGGATGTGTGTTTGGTGTGATTTTAGGGGTTTTTAGGGCGTTCCCGAGCGAGCTGAGCGCCACGAGCTGGGCCTGGGGCGCGTGTTGGCTGCCCGGCTGGGTAGGAGCCACTTTTGGGAGGCGCAGATGAGCCGCGCACCGGCCGGACCGCCAAGCCGCCTGGATGGGAGAGGGGAGCCTGGCAGCCGCGCGCGCTGACCCTAACCCCGCAGCTTGGGGCCGCCTTGACAGCCCGGCTCGGGAGGGGTGAAAAACCCATTGGGGTGCTCGGCGCTTGGGTTTGGGCGTCCTCCCGCGTGCTCTGACGCCCTGGACGTCCCCAGGGCTCGTCCGAGGGGCTGGATTTCCGCTGGCCCGGGCTCCGGGTCAGTGCAACGCCGGGCATGGCGGAAACGCGCGTTATTTGACAGGAATGACTCAAAATGATGAATGAGAGCAGAAAGCGGGGCCGGCGGCGGGAGCAGCGTCCTCGGGCACTGCCGGGAGCTGGGCGCAGCGGTGAGCGCTGGCCTGAGCTGACCCCAGCGCTTTTTTTTCCCAGCACAAGGAACTCAGAAAGGTTCTCGGCCAAAAGCCCGGTGCGGTCGCTGCCTGCGTTGGCCTCGCCGAGACCGCCTGGCCCTGCTCGCTGCTGTAATTAGCAGGAAATCTCGTTAGTATCGGGCTCAGCTGCTCTCGGAAAGGCCAGAGGGAGCTCGTCAGGGCTGCTAATTGCTAATTACGGAAAGCCTTCAGTGGCTCTGCCGGGGGAGGTTCCCCTCTCAGGTACAAAGTCTGCAGGGTGGCATGTCCCTCCTGGGTCGGAGGGAGACTGGGGGGTCCCTGTCCCCCATCCCCTCTGTGTGGACCTGGGGATTAAAGCTGCCATTGGGGTGATGCGCGGGGGCAGCCCCACGAATCCTAAATCCCTGTGGCGGGGGGCTCTGCAGGGCTCAGGCAAGGGAGGAGGAAGAAGAAGAGGAAGGTCTTGGTCTCTGCCTTCCCTGGAGCAGAGCTGCAGCTTTAGCAGCCGGAGGAGGTTCGTTAAAGCCAGGCCCCTGTTTGCCGTCCCTTGGAGGTGCTTGGTCCGTGGGGACGGATGACCTGCAGCCCCCCCTTTGCTGAGAGGGGCACTAAAACAGCCTTTGGGGGCACGTTTGGGGTGTACGCCGGGAGCATGTGGAGCGAGGGCTGCAGTTTGGTTTGCCTTGGAGACCTCCAAAAACAAAACACGCTCCGTGTGTCGCTGGGAAGTGCCCCCGCTCCAGGGATACGCAGGTGTCACCCTGCCCCTGGAGCCCCCCGTCCTTCCAGCCCCGCGGCTGGGCTGTGGCGGCTCGGCTCCGCGGGGAGAAGCTGAGGTGTTTCGGCCTCAGCGCCCAAAGGGCATCTCCAGGGCAGTGATGTAATTTGGCGGGCGCGTGGGCTGCGGATCTGCGTGCTGGGTTTCTGGAAGCGTGGAGAGGTGAAGGAAGCGGAGACGTCCTGCCCCAAAGCATCCCCGCCTGCTGCTCCCAAACCTCCGAACTGCCTCCCCTTACCTGTCTGCAAGCGCCCTCGCTGGAAAGCCCGGTGTACGCGTATGGTGTGGGCTGAGGGCAGTATGGATAACTTTACAACTTGCTTTGTTTCGGTTTTTTTCCCTCTCCTTACGTCGCGCCTGGGTTGAGCCCTCCTGCGCAGTACCCGCTCCTCTGCGCAGGCACCACGCGTGCTTTTGGGGAGCTCCCTTAAAAACCAAGCCAGCTGCGGGCTCTGGGGCTGCACTCCGGCAGGCCAAGCCTCGCTGGGAAAGGTTAAACCGCCCCGGAGCGAGGACGGCCAGGCTGGCGAGGGGCACGGAACGAGCCGGGGCGGGGGCTGCTTTCTCTTGGCAGCTGCAGCCTTTGCTATCAACCTTCGGACTGCTGCGCGGTTTTTGGTGAAAAGTGGAGGGTTTGGGGCTTTTTGAAGGCTTAGGCTGGAGGAGCGGCGTGGGGGCTGGCCTTGCTGCAGCCCCAAATGCGTTCTGGGGGCGACGGGGAGAGCGGAGCTGCCAGTGCCATCTCCCCAGCGGGCGCCGGTCTTAAAACACCCAGACCAAGTGCAGCTTCTCCTCTCTGAACTGCTCTGATTTAAGCTCGGAGCAGAAAAATTGAGATTATCTGGCTGTTGCAATGTTTCCTGGCTTTAAGATGCCCGACCCAGGAGGAGGAGTGCCCGGTAAAGGTGGGGTTCCTCTGCGCGGCAGGCTCCCCTCTCCCAAATTAGCCGGTTTAGGCCAGTTTTGTGCCACGCGAGCACGGCGGGCACGTGGGCTCGGCCGCTGCCCCTCCGAGGGTCTCCACCCTGGGTGTCCCCTAAATATCAGTCTTTGCCGGGGCAGTTGATGGAAATTCGAGACTGCTTTCAGGGGGAAATCTGGGGCTGAGATTTTGGGGTTTGGGGAGTGACATCACATTTCTTTCCTCCTTTTTAATTTTTTTTTTTTTCTTAAAAAAACCTACTCAGCAACTTAGCTCTAATAATGAGCACGAGGCTCTGTAAGGCACGGAGAGCTTCCCCACAGCCGAAGGCTTTTGCTGGCCCTGAAAGGAAAGGCTGGGAACTGCAACGGGGAGAAAACCTAAAGGAAAGCGCCCGCCGCAGCGCGTCCCCGGCTTGTTCCCGGCTGGGATCCTGGGGTTGCCCCTCCAGGCCGGGAAGCAGCAGATGAACCACAGGTCAGTAACGCGGTGGAGGCGAGGGCAGGATGGGTACATCCCCGCTGTCAACCTGCTTCCGCTCATCGCTGCATCTCCTGGCTTCTACAGATCATGGGGGGAAAAAAGAAAGAAGATTTTTTTTTTTTCTGGGCGTAGGCTTTTAAGGTAAGGTAGGATCCATCCCCGCAGCGAGAGCTGGGCCAGGGCCGGGGGATGAGGCTGCTCCCCCCTAGGAAAAGCGAGGGGAGACGCCAAGTCCTGCAGGCGCTTTGCTGCTCCCACCCCTTCTCTTTTGTTCTTGGCCAAACCGCATGTTTGGTTTTTTTTTCCCCTCTTTCTTTTAAATATTATTAAAACCCACCCAAACCACCAAGCATCCCCAGTACAGGCTGGGCGTACCGCTGGGAAGCTGCGGCGCTTTGGGTCTGTAGGAAAATATTGAATATTGATGGTGAGGGCTGGTCCTCCCCAGGGGCCCTGTGCCTGTCCCCTCCACTCGCACGTGTGGACAGAGCTCCGGTTTTCCAGCCAGCCCGAAAGGGGACGGTCGGATTTTAGAGGGGGTGCTGCCTGCAATGGACGGGGCGTGCTGCGAGGGAAGCCGTAAAATGGGGAACGCGACGTCTTTTCAGACCCGCAAAGTCAGGAAGGGGGAAAGATGCCCATTTCGCAGAGGAGGTAAACTGTAACACACAGGAAAAAAAAAACCCACAAAAAAACCCAAACCAAACCCCAAAAAACCACACCTGTGCAAGAGAAGGGGCAGGTCGGCTTGCTGGAAACCAGGCAAACTGCCCCAAAATCTTTTCCTCCTGCAGCCGGTCAGGGAGAAGTGGTTTTTCTTGGCAGCTGGAGGAAGAGTGCTGGAGGCGAAGCGGGGCTTCACGCTGCTCCTGGAAGCTGGGCTGTGCGACGGTTTCTGACGGGCAGGAAAACTGCCAAAACAACTCCTCCGCCCCAAAAAATCGGATATGGGAGGGTGGGGAAGGGCTCGGCCCCACATCCCCCCACAGACACCTACATGCAGAGCCGGCGGGGGCAGCCGCCGCCTCGGCCAAGCGTCGAGTCGCTGAAAGCGCTGGCGGGATTTTCCCAGGGGCGCAAGGAAGGGATTTGAGCTGCTTTTTAAGAAAAGCTTTTTAAAATCCCCCCACTTCCCAGGGTCCCACGCGGGTGCAGCCCCCACCGCCGCGCTCGCCGTCCCCTGTTTCTCTAATCCTCTCCGGCAGCGCCTCGCCGTCCTGCGGGCGCCGTGTGACGGAGCTTTGCCTTCGGCCGCTGCCAAACACCCCCGCGGGCTGCCCCCGGCCCCTTTCGGGGCAAGGAACGGGGAACTGCCGCTCCCTCCTCAGCGCTTCTGAACTGTCAGGGCTGCGCTGCATCCCCAGCTGCCGCTGCCCGCGCAGGGCCGGGGAATAAACTCGCCTGCTGCTCCGGGGGCCGCAGCCCCGTCCCAAAGAAAAATGAATCCCGGAGGCGTCCGTGGGAAAGGCCCTTCCAGGGGCTCGCCGGGGCCGCGGCCGAGGATTTTCCCAGTGGGTTTGGCCGTCCTGAGACCCTCCCAAAGAGCAGCATCTCCTGGGGTGAGCAGTGCTTCTGTCTTCGGGCGCAGGGCTGGCGCTGTCAGGGTTTCGCCTGGGTGCAGAATGGGGAAACTCTGGGGAATCTCAATTTTTAATGTATTTTTAATAGCGTGGCAGCCAGCGGGTTGGAATGCTGCCTGCAAAACCCAGGTCTTCCCTGGTCGCCGGCAGGCAGGGGGGCACTGAGCCTGTGGGACATGGAAACGGTGGTGGAAATCCCAGATTTCCGGAGTTTTCTGCACTGGTGGGGGTTGCAACGGTCCCAGCCAGCCGCTTGCCTCTGTGAGGGTGCTCTGCTTTTTGGGTGCCAGCAGCACCCCTTCCTGCAGCCCTGGGGACGTCCCGAAGGGGCCCCAACAGCTCACAGCGTGAGGTAGAAACGGTGGAGAAAATCCTCCAAAATATAACAACAGTAGTAATAAAAATAACAACAAAACAAACAAAAAAGCCAAAGCAGGGATGCTTAGCGCTGCCACGGCTTCCTCAGGTGTGGATTCGCACGTGTGTAGTAAGGGCTCAAGCAGAGCCACCTCAATGCCTTCACAAAAAAAAATTACTCCTGTATAAATAAATGCTTTTTAAAGATATTTTTAAAATTCCCTACCTCTGTCTCCAGTGCAGCCACCTGAGGATGCCCGCAGCAGAGCGGGATGGGAGGGAGCCAGCCGTGTCCCGTCTCGGGTATCGCTCCTGGCTCGTTCTGGCTCAGGTTGCTGCGGCTCCAGGTCTCCGATGCGGCCGGGAGGAAAATCTGCCCGGGGAAGGAGGAGAGAAACCCACTGCCCAGCCCGCCAGCAGAAAAACCATCGGGGCCTGAGCGCTCGGTCCCCAGAGAGGCTTTTCGGGGCTGCCGCCGCCCCTTCTGAGCTGCCCCGAGGGAGAAGACCCCGTGGGGTCATCGCCGCAGGTGGGACCGTGCTCACCGGTAATTTTTGCTCTGCGCACCGATCGAATACTTTAACAGCTGGAAAACTCGTGGTGTGCTCCCCACCTCTTTCTCTCACCACCCCTGCCGCTTCGCAACCGAGGAGAGAGGCCGTGCCGCCTCGTGGAGCGAAACCCCGCGGGGCGTCGGGCGCTGCCCTGCTGCCGGCAGCTGCTGCCCCGTCCGGCGCACGCGTCCGGCCCCGCATACGCCTCCAGCCCCGCGCCGCCGGCTGTGCCAAGGGGCTGAGCTGACACCCAAGCCGGGGTTTGGCCGTCGAGCCGCCGTCGCAGCCGGCACCGAGCCTGCGAGCGCGACTCGCTGTGCTGCCGCGAGCAGAGGAGGCTGCAAAGGGGGTTTCTCTTCCCTTCGGATCGCTGCAAGGAGAAAAGCGCTGTGGGTTAACTCTTTTAGAACTTTTTTTTTTTTTTTTAATATTCTTTTGGAGCAACCCAAGAAGAGAGCTTCCTTTCTCGTGCTGCTGCGGGAGGGGAGAGGGAGAGAAGCTGGCGCATCGCCCCGCTGTCGCGCCATGCCACCCGCCCGCCCCACCGGCCAAATCCCCGAGGCCACGTGGACCTTGGGCTTCAGGGAGATGACAGAGCCCTGGAAAGGCGCCGTCGGCTGCCTCGGCGTGGCCATCTTCTTTGCCATGACCATCGGTATCATCTCCTGGCAGGCGCTGGAGCAGTCGCCGGAGGAGTGGGTGCTGCGGGGCCGGGCAGGTGGGATGCTGTGGGAGCGCTGGCGGGGTGCCCTGCTCCTGCGGGCGCTGCCGGCCGGGCGGACGGTGGCGGCGATCGCGGTGGGCGGCGTGCCGGCCGCCGAGCCGCCTCCGCCGCGGGACCGCTGCTGGCATGACGGCGGGCAGTTCTGCTACACCTGGGAGGAGGACGCCGAGCTCCGGCTCTCCCTCGAGCCCCCGCCAGCCCCCGCCACCGAGTGCTATGGCGTCCACTGGACCCCGCTGCGCCCCGACGTGATGCTGAAGGTAACGGGCGTCTTCTCTGAGCCGGGGCCTTGGGGTAAAACGAGGCGAAGCGGGGAAGATCTGGGCCGAACACACAATTTCCCAGCACGGTTCCGGGGCTGCCCCGCGGCTGGGGGCCCCCCATCTCCCGCGGCTGGGGGCCCCCCATCTCCCACAGCCTCCAGCAGCTGGAGGGTTGCGGACGGGAAGGGCCCCTCTGGGAGCCTCGTGCCCTGACGCTGAGCCCCCAAAACAGCGAGGGGCTGCGGCCGCCCTCTCCCCGTGCGGCGCTGGTAACCCCGGGGTGGGAGAGCGGTGTTTATAGAGAGACAGAGTAAATAACTGCCGAAAATCACAATGCTGGCGCGAGACGCAGCGCCGAGAGGTGCCTGCCAACCGCTGACACAATGCGGCAGCTCCCTCGGGACGGGCTGATCCCTGCCGCTGCTGCGAAAGCTTATGGGGGCTTTTTTTGTTTTTTTTGTTTGTAATCCTTCCCAGTTTTCTCCCCGGTTAACTAAAAGCAGACTCTGAAAACGAGCCTTGGGGAGGGGAAGGAAAATCCTCGTCGGAGCGCAGTGCCCTGGTGTGCGGAGCCCTCGGGATGGAGAAGGGAGCAGGGCAGGGTCTGGTGGGGACAGGGGGTTTTTCCCCTTTAGTGCAAACCACCGGTTGATGCTGTTTTGGGCTGGTGGAAGGTGTCACCTGAACGCAATGGCTGTGTGTGGGGCTGGTTTTCCTTTGCTGGCATCGGTTTGGGGCAGCTGGGGGGACAAGGAAGATAGAACAGGGCTTTCTTCCCCACTTTAAGAAAAAAAAAACCCAAACCCAAACAAACAAAAAACCCCCAAACATGAACTATTGGAAAATACGATCCAGTGAAATCTAAGAGTTAAGACCAGGCTTTTCCCCCTTTCCCAGCTGGTGTAACTGGTTCAGCTGACACCCGGTACAGCTCTTCCAAGGCTCCAGGGTTTCCACGTTAATAATTCACATCGCCTCGCCGAGACCTCGCCTCGCGCTGCTCCCGCGGCCGAAACGAGCCCAGGGTTCCCTATCCACCCTGGGACAGGGGCGCGTTGTGCTGAGCTGGGAGGTCCGACGGGTCCCAGCCTCCCGCCGCAGCCCCAAATCCCCGGGCTTTCGGGGAAGCCCGGCCCCGCGTGGGAAGTCACGCGGGATGCTAAGTCCTGCTGATCCCCCGCTTTGGCAGAGAGGGGGAAGTTTTAGCGGCTTTGCAGGGAAAACCGATGGTTCCTGAAAGGAGGCAGGGCAAGGACGGGGCTGTCCCCCGGGACCAGTGGCTTTTGGAGACGGCTCCTTGCTCCTCTGCCCCACGAGAATTGCCCCAAAATCCCAAACCTGTTCAGTCCCACCGAGGGAAGTCCTGTTTATCGTCAGCCCTCGGGAAGAGCGGCTTTGCCCCGGGAGAGAGCAGCGAAGGTGCCTGGGGACGCCGCGGTGCGACTGAGAGGAACGCTCACGACGGGGCTGGCACTTCCCCGCGCGCACGCGGGCGGGGAGAGCCGCAGATGCGGGTTGTGACTCACCCCAGAAACACCGCCAAAAGCAGCTAGGAAAGGTTTCACTTTGGTTTTTTAAAATATTTTTTCCAAGCTGAGTTTGTGAAAGCGCTGTCGCTGCACTTCAAAGCCGCTGCCCGGCGTTCTCCGCCTCCACCGTCGCTCGTGTCGAGAGTCAGAAGTGCAAGCCCAGAACTTGCACTTCTCACTCTTGCCAGTTTTTTTCTCCTCCTACTCTTACACCATTTGATAACTTTAACAAACTGCAGGCTGAGAAATCAAGCAGTGATGCAGAATTTCAGCTTTTTTTTTTTTTTTTTTTTAAATACCTGGGAGCCCAGCTGTTGCTCTTGCAGAGGAAAAACCTAACCCTGAGTATCTTCCACCAGCTCAGATGTGGAAAGCAGAGTCAGCACCCACTGCTTTTTGCATCAAGCACCTAAATGCCATGGGGCTGGGATTTTTCTCCCTGGGAAAAAGACCTGTCCCACGGCTGCTCCGACAGCGCTGGAACAGCACGCAGGGGTTCTGCCTCTTCAAGTACAATGGTTGGTGTGTGTCCCTGCGCCTGAGGCGTTTCCCACCCTCTGACAAAGCTCTCTTGGCTGCAGGATTGCTTCTCCATGGCCAACGTCTCCTGGTACGGCGGGGCCAGCATCCGCGCCCAGCGCTGGCCGCTCAACGCCGCGGAGAGCCACGCGCAGCCCTTCGTCAGCGGCGACTTCGGCAAAAACCCCGCCAGCTACGGGCCTGTTCTGGAGAGATACTTCTTGGGCTCAACAGGTGATCCTTTTTAAGCAGCAATCTGTGTCCGTTGCCGCATCCTCCAGCTCCGCTCGAGTGGCCTCCTCCCGAGCTCATGGGTCCCTGGCACTGCTACGGGACGCCGGACGCCAGCGTGTGTTTAGTGGCGGACGTCATTCTGGGGTGGATGTCTGGTTTGTTCTGCAGAACGCCAAACTTCAGCTATTCCCCCAAATTAATCAATTGGGCTGCAGCTGCCCTGCATGGGTGGAGCTGAAGCCGCTGCCGAAGCTGAACGCAGGGCAAAAAGGCAAAAAACAGAGCAAATTCAGCCCTGAGGGGCACTGTGGAGGTTGAAAGGGAGCAGCAGAAGCAGAGAGCGAGGATTTGCTTGCATGGCCGGCTCTGTGGCCGGGATCGGTCTGGGAGGTCCCGGTACCAGGGAGGCCCTGCCCCGCGCATCCCTGTCCTCTGGCCGCCGATGCAAGGAGCAAGAGGAGCTGGGCGCTTGCTGAGACGCCGTTTCCCTCTTCTCTCCCCAAAGGAGTGACGGTGACGGTGGCGCCTGACGTGCCCCTCTTCCTCTCGCTGGAGAGCAATAAGCACTTCTGCCTGGGCACGCCGGCGGGGAGAGCCGCCGCGCCCCTGCGCTACCTCCTCTGCGTCAGCGCCAACGTCACGGCCGCCCACCGGCACGCGGGCAGCCAGCTTGCGGGGCAGGCACGGGCGCTGCCGGATACGGCCCTCCTGGGGTAAGATGATCCTTCCTCCCCACTGCGGGATTCCTTTCCAAGCCCTTGTCCCGGTCACTGCTCCGAGCATCTCGGTGCGAGCGCCCCCAGCTCCTTCCGCCTCGCAGGTCTCCCATCTGGCACTATCATGGCCCGGCGGGTTCGGCGGCCAAAATAAAACGAGGTTTGAGGTCACTGGCCAAGAGACTGAAGCGGCATCGTCTTCAGGAGGGGGTCCTGGCCCTGGGGGAGCGCTGCACCGCTGTCCTCACCGCCGCGGTACGTCCTGTCCTGCCGGCCTTTGGGCTTGGAAGGCAAATGGAGAGCTGCTGCTGGTGCGGCTGTCAGCACAGCTAAATCTCTACGCGCAATACGGAAATGCCCCCGTTCTGTGGGGTAGGGGCTGTGTCCGTGCGCTGGAGCCTCCTCTCCCCGGGAAGGGACGCTCGGCTTGGAGCTTCACCCCGCGCAGACGGTGATGCCGAGCGGTTGGCACTTGGTGGCTTTGCCGCTCCTACAATTCGCCTTTTTCCACCTCTCCCGTCCCGCAGGACCGTGCGCCCTCGGAGCGGAGGAAGAGGCACGACTCGGCCCCCGCCTGGGACCCTGCCCTGGTCGCCCCGCTGCGGCTCTCCATCACGCTGTCCCCGTACGCCAGCATCGCCTCCCCGCTCTTCCTGCGCTCGCTGCGCGACGGCGAGGCGGCCAGCCGCTGGCTGAGCCTGCCGCCCCGGCTCGGGGGCCGCTCGGTACGCAACCCCCAAACCTGCTGCCCGACCGAGAGTCAGAGCTAAAGCTGAACAAATACCCGCGGAGGGGCACAGCCCGCTCCCCCTGCGCTGGGGGCAAAGCGGTGCTGGGGAAGCCGCTTTCCTCCTCTTCCGTGAGGAAGCAGCTTTCAAATTTCCCCTCCAATAAGACATTTCTAACAGCTGACAGTGTCCAGAAAATCTCTGATTCCCTTTTTTGGGGTCATTTTAACGACAGGCCATCAGCTCAGTGATTTTTGGGGACGTTGGGAGGGGTTTTTACACCTCCATGCGTTGCACCATGATGGTGCAAATTGCGGTGGGGCGGGACGGGGCAGAGCAGGCATCCCCCCATCTGGCACCTCGGGGTTGGGGGGATATTTCATGGATCTGACAGGAATTGCGCTCCTCTGCCGCAGGTCCCGCTGCTGACCACGTGGAAGGGGCGGCTCTGCGCCCGCCTGAACGTCACCAGCGAGGCGGCGCTGAGCTGGTACCTGGCACGTGCCCGGCGCCTGCAGCAGGCGCTGGGGGCCGCGTACGTGGCCTTCGAGGGCGCTGAGGGCAACACCTTCCTGGAGCAAGGCGTCCCACCTCCCGCCGAGCTGGCGGGCGACCGGTACGCCGAGACGCTGGCGGCGGCGCTGGCCACGCTGGGAAACGCCACCGTCATCAGCGCTGGTGCCAGGTGGGTGCCAAGGAGAGGATGCTTTGCTGGGGCCGACGGCTGCGGGAGCTGCCTGGGAGGGGGTCAAGGTGACGCTTTAAATGCGCCCTTGGGATGCCAAGGCGCCGCGTGGCACCCGGGGACGCAGGGTGGGGGTGGTCTAGGACAACGTGCATGGAGGGGTCGCTCTCGCATCTCCTTCCTCTCTGTTTTGGAGTGTTTTAATTTTTTTTTTAACATCTCAGAGCATTAAAATGCTCACGTGCATTAATGGCAGATGCAACAAAAATGTATCTTGTCCCTTAGGGCCATTCAAGCTCCAGGTGGCTCCCTTCTGCGGGAGGGCAGAGGGTGAACCCGGAGCCTTGGCCGAATCCCCGCCTTGGTAACGGCTCGCGGTGCCAAACAACGGCAGTTTTCTGACTTGTCGTGCTTGCGTAGCCCACAGGAGAGTTAACTTATTAATTAGCAGTCGTGACGTGCCTCGTGGGCCCTTCGACTAAAGGCACCAAAAGCTATCACTTCTCATTTTTCCTATTATTTTTAGGTTTGGCAAATGGGAAGGGATATGCAAGCTGTTTGCAAAATTACTTATTTCATGTTTTGGGCGAGGCATTGCTGGTAAATCGCCTGAGAAGACAACTTCAGAATGGTTCCTTTTCAAAGAAAAACAAAGTTTCACATGCCCGGGGGGTGACCAGCTGGCAGCTGCTGTGGACCCTCACGATGAGCTTTAGCTTGAAAAATGGTCTGGAGCTCATCTAGTCGGGCTCTTAGCCTCTGCAAAAGCAGAACGTTGGAAAATAGCTCGTCTTCTAACCCTTTTTAGCCTGTTCAGGACTGCACCTTTCCTGGGGGCAGTTCCACCCCAGAAACATTTCAGAAGCCCCCGTGTCAGCCTTGCCACCTCCTGAGATGAACAAGTGTCCCTGGGAGACCTTCAGGGCGTCAGCAAACGGGTGCAGGGCTCAGACTGAAAATAAAACCAACCCACAACCCTCGGTTAGCTGAGCTCCAGACCATTTTTCAAGCTGAAGCTCATCATGAGGGTGCAGATCAGATCCTTTTTGGCCACCAGAAATGCACCAGGCTGCTTTAGGGCTTACCCTCCACTCCCCCAAGTAAGCCTCAGGCACAGAAATGCTACTGGGAAAAAAAGTTATACAAATCATGGGGAAAACAATGTTTTCCTCTGCCAGACAGACAAGACCGCTGTCAGGAATGACAGCTGCTCAATGCAAAACAGATGAACGCGAAGGAAAGCCAGGAGGAGAAATCCTCCCTGCAGAACATGCCCTCTGGGCCATCCGTGTCACGAGGTGGTCGGTGCTTTGGGTCTGGGGAGCCGCACGGACCTGGGGCTGAGGGTGCTGTTGGAGATGCCAAGTGGTTGGAGAAACCCCTATCTGACTGCACCGGCTGCTGAGACAGCAGGGCACCCTACGAGCCGTCTAAAACCGCTGGCTTTGTGCCTGTTCCCCCAGATCCAGTCACCTACCGCTCTTTGTCCAGATGAGCCCGCTGCGCGCGGACTGGAGCCACGCCGGTCTGAAGGGGGTGATTCCCTCCGTGCTGCACTACAGCCTCCTCGGCTACAACTTCTTCATCCCTGACGCAGTAGGTAAGAACTTATTTTCTGCTTTTCCCCTGTTTCTGGCTTTTCCGCAGAGATTTTTGCGGCAGCGGAGGACGAGAGGTGTGTTTGCACCCCCTGGCTCAGGTGTGCCTCATGAAATCCTTTTTCCCGGTACCCAATCAAGTCCGCACAGCGGAAGGTTGGGTTGGACGTTACTAGGGAATGGGCTGAGGAATGGAAAACACAGAAACACGCTGTAAATGTTAACAGGCAGCCCCGAAGCAGGCAGGTCTCTGGGGACGCCCTCCGCAGAGCTCCTCACCCGCAGGCGGAGGGCAGCTCGCCGCTCTCGCGGCTCTGCCTGAGCTGAAACCCTCCAGCAAAAGCAAGGGGGGAGCCCACAGCCGGGAAACCACGCGCCCGGGCTCCTGGCTGGGACACCGGCGTTCCTGAAACACCCGCAGCCCCGCTCCACGTTTGCATTTCTGCTCCAGAGCACAATGGCTCGAGAGACCCTTAAATAAAAGCGAGAGAGGGAGAGAGAATCCTTTCAGCGGGGCCACGCGGCTCAGTTTCCCCTGTCCTGGAGCTGGCTGGGCGATCTGTGTTTAAAGCACGCCCCAAACGTGCAGAGCCCGCACGTGAAGCGTCAGAGAGCAGAGCTGCAAAGACGGTCCCCAAAAGGGGGCTGTTGAGCAATTTTTCAGTTCCGTCTCTATTTTTAGCCAGTATTCCTTAGAAAACAAGGCTTGGGCAACCACAGCACGCCAGCTCCCTCCCCAAAGCGCTGCTGAACCCACTATTTCAGCCGAGCCGGAGGAGCGAGCAGACCCCCCGGCACGGAGCGGGCCGCGGCGTGTGGTGTTTGCTGCGGGGGCGATGGCCCACCGCGCCGTTCCTCCACGGCTCCGGCAGCGCAATGGCGCGCGGGGGCCGCTCGGGACGGGAAACGCCTCTGCAGGACACGGGCTTTGTGGATGGCGGGGGTGGGCCCTCGGCGTGGCGGGGTTTTGTGCCATTTCCAGGGGAAGCTGCTCCAGGTTTTCAGAGTGATGGCTCCCGGTGAAGATCTAGCCCCAAGGGTTCCATCACCCCTTCCCCATCCCATCCTCCCCTGCCCTTCCCAAGCCCCTTCCTGGTGTGCCAGAGGGGAACTGGAGCCCCCTTCCACTTCCACTGCACGTTTCTGACGAATTCCTTAGGGATGCTCTCCTCCTCCACCACTTCCCACTATGAATTTGAAGGGATGCAAATCACAGGAGTGCATTCCCAGCATGCTTCGTCTTTGCACATCAAAGAGGCAGGGAAGGCCAGCATCTTCCCAAAGCTTTTCTTCTCAGGAGAGAAATCCCTTTTTCCCCATGTTCTGCTAAAACTTAGAAACTCCTGAGACAGCATCCCCAGGATTTTAGGACCGTGTCTGGTCCAAAAACGGACAGAGGTGGGTGTCTGATTGGCATTTGCTGATGGTGATGAAGGAAGAAAAAGACGGGTAGGGAGAATTCGGCTCCCTTTCGATGGGGCGATGTGTCCTGCCTGGAGGCAGAGCAGGTCTTTAGGGACTCCTCAGGCGAGGAGATGCCCTCGAGCAGCGTCGCTCAGCTCCCTGTCCCCGGCAGGAGGGAGCCTGGCCGCAGACGCCCCGCGGGACCCGGAGCTGTACGTGCGCTGGCTGCAGATCGTGACGTTTCTCCCCGTCATGGCCTTCGGCACGCCGCCCTGGCTCTGCTGCGATGCCTGGGTACGTAACCCCGAGCCCCGCGGAGGAGGACGCCGTGTCCCTTGTACCACAAACACCCCCGAAAGCCATTAAGATCCCTAGTGAGGAAAGCTGACAGTCACTCTCCTGTTCTTGCCGCCCACCAAATCCCACTCCCTGCCCCAGCGACCAGACAGCCGCACGCTCTCAGCAGTATTTTTGCTGCGAAGTTCAGGTGAGGTTTTTGTGGCGTTGTACCTCATGGCTATGTGCAACCTCGTTAGCTGCCATAACTAGATCAGGACATGGCAATTTGGTAATCTCTCTTCCAAAAGGAATATTTTTTAATTTATTTTTTTCCCCCACTTGCTTTGCTGTTTATCGGATGAAGGACTTGTCACGGGTTTCTCGTCCTTCCCCCACGCTGCAGGTCGTGAATCTGACCCGGCAATGCATACGGAGGCACCGGGATTTCGTTGTGCCGCTCATCATAAAATACAGCGAGGAATGGCTTCGTTCGGGGTCCCCCATCTTCCGGCCGGCGTGGTGGCTCAGTCCCACAGACCCAGCCGCTTTTACTGTAGAGGACGAATTTCTCATTGGCGACGAGGTAGGAAATGTGGGGGCTGCGTGCCTTTTAAGGGTCACTAGGGGCAAACAGGGTGCCCCTTGCGCTTGCCCATCCGCTTCCTTGCATCCTTCCCGGGTACCGCGCTCGTACAGAGGTGTGTGAAACCAAAGGGCCGATGGGACCCTGCGGGCTCCTTCAGGTTTGCAATCTCTTCCAAATGAAGAGTCAACAATACTTTTTTTCTGTTGTTTTTTTTTAATATCAGGGTATTTTTGAGTCCTTTCTGCCGGAAGACACCTCCTGATGGTCAGCATTGCTCACTTCTCCCCTCTTTTTGGGCTGTTAATCCCCTTACTTGGAGCCAGAGCGCCCAGTAAGCGCGGAGCAGCAGGAGGTGCCCTCTTGGGGAGCCCCGCCAGCCGTGGCTTGGGGTTTTTCAATCCTAACCACATGCTTTGGCCGTGGCTGGTGCAGAGAGGAGCTCCTGCTGTCGCCCTCTTTGCGGCCGCGTCCCTCTTGTCCCACCGCCGCTCGGGAAGAGTTCGCTCGGCACACGATGGCGTGATGTGTAATGTTGTTGTACGGCTGCTTTAAATCAAAAAGCTCCTGGAAAGGCAATCCAGGCCTTCTGAAAAAGCCTTTTCTTAGAGAAAACTGTGCCTCATTCTCCCATTTTTGTAAGGAGACGTTTTATTTTGTGCATCACTTTATGTTTGTGCCGCCTGCTCCACCTGGGTACAGGATCCCAGCGGCTCAAGACTCTGGCAGATTTTCCCACAGATTTTTTCACTAGAAGCATAATCCCTGGTCCATACTATTGTAGTCATTTTGCAGCAACACGTTAGGCTGTCTTTACGTGGGGATGCTGCTAATGATGGAGCATCGTCTCCCTAAAACAATCCCAACCCACAGAAGTTTGTTTCTGGTTCTGACAGAACAGCAGCTCGCGCTGCAGAGTTAGCTTTTCCAGGCTCTGCTTGCCGCCTCCAACAAATGTTGCAGTTCCTGATTTACCTGATTTCCAGGCTTGAGCTTCTTGCCACAGATTCTGTGCATTCAATTTATAAATTTATTTTCTTTTAAAAGGAAACTTCCACTGCAGGGCATTACCTTTTAAGAAGCAGCAGAAAGTCGCTTTAGCAGAGAGCTCAAATAATGGGGTGGGAAGTTTTTGAAATACAAATCCTCGGCACAAACGCGTTGCAGACCGGCACCGTGCAAGCGTGGAGGCTGGAGGGAGCCTGCGGTCCCCACGCGCAGCAGAGCACGTGCTTGGGCGGTAATGGTGGTGGCAGCGATAACCCTGAGCGAACTAAAACCTAGCTCCCTCCCCAAAACCTCTGACTGAAAAATCCCCCACGAGATTGAACTGGCCAGGGCAGGAATGTGGGCTGTGTTAGCGAGGCAAGATTCCCAGTAAAACGCCACCAACTTGGGGAGGGGGGTTACAAAAAAGGTCAGAGCAGCTTCGGACCCTCTCCCCCGGGAGATGCAAAGCTTTGGCTTGGCTGAAAGCTCCTAAAATACGGTGAAGTGCGCTGTCTGCTCCGTAAACTTGTCAGGGCCAAGCATTCCTGATGAAGCATGATGTGAGGCTGGCAAAAAGCTTGCCTGTGGGTTTTTTATTATTGTTTTAAAAATAGCCCGAGTGTGCAGCAGGATGGCCCCCACAGGGGATGTTTTGACTTTCAAGCTGGCTTTTGGAAGCTGGAAGAATAGAAATGTGCTCCAAAAACCAACTCGGGTGCAATTTGGGGCATCATTAACAATAAGCTACCGGAAAATACAGGGAGTGGTTCTGTCCTGGTGCGGTCTGAGGCAGGACCAAGTGTCGGGGCACTGGGATAAACCTTTGGAGCATCAGCCCTCAGTGCAAGCCGCAGGTGCTGATGAACGCGGCTCCCGGCTGTTGCCGAGTCCCTCCGTGTCTGAGTCACACCCCAGGCTTTTCCAAGGGTAACTCTGGGCTGGGAGGGTAGCTCTGCTTTGAAATCTGGGTTTCAGCCTGTGCTTTGTACTTTCATTATGTCCAGATCCCTGGGCAGCACACGTTCAGCCTGAATCAGGCCGGACAGTGTACCTGTCCAATTGGCAGGAGTGCTCGAGAAGACGGTTCTGTGTCAGTTTTTTGCTGACTACAAAGGGAAAAGAATATCTGCTCCCTTCGAGCAGATGGGACAGCAATGCCTTCGGGTTTCTGCGTGGTGGTGCGGGACTGCAGCGGTCGGGGTGGCTGTAATCCTGGACCTAGGGGTCTGGAAGCGGGACTGAACACTGCTCAGGCATACTCCAGCATCGCTGATGAGCCAATGCCCACTACTGGGAAAGGGAACCGGAGCTGAGCGCTGCTGAATCCTCCCAGCAAAGCATGTTGAAATATTATAGCAAAGAGACAAGTTGCACTGATTTGGGAAAAAAAAAATATTAAAAAAAAAAAAAGTCATTTGCTGTTTTGTGGCTGTGACGCGGCATCACTGCCTGTCAGTGCCATCTGCCTGGCGACAGCGGATGCTGCAAGGGGCAGGGAAGCCAGGCTTTGCTGCCAAATGTATTGATAAAGGCCAGGAGGGTGCAAAAGCATCCCCCAAAGTGGACAAACGCCACACCATCGCCCTGGGACGATGCTGCCAGGCAGCCCAAGCAGCATCACTAAGGGGTGCGGGGATGAGTCCTCAAACATGCTCTTTGCTGTTGACCAGGCCCTCCAAAAATGGGGTTTAAGAGGGACTGACGGGATTTTTCTGTCCAGGTTTTTCAAAATATGAGCCAGATGAACTCTAGAGACTACTGCAGGCAGGGACGATCCCAGTCCCAGTCAAACGAAGGCCGCAGCATCATCTTACTGTAATTTAGGAAGCCTTGCGCGTACCAGCTTTGGCCTCTGCGGCTCGCCTGGGCGGATGTCTCTTTGCTGCTGAGCCAGACCCCCTGATCTGCTCCGTGGCTGCTTGCTTGTCTCTTCATCTTCAGCCTCATGGTTTGCTTGGCGCAGCTAGCGTTATGTCCTGGCTAATCCTTCACGTGCTAAATTTCTTTTTCTCTCTCTCTTTTTTTTTTTTTTCTTTTCCACTGCAGGTCCTGGTTGCCCCAATAACAGAAAAAGGGCAGATGTGGAGAGATATCTACCTACCTGGAGAAGGGCACCTATGGATGGACACCAACACTGCTCGCGTGTTCGATGGAGGCACCATCCTCAGGAATTACTCCGCCAGCCTTGCAGAGGTGCCGGTTTTTGTAAAGACCCACGAAGTTCACAGACTGCCGCAGCTTTTGGACAGCTGAACTCTTTTGGAGCAGCGCTGGCCAAATGTGCTCGCTCTTCCTTGAGACTCTTTCAGCCTATTTGCGCTCTTCCAAGAACTCTGTTTGTTTGTTTCAGCAGAAATTGTTCAGATCTTTTATTACTCGCTGTTATTCCAGAATAGCAAAAATACAGCTTTGGCACAAACACAGGACCATGCAGAATGTGACCTAAACCTTTCCAGGGCTTTCCTAGGGAAACGGTTGCGTGCACGTTTAGGCATCCAGCATTTCCAGATCCCTAGCACCATGCTCAAAGATGCTGCCCTGGATTTTCCAGAACAGGAGGTAAACTAACATCAGCTTGTACCAGATAGATGTTTTTTGCATTTAAAGAAAAATATATATACAGGGAAAACTAAATATGATAGCTCTGTTCATGTGCGTGGCCCCCCCAGGAGGGCCTTTGGTAGCAAGAGCCTGACTTTGAGGATAACGGGAAAACGGGGTGAATTCCAGGTCTATTGGGAGGTTTCTGTGGAAGAAAAATAAACTGGATCGAGCAAAGAGTGCCTCTACCAGGCCAGGCTGTGGACAGACAGGATGATTGCCTGCCTTGAAATACCAACTCCAGAGCTCACAACCCAATTCTTGTGGGCCCAGCCAGTGCTTTTCAACATTTGTTGAATTCTATTATTATTTTTTTCCCAATTATTTCTTGCAGCGCAAAAGGAATCGCAGCGCGCGCAGTGACGGGGCCCCGCGAGGCAGCGGCGAGGGCGGGCAGCCACACGGCGGCACGTGCGCAGGGAGGGCGGTCCGCAACGATTCGCGCGCTAGGCGCGGATAGGTGCACGGGCGCAGGGGGCGGGCGCCTTCGCGTGCGTAGCGCGCGCACGGGTATATATAGCGAGGTGACGCAGCAGTAAATGGAGATGTGCGTCCGCGGCGTCCGTGCCCGCGTCTCTCTCCCCGGGACGGGATCCCGGTAGGGTGGGTCGGTCCGGGAGGGTCGGTCCGTTGTCGCGCGGCGACCCCGGGCTCCCCGGTGGTGGGGCTGGCAGCGAGGCGTGGAGCCGTAGGAGGCGGGGGCCTCGAGCTGGCGCCCGAGCAGCCGCGGGACGCGGAGCGGGGTCCTAGCGCCTACCCGGAGGGGAAAGGGGGCGCCGCGGCTCGTTGGTTCTTCGGGGGGGAGCCCGGTTTTCCAGTAACGCCCACCTTGGCGGGGCCTCTGCCCTCTGCGCCACCGGCCTACGAGGGCCCGCTTGAGGACACGACCATGCCCTCGGTCTGGCCGGAGAGGGGTCCCGTTCCCCCGTCGGTGGGTCCGCGGTCATCGCTGGAGCGGGGGGAGGACGTAGCGCACCGTTTGCTGACAGAGATTCGCCGGCTGGCGGTTAATTCGGGGGGGCTGGCCCAGGAGCTGGCGAGGCGGCCGTCCTCGTCTGACCCGGCCAAAGGCGGGCCGGGCCCCTCGGGTCCGGATGAGTCCTTGCCGGGCCCCGACCCCGCCGCCCGCCGGCGCTTTGTTGCTAAGAACTGCGCCCTCCAAGGGGTAGCTGATGTGACTTGGGGGGAAAAAAAAAAAAAAAAAAGCAATTCCAACTGTGAGCAGGGGGACAGCTGGGGGAAATTGTTTATCTTTGACCAGAATTTTGCGCTGTTCGGAACAAGGCTTGATCAAGTTTTTTAACAAGATAGAAAAATGGGAAGACATGGCAAATCTACCCTCCCAATTTGAGAACGAACTGAGAGATTAGAGAAAAACTTTACAGTTTCTGCAGTAATTTTTAAGTATGAGCCCATTTTCAGGACGTGTTCAGATATCCTCAAGAAGATCAACCTCGTCAACAGAGAGGAAGGAAACAGAGGTGACAACCATGCACAGTGGCTGAAGTTTTCTAGTTTTGTTGGGTGCTGTTTGTTCACGCAAAAGGTAATTTTCCTGTTGTCAGTGATGACTTGGTCAATTCCTACCATCTCTTGTTATGTGCTTTGGATCTGGTGCATGGAAATGCTCTCCAGTGTCCTAACCATAAAGAACTTCTGAATCCTAACTATAAAGGTCTACTTGAAGGCTTTCATAGTAAGAATTAGAAAGTATCATCTTATCCTCCCTGCATCATTGAAAAACTCTGTTCGTTACGTTATGGATTACTTTTAGAAGCAAAAGGCATAAAGGAACATTTTTGGAAGCCATATATTCGGAAGCTTTCTGACTGGATTTCTAGATCGTGGGAACTTTGGAGATAGCTTCAAAGCCATCACCAAGGCCTGTGAGGAGTACGTTTTGTCAGCAGGAAATCTCCATGAGCGAATATTTCTAGGGGAGGATGCAGATGAAGAAATTGGAACCCTGACAAGGTGCTTAAATACAACTTCAGGAATGGAAACAGCTGAGCGAGTACAAGTGAAGCATAATTTGCAGCAGCACTTTGATAGATCCAAATCACTTAGGATTACAACCCCGCTTACGGGCCGCAAGTATATTAAAGAGAGCAACCCATATGTGACACCTGTTTCCATAGCAACATACAGCTTGAGCCGCCTTCATACCATACTGGCAGGACTGGAAAATGCCCCAGTGAAAATGTGGAGTCGCTAGGCGAATATTCACGCAGAGGTACCAGCCCTTCCGCAGCAGGATGCACAGTTACAAAGAGCAAAGAGAGGGGGGAGATACGGGGCCTTGCGAGGCAGCAGTGAGGGCGGGCAGCCACACGGCAGCACGTGCGCAGGAAGGGCGGTCCGCAACGATTCGTGCGCTAGGTGCGGATAGGTGCACGGGCGCAGGGGGCAGGTGCGTTCGCGTGCGTAGCGCGCGCACGGGTATATATAGCGACGTGACGCAGCAGTAAATGGAGAGCTGACTCCGCGGCGTCCGTGTCTGCGTCTCTCTCCCCGGGACGGGATCCTGGTAGGGCAGGTTGATCAGGGTGGGTCGGTCTGTCGTCACGCGGCAACAACCAGCCTTCTTCCACCCAGCAGAAAACATATCCATAGGTAAAAGAGGTGTCCCACGTGCTGAGTGTGCGTTAGGGAGAATGTTGGCTACTCTGACCATCATATCGTAGAATCATAGAACAGTTTGGGTTGGAAGGGCCTTTGGGTTGGATGAGGCCAGGCTGAGAGAGCTGGGGCTGTTCAGCCTGGAGAAGAGGAGGCTCCGGGGAGATCCTAGAGCGGCTTTCCAGTGCCTAAAGGGGGCTGCAGGAAACATGAGGAGAGACTCTTCAGCAGGGCCTGGTGTGAAAGGACGAGGGGTATTGGTTTTAAAAGAGGAGGCAGATTCAGACCGGATATGAAGAAGAAATGTTTTTACTCTGAGGGTGGTGGAGCACTGGCCCAGGTTGCCCAGAGAGGTGATGGATGCCCCATCCCTGGAAACGTTCCAGGCCAGGTTGGCCGGGGCTCTGAGCAACCTGATCTGGTTGGAGATGTCCCTGCTCCTTGCAGGGGAGTTGGACTGGGTGGGCTTTAAAGGTCCTTTCCAACCGAAACCGACGATTCTACAACAAGAGACAATGGCACGAACTGAAATACAGGCGCCTCTTGCTAACCGTAATACAAAACTCGTTTATTTGGAGGGAGGTCAAGCTCTGGAACAGGCTCTCCACAGGGTCCAGCCTTGCGGTGCCCTTCTTGGTAGGGCGTGCTACCAGTTCCTGCGCCAGGCGCGGCTGCGTGCCCTCCGCCGGCGTCGGTTCCTCGCTGCGCGCCGTTGTCTGGAGGAGTTGCGGCCTCTCTGCTGATGGCGCTCTTTTCTCCTGGAGGAAGATGGGATGTCTGGTTCGCATCTTAGGGTTTGCTCCTCGTCCCGATCCCTCCCTCTTTGCCGCTCCCGCCGTGCTCTGCCCTCGGCGCTGCGGGACCGGCGCCTGTATCGGCTCCTCCCCAGACGGCCGAGACCTCTCGTTCAGCTGTTGGAGCTCGGCCCTGATGAGGATCCCTGCACCTCTCTGCCACCTCTGCCTGGCAGAGGAGCCATCGGCCGCTGAGTCTGGGCACCTCGTGTGGCTTTGCTGGCCTCGACTGGGTTACCTGCTCCGTTGCCTCTCACAGGCACAGTGATCCACCCTGTCCCTGCTGCCTGGTCACCGGCGTCTCCTGCGGTGGGACGGTGAGCGCTCCCGCCGTGCTCGATCTCTAGAGCTGCGGGACCTGCGCCGGGATCGGCTCCTCGTCGCATGCCGTTGCCTGGAGGAATGCCGGCCTGTCCGCTGGCGGCGCTCGTCCCTTCTTGAGGAGGCTGGGACGTCCCTGCTCTGCTGCCGCCTCCTGCTTCTTGAGGAGGCTGGGACGTCCCTGCTCAGCTGCTGGCTCCTGCTTCTCGAGGAGGCTGTGACGTCCTGTCCCCGTCTGTTGTCCCGAGCCCTGCTCTGCTGCCGCCTCCTGCTTCTCGAGGAGGCTGGGACGTCCCGTCCTCCTCTGTTGTCCCGAGCCCTGCTCTGCTGCCGCCTCCTGCTTCTCGAGGAGGCTGGGACGTCCCGTCCTCCTCTGTTGTCCCGAGCCCTGCTCTGCTGCTGGCTCCTGCTTCTTGAGGAGTTGCGGACCCGGCTGTCCTGGGCCTGTCTGCGGCCACCGTGGTATCCCCTCGGGGACCGGCGGCGGGCCCTCTCTGGGGCCCTGTCATGGCCACCGCCACGGTCAGTGCTGGGAGAGCGGCGCTGGTTGTGGCTTAAGGGACGCTGCATCATTTCTGCAAAGTCCAGTTGAGCTCTGATGAAGAGCCTGATGTCGTGCACCTCGTAGCTGTGCCGTCCCAGCCTATGGAAGACGTGCTGCACAGGCTGCCGGCAGAGCGGGCACTCAGCTTTTCTGCAGAGCCAAGTCCATATGCAGGGAAAACAGAAACAGTGCCTGCACCCTCTCACGTAGGCTATGTCGCTGATGGTGTCCAGGCAGATTGGGCAGTTTAGCTCCTCAGAGGCATCCAGCCGTGCGGTGCGGGCCGCCCGGCTGGTGCTGGCAGCAGGGGCAGAGGCGCCCTGTCCTGCCGTGTCCTCCGACGACATCTCGTGCTGCAAAGCAAAGAGACGCAGAGAAGCTCACCGCCTGCCCTGGAGATGCACCCGCAGGACGCGGCAGAGCTGATGAAGTGAAGCGCGACAGAGGAGCCCGCTCTGCTGCGAGGCTGCGCTTGTGCTGCCCAAACGCCAGGGGCCGTCCCGGAGCAGGTGAGTGACAGCAGGGGCATCTCCGTGTGCCCCAGCTCCCTGGGCAGGACGGTGACTGACCTCTCCGACACGAGCAGGAGCTGGGAAGGCAGGAAAGCGGTTCCTGGCCTCTCAGCAATAGCAGAAGAGCGGGGATGCGGTACGTCAGGACCGGCACCCCGGGCCCCGCTGGCGTCCCCGTCCGGCAGATCCTCTCTGCGCCCTGGGCAGGGACCTCGCAGGATGGGGATCCTTCGTCTCTGCGCCTGCAAACGCTGTGCCCCACACACGAGGACTGTGGCCCTTCAGGGCTGCCCCGCACCTCAAAAGGAGCGATGGCAACGGTGTCACAATGACTGGTGACATCACAGAGCTTCCATGGACCACACCCACAGGAGAGGCCCAGCCTCGGGTGGCTTCCGTTATGCATGGAATAGAACAGAATCTGACCGCTTCTGGGCTGCTTACATTGCTCCGAGGGCTCCTCTGCTTCTGCTTCGTTCTCAAACTTCTGGTCTGACCTCTGCCCGTCTTAGGGCAGGACAGTGACTGACCTCTCCAACACCGGCAGGAATCGGGGAGGCGGGAAAGCGGTTCCTGGCAGCAGCTGTCCCCTCGGCCTCCCGCTCCTGGCTGCCGCGGCCGTCCTGCTCGCCACCAGCCAAGGCCAACAGGTACGGGGACGCTGGGGGGCCCGCTCAGCGCTGGCGGGGGCTCCCCCCAGGCAGGTGACTGTCCTCTGCTCCTCTGCCTGCTGGGTGACAGATGGAGCTGCAGACGGTTGTGGCAAGTGACAGCAGCGCTGGAGCAACCCAAGAGCCCTGTGGGTCCGCCCTGTGCCCCGGGGGTACCTGGGTGCAAAAGGGAGGAGAGGGGCCAGGCCGATGGCTCCTGGACTGCAAATAAATCCCGTTCCTAGCCCCACCGTGGGAGTCGCGCACTTTCTGTGAGCTGGGAGAGAGATGTGCCTGCAGGCTGGAGAGGGGTGCCCAGGCAGGGGTGTCCCTGGAGCAGGGCGGTGCTGGCTGCCGCCCCAATCTGTGTCTGGTGAGAGGACAAGAGACAACGGCACGAACTGAAATACAGGTGCCTCTTGCTAACCGTAATACAAAACTCGTTTATTTGGAGGGAGGTCAAGCTCTGGAACAGGCTCTCCACAGGGTCCAGCCTTGCGGTGCCTTTCTTGGTAGGGCGTACTACCAGTTCCTGCGCCAGGCGCGGCTGCGTGCCCTCCGCCGGCGTCGGTTCCTCGCTGCGCGCCGTTGTCTGGAGGAGTTGCGGCCTCTCTGCTGATGGCGCTCTTTTCTCCTGGAGGAAGATGGGATGTCTGGTTCACATCTTAGGGTTTGCTCCTCGTCCCGATCCCTCCCTCTTTGCCGCTCCCGCCGTGCTCTGCCCTCGGCGCTGCGGGACCGGCGCCTGTATCGGCTCCTCCCCAGACGGCCGAGACCTCTCGTTCAGCTGTTGGAGCTCGGCCCTGATGAGGATCCCTGCACCTCTCTGCCACCTCCGCCTGGCAGAGGAGCCATCGGCCACTGAGTCTGGGCACCTCGTGTGGCTTTGCTGGCCTCGCCTGGGGTACCTGCTCCGTTGCCTCTCACAGGCACAGTGATCCACCCTGTCCCTGCTGCCTGGTCACCGGCGTCTCCTGCGGTGGGACGGTGAGCGCTCCCGCCGTGCTCGATCTCTAGAGCTGCGGGACCTGCGCCGGGATCGGCTCCTCGTCGCATGCCGTTGCCTGGAGGAATGCCGGCCTGTCCGCTGGTGGCGCTCGTCCCTTCTTGAGGAGGCTGGGACGTCCCTGCTCTGCTGCCGCCTCCTGCTTCTTGAGGAGGCTGGGACGTCCCTGCTCTGCTGCTGGCTCCTGCTTCTCGAGGAGGCTGTGACGTCCTGTCCCCGTCTGTTGTCCCGAGCCCTGCTCTGCTGCCGGCTCCTGCTTCTCGAGGAGGCTGGGACGTCCCGTCCTCCTCTGTTGTCCCGAGCCCTGCTCTGCTGCCGCCTCCTGCTTCTCGAGGAGGCTGGGACGTCCCGTCCTCCTCTGTTGTCCCGAGCCCTGCTCTGCTGCCGGCTCCTGCTTCTCGAGGAGGCTGGGACGTCCCGTCCTCCTCTGTTGTCCCAAGCCCTGCTCTGCTGCCGGCTCCTGCTTCTCGAGGAGGCTGGGACGTCCCGTCCTCCTCTGTTATCCCGAGCCCTGCTCTGCTGCCGCCTCCTGCTTCTTGAGGAGTTGCGGACCCGGCTGTCCTGGGCCTGTCTGCGGCCACCGTGGTATCCCCTCAGGGACCGGCGGCGGGCCCTCTCTGGGGCCCTGTCATGGCCACCGCCACGGTCAGTGCTGGGAGAGCGGCGCTGGTTGTGGCTTAAGGGACGCCGCATCCTTTCTGCAATGTCCAGTTGAGCTCTGATGAAGAGCCTGATGTTGTGCACCTGGTAGCTGTGCCATCCCAGCCTACGGAAGACGTGCTGCACACGCTGCCGGCAGAGCGGGCACTCAGCTTTTCTGCAGAGCCAAGTCCATATGCAGGGAAAACAGAAACAGTGCCTGCACCCTCTCACGTAGGCTACGTCGCTGATGGTGTCCATGCAGATTGGGCAGTTTAGCTCCTCAGAGGCATCCAGCCGTGCGGTGCGGGCCGCCCGGCTGGTGCTGGCAGCAGGGGCAGAGGCGCCCTGTCCTGCCGTGTCCTCCGACGACATCTCGTGCTGCAAAGCAAAGAGACGCAGAGAAGCTCACCGCCCGCCCTGGAGATGCACCCGCAGGACGCGGCAGAGCTGATGAAGCGAAGCGCGACAGAGGAGCCCGCTCTGCTGCGAGGCTGCGCTTGTGCTGCCCAAACGCCAGGGGCCGTCCCGGAGCAGGTGAGGGACAGCAGGGGCATCTCCGTGTGCCCCGGCTCCCTGGGCAGGACGGTGACTGACCTCTCCGACACGAGCAGGAGCTGGGAAGGCAGGAAAGCGGTTCCTGGCCTCTCAGCAATAGCAGAAGAGCGGGGATGCGGTACGTCAGGACCGGCACCCCGGGCCCCGCTGGCGTCCCCGTCCGGCAGATCCTCTCTGCGCCCTGGGCAGGGACCTCGCAGGATGGGGATCCTTCGTCTCTGCGCCTGCAAACGCTGTGCCCCACGCACGAGGACTGTGGCCCTTCAGGGCTGCCCCGCACCTCAAAAGGAGCGATGGCAACGGTGTCACAATGACTGGTGACATCACAGAGCTTCCATGGACCACACCCACAGGAGAGGCCCAGCCTCGGGTGGCTTCCGTTATGCATGGAATAGAACAGAATCTGACCGCTTCCGGGCTGCTTACATTGCTCCGAGGGCTCCTCTGCTTCTGCTTCGTTCTCAAACTTCTGGTCTGACCTCTGCCCGTCTTAGGGCAGGACAGTGACTGACCTCTCCAACACCGGCAGGAATCGGGGAGGCGGGAAAGCGGTTCCTGGCAGCAGCTGTCCCCTCGGCCTCCCGCTCCTGGCTGCCGCGGCCGTCCTGCTCGCCACCAGCCAAGGCCAACAGGTACGGGGACGCTGGGGGGCCCGCTCAGCGCTGGCGGGGGCTCCCCCCAGGCAGGTGACTGTCCTCTGCTCCTCTGCCTGCTGGGTGACAGATGGAGCTGCAGACGGTTGTGGCAAGTGACAGCAGCGCTGGAGCAACCCAGGTGCCCTGTGGGGCGCCCTGTGCCCCGGGGGTACCTGGGTGCGAAAGGGAGGAGAGGGGCCAGGCCGATGGCTCCTGGACTGCAAATAAATCCCGTTCCTAGCCCCACCGTGGGAGTCGCGCACTTTCTGTGAGCTGGGAGAGAGATGTGCCTGCAGGCTGGAGAGGGGTGCCCAGGCAGGGGTGTCCCTGGAGCAGGGCGGTGCTGGCTGCCGCCCCAATCTGTGTCTGGTGAGAGGACAAGAGACAACGGCACGAACTGAAATACAGGTGCCTCTTGCTAACCGTAATACAAAACTCGTTTATTTGGAGGGAGGTCAAGCTCTGGAACAGGCTCTCCACAGGGTCCAGCCTTGCGGTGCCCTTCTTGGTAGGGCGTACTACCAGTTCCTGCGCCAGGCGCGGCTGCGTGCCCTCCGCCGGCGTCGGTTCCTCGCTGCGCGCCGTTGTCTGGAGGAGTTGCGGCCTCTCTGCTGATGGCGCTCTTTTCTCCTGGAGGAAGATGGGATGTCTGGTTCGCATCTTAGGGTTTGCTCCTCGTCCCGATCCCTCCCTCTTTGCCGCTCCCGCCGTGCTCTGCCCTCGGCGCTGCGGGACCGGCGCCTGTATCGGCTCCTCCCCAGACGGCCGAGACCTCTCGTTCAGCCGTTGGAGCTCGGCCCTGATGAGGATCCCTGCACCTCTCTGCCACCTCTGCCTGGCAGAGGAGCCATCGGCCGCTGAGTCTGGGCACCTCGTGTGGCTTTGCTGGCCTCGACTGGGGTACCTGCTCCGTTGCCTCTCACAGGCACAGTGATCCACCCTGTCCCTGCTGCCTGGTCACCGGCGTCTCCTGCGGTGGGACGGTGAGCGCTCCCGCCGTGCTCGATCTCTAGAGCTGCGGGACCTGCGCCGGGATCGGCTCCTCGTCGCATGCCGTTGCCTGGAGGAATGCCGGCCTGTCCGCTGGCGGCGCTCGTCCCTTCTTGAGGAGGCTGGGACGTCCCTGCTCTGCTGCCGCCTCCTGCTTCTTGAGGAGGCTGGGACCTCCCTGCTCTGCTGCTGGCTCCTGCTTCTCGAGGAGGCTGTGACGTCCTGTCCCCGTCTGTTGTCCCGAGCCCTGCTCTGCTGCCGCCTCCTGCTTCTCGAGGAGGCTGTGACGTCCTGTCCCCGTCTGTTGTCCCGAGCCCTGCTCTGCTGCCGCCTCCTGCTTCTCGAGGAGGCTGTGACGTCCTGTCCCCGTCTGTTGTCCCGAGCCCTGCTCTGCTGCCGGCTCCTGCTTCTCGAGGAGGCTGGGACGCCCCGTCCTCCTCTGTTGTCCCGAGCCCTGCTCTGCTGCCGGCTCCTGCTTCTTGAGGAGTTGCGGACCCGGCTGTCCTGGGCCTGTCTGCGGCCACCATGGTATCCCCTCGGGGACCGGTGGCGGGCCCTCTCTGGGGCCCTGTCATGGCCACCGCCACGGTCAGTGCTGGGAGAGCGGCGCTGGTTGTGGCTTAAGGGACGCTGCATCATTTCTGCAAAGTCCAGTTGAGCTCTGATGAAGAGCCTGATGTCGTGCACCTCGTAGCTGTGCCGTCCCAGCCTATGGAAGACGTGCTGCACAGGCTGCCGGCAGAGCGGGCACTCAGCTTTTCTGCAGAGCCATGTCCATATGCAGGGAAAACAGAAACAGTGCCTGCACCCTCTCACGTAGGCTATGTCGCTGATGGTGTCCAGGCAGATTGGGCAGTTTAGCTCCTCAGAGGCATCCAGCCGTGCAGTGCGGGCCGCCCGGCTGGTGCTGGCAGCAGGGGCAGAGGCGCCCTGTCCTGCCGTGTCCTCCGACGACATCTCGTGCTGCAAAGCAAAGAGACGCAGAGAAGCTCACCGCCCGCCCTGGAGATGCACCCGCAGGACGCGGCAGAGCTGATGAAGTGAAGCGCGACAGAGGAGCCCGCTCTGCTGCGAGGCTGCGCTTGTGCTGCCCAAACGCCAGGGGCCGTCCCGGAGCAGGTGAGGGACAGCAGGGGCATCTCCGTGTGCCCCGGCTCCCTGGGCAGGACGGTGACTGACCTCTCCGACACGAGCAGGAGCTGGGAAGGCAGGAAAGCGGTTCCTGGCCTCTCAGCAATAGCAGAAGAGCGGGGATGCGGTACGTCAGGACCGGCACCCCGGGCCCCGCTGGCGTCCCCGTCCGGCAGATCCTCTCTGCGCCCTGGGCAGGGACCTCGCAGGATGGGGATCCTTCGTCTCTGCGCCTGCAAACGCTGTGCCCCACGCACGAGGACTGTGGCCCTTCAGGGCTGCCCCGCACCTCAAAAGGAGCGATGGCAACGGTGTCACAATGACTGGTGACATCACAGAGCTTCCATGGACCACACCCACAGAAGAGGCCCAGCCTCGGGTGGCTTCCGTTATGCATGGAATAGAACAGAATCTGACCGCTTCCGGGCTGCTTACATTGCTCCGAGGGCTCCTCTGCTTCTGCTTCGTTCTCAAACTTCTGGTCTGACCTCTGCCCGTCTTAGGGCAGGACAGTGACTGACCTCTCCAACACCGGCAGGAATCGGGGAGGCGGGAAAGCGGTTCCTGGCAGCAGCTGTCCCCTCGGCCTCCCGCTCCTGGCTGCCGCGGCCGTCCTGCTCGCCACCAGCCAAGGCCAACAGGTACGGGGACGCTGGGGGGCCCGCTCAGCGCTGGCGGGGGCTCCCCCCAGGCAGGTGACTGTCCTCTGCTCCTCTGCCTGCTGGGTGACAGATGGAGCTGCAGACGGTTGTGGCAAGTGACAGCAGCGCTGGAGCAACCCAAGTGCCCTGTGGGGCGCCCTGTGCCCCGGGGGTACCTGGGTGCGAAAGGGAGGAGAGGGGCCAGGCCGATGGCTCCTGGACTGCAAATAAATCCCGTTCCTAGCCCCACCGTGGGAGTCGCGCACTTTCTGTGAGCTGGGAGAGAGATGTGCCTGCAGGCTGGAGAGGGGTGCCCAGGCAGGGGTGTCCCTGGAGCAGGGCGGTGCTGGCTGCCGCCCCAATCTGTGTCTGGTGAGAGGACAAGAGACAACGGCACGAACTGAAATACAGGTGCCTCTTGCTAACCGTAATACAAAACTCGTTTATTTGGAGGGAGGTCAAGCTCTGGAACAGGCTCTCCACAGGGTCCAGCCTTGCGGTGCCCTTCTTGGTAGGGCGTACTACCAGTTCCTGCGCCAGGCGCGGCTGCGTGCCCTCCGCCGGCGTCGGTTCCTCGCTGCGCGCCGTTGTCTGGAGGAGTTGCGGCCTCTCTGCTGATGGCGCTCTTTTCTCCTGGAGGAAGATGGGATGTCTGGTTCGCATCTTAGGGTTTGCTCCTCGTCCCGATCCCTCCCTCTTTGCCGCTCCCGCCGTGCTCTGCCCTCGGCGCTGCGGGACCGGCGCCTGTATCGGCTCCTCCCCAGACGGCCGAGACCTCTCGTTCAGCTGTTGGAGCTCAGCCCTGATGAGGATCCCTGCACCTCTCTGCCACCTCTGCCTGGCAGAGGAGCCATCGGCCGCTGAGTCTGGGCACCTCGTGTGGCTTTGCTGGCCTCGACTGAGGTACCTGCTCCGTTGCCTCTCACAGGCACAGTGATCCACCCTGTCCCTGCTGCCTGGTCACCGGCGTCTCCTGCGGTGGGACGGTGAGCGCTCCCGCCGTGCTCGATCTCTAGAGCTGCGGGACCTGCGCCGGGATCGGCTCCTCGTCGCATGCCATTGCCTGGAGGAATGCCGGCCTGTCCGCTGGCGGCGCTCGTCCCTTCTTGAGGAGGCTGGGACGTCCCTGCTCTGCTGCCGCCTCCTGCTTCTTGAGGAGGCTGGGACGTCCCTGCTCTGCTGCTGGCTCCTGCTTCTCGAGGAGGCTGTGACGTCCTGTCCCCGTCTGTTGTCCCGAGCCCTGCTCTGCTGCCGCCTCCTGCTTCTCGAGGAGGCTGTGACGTCCTGTCCCCGTCTGTTGTCCCGAGCCCTGCTCTGCTGCCGCCTCCTGCTTCTCGAGGAGGCTGTGACGTCCTGTCCCCGTCTGTTGTCCCGAGCCCTGCTCTGCTGCCGGCTCCTGCTTCTCGAGGAGGCTGGGACGCCCCGTCCTCCTCTGTTGTCCCGAGCCCTGCTCTGCTGCCGGCTCCTGCTTCTTGAGGAGTTGCGGACCCGGCTGTCCTGGGCCTGTCTGCGGCCACCATGGTATCCCCTCGGGGACCGGTGGCGGGCCCTCTCTGGGGCCCTGTCATGGCCACCGCCACGGTCAGTGCTGGGAGAGCGGCGCTGGTTGTGGCTTAAGGGACGCTGCATCATTTCTGCAAAGTCCAGTTGAGCTCTGATGAAGAGCCTGATGTCGTGCACCTCGTAGCTGTGCCGTCCCAGCCTATGGAAGACGTGCTGCACAGGCTGCCGGCAGAGCGGGCACTCAGCTTTTCTGCAGAGCCATGTCCATATGCAGGGAAAACAGAAACAGTGCCTGCACCCTCTCACGTAGGCTATGTCGCTGATGGTGTCCAGGCAGATTGGGCAGTTTAGCTCCTCAGAGGCATCCAGCCGTGCGGTGCGGGCCGCCCGGCTGGTGCTGGCAGCAGGGGCAGAGGCGCCCTGTCCTGCCGTGTCCTCCGACGACATCTCGTGCTGCAAAGCAAAGAGACGCAGAGAAGCTCACCGCCCGCCCTGGAGATGCACCCGCAGGACGCGGCAGAGCTGATGAAGTGAAGCGCGACAGAGGAGCCCGCTCTGCTGCGAGGCTGCGCTTGTGCTGCCCAAACGCCAGGGGCCGTCCCGGAGCAGGTGAGGGACAGCAGGGGCATCTCCGTGTGCCCCGGCTCCCTGGGCAGGACGGTGACTGACCTCTCCGACACGAGCAGGAGCTGGGAAGGCAGGAAAGCGGTTCCTGGCCTCTCAGCAATAGCAGAAGAGCGGGGATGCGGTACGTCAGGACCGGCACCCCGGGCCCCGCTGGCGTCCCCGTCCGGCAGATCCTCTCTGCGCCCTGGGCAGGGACCTCGCAGGATGGGGATCCTTCGTCTCTGCGCCTGCAAACGCTGTGCCCCACGCACGAGGACTGTGGCCCTTCAGGGCTGCCCCGCACCTCAAAAGGAGCGATGGCAACGGTGTCACAATGACTGGTGACATCACAGAGCTTCCATGGACCACACCCACAGAAGAGGCCCAGCCTCGGGTGGCTTCCGTTATGCATGGAATAGAACAGAATCTGACCGCTTCCGGGCTGCTTACATTGCTCCGAGGGCTCCTCTGCTTCTGCTTCGTTCTCAAACTTCTGGTCTGACCTCTGCCCGTCTTAGCGCAGGACAGTGACTGACCTCTCCAACACCGGCAGGAATCGGGGAGGCGGGAAAGCGGTTCCTGGCAGCAGCTGTCCCCTCGGCCTCCCGCTCCTGGCTGCCGCGGCCGTCCTGCTCGCCACCAGCCAAGGCCAACAGGTACGGGGACGCTGGGGGGCCCGCTCAGCGCTGGCGGGGGCTCCCCCCAGGCAGGTGACTGTCCTCTGCTCCTCTGCCTGCTGGGTGACAGATGGAGCTGCAGACGGTTGTGGCAAGTGACAGCAGCGCTGGAGCAACCCAAGTGCCCTGTGGGGCGCCCTGTGCCCCGGGGGTACCTGGGTGCGAAAGGGAGGAGAGGGGCCAGGCCGATGGCTCCTGGACTGCAAATAAATCCCGTTCCTAGCCCCACCGTGGGAGTCGCGCACTTTCTGTGAGCTGGGAGAGAGATGTGCCTGCAGGCTGGAGAGGGGTGCCCAGGCAGGGGTGTCCCTGGAGCAGGGTGGTGCTGGCTGCCGCCCCAATCTGTGTCTGGTGAGAGGACAAGAGACAACGGCACGAACTGAAATACAGGTGCCTCTTGCTAACCGTAATACAAAACTCGTTTATTTGGAGGGAGGTCAAGCTCTGGAACAGGCTCTCCACAGGGTCCAGCCTTGCGGTGCCCTTCTTGGTAGGGCGTACTACCAGTTCCTGCGCCAGGCGCGGCTGCGTGCCCTCCGCCGGCGTCGGTTCCTCGCTGCGCGCCGTTGTCTGGAGGAGTTGCGGCCTCTCTGCTGATGGCGCTCTTTTCTCCTGGAGGAAGATGGGATGTCTGGTTCGCATCTTAGGGTTTGCTCCTCGTCCCGATCCCTCCCTCTTTGCCGCTCCCGCCGTGCTCTGCCCTCGGCGCTGCGGGACCGGCGCCTGTATCGGCTCCTCCCCAGACGGCCGAGACCTCTCGTTCAGCTGTTGGAGCTCGGCCCTGATGAGGATCCCTGCACCTCTCTGCCACCTCTGCCTGGCAGAGGAGCCATCGGCCGCTGAGTCTGGGCACCTCGTGTGGCTTTGCTGGCCTCGACTGGGGTACCTGCTCCGTTGCCTCTCACAGGCACAGTGATCCACCCTGTCCCTGCTGCCTGGTCACCGGCGTCTCCTGCGGTGGGACGGTGAGCGCTCCCGCCGTGCTCGATCTCTAGAGCTGCGGGACCTGCGCCGGGATCGGCTCCTCGTCGCATGCCGTTGCCTGGAGGAATGCCGGCCTGTCCGCTGGCGGCGCTCGTCCCTTCTTGAGGAGGCTGGGACGTCCCTGCTCTGCTGCCGCCTCCTGCTTCTTGAGGAGGCTGGGACGTCCCTGCTCTGCTGCTGGCTCCTGCTTCTCGAGGAGGCTGTGACGTCCTGTCCCCGTCTGTTGTCCCGAGCCCTGCTCTGCTGCCGCCTCCTGCTTCTCGAGGAGGCTGTGACGTCCTGTCCCCGTCTGTTGTCCCGAGCCCTGCTCTGCTGCCGGCTCCTGCTTCTCGAGGAGGCTGTGACGTCCTGTCCCCGTCTGTTGTCCCGAGCCCTGCTCTGCTGCCGGCTCCTGCTTCTCGAGGAGGCTGGGACGCCCCGTCCTCCTCTGTTGTCCCGAGCCCTGCTCTGCTGCCGGCTCCTGCTTCTTGAGGAGTTGCGGACCCGGCTGTCCTGGGCCTGTCTGCGGCCACCATGGTATCCCCTCGGGGACCGGTGGCGGGCCCTCTCTGGGGCCCTGTCATGGCCACCGCCACGGTCAGTGCTGGGAGAGCGGCGCTGGTTGTGGCTTAAGGGACGCTGCATCATTTCTGCAAAGTCCAGTTGAGCTCTGATGAAGAGCCTGATGTCGTGCACCTCGTAGCTGTGCCGTCCCAGCCTATGGAAGACGTGCTGCACAGGCTGCCGGCAGAGCGGGCACTCAGCTTTTCTGCAGAGCCATGTCCATATGCAGGGAAAACAGAAACAGTGCCTGCACCCTCTCACGTAGGCTATGTCGCTGATGGTGTCCAGGCAGATTGGGCAGTTTAGCTCCTCAGAGGCATCCAGCCGTGCGGTGCGGGCCGCCCGGTTGGTGCTGGCAGCAGGGGCAGAGGCGCCCTGTCCTGCCGTGTCCTCCGACGACATCTCGTGCTGCAAAGCAAAGAGACGCAGAGAAGCTCACCGCCCGCCCTGGAGATGCACCCGCAGGACGCGGCAGAGCTGATGAAGTGAAGCGCGACAGAGGAGCCCGCTCTGCTGCGAGGCTGCGCTTGTGCTGCCCAAACGCCAGGGGCCGTCCCGGAGCAGGTGAGGGACAGCAGGGGCATCTCCGTGTGCCCCGGCTCCCTGGGCAGGACGGTGACTGACCTCTCCGACACGAGCAGGAGCTGGGAAGGCAGGAAAGCGGTTCCTGGCCTCTCAGCAATAGCAGAAGAGCGGGGATGCGGTACGTCAGGACCGGCACCCCGGGCCCCGCTGGCGTCCCCGTCCGGCAGATCCTCTCTGCGCCCTGGGCAGGGACCTCGCAGGATGGGGATCCTTCGTCTCTGCGCCTGCAAACGCTGTGCCCCACGCACGAGGACTGTGGCCCTTCAGGGCTGCCCCGCACCTCAAAAGGAGCGATGGCAACGGTGTCACAATGACTGGTGACATCACAGAGCTTCCATGGACCACACCCACAGAAGAGGCCCAGCCTCGGGTGGCTTCCGTTATGCATGGAATAGAACAGAATCTGACCGCTTCCGGGCTGCTTACATTGCTCCGAGGGCTCCTCTGCTTCTGCTTCGTTCTCAAACTTCTGGTCTGACCTCTGCCCGTCTTAGGGCAGGACAGCGACTGACCTCTCCAACACCGGCAGGAATCGGGGAGGCGGGAAAGCGGTTCCTGGCAGCAGCTGTCCCCTCGGCCTCCCGCTCCTGGCTGCCGCGGCCGTCCTGCTCGCCACCAGCCAAGGCCAACAGGTACGGGGACGCTGGGGGGCCCGCTCAGCGCTGGCGGGGGCTCCCCCCAGGCAGGTGACTGTCCTCTGCTCCTCTGCCTGCTGGGTGACAGATGGAGCTGCAGACGGTTGTGGCAAGTGACAGCAGCGCTGGAGCAACCCAAGTGCCCTGTGGGGCGCCCTGTGCCCCGGGGGTACCTGGGTGCGAAAGGGAGGAGAGGGGCCAGGCCGATGGCTCCTGGACTGCAAATAAATCCCGTTCCTAGCCCCACCGTGGGAGTCGCGCACTTTCTGTGAGCTGGGAGAGAGATGTGCCTGCAGGCTGGAGAGGGGTGCCCAGGCAGGGGTGTCCCTGGAGCAGGGCGGTGCTGGCTGCCGCCCCAATCTGTGTCTGGTGAGAGGACAAGAGACAACAGCACGAACTGAAATACAGGCGCCTCTCGCTGACCGTAATACAAAACTCGTTTATTTGGAGGGAGGTCAAGCTCTGGAACAGGCTCTCCACAGGGTCCAGCCTTGCGGTGCCCTTCTTGGTAGGGCGTACTACCAGTTCCTGCGCCAGGCGCGGCTGCGTGCCCTCCGCCGGCGTCGGTTCCTCGCTGCGCGCCGTTGTCTGGAGGAGTTGCGGCCTCTCTGCTGATGGCGCTCTTTTCTCCTGGAGGAAGATGGGATGTCTGGTTCGCATCTTAGGGTTTGCTCCTCGTCCCGATCCCTCCCTCTTTGCCGCTCCCGCCGTGCTCTGCCCTCGGCGCTGCGGGACCGGCGCCTGTATCGGCTCCTTCCCAGACGGCCGAGACCTCTCGTTCAGCTGTTGGAGCTCGGCCCTGATGAGGATCCCTGCACCTCTCTGCCACCTCCGCCTGGCAGAGGAGCCATCGGCCGCTGAGTCTGGGCACCTCGTGAGGCTTTGCTGGCCTCGCCTGGGGTACCTGCTCCATTGCCTCTCACAGGCACAGTGATCCACCCTGTCCCTGCTGCCTGGTCACCGGCGTCTCCTGCGGTGGGACGGTGAGCGCTCCCGCCGTGCTCGATCTCTAGAGCTGCGGGACCTGCGCCGGGATCGGCTCCTCGTCGCATGCCGTTGCCTGGAGGAATGCCGGCCTGTCCGCTGGCGGCGCTCGTCCCTTCTTGAGGACGCTGGGACGTCCCTGCTCTGCTGCCGCCTCCTGCTTCTTAAGGAGGCTGGGACGTCCCTGCTCTGCTGCTGGCTCCTGCTTCTCGAGGAGGCTGTGACGTCCTGTCCCCGTCTGTTGTCCCGAGCCCTGCTCTGCTGCCGCCTCCTGCTTCTCGAGGAGGCTGTGACGTCCTGTCCCCGTCTGTTGTCCCGAGCCCTGCTCTGCTGCCGCCTCCTGCTTCTCGAGGAGGCTGGGACGTCCCGTCCTCCTCTGTTGTCCCGATCCACCCTGGCCCTCCTGCTCCGCCACCATTGTCTCCTGTGGTGGGACCGTGAGCGCTCCCACTGCACCTGGCCCCTGGAGCTGCGAGACCTGCGCCGGGATCGGCTCCTCGTCGCATGCCGTTGCCTGGAGGAATGCCAGCCTCTCCACTGGTGGCACCCGTGCCTTCTCGAGGAGGTTGTGAGATCCTGTTCAGGCCTTGGAGTTCGGCCGTTGTCCAGAGCCCTGCTGTGCTGCCACCTCCTGTTTCTTGAGGCGTTGTAGCCCTGGGTGTGCTGAGCCCGTGTCTCGCCACCGTGGTGCCGCCTCCGGGATGTGTGGTGGGTCCTCTCTGGGGCCCCAACATGGCCACCGCCATGGTCTGCGCTGGGAGAGCAGCGCTGGTTGGGGCCTGAGGAAGGACCCTGCCTCCTTTCTGCAGAGCGAGGTCGAGATCTCCCTCTGTTGTCAGAGCCTGTGCTGTCCTGCACCTCATGGTTGTGGGCTACCAGCCTAGGGAAGACGTGGTGGACAGGCTGCTGGCAGTCGGGGCACACATCATTGCTGCAGGCCCACTCCTCTACGCAGGGTAAACAGAAACAGTGCCTGCACCCGCTCTCGCAGGCTTCACTGCTGACAGTGTCCTGGCGAACTGGGCCGTTTGGCTCCTCTGAGGCATCCAGCCGTGCGGCGCGGGCCACCCGGCTGGTGCTGGCAGTGGGGGAAGAGGTGCCCTGTCTTGCCACGTCCTCCTCCTCCGATGACGACATCTCGTGCTGCAAACCAAAACACGGCAGAGCTGATGAAGCGAAGCGCGACAGAGGAGCCCGCTCTGCTGTGAGGCTGCGCTTGTGCTGCCCAAACGCCAGGGGCCGTCCCGGAGCAGGTGAGGGACAGCGGGGGCATCTCCGTGTGCCCCGGCTCCCTGGGCAGGACGGTGACTGACCTCTCCGACACGAGCAGGAGCTGGGAAGGCAGGAAAGCGGTTCCTGGCCTCTCAGCAATAGCAGAAGAGCGGGGATGCGGTACGTCAGGACCGGCACCCCGGGCCCCGCTGGCGTCCCCGTCCGGCAGATCCTCTCTGCGCCCTGGGCAGGGACCTCGCAGGATGGGGATCCTTCGTCTCTGCGCCTGCAAACGCTGTGCCCCACACACGAGGACTGTGGCCCTTCAGGGCTGCCCCGCACCTCAAAAGGAGCGATGGCAACGGTGTCACAATGACTCTGGTGACATCACAGAGCTTCCATGGACCACACCCGCAGGACACAAGGCCCAGCCCCAGGCGGCTTCCATTCTGCACGGAATAGAACAGAATTGACTGGAATTGGGCAGCGGAAGGGGACCGGCAGCGATCACCCAGTCCCACGGCCTGACCATTCCAGGCTGCTGAGGGCTCCTCTGCTTCTGCTTCGTTCTCAAACTTCTGGTCAGACCTCTGCCCGTCTTAGGGCAGGACAGCGACTGACCTCTCCAACACCGGCAGGAATCGGGGAGGCGGGAAAGTGGTTCCTGGTCTCTCCACCATGGCAGGAGAAGAGCGGGGATGCGGTACGTCAGGACCGGCACCCCGGGCTCCGCTGGCATCCCCGTCCCGCAGATCCTCTCTGTGCCCTGGGCACGGAGCTCGCAGGATGGGGTGAAGGGACTGGAGCACCAGCTGGAACGGCTGAGAGCTGATGATTAAAGGAGTTTGTATGCCTCTGGCCTGGTTTCCGGTGGGATGGACTTAGTTTTCTTCTCAGTAGCTGCATTGGTTTGGATTAAGTGTGGGATTTGTTACGTGAAGACTGTTGGTAAACTCACTGCTGTTACGAGTTGTTTCTAAAGAGACCAAGGACGCTGCCCGGCTCCCCAGGCTTGGCAATGCGCAGCTGCAGGAAGCGGGGAGGGGTATCACCAGTGCGGTTGCCCCAAGCTGCCCAAAGAGAGGGCTCCATGCCGTAAACGCCACGGCCAGTGTATGAGTAGGGGTTGGCCTGGGGCAGCTCTCCCTCTCTCGCTCCTTTGCTTGCTGCGTGGATGCGTTGCCGTGATCGCTGCTCGGGATGGGCTGTATCGGTCACTGGAATGTAGGGCGGGGAGAAATTGTGCATTGTTCACTTTGTGTATTTTAGTATCCCTATGTTTTATTTTTAATATTATTATTATTATCATCTTCCTTTGCTGTTCTAGTAAACCGTCTTCATCTCAACCCACGCTTTAGCCTTTATTTCCTGATTGTCTCCTCCACCCCGCAGGGGAGGGGAAAGGTGAGCGAGCTGCTGCCTGGTATTCGACTGCTGCTCGTGATTAAACCACAACAGATGTGCCATCCTTGCTGCGAAGGGAAGAGATCCTGGTAGTTCTACTGCAAGGGGCCGTGTGTGCAAGGAATGCGGTGTGTAGGGAGGAGAGATCGCTTTTGCCCTCTTAGGAAAAGGGAACCGAGGCACAAGGGAGTGGATCTGTCAAAGGCCTGAGGATTGACTTCAACCCAGGGTTGGGCTTGGGAGCATCTTCCGAAGTCACGGCCCAGTGTCCGTCTCTGAAGTCATGCGCTGTTCCTGCCTGCTTTGTAGTGCTCTAGAGAGCGAAAACGGCCGTACGCGCGCCGGGTACCCCTGTGGTCTGGCAAACAGCAGCTTCCTAAGGCAACAGCTTTCAGGTGGCACTAGCACTCCCATCAGCAATCCCAAAGTTCAAGGGCCGTACCTACGAGATGGATGTGTCGGAGAACCCTTCCCAGTCAGTATTTTTTTCCACGGGGTGCAGCCTGCCAGCTGGCTGTCACAGGTCCATTCAATTCAGTATACAGCAGAGAGGGTGTAAGCTTTTCCACAGCAAGCCGGACTCCATTTTGAGCGTACAGTCTCATTTCTGAGTGCCTCCAGGGCTGTTTTCAGAGAAGGCAGGCGTTTTAATTACTGCCCAGACCTTACCTGGCACCCAGAGCCTGGGCTTGGCTCCGAAGGCGACAGACCGCGAGTGCTTTGGGTTTGTTACGCTGCCGGGCTGGAAAGCCTCTCTTGGATATCCACCTCGCTGGGTTCACGTTCGCTGCGCTTTCTTGCTGATCTCAGATCAGTTATTGTTTGCTGCCCATTACGATAAAAGTTAGGAGGGCTCTGAAGCCTTCCGCCCCCAGGACACAACTCCCGCGGGAGTGCTGGAGCAGAGGCCGGAGGGAAGAGTGCCTTCCCCTTGGTATTGGATTAAACGGGCAGACTTTCTTCTGCAGTGCTCCCTGCTTATTTGCAGCTAGGGAAAAACCCGAAGGTCTCTTGAAGAGACCGATAAATAGGAAGGGGACGCATTTCCCCGGGAGCGGTGCCTGGATGTTTTTGGGACTGGCCTATCGTGCGGCTCAGAGCAGCGTGCCCCGGCCCTGCTCCAGCCTGGCGCGCTGCCTCCCCAAAAAATGACTGCGTGAGGGACACCCGCCTCTCCCCCAGGCCGGCGCAGCGTTATGGTTTGCTTCAGAGCTTTTTGTTCGTCCCACATCGCCACAAATCCCGACCGGGAGCCGCGGGGACTTGGCTGCGCGAAGGGAGCGGCTTCTAGGCCCCAGCCCTGCCCGCGGCGGCGCAAGGCCCGCCGGGAGTTGTAGTCCTCCTGCCGCCCCGCCCCTCTCGCACGTGCCGGCAGGAAACTACAGCGCCCAGCGAACCCCGCGCCTCGTCGGGAAGCGCGCTGCCTCCTGGGAGGTGGAGTCAAGGCCCCGGCGAGACGCTGTTTCCTGGCGGGCGGCGCGGGGCCGGGCCCGGCGGCAGCGGCTCAGCGCCGAGATGGCGGTCGAGAAGGAGCTGCTGCAGCTGGACCTGTACGGCCTGTTGGGGGTCGGCGAGAAGGCGTCGGAGAAGGAGGTCAGGGCCGCGGGTAGGCTCGGGCCGGGCCCGCTCTCTTCCGGCCGCGGCCCGGCTCCTCCGCCCCGCGCCTGTCCCGCAGCGCCGGCGGCTGCTCCCGAGGGCAGGAGGCGGCTCGGCCGCGGGGCTGCCGTTGCTGCTCCGCGGGTGTTTGTTGAGGGGTTGCTCCGAGCGCTGTTTTGGCAGGATAGCGCTGCCGCCTTGGCGGGGGCCGCAGGGGCCGGGGAGAGCCCGCTGTTTCTCAGGTTACCCCTTCTGCTCTCCCCGCTCGAGCCCGTGGGGCCAGGCTGGCTTTGGGGCAGGGTGGGCCGGCTGGAGAGAACGGAACGGATTGTCTCGGACAGCGTTTCTCTCGCTTTGTTTACATGCCTTCAGAGGGAAAGCTCCTCCTACGTTTACCGAAAATCCAGTTGCTAGAGGTTAGACGAGGCGCTGTAGGTTCCCAGGAGTCATCTCGTTAATTCTGTGCGTTTGGAATTGCAAGTTTCTGTTTTTTCTTTAATTGGTAAGTCAACACCAAGCACAAGACTTGAGCAACTGAGCTGGGGAAGTGACGTTTTCAAGGGAAGTAAGGCTCTGAGTAAAACTGCTAGTAGCTGAATAAAGTTGAACTTGAAAGGAAAACGTTGATTTTCCTCCTTAGGCCTTGTCTTTGGTGCTCTGTTTGTGTGGTTTTCTCTTGGGCAGTAGCAGTACGGTAGGGTAGAACTTGGAAGCTACAGTCTGGGCCTACACAGTGAATGTGTCTGCGGCTGCCTGGAAATTCCACGTGGATTAAGCACAAAACGGGAACGAGCCGAATGTAACACACAGGATTGAATGAGATGAAGACTTCAGGTGACCTGAGTTTCACTACTGAGCTACTCACTGGGGTCAAAGGATGAAAAAATTACAAATTGGATGTTCTAGTGCAGCTTAGAGAAGTGACAAGTGTAATTCAGAGTGCTCATCCTTGATGTAAAACACTTTCGGCAGCCCACAGACCCTCTGCGTGCGTCGCAGCATGGCCAGGAGGGATGAACGGAGAGGAGCGGGGCTGTTCAACAGCTGAACCTCATTGTTTAGAGAAGCCTTATGTGAAGTTGCCACCTAGACCGGCAATTGTAATAGTTGTGACTGATAACGGGGCAGAGACCTGCGTCCCTCTTAGCTGGAGCCTTGTTCAGGTAGGAGATGGATTAGCCTGTGAGGCTTTAGCTGGCGTTTCCCTTCTGGGAGCTTTGCCCACCAGGTGGGGCCCGGCCACCGCTGACTCCACGCGTTTTAGCGCAGGGCTGCTCGGCAGTGGAGCAGCAGCTTTCCTTCCTTCCTTGTGTGCAGATGTTTCACTGACAAAGGGAACTCGCGTTCTTAAAAGTGACTTAGCTCAGAAAGCTGTCAGTCTTCTGATGAAATGTAGAAAAGATTAAACAGTCTTTGGTCAGAATATCTTCACCTGGCCAAACTCGGTCGTTGCGTGGTACTTTCTCTGCCCTAGAAGTAAAACTTGTGCTTTTGGAAAGCTTAGCCTTGTTCAAAACACGGCTGCCTGCCTCTGAAGTGACCTGGGCTCAAATGCTCCTCCGTGCAGTTCAGTGTGGTTAAAATGGACGGGTCACAGCACTGAGGCTGAACACCTAGCTTTTCGGAGGTCTCTTGCTGTTACGGTAGGCTGAGGGGTGGTGGAGCTGTCTGCGCTCCAGAAATGGTCTTTATTGTCTGGCCGCCCTGGGGGACGTCTAGTGCCAGCGAACGCTGGTTGCACCACAGCCTTCTACTTGTGACAGGGAGGTGTGCTTTCGGTTAAGCAAAACCAACAACAAAAACAACAAAAGAGACCTTCTGGGTAGTAGTTTTTTGTTACTACAGGGTTGGTTTTGGTTTTGTTTTCCAAGTTCCTTTTCTCAACGCAGCCTAGTAAATCTCAATTCTGGCTCTTGCAGGTTAAGAAAGCGTACCGGCAGAAAGCCCTGACTTGTCACCCAGATAAGAACCCGGACAATCCCAGAGCAGGTAAGATGGTGCTGTGCAGCCACAAACAACTCTTCCTGTTTGTTTTCACGTGTGCAGGCTCCTGGACGGGGCTCTGCCTAACTGCAGGTCTGCCCTTGCGTGTAATTAAGGGAATGCCTGGGAATGTGTCATGTGAAGCGTATGTATGCAGGACTGAGACTTGTTTTCCTCACTGTTAGGTAGCTCTGTTATTTACAGTTGAGTGCATACCTGTTGGGTTTAGAAACATCAGTGTTAAGTCCGTGCTGCAGTTTTATTTGTAGCTCTCGGAGTCTTCTGACCTGGTACTTGAATCCCAGACCTTTGGCTGTGCTCTCCCCAGTTTTTACTGGCTGGTCACTATTTTATTTCATACCTCTCTCAGTCAAAACTTCGGTAGCGAGCTTATCAATCGTACTATGTACGGCTAATGTCCGTTTTTGTCTGTTAGTGGCAAGGCTCTGACTCTGGAGCTGAGTATTCCGAAGCGGTTAAGTTTTGTAGCTAGCGGTGCCTAGAGGGGTGCTGTTTGTCAGGACACCTCAAAATAAACATTGTTCTGTATCTTGCTTTTTATAATTTGATAGGCTACAGTTGTATAGATTGAAAATTTGTAACTGTAGTACAGAGAAAAGTTTTTCCACCAGGAAAAAAAAATATTTTAGCAGCGATGAGAGGAGAGCTAGGAAGTTTGGTATCCAGGGGAGGTTGAGGAGTGTGTGGGGATGCCTCTGGCTTATATGCGTAACCTTCCAGGAACAAGGTCAGCAGTACTGATACAAAGTGCAGAGTCTGAGTCTTGGGCTGAAAGCTGTTGATAAGAAAGGGAGAATTATGTTTGGAACAGTGTATTGCAGGCTGACTGCGGGGTGAGTAATTAATTTCTGTAGATGGGCTCTGTTCAATTCATGTTTTCAAGATTTTTATTAAAATGAAATGGTCCCAGTTCTGGTTTCTTAGGTTACACTGAAGTTTATGTAACAAATGTCCTTTGAGTTGAGCTACAGGTTGGCTTACACGTGCTTTGGAAAGATTACTCTTCTTTCTGGTGTTCTGCAGGTCTCCTCCGTAAGGGATTGTCTTTTCTGGTTCATCTCCAGTCCGCTAGCATGGTTTTCTGCGTCTTACCCTTTTTTCTTCTAATTCCCAGCCGAAGTCTTCCACCAGCTGTCTCAGGCCTTAGCTGTGCTAACAGATGCAGCAGCAAGGGTAAGGATGCCCATCACTTGGTGATGCTGGGGTTGTGGGGGGTTAGCCTCTGCAAGCATGCTGGGGAGCTGTTGGCAAATCTCTCTCTCTCTGTCCTGCTGTCTTCTCCAATTGTGACTTCATGAATGCCAGTCTCATCTGTAATTCCCTGTAGTTCTCCGTGAGATCAAATAGTAGGTGGCAGATAAGAACTTGGACAGATGTTCTCTTTGTGACTTGGTGTGCTGGGAGTAGCTCTGTCCATTCACTGCAAGGGATCTGTCAGACTGGGGCATGTCCCATTAAAAAAAAAAAAAAAAAATTATAACCACCACTGATTCAGGGACACGTTAAATTCCCATATTCAGTTCCCTTGAGGTCCAGGTCTGACAGATAACTAATCTCTAGATGTGATTGCTAAGGCTCAAAGCCTTTCTTTCCGTGGGACACAAGAGACTTGTAAACAGGAGAGCTGAATCATGGTCACAGTCTCTGTCCGTTTGCTGCGAGAGCTTTGCAGGCTGCCAGATGTAGCTTGGACTCCTGCTGTGAGGAAGTGGTTGAGTGCCTGCTGCTCCAGGCCTGAAAGTAATCTGGACACACGAAGGGAAAGAATAAAAACAAAATAAAAATAAGCAAGAAACTCCATCCAGATAAACTCAGGAGAGAAGACATATTAAAACTTCAGATGAAAGATTTAAAAACATGAATTAACTCTGCTCTTTTCGAACACTGGCAAAGCTTGTCATCTCCCCTCCGAGGGGCAATTAAGCTTTTGACATCTACAAACTTTTTGGCTTCTGCATTTTAAAAAGGAAAAAGCGTTTAGCAAACCCTTCCCACACAGGAAGGAAAAATATCAGCTTTTCTAGTTTGTAAAACAAGACCAGTGCTTTCTTATTCCACAAGTACTAATTGAGCATTGGTGCTGGTCTGTGCTTTACCTGCTACAGAAAGGTTCTGTGCAGGTTGGCGAACAGGTTGTCGGGTGGTTTAAACAGGGGCCAGTGAAAATGCCAGTTCACCCCGGTTCTGAAGTCTGTGTAGTGTTAAATGAATGCCGATGTGTTATTGCTGCTGGAGAGTTCTTGTGAGTAAATCTTTCATATAAAATGGACCTTTTTAATTGTAGAACTTCCCTCTAAACCAAACCCGATCTGTCAGCAGTGCCCCTAAAGCTATTTTTGGCATGTTCAGGAAACCGAATGTTCTTCAAAGCTCTGAAGATGGGTCAGGCTTTCTCTCCAGTACGCTTCACGGTTATTCCTGGGCTTCCTCACCCTTCCCGGCTCCATCTGGAGATCCTTGGGCCTCTTCTCGTGTGTTCGGGATATTTGTGTTAACTTCCAACACTTTTGGGAGGAAGGCTAGCAAGGAGCAGGAAACGCTTCACCTCTGCTTACAGTGCGTCAGTATGCGATCTCGCCGTTATCCACCGCTTTCCATTTTCTCTTCTGCTTTCTGTAGTTTCACGCTGCTGTGTTGGTTCTTTGACAGGCGGCGTATGACAAAGTGAGAAAGGCTAAGAAGCAAGCTGCAGAAAGGACACAAAAACTTGATGAGAAGCGGAAGAAAGTAAAGCTTGGTAATAAAATCAAAACTTCATTTTCTCTTGGCTTGAGGTCTTCATTAGCCGGGTGTTTGCATTTCTTCTACCGCTGGAATTCGCCATTGATGAATCTACTGTCTGTTTGCGATGGCTGTGGGTTCTTTATGCCCAGTACAGAATGGCAACCATCGGAAATCTCTTCCCTGAGTCGTAGCTGGGGTGGTCCTGCACTGGGAAGGAATTAGGGGTTTCGATGACTGTTAAAGGCTGCTGATAGACTGTTGTGCTGGGGCAGAGGACTGGTAGCAGAGCTGTCAGGACTCTGCTTGGAAATTCATGTAGCCAAGTTTGTGATCTTTTCATCCACCTTTGCTGCAGTGTCAGCAGTAAAAATTCTCTTTGGATTGTTTTAATTTTGTTTCTTTCTCTGCAGATCTTGAAGCCAGAGAACGAGAAGCCCAGACCCATGAGAGTGAAGAGGACGAGATCAGGATAACAAGATCGTTAGAACAAGAAGTAATGATAAAAGTTTTGATTTCTCCGCTTCTTTTGAGAATAATTGCTGAAAGTCTACAATCATAATGAGAACCATGTGATGAGATGCAGCAAATCTATGTATAGCAGTCCTTCAGCCTTTTGGATTAATGGGCTCTCTGGAAGAGTGGCACGTAGAAGGGATCTTGCAGCAGTCTGGCAAATGTGCCAGTCTCAGGCTTTTATTTTTCTGTCTGCCCTTTTCCTTTTGCATAGCAGACAGTAACAACAGCTAATTGGGTATATGCTGGCTGATAGGGACTGTGTCACTAGAAGCGTGAGGAGTCCAATTTTATGAGCACTGGAGCTGTCACAGGGTTGTGACTAGTTACGACTCTTCACAACCAGCAGGAGGGTTGCCCCAGGAGGTGGGTGTAAGACAAAAGCTCTCTTGGCAGTCTTTAGCTGGCATGATCCAACCGTGGAACTGTGCCCTCAGATGCCCGTGCTGTCTCACCTCTGCTGTAGATAATACGCCTGCGTGAAGAAGGCTCCCGTCAGCTTGAGGAGCAGCAGAGGCTCATTCAAGAACAGATCCGGCTTGAGAGAGAGCAGCGCATCCAAGGTGAGAACAGGTGAGATTGGAGCCCTCAGCCAAACTGCGTGCACGTGGGACTCCAGCTCTTCTGTAGGCAGAGCTCATGTACAGATGCAGCCTTCTGACTGGATTGTTTTGCCATGTATAGGTTCCTACTTGGCACCTTTTTCAGGTGTAAGTCAAAAGACCAGTATTCTGTGGGGTTGCTTTCTTACATGTGGCGTGCTACTCGTTAATGCATTGTCGCTGCTCCTTTTCAATAGGTACTCTAACGCGCTGAATCTAGATGGTGTGATGTGGAGCCCCACGGTTGTGCGGGAGGGAGCCTCAGCTCCTGCTCATCTGTCACAATTAAAACAGTCAGCGTTGCAAACTCAAAATAGGGAATGATTCAAGTTTGCACAAAATAATAGTCGTCATGCAGTTACTACTTCTGTATCCCCTTGAAAGTTCTCAGTACTTATCACTCAGAAGAGACTCAGTGTGGAGAATAAAGTTTTGTTTATTTTATGGTTATGGAGGCTTTGCTTTCTGGAACTTGATTGTCATGTTCCTGGACATACAGCGTTTTCATCCCAGGTTTGTACAAAGACCAGCAACAAATCCGTCAGGAAATGAGCAACATACTAAACTGGAGAACATCTGCATTCTGTGCTGCCATACAACAATAGCTACTTACCTTGTTTGAGGTCGTCTCCCTCTAATTCCTGTGGGCTGTAGTTCGTCTCCTTGTACAGGAGGGAATGAGATTTGTCTAGAATCCCAGAACCTCATCCTTTGGTATTTCTGAACCTCGCTCCCATCCACACATCTCTATATTGAACTGCCTTTTTAAATATTCTGCATCTGCTGCGTGGGCTTAAAATACAGTGTTATGTTTCAGAAAGTTCTGTTCTTCTTTTTAAGCTAATTAAGAGTGCTGTTCAGGTTTTCAGTTCAATGGGAAGACTCATTGTCTCTTGCTTCCTACCCCTTTCGTTCTGTCAGGCTATAGTGTAGGATCTGTTCCTTTCTCACAGGAAAAATATTGATCTAATGAGTTGAAAAACAGTCAAACAAAAAAACCCAAACCAACCAACAGTCAACACCAGAGGTCCAGATGCAGATACTCCTTTTGGGGTCACCGGGGTTTTCCTGTATGGCTGTATGTAAGTCATTCAGCCCACCCTAGCCTTTCTTTACATGATTTCAGACCAGGAATTGGGGAGGATGCTGAGCATTTGCGAAGTGTGAAATGCTTTGAGAGCCTTGCAACGAGAGCACATCATTATAAAGTATTTAGTTGCAGAGCCACGTTTAAATTCTTAGGCTATGCTATCCTTTTTTTTTGTCTACCCTTAATTTTTCCACACTTGTTCCCACCAACACAATGCTCTTGCGGGGAAAAATGTCACAAAATCTAACAGGTCTCCTGCTTGTATTTTTACTTCCCTGTTTCTGGCCTTGATCATGGCAAGTCTGGGTGTCACAGAAGGGAAGAATGCTGATGTCCAATATTCAGTCTGTACTACCGTTCCTAATAGTGTTGCACAAGACTCTGGGGGCTGAAATGATCTCGTGGAAATACAGAAGTGTTTGCTATTGCCATATGTAGATTCCCAGGGTGAATTTTATGCTAAATGCTCTTTAGTGAGGAGTTTTCACCCACGTCCTTTCCATCTTTTTTTCTTTTCCCCTCTTTAGGCAAGCAAGAAAGAAACGGAGCAGAAGGCAGAATAACTCCCAAGCTCAAAGTAAGACATCCTTATAAAGCTGAGTTTTGGTGAAAACTGGTAGAACGTTATGCAGCTTCGGAAAGCAGAAGGAAAACTTCAACTCTGCTGAACTGGCATGTCCCTTTGTGCAGTGGAGGTGAAGTTCCCCTATCTAACGTGTATCATGCATGCGAACAGCTCCTGGCACTGCCTTTGAAATACCCTTCCTCCCTCGCTTTTTCCCCACTATCTGGTCTGTTTTTTTGAGTGCGAAATGGAGTTGTCGCTGCTTTAGGCACCGGGAAAGATCTGTTTATTACCCTGGTATAGCCATTAGTATGCTTTCAAGTATTGTCTTTTTTTACTTCAGTGGGCAGTGTTTCTCCCCGTTCCCCAAAGAATTTGTCCCTTTGCACATTCCGATGCTGAAATGGCTGTCTTGGCAATTCTGGGGTTGTAGCTGTAAACAGCAAACCTGGCTATTGTGCAGGTGGCAGGACTGCATTGGCTGTGGCAGTATGTGTTCAAATGGACAAAATTAACGTGTCACGTTTATTTCCCAGCTAAAATGGAAATGTGAGAAGGAAGATGAGACGAGAGGGGGATACTCTAAAGACGTTCTGTTGCGGATCCTACAAAAGGTCCTGTCTGATGCTCTTTCCTACCGCTTGATCTTCCCCTGCTCTCTGTTGTGAGAAAGGATAGTAAATTCTGGGAAGCTGCATATAAACCAGAGTTGCTAATTTTTTTCCTCTGTTGTCCAGCTTTCTCACTCATGCCATTTTCAGACGTCATCAGGATGATCCATTGGCTGTGAAGTGTTCCCCAGCTGGTACCTCTGTCTCATTCCCAGCAGGGACTCCTGCTGAAACAGCAACTGGGAACTCTTCCCACCAAGTGGTTCGCGCCCTGTATGAAAGTTGGACTGGCTGAGTGGTGATGGTGCACTTTTACCTTCACTTAAAGCACTGTAGGTTAGCTGCTGTGGGAAGTTCAGAGACAGCAATAGGCAAACCTTTGACCTGATTAATCCCAGCATGTGGTCTTTATTTTTTCCCTTCGTGCAAGTACCTCCTGTAGCTCTGATTCTAAGCTGAGCAGCCCTCTTGCACTGGGGCTTGCTGGAAGCAAAGTGCGTAGCTCCATGCCTCCCCACCATTATTTCCTGGAGGGGCAGAAATTATGACGGGTTGGGATCAGTGGAAGCAGCATGCAAGACAGAAAGGGTGCCGGCTTAAGCCTCATGTCTGTGAAAACACGTTTTCTCTGCGTTCGATCCACAGATGAACTTGACTTCTCTTCTGGGTCTGTAATTAACTTTCCTTTCTTCCTTTCTCCTGACAGTACGGCGATGTGCTCAATTTGTTGATCTCGAGTAGGAAGACTGGGAGCGCAGTCGTGGAATTTGCTACGGTTAAGGCTGCTGTAAGTCTGGCGGAGACCCCATGTGTGTGTAGTGGAGAGTGGGCAAGAAGGGGCGTTGCAGAGGGGAAGGGTTAGCAGACGGAGGGCCCAGGGACGCTGCCTTGTCATTAAGGCAGTGGGGAAAGGTAGTGAGAGTCTGAAGGCACAGGTGCACGAAGGGAGTGGCAAAGCTGGAGGCATAAACCCGGAACAGATCATGCACACGAACAAGCAGGCTGTGCATGTAAAAGGCTGAGGGGAGAGACAGTGCTTAAACAGCAGGCACAGAGCTGTTTAATCAGCTCTCACCAAAGGTGAATTACCCGTTGTGGAGATCGGCTTAATGAGTTTTAGAGGTCATGTCAGGCATTTGCAGCTTAAAAGAAATCCAAATGTCTTGACTTGCTACAAGTTACAGCAATTCGTGTGGCTGTGGAAACAGAACTCATCAGCCACCCTTAATTTTAGTAGTTCCATCAACTTACACTGTGCAAGGTTCTCTATTCCTTGTCACCTGGGCTTTCATTCATATATCCAAATAATAACCCCCCCAGAATTGTCTGGGACCTGTTTATCAGAAGTACTGGCAGTGATATGTTCTGTCTATGCCTGGTGCAGATGCGGACCTGAAAGGGTGCTGCCCATGTAGGGCGGCTGTGAGCTCCTCCTTGTTTGTGCCCTGCTTGGCCTTGATGCCAGGCTGAAACAGAAAACCTGTTGGGATTGTTGGTGACCTGTGAGGGAGCGGGGACTGCAGTTCAGGTGCTGATGGAAGACTATTTTCATTGGTAGGAGATGGCTGTGAAGAATGAAGTTGGCCTGATAAATAATCCTCTAAAGATTTCCTGGCTGGAGGGCCAGCCCTGGAGCAGTCCCAGCAGTGTCCGTTCTGACAGCACTGGCCAGCCTAGGACTTCACAGGTGAGGAGACACGGGCTGCTGTTATTTAAATCTGTTTCTGTGGCAACCTAGATTTACCAGTGTCCTTTGCATTTATGGTAAGACGTTGATTTCCAGCAGAGCTGAAAAGAAGCTCTTAATGAAAGACCTGCCTTTCTGCTGAGCCTTTTTGTGCTGAAGCAGTGGCTTTTTTAAAGGAGCTTCTGCCTGAACAGCAGCGTGCTGAGAACACAAGCTTTTCGGTGACTGGATCTTCACACAGTCTCACTCTCTGTCTTCCAAGTGAAAAACAAAGATGTTCCTTGCTCAGCTCAAAGCCTCTAACACTGTTTTCCTGGAACGGTTTCTAATATACTTTGACTGTGGGAATCCTCTGGCTGGTGGCTGGTTCAAACAGCTCTCCTGGCCTTCTGGGGCTTCTTTAGAAAGGCATGCTTACTCACTGCGTTCCCAGGAGGATGACATTTCATGCTGAAAGGAAACCTCTATTCTTAGGGCCCTACAGGAGGGAGGAGAAGGCCGTGTCAAGTTAAATACCCTTGTAGAGACCTCACTGTCTGGTTGGGGTCCTCTGTACCTGTGCGGTTACTTTGAGTGCAACACGTTTGGTAACCCTTAGCTGCTTGCTGTTTATTTCACCCACTAATCCCTCCGAAGCTGTTGCTCTTGAATAGCAACTGCATTCCAATCACAAAACACACGGAAGACAATGATTTTCAGTGCTTAAAACACAGAAACCAATCTGAGGCCATGCTGCAGCTCTCCATTGCTGGCTCTCCATTACCCCTTGCTCCTGTTGGCCCTCTGGAGTGGGAAATGTATCCCCTTCTTGTGAAGCCCGTTACATTGCACCTTGCTCTATAGCACAGAATCGATCCTGTGCTCCGTGTGTCTTCTGACCTAGTTAGTAATTCTTTGGCTGTGAAGGGACCTGAGAGCCTTTGCTGGTTATTTGAGTTCCAGTTCAAACTTCCTGTGACGCATATTCCCCGCTCCTTCTGCCCTGTGGTATAAAGATCAAAAAGATGTAATTGCTGAGAGGACTCCTGCCTCGCGCTGTGCAGGTGCCCTCAGTCTGTGTGTCTGTGTCTCAATCAGCTTTGTGTGTGTTCACGACCTAAATATTTTAGCAGCTTGTGAGATTTAGTACATTCACTCTCCTGGCTTTTTGTTAAGTACTTTATTGGCAGTAGGTGTATGTATGCATCAGAACGCCTTGTTGCTACCCGAGTTTTGTTTGGAGTTGTGTCTTTTCACTTGGGATACATGTTCTTTGCCTGGACGGCCTGGCCTGAGCAGCAGTTTCCCAGAAATCTCAGGCATTGCAGCGTCACAGCCCAGGAGCCAGGCAGATCTCCGTGCACAACGCAGAACCAGTGAGAGCCCTGCAGATACAGCAGATTCACAGAGGTGGCTGGAATGTTAGAAGGCAAACTGGGAGAAGAAGCAGAATCCAGTCCAGTTTATTTGCACGTCCCTCGCTAGCAGAGAGTGAGAGCTGGCCCTGAAGAGCTCATTCATACCTAAGGGTGCAATTTGAGCTCGGTGGTGGATTCTTGTCTCTGTGGTTTAAAAGTGGCTTTTGGCTGCGTTTATCTTGGCTCGTTTCCATGGCCAAAGCTTGTTAGTGTGGAACTGCAGCGTCTGCCTGCTGTGAAGGATTAGCTTGGTGGAGCAGCAAGGGAGAGCCGGCTAAAGCAGCAAATGGTGCTTGTGCCGCGTGGAGGCGGTGACTCACTTCTGGCCAGTGCAGCCTCGTCAATCCCATATTAGCTCTCGAAATGGTGAGTGGTTATGGCCAGTGATTTGCATCCTTTCCCAAGAATTGCACTGCTGATGCTTGTCTGTCCTCTCTACTGCTCTTATGTGTAAGCAGCTGCAAGTTAGTTGATTACACTCGTGCTGTCCAGGCTAAGATCTCCAAGCTGCTCTGGTTCCTGCTTTTCCTAGTTGCTACTCCAGACCCTCCCCAGATCCTGCTGCTACTTCCACTAGGATGCTTCCAAAATCTGTAACTGTGGTAATAGCTTTTCTCAGCTGTACTGCTTCCAGCTGACTTATTCTTTGTTTGTCCTCAGCTCTTCAACTCTAGACTCTGCAAAATGAGCTCTTCCAGGTATCTCTTGCTGCTGCCTCAACCTACTCCCTGCCTCATCCTTTCATACTCTGTCTGGCTTCCCAGCCATCAGGGTCCACGTTCTTGCTTTCAAGCTGTACTAATCTCATTCTGATTTAAGCTGCCCCTCACTTCCTAATTGCTGCTCCCGCCAGGTTGCTCTTATTTTTGTCTGAATCCACCCCCATGTTTGCTCCCACTCTGTGCGAATGCAGCTCCTTCCCTGCTCTGCTTGAGGAAACAGCCGAAGACCCGCAGCGTTCTCATGGCAACACACTCAGATCCGCTTCAGAGCTGTGTCTGCTCCCTGCCTGGGGTGATCAGCCAGGAGCTGTGCACCAGAGTCTTCAAATAAAGGACAGTCACACATTAACTGGACCGGGGAGGCTTTGGAAGGAGTTCCCAGGTGAAAGCAAGGCTGGTTGTTGAGGGGTCGTGCTGTGAGGAGGCAGTAGGTTGCAGTGTGCTTGCCTCCACGGTCTTGCTTTCTTCTGCAGCAGTGGGTGCAGTGTCCAGCAGTTCCTGGAGAGCTGCTGGAGCCAAGCAGGCAAGTTATGCCTGAATTGCAAAAGCTGTGGATGGGCCAGCGTGACTCTAGGCTATTTGAGAGCAATGACCGTTAGACTGCTGCGGCTCGGAGTGGTTCCAAGCACACAACAGCTGTGCAGTGCTGTGAAGAGCGTGTTTTGCCACTGCACGGCATGAAAGGCTCGTTTCTGGGAAGGTCTTCCCCGCACCTTTAGTAGCGGGATCTCCCTGCCAGTGCTCACTTTGGGCCGTTCATTCAGCTGTATTAGCGCGCTGAGAAAAGCCGCCTGTCTGGCACTCTTGCATCTTTCCTAAGCTCCTTTGAGGTTTCAGGTTCTTTCATATTATCTGACTTTACAGCCTGATGTCAATCTAGTAGTTAAGAGCCGACGGTGCCTTCCCTGAAACGTCTCTGTGCACTTTGCTGTAGGCAGCTTCCAAAGCTTATCGTTATCTGGCTGCATGGAGGCTTTATTTTTTTTTTTTTTTTTTTTAAAAGCCCTAGTATCTAATGTAGCTATGAAAAAGGTAAAAATCAGTGACCCAGTAGTTTCTGGCAGTGTCCTTTTAACAGTTTGCCCTGACACTGCCTGAAATACTGTCAGCCTGGCACAGCACTTCCCACTGTCCTGCTCACCTCGGTGCTGGGTCTTGACTGGAGCTGTGTGCGCTCTCCTCGGGGGAAGATAACGTACCAGCAGCTCTAGCCTTCTCCCAGCCCGGAAGAGCAGAGCCGCGCTGCTTCCCCACCCTCAGAAAAACCCGAAGTGCTGGAGAGGATCGATCTTGGTCACTACAGATCAGGGACAGTGCTTTTGCTGCCTGGGCTTTTTCTGGCTTGCTACCAGTGAAATGAGGCAACAAGACACTTCCAGTCACAGAGACATTTATTCCATATCTGTACAGCTGATAGATCAGTGCATGCTTCTAGCAGCAGTATCTAGAGAAATTTCTTCTCCTGCTAGTAGGACAAATAAACCGCTGTTGCTGTATTAGGAGCCTACATGGATGCTTACCTGTTTCCAGGCTGGGAGTGCCAACTGCACTTGAGTTAGGGGAAAAGAGACCCACAAGAAAAAAAAAAAGGAGGAACGGCTTTGATTTTTCACATCCAAACATGGTGGGAGAAGAAACAGCAGTTTCTGCCTCTTAACCCTTGCCATAGCTATGGCTGCTGTCTCCTTGCCAGCTGCCTGCTTATCTACAAATGACACGTGCCGTGTCCCTTTTTGTCCGTGTTCTGCAGCGGCACAGCCACATCCCCAAAATAACAAGTCTTGCGCCAAACAATGCCATTTTTCTGTGGGGAGGAGATGCGCAGTCAACAGTGGGAGATTTCCGCTGTGGAGAATGGAAGCTTGCCCATGAGGTTCCAGCAGACGGTGCTCTCATCTGGGCACGGAGCCTGGGAGCTCTGCTCCGAAGGACTCCTGGGCAAGGACAAGGACAGTCTGTGGTGGGTAAGGTGAGAACAACAGAACAGGCCACGCACAACAGGAACGCTGCAGAACCCTTCCTCCCGCTAGGGCTAGAGAACTGGCAGGAGCAGTAAGTACATGTGATAGGTTAAATGGTAAATACCTTCAAATGGCGTAATCTCTGGGATTCTGTTTCCTGAGGGTCTGCAGAACATCCTCGAGGAGCGATAGCCCCAAATCCACTTTGAAGGACAGGAAGGGATCAGACAGGTCAGAAGGAGCGGTGCCATTCTGGGAACCTGTCTCTGAGGTCCCGCAGTCTGTAGCCTGGTCCTTGTGGAACTGAGTTTGAGTGGCTTTGTGGTATTGATGAGAAGCACCAGAAAAGGAGATGTCGGAGTGAGAATCGGTGTGATCGATGATGTTGGGGCAGCTGGAACTGTCCAGGTACAGCCGGGGAGGCTTGGGAGGCGCTTGTGCCTTGGCTAGGTTTTGCTCGCTCTGACACGACAGGTAGTCAGACTTGTCCTTCAGATCCCTCAAGCATTCCCTCTTCTGGCACTGTCCATCACTGTCCAGAGTGTGGCTGTTCTGGTTCAGGATGATGACTTGGTTGCCCAGCTTTTTGTGTCTCCTGAGCGAGAAGCGTCTGAAGAACGTTGTGGACTTGATGGACCCTCTCCGCCAAGTATCCATGCTGATGAAAGGCAACGAGAAGGCGGAAACTGCTGACTCTTCACCGTCAGGTGTTGGACTTAAGTCGCAGGATCAGCAGCAAGCCACGCAACAGGAACAACCTCTTCCTTCCCTGTTCCGTGGCTGGAAGGAAAAGAGAGAGGCTGGTATTGCAGGAAATGCAAACTTCACACCACCTCCCTGCGCTAAGGAGCACTTGGCCTGCCTTAGATATTAAGGAGTCCCCTTCTTCCGTGGAGAAGCAATGGCGAAGTCTGAGCTTATTAAATCTGTGCTGCAGGAACAAGCTGATGAAGAACAGCAAGGCACACAGTCACCATGAGAACAGATTTAATCTAGCATCTAGAACAGAAGGGCACTTTGGTACCATGGTAACCAGCCACCTTCCTGGTGAGGGGCACCGTATAAAAATCTCTGTGGGTGGGTAGGAAGGGAGACGGTGACTCAGTCACACTGAAGGAAACCAAAGAAACACAGTCCAATGGAAATCGAAAAAGCAACAGAACGCTGATGTAAAAGACAAACGTTAGGAAAATTGAATGCAAAATAGACTTACACTGTGTCGGAGCAGCACCCGAGTCCCACAGGCGGCCAGGAGAAACTGCTGAAGCACTTGGAGAACTGTGAGCACCACGTTCACCGGTACGCTGGGACGCTGGAAGAAGCAAGTCCAGGGGCGATTCAGCCAGGTTGGACCCGGAACGCTGAAAATCCACGATGCCTCCTTCTCTTCATGTGCCTCCTGTCAGTGCTTCCCAGGCTGCGGTTCCTTGTGCGTACGTATTTGTTTTGAGCCAAGCCCTTGCTGACTCAGCCACGTCAGAAACTGGGTTTTACACTATTGGTAATTGCCAGGATTGCAGGAAGTAGGTGTGGAGAGTGGCAAAGCAGCAGCCCACACTGCCTGAGGAGAGCGCAGGCTCCCTCGGAGGCACCCAGCTCGCTGGGGAGCCGTCAGCGGGAACATCGACTCGCAGCCTGCCTCGAACCACGCTTTGTTCTCTTGGTGCTCTCCCTTCTGCCGCTTCTGATGGCTGCTTGTATCAGCCGGGCTCCCAGATGAGGCCGGAAATAACCTCTTGTCGGTGTTGAATTTCAATCTAGAGCGTGAGGTAGCGATTCAGGTTTGTGTGGGTGATTCACCGCCGTGAGTCTCACGTAGGCTGTTTCGTTCAGCCGAGCAGGTGACAGTACGTAGCTGTGGTTAGTGGACGGCATCTCTGAAGAAGCCTAGCTCTGCCACTGAAGGCTGGTACAGTCTGGTGCTTTCTCGGGCGCTCTGGAAGTCCGTGCTGTGCAGTACCGAAGGGTTGGTTCTTTCGTGCAGCGTCTAGGGAACCAATTACGTGTGTTAGTCTCTTAATTTCCAGTCTCGGTTTCTCATCTGTTGTGGGCCTGTTTTGTCCTCGCAGCTAGGCGCTCTGCAGCTGGAGGAGCCGCTTTGCTGGCACATGATAAGAAATTTGCACCTGCTCCGTTTTCATGCAGAATCTTCCTTTGCCTTTTCATCCCTTCTCTTTTCTATTTCAAATGTCCTTAAATCACCACGAAAGCTAGTTCCTAGAAAAATGAACATGAGGGTTTTTTTTTTTTTTAATTCACCTTCTGTAAAGATGCTTTTATTTCTACCTGAACTGTCAGGCAAATGAGAGATGTTTCCAAGCATTGCAGTGCTTTGAATACGTCTGAAATAGTACGGCCACCTACTAATGTTAAGTGGCTTCTGAAAGCAGGGTGCCAAAACCACCGCTTTGCTCTGCGATAGCAGCTGTCATCTGCTGCCTACGTTTATTAGGTAGAGTCTGCAGTCTCCACCGAGTTGACGTGACAGTTGCTGCCACACATAGCAGGAGGGCTCCAAGAGCTTTTGAGAAGTGAGACACTCCTGTGTCAGGTTTGGGAACGTACCTGCTGCTTTTCTTTCTGCAGCTGCTTCCATGACTAAACCACGGAAAGGTGCGATTGGATTTTTGTGGCATTAGCCGTGATGACGGATGGAGTGTACGCTGGACTTTGTGCACCAGTGTTGTACTTGCAGAGCGAGCTTGTCGTGTGAAATAACCAGCCGCAGCAAGGCAAGCCATGCTTCCCCGTCCGGCGTCGTGAGCCACTTTCTCCCCATAACACCGTTACAGAGCTGGCTATTTTCTGTAGGCCAGGCAGCTTTCGCACCTTACCTGATTTCCCTGGGCTCACAGCGCTATGAGCCACCTCCCTGACTCGAACGTGCGTGTTGGGGGTGTTGTTTATGGCGAGGGGGGCTGGGGCACATACTGCCCGTGACAGGTTGCATTTGTGTTCCGCTCCTAGGCGTCGGTGGTGTCGGAATGGGATTACGAGAGCCTGGTGATGATGCGGATGCGCCAGGCAGCAGAGAGGCAGCAGCTCATCGAACAGCTCAGGCGGGAAGATGAGGAAGAGTCCCACACCTAGCATGAGAGTATGGATTCTCCCCACCCCGTCACTCTTCATTTCCAAAGCTGTTCCTTAATTTAATAAACCTCCTTTTTTAAAACTGTTGTAGGAATACAAACTCTCAGTGACAGCAGTCCTCTCTTTCTAGAGTGGGGGAAAAAATGGCTGCGTAAGCTTTAAAGTAAGTGTATGAACCTGTCAGAGTACGTGTGTGAACTCGGAGCAGCTGCCAGTCCCAGGGGACAGGGTGTGAGAGGTGCCATCAGAACACCAAACCTTGGAGCTTCTTTTAATTCCTGAAAGCTTGTTGAGGAGCTGTGGATCCAGAAGGCTTTGGCAACTACTGTTTACAACAACCCACAGAAAGACATTGGTCTCTTCAGAGAAGTGTTTTATTGGTGTTACCCTCCAGCAGGATTGATTACACAGTCCCAAACCATCCAGCAGTGTAACTGCTGCTGTGAGATCACAGAGCCCGTACCCGCGGTGTTTGCAGACCTTTCTGCGCTGCTCCAAGGCTGTTTTGGGAACAGCGCATTATGCTTGAGCGGCACTTCTGGGGGCTGGAAGTCTGGTGGTGCTGCTAGCCACAGACCCATGGGGGAGAGAAACCGGCTGCGCTGCCACGTGAGGGCATTCTCAACGAGGAGCTCAGCCGTTCCTGCTCAGGTTTCAGGGACGAGAGAGTTGCCCTCGGTGCCTGGCTCCCCTCCCTGCCCCCGCGGCCCGGGAGAAGGCATGCCCTGACCTCTCACGGCCCAGCACGTACCTCTCTGGGGCGGCCCTGAGGAGCAGGCAACAGTCTGGTGTTTGAGCCTCCCCCAGTGCATGCTAAACAGGAGATGATGAAAATAGAGAAAGGTGGTATTTGCCAGGCTGTCGTTCAGCTGAGTGCAGAGATGGAGCCATCTGTTCTCTGTGCCTGATTTCCTCTGGACTGGGCATGCCTTCCTCCCCCCCGGTCTTGTGAAACCGCAGGGAGGGCAAGTTCCGCTGGGTCAAGTTTTGCCTCTGCACCGCTCCTCCCCCCGTGCCCGGGTGCCTGGAGTCTGGGACAGAAAGGAATTAAGGGGAAACATTTGCTGTCGGGCCTGCGTGGGGTGGTCCCCAGCAGGGTCCTGTCTAGGAGGAACGCAGGAGTCTTCCTCGCTATTCCTTGTGGAGGCACCACACCAGCGTCTGGCCCACGCCGGTCATGCTCACCACCCGGTAACCGCAGCTCTCCAGCTTGTTCAAGACTACCCGTGGCGCGTCATTCACGTAGTACTCCCAGCTGCAAGCAGGAAAGAGGAGAAGAAATAAGAGGTGGAGAAGTAAGAGACAAGAATTTCCTTGGGGACGTGACTCTGCCTTGCTGCTGAACCCACGGAAGACACTGCAGTGACCGCATCTGGCAGGCTGCGTGATGCGGTGCCTCGGTTAACCAGGTGGGGAAGGCCAAACAGCTACCAAACCGAGGAGAGAGCCTGTCCAACACGGGGGGCTCGTGTTAAACCGAAAGGGGTTCGGGGCCCGGCTGTCCAAAGCCACGTGCTGCTGGGTTAACTGGGCTGAAGCAGCAGCTGAGACGGTTCGGGAGTATTCGCAGCAGGGGATCCGTGGAAAAAGAGGGATAATCTCGGCAAAGCAGGGAAGAATGATTCAGGTGTTTCTAAGGAACAAAAGCCCAATACTTTGCCTATCTGTAAGTTGGGTGTTTTGGGGAGCCTGTGCTTGAAATTTGGAGATGGGAAAAAAACCGCTGCCTTCAGCCAAGTCTGAAGCCTTTGAAGAGCCAGAAGTCGCCAGTCCTGAGGAGAGCTGCCAGTGAGGTGGAGCACGGGCTCCTCTCCGCCCCGGCAGTTCCCAGCAGTGGCACACTGTGGATGTCTGGGAACTGACACCTGGGATCTTCGTCCGGCCTTTACTCCCGTACGGTTTGTGGTGCCGCGTGCGTTTGGAGCAGCAGCTGGCCTTCCCTCGCCTCATCCCCGAGGCTGCTCCGCAGCAGGCCTGGGGGCTGCGAGACTGCTCCCGCCGTCCGGAAAACCGGCAGCGGCTGCAGAGCGGAAGAGCAGCGCGATCCAGAGCCGGAATGGGCTGATGAGGTGGGGCAGCAGCAGAGCTGAGAGGGCGGGTGCTGGGTTTGCAGCCCTGCTGTTCCTTTCAGGCAGCCGGTTTGGATGCAGGATTTATTGGCGCAGATGGGGTAAGCTCCGCAATAGCTGAGCTCCTGGATGACTCACTGTGCCAGATAAGCTGCTAATGATGGGCTGCAGCATCCCTGGTGCTCTCGTTCAGGCACCTTCACAAAGACTGCCCTGATTTTCATACTAACAACAATAAAAAAGACCCCAAAGTGTTTCCAAAGTTGCCCTTGCTAAGATTGCAAAACACTAATGGAGCGGAGCGTACTTTTTAAGCATAAACTAACACCAAGATGTGAAAGCTTTTTTTCAGTTTCTCAAGGCAGACTATACTTTGCTGTAATTACAGATGTGCTGTAAAGATAATGTGTATTATTATAAGTGTCTTTGAACTTCATGCTTTCTCCAAGAGCCTTGCCACATACCCTTCAGATTCACATGCTGGAGCTGGTAAATATTATTCCCATTATGCAGAGGAAGGAGCTGAGGCAGGGATTGTTTGCTATTTGTAGGAACCTAAAAAACCGGAGTGGCTGAGCTAAAGGCAGGAGGGAAGCGGAGTTGCCCAGGGCTCTGAACACAATCCCGTACTGAGTGAAACAAAAGATGGCACGCTGTGCGTATCGGATATGCCGCTGTCTCTGTGTGCAACCGGTCCGAATCCAGATGGGGTGGTTGGGAACGTCTGCAAAGCCTTTCCTCCCGGCAAAATGCAGAAAGTCACCGAGATGGAAGAGGACTTCTGCACTGGCATGTGGTTAAGTAGGTGAGCCCAGCTGAGCACGCATGGGGGTGGGAGCGAGCGGGGCAGGACTCTCCCCACACACAGCAGTTTCGTGATGGTGCAAACCCCTGGAGATGCCTGCCCAGCCGCCCTTTAGCCTCCTCCACGCTGGGGTTTGCCCTGCGGAGCAGCTAATCTAGAGCATTTGCAGGTGCCTCAGACCTCAACTCCCCAGATTTGACAGAGGCATCAGCTTTCAGCTCAGCCCAAACCATGCTGGTAGCCTTTGTAATTAGGGCAGAGGCCGGGGACGGTGCCCGGCAGCCACCCACGCGTGTGCGGCCACCCGGCCGGACCCAGCAGAATCCCCGGTTCGGCAGCAGCCGAGGGTCAGGCTTCCGACGCTCGGCCCCGCGCTGGCTACCAGCAGCGCGCAGGCCGGGGCAGAGTCCGGCTCCCCGCCGCTGGAGCCCAGAAGCCCGCCGGGGCTCTGCCTCTGCCGGGGAGCGGCAGCGCGTGCCGGCAGCGGGCTGAAGGGAGTGGTGTGCCATTGCAGTCGCTAGCGCAGAGCGGCCTGACAGGATGGGAGCTCTCCCTTATTGCAGGCGATTAAGTGCTTCCTCTGGACAGTGCCCCAGCAGGTCCCTACTGCTCAGGCCACCTCTTCCAGGTCGTGTTTGAGGTTTTGGGGCCCACGGTGCTACGGGAAGGGCAAGATCTGTGGCACCCCGTAGCCGGGCTCACCGCTAACGAAGCCTTGCAGCCCGGGGGGTGGCAAACCCTGCACGGCCGCGGTGCGAACACAGGAGCTCTCATCCCTGGCTGGGATTTTTGGCACGGAGGGGGCCGGGGCTCACCCCGCTGGCACGCTGCCGTGCCTCTCGGCTGCCAGCAGCCGCGTTCCAGCCAGGTTCTTTCCTCCGCCCGCTGTTGCTCAAGCGCACGCAGGGAAGACGTGCCGCGGGACGCAGCGGAGTTACCCTGGGTACGACGCTAGCCGTACCGAGAAGCAGGTGGGGCAAGAGGGACCTCAAAACGCTCCGGGCCACGGGGAGGGGAGAAGGGTGGTGAATCCTTCAGGGAGATCCCGCAGACAGCTCGGATCCCCTCTCCCAAACAGGCAAAATGTGGCGCTCGGTTCCTTACAACGCTGCCTCCTCCCCCGGCTCGGTCCCCTTCCCTCACTGCGTAACTCCCTGCCTGCTCCGGGCTCAGCGTGGCGGGCGGCGTGGAGCTGACTCTGCTGCCGCATTCCCGGCCACCCACGGGGTTGGGAACAGCAGCGGGACGGCTCAGCCCAGCAAACCCACCCCGAGCTGTTCGGCAGGGAGATGAACAACGGGAGAGCCCGAGCTCGGGCGCCCCGCAGACGCGGGGGCTGGCGGTGGCCCCGGTCTGCATTGGAAGGGTTTCTCTTTAACGGGGGGCTTCAGTGTTTTTTTTTTTTTTAAATATCCTTTCTTTAAAATCTCCCACCCCATCCCGGCTTTGAGGACGCAGACCTCGATGTCTGCCAGGCTGGTACAGAGTAGGCTGGGTTTTCCCAGCTCCGCAATGAAGTTTGAGAACGTGCTGGGACTGAGAGGCCCCTTCTGTTTAACGCCTGGTCCTCCTCCTCCTCCTCCTCCTCCTCTGCACCACGGCGCGGGTGGGCACGCTGAGCAGAGATCTAACTGCTCCTCTCCTGGTTTAATTTGCATTTGGGGTTTTGTCTTGCTTTGTGTGTGTTTTTTTTTTCCCTGGAGAAAAACAAGAAGTGAGATATCAAGTGGGGAGAAAAGGAGGAAAAAAGTGGGCCAAGATGTAAAGAACAGGCTGGTAGCATCTCCAAGCTGCACTTTGATGAAGGCTGGCGTCAAAGGCGGCGTGGGCAGAGAGAGACGGGGACGTGGAGAAGCGTCAAATCCCCACAGCTCGGGACCGCGCAGGCTCGTGGCTTGGAGCCGGAGGACGCGATGGGCCGCAGCCCCAGCCCTGGGGCTCAGCGGCACCGAAAAAGGGCACGGCCAGCGCAAGGCTGGGACGGGCACCATCTGCTTCTGAGCAGCCGGGGGGAATTGCCAACAGACAGAGGAGGTTTGTGTTTTGGGATTCAGGGTGGGATGAGGGCAGATAAAGTTAGGCAGAAAGGTTCAAACGCTGACTGTGCCCATTCATTTCGGCCAGGGCACGCCTCAGGTACCAGCCAGGCACATCCCCAGCGTGCGAGGGGCAAGGAGGCGGGGGGACGGGGTCAGGGGCTAAAATGGGGTCAGAGCAAGGAAAAAGAACGAACGCCATGAAATATCAGGCCGTGTTTCCTTGGGTGAGCGTTAACGGGCAGGGGCAAGGACACACACGTCCCCTTTCAGCGTCACACTGGTCCCGGGGCTAAAGGGGCAGCTGGAGGGGGCCATGGTGAACACGGGGAGTGAAAATGCTCCGGGTTTCCTTGGGAAAATAACAGCCCGAAACGTCGCGGAGGAGGACTTACAAGTGGTTACCCAGCATGTGCCTCTTCGTGGCCCCCAGGAAGCTCATCAGGCTGGGATCCGAGTGCTCGTCTCCCACCATGGTGGGGCCGACCTCCTGCGGGGAAAGGCAGCGGCGCGGGTGAGCAACGGCCGGCAGCGCGGCCGCCCCCTCCCCGCTCCCCAGCACAGCTCCAGGAAGAGCTTTACTGGGAGGGGAATGACCGTGAGCCGCCTGCCCGTCCCAGGACAGCACCTCGGTGGCTTTACTCCGGGAGGGCCACCTCACGGTGCTCTGATCCGCCGGGACCCACCGCTGGGACGTCTGCGGGACAGCAACGAGGGCTGCTCCCAGCCTCACCCTGCAGAACCAGCACAGCTGAGTGTTTCGCCGCGAAATGAGCGTCCCCGGGCCAGCCGGGGCCCAGGGACAGCAGCACCCAGCCGCCCTGCAGCACCCAGGCTGGCGGAGCCGCCGAACGCGGACGGGAACGCCGTCCAGAACTCGGAGAGCGGGAGAGCCACCGTGCACGCCTCCGCTGTGCAACCCGCAACCCAGCTCAGCGCGGGAGGGGGTGCCAAGCCCCTCCATGCTCTGAAACCGACCCCTGCACCCTCCGGGCAGTCCTGGGAACAGCAGCTCCAGTCCATTTTAACAGCTGGAGCAGCTGTTTCCTTTTAAATCTCCTCCACGCCGCTTGTGACAAGTTTGCAGGTGAAAACCGTTCCTGCGAGGGCTGTCCCCCATCTGCTGCAGACCATCACGCCGTCATCGATGCCTTGTAACACACAAAGGGCCGCTCAGCCCTAAACAACCTCAGAAATATTTGGAGAGTCATCCCCAGACCCTTTTTGCCCCGCCTCTTCTGTCACCCCACGGAGCCCGGGAGCAGGCCGAGGGTCCCTGCGCCTCGGGCGGAGGTTCGCAGGAGGCGTGCTCCGCCGTCGCGCTGTGGAGCCCTGGGTCCCAGGAGCAGGCGCAGCCAGACCTGGAACTGCACCTTGACCCGCGGTGAGCGCAGGAGCGAAGCGGCCGGGCAGTGACGGCAGAGAAAGCCGGGAATTGCTGCGCGGGAATTGCTGCCTGGCTGGGAGGGCTGCGGTAGCCGGTTTGGGGAAAGCCGCCGGGTAAGGGCTGAATGCGGCGGAGAGGGTGCAATCCCTACACCCCTAAATCCCTCGCTGGCAGCACCCATCCACAAACCAGCGCAGACAGACGGCGTGTAACTCCTGAGCCTGCCAGAGCCCGCGCAGAAGCGCTCGGGCAGCGCCACAGATCAAGCGTTTTAGTGTGGACGCGCAGCACCCGCCGCTGCCCGGAGCGCCGGAAAAGACAGAAACTGAAGCAGAGGAAGAGGCTTCTCTGCCCGCCACTGCTTGCGCAGCCCAGCGCGGCCAGCCCCACGGGAGACGTGCCGTGGGAGGGAGGGACTCCCTCCCACGGCACGTCTCCCGTGGGGCTGGCCGCGCTGGGCTGCTAGGCCAGGACGGGCTGCTTCCAGCCACGGCGCGATGCCAGGGTTCAGGCTGGAAATGTTGGCTCTGCCCTGCTGAAGAGCGGAGTTTCCAAAGTCTCCAGAGGGGAAGTGCTAAGCTGCTCCCGCCCTGTTCCCAAAAGCGCCACGCACCCCAGCCACGCGGCGTGCTCCACGGCTCGGTCCCCAGTCACTTCATCAACTCGACCGTGACAAGTGCCGCTGCCAACAGAAGCCTCGGTGCCGCAGCATCCCCGCGCGCCCTCGGTCTCAGTTCACCGCTCAGCCGGTTTGAGACGCGTGCCTAACGGGACGCCGACGACGGCAGCGGCCGCGTCTTTTGCCAAACTCCTGCCAGCTTGTTGAGTCGCTTTTTCCGCCACCGCCCCCTTCCCAACGCAAAACCGCACTGTCCCACTTCGGCTGTCAGACGGATACTCCCCTTTGCGTTGGGAAAGGGACAGAACTCGAGGCAGATGCGTGCTATCGGCTCTCGCCGGCTGCGCAGGACGTGCCGGGCCAGCGGCGGATGCTCTGTGGGGTGCGGACGCCGCAATCACCGGGAAGCCACGTTTCCTTTTTGTTTTTACGGGAGGAGCGCGGGCTGCGCTCCTGGGCCAGGTCTCGGTCCCCGCGCAGCAGCCCCGCTGCCAGCCGTGCCCTTCCCGGGCTCCGGCTGCATCTCCCACTGCAAAACCGCCGCGCAGGAGCGGGCAAGCCCACCGCGGGGACACGTGCCCAGCCACCCCCTTCTTTGACGCCCCTGGGACCAGTTTCCCCAGTTCAGTGACTGGCTGTTCCAGTGGGTTTGAGGGGGGCGGGAGTGGGGGTGCGGGGGGTCCCCGATGCCCCCATCCTGCCCAGCACCCGCAGCGCCCGGGGCTGGGGTGCGGGGAGGTGCGAGGGCAGTGGTGCGGGCGCGGGGGTTCCCCCCAAAACCGCGGGGCGGCCCCCCCCGCCCCACAGGGTCCCCGCCGGTCCCCCCCGCCCCGGGACTCACCATGCGGATCTGGGTGCTGATGAGGATGTACGGCATCGTCCCCTCCGCCACCGCACCGCCCCGCACCGCCACCGCCCCGCACCGCCACCGCACCGCCCCGCCCCGGGGGGCCGTGCCCGGGGGCGGCCCCAGCGGCCCGCCCGCCCCGTCGGCGAGGGGGGGGGAATCGGAGGGGTCGAGGGGCTTTGCGGGGAGGGGAAACCCGAGCGGCGGGGCGGCCCCCACCGGTAACCCCGGGAGGAGGGGAGCCCCGCAGGGCATCGACGGCCGCGGGGGTCTTGGCTCTGTCCCCCCTTAAGGAGGAGGGGGCGGGCAGCGGGTGGGGGGGACGGGAGAGACGGGGCAGGAGGTGATGGACAGGGAGATGGAGGACTGGGAGGTGATGGACCAGGAGACAATGGACTGGGAGATGATGGACAGGGAAATGACGAACTGGGAGATGATGGAAGAGGAGGTGGTGGACCAGGAGGTGATGGACTGGGAGATGAAGGACTGGGAAATGATGGACCGGGAAATGACGGACAGGGAGATGAGGACTGGGAGACAACAGACCAGGAGCCAGGCAGGTGGGGAGCCCTGTTCCCAGCAGAGCATCCCCAGTTCCCCCCCGGGGCCCTTCCCAAACGTCCCGTGGAGCAGGGTGTTCGGCATAACCCGCAGATTGGGAAAAAGGCCCGGTGTTCTAGGGGCTGCTGGGCTTTTATCTGGAAACATGGGGGTATCAGTCCCTTCAGAGGCTCCGTTCCTGAGACCGGGACAGACGGAGGTGCTTCCCTGCGGCGCTGCTGGGGTAACTCCCTCTCCGCGCCCACCCTGGCAGTTTAAAAACTCTATGCGAAGCAAATATTGCCGTAACTAGCAGAAAACAGTTCCCGAGCCCCAAACCCTGAGCAGAAACCTTTCCATGCAGCTCGCCAGAAACTATTAACAAGCCGTAACCCATTCCTAATTTTGCTAATAATCCTGGGCTGCACCCTGCCCCGTCCCCCCCGCCTGACCCGGCCGGTGTCCCTCGCTGCCTCGTTACTAATTAACTCCGACAGCCAGCGCAGGAGACAACGGCCGCTGCTGCGCGCCCGGCTGAAGGAACGCGCCGGCACAGCCAGCCCTCGCTCGCCCCTGTTACGAACGTCGCCGTGAACACGCGAGTTGGGTTTGGCACGACGGAAAATAACCAAGAGAGGCTGACGGTGCCATCCTCCTAAAACGTGCCCCAGGCATCCCGACACGTTCATCCGGAGCTGTCTGCGGGATACCTCGCTCCGTGGGTGAAACGGCAGCTCGCTTAGATCGTTTCCACCCCAAGGAGGGTGCTCCCAAGGTCCCCGCTGCCCGAACAGCCCGAATGTTTGCTCAAAGCTCTGATTTTCCGGTGTGAACCGGCCTTTGGCTCCTGGTGTGCCAAATTAACACGCTTCCACCTGTTCTGCCCAATTAACGCAAAGGAAATGCTGCCCGGGCGCGTTTCCCCTGGCTCGTGTTTGATTTCCACAGGAGTCCCCAGCCCACCACCCTCTTGGACCTCGACCGGGCGGGCTCGCCGCCAGCCTGCTCCCGCGGTCACCGTCCCGCTGGCCGCAGAAAAGCACACAGCTACGGAATCCAGACCCGTCGGGCCGTCCACAAATTACAGGGAAACCAGCCGGGGCCCTCGCCGCCTGGCAGCCTGCCCGGCTCTCGCTGGCCGGTCTGGCTCGTACGCCGCTCGCTCTTGGCGGGGAGAAAAAATAAAAGAGGAAAATGAGAACAGAGCCTGCACAGAACCTTTCGGTATTGGATTTCCCGGTGAGACAGCGAAACGTGGGAGGCAGCCCGAGCGCTCAGCCCTGCAGCGCTGCGAGAGCGAGCTGCGGAACACAGCGCGCGTGTCTCCACGGTGCCGGCCGCTTTCCTCCAGCTGCTCCAGAAAAAGGCATTCCTAGTGCCAGCAGTCCTGGGACAAGCGATTTCCAACGCAGCCCTGCTCTGGGGGGTGGCACCGGGGAGGGAACCGCCCCGCGCGCTCACTGTGGGACGGAGAGGGCAAAGCCAAAAGGCTCGGGATGCTGATTTGGCCGTTCCTGCCTCCTTCGCCCTACGCAGGGCCCATTTCCAACCAAAACGGCTCGCTCGCTGCGATCACAACTTTCCTCTCCCCCTGCGCCACTCGGCAGCTTCGGGCTGTCCCGAACACCGGTTTTGGTACGACTGTCCCGTGCTCCTGGCAGCCGCCAAAGCCCCAGCCGGCCGGGGGGAGGCTGGGACGTTCCCTGTTGGGACGTTCCCGGTCGGGACGTTCCCAGTTCCATCGCGGTCCGGTCGCAGCACCCGGCGCAGGGCAGCGTCCTCGGGGTGCGTTCACATCCCCGGGGCTCACCGGGTGTGGGACAGTTTGGTGCGGATAAAAGCCGCTGCCTTTCCTCTTAACAGCGTCCCCAGTTTCTCAGGAAGCTGCGAATCCGCAGCGCTGGGTCTTCGCAAGCTGCCGGCTCTCATCCTGCGCCGGGGGATGAAGCCGTGGGCTCGTTTTTATGATTTTCGTGCCACGTCCTGGGAGAAGGACAGACTTTCCCCCCGGAGCTGCGGGTAACAGAGCTCCGCAGCTCCCGGTTGCCTCTGGAGCAGCTCTGGTCCGTGCAGCAGCGTGGGGCCACCTCTGCCGGACACCGGCGCCAGCGGACGGGGCCAGGCCGTAAAACCGAGTCGCGAGGTCGCTTCAGGGAAAGTGAAGCATTCGGAGGAAGGAAACATCGCAACCCCGCCCACGTGCGGGTTTATTTCACCCAGGGCGTGGGGCTGATGCTCTGGCACCACGGGGGTTTCACCGCTGGTTGGTGATTTACCCCCCTCCGCCGCCGCCCGCAGCCCCGGGAACGCGAATCCGCGAGGGAACGGGAAGGGGCGTGAGGACCGCGCCGCGCCCGCAGCGACCCCACAGCGGTGTAACGAGGGCAGCGAGGACGCCGATGCCACGGGGGGGCCCGTTTGCGGGGCTGGCGTGTGCCGGGGCAAAAAGCCGACGACGGAGCGGCGGATCAGCGGGGGTTTCAGACCCACGCACCCTCTGGCGCGCGGCTGTTTGCTGCTGGTGTCGGGGGGGACAGAGCGTCCCTTCTCTCCGGAAATGATGGCTTTTGGAAAGCTGGTGTTTATTACTCTCACTGAGCGCGGCCGGGAGCAGCGGCGAGGCTGGGCGCGGTGTGGCGCAGATATCATCTCTAATATCCGCAGGAGCCGCGCGCGGCCCGCGCCAGGCGTCTGTCACCGCAGCCCTGTCCCTGTGCCTGTCGCTCGTCAGTCGGAGGGGACAGTGGTGAACAGCCAGCGGCAGCTGGGGTGTGGGGCCCAGTCCCACCCGAACCGAAGCCCGGCACCCCACAGCATCAGCACCGGGTGGAAGCGCGGTGCCGCAGCCGCGCTGTGCCGGGGGTGACGGCCGCTGCGCCGGTGCGACGGGGCTGCAGGTGCAGGTGCAGGTGTAGGTGTAGGTGTAGGTGTGGGTTCAGGTACAGGGTGCAGGTACAGGTGTAGGCATAGGTGTAGGTACAGGTTAATGTACAGTCACAGGTACAGCTGTGGGTACAGGTGCAGGTACAGTCACAGATATAGGTACAGTCCCAGGTACAGGTACAGGTTCAGTCATGGGTACGGGTACCAGTACAGGTACAGGTTCAGTCCCAGGTACCAGTGCCAGCACAGGTTCAGTCACGGGTACAGGTGCAGGCACAGGTTCAGTCCTGGGTACGAGTATTGGTTCAGTCACGGGTACGGGTACAGGTACCGGTACAGGTGCAGGTACAGCTGTAGGTACTGGTACTGGTACAGGTTCAGTCCCAGGTACCGGTACAGGTACAGGTTCAGTCATAGGTACCAGTACAGGTTCAGTCCCAGGTGCCGGTACCGGTACAGGTACAGCTGTAGGTACCGGTACAGGTGCAGGTGCAGTCCCAGGTACCGGTACAGGTACGGGTGCAGTCCCAGGTGCCGGTACCGGTACAGCTGTAGGTACCGGTACAGGTGCAGTCCCAGGTACTGGTACCGGTACGGGTGCAGTCCCAGGTACTGGTACCAGTACGGGTTCAGTCACAGGTGCCGGTACCGGTACAGCTGTAGGTACCGGTGCAGGTTCAGTCCCAGGTACCAGTACAGGTACAGGTGCAGCTGTAGGTACCGGTGCAGGTTCAGTCCCAGGTACCAGTACAGGTACAAGTACAGCTGTAGGTACCGGTACAGGTGCAGTCCCAGGTGCCGGTGCCGGTACCGGTACCGGTGCAGGTACAGCTGTAGGTACCGGTACAGGTGCAGGTACAGCTGTAGGTACCGGTACAGGTGCAGGTGCAGTCCCAGGTCCCGGTACCGGTGCAGGTACAGCTGTAGGTACCGGTACAGGTGCAGGTGCAGTCCCAGGTCCCGGTACCGGTGCAGGTACAGCTGTAGGTACCGGTACAGGTGCAGGTACAGCTGTAGGTACCGGTACAGGTGCAGGTGCAGTCCCAGGTCCCGGTACCGGTGCAGGTACAGCTGTAGGTACCGGTACAGGTGCAGGTGCAGTCCCAGGTCCCGGTACCGGTGCAGGTACAGCTGTAGGTACCGGTACAGGTGCAGGTGCAGTCCCAGGTCCCGGTACCGGTGCAGGTACAGCTGTAGGTACCGGTACAGGTGCAGGTGCAGTCCCAGGTCCCGGTACCGGTGCAGGTACAGCTGTAGGTACCGGTACAGGTACAGGTACAGCTGTAGGTACCGGTACAGGTGCAGGTGCAGTCCCAGGTCCCGGTACCGGTGCAGGTACAGCTGTAGGTACCGGTACAGGTGCAGGTGCAGTCCCAGGTCCCGGTACCGGTGCAGGTACAGCTGTAGGTACCGGTACAGGTACAGGTACAGCTGTAGGTACCGGTACAGGTGCAGGTGCAGTCCCAGGTCCCGGTACCGGTGCAGGTACAGCTGTAGGTACCGGTACAGGTGCAGGTGCAGTCCCAGGTCCCGGTACCGGTGCAGGTGCAGCTGTAGGTACCGGTACCGGTGCAGGTACAGCTGTAGGTACCGGTACCGGTGCAGGTACAGCTGTAGGTACCGGTACAGGTGCAGGTGCAGTCCCAGGTCCCGGTACCGGTGCAGGTTCAGCTGTAGGTACCGGTACAGGTGCAGGTGCAGTCCCAGGTCCCGGTACCGGTGCAGGTACAGCTGTAGGTACCGGTACAGGTGCAGGTGCAGTCCCAGGTCCCGGTACCGGTGCAGGTTCAGCTGTAGGTACCGGTACAGGTGCAGGTGCAGTCCCAGGTCCCGGTACCGGTGCAGGTACAGCTGTAGGTACCGGTACAGGTGCAGGTTCAGTCCCAGGTCCCGGTACCGGCACCGGTTCAGTCACGTGCACACGGCGCAGGTGCCGCCCCCGCGGCCTCGTGACGCGCCGCACGCCCCGCCCCACCGCCGGGCCCGCCCCCTCGGTCGCGCGGCGCTGACGCGGCTGCAGCCCATAGGGCGCCCCTCTCGGCGCGTCACCCCCGCGCGCCGCCCGCAGCGGCCGCCGGACGGTGGCGGAGCGGGGCCGCGGCTCGTGGGGGCCATGGCGCGGCCCGGGCCCGGCCGGCTGGCGCTGGGGCTGGGGCTGGGGCTGGCGCTGGGCGCGGCGGCGGGCGCCGGCCTGGGCCTGCTCTGCGTGCTGCGGCGGCGGCGGCGGGGCGGCGGCGGCCGGGAGGCGGCGGCCGCGGAGCGGCGGAGGCAGGGTACGGTCGGGTCGGGGGGCGCGGCGGGGCCGGGCTGGGGGGCGGTGGGCGCTGCGGCCCTGCCGGCCGTCGGTCCCCGGGCCGGGTGTCTGCCCGGGGCGGGCGGGGCAGGGCCGGGCCGGGCGCCTCCCTGCTGTCCGCTGCGCTGGAACCGGCGGCAGAAGGCCGGCGGCGGCGCCCGCTGGCAGCTCTGCGGTCCGAGGCTCCCGGCCCGTTGTGAAGAGCGGCTCCGGAGCCTCGCGTTCCCCCGCTCGCCGCCGCGCCCCGGTGGGCCGGGAGCGCCGAGCTGGGGAAGGTGCCGGTCCCGAAAGCCCAGCCTTGGCTTCGGCCGAGGGCGTGCAGCGCTGGGGACAGGAGGCGAGGGAGAGCGGCAGCGCTGAGGGCCCAGCGGGTGCGGGAGGTAGTTCGTGAGGTAGTTCGTGGTAGTTCGTTGGGAAATAAAATTACTTATGGGGAAGAACTTGTACTTGAGCGTCTTTGTTGGGGTGGCTGAGGGCTCCTCTTGGCCGCTGTGTTGGGGCGGGAGCAGTTTGTGAGCAGTGTTTTAATTTGTAGTGCTGCAGAACCCATTTTTGGGTACTTGTCCCCTAATATTTTGCTGTGCGTAGCAGGTGCAGTGCAGGAGAGCAGACGCAGCCCTGTGGTTTCGACAAGCTGCTGACCGCCTGTCTGGGAAGGAATTGGATCCCCACGTTGACGGGGCCGCACCCTGGAAGGGCAGGTCCTGAGCGGAGCCGGGGCGCAGGGGGTTCCGGCCCCCGCTGCCGTGATAACGGGAGCAGCGGCAGACGCTGCTGGGCAGCGCAGGGGCTTGCAGACAGCACAGCGAGGGGCTCTACGGCCCTGCCTGGGAAAACGGCAGAGCAAACAACCTGGTTTCTGAGAAGCGAAAGAAGGGTAGGGAAAAGATTAGGGTACCTCTTTATTTGCGAGAATTTAGACTTGCACCTCTGAGTTTAGATGCGTGAGCACAGGTTGCGCTGGAAGATAGGCCCTTCTGCAAATCTGGCTGCGTTTTTGGGAGTGATTCTCGGTAACATAAAACGAGTGTTCCTTCTTAAATAATTGACTTACCTGGTGGTGTATTTGTTTATAGTATTTAGGAGCTTTCAAGCAAACCTGTTTGAGATCCACAGGTATGAACCTGTTTGTACGTGCTGTGTGCTCACGCTGTGTCTGCAGGAAGAGCTGAGGGTCAGGCAGGCTGGTAAAGGTCCTAGCCGTTCGGTACAAGGCGCTGACACCTTTAAATGACTAAACTGCTCTGCAAAGTCCAGTGTCTCCTCTTCGGGTTTCCGTGGGGGTTTTTCACTTTAGTAAAGAACGGAAGGTTTGGTTTTTCTGGGTCTTTTTTTTTTTTTTTTTTTTTTTTTTCTTTTCAAGTGGGTGTTCTTTGGCCAAAGCTAGCTTCCATTGTCCTTGTTTGTTGTCACATGTAGTTTTGTAAGCTGTTTGCTTTCCTGGCTGGAGGCCTCCTGAGTTGACTGCAATTCAAGAGAAGAGCAGAGTGTAGTTTTTTAGTGTTGTGTTAATGCAGAAGGGTGGAGAACAGGAATTAAATTGATTTCCAGTAGGGACTTTAAAAAAACCAGTTTGTTCGTATACAGTAGTCTTTGCGATACTCAGTAGGGATTTTGCTCTTTTAAAAAAAAAAAAATTATGAGGGGATTTTTATAGAAGTGTAGTCAAAAGAGCTTTATTTACCCCTAATTGCTATTGCAAATCTGTTAAGTGTGGCTCAGTGCTGGTGTGAGAGAAGGGGGCAGTAAATCAACTGAAGAACCCGAAACCTCAGGCCAGGTCAGGCAGCAATACTTGAGACCAAGCCTCGTATCGTCCATCTTCGGAAAACAAAATTGTGCTGAGACTTCCCGTGCAAAATCCTTTCCTGTTTGCATCCACTGAACTTCTCTCCTCTCGTTTTCTTCAAGAGGTGTCCGCAGAGGCGGGAGATGGTGCTGTGCACGCGCCGCTCCTGACGCACGGCGAGCAGCTGGATGTGCTGGAGCGCCTTGACTTCGTGTTGAGAAACATTGCAGAGCTGAGAAAAGAAGTGGAGGAGCTACGAAACAGCCTGCAGCACCTGGCTGCTGAAATCGTTGGCGAAGTCAGGTAGCAACCCCGCCCCTTTCTGCCTTTTCTTTAATTGTTGCACATATTTACGCCATGGCGTGGTCGAACAGCCATGATTGAGTATGTTAAATTTAAATTCCGAAAGTGGAAAAAGTGTCTCTCTGGCTTCCGCTGGCATGGAATCTCTCCAGTGAGATTAATGTAAAAACAAATCGTGTGTTTAGCCAGAGTTGTTGTTTTTCCTACGGAGAATCAAGTAGTGACACTTGCTGCATGTTCTGGGCTGGGAAGGCTGTTTGTCCTGTAAATGTTTGTCTCTTGTAACTGCTGTTTTCTCTCTGATTGCTGCCAGCTGTAGGAGATTTTTGATGTAGAATAGAAGATGCTCTGTCTCTGTTCTGCAAGGGGTTCCAGCATCCCTTTGTCTCTGTTGGCTGAGGCGCTCAGAGGCGCGCGTGTGATACGGTTCCCCTTTGTGTGCGGATTGTGTGAGTGGATTGTTCCTGGACCGGGTCTGTGGCCAGGCTGGCTCGACGTGGCGAATGTGATCTCGCCGTGCGGCAGCGGGGTGTTCGTGTGAGCAAGGCCAAGTCGCGTTGGGAGCTCTTCTGATATGCAGCAAACGGGACAGAGTCTGCTGGAGAGGAGAAGGGCAGTGAAACAGCAGACGTGTCCCTATCAAGTGTTTATTTGTTCCTCTTTTTGCCTTCCTCAAAGGTCCCACCTGGAAGAAACCCAGAAGGTAACTCGCCGGAGGCGGTTCCCGTTTCCTAGAGAAAGAAGCGATTCCACAGGCTCCAGTTCAATTTATTTCACAGCCAGCTCAGGAGCAGCCAATACGGACGATGGAGAAAGTGAAGGAGGGTAAGCAGAGCACCAGGCTAGAAGCAGATTTTACGGCCTTTGATGCCCGATTACTTGTGTCTGAGCAGTCTGTAAGATAAAGGACGGGATTTTTTTCCCCCACTAGGTGTCTGTCATCCTGTTTGTGCTTGCTTTTAGTTCAGTAAGTCTGCTGCTGCTAGAGCCAGATTGAGAAATGCAATGATTCCGACTTTTAGAGAAAGGGGGAAAAAAAAAACCACCATAGTTCTTAAGGGTTTTTTTTAAAAGCAATAATTTGATGAGGGAACCTTTCAGGAAGAAGGGAAGTAGAAGTCCAGCCTGGGACTTCAGTGAGAGAGTTTATAAATAAAATTTCCATACAATCATAGAATGTCTGTAAAACTTGAGAAAGTCAAAAATACATTCTGATTAAGTGCAATGTCTTTGGCTAGGGTATTTCTTGTGGATTTTTCTCAGTGTGTCACACTGATCAGCTGTGTTGCTGATAAAACCAGGTGAAGAGCACCCCGAGTAGTTTAAGAACACCAGCAGAAGTGCCGATGTAGCTGCAAGGGTTGCCATACTGGGTGGATAACAGGAGGTCTGCTGCGTACGTGTACGTGACTGCCGTCTTTCTGATGAAATCCTGTGCCTTAATCGGACAAGTCTGTAGCTTGTAGGTGTGGAAGAACTGTGTTCTAATAAAACATGCAGCGCTGGCCACTTAGGTTTTCCCGGGGAAGTCAAAATGAAATGCAGCTTAAAGAGAGAAGTTAACTCTAGCACGGAGAGCAAGGTGGGCAGGGGTTGGACGTGACGCGCTCTCGGTGGCAGCCAGTCAGCTGGTGCAGGCTGACACTTGGTAGCGCGGGTTTGTAATCAGGGGACGGCAGCCAGCGCTGTGGCAGCCTCCTAGAGCAAAGGACACGGGTCTGCAGGAAAGCAGGCTTTGACTGCCGGAAAACCGCGTCACTTCAGTGTTTTGTCTTTAGTAGGAGTTGGCGAAGCCGGAAAGAGCTGGGGTGGCCTCGTTCGGGTTAGAGAACTGCTGCGTTCATCTGAAGTGGGTATTCAGATGGAAGGAAAATGAAGGAGTAAGTGGTTCATGATGGTGTAATATGTAACACGGCCGCCTAACGAATTTTAAAACTGTATAGTTGGTTCTGAAGGCAAGACCTTGCTTTCTAGGTAATAACAGATGCATTGAGTCACGAGGGCGCCAGTGTGTGCGTAAAGTGTGCTGAAAAGGATGGTGGCTTTCAGCAGATACCAGCCCTAGGAGTCGTCTGAGCGTTAGAAAACTTTAAGTCATGATAGAGGCCGACAACAGTTCTAAGGTTCGGAGAAGACGCCCTCCTTAGGGGACCTCGGGTGCACTGTGGAGCAGGGATATGTTTTACTGCAAAACCTCGTTGCTTTACTGGGAACCTAGTGGTGGCTGGGGGAGTTCTTACGTTTTATTTAAAATCTGTAGTTAGGTTTAATGACCAGTGTGGAGAAAGATGAGAGCTGCCTACCCACTCAGTTAAAAAAAAAATGAAAATTCAAATAGTACCTAATTTCTCTCTCTGGTATTTGTCCTACACAAATAGATAAATATTAGTCTGCTCAGGACCATCTGCCTTCAGAATGCAATGCTGTCTTTAGAGATGTAAACACAGAAATTTTCTAGCAGAAAATCAGGGTAGCAAATGTGTATTTTGGAAAAGTCCATTTAAGCTTTTTAGCAGCCACGAGGAGGAAGAATGAGACTGTTCTCACCAGGCAAATTTCAGCTGTGTATTCATTTCTGGCTGTTGTGTTCTTTTAATGAAATTCAGAAAGAACAACTCCCATTTTGGCTTTATTTTCTAAACCACATGGACATAAGCATCTTCTCCAATTTCATATACAGTTCACGAAAACGATCACGAGCTCTCCGGAGCCCGGAGGTCTTGCTTAATTTCTCTATATTGCTTTGGCGCTGCGTTGGTCTTTTGGGCTGCTTTGCCTCCTCTGTCTGTGTGCTTTTTTTCTTCCAGATGGTATGTTTTCATTTTCCTTCAGGATGTGTGCTCGCCAGAGGCCTCAACATACTAAAGCATTTAAGAACTTTCCATCATGGTAAACTCGAGAGAACAGGCCGGTAACATCTAAATCCCTTAATCTCCCTGGAAGCTCAGAGTTTATGAAGTTATAGATGGTTTTACTTGCCTTTTTAAACTGGCAGTGTCTTGTGTGCGCTGTCTTGGGGAGAACACATTTTTGCACAAGTGAAAGAAAAGAAGGTGCACGGGAGCCGTCCAGCGCTGCCTGGTTTTACAGACCACGTTGTGTTTCAGGAGCCTTCGACGTGCAAAGTGGTTTTGGGCTGAAGTGCTGAGATCGTTGCAGCTGCCAGTAAGGCATTGTAGTGAGGCAGTGTCACAGCTGCGTAGCCCACAGCTGTGCTGCAGAGTAGGTGAGGACGGGAAATGAGAGAATTTGAGGAGTTTGTGTTTAAGTACCAAAAATGAGGTAATCTAGAGAAGTAATATCATTAATCTTAAGAAAATATCAAGAAATGAAGCTTTAGACTCGGTTTGAAACGGAGCCGTGCCAGTGCCACCTCCCATTTAGCGCTGGCTATGTAATCTCCAGCATGTCTTCTTGTAGGGCTTGCCTTCCTGGCTTTGTGGTGACAAGGCTGGCTCCGACTTTATTTCTTGTGTTGGAATGCTTCCATCCAAAGTGGTGCGCTTTTTAAATTTAGGGGTGAGTTTGGAGGCTGTGGTGGGTGGGGGTTTTTCTTTACCCTCTACCAGAGGGAAATGCTGGGGCACTATTGATGTTTCTCAGAAAACGAAAGCTTCGATAGCCAAATGTCTTGTTATCTGTGTGTGGCCAAATGAGTGCAGCTGCTTTCTTCAGATACAGACTGGGTCGCATATCTTTGTCTCCAGACAAAGGCAGCTTCATGCATAGAGCGCTGGGCTGTCCCTCGGAGGGGAAACTCGGCCAGGACAAGAGGGAGTGCAGCTGTAGTTCCCAGTGCCCCTTCGTTCTAGTAGAACTTGTAAAGTGAGCGTGGGTGCGGTTTAGTTGGGTAGCAATTACAAACGTCCCCTGGAATGAAGCATTTGTGGATTTGAAGTAGCTTGCTTCAGGAAGAGAGCTTTCTGTTCAGATAGACCAACAAAATCGGAATATAAAAGTGCACATCACATTCTTAGATTGCTGGCTGCCTCGCGCTTATTCTTCAGTTAAGCTCACAGATAAATGTGAGGGGGACAAACAGAAATGAATTCTGTGAGTAGACAACCCACTGCAACGGTATCGGTCCATTTGGAATGCCACTTTAAATTCACAGCTTACGTGCCTGTGTGTGATTGGGGGGAGCTTAATTTTAGCCATTTTCAGAAACTTTGATCTGAGCTTTCTCCTGGTTCATTTGACTAATTAGCAGCTAATTATTGTTTGGGATTTTGTACACGTGGTGTCTTTTTGTGGCTTGTGTGCTATCTCCTTTCTGGACTTCTTGCTCATGTGAGGTAGTTCTGCTCGCTCTCCTGCTGTTTTGTACCTTTTCACGTGTCAGTGTGCACAAGCTGTCTGGTGTTTAGCGCGCGGACGAGATGATGGAGGGATGAGATCGTGCCAAAACAGCTGTTGTGTCTGAGATTTCCTGGAGCAGGCTGAAAACCTCGGGTGATATTTTCCACATGGCTGAGTGTGTCGGATCTTTTGTGGAAATCCTCTCTTATCATCTGTACATTTAATTGAACTGTCCTGGCTCTGTTCTTAGTTGTTTAATTATCTGAGCCTTCTTTCTCCAGCTTTTTGAGGTTGTGTGTATTATGTGAGAAATAGTGGCAGGCGTATTATTTGCGACACTTGGATTGTCCAGTGTTCTCCAGGATAAGCTAAGATACTCTTCTTCCTCTATTAGGCAGAGTGCTTTTTTCTGTACAGCCTGTCTAAAACTGTCATAGGCTGCACAGTATCTCTTCAAAATGATTTTGCATTATGTGTTGGTTTGTTTTTTTTTCCTGGAAGGTACACCACAGCCAACGCTGAGTCTGATTACGACCGGGAGTCGGAGAGAGAGAGCGAAGAAGGGGAAGACGAAGTGAGCTGTGAAACAGTGAGAACTGCGCGACGGGATTCCCTGGATCTCGTCAACGAGGATGAAGTGCATTTCATCTCGGATTCCTCGCTAGAGGAAGGACTGGGTCAGCTACTGCAGCAGGCTGACCGCTTGCACGACGGAGATGAGCAGGAGAAGAGAGAGGGATTCCAGCTGCTGCTGAATAACAAACTGGCGGTAAAGGTGGCCTTTTTATGTTTTCCAGCAGTGATTTGTGTTTTGAGCTAAATAGCTGGGAAAGAGGAAATTGCAAGTCTTAGCAGGGTCCAGGTCCCACACAGCAACTGGGCCAACTTCCAGCGGCCCCCTTCCTCAGGAGCAGCTTGGGAGCGGGCTGAAGGCCAAAATTGTTAGGGCTACAGCAGCAGCCAGTTCCCAGTCGCTCTCTGTCTTGGAACTCTGTGTCTCATCCTGTCATCGCTTTCCCGGCACGAACACGCTGTACATGTGTACAATAACAGTACTGTGTGTACACTATCAACTCGGTAAATGCTTTGAGAACGGTTACCTCGTTGCATCTGTGATGGCTTGACCTATATTTGGGAAACATGGTCTTTCCGAGGACTGCCCAGTTCACCTGTGTGGTGGGTCATGAAACAAATAAGTTGCATGTTCAAAACAGAAGGGTTAGGTTGTGTTTTTAAGTTTTTGAAGTTTTCAGAACGTACCCACTTCAAATTTAGCAGTACGCCTATACTACTGTCCCGTATTTAAGAACGAGCCAGGATGTGAAACTGTTTGAATGCAGACTGAAGCATGAAAAAAGTAAAATTCACTTTGTGAATTTTGATTAAGTGATGAGGTTTGGGGTGATTTCCCCCCCAGTGTTTTGAGGTTAGCAGAGACTGCTGAAGAACTGACCCCAGCATGGCCTTTGAAGTGGAGGGGTTCCTTGCTAGAAGGCAGCAACAGTTAGATCTGTACCAGCAGCGTAGCACTGTGAGCTTCATTGTGAGCTTCACTTGACCGTCCAGTTTGCCCTTTTGTGGTTCTGCTTCAGTTCTTGTAGAGTTGGGGCATTTTAAGGTCTCAAAAAATATCTGTGCAACTTCTGGTCTATGCCCCCAGTTGGTTTTTCTTTCTTGTCCTCGTTGTCCATGGCAGAATGGATCTTGACACAAAACATTGATGTTTTTACTGCAGTATGCAGACCAGAAAGACTTTCTTTGGCGCCTGGCCCGAGCACATAGTGATATGTGCGAAGTCACAGAAGATGCAGATGAGAAGAGATCATACGCGTCTGATGGTAAGGAGATGTGTGTTCAGGGCAAGTGGGGCGGTGAAAGCTGGCATTGCGCTGCAGCGTTACAGACCCCGCTCTTCCGCTTTGCTGCTTCACCTTCTTGAGGCTGCAGGTCCCCTGAGGAGAGAGGGGGAAGTGGGACAGGTCCTAGAGCCGAGGCTGTGAAGTTAATCAGAACGAAACCATTGGAGCTCTCGTTGCCTCTGCTTAGCGAAGTGGGGAAGGTGTTTTTGTTGTACTGGACTGTACTTCTGAGTGAGGTGGAACCATGTTGCTACTCTACTTAAAATTCGTGTGATCTCTTTGAGTGGTCTTGGATGTTCCATGTCACTACAAGAGTATGAAATTATTTATGGAATCTTTTCAAGTCAAAGATATTATAAAACTAACAAATAGCTTTTTGTGCCGTTCTGTTATTGTACTGTAACAGCCTTAAAGAAGGGAGTAGAGAAAGGGACTGTATTTCTTGTCTCTGTTTATTTGCAGGGAAAGAAGAGCTAGAAATTGCCTTACAGAAATGGGATCAAAGCGCTGAGTGCCATCAATGGTATGTAATTCTTTACTTCCTGCTTTTAAGAAGTGTAGGAAAAGGACTTGGAGGTTGCTGTGAGCTGAGCTGTATTTAAAAACAAAACCCCCCAACCAACCAAAAAAGCTTATTTGCTCTTACTTGGAGTATACTACATTGATGTTATTTTTCCGTAAAAATACATTTTGAACAGCTTTGGTTAATTGGCATGAGTAGTGGCTTGACAGACAGTAGGTTTGGTTGTGTTACAGTAATAAACTTTGCTTTACTTGTCCCAAGTTAGTTACGAATTTCTCTCAAAGACGAGGTAGCCAGAAGAGTTCTCGAGTAAAAGCTCCCAAATAGAATAACGAACATCTTTGGATACTAAGAACAGATTGTGTCAGGGCTTTTGTGAGTCTGCACCTGACAAGCTGATGAACTTTGGTGGTGGTAGTGAAGGAAGAACCTCTGGATGAGGCCTGGAGGAACAAGCTATTGCCAAAGGGAGTTTGAGATGAATAAGCACAGTGGGCTCCATTTGCTATTCCCCAGGCTGAACCTAGCAGACAGCATATTCTTTGGGCCCCTTGTAGCTGAAGCGTGTATATTTTGAAAAGGTGAAGTGAAGGAAAGTTTGTTTCAGAGCTTTCCTGGGAGTTGTGCAGTTTCCCTTCCAGGAGGTGGAAGACAGGACCCGGTGCAGCAGCTGGCTTTTGGGCCGGTGCGTGTGCCCGGGCGGGGTGCCACAAGCATCGCGGCACAGAAAGGAGCTGAGCTCCGTCAGCACCGCTTTTGGTGATGCAGGCCCTGGGAGAAAGGCTGTGTGAGCGCTCGGTCCTGAGCCGGGTGCAGGTGGGCTGCCAAAGGCTGTGCTTCGCTCGGATAACTTGCAGAAAGCTAGTTCCTGAGCGTGAAAGCCGCGTCTGGTGAGGCTCTGTTTTCTTTCGCGAGTCCTCTGTTTCCTTTGGCCACTGTTCAGCCCCCTGTAGAGTCCTGAAGATCCTTCAAAACCAAGCCCCGGGACAGCAGCGCAGCTGTGGGGCACAGTCTGAACAGTTACATACTAAATGTGAGTGAGGTTTTTCCTTTGTGTTCCTCCAGCATTCCCGGGTTAATTGCTGGGTTTTGCTCCGTTGCTGATGTTTCGCTAATGCTCTGCTGCACGGAGATGCGTTATGTCAAGAGATGATGTATTTGCCTCAGCCAGCTAGGTCTGAGCGTGGGCTTAGTGCTGTGCCAGTCTTCTCATATTCATCTTTATTGCGGAGTAAGTAGAAACATCATTCTTATCAGACAGCCTTTTAGAGTCTTTTGGAGAGCATCTTGGCCTGGCACCGCTGTGTTCCGCTCCTGGGTGCTGCTGGTCACTGCAGAGCACTCTGGCTTTGACGTTAATTGGGACAGCAGCGTGTGGCTCTCTTTTCTACAAAGATTTTTTTTTTTTCCTTTTCCCATGATAAGAAGCGGAACGATCTGCAGTTTAGCCAAGCAGGGTGTTCTGTGTTTGTGTAAGCACTGCAGCTGGCTAGGATTTCGGTAAGGAGGAGGGCAAGGGAAGGTACCTTGCTTTCTTCAGCAGCCTGAATGAACAGGCTTTGGTTGCAGCTTATGGATGGGATTGAAAGGATTGCTCTCTTTTTTTAAAAAATATGCCAAAAGAGAGTTTGTAGGGTGGGTCAGATACCTGCAGAGATAAGGGAATATGCTTTTCTGGTATGCTGGGGAATTCCGTGATGAACAGTGTTCATCAGCAGTTACTGTGAAGGACTGACAACATATGAAATAGAACAAAAGAGAAAGGAAGTTTTTTGGGTTGGTTTTTTTTTTTTTGAGGTTATTGGGAAAATAGGATTTTGAATATCTTTGCCAAACAAGACCTGCACTCTTCTGAGATGAGTAAATTCATTTGGAGGATGTGTTTGGACTACAGATGTCTAAATAAATGCTTTTATCGCCTTGAAAAGACTTATGTTCTCTAGCTCTTAGTGACGAATTGCTGTTCTCAGTCAAAGCTTTGAGATGAAGGAAGGCTACTGGGACAGGCAGTGTGACTGGTCCCTAGCAGATTATGGTGTTTGGCTTTGTCTGCTGGCTTGAAGGGTTTTTAGTTGCCAGGTTGAGTCTTAAAGTTTGTAAGCCACTCTGATACTTTGATATTGTACAAAGCAAGGGTATAGCAGTTGTAATTCAGAGTTTAACTTCAGAGCTGAGACGTTCTCAGTGCCTCTGCCCACCTCCTCCCGCAGGCACTGTGCTGACAGTGTTCTTGTCTGACTAGACCCGTCTCTTTTCCAAACAGGGAAGGCTTCTGCACATCTACATCTTGCTTTTAATTGTAGAGAGCAGCTGCAGAAGGGGAGCTGGAGAGAGGAAATAGCAGAGCAGCATGTGGGAGGCATGGGATTTACTGGAAAGGAATAAGTACCTTTATCAGCACAGATAGAATTATTTTCTGCCCTGAACAGAACAGGAAATTATTCCCTTTCCATCTCTGTATGGGTCATGGGATGGTCGCAAGCTGTTTTAATTGCAGTGTCCTTTTAGGTAATTAATATTACCCTGAGAAAAAAATTATTCCTGATGAAATGATGCTTAATACATGAAAAGGTACATATATATATATATATATATATGAAAAACATAGGAAGTGCCCAGAGTTACATTTAGTTCACCGTGCTGTCTGGGGTAGCAATGTTTAGGAAAATATATTTTAAAAAGTAAAATGGATAGAATACAGTGATCGCTTTCCTTCAGTTTGCCATCCCTGCCTCCAGGAGGGAGAGGAGCAGCGGGGAGTTTGTAGCCCGTGAAGGAGCTGTCCTCTGTGAGTTTGTTTTAGCTACATGGTTCCTTCCCTTTCCAGACCATCCTCTGGGACAGATCCCAGAATTTAACCTGCTTCACGTAGAAGAAACCTGCTTACTCCGTTTGAAATTGCCAGTAGGGGTTTTAAAGCTTTACTGGTTTTGATTTGAGGCCCTAGCCTTGGTTTGTAGAGGAGTGAACAGAGAATGGTTATTCACACTTTGTAAAGTAAGGTTTTGTTCTGTCGTAGTTCCCTCTCTAGTGTCTGTTTCCCGTGCTGAAGAATCCTGATCTTTTATTATCTCTTTTCATAAGGAGTCACTTTATTACCTCTCATCACCATGTTGTCTTTCCTATATTATTCTCTTTCTACCGTATCTTTTTCTGACAAAAGTATGAGAATTTGTTGCAGAACACGGGTTGTGGGAGCAGCAAGGGTTTGTGTAATGCTAATGGGCTGATCCTTTCCATTCTTACTTCCGTATACAGGAATCAACACTGTCTTTCTCTTTTCCCCGGCGTGCTACAGGGGCATTTTAACAGAAATATTCCCAGGGATTTTAATGTCTCCTCCGTGTGATACAGGCTGTGTGAAGCCTGCGATTGTGTAGGTATTGTTAGGGCTGCATCTCTTCCTATGTGCGTTGTTTCATGCTGACCATAACTTTCTTTATCAGTTGCCACTTAGTGCTTAAGGACTGCGTAGTTGTGCTGGATTTTGCTGCTCATTCATTGTTCTCGATGCTGTATTACCTGCTTCTGTTCCACAAATCATTCCCTGGTTTATTGGCTTTAAGATGAGGTGCTTGTCAAGCAAGACTGAAGATACTTTGCACGCAATCATTGTTGCAAGTAAAAATTTTTCCCCTCTCTCAGTGCCTCAACATTATTGCAACAAACAAAATAAGTTTGTGAAGCAGAGGGATTTCTGAGTGCTGGCGAAGGCAGCGCTGCGCGGAGCGTGACTGGCTGCAGCTTCGGAGCGTTTTGTGGCTGGGTGGTTTGAAGGCTTTGGCAGCGTGGGACTGAGTGGTTTCTCAAGAGCGACATAGAAAGCAGTGAGTGTCTGGGACTGTCTGGACTAGCCTTGGGATCTGCCCGAGTACGAAGGAGAGCCCTTTCATGGATCTCCCGGGGCTTCTTGACACCAGATTTGGTACAGCGCTGTTGCTGTAGTCACCTGCTCTTGGAAGCCAGCTGGTCCCAAGAGAGCCCTCTGCGCAGAGCTGGTTGGAGCAGGACCGAGGTTTGGGGGCTGCACAGACAAGTCGGCCTTTGTGCCCTGGGACTGGCCTCTGGCTGTGCTCTCCTTGTAGGCTGTATTCCACTTAGGAATACAGAAACGTGAGCGCTGGGCTGGGCGTTGGGGGTGTTTAGTGCCTTTAGAACAGATCTCTGTATTGTGGGCTGGTGGATGTTACACCAAGTGTTCTTAATGCCTGTGTACTCCTGTCTGTAACTACCTGATTTGTACTTGTGATGCACACATCAAAGTCACTCTGTTTTAATTGCAAAGGATCTCTGAACAGATAGATATCATGTCCCGCTGAACTGCTGACTCCCTTAGCTGATTTCGACTGATTAATATGAGGACAGAGCACGCTCGTAAGTCTGTTCTTACCTGCGTTTAGGGATGAGTGGAGAAGGTATTGATCATTGCACAGACCTGTATGTTTTCCAGACATGAGTATGTGCCAGCCTCACAAACGAAGAGCGATTAACAATCACGGCCTTGTTAGCATCCCCTGTCCGTTTCGGTGTGCTGTTTGCAGCACAGCTGCAGGCACGTAACGGCAGCTTTAGGGCTCAGGAAGGGATGGAGAGCTGTGTGTTTGCCTTGGCTTCCACTCCTGTTGTTTAAAGAAATACTGCAAGGACAAGCAGAGCAGCGAGGGATTTCAGAGGTCCATCTGGGAAAAATTTGCGGGTGCTGTATTACCAGCTTTTGGTTAAGGATATTTTGCATTGGAAATTAAATGCTCTCTGCTGACTGCTGAAAGCTGTCATTGCAGAAGAAGTAAAAAGCGTTGGCCCTCTTGGGGATGTTACGTGTGTTGTGAAGAAGCAGGAGGAGGATGCGTTCTTGGGATGGATGAGCCTCTGAGATGCGCCCTGTCTTCTAAAGAGTCTGTCCTACAAATGTGGAAAACTACTCGTGCACTGTGAAAGCTTTCATTTTGCAGCTCTTCTTATCAGCGCTGATGCAGGTGACACCTTCCTTGAATGCACTAGTAGTTCCTGCGGTCTTTTTTTTCTTCCCCCCTGCAATAGTTTGGATATCTTGCCCAGGTACATCCAGGCTCTTTGCTGGCAGCTCTTGGGAGGGCAGCTGAGTCTTCTAAGTAAAACCAGAGGTTTAAATAAGCATGAGGCCACTCCATAAAAATTGTATATTCTACATAATAAATACCATTTGGATCTTCAGACCTCACGGGGAATGAATACGTTTTGTTCTACGAAGGGAGCACGTGTGGTCCATTCCTGCCACCCTCTGCGGCAGGCTGGAGATCTTCAGCAGATAAAACCAACACAGAAACTGAATGAAACTGGAGACACACTTTGCATCCCAGCTGAGGTAGCTAATGAGGATTTTACCTTTTTTAGGATCCAGGAAAGATGGATTTCAGTGCAGGCAGAGAAGGGGATACTTCAGCCTTTCTTTTCTGTGGCAGCCGTTTGAATTTTGACTTGAATCACTATTGAAGATTAACTTGGGTTTTAGCCGTGTGCTTGAGTAAACTCCTCACTAGCTAACACGTAACTTGACGTAATTTGCCAGGTTTCCTTGGAACCTGCATGTGTTCACAGGAGTGTGAGTTAAGTATGGAACAGCACTGATCCAGAAAAGTGCGTGGTTTCTGGTGTCTAAGGAATCGAGAACACAGAGATGGTAGGCACCTCCAGAAAGTAATCTCTCGCATCTTCTTGTGGTGGTGCATGCCAGGTATACCGACACTGCCTGATCCCTAAAATATTCTAGGGGTGAGGCTAAACAAACTATATGGATTTTTCCCGATAGCAACCTAAGCTTTGTTTTTATTTCTATCCTCTCTAGACAGGAAGAAAAAAACTTGAACATGAGGAACTATTTGTGAGAGACTACAGTAGTTGTTGTACTCATCCAGTCTGTTTGAAAGAAAGCAGACCCACTTGCCACGACCTTTACCATGGTGGTGTTCTGCAAACCTCCTGTTCTCATTGCTGGCTTAGGGACTCCCTCCAGCTCCTCCTTTTTCTTTTTAATTTATTACTCAAAAATTGCATATAGTACTTTAGCTGAGGCTTGTAAGTACAGGATCTTATTATTGCCTCGGGCTGCTTAAGATCTCCTGTAACCTTTAAATTTGATTCTCTGCTCCCCCCCCCCATTAACTGATGAATTTTCTAGCATACCTAGTCTGCATCCTATTTCAGTTTAATCTCTACTGTATTACCAACTTAATGGAGTTATTTAACAGCATCAGTGTTGTTTGGTGTCAGGGGATTTTTTTTTGCCACATTCAATGTCCGTTCGTTCACAGTAACTTTCAAAGAACAGTTAATCACGGAAAAATGAGGTAAAGGAGGACTTGGGGTAACTTATTCACTCCAAAACCAAGTAATGTTTTTTTTCTGTTGGGTACTTTTCAAAACAGATTAGACAGACTGCTAGCAACAAACATCCTACGTTCACCCTTCAATGAGCTGCAAATCAACTTTGTACCAGTTACAGCTACACCGTGTTTCCTCTGCTTGCAGGGATCCCACCCAAAGGATGCTAGCGATCCTGAAACTTAACATACATCAGTCTGTCTGTCTTGTCCTCGTTCACTTCTCTAAAAGCAGATTTAGAGTACTTTGATATTTTGTCCTTTTCTCTCTTATTGGCTAGACTGGGAATTCAAGTTGCTAGAAACTCCCGCATCCCATCTTGCTAAGACACTGAGACTGCTAGCCATGAACGGGTCGCTGAGAGTGGCTGGTGCTAGGCACTGAAATTAAGACAGCCCCAGGCATCTGAGAAGGGTTTGAGTGATCTCTGAAATCACCCTGAGAGTCCTAGGGTTGCACTTCTGTCTTCCAAGTTGAGAGTGGTAATGTTTTAAGTGATATTCTGCCTCAAGCCTTTACGGTGGTGTGGGAATTACTTGTTTGTGTACGTTGGGCTGCTGCTTTCATCTCAGTGTGTCTTGGTCAAGTAAAATAGTCTTTGTGGAGCTGATGGCCCTTGGAAGGGGCTGAGGCTCTGGCTGCTTTTGCAGAGGGATGAGAGGCGCTGGGAATTGCATCAGCTGCGTGTTCTGTTGGCTCCACTTGAGCAAAGCTGAGAACTGTGTTCCTTGGCAGACAAGAGCCATTGCTGCCCCGACTGTGCAGTAAGTAACAAAAATAAAAACAAACAAAAAAAATACAGTATTGTCTGAATTTGAAAAATTAAAGTTGTTTTCATATAAAATAGCAAAGACCTTCATACAAATATCAGGGCATTTGGGAACGTTATGGCTTGGCAACGGCATGGTGTTTGTGCCGCTAAACCCGTGGCCCCTGTGGGTTCTGCTAATGAGTCAAACTCATCTGAGGGCTCCGCAGTTGTGTAACGCTGTAGTCCTTCCCAAGCTATCGTCCAGAGCAGCCACGGGAAGCCTGCAGAGAGCTTTCTGCATAGTTTTGCTCCCAGTTGCTGGATCACTTTCGTTAGAAAAATGCATTCTGTTTCTTTTCCCACCAAGTTGTGCAAGCCTGTCGTGGCGGGCAGCTACTTAAAGGTGAAAGGTTTGGAGGCGGTCTAGGGCAATTTTAAGAAATTAGGCTTTTTGGTTTTGCCCAGTTTTGTACCATACACATATGTGTGTATACCTGCAGTGAAAAGCAGTGTACCAGCTCCTAGATCAGGAGATGCACAGTTTAATTACGGGGTATTGCGGGAAAACGTTCACAAGTGCAGGTGCAGTATTTATACTAGTGAAAAATCAACAACAACCCGCAGGCACAAGTCTGTGGCTCAGGAAAGAGTCTGTGTGTGTCTCTTTAAGCCCGACATTAGTGAATTTGTTTAGCGTTATGCAGTTTTAAACTTGGTAAGGGGAATTAACACGGGGAAGGCTGTCAGAGTAGTTGTTTCACCAGAGCTGATGATCTGCAGCTGAAACGGTGAGTGCTTCAGTGTTCCTAGCATCGTGTTCAAGTGATTAAACATGGTTGGGTAAGTATCTGTGGACTACTTAGTCTTTAAAAGTCTTTGCACCTACAGCTTAGGGTGGACTGTGCTGAAAAACTTTTCACTTGAAAACAGGGGAGTTATGCTTGTGTGAAATGGGAATGTGATGAATATAATCTCTTTGAAAATTATGCAGATCTGTCCTTGAGGTGGTGTAAAACTGCAGCTTTGTCAGAGGTGTGTGACGAGGGAGATCAAAAGCACAGAACAGCTTTTGTAAATGGAATTAGTGAATAGATTTAAGGCTTGTCAGGCTGGAAGAAAGGTAACAGAAATAAAATCATCTCTACATCGAGTGGCATGGAGAGGGTGAAGCGGGAACACTTTCTACCAAAGCCAGAACTAGACGGCATCAAATAAAATTGCTAAGCATCAGGCTCAAACCAAAATACATGTTTTTATCATGCACTCGGTCTCTTAAAACCTCTGGTTTGCCAGGAGGAGGAGTGGTGGACCTGAGGGGTAAGTTTTGCTGGATCTCATTTCTCACCCCACACGTGGCTGAGCCCAAGCCCCCGGGTGCTCGGAGGAGCCTGTGAACCCCGCTGACCTGGCGCTGCTCCTGCTCTCAGCCTTGTTTGCCTGGCCAGCACGAGAGCTGAGAAGGAGGGGAAGGATATTTTCTTGACTGGAGAGCCACAAATGTCACCATGAGTTACTAGCCGGTAAATGCTCTGTGTAACCGGTCCCAGGAACGGAGCGCTATCTCAGGTAGTTCAGGACACGGCTGGTCATGCCGGGTGAGGAAACGGCTCTGCAGGTTTGCTTTCCTTGCAGATGCCTGGCTTCATTTTTGTGAGTCACAAGAGGGATGAAACCAACATTTGTCACTTCAGTTTTTGTTGAGATTCCTTAGTGTGAAAATACACATGTAAAATTATAATCCCCATGGAAAATCGAGACAGTGGCAGGAGAAAATCAGTGTTGCTTTAACCCAGAACATGACTTATTGTATCTAAGTTTCTAGCACACGTGGCATCGGTGTCAAGTACCCTATTCAAGTAGATGGAACCTTTAGATGTACTGTCCCTGCATAAGTGTGGGCTGTTTTAGGCCTGAAACCGGGCTCTTATCTCCCATGTCAAGCCAGCAAGGCTCTTGATGAATTCTTACCCTTGACTGGGAAGGCACGTGACCTGCGGTGAACACAGCAGTGACGTGGCTTTCCACAACGTAAACGATGTTTGTTAGTACTCGGCTGGCACATAGCTGCTTCTCCCCACTCCTTTCCCCTTTCCGTCGCCATTTCTTTGTAACTTGCTGATTCCCTTACGCAGAAAGGAGCGCCGGCACGCTTGGCTGCCGGGTCTTTGAAATGGTTAAAAGCGATGAGCTGTGTTTGGGTTGGGAGGCCGCTGCCGTGGGGCTGGGGGCGCAGGGCTGCGTAATCGTGTCCGGAGCCTGGCGGTTCCGCTCTGGAGGGAGTCAGCTGGAGGGCGGCATCGAACGTGGAGCCCCTTCGGAGCTGCCTGCGCTGAGCTGGGGGCTTAGGCTGGAGGAACAGACGGTCTCTCGTCTGGTAGATCTGCTTCCACAGAGTTTATTTTCTGGCAAACGGGGAAATCCTTACTGAGTGGAGATTCCTGTGGGAACTTGCTGTTTGAGCAGTGTCAGCTTAATGAACAGTTCTGGTTAATAATTAGTGGAGCAATATCATAATACAAGGTTTCGGTAACTGCTGAGACATCGCTCTGAACAGCGCTTCAGAGGTTACATGTGTACAGAAGATAAAAATCCCCTTCCCTAACGCTTTGTTTTTAATCCATCCTCTTACTGCCAGTCCTCCTGCAACTCCGTAGTGCCTCTTGTGACATCCATCCCAAGGCATTTCACAGAATGAACCACGTAAATGGCTCCAGCAAGCCAAGCTAAACAAGCAGAAGAGAGAGAAGCGGAAAATAGGGTTGGCGCTTCCGAGAGACAGTCGGGGTCTGAAGACATCCAGGGCCTCAGATCTGAGAACTGATTTTTACATGCAAGACTTTGCAGCACTGGGCTGGTGGCCCTGGCCCTTGAGGCACGAGTTGCAAAGGGTGGTTCGTGCAAAGGGCTGAGACCAGCAAAGCTGGGCTGGCTACAGTCGTCTTTTCCTGGGACTGTGAAAAAAACAGTTCAGGCATCTCTTACTTTTTTTTTTTGGTTTAATTATTTTTTTTTGTCTCCTGACACAAAGATAGGACTACAATTTACTACTTGTTTTGTGTAGCATTTTGCCAAACTGTTAAAAAATATGCGATATTTACATTTCTTGACAGCTGAGCATCGCACCACTTGACATTTAGATGGTTGGTGGTGGAGGGGTCAGGCTGGGCTCGCTCAGCGTCCCGTCAAGTTTATTGCCCCTCTGAAGGGACTCGTCAGGCTTTCCCTGGGGAAGGACAGGGGTGTAAAGGGAGGTTTTGCAGGGTTCTAGCTCCTGTGTTAAGGGGTGCGGTGCTTCCCTGTTTTCTTGCAGAACCTTAAACCTGACCTAACTGTATTTAGTGCCTGCCCACGTGTCGGGAGCCTAAGCGGTACAGCTACAGGAGCTGCGCTCTGGCAAGCTGCTGTGCGCTAGACAGCACTACAGGCTGCGTGATTTATCGTATGCAATATTTCATCTTCTGATCTCGGAAAATAAGCCTTTCACTGGCTTGTGTTTCTAAGCCCTGGCCACGTTGTGGTGAGGGATGTTTAGCACAAGCTGATGTTTGTTGTGAAACAAACTGAGGAAGATCGTAAAAACACTTCATCCTCTGCAAGTGTCAGGTTACTGCAGTGCAGCTGGGAACGTTTTCAGCTGGGGGAAAAGGATTTTACTCAACTAAGACATTGATCTGGTAAACTTTTCCTTTATAATGAAAAATAAGAATTTTAGAACTGAACTAGAGCTTTTCCACAAGAAAATTAACATGTTAAAGGAATGGAACTTAATGACAAAATGGTAAATATTTGGGAGATGCAACTCCTTTGCGTTGTAGCTTACACACTGACAACTGAGTTCAGGCCAGAGCAGCGAGGTGTGACATGTTTTGTGGGTTTTTTCCTGACACTGAAGAAAGTGTCCGTGAGGAATTCCTGCAGGAACATCTGTTGGGGTTAGCTGTCAGCAGGGATGCTTGGGGGGCGTGTGGCGAGATAAGAGAGGATCCAGCAGCGCTGGGATGTGGATGTAGGAAGAGCTCTCAGGGGAGCTTCACTTGCATCTTTCTTCCTTTTAGCTTTATTTTCTGAAGGAACAAGACTGGCAGTGTTCATCTGTTGATCCGTTCCACCCAATACTTTTGGAGTGAAACTCAGAGAAGAGGGGGAAGCCTATTCCATCCCCACAGCTTTCGCCTAAGCGGGATGGCGGAGGCCGAAGACAGAATCAGCACGGCTGAAACTTCAGCTCGTTTGTTCTGTTTAGCAGCAGTGCCGCAACACGCCTCTACCATTTGTTGTTTCTTGAGAGGCAATGCAGGGAGGGAAGGGGTTTGAGCTGTTGTGCTGCAGGGAGGTGAGATGGGCGGGTGTAAATCATGGGTAATTAACCTTCCTCAGCTTTCACGGCTCATTAAATGATTGATTTTGCTAGGTACAGTGCTATTTGTGGTCTCTTACTAGGCAAAACTAAATGGCTTTGTGCTTGCAACACTGAAAACCTGTTATTTTGTTTCCCGAGTGTGGTGGCTGTGTCAGGCTGCAGGATGTGGGTAGGTTTTCACAACATTTTCCCTCAAAGTAGACAACTGCTTTGCTAGATTGGGTGTTGCGTATGGAAGATCGCTAGCACCTTAGTTAATTAGAGCTTTTCATAGTTCCGGCTCTCGCTGCAGTAGCGTTACTCCTCATCGTTCTGTTTTGACATATTTTTGTTGCTGAGTGAAGAAATTTAGGTGTAGAAGTGTTTCTGCAGAAGGAAGGCTTTCCAGCCGTCGGGGCAATGAACTTCCCTGCCGCATTGAGCCACTCCTGTTCAGTTGCTGGCGTCCTTCAGGCTAAAACCTTCTTCTGCTCTCAAGTGTTACTGTGTCTCTTCCCTTAGATGTACAGTATTCCTTGTTTCCCCAGTCAGCTGTGAAGCTTTAATGTACTTATATCAGCCTTCTGAAGAGAGGAACAGCACGTGAATGTGCATTTCAAAAGGTTTAATTTCCTGCAAATGTCTCCTCCGCATAGGTACGCGGTTCTCTGTGGGCAGTTATCAGAACACGAGAGCATTCAGAAGCGCATTCAAACAGGATATGTTTTTAAGGTGAGTAGAGAGGACCTGCTGGGTTTGTGTAAGTGTTGAACAATATTTATTTCTGTAGAAGTAAGTAAGGAAAACTGACTCCAGCTCTTACCAGGGAAGCAACAGGTCTCAGAGGTGCTATGGGTGGGTGGTTTGGGCTGAGGAAGGTGATTCCAGTGGCACGTGGCGAGAGTGACTGGTCTGGCTCTGCGCTTTTGCATGCTATCATCTCAGAAAAAAAGGAGAAAAGTCTTGCAAATAAAATGTGTGTATATAATGAGACTGAGGACTTGAAACATGAAATTACCATGTGGCAATGAGGTACAGCACCAACTCTTCTGGAATAACTGCCTGTGAGCATGCTTACACCCGCCCGTAAATGCGAGGCAGTTGTTGTTCAAGGAGGATTTAGTCTGCCTCAGCCTCCTGTACTTGCCTGTAATCGACAGCAGGGCTGTTAACAGGGTAAGAGGATGCTCCTAGAACAGTTACTGCAGAACAGGCTACGTGTAATTATTACCTCATCAGCTGTTGACGTGACCAGTAAGCTGGTTAGATCAAAGCTCTGAAAAGGTGGTGGAATAAAATGAAGGACAGCTTCGTTTTTTGTGTGTGGTAATTCTTGTCTCTGAGGCTGATAAAGTGCTGCTTTTCTGTGTTGGCTGAAACCATTTTCAGAAAATTTGTAGTCTCTTTGTGGCTGTAACTTCACTGATCACTGACACTCAAATTGTGGATGTCTTCCTTCGCTCTTCCCACACTTGTTCAGCTGCTCTTGTGGATATGGTGTTTGCTTATAACGAAAATGTAATGTGTGGTGGTGATGATTTTCCACAGGAACACATCGACAAAGCGATTGAACTGAAACCAGAGGATCCAAAGGCTTACTACCTTTTGGGCAGGTGGTGTTACCAGGTAAAATAGTTTATTACTAATTGCTGCTTTCTTCCTCCTTGGCATTTAATTCGCTGTTTGAATGGAAGCTAGGGGGATTCAAACCAGCAGCCATGAGGACGGAGGATGCTCTGTAGTCGCAGAACTCAGGTGTTGTATCAGGAAGTACAGGTATGGAAATGTCCTGGGTGCTTGAAAAAGTAATTTAGAAGTTGCAGTCTCACGGAATCTAGAAACGCTTCCTTTCAGTCCTGAAACAGTGCCGAGAAGAGCACCCCGCTGACGAATACCATAAATGCTTTGCATTCAAAAACCTCTTCTGATGGGAAAGCTCACGTTCTTGTATGTGTGGCACTCAATGCTTTTGTAAAAGCACTGCTGAAACTATTGTCTGCCAGGACGCAGTGTCTCATTGGAATCGCTCAGCTTTCCATCCAAGTTGTTCTCTTAACTGTAATGGAGAAGTCTTAGGCAGCCCATCTCCCTCTTGTCTGCCTCCTGTCAAACCTGACGCGTATACCCGCACACTGCCGCTGCCACTCGAAGCGCTAGATTTTGAGTGGTCCGGATTTTTAACAGGAGTTCACGTGAGCTCGTAGCAAGAGAGGGACTGCAGAAGCACTGAGCTGGCAATGGGGACAAGTGCTGGCTGAGCCCGTTTCCAGCGCCTCGCTCTGTGCTAACTGTCAAAGGCTGGGAGCAGGTAGTTTTTAAAAGCACGAAGAGTGTGGTTTTGTACTGGCAATGTCATTTGCTCTTGCTATTGTAACGCTTTTGTCCCCGAACCAACAAAAGGCTTTAGAAGTACTTGGTGTGCCTCTGCAGTAGAATAAAAGCTGCTGGGGCTTTTGCCATTTCATTTATTTATTGCCACTCTTCTGCTCTTCAATCTTCCTCTGGATTTTGTCTCTTTCCCAGAGGGAAAATATTTGCTAAAATGTTATTTCTGAAGTGCTCTGAAGTTTTTTTTCGTCACTGCAGGTGGCATGGGAGGTGCAATGCAAAGAATGGATTAGGAAGAGCACTAGCTGCAAACTAGCTTGCTGTTCCCCGTGCTTTACTCGGTGAAAACCAGCTACCTTCAGTCCTTGAAGCACATATGGATGTGATCAAGGACATCTCGGGGCTGGCACGAGCTCCCGCACACAGTCCATCTGTATAATCCTTTGCATGTGTTTCCTCTGCCCGCGCCGCACAGAGCGCTGGAGGTATTAGAGGAAGCGTGCCGGCTGCTTTCTGTTTCTTGACAGGGGGAAGCTTAGAGTCAGATGCCATAAATCAGACTTCGTGCCTATAAAAAGAAAAGAGAGTTTGCAGTAACTCTCTGCTTTTCAGTTTACACAATTGGCAAGTGCTTCACTGCTGTCAGAAACGAAGTCACATTGTGAAGTTGTAGCTGAGATAATTGACACCAGTAATTCCAGAGGAGCGGTGAGCTGAAGTGGTGGAAGCTCCCAGCTCTTTATTCTGTTGTGGACTTTCTGCTCAGCCTTACTGCTCTCGGATCTGCTGAAGCTGTGAAACAAAACCAGATGCATGCAGACAATGGTGGTGGTTCTGCTGTTCTGCTTTGTAAGAATTACACAGTATTGAGCAAAGCAAGCGTTCCCAGAAGTTAGTCCTGTGCGTTCTTTCCCCCTTTGAAATGTCAGGGTGTTGTGTGTTAGAGAGAGAGGAGCTGGGAACAAGAGAGCAAGATTTAATGAAGTAGTTGCAATAGCTACCTGTTTCTCAAAACGTGAATATCTGCTGGTGGGAAGGCTTTCGCCTGGCTCTCTCGAGGGATCTTTGTATGGTGAGAACGCGTTCTCGTACGCGATTCACGCTGGGGGCTGGGAGGGCTCCGTACGTGCGTTTGCTCTGATGCGGGATCTGGGGTAGCTGCGGTACGGCCCTTTGGGATTTTGGGGCAGCCAGTGGTGTGTGCCTGTAACACTCAGCTGCAGAGATAAATCTTACTTTGAGCACTCTGCATGTGCAGCTGATGTGTTGAACTGCAAAGCTGACCTGGGACAAGGAAAAGCAAATCAGATTTAATTCTGTGCCTGGACTTGGATGCTCATCCGGAATCTGCCGACACTCCCATGGCCTCTGGCTTTCTCCCAGGTGCTGTCTGTATGCTTTTCCGCGTGCTGTGTCCCTAGTGGGTCTGACCGTTTCATCTTACGGTCTCTGCAGGTTTCCCACCTGGGCTGGCTTGAGAAGAAGACTGCTTCTGCCTTGTTTGAAGCCCCTCCTACAGCCACTGTACAGGACGCCCTGCAAAACTTCTTACGGGTAAGCCAGGGAGTCGCTGACCTGACAAAAGCAATTGCAAGTGCAATTCTCGTCTTCTGTTTAACTCATTGCTCCCCACGTGCTCAGTGATGCATCTCCGCTGACTGGAACCTGTGGGATGGAAGCTGGTGAAAGCAAAAAACCTTGGAGATCTAGAATAGCCAGACAGAAGGACGTGATTTTGAAGACCTCAGAACTAGATCCAGAGTGCTCAGAATTGTTTTCCAGGGTTTTGGTTTTCCTTTTTAAAGCTGCACAGTGGAGTGATTCGTTGCTTGATACTGAACGCGTATGGTCTGTGCTCTTCCCGGCTCTGTACGAGCTGTTTGAGCTCATCCCTGGGAACGCTTGCATAGACACTCGCAACGTTCTGTCATTTTAATTTCTTTCAGAATATTTTATTAAAAGGCTGTATGATTAGGGCAAACTTTTGAACAAGACAACTACTTCAAGGTTTCAGGAGCACACTGCTTATGTGTTTCTAGAAAGAAATTCTTAGGAGTACTTCCTACATTGAATGAGTCAATTTCAACGCTCTGAACAGCTTTTTTTTGTCTCCTGTTGCTGAAAATGAATTTAAGACATGGCCTGAGTCGCGTTTTTGAGCACATAGCTCTTGTTGCGAGGGCCTGCACAAGGCAGACGAGTTAAACAGCCTGTCTTTGGCCGTGCTTTCGAGAACTACTCCTGAGCACCTCTGATGAAGCGTTACAGAAACAAATTGCCATACTACTTTGTAACTCATGGATTGGGCCAGCAGTTCTGCAAAGTGGCAGGGAATAGCATGCTTATTTCAATTTTTTATAATTTTGCCAAAATGTACTTGTTTGAGAGGGAAGTTTGTGATGTGGATCTGCCTTAGGCAATATACTTTTCAGCCAAAGTGCTTAATCATTTCAGAGAAGTTTGAGGCAAAGTGTTTTGTTACTTTTCATTAGAGAGAAAAATAGCTTGTCACTTTTATTGATAAGTTAGAGCGGTGTGTGTCTGAAACAGGAACTTGCCTGTTTCTGAGGTTTAGCTGTGGTCAAATATGGAGGGAATTCTAAATGGACACAAAACCCTCCCTCTGGAAGCTAATTATCCCCTGAACAAGTACACTTCCCGTACGCTCAGCAGAGTCCACTTCAGCTCTCAGCCACAGCTGGCATGCTCCGGGGGAATGGAAATCTTCCTGCAGGCTGCAGCTCTGGGTTAGACGCAAGCTGAGCTAGGTCTAAGGCCAGAGAACAGAATTTGGAGGACAAACGCTGTCTGTCTTGCGCTCTCTGCTTCCCCTGTGTCTGGGCTCCGGCAGCTTGGCAGAGCACAGCGAGGAGTTGGAGTGCAGATGGGACAGGGGTCAGGCCAGAGGTTTGTAATAGGACGTACGGGAACAGCGTTGCTGGGAGAGCGGTGACTGGAACTGAGATGAATGGAGGAAGGCAGAGGGGCGTGAGTAACTAGGAAACCAGGAATTAATAGCCGGGAATGAGAAGATAAAAAATTGAGGGAAGATTCCTGAGGTTTGGCATCATATTCAGGAGAAGCCCAAGAGGGTGAAGACTGAGTGGGCAAGGGGGTTAAAACCAGTGCGTGCACACGTGCAAGAGGAGGTTGTCAGGCTGGTTCCGAGTTTCCCTTAGCTCTGAGCGCTCCGCTTCACCGCCTCGCCGCTCTTCCATGGCACTTGGCTGAGGTGAGAGATGAGTGGTGTTCCTTGCGTCACGGGCGCTGTATGGGAGCCTGAGGACTGTGCTAACCCGCTGGGCAAGCCTATGAAAGAGTCTTACACTGGTGTATGTGTTTGCAAAAGGAGGGATTAATCATCTATTTTATTTTTCTTTTCTTTTTTTAAGAGATGCAGTAACCTGAAGTAAGCATGAACTGTGTCCTTTGCATATCCTAATGTCTGCTTTTCTCTGCCCGCTGTACCCTCCCCTCTCCTCTTTGTAGGTTGAGGAGCTGAGCCCGGGGTTTTCCAAAGCAGGAAGAGTGTACATTGCCAAGGTAACTGGCCACAGATTGGTCAGATGCTTCTAGGATAAGAAACATTTGTATTAGAAAATTATCTTTGGCTATAAAGCGCTGAGCACATGTAAGTTACTACACGCAGAAGCAAGGTTTTATACGATTTCTAAAAAAGGCCAAATCACCTAGTGCAGAGGCATTAAAATTCAGGGAGGATTTTGCCTTTGAGTCATCCGGTGGAGCATCCTTCTCATTTTCTAACAGATCAAATTCTACAGAAAGCAGCACTGGTGACTTGTGAACCACAGGCTGGAGGTTTAATCCCACCACCACGGATTTCTGTGGTGTATACAGAAAAAGCATCATAGGCAAAAATAAAGGATAAAGTATGTCTCTGTCTTACCAGTACAGATGGGAGCCTTGAGCAATGATTAAATACGCCATGAGTGCTGGGAGCTGAAGCCCCAAAGATCTTTTTGTTTGCATTGAGGGAATAGTTGGTTTTGAACTCTAAAATTGCTGCTTCATTCCCACAGCCTCCAGCTGGAGTCTAGAAATATTTAAAGCCCAAATAGCTTCAGAAATATTAGCCAGAGTGGGCGTAGCAAGGAGTAGCTGTAGTCATTCTCTGTGAAATTCCTGAATTCCCAACATCCCAAGGAATATGAATTGTATCAGGATAGCGTGCAAGCCGTAGGATCTGCGTGCTCTGGAGTGCATTGTTACTGGAACCTGGGTGCAGAATGTCTTTCTCAATAAGCATCTCCTTAAAGGAAAACGAAGGTGGTGGCAGAGGACAGCGGGAGGTGTAGCAGCCTTCGTGCCAGCTGGATTTTGTGTGTGATATATTGTGGCTCCCTGCACGTATTTAGTAATGAGCCTGTCAGGTAAAATCAGCCGCGTATGGGTACATCAGCTACCCTGTTGTTTCTGGTCTTGTGCTCTTACTTGCTTCTCTCTCTCCTTCTAAATACAGCCAGCATTCATGGAAATCCAAAATCACCCCTAAATGTCTTGTGTAGAGTAAAGAATGAAAGATTTGGAACTTGTTTCCAGTGAAGTTGCAGCAGCAAATCCCTGCAAGTCCTAACCTGAACAGATTTTCAGAGTTGATGTAAAAATTTGGGTTTCATTGTGTGTAATCTGCACGGGCTGATAACGTTTTATTGGGTGGCTGGTTCACCACGTCTGGCTGATGTGCTTCAGCTTCAGAAATACTCCGCAAACACCAATTAGCGTAGAAGTTAATAGGACTACTTGTATCTGTTTGATTTTGTTGGTTTTTTTTCCTGATCCCAGGCTCTGTCACTTTGGATCACAGCCTTAATCACAGCATTTTAGAAGTGCAGCGGTATGTCATTTTGAAGGAGATAGTACTCTGATGGGTCAGACTTCAAAGACAAAAAGAATTGTGTTTTGCAGTCATCTTCTGACATCTTTGACTGATATGCAGGGACGTGGAGTTTTTAAAGGCTTCAAGGGTGTCTGTGACTCCATCCATTCTGAATTCACCAGATGCAGAAATTTGACAGCGCTCACAGCAGAACAGATAGTTCTCTCTCAGAATAGACATGCACATTTCGTGCAGCGACATTCCAGTCTGGAGTAATAGCCCTGCTGGCGTTTAACTGGTGTCCTTCTCCTCACTGAGCGCTGCGTTAAAACAGTGATTAACTGCATTGCTGACTGTTTGGTTTGAGCAACCCCTACCTCTTACCATACTTGTTTTGTATGAGGTATAACAACTCGGTGCAAACAAAAATAGAGCTTCCAGAATGGTGACAATCACAGGGGCACCTTAAAATGTCCAACAACAAAAAAAATCTCCTTGTCAAAAAAAACCCACAAAAAAAAAAGGAAATCTAGTATTCCATAAGCCAGTGGTGATTGTAATGCTTTGTGAATGAGGGATGCGGCAGGAAATGTCAGAAGCCTGAAACTACCCAGTGCAAATGGCTGAGAGGTAGAAATAGCTCTCTTTATCCGTTGCCAGGGTTCGTAATTGCTCAGTTACACTTGCTGCCTATTTTTTCCCATTTAACTCTTCTCACATTGTCATTTTTTCTTCAGTGTTACAGGGACCTGGGAAACAACTCTGCAGCTGCTCTGTGGATGAATCTTGCTTCAGAGCTGCCAGCTAATACGAAAGAGGTAGCAGGCTCAGTAAGCACGCATTGATGATGAGCAGAGATAACATTGTTTTCAAAAAGATAATCCAGCCTGTGTGCCCAGGTTTTAAAGTATTTTATTTCTTAGCATGGACTCTTTTCTTCTCTTGGGACCTGTTACCAGAATGCCTAAAGCAATTCGGCAAAATAATGAAAACTATTAAGAAGCTGAGATTATGTCAGATTGGCTTGGAAGTCCAGCACAGCAGCGTGCAAATGCAGGGTGAGGCTACGGAGGCATTTGAATGCCCTGCACGAGTGCAGCCCCGCAGCCCATAGCAGGGATATCTGCAGAACTGCTGGGCAGCTGCGGTACACTTCCCGGTACGCCATTTCTGGGGAAGTTTATTCTTTTGGGCAGGATCGTGGCTGGCCAGCTCAATTCAGACGGGGCCACTTCAGCTCCCGGGGCTGGAGCGCAGTATTAAATTAACTCTTCCGTGTGGCTTTGGAGGAGCAGCCAGCCTTTAACTCTCCCGGTGCTGCTTCAGCTCCGAAGCTCCCCAAGGCTGCAGCTGATCATGCTGAGCCATTCAGAAGCTTGTGTGTGCTGCCCAGCTTTTTTTTTTTTTTTTTTTTTTTAAATATCTAGGATATTTCAGCTCTTTTATGACTTTTACAGGGTTTTGGAGAGCAGGCTGCTCTGTTTCAGAAACTGCCATCTGGCAGCATTCCCCAGCTGGGAGCTGTTCTGCGCTTCCCTTCTCCTTTGCATTTTTCCTGTTGAGCAGAAACCGTACGGAAGGTGCGCTCAGATTACTGCCAGTCAGAAACGGGATAAAAGCGCAGCAGCTTTTAATAGTAACCTGGTGTTATTTGCACCATCGTGAAAAATGCAAACAGAGTAATGTAAGCGAGATCCTCCAGACCATCCAGCTGCAGCCTAGTCTGACGGAATAAACATCCTAGGTGTAAGGCAGAAGTCTAGAAACACACAGCATTTTCCTGCCATGCCGTTTTTAAGGCTGTAAGTCGTCCTTATGTTGCTGTAGCACAAGTGTCCTGCTGAGGTTCGTGTCATGGGTGTGCCAGAGGCCTCGGCAGCCCAGCTGGGAAGGAGCTCGCCTGTGCTAGCGCCCATGGGCACGGTCCAGGAGCGCACAGGGTGCTGGGGGCCTCGGGCTGCTGCCCGTGCTGGGGGGGAGGATTTTTTCCAAAAGAACAATAAATATGTGTTGGAGGCATGAGAGTTTAATCAGAAAAGCACTGAGATTTTCAGGAAAGACGAGGAGAGAGCTACAGGCAGAAACACCATGAACAGTTAATTCTCTCTCCTGCTCTGGAATTAAAAGCGGGAGTCGAGTAAGGAAGCCAGTGCTTAAGTGGCTTGAGTTAAGCCTTTGCAAATGTGAGTTCTCATCATCAATCAAAGAACTTCCATCTTGTTGAGAAGGGGAAACAAAGGCATTTGTCCAGATCATGAAAGTCAGCGAGGGAGCAGAGGTTTGAATTCTGCTGCTCTGCTTCTCAGTTCTTGTCTCGCAGAAGGAAATGCAGGAGAAACGCTTTGGTATTTAGAAAACTTAAATAAGCTTCAAAGACATAGTGTGGAGAGGGAAGTACAGGAAAAAGAAAAAAGCATTAGGAGGAAAACTGTTCAGGCTGGAGTGTACTTAAAACCTGGTATGGGGTTGGAGAAGAGAAGGGAAAATCTCTTTTTTAATTGTTTCAATTAGGCTGCATATTTATCTGTTCCCTTATTGCATTTCCAGGACGCAGAAAGCGAGAGGGAACTTGAAGAGATGCAGTCAGCCTGGCAAGAATGAACGCACGCAGGCTCGGTCCCCTTGGTACTGCCCAGGCAGTGCGATTGCCGTTAACGGGGGTCGTGGTCCCGACAGCTCCGATTGCGCTTCGGGGATAAGCCACAGAGTTTACAGAAAAAAAACTCACGGCAGTCTCATCGGCACATCCAGGAAAAGATCTTGGTGGGATTTGACCGGATACTGGATAAAACTTTGTAGTATTTTCCTCCTTACAGCACTGCATATGTTTGATTTTAAAATTCCTAAAAACAGATATGTGGGGGGGGTGTAGAGGGAGAATTTGTGATACAAAAATATTTGTGGTTGTATATATGATAGATATATGTGAGAGAGATACTTTGTGATATAAACATATATACACAAATATATACATATTTATATATTGATATATATATATTTTATATCACAAACTCAGCCTGTCTGACACCAGAACTTCAGGCCTCCTCGCTGGTGAGCTCTCTCACCTGATTCCTGAGAAAGTCTTCAGCCACAGTTCTTTTGAGATTAACTGTTTTCTCTTTTCATTAATAATATCTGTTAATTGACTCAGTTGAAATACCTGATTTCATGCCTTTCGTAGACGTTTAGGTGAGAGAAACTCCGAGCTGCTGCGCTCGGTGGCCAGCGTGCTGCTGGTTTTCAGCAGTGTGATGCGCTGGAGGCAGCGGGGCGTTCTCGCTGCCCTCTGCTCGTTAATTCAAACGGGCGCTGAAGCTGTGACTGAAGAAACAACAATTACAAAAACTGCCAACAACAATGGCTTCAAATAAGTGAGTTGTCAGCCCTTTCTTCCTTGCTGTGAAAAAACTGTTGGTGGTGATGTCTGAAACACCACGCTCTTGTTGGTCCTTCCCAACTACACCTAAACTACCTTACTGGTTTTCTACTGGTGGGAAACCAGCACTGCTCGTGAGCTATTACCAGGGGACCAATGGGGTTTCCCTCACAACACAAACTTCATTTTTCAGAGGTGCATTGCTTTGTCAGAGGAGCCAGGAATTAGATTTAAGCTTCGGGACTTCTTCCCAGTGACATTGCTCCCTTCGCTCACACGGGTCTGAGAACTCCCTAAGTCACTCCAGACTGGGCTGCTATGGTTTCGATGTAGTAACTGAGCCTGAAAAAGAGTTATTTATCAATGAAACACAGGTTACAGGACCAGGAATGCTCTGGGGCAAAGCTGGTGCTCCTGTTTCACTCTGCTGCCGGTTCTTGACTCATTGGGCGACGCCGCGGAGGTGGGCCACCAGCTGACGTTTGCTCTGGCAGCTCTGGGGACCGCACAGAAAAGTGACCTGTGCTTGCACTGACACGAATGGTGGGCAAAGCTGCACTCAGAGCTGTCCCTTCATACTCAGCCAGGCTTTCTAACTGCTATTTTTTAACGTTTGTGACGCCTCACCATGCTCTGTAGTGTTTGTGAAGCGTAAAGTAAGAAGTGCAGGAGTAAAACATCTCTTCATCACCTTTCCTAGCCCCTTGCACATCTATATTAAACTGATGGGAGTTTTACTTCATGAAATAACACTGAAGGGGAAATGTATAGCAAACTCAAGCTTGAAAACTTCCCATTTTATAGATTTGGCACGTTTCAGCGTTTTCTTTTTTCATTTGTCCAAATAAAACTCTCTGCAGTTGTGGTGCTGAACTTGTCTCAGGTGATCCAGGCAGCGTGCCATTAGCTTTGTCTGCTTGAAATGATACAAATGGTACTTACAGGTGGAGACCTGCGTCCTGACAGGCTCCAGCCAACCCCTGTGTTTTTGTCCAGTGTATTTGTGACCCTGTGATGGGTGGCACTTGATCTGTAACTGGGGACTGTGTAGAATATTTGATGTATGCTCCGCTTCGAGTTCTTCACTGGAATGATGAGGCTGCCTTTTCTACTTGGTGTGAATCTGACTTGTTTTGAGTATTACCCAGTGGAGGACCATTTTATTTTATTTTATTTTTTCTTCTAAACATCCAGTCTTTAAATATTTGCACAAGTTTTTCAGCTGCTTTCTTTTTGCTTGCTTAAGCGAAGCTGGGAAATCCACAACAGCGCTATCCAAAAGACCGTGATCAGCAGCTTGATTCTTTCATGGAAGATTTTGGGGTTTTTTTGTGGAGAAAAATGATGATAACTCTCAAAGCAGTCATGCAGTTAGCGGTACTTGCGTTGCCGTTGCCTGCCGGCCCGTCCCACAGTGGTACTGATCAGCAGCGCTCTGCGCGTTGCTGCCTCCCAGCAGTGACTGGTTTCAGCCCGTGCAGTGGGAAGAGTGCGCAAAGGAAATACGTGCACTGCCGTGAGCCGGGGCTGTGCCTGCAGACTCCTTCAGCCTTCCCCTCTGATTAACTTGTTGAAGTTCGGGCTGTTGGGGAGGCTGTGGGTTGTGTGTTTTCTGGAGATAACTCACTGCAGGTTTCCGCAGATAGACGTTTTCCTTTCATTTTGCTGGGGCACTGTCTGCTTCCAAACAAGGGGTTGTAGGCTGGGAAAAACTGGCTCTTGCTGTTCATCTGCTGCTTGGGATTCCACGCTGGGCTGGTTCGAGTGTCTCGTCCTGTTTCTGTTTGTTAAAGCCCCGAACGCTGAGGGGTGTGCGCAAGGAGGGAATGTGACAAATTACCATAGCTTGATTCTAACAGCATAGCTTGCAGCTTGATGGGGAGATAAGGCAAGGCTGTGTAACTACAACGCTTCCCACCCAACAACACTTGGATTTAAAAAAAAAAATTCTATTTTTTGCAGTAAAACATGCGGCCGCCTGTTCGCTCTGGCTGTGCCGTGTGCGGGGAGGGGGAAGGCGCTGCCTGTGTGCAAGGAGAGAGGGCACCTCAGAGGCTTTCAGACAACGCAAAATCGAGACCTTTTCAGACTCTGCACCGCCTGCAGAGCAGTGCCCGAGTGCCATGTGAACGTCTCGGACGCCTGCGCCGCATACGTTCCAGGACCACAAGAAATTCATTTCCCTGGCACTGTTTTGGAAGAGAGACTCTGTCCTCTCCCACCTGGGTAAATTCTTCTGGGCTTATCCCGGACTGAGAGAGAACAATTTCCTGGAGCTGCTCTTGTAATTGCAAAGCTTCCCTTCCTGTGGTGACGCGGTGGTACGGCAGGTAACGAGCCGTTCAGCTGGTCTGCCCTTGCTGTTCTGTTTGAAATGGGGAGTTCTCGGCCACGGAGAAGGGGGTCCCGGGAAGGGGCGGTGCGATGTTGTGTAGGTGCCACTGCGTGTGGTGCCATGGGTTACGCCTGTCGCACGCTTCGTGTGTCAGTGCAGCTGCTGCTGTTCGTGTTTCTGAAACGCACCAAAGCGAGCAGCCACACCTCGTGGCGATCGGTGTGCTTCGGGGCAGTTGTTTTAAATAAAGGTGGAGAACAAGTTGTGAGCTGGTGTGAGTGTTCTGCGCTCGGCCTTGCTGATCATAGAGACCTTTGTCAGCGTCCCCGGGGCAAAAGCCATCAGCAGCGGGGGTTCGGGGTGGGTTGGCTGGTTTTATTTCACATTACTTTGCGGAGAGTGGATGTGACGCCGACTGTGCTTCAGTGTTCCTCAGAATGTGCTTAGTTTGGGGTTGAATCCAGTGGTCGGACGAAGGAGTCGTGCAGTGGGAAGTGAGGTTTCGGCTGCCCAACAGAACAGGCAGGAGTGATTTTGGTTGTGTTAATTACCTGTGTATTAGTGCCTTGCAGGCCTAATACCCCCATCCCTGGGAGAAGGATGTGGGAGTCGCCAGCGGTCACAGGTGCAGAAGTCATCTCTCAGGAGACGGCCGGAGCCCCAGCAAGAACCAGGGCTGCCATCAGCGTGCAGCTCCTCTGTAATGGCTTTCCTTCTGCTTCCTGCTCGAGGGGAATCTGTAGCATCCTCTAGCACAGGATTCTCACCTGGGAGTCTTGATTTGCCCCCGGAGGAGGAGCCGGAGCCGACACGAGGGGCATCCTGCCAAGGTCTGCTGCTTTGGAGAGAAGAGGGCCCAGGAGCAGAGAAAGGGGTTGCGCAGGGTGGGACCCGCGGCACGGGCGAGGATTGGGCTTAGCCCAAGGGGTGACACCGAGTCTGGGCCGGGCACGTCGGTGCCCTGTGCTTCAGCGCGGATCTCTGGCTCGTGGGCCATCAGAAGTTCTGAACTCCTAGAAGGGACGGTTTGCAATGCTTGAGCGTTAACCTTGCGATGGAGGGACTGGCGGCTTAGAGCGCGGCTGGGAAAATGGTTTTAAACAACTTGGACAGCAAGGGAAGAGGTCAGCGCTGACCCACGGCTTGGGACTGCGTGGACTGGTTGGAAAGAGGGATTCGAACGCAGACGAGGTCGGTTACGGAGTTGGTTTCCAGCAAAGAGCATACCAGAGCTGTGAGCACCTCTCCCTGTGCTGGGAAACTTGTGACTCAGAACTGGAGCAGAAATGTCAACACCGCTCCCTCCTCGGGACGGGGCGGTCGTGCTGACTCCCGCTGATTTCTGCTAACCCCAATTTCTTTGGTTCAATGACACTTGGAACTCCCTGGAAATCCCCTGGCAAAATCCGACCTGCGCAGACCCTGCTCGCTCTGAGAGACAACCCGGAGCGGGAGGGCGGCACGCGATGGGCTTGCTGTCCCCTTTTTACAGCAGCTCTTGCTGCGTGACTGACCCTCCCGTTGCGGGGACGGCGCAGTCGCTGTTTTATTCGGAGTTATTTAGCGTGAGCCCAGCTGAGAGCCTCCTGAGTATGATAATGAATGAAAGGCTGGATTTTCTTCAGCAGAAAACATTGATAGAATTTAAATTTACGTGCGTTGACTTGGCGAATATTAGAGTATTGTATGCAAAGCGGATAGTAAAAGGAGAGGAAAAGCTGAGCTTAGGGAAATGTTTCACTGTGAGGGAACCCGAGGTCAGAAGAGGGGAGATGAGCAGGGAACGGTTACTGCTGGCTGTAGAGCTGCCGCGCTTCTGGCTTCGCACGTACAGGCATGAAAGTGTGACCGCAGTAGCTGCAGCAGCCAGGCACTCAGTTCTCTTCGTAAGAGAATTTAATTTTTGCTTTCTCCAAAGTAAAAATCTGAGAAGGGCTCTTCTCCCGAAGGCAGACGGGACAACACGGGATTGTCCTGTCCCTGGAGAGGTCTGGCGTCACAGATGGATCCCGTAACAAAGCCAGCTTCTCGCCCACCGCCCCGACGTCAGCTCGGCCGCGACGCGGACGCTGGAGGCCTTTTGGATCAGGTTTTAGCAACTGGGTTGTTTGTGAAAAGCAAAGAGGCCCCGAGATGTGCGCGGGCCGCCCGCGCGGGGTGGCTCAGATACCTGCAGTGAGCTGTTCTGCAGACTGATGAGGGACTGACGGCTGTTCCTCCCAGTGTGAGGCTCGACTGCTTGTGTGTCTCGTTTGGTGACAGCCAGCACGCGCCAGCATTCGGGTGGCGTGGGAGCCGCGCGGTGCCGGCCTGCGTGCAAAGACAGCGGTCGTCGCGGGCGAGGAGCGGGAATGCGCGTGGACAGCGGGGACTGTAAATACACAGCGCCTTTCCCAGCATCCCGCTGCCATAGTTAAAAAAAAAAATCATTTTTTCCTGGCAGCGGCTCGCCTTCAACATGAGAAATGAGGTGGTCAAAGTATTGCAAAAGCGCTCGAGTGCTGGACGCGGATTCCTCCCCCCGCCGCGGAAAGAAGCGCTGCGGTCGCCGCCACCCCTGCGCAGCAGCACTGCCGTGCCATCGCGCATGCGTGCACCCCAATCTTCACGGCTTGGGCTTGAAGAGCCCCAGATTTGAATGCCTTATGGGTGGGGTAGGAGCTGAGCTGCAGAGGCGAGCCGGCCCGAGAAGCGTGGCTCGGGAAGTGGGCGGGATGCTCCTGCGGCCGTTGAACTGCGTGGCAGCGCAAGGTGGCCTTGGACGTGTCCTTGTGCTCCAGGATGGCTTGGCGGGGCTGTTCCGTATTCATTCCTCCATTGTAGTCAAATAAATAACCAGGGCGGTCCCAGCGGGAAGGCTGCCCACCGGGCAAGGAGCGCCGGAGCCAGCAGTGCCAGCATCTCCGGAGGGTGCAGCTCTGGGGCAGGGGGGCTCCAGCCGGACCGCAGGAGCTGGAGGTCCCGTCAGGCAGCGTACGATGCCGCGGTAACGGCTCGTTTCTGTCTCGCCTTCCTCTGAAGCTCCTCGGGGTGGCCACGGGCCGACAGCTCCGAGGTTTGAGCTTGGCTGGCCGTTTGTCCCCCCTCTGGGGGCCACGTTACGCTGAAGACCCCCGATACACGGCCGGCGCCGCTGGCTTCCGTTGGACCTTGGAAACGACGACTGGGGTTTCTCTGCTTCGTGCTGGGCAGGGATGGATTTACTTTGTGCACGAGCAACTTGTCCCCAGGAACAGAGGGTGAGGGTCGCGCTGCCAGGCACCATTCAGGAGCTGAATTGGGGGGGGGGGGGGGAAGGTTGATTTTTGGAGACGGGCTGCGTCCCCTCTTGGCAAAGCAGCCCCGTGCACGCTGTCAGAGCCAACTTCTGGGTGCCCAAAGCTGCTTTCCGCTTCAGTCGCGGGCGTCGGGAGCAGAAACACCGTCCCTGGGCTGCTCTCCCCTGGGGAGGGGTCCCTGCATCCCACAAGCCACCAGCAGGGTCTGAGGGGAGGCGGGATGAGAAAGCCCCCCCAAAAATGCTGTCCACACCTGAATGGGAGCTGGGAGGCTTGCTCATGGGTTCGGACTGGGTTCATCCTCCCACCTCCCAGCAACTGGTCCCTGAACTCTTCTCAGGCTCCATCAACGGGACCCCCCCAGCCCCCTCAGCTCCTGCCCTTCCTTCACACTGGGTGGGCTGCGCATTCCCACCCCCTCCCCAACCTCCGCCAGCCTTCAGCTGCGGCAGTGAGGCAAACGGCTCCCAGCCGCACGCTGGGCAAAGGGGGAGCCCGGTCCTTGCAGGGGGGTCCCTGGGGGTGGTCACCTCTCCTGTGGGGGGAGAGCTCAGGGGGACACAGGACAGGGGCTCGGGCGTGAAGGACGCTTCCAGCCGCCGCCTCCCGGAGAAAACGAGCGGAGCCAGATCCTACGGCAAAGGCGTTTATTGCTGCGGCGCCGCGCCGCCCTTCACCCTACGGAGAAGATCCACCTGCGGGCACAGCCGCATCCGGCCCCCGCGCCCCGGAACCGCCAGCACCGAGCCAAGGGGACGCGGCACCGCTGGGACCCCCACCCGCCCCGGCTGCCGCTCAGGGCTGGATGAGCGCGGGCTGCCGCTGCCGCGCGGTGACGGTGAAGGGCCGTGGCTTCAGCGCCAGCCCGTGGACGCAGTCCATGGAGAGGTGCTCCGCCGGGTCGGCGTGGAAGGAGCACTGGTGGAGGAGGATGGCGGTGAAGAGGAAGAGCTGGAGCTTGGAGAGCTGGTCGCCGATGCAGCGCCGCTGCCCGACTGAAAAGATCATGATGCTGCCGGCCCGGTCGCGGTCCAGGCGCTGCTGCGCGTCCAAGAAGCGCGTGGGGTCAAAGCGCTGGGGGTCGGGCCACTTGCCGCTGTCGTGGTTGACCGACCACTGGTTGATGAAGACCACGGTGCCCTTGGGGATGTGGAAGCCCTCCAGCTCCACGTCGTCCGTGGTAGCGTGCGGGATGGTGATGGGCACGAAGCTGCTGTAGCGCAGCGTCTCATAGATGAAGGCCTCCAGGAGGGGCAGCTGGGGCCGGTCCTCGGCCGTGGGCAGCCGGGAGCGTCCCACCACGCGGTCCAGCTCGGCCTGGAGGTCCCGCTGGAGCCGCGGGTGCTTCAGCAGCAGCAGGAAGATCCACGAGAGCGCCGTGGACGTGGTGTCCTGCCCCGCGCCGAAGATGTCGGTCATGGCACCCTCCACGTCCTCGGGTCCCAGCCCCTCGGGGGGGCTGTCGCCGCGCTCCACGGCAGCAATCATGACGTCGCTGACATCACGGAGGGCACGTGGATCAAAAGTCTGGCGGTGCTGCGCCACCTTGGCGCGCACGAAGGCATGCAGCTCCCAGTTGAGGGCTTGGAAGTCACGGAAGACACGGCGCACGGGGTTGGGGAAGCGCAGGAGCCAGGGCAGCACGTCCACCATGCTGCCTGCCCCCACCGTCTGCCCGAAGCGGTCGTTACGGCCCAGCAGCGCCGTGAACTCGCTGTCGGCGTGGCCGTAGCGGCGGCCGAAGCAGAGGGCGCAAATGACGTTGGCGCTGGCCACCACCAAGAGCGGGGAGGGCTCGAAGTAGGCGCCGTCCCGGCTGCGCCGCAGGAAGAGCCGGACGAGTTCCCCCGCCTCGGCCGCCACGTGCCGCTCCACCTCGGCCGCCGTTGAGCGGGTGCGCAGGGCGGCGTGGGCCAGGCGCCGGCGAGCCCTCCACTGGGGCGAGCAGGACCCGAAAGCCACGCTGCGCCCGCCGGACACCAGCTCAAAGGACGGGAAATCGGGGCGGCCGGCGAACTGGGCGCCCAGGCCCACCAAGGCCCGCCGGATGGCCGCCTCGCCGTTGAGCACCACCACGCGCCGGCGCCCCAGCCGCAGCTGGAAGACGGCCCCGTAGCGGCGCGCCAGCCGCCCGAACGCCAAGTGGGGCAGGCGGCCCAGCTGCAGCGCGTTGCCCACCAAGGGCCACGCGAAGGGTCCCGGGGGGCTCCGCTTCCCCGAAAGCCCCCGCTTGGACCCGTCGCGGTGGCGGGCGCGGGCCAGCAGCAGGAGGGTGCCGAGCAGGGGGGCGCCGAGCAGGAGGGCGCCGAGCAGGGAGGGAGCGGACAGGGGGGCGCCGGGCAGCGCCGGCCCCACGCTCGCCCCGTCGGGGCTCCGCGCCGCACTCATGTCCGCGGCCGCTCTGCCCGGGGCCGCCGCTCGGAGCTGCTTTATAACGGGAGCCGGGCGGGGGGACGAGCCTCTCCCCTCCCCCGGAGCGGCCCCGGCCCCTCCAGCTCCGGAGGGGGACGGGCAGGGCCCGCCCGGTGCTGGGGTGGGGGCGGACCCGACGGGGCGCACGGAGCCGAGCGGAGAAAGGGGCGAGGAGAAGGGGAGAATTTGGGAAAGGCGAGGGGTGTGCGGGGCTTCCAGCTCCGCTGTGACAAGGGAGAGGTCATCGGCAGCCGGAATGTATCGGGGGGACGGCGTTTGGAAAATGTTCAGTGACCTATTCCCCCAAAAATACACCCAGAGCTGCCACCCCCCAGACCCAGCCGGGCCAAGCAGGCGATGCTCAGTCCGTCGCCCCACCGCGCTCCTTCCCCGCACCCCCTTTCCCACAGGGGCCCCTCGACGCCGGCGCCTCTGCATCGCCTGGCTCCGCGCGGCGCCCCGGCCACGGAACCGGGGCTGTGAGGGGATTTTGTGACCCCGGCGCTGGACACCGACGGATCCTGGCCCTGGTCCCCCGGCGCAGAGGTGAGGCTGCAGGTACCGGCCGGGACGGGGTGCGGGGATGCGCGGGTGCGGGTCAGGGTGGCTGCATTACTGGGGCCGCCCGAAATCGCCCGGCACCCACCTGGAGAGCTGGCAGGAGGTGCCGAGCGGCGATACGGAGGGGTCTTGGCTTTGCTGTTGGGAGAGGCGACGTTTCCCTCGTGCATCTGCCTTGGCGTGCGCTCAGCGCAGCCCCCGGGGTGCTGGAGAAGAGGGGGCCCCCAGCCAAGCGGGAAGAAGCGGGGAGCTGCAGGGGTCTCTGGGTGCCGTCGCATGGGGCCGCAGCGCCTTCCTGCCAAGGGTCTCCCCCCTCAGACTGCTGAACAAAGGCGGTGGTGGGAGTGAAAAAAAAGAGAGCGGCTCCGGGGGCGGCTGGCGGTGGTGGGGCTGCCCCCTCCCCCAGCTGAGTTAACGGGGGGCCGGCGAGGAGCGGCCCTGGGTTTGATGCCGACAAGGTGCCGTCGTGGTCCCGTGCAGCAAGCGCGGATCCCACGCAGGTACGCCAGTGCGTGGCCATGGAGGTGTGACCCGCTCGCCCTCCCGCGGGACCCCTGCGGCCCCAGCCCGCGGCCCCGTGCTGTCCCGGGCCGGCCGGAGCACAGAGGAGCGCGCCTGCCCGTGCCGCGACGGCCTTTTGGCCCTTACTGCGGCGTCAGGACGGCGCAGCGGTGCGCTCGTCGCTCCAGGAGGCATTGTCGGAATTGCTGCGTTTTCCCGTGCCAGCTGGGATTTCTGTAGGCTGCGGGAGAGCCTGGCGCTGGGGACGAGGCGTTTTCCTGGCAGATCCCGTGGGAATGGCAGCGCACGCAAGCTGAAAGGCGTTGGCACGGGGTGAGGTGCGCGGCAGCGCAGCCGAAGCGGCTGTGACCCTACGGAGCATCCCGAGGACCGGCACCTGGGCTTCGTCCCGGCAGCGAAATTTCCCACGGCCTCGCGCTGTCCCGTGTCGTAACGTTACGGCTGCCGTCGCGCCTCCTGCCAGGTCCGTTCCGCAGGAGTTAAAGCTCACGGCACACGAGGTTTCTGCGGGGCCGAGGGAGCCGACTGCAAGGGAGAAACCTTCCCAGGGAAAAAGAAAAAAATTAATAATTATTTCCTCACGGTCGCGGGCGTGCAGCACAGCAGCGCTGGGCGGCGGAGGTGCTGGGCGGTTCCTTGCGGCGCTGGCTGGATGCTCCGGGGACGGCTGAGGGGCCCCGGTGTGGGGAAGGCTTCACATCGTGTGGCATTTGAATGTGTATTTAAAATGTATTTCTGTAGATCAGTCCTCGTGCAGGTGAGCAGCAGTTACTCTGGCAGTGTTTATGAGGTAACTAACTCTATGCAGCCATATACAGAGACACATGCATAGCTATTTACATACACAGCGCGCTGTACATAGAGATATTTTCCCGGCTGAGCAGCGGGGGACCCTTCGTGGCGCGGGCTCCACGCAGCCCCTGCCCGCCTGCGGGGTTGCTGATCGAGAAATGTGTAACCGCAGCCCGCTGGAAACGCACACGGCCGGGTCACTGTAAACACACACACACACAAGTACAAAACATACACACACACACACACGAAACACACGAGCAGACACACGTACAACCCGCAAATGTAAATAAGTAATAAAATAAACGGGCGGCTGCTGGGGCGGCTCGGGAGGGACCGCCCTGCCGTGCCCTCGGCTGCGCTCGGCGCTCTCTTCCTCTCCGGAGGAAATCAAAAAAGTGCCGATGTGGCGTGGGGTGTGGCGGGTTTTGTTTGTTTGTTTGTTTGCTTGTTTGTTTTGTTTTAACCTTCAGCACATCCTGACCCGGAGGTCTTCACTTGGAACGGCCGGTGACAAGCAGGAGAATAGGGATAATAATTTCATTAATTATTAATGTGGGAGTATGGGTGACAGTAATCATCACCTCCAATGCTCTTGGTTCTTTAAAACGTGTTTGTTTATTTTGTTTTATATTTTGTTTAACGGACAGAAAACAGGCGCCACTCGTCGCACGGAGCACCGGAGCCGATGCCGGCTGAGGGCCAGCGCTGCAGAGCACTGAGCTTTGGACTGGGAACAAGATAAATAAAGAAACGAAGAGAGGGGATGGTGAGGAAATCAACCAACGACGAAAAACAAGAACAAAAAAAAAAACAACAAACCCCCAAGCTGAACTGAGCCCCTTGGGCTGACGGCCACCTACGGACCCTGAGCAGAAACGCCAGTGCAGATGAAATGCATGCCTGAAAAACACGGCGGCAGCTGGGAGGAGAGGGCTGCTGCTTTAAATTAAAAACACGTTTGGAAAAAGAAATCTGCTGTAGCATCTCCTTTCCCCTCCTTGCCTGGCTGACGTGGTGCCTGGGCTGATTTACGCGGCGGCGAGGGGCTTTCGGCCTCAGACACAACCAGGAGGTGGGGGGTAAAAGCCACCCCCCAAACACCTCTCCGGGGCAGGGACCGCCGCGACGCTCCCCCCTGGTTCTGGGGCTCTGGTCCCTGCGCCAGGCTTTCCCGCGCCAGCTGGGGCCGGACGGGAACGGGTGCTGGAGCAGCTCTGCGCCTCGGCAGCCCTCCGCCGGCAGCCGCAGGCTTCCCGGGAGATAGTTTGCTTTTCTGTAGCTTCGTAAACCGGCCCTCCGAGCCCCGCACGAATGCTGCCGGATTCAAAGCCATTCAAGGAGTTTTTGCGTGAGAGCATCCCCCCGCCGCCACCTCGCCCGGCTGGGAGAGGCGATGGAGCCACACCTGCGGCGGCCCGGTCCTTTTGCCCCGCTCTCCGTTCAATTCACACTCACGAGTTTCGGGCATTGGCTGAGCTCCCTGGTATTTTTCCCCTCGCAGCCGGGAATACAAACTGCCCTCCTCGTCGCTTCGCTGGCAGGCTTCGCCCGGCGCGTCCCGTGGGGTGCTGGCCGTTCTCGCGCCGGCGGCTCTGAGCCCCCTTTCCCCCGCAGCAAAGAGCCACCTTCCCTGCAGAGCTTTTACCCCAGCAAAGCCTTTCCCTGGGGGCGGGGGTGAAGGTTTGCACACGATTGTACTTCTCTCTTTTTCTAGTAGATCCAGGTGTTTTTAAAATAGACAATGGCCTAGCAGTGGTTAAAGGATCAGATTTTACACACTATACGGACAACGAACCAAGTGCAGTCACCTTGTCTTACAAACAAGCCAAGGAAAAATAAAACTCCTCAGGATAAAAATAAGAAGCAGTGGAATACAACTTGTTTGATAAAAATGAAGGATTTACAGTGAAATTTGCAGTCTGGAGGTTTATTTTCTGTGTGAAGGCACAGCTCCCCGATTTCTGCCCCTCGCACCTCCCCAAAACCCCTTCACCACTCGAACCCCCTCCCGCTCCCGGCACGCCGAGGGGCTGCCGTTCTGCCCGGGAAGGATGAAAAGATGCCCTTTGATGAGATCTTTGGCTGCGCTGGCAGTTCCTGGTGAGACGTTCTACATATTCTGGATGCAACCTCACGCTGCAGCGTTCTCTCCATTTTATTTATTTTGTTTTCCTTCTTCCTTCGTTTGAAGGCTGACGGTTCCAGGTATTAAAGCCTCCTTTGTGGGAGGCTTAACCGCCGCTGCCGCGACTCATACGCGCTGCCGGCCAAGGTCAGCAGCACAAGGACAGGCTCAAGGACGCCTTTGTGGGGTTTCACTCGCTCAAGGGAAAACAGCTCTTCACCCTTCCGCCGCCGCGGCTGCATCTGGAAAATCTTGGCGTTGCTTCCGACGCCGGGCGGCTGGGAAAGCTTCGCTGAGTGCAGAGCCAGCCCTCTGCCCGCAGAGGATGCACGGAGCTACGAGATGCGGCTGCTCCCTCCTGAGAGGACACGGGAACGTTTCTCGACATGACGCTGCGCTCCTGGCCCTCCGACTCACACGGCCTTTTGACTGTCGGCGTGGCCAGCAGCGGTGAAACTCGCGGTGCCCTCTTCAGCGGCCTAAGCTGTCATTTGTCCCTACCGATCCCACCACAGGTACACGTTTACACAGAGGCACTTCAGCAAAACCAGGCCCCCGCAGCACAGCTGGCTGCTGACAATCACACCAAGCTGCCAGCTGCCTGCTCTCGAGCCTGCGTGTTAAATAACCCATCCCGTTTGCGCAGCCCGAGAGAAACGAACAGTGGGCAGCGCAACTCAACATGCACCAGCGCTGCTCGCCAGGCTGGAGCTGACCGCAGCGCCTGGCCGCTCGCCGTCACCGTGCGCTCACCCAACAGGCTGCTGAGCTACCAGAGCAGGGAGGGGGCGCTCCTCTTACCTTCCCGTCCTCCTGCAACTCTTAAACGTATTAAAAGTTTGTATCTGGATTGTTTAAGCCTCATCTGCAATTTAAAATGAGATTTTAGTGTTCTATCTTCTATTATTATCTTGTATCGACTACAGGCAGGGCGAGCGTGCGCACCAAGTGCGTGCTGCACCTCTGTCACCGAACGTCTCCGTTCCTCGCTGGCGAGTCCAACCCGTTTCATCCCCTCGTTAACATTTTCATCCGAGTTGTGATTCTTGAAAGGCAGCCGCAGGCAACGGTGCTAGCAATGCCTTTTGTGCACGTCCTCAGAACAGAACCCGCAGACGCTCCACAGCTCTGCAGAATTTAAGGACAAGGGCGTTCAGCTCTAAATGAGCAGACAGCTCCCCATCTCCGGAGATTCCGTGGCCAGGACAGCCCAGGGATTGCCGTGGCTCCTGCCTGCCAGCCCGTAAGAGACCGCTGGATCCCACCGGATGTACTCTTCATTGTTTGTCCCTGAAAAATTGTGCCAGAGAAAAAGAGCGAAGAAAACACATTTTTCTGCCAACCACCGCTATGGCATTATTCTCTTTAATCAAGTTTAGAGTAGTTAACAATAGCACAGCTTATATAAAAATATTGCGTAATAGAAAAGAACCTTTTTAACCTCAGAAACTCTTCAAAGGCATCTACAGGGCACTTGGAGCACTGTTGCACTGCACAGGAGAGGATGCGTTTTGTTAGCATGAGGAGAAAAGAAAAAAAAGTCCAGACCGAGATTCATGGAAGATCTATGCATCTTCTTCCTACCTGCAGAGAAGAAATGCCTCGCTCTGCGTTACACCTGGCTGAATCCCAGAAACCCGTGATGTTGTCAATATTTTCACGGTCCTTTTTATTAAAAGTAGATTTCCACAGAGAATTAATGAAACACAAAAAATTGTAACTGAAATGCCAATTAAGAGTTCCCAAAACCCAGCACGTCGCAGCATCCACAACAAAATTAACAAAGAATACGGATTGTGATCATCAGCAATCCTGGCGCTATCCTCAGGTTCTTGGCGTGGCACGCCATTCTGCGGAATTACAAAATAAAACAACCCACTAAGTATTTAAGTCACCACTTTTCTCATTTGACAAACCCATTACTGCTACTTCAAATTCACCAGGTTATGAACTAGGGCTGCATACTCTTAGACTACTGCGCTGTGTCCACCGGCAGAACCCAGCTGGAGCAAAGCCGTGAGGAAAACACAAAGGCTACGGTCCTCTGGAAGTGTTTGCAAGAAACCTCGTCAGTCCAACACGCGACTAAAGCCCACGAGGGTAGGTCTGCTCCAAGCAACACCTCCAGACGTGCCTCGAAGCGTATTCACCGATGGACTTCTGTGCCGAGATACAACAGACTGCTCTGCAGCACCCGAACAGCAGCTGCGCAGGGAAGGCATCCGTACGGAGCCCCAAAGAACGGAGCCCTGCAGCCACCCCGCCTTGGGTTCCGGTGAAACGAGACGGAGCCTTCAGTCTTTAGCGTCTCCCACTCCGTCGGCATTGATAGCGAACATGGCTTCAGCCTCCGGGAGGCACGGAGAGTCATAGATTTTACATATTCTGGTTTCCCCTCGGCCTTTTCGCAGATACAGTCTGGCAGGGAAAAGGAAACAGAACAGGTAAGGGCGTACAGCCTGCTTTCAGTAAATCACCGTCGCAATCGGTAAAACGTGATGTTAGTGCGCGAGCACAGCACGCTGCCGAGCTGCGGGGACTTCTGACGGCGTCGGGGGGATTTTACTGCAGATGAATGAGCGCGCAGAATGGCACCCATTTGTGAGGAGCAGGCTGGACGTGCCGTTGACAGGCTACATGGGAACCCAGAATTTAAAGGTACTTAGCTAAAATCTTCCCAAACAAGGCTAATGGCGTGATAACGCATCCGCTCACCTCGTGGTGGAAGCATGTGCTATGATATTTCCTCCAATTGGCTTTTTGGGATCTGCAGCAAACATGGCTGCTCCGTCTACTTGTGCTACCACTTGGTTAGTGATCACAACTGCCACACCGAACTGCGGGGAGAAAAGCAAGAACTCAAAATCAATTTATTTTCCACAATCTGAAAAAAGGAAAAAGAAAAAAAAAAAAAACAGAAAAAAAAAATGCAATTCTGCTCTCATAACCGCTCCATCATGCATCTCAACAAAACGGAAGCAGACACTGAGCGGCAGAAAGCCACCTGTACAAAACCGCTAAGCTTTACAAGAGAGAGCAAACTGGTCACCAGTCCTTTAGGCAACAAAGCAAAGTTCCAAGTTTACCTCATCCGCAAGGCGAAGCAGCATACGCAGAAACCTGGCCAGGTGCATCTGCCTAGCTGAGAGCTCGCCCCTTCCCGAGTAATCCGTCCGGTAAAGGGCTGTGGCACTGTCCACTATCAGCAGCGCGTACCTGGAGGAGACGAGCACAGACCTCGCAGACCTCTCCAGGCACAAGCGATGCCTCCACTGCAGCGGGACAGCGCCCAGCACGCTGGAAGGGCACAGGCAGCTTGACAACACGATTACGTGCCGGCACAGAAATCGCCCGTGTCCAGCAGGCTCCTTACCGTGATTCAGCCATCATGGCAGACGCCTGGTACAGCAGCTGGGTCTGATGGTCGGTGTTAAAGCCTCGAGCGTACGCCACGTTATCCAGGACATCACTGCCCGACAGGCCGTACCTGGAGAAATCAGTGAAAAAACCCAAACCACCTTTAAATGACAGCTCCATCAACAGGAGTTATCTAGCAGGTTTTCCTAAAGACTAGGATAAAAATTCACATTCCTGGGAGAGTCTTCGAGAGAAAACAGACAGCAAAAAATGCAACTTAGTGACGAGAAGAGAAATGACCGGAAACCATTTTTAAAGAATATTTTCCTGCCTAGGAACAATAGTAAAGTAGAACACCAGACATTTTCCTCAACATAAAACCACAGGCGAGGAAAGCCACCTGCTGGAACAGAATATCCTGAAAGCAATACATTGCTGATAAAAACCAGCGATAAACAGCCTTCCACCTGCAATACCTCTGCCAGTGTTTTACTACCAAAATAAAATAAAATAATAATAATTTTAAAAAGATAGTTACATTTAACATCTTGCATTTAAGTTATTTATGTGGCACTTTGAGAAATCCCTTAGAATCTGGAGAACCAGTTGATTATCCTCCTTGCATCTGAAATGTAGTAATATTTTTTCCAGTGAGAGAGAACATTTTCCATCTCCCACTACAGCGTATTTCACAGGATTACCGACCCTCCGAAGCTGGGAGGGGTCTCTGTGCATGAACTACTCCAATTCCTCCCAGGTCACCTCTCCCTGCTCCCCCCTCTCCTATCCCTCTTTCTTCCATCTAAGTTTTAACAGGATGCAGGAACAACTGCATTCTGCATCCTTACAATTCCTCTCCTGCTTCAGTCAGGTACAGCGTGCTCCACACCAGGCTTTTAAGCCTGACCAGGATCTCTGTGCAGGCAGCAGAATTTTATTTGGGTAGTGAAGTTTACTTTCCAATAGGTACAAAAGACAGATTAGAACATTCTGGGATAGAGGCAGGAGATGAGAAAACAGCTTTTCAGCTGGTCAGTGGCTGCTCTCCTATTTCCTAACAAAAATTTTCCAGCTGCTGTTGCAATAACCTTTTTAGAAAAGAATTTTTGTTTCAAGGCAGAATTTAAAATCTTTGAATATATTTCACTAACAGTAAAACTGAATTAGGAGACACCAGTAAGAAGCGAAGACAACATATTCCAGAGGACAATGATGTCAGCTGCTGCCATATCTAAGTAAAACCAGAAACTCTGTTCATAAAATACAGCTAATACAGTGGTCTAACACGCACGTGGGTAGGCAGACAACCAGAATACAGAAAAGCTTCTGTCCGTTTGGATTTTTTAGGGACAGTTCTTACTGCAACAGTCCCATGAACGTAAGGAGCCAGGCTGAGGTACGCAGTGACTCTTATTCACTAAGCTGTCCTGTAGGTTAACGCGTGCTTTTTTCAGCTCGCGCCGGTTTCCTTCCCGCCCTGGGCACAGACCTCTCAGCCACGGCAAGAAGTCGCTCTGGTCGGAAGGTCCCTTCTGTGTCAATGTACATCGCCTTTCCTTCACCGCCGCCTCGGTCAATGGGAAGCTAAGGGAAAAGCGAATGCGTGAGCATGGAAAAGTACCAACAAGTAATCCCACGACTGCCTTACACCCTCAACTGATACCACACAACAAATAACACAGCAAGCTTAGGTGCACAGGGGTGTTAATCACTAAATGACCAAATTAAGCCCAAAGCCTCTAATACTGTATGAAATAGCAACCTCCAGAAAGTAATAAACACTATTATTTGTTTAAACTAAGATGAGAAAAAACATTACTCCAAACTGATCTACTGCAAGAGCCTGCTGAAGGCTTCTACAAAAGTAAAGTGAAGGAAGCTTAGGATACGTTGGGAAGAAAAAGCAGCTAGTCAAAGAAACTTGTTGACCTCAACACAGTTTCTTCTCTGTTATCACCACTCTTGGTGATAAGAAAGGTTCTCTGCAGTCTAGAGCACCTGAAGAGAGATCAAACGCTTCTCTGCATTTAAAACCTGGAATTGTGCTGCAAGGCTAACTGTTAAATTTAGTTGTGAATACAGGGGAGGGAAAAAAAGCTACAGAACACGTCAAACACAGGCAACGCCCAGCACATTTAACTGCTGCTGAAGTAATCCTAGCAGGCAGATTAGGCACGAACAAAAGATCCTAGAAAGCTGCAAGTACAGCCAAGGGTGCTGCGAAGGTTCCGAGGAATCTTTGCGAACAAATAAAATACTCCTGTTCTTTGCAGCTGTTTATGCGCATCACATTTGTACTGGCTGAGAAAAGTGCACCCATTAGCAAAGATCCACAAGCGGTGGTGTCTGAATATGCGACTTTAATAAAGCGGACTACTCACTTGACAGGTTACTGCCAGGGTATGACACAACTGTGTTTTTCCAGTACGAAACTCCCCAAATAACTCTGTTATGGACCCTGTTTCTATTCCTCCTAAAGGGAAAATAATAATAAAATTATTTTTAAAAGGCCACAGACTTCAAACGAAGAAAACATGCACAAAGTATGACATTTACAGAGGCTCAGTTAAACACTCACTTTGGTTAAAATTTCCAAACTCTAATTGGAAAAGCTGGTTTTCACACGGAGGGTTGTTCATGTTGCAGGTAAGAGGTTTAGGTAAGTGTATTTTTGAAGACGCTGAAAAGCTTAAATGACTTGTTTTGTTTTTTTTTTGATTACAAGTAGGAATGGGGAGAAGATGATACCTGGTTTTGTTTTCTTGAAATAGATCACAGACTAGAATAAACTAGAAACATCCAAAATGAACAGCTCTGGGTGTTGCAGCATGACCAAAAGCTTTTAAAACTATTTCTGCAGCTTTGAAAAGAACATCCATTGTGATACAAGAGAGCAGTAACTGAGGAGACTTTTTGTCCAGCCAGAACTTGTATGCCTTTTGTGGGTTTTGTGCAAGGATCATGTTCACAGAAAAAAAAAAAAAAAAAAAATCAGATAATGAAGGCCAATCATGAAAAAGAGATAAAATTATTACCTTGAAGAAGTTTATCAAGTTCTTTGGAGCCAGTGGTGATCTGGATGATCTCTGACCTTCGCTGGTGGAATTCTGTTGCTGTGGTGAAACCCATCGGAACCAGTTTGGCTGCTTCAGCCTAAAGAAAACCAAACTAAGCATTGCGAGGAGCGTTCATCCCATCCATTTACCTCCCCTAGTAACTAATACTGTAATTGTCTATTCCGTGAAATGCAGAAGCACCTATATAATTCGATGCATACATTTTATTTTATAGAGCATATACTAGTTGGTACCTCTGAACAGGGTTGCAGTTCTGCCCAAAGAAAAAGCCTCAACACCCATTTGGTGTATTTTACGGAAATCTTCCCCGCCTCGTCCCCCCCTGCTAGTTCAGCTCGTCCCTGTGAAACCTGAAATACTTCGGACGGGCATACAGCCTATAAGAATGTCCTATAGTGAATAAAGGTGCAAAGGAAGAAAAGTGTCAGGGTTAAACATTCCTCTGGGTTCAGTTAGCGAGCTTCTTGATCTTAGCCCCTTTTTAAACCAATTTATGCTAGAGATGGCCGCTGTGTCTTGGGCCAAGGCGTTCCATAACTTACTTACAACCCCTAGGAACAAGTGCTTTCTTTGCTTTGGGCTCAATCTAAGTCTTCTTATCATGAGAAACAGTGAGTCTGAAATAACAGCCATCTCGGGGCTGTTGGGTATGAGAGAGAGGCGGTGGATGTCCCATCCCTGGAAACGTTCCAGGCCAGGTTGGACGGAGCTCTGAGCAACCTGATCTGGTTGGAGATGTCCCTGCTCCGTGCAGGGGGGTTGGGCTGGGTGGGCTTTAAAGGTCCCTTCCAACCCTAACCATACCCACTGTCCATACCTTCCACAGTTTTCACAGACCTTTCTAATAGCCCCTCCCCTCTTCACGTCTTGAAGCTGGTCCTAGTGGTTTTTGTCTCTTCTCATCAGAAGTCACGTCACACATCTAATCATCTTTGCTGCCCTTTTCAGTATATTGTTAACGGAGACTGTCCAAAATCACCAGAACGCTTTAAACCAGCAGACATCAAACTTCTTGAGCACCTTGTGTTAAAGCTCTTCCATAACATCCTTACCAAGATTTTGTCAGCTTTGGCTTCACTGATGCCTTTAATATTTAGTAGCTCCTTCTTTGGCGCATAAGCAACAGCCTCAACTGTGTGAAATCCAGCTTCTTCTAATTTCTTCACATCATTAGCGTTTATTCCACATTGCTGAAAGGGAGGGCAGAAAAAGGACACACTAAGACACAAATACCTTCATTTAACTTCCACTGAATACCTTCAACGGCTTCAGCAGATTGGCATGAAACTCTGGCATTGCAAGTCAGCATACTGAATGTTACCTCTCTGTTCATTTATACACAGAGAATCGCAAAAAATAAAATCCTTTTACCAGTGTAACGTTTGCATCAGCTCTTAAGTATATAGATGGTACAGAACAGGCAGAAGATATCACGCTCTGCTCGGTTTAATAAATATTGGAGATGACCAATACCCTTAGGAAAGGGTATGCAGCAAGGCAACATAATGTAAAACATAACTGCTAACGTGTTGGGGTTTTGTTTGTTTTGGTTTTTTTTTAACAGAATACAAGTAACAATTTAGCAACACAATTTTCAGCCACAATTTGTGCTTAAGGAAAAAGACTACATTTCTTGAAAGCTTACTGTAGCGCTAACTCCGCACCTACCTCTAACCGAGAGATGAGCTGCGGCCCAAAGCTCTCCTCCTCCGCTGACGTATCCGCATTTGCCTCGAACTGCATCTGCATGGCCATTGCACCGAGTACTCGGCACAGCTCCGCTACAGGAAAACCAAACAACCGTGACACAACACACGCCATCAAACAAGAGATACAGGCAAAGCGCTTCGCAACGTATTCACAGATCATCCAAAGCCGTGACGGTTTTCTGCTGCCCCACACCTCTTGGCTCATGGCATGCGAGTGCTGTAAGAGATATCTTCTGTGTGCTTTCCTGTGTAGTTTTAAATATTAAACTAGCAGTTGCTAAAAGGGGCTGAGAGGAAAGATGGGGAGAAACTCTTCAGCAGGGCCTGTTGCGATAGGATGAGGGGTGATGGGTTTAAAATAGAGGGAGGTAGATTCAGATTGGATATTAGGAAAAATTTTTCCACACTGAGGGTGGTAGAACACTGTCCCAGGCTGCCCAGAGAGGCGGTGGATGCCCCATCCCTGGAAACGTTCCAGGCCAGGCCAGACGGGGCTTTGAGCAACCTGATCTGGTTGGAGATGTCCCTGCTCCTTGCAGGGGGGTTGGACTGGGTGGGCTGTAAAGGTCCCTTCCAGCCCAAACCGTTCTGTGAATAAAAACAAAACAAAACAAAACCCCAAGCAACCTGCTGAGGAATAGTAAGAGGCTGAACAGAGAGCTCTGCAGTATTCAGGAGCGTCACAAGCGACAGGCCCTGGCAGCTGCAAAGGCCCGCGCCCCGCAGGGTCCGAAGGGGGCTGCGGGGTCCCCCTTCGCGCTGCACCGCCCGCTGCCCCGTTCCCGGCCGCCGAGCCGGGCAGCAGGACGGGAGGCGCGCACGGCCGACGGAAGGAAAGCCGGAAACCGCCGCCGGCGGCGGGACGGACTCCGCGCGGGCGGCGGGGCCCGGGGCTGGGCTGGGCGCGGCCGGACGGGCCCCAGCGCCAGGCCCCGCGGCGGCGCGGCCCTCACCCAGCAGCACGTCTGGCGGCTCCCCGCCGCTGTCCCGCGCCGCGCGCTCCCGTCGTTCCTCCCCACACGAGCCCGCCCCGCTGGGCCTCGGCCCGCCGCCGGCCTCCCCTCGGGGCTCGCCGGGCCCGGCCGGTACCGCCCGCTGCCCCCGCCGGAGGGGGGAGACCGGTCTCGCTCACCCCGCTCCCGCCCGCGGCCGCCGCCGGTTCGGAGGAGCCCGCCACCGCCTCACGTGACGGACCGCGCGCACGCGCGCAAGGCCTCGCCCCGCCCTCCTCGGCGGCGTCTTAAAGGGGCCGCGTGCCCTCTTCCCGTGCGAGCGCAGCTCCCGTGAAGTGAGGGCATCGGGGCAGGGACAGCAATCAGGCACACAGCCGTGCCTCGGGCAGGGCCCTTTTTTTTCTTTCTCACTCTAAGGAAGTTGAGGGAAGGCCCTTGTCTCGACGCCCTGGGCCAGGACTCGAGCCTCTGGTCCCCAGCGCATGCTAGAAGGGTGCTGTGCCGTGCCACGTTGTCACAGCCGCTGGCAGGAACCTACGCTGGCAACAGACAAAGCGTCAGCACAAAAACCAGCTGTGCGCCAGGCCTGGCACTGCCCCGCGCTTAAACGGGTACGTTCTCCACTAGCGTTTGTCCTCTGTCCGCATCTTGGAGCGTTTCTCCTGAAAACTAAGGTTGGGAACACGAAAGCAGAATTTTACTAATAACACACAATATTTCGCATCCTCATTATGTAACCTTTTGCCAAGGAGCTAAAGGTTTAATATGCATTTAAGAAGACAAAGCAGAGACCGCAAGAGCTTTTCCATTTATGCCTGCAGAAAGAGAGCAGTCTTAAGTCGGCACTATTGAAGGACCGTAGAAGATTCTTTTCCCGTAACATACTAGAAACGAGACGGGGCTGACATTCTCTTCGGATTCGCACTCACGAACAGGTGTTTAAATTAAATGCAATAAACCAATGTGCGTTATTACTGATATCCATTAATTAGTCATTAAAGGAAGCCGTAGTCAAAACATTCCAACTGTATTAGCATGAAAACACAATAGTGCTCATGCTTTCACAGCTATTATATTACCAAGTATGAAATAAAAATCATCATCTACTGACATTTTTTTCTCCTAGAGAAGTAAATTAATTCTTGAAACATAATTAATTTCTTCCCCCGAACCTTTTCCTCCATCCTTACAAGCGGAGCAGCCGTAACTTGAGATCTGATCTGAGCTTTACTCCATGAACGGCAGTGGGTTGTTGAAAGAAATCAGAATTCTCCAATATCATCTATCCAGCAGTGCTCACAGTCAGCAGTGTGTGAGAAAAGCTTCAGTAACGGCATTCTCATCAGCATTTGGGTTGCAAAATAACATCGTTTTTGTAAATATGTTGTCTCTGGAGATTTTAACAGTAATAGATCTCATAGCCAACAGATGTTATGAGCGTTAAGTCCTAATGCCCTGGGAGGAGTTTAAATAAGTGTGCCAAGTACAAATATAAATGAAAGAGGAAAAAGGAACTGCTTCACTTCGGTCTAATCCCTTTTCTGCTGCAAATGCAGGGCTTTGCTTTGCTTTGCTCCATCTGCTGCTTTGATTCACTATCCAGAGCAATACAACAAACCCTACCAAAACCTCGCTTCAGTCTGTGTTGCTGTTGGGTTCTTTAGCTGGTAAATCTGACAGAAAACGAAACCAGATGAACAAAAACATCTCATGAGGTGCTGGCGCAGCACTCTCTGCTGGTAACAGCGCGGATATAACGACCTCAGGAAATTTAAAAGGATGTCCAGGTATAACACCCCAGTCCTTTGCAACTTAGGCACTGTTTTCCTAATATAAAAAAAAAAAAAAAAAAAAAATTCTTCTGTGAAAGCCAGGCCATAGAAAGCTAACATTAGGACACGCAAGGGGAAAACCCCAACAACCAAGTTCATACTACAAAAAGTCCTCCCAAAGAGCTCCCAAAGGAATTTCAATAGTAGTAGGCAAATGTTCAGTCACGAGTTTAAACAGAGCAGCCGGTAATCACAACTTGAAGAAGGAAGAGCAATAATTCAAATGTTTAATGAACCTTCCAAATAGAAGGAAAATTTGTAAAACGACAAAAATATACGAGCATTTAAACACATGAAAACATTTTAAAATTCCACGTATTGTACAGAGATACAAAACTTTGCACCTGCCTCCAGAATGGAGAGCTGAGAAATGGCAGGCGCTTCTACACGACAAACTCAGTCAGGGCTAGGTCAGTTCCACCAGCTCAGTCTACAAAATATACAAAGTATATACAAAAGCAAGCTGGACTGCACCAACGACCTTACAGATACTGCCTAAATTCAAACAGCTCGCTCTCCTCGCTACAGCTCTAACGCATTACAAACTCAGACAACGTACCAGAGCCAAGAGACGGATGGTACCGGACAAAGGCTCTGAATACCAGAACAAACTTCTAGCTGGAGAAGGTCACACGGGTGGAGTCTGAGGGTTTGAGTCCGTGGACTGCAGAGTCCACGGTCAAGCACTGGCATCTTGAGTCTTCATGACAAAAGGATTTCTGACTTTGGCCACCTGGTTCATTATTGCAGGGTATTTGGTTAATCAGAAGCAGGACTGTCGTTTCTGTGTTTTGGGAGGGGTTCCAGAAATGGATAAAAATCAAATGCGATGTGGTGTGTTAAAATGCTACAACGTACTGCAGTAATGATAGTGAAAGTAAATTCCAGTCACGTTAATTTAGAAGATACTCATCATTGTTTTACACAAGAGCTCGGTAAATTAACCCAGAGCAAAATTAACATGCCATGTCAGAAGAATATCCATACTAGGACAGACTATACACACAAGGAGGTCAAGACCACCGCGGTGATGGAAAGAAAAGGCAGATTTGATTGATAAAAGACGTAAGAAATTCCTCCCTCTCCTCTTTAGAGACCTCAACTTTTGTAAAAACTTGTGGCCTACAACTAAACATCCTGGATACCAACCAATTATGAGACAAGATTACTGAAGAGCTGAGTAGCTAACAGCACTCCCCTTCTGGTGAGAGACAGCTGGAATTCTTACAAGGCTAAAAGAATATCCAGTCCGAGTTCTTCAGCCCTGCTCGCAGATCTAGTGAATCATCTGGGATTCTGGAGCAAGTCTTGATGAATCAAGCTGACTATTCTCCGCAGATAGTGGTAACCAGTTGGTACGTTGGACAGCACAGCAGAAACTTCCTCCTCCCTGGGAAAGAGAAAATTATCACACGTGTTTGAGAGGATCTGGAACGTTTAACTCCCCATCCCTAGCTGTGAAACTCAAGTCATATGGAGTGGTTCTTCTTGTTCAACTCACCCAATATTCCCAATTTGCTTTTGGACGGTAAAAGGCAGTGAAGCAGATGGGTAGTTGGCAGATAGAGACAGGGTCAACTCAAACTTCGCAAAAACCGCGGAGGCGGAGAACAAAAGCTTCACTCTGTATGCAAAATAAACACAAACGAAAAGCTCAATGCAAAATATTCCAATGTACTGCTACCGCCTTTGAATTAGGTTCCAGAAGTGGAAACAAGTGATGTAACTGGTGCAACAAGCTAAATAACTTCTGAAGAGTGCCAGCAGAGACTAACAGTAACTTCATAAAAGAACCTTTCCACACTAGTACTATCAGCACTCTAACACTGAGTTAGAGCACAAAACCCCAGCCTTCCTCACAGAAGGGGTTAACACACGCATCGTTCACAGAACTTTTCAAAAATGATGGGAGAATATCGAGTAATTATAAAAAAATATGTTTTCTAGTTAACATAAAATATTTCTAGGTAGCTAAAGCTTTCTGAAGTTTTAAGTAGGGCGATTTACCTCCAATTCCCTAATTCTAAGATTGTTTCATGAGTCCAGCCCTAATTAAATGAGGCCAGATTTCTGTCTGGCACAGTACTCTTGCCTATGACAAGGTGCAGGAAGGCCGGAGTTGAGTTTTGTTGTAAATATCAGTAAGACCATCGCCAAGGACACAACGCCCAGGAAGCAGATGCTTCGGGATAGTGTAAAGTAGAACAAGCATAAACCAGGTCTTTTCCAGGTGAATCTCCAACAATTTGCAACTTCCTGAGCGCAGGCTGCCTTGCATCTCTTTTGTTGACTTAACTAAATATAGCTTTTACGGGATTTGTGCCACGTAGAACACCACCACTCTTGCAAAATATTTGTGTTTTGTTTCTGACTACCTAGAAACACTCTCTGAAGGACCGGTGTAAACTCCATCTGAAGTTACTCACTTTGTGTCATCGATATCTGTCTTCAGAAGATTAAATTTTCCACCCCATCTCTCCAGAAATTCAATCTCCTCTCCTAGGATCTTGCAATGACTCACCACCAAAGAGAGGTCATGAAGAACCTAAGTGAGCAATCAGAAGAGCAATCACACTGGCACTCGGGCTGGTAAACTATGTGACGCTTGAAAATGCAGTTTAGGCTAAAAAGTATCTATATATATATAAAAAAAAGTAGTTTAACTGCTATCTCTGTTTGAATGCGAAAATGCAACTGTACAAGCATAACAAATATATATTCTTTGCCACAAGTTTCTCCCTTCAGCTTTGTCAGCAGGGGTTACACAGACATGCAGGAACACCAAGTTTGGCTTGGAAATCTAAACCATCAATTCTTTAGGAAGCAGAATGGCATTCAGCTCTATTTAATTTCTACTAGCAGAAAAAAAAAAAAAGGATTTTAAGAAATCACTAAGACAGGCAGACATTAATGCAGCAAACAAGGAAGGAAGCACAGCTTCTTGCCTTCAGGGACAGGTACTTCCTCTCGCACCTCAGAATATTTGTGAAGCAGATTTTGGTTTGCATTGATGAAGCATTAATTAAGATGCTTTTATTCTCAGTGTCAGCCCTATTCTCTGTGACAGAAAAGATTTCATGGTTTTCCAGAGTCTTACAGGCTTTTCTGGGACATTACCTGGGGCAAATAGTACAGTGTGGGACACTTTTCTTGCCAACATCCCTGACTTTCAATGAACTGGAAGATGAGTCTTTGAACTAAAGATGAGGAGGGTGGAGCTTTTTCCTCTGTAACACGAAAGAAAAACATTTTGTCAGAAATCTTTTAGAAGCCATGTCGTAATGCACTAGCAGATAAATCACACATTTACAGGTGTCTTCCCAGGAACAGATATCCAGGGCAGCTACTTTCAAGCTACTTGAAAAATCTTACCATCCAAGAGAGATTCAAAGTTCAGGCTAACTATCTTTCTGGAAGGATCTTCACCGAAAACATCTCCATCTGATAAAGAAAGGAAAAAAAACCCAACCAGTAGTGATTTCCGTACTTAGTTCTGGCTCCTCCTCTTCAGAAACAGCCATTCATTACATATTTTTCTGAGTTTTCATACTGATAAACACATTCAAAGCCACCTCTCTCAGCTTATGCACTCCTGCTGTAGTATGTTTGCTATTTCCTTTTAGCAGATCTTCACAAATATGGAAACTTCAGGTTTCTACTCTGTAACTATTTAACCTTTCAAATTCATACAACGAAAACCTACCAGTTTTGTGACTTACCTATTGAGGGTCCAAACACAACTGTGAGTTCAATAGAATCATAAAGGAAATTAAAGACTGCCTGCTGTTCACTCCATTCAGTAATCTCCCACTCAGTGAAGCTAAAAAGGAGGGGAAAAAAACACACCATCACCCAGAGTTTCAACCGAACAAGCAAAACAATTGTCTGAAGAACAATATACCAATGACATTTTCACTGTCCAACAGAATGTAAGAATCGGTTGGGCAAGCAGGCATACTAGTATTCATTTTATATAAATGTTCATTTTGGAATCCGAGGAGAGCTGGATACGGAAAGACTGAACGTAGAGTATCACTGCGGAAAACAGCGCATCACACGCGGAACTCCACCGAGGCTTTATGGCCTGTCCTCGGCTGCCAGGAGATGGGCATCCAAAGACTTCCCAAATCAAGTAACAAGGAAAACCAAACACCAAAACATTTACATACGAACGCGAGGCCCCAGAACTAGCTGATAAAAATAAAACCTGAAGGTCTTTTCCTTACTTGTATGTCTCCAGGAGTTCCTGGCAGCTTTTTTCTTTTTCCTTGAGCTGGTTCATCTCAGCAAGCATTTCCTCATTCTCAGTCTCCAGATCTGAGAGTTCTCTGCAAAGATAAACCAACCACATGAGATGGAGCACACTGGTTAAAGAACCATCAACCCTCTAAAACCAGAACATGCACATTACTTAAGGTCTTTAGATGCTCTGTGACATCTTACCTTTGAAGTTCCTCTTCTTCGGCTTTGAGGTTTTTCAATTCTAAGAGAAAGGGAAAAAAAGTTACAAGAGAAAAGGGCAGCAAAGCGAGGCCTAACTTGTTCTGCAGTCCCTGTTCTTAACAATCTGAAAGGGCTCAGCTTGACGGCTGTCGGTTCTACCTGGATACCGACATGTGGTCAACAAAGGTTAGTAATTACTGAACGATTAAGGTGCTGAATATGATAGCCAGCACACACTCTTCAAGTCACACTGTACCAAGTTCTAAACTCCATTTTTCCAGAGGAAAACCAGTCCTTTTCGCAGTTTAACATCTGTGTAATTAGCTACATCCAACACAGAAAAGAAAGCAGTAGTGTTTGCATCCACATCAGAGTTAATGTATCAGGGTAGGGGTTGAGTATCACCCTCTACAGAATTTAAAAAACAAAACAAGAAGTGCCGTTCAGCTGGTACCGTTACCTTTCTCTAGGTTTTTCCCTTCTGCCATTTCAGCACCACAGTCTGCTTCCCATTCATTGCAGTCAGAATCTATGGGAAAGGATTATCAGGTCTCTGCAGAACTCCCGGATTCAATACTTAGAGTCCATTTTGTTTGGCTGTGGGTTCTATAAATCTTAGTATTTCAAAGCTAACTAAGAAAAATGTACAAAAAGCCAGAAAGGTGTCTACAAAAAACCTCAAAAGTAACAGGTAACCAGGAAAACTCCTTTTATTGCTTTGTTTCAAAGCTGCTACTGTGCAATTTGGTTTCTACTTAAGGTATTGGAAGAAAATTCAGTTGGAACAAGTGAAAACACACAGAGCATCGTTAGGCAGCAGTGCCAGGTACTGACTGCAGCTTGTGTGAACACAGCTGAACAGGTTTTAAACCATGCAGCTGTGACGCTGAACCCAGCACAGTCCTGGAGTGCAAAGCTTCGTCCTGCCCTCCTGCGGGATCCCCGGCATGTTTTGCAGCCGCTCTGAGCTGCGTGCTGCCAGCAGCTGTACTGTTATTGCTAGCAGATCTGGCCAGCTGGGTTACAGGTTCATAGGCTACAGTCGTAATTCTGTATTTCAGCGCAGATACGCTCCTAGTCTTCATTTGATGTGTAAGCGATTCCCACAAGGCAAGTTTGCAGACAGAAATGGAGGCATTTAGGCCTAGCAAATACTTGTAACAAAGGAATGGTACAGTCCAAGCAACCACCAAACGCAGAATCTTGAACTGACCATTTAAACAGAAAAATACAGAAATCAGCCTATCAGTCACTGTTTTGGAATCCTGTACCTGCTTCCAGAGCAACAAGACAGCTCTCTGCCTCCTGGAGCAATTCATCCACCTTTTCTATTCTTGACTGTAGCTTTCTGTGTTGTTCCTAAGATGGGAAAATTGTACTGAAGTCAATGACATTTTTTAAAAAGCTGAATTGTCTTCTGGGACCACCACGTGGATCTTTGCTTGCTAAGAAAGTAATTAAAGAAGCTGATATAATCTGTCGTTAGAACAAAGAGGCAGACTGACAAACAAGACATGGAAATAACTAAATTCCTAGCGTTTTTAACACATACAAATTTCTGATACCTGTCACAATGCAGTACTTCTGCTTACTTTCCTTGTTAGTTACTGCAACTGACATTAGTACAGTATAAAGAGTTAATCTCTGATGGCATTTCCTTCAATACTCCCCTTTTTCACTCTGTTACTTTAATTGCCAAAACCCTTAGGCAGAAGGTGCCTATAGTGTAAGTGCAAGAAGCTCACTGTCCCAGTACGATTTATATTTGCATACAAAAGGGAAGCACATTTACTGAGAAGCTTTCAAGAGAATGTACACTTACATACAATAATTAGGCTCCTACATTTGACAGTCAAAGACAGATGCAATATGGCAGAAGCTCCTTTCCTTAAAGCTAAACCTCTGCAGCCTCGTGGCACATTACCTGCGCGCTCTGCAGCAATTTGCCGTACAACGTCGCCTTCTCATTGTGAGCCAAGATCTTGCTCTCCTTGGTGAAATAGGATTTCATTTTGTTCAATTCTGCTCCAAAGCTCTTCAGCTGCAATGAATGGAAAATACAGAAGAGAAAGCTAATGAGAATGTGCAACAGAAGATTGTTTAATCAACCCTTCGGACTCTTTCTCCCTTCCCTGCTCCCTGCAACATCCCATTTCTCTCATAGCAGGATTACGTGACACTTGCAAGTTTAATTGAATTTAAGACTGGACAATCCCTGTCAATTCAAGTATAGTCGCCTACTGAAGTAACTGATTTTCTTCGCAGAGATCCAACAAGCTCTTTACTCAAACAGGCAGTTGTACAAATAAAGTGCTGCTTTTACCAAAAACCAGGGCACCTTCAGTAAGTACCTCAGATGTGTCTCATCCCAGCTGGGCAGGACGTGTATTTAGAACATGTGCCCCGTTACGGTTAAGGAAGCTAACTGAAATGCTCACGGAAGTCCAGGCAGAACCCAAACCACAAGGAGTAAACTTCAAACCTGTTTTAACAGAACATAGCTACATCATGCAGTTCAATGTTTTCTCTGACAGCTGTCAATCCAGAAGCTGCAGAGGAATGTACAAAAAGCCTTTTTCTACCGTGTTTGCCATCTGCCTGTTTCCTCGAGGTGGTAGCATTCTAATGGCTGTGTGCTGAGATTTGCTTAAGCAGCTTTCAGCTGTTATTCTCTGTTAAGGGCTCTAGGTGATTTCATTGTTCATAAGTACACTTCTTCCTGGACCTAGTGAATAACCTAGCCTCAGTGATATCCTATATCAATCTAATGACAAACTATGAAAAATACTGTCTTTTATCAACGTTGACTCGTTATTTTCATTTTGAATAGATCTTTATTCTTGGCATTAGAACCACGGAAAACAGAATCTCTTGATCTATCTTCTCAGTTCTGTCTGGGATACTTTCATAATGCTTCTGGTTTTTAGATGCAAATTTTTTTTGTGCCCATTGTAATTCTACTTTTAATACCCTCTGGCCTCATCTTTTGTTTTGGCATGCGACACCATTGTTGCATTGCAAACCCTGTATACACTTTTATTTTTGTGTAATGACACGTATTTTCTGTACATTATATGTCCTGCAACATCACAAGTCTTTCTGAACTAAATAAGCATTTAAGTTAATGGCAGTTCTGCTCCACCACGTCTCTACAGCAAGAGCGGTTCATTTTTCCTTCCAAAATTGCACTGTTCACTTTGGCCACCTAAAGTTTCTCTTCTCTCTTCTGCCATCAACTAACCTGAATTATCAACTTGAATTATCAAGTTTTCCTGTTCTATAGCAATGTATTCCCTTTAATATATTTTGAAGTGCACATATCCTTGCATTCTTCTGACAAACCGGAAGTTCTCACAGCGGTTTTCCATTCAGAAAATATTTTGCCTTGTATCACCTACCTGCCTCCTGTTAGTCCGTGACAATTCTGGATCTTGTATCATTTGAATACATAAATTACCCTTACTTCTTCGTTACATAAGAAAGAACATTATCTCTTCATGCAGTGTTACCTCTTCATCAGAGCAGGTTCTCATTACTTCCCAGAAACTCTTATTCATATTCACCAGGAGCTGATCCTGGACAGTTGCATATAATTTTAACCTGAAATGTGGAAAAAAAAAAAAAGTAGTAAGAACGTCTTGTTGCAACTGCATGGAGCACATAAGCACATAAAGCAGCACATCAGTATTTATACAATTCGTTTCCCTTTTCTAATGAAAAGATGGAAATGTAAATATTTTCATTTAGTTGGGTCTTACATCTTGCAGAGACCCTCTGAAGCCTTGATTAGATGGGGCCACGTTTGTTAAACTCTAGCACATAATACAAAGTTCATTTCCTGTAGTCTTTTTGTTGAGGAACAGGAGGTGGAGAGCTAGAGAGCCAAGGAAATAGCAAGTGGTGCTAATGGCTGTGAAAAAATCTTACTACTGATTTTGACTTTTCTCATAAAACTTGATTTTGCATAAAATAGGCCAGAAGTGTCCTTCCAAGAGGACAACAGATCATAGTAACAGTATTCCAATCTAACTAACACTGGAAGATTGGAACAAACAACAGATCGTACCCTGTTACAATTCTGCTTTCTGTGTTTGATCATTTTTCATGCAATTTAAAAAGTTTTACTGTAACTCTTCCGATGTGCAACTGAAAGAGTCTATTAGCAAAAGATAAATGACTAGAAGAAAATCGAACTTTATCTCCATAACCACAACTCCTCCCAAGAGTTAGCCCTGTACTGTCCAAATGGGTAATAAACTGTAGGTTAATTATCATTTTTTATTTTTCCCATATGTAATGTATTAACTTTCTTCAGGCCACTTTGCGTGCAACCAGAGCTTAAAAAATAAAATTACTAATACGCTCTGTGACTGAAAAAATACTTACTCATCTATCTTCTGAGAAAGGGCCTGGCAGTCTTCTTCGTAAATACGCAGCTTGGGGCGATAAACATACTGGCTGTAAATGAGGTCTTCTGGAGTAGGCGGTGCACTGACTGCACCCTGGGGAAAAACAGAGGGAAAATTGTGAAGAAAAAGAAAAAAAAAAGTATATTTTTCAGAAACAGTAACTTCCAATTAATTAATGTTTATCTTTATTTTTGCTGAACAGGAGGGAAAGAAAAAAAAACCAAAACCCTAATGGAGGCAGCCTGACATACTTAAAGGACTGTTTTCATTCTGGACTTATCCTGTGTCATTCTGAGACAAGTTAGCCGTACAACCTCAGATAGCTCATTCCACTTTTATGCCCCACGTTTCCTCACGTTTGACCATGGGCTTCCTTTGGGGACATATGCCTCATCACTAGAGCTCCTAAAACAAAACTGAAAGAGGTTAGCTTCCTCTTAGATGAAGACCTGAAAAACATGCGTGCGTCATCCAGGTGACAAGAGTGCTCTAGAGCGAACCAAGATGGTTATGCTCGATTCAGAATCGAAGTTCCTGGTTTTCAACAAGTCTTAGGCACGTCAAATAAATACGATGGGGATATTTCAGCAAGCTACCTAAGTACTGAAGCACAGAAATAACTGACGTTAATTCCATCCCTTCTGAGAAAGCTTTCAGGGGCTTTGGGGGAATGGGGGAGTGGCGGCAGCTGTTTTCTATCAGAGATCAGTCACTGATGAATGGTATCAGAGTTTGGTAAGCCCGATGAATATTTAAAGATAGTTCAGTATGAATACATTTGCAAACTGAACATGTAAACTAAACTGTAACTGACACAGTACAGCATTTTAAATAAAACTGAGGAGATTTAAAAGTCATAAAGGGAGCAATTTAATAATTAAAAATTATATTAATTTAGCTGTGATTCTTTTCAATTGGTTTTATTCTTTTATCATAACAGTTTTAAAGAACTTTAAAAAAGACAGACTTTTTACTCACTCTTGCTAAGCTGACACACAGAAATTTTATTCAGTCAGCAATGGGGCAGTGAGGAAAGGCAGAACTCCACACCACCATGCGTGCCCCACAGACATCAAACCAGCTGCCTGCACTGGCTTCCTGCTAACTAACAAAACAGGGTTCCCAGTTGCAGTCCTTATTTCCAAGAAGATATCTACATTTCTAGTGTGAATATTCCAAGAAGATATCTACATTTCTAACCGGGATAATTGCGAAGTAAGATTACTGCCTTGTTCAGCATCAAGTTACTACTGATGAGTGGTACTTGTCTGTACGCAAAGAAAAAGCTCTTCCCATGGCTGCAAGAATTCAACAGAATTTCAGGGTGAGGAGACTGAAACTGGGTTGAGGCAGAACAGACTTAAGAGGAAGAAATAAAGAGCAGTAATGTCATGGTGAGGAACCTGTGAAGAAGAGAGTGGAACGGGTAGCAGGAGTGCAGAGTAACATTTCAGGATTCTGGTTTCAGTGGCTGGTGGACATAGTAAGAAGACACAGTGAAAGGTTAGACTGAGCTTCTAATTCTTACCTTCAAACTTAGCCTTAAAACAAGCTAAAAAAAGCAAGAATTAGTATATTTATCCAAGAATAGATAATCCTGAATATACGGTATTTCCTGAAGAGGTTGAAATCTATTCTGTTTTTCAGTACGGAGGGAAAAAAAGCATCAGACTTATCAGGGGTGAACGAGCAAAGAGAGATGAGAAAGCATGCAGCGTGTAACACACTTGCCAAGGTGAAACTGACTTCTGGCTTAACTAATTTAAAGGCTTTTACACAGACTGGTTGCTTGATAAAAATTAAAAAAAAAAAAAAATGACAAAGGAATGTAATTTAAGGTTAATTATATTATGCATATCAAAGGACAGATACTCACACTGGCTGGAAGATGGCTATGCCGGGGCTTCTGAATTGGAACATGGACTTGAAGAAGTGTAAAAAACTCCCCAACTGTGATAACACCATTCTGAAATTTCTGTAAAGATGAGGAGAAGCATATGGATAAGTACATTTTTCAAGCAAGAATGCTAACTTGCATAAACACACACAAGTATTTTTCCAGTCAGGACAAGAAGTTAGCATCTTTCAGCTATTTACGTACCTCTCGTAAGGTATCTTCACAAATGCTGTCTGTGAAAAGCTGAGACTCCATATGACTGCTTCGCTGAACTAGCCAAAAAAAAAAAAGTGGGGGGGATATTGCTGGGGTTAATAATATTCTTATGGAAATATGAACCTGAGCTCATTAGCTCTAGAAAAAAAAAAAGCAATTTTAATGTGCAGTTTGACTTTTATGTGTGTTTCCAGTGCTGAATGAGGTAACTGAGGAAACAACTACCTGGGACAAATAAGAAGGACTAGATGAAGAATCCAATGTAAAATAAAATCTGTGTCAGAGCGGTAATGAAATGAGCGAGTTCACTTTTCTATGGGAGGAAAGCTGTACGTAACTTACTAAACAGTAACAAAACTGAGAAAGAGACTCCACAGGTCACAGCAGGCATCCTGTGCCGACAGAGACCAAAGAGCATCTGAGCTGCCAGCGGCTCTCACGGTGAACACAGGGCATTCCAGTTCGGAGCCAACAAGGACTAGTTTGTCACGTAAAGGAAAGAGCCCGGCTTCTGCCGGCTAAGGCATACGTTTTCAGGGTCGTGGAGGCCACAATTGGAACTGGTTTTGTAAATAGATATCGCTTATCAGATGACTGGCGGATTTCTGTCTCCTTGTTAGGTATCAGCTAATTAGCAAGAGCTAATTAGACCTGGGGGCTGGATCTGCTTAGAGCCTGTCCCTGCAATGCACTCTGAGGAGCCTTTTTCCAAAAGCACAGTGCTGAGACATGCAGGCTCATTCTGTGAGACATGCAAACTCATTCGGCATGGAACCAGCTTAAAATCATCTTCGGGCCAGCAGCCTGTGAGCTGGGGCTTTGCTCTGTGTGAAGGTAACTAAACTGCCTCATCAGCCCCGCGTGCCCTTGAAAACAAAGCTGTACTTAAATTCTGCTCCTTTTTCTCCCCATCTCAGTTTTCCTTGAACAGCTGGGACTCCTGGCCAGAAAGTAAAAGTACGCTGACTGGCTGGGTGGGAAGCTGTGACAGAGGCATTCAAGGCCTTTCCCAAACATACCACAGCTGGGGCTCTTGATTAAGCGTAAAGAACACAAGGTTGGAGATCACTACCCCGAATGAAGTCTTACTTGTTAATTCCGTGTCAGCCTTCACAGAATCCAGGGAGCTGCTGGTGCTGGCATGAGTACAGTCAGGGCTTTTAGCCGATAGAGCGGGAGGATCTTCACCTTCGTGAACTTCTACGTGGCTTTGAGATACAGTGCCAGAAGTAACCTAATATTAGCAAGTTAAAAAAATATATATTAAAAGAGTTATATGAAACAATAGAAGAATAAGTCGATCAGTAGTTTATTGTAGCTGTTTCTTGACATCCAGAATTGTTTCATTTTTAGCATCAGCACAAACCAGTGTATGGCCAGTTAAGCCACTTCCTCCGATGACATATAGGAAGTAAAGCTCCAAAATCCTTCATTCATTTCTCAAAGCACTAGCCACCACGGCACACTCCTCTTGCTTTTGGAACTAGAAAGTTTCTACTGATAATGTACGAAGTTATTTTTAAAGTCAGATTAATGGTTCCATATTTGCACAGATTTTCTTGATTCAGCTGCAATTTGTGCTGTCTATAAAGAGCTAATTTAAATTAAACATCCACGTAGGATTTTAAATAACTGCTTTAGGCCTTACTCTATCATTGTACCTAAGCAACAACTAGCACATAGTTTAGCTCAGAGGACTGAGAGAATTTAGATGAGAAAGGATTAAAAGGATACTCTGGAGAGAAAGATTTAAAACTGGCACATCCCCTTATTCTGTCTGTTTCGCGTGGTTCAGGAAGGTTGCACATCAACCCGATTCTTCTTTTTTGGTAAGACAATGAAAAATACAGGGGATGACATAGCAAAATGACAGGAAACTGGTGATTAAAAGAAAACCTACCAACAGATCTGCTGACAACCCCAAATTTAAAAGTCCTGCCTGTTAGTGTTTGCTGCCTTACAAAGAGGGATCAGGCTCACCTGCAAGTCTTGGGAGGCCTCACCATCCAAGTTTTCACCTCTCTTGTGCTTCTTTGGGCTTTGAAGATCCTCCTCATCTTGTTCCAAAGCTCTTTTTGTGTTGCAAGTTTTTGTCTCTTCAAACTGATTCTTTTCACTGTGGGAGATTTGGTTTTTGCCTATCTCATTGCAAGCATTTTCCAGGAGTTCAGAGCTTACAGATTCATTGGAATCCATTTCTTCCAGGCAGACAGGAAGAAATTCTTCAGCTATAAACTGAGAAGGGCTGAAGTTCTGCCTGCTAGGCTTCTTGTTACCTGGGGTTGTACCAGTGTTTACGCTTACTTCCGAAACTGGCACTTCTCCTTTGTCTGAAGATTTGGCGTTTAGGTCTTGCACACTAGAAACAGAAGGAGTTCTTCTGCTTGGTAATTTAGGCTGGAAGATACCCAGAGGGACATTTATTCCTTGATACTTATCCTGAAGTGCCATACCTAAATTTGCATCTATGGGAGCAGTTCCAGATTCAACACATGTGTTCTCCTGCTCTTTGGTATAAAATAAATCGTTTGGTTCGCTTACAGTGTTTTTACCTAACCTCAAGGTGTCCTCTGGCTGAAGTGATGATTTGGGCAACTGGTCAGAAAAAGCAGTTTCAGAAATGGAGAGAACTGCAGATTTCCTTCTAATATTTTTCAGTTTTGAACAAACATTTAAAATCCCTGATAAATCTGTTGCGAGAGTGGGATCTATTTGATCTCCCAGATCATCACTGACCAAAAGTTGCTTAGTTTGTTCAGAGTTTATTTCAAAGTCTTTTGGAGGTGTCTCCCCTTCAGCTGACAGCCCCTCATTTTCCTTTGGTTCCTTGGCGGAAAGTGGAACAAGGCTTGCTCCAGCCAAGCCTAAATCTGTAGCTAAATCTTCATGTCTAGATGAATCATCTTTCAATACTGGGCTTCTCTGAGTACTACCTGCATCTGCAGAACCCTTCAAAGCATCTGACTGCTGGCTGGGAAGTGAAACACGGGATACCAAATCACCACTTTCTTCACGGCGATCCACGGGATCATCACTTGGAAGCTTGAAAGAGACTCTCCTTGATTTCAGGTTTTCTGATGGTACGAGATTCTGCTCGCTGCTTACAGCGGTAGAATTATCCGTGGGAAGGTCAAGATCCTGTGGTGCCTGCGCATCCATAGTCTCTTCTGGAAGTGAGACAGAATGAACGGAATCTGGTGCTGTGCCAGTGGGGACTTTGATAGCTCCTTTCTCCCTAGGAAATGCTGAAGCTGATGAAACAGAAGAGGGAATGCTGGCCTTATCCTTAGATTTTGTATGATGTTCATCAGTCAGGTCTGTTGTGTGCGGGGAATCTATTTCATCTCTGCAAGAAGACAACGCACCATGCAAGTCTGGTTGTTGAGTGCGTTTATGTGACAGGTCTTGGTTCTGAAATCCATTAATATTGTCATTAACAGCAATAGTATGAGATGCAGTTATTTCCATATCATCTTGGCTGTGGGTAAACACAATGGTTTTATCAGCAGGAACTGCAGAACTGGCTGGAAGGGACTCTCTGTCCTGTACATCAGTTTCACCGCTTAATACTGCTGTATGAGTTTTGGTGATCTCCATATCCTCAGCCAAAGGAAAAATGACTGTTTTGCTGTCTGAAACAGCCTCCTGCCCAGCCTGCTCAGCCAGGTTTAACCTGTCCTCACATGAGACTCTTTCAATACTTTCAGCAGCAGAGTGAGACTCAGTCATTTCCATGTCAGCCTGGTAACTCGTAAACATAATCGTGGCAGTTAACGGAACAGACTGATTGGGTTGCCTACCTGGCAGAGAATTGTCTTCCAAAACGACATGATGGGTTCTAGTGATTTCCATATCATCCATAGCAAGCACAGTAGCTTCGCTATTTGTAAGTGCTTGCTGTCTGACCTCCTTACCCAGGTTTGATTTGCCATCACATACAACTTCCATGGTAATTTTATCAGCAGAGCAAGACTTGGTAATGTCCATGTCAGCCTGGCTGCTTGTGAACATAACAGTTGTAACAGGATCAGCTGAAGAGAGAGAACGAAGCCCTCCCTCATTTTGTAAGACAATTTCACGGCCTATTGCAGCCGTATGGCTCTCTGTGATCTCCATGTCGTTATTCTCATCACTCAGTGAAAATAAAACAGTCTTTTCCCCTGTTCCCTTCAAGCTTTTCCTTCTAGTCCTTTCAGCCATGTTAAGCATCCCTTGAGATGCAGCCTTTTCCATAGATTCATCAATTGCAGCAGTATTGGGTCTACTTATTTCCATGTCATCATTGTAGGTAAAAACACAAGTTTTCTCTCCAGAAATTAAGGATATGTCATCATTTGAACTTTCACACTGCAAAATTATTTTGTTGTCTGCTGCAACTGTATGACTTCTGGTGATGTCCATATCAGCATCTTCAGAAAATATGGTAGTTTTCTCATCTGCAAAAGGCAAAGGTTTTAAACCAGTCGTGTTTAACATTTCCTTGCCAGATACCAAGGAGTACACATCGCACGCCAGCTGCTCCTGACTATTTATTGTCACCATGACCTCTTTGGTAAAGGACATTATTTTATTTTCATCTTGAACAAGGCATCCAGGTCCTGCTTTTCTTTCTGATAAAACAGCACTGATGTTGTAATCAGGAACCATTACTGCACAATTTCCAGTCAAGTCCATGTTTTCACCAGAGGGAAACACAACTGACTTTTCTGAAAACAAAGGCAATTGGGAACTTGCCTGCTGTGGTTCAGACAGGTTGGCTACTAAGGGCTCCTCAGCACCCCTCAAGCACAGCCCATCAACGGAATGAGGATTTTTAAAATCCTCTTTTGAAGAAATTGTTTTACCAGTTGAAAAATCTCTCTCAGAATCTACTCGAGACGGCAATATTTTGTTTACTGCCTTCATAGCATGGGTTTTCTCTTGCCTGCCCGAGCTTTGGCAACCTGCATTTATTCCTAGTATTGTTCCGAGTTGTTTGTTTCCTTTCATTCCAGAGGGAGTGGGCTCATTACTGGAAACAAATGAACTCTTTGGAGCCAGAGGAGTAACAGCTTGCTTATTTGTGTTCAATTTAAAATTCCCACATTCTGTTGCTGCAGCCTGACTTGTGATACCCACACCAGAACTACCGGAAAACTGGGAAGCCTGGTTTTGCAGCTGCTTGGATATTCCAGTATTCTGATTATGATTATTCTCGTATGCTTGTACTGTATGAACAGGAGCAACATCAAAGGCAGCAGGATGAGGTTCGGTTATGTCCATGTTTTCATCGTCTGGAAACACGCCCGTTTTGTCATTTGTGCAGGACCCTGAAGCGTTCGGGTTTTTTCCCAAAGGCTGAGAGGTATCACCTTTTTGACTTTGCAAAGACATGACTGCACAGGTGTCGGTGCCCATATCCTCAGGGACTTCTCTGTTTTGCTCTTGCAATGAACACACGTTCTTTGCACAGGAATGTGGACCACTTGCCTGAAAGTTTGTTTTTCCAAGCTTCTTATCAACCATTATCATCTCAAGATCTTTAGTATTCATTTCTATAGCCTGGCTTCTTTTAATATTCTCATGGATACTGATCACCTCAAGATTTTCCTTGTCCATTTCTAAAGAATTTGCACCTTCACTGACATTTTTGTTCTGGTTCTTCCTCGGAATTATTTTACAATGCATTTGTTTTGCTCCTGCAGTTATCCCGTTGCTTTGATCATCAATGACAACAGCATGGCATTTAGTTATTTCCATTTCTTCCTGTTCATTTAAAGTGGGAGATGTAGATCTGTTACCAAGAAAAGGAGGTTTGCAGGTGACAGAGGTGAACGCTCCAGCAGGAGATTCATTTTCAACATCCTTTCCATCATCCTTGACCACACAACAGGTTTTAGTCAAGTCCATATCTTCTCCTGAGAAGATCACTGTCTTCTCACCTGGCAGAGAAGCAAGTTGAGAGCTGGCCAGTCTGTGCTGAGGTCTACTCTTGGAAACACCAGCAGACCCCGAATTTGGACATGAATCAAAACCAACATTCACTGAAGCGGTTTCGTGATGTTGAGTCACTTTTTCGACTCGTTCATCTGAGCCCGAAGACAGTTCAAGTGCACTGCTTTTGTATGACACAGAAGCTTGATTATCTAAAGGTGTTAGACTCTTTGTAATGTCCCTGTCACCATGTGCTGGATGTCTGTTTTCTGCTAGCAAAGAGTTTGTATTAACTGGCTTTTCCATAGTTTTATGACATGAACTGTTCGTTTCTTTGGTACTGTAATTATAGCTTACATCTGTATAATTCCCAGTAATTTCCATGTCATCACATTTAGAAAAAACAACAGTTTTATCACCTCGGAAGACAGTCTCAGAAGAAATGGATCCTGGGATCGTAGACATTGTTCTGGCCTCCTGTTTAACAGTTCGCAGGGCTGCTGGGTCTGTACAAAGTTGAGGGTCGTGCTGAACAATTAAGTGCTGATTAGATGCTCCCTTTAATACAGAATTATCCGACTCTGTGGATGGGAAATCCTTTTTGAAGTTTAGACTTTGATTCCCGACACTGGAGAAAGGAAAAGACATTTTTGCAGTGTGACTAGTTGTCATATCCATTCCGTCATCTACAAATGCCTGGGTAACATCTGCACACAGTAATTGCTCTGGTGGAGCTTCACAGATACCAGAAAATGGAGCTTTAACATCATATGCCTGGCATTTTGTCATTTCCATTCCATCACCTTGGCCTCTGAAGACTTTTGTTACATTGCAGGTGTCCAGTGGTTCATGGGAATACACAAATTCCACCGACGATCGTGTGGTGTCTTCTGAGACTTGCGGAGGGAAAACAAAAACATTCTCCTTTTCAGGTCCCTCAGTAGGAGTAAGCGCTGTTTTGTTTGACTTCAAGCTCATCAAAAATTCATTGAAATTTATTTTTTTTACAGTAGTAGCGTCTTCCTTCTGTTCAAAAGATGGGCACGAAGGGTTTGTAGGGTCAGAGAAAAAATGAAATTCTTTGTTCATTTCTGCCTTTCTGTCGTTCGAGTTTAAACCAGCCAGAAATGACGTGATATCTATTTTCTCAGTTTCGTCAGCTTGGCTGTTTTTCAGGTTACGTGTAATCACAGCAGTATGACTAGCTGTCATATCCATTTCGTTTTGATCCGAAAAGATGAGGGTGGTGTCATGCCTATTTGTTCTTTGAGTAGCATTGTCCACATCATGCCACTAAAAAAAAAAAAGGAAGAAATTACAGTTACTGACACTTTGACACTTAAAACAAGTGATACAGTAGTTTATTCTATTTAAAACAAAAGTCAGCTAATGCAGTCCTGAGGTTATAGCTCTATCTTTACATCTTTTTTAAAAAAAAAATCCTATTGATTTCAGTCCACCTCAATAAGCAGTAACACATTCGAGGAAAGGACAATAACTTAATTATTAGAGCATATCGTATTTAAATGGCTTTTTTTGAAAGACTGTGTCTCAATTCTACTGTTGGGCAAAGACTTCATATCTAGACATATCTTAGTAAATACGGAACAATTACTGAGTCTTACGGATCAGTATTCTCAATATCTCTACAGTGTGGTTTCCGCTTTTCCCCCTGCCCATATAACTGCAGGTAAAACTCTGCCCAGCTATCATGCAGGTGCTCCAAAGCAGCAGCACCAAGCTGGAAGTTTTAAAAGACTTTTCCACCACTGGCTAGGGAGATTTTAGTCTCTTTAATAGAGAGGATTTACAGTTTTAAAGCTGTAGGAAAAAACTGGCCAGTAACAAGATATAATACTGTATTTTATCAAATATCATGGATATATTAAGAACAGCATCAAGTTTACTTCAAATTCAATTCAGTGACCTTTTCATGCTAATCATTGCAATTTGTCTAAAGCTTTTTAACAGCAGGAGCAGAGAGTACGTTAGTGCATATCCATTCTACCCACAGAAGAAAAAATATGCAAGCAGAGAGTAATACATGAGAAAAAATACCTAACCGAACCTATCTGAAACATAAGCTCCTTTGCATATTCTTAGATAAGAATCGGAAAGAATGGAGGAACTAGCTCAGGTACTGGAAAATTAGCAAGCAATTTTCGAAGCCAGAGGTATCAATGTTGCAGTATAATGCCTATCAGATCAGGAAAACACCTCAAAATATAGAAGATTAGCTTTCAGAAGAATTTTATGTGAATACAAGGATTTCCTTTTTAGGCAGTTCAGTTACATTTTTTACCTTTACTACACAAATTATTGGAATATATTTGGGATACTGATATTTTCAGCACCAAAAAAAAAAAAATTCTTCATATACCTCAGTCTGCTGCATCAGTGCCTGGATAGGGGCATGAAGCAAAGTGTTCATCCCTGTTGAAAGAAAAGGAAATACTCCATTTGTTGCACTATTTCATTATTTTATCCACGGCGCTGAAGATCTATGCGCTAGTTTTACAAATACCACAATGAAAATCAAATATATCCTGAAAGGTATTTTCAGTACTCCTTTCAGGACATGGAAGAGCCACCCACGCTTCTACAATACAACGCTCGTAAACAGCTTTATGGGACAAAGCCCGTTCATGCAACAGTCATCTCGGCCAGGGAGACCCTTCTAGGCACGTTAAAACTATGCAAACAGAATCAACAGTTTTGAATAAAGAAAGTAATTTTGTTATTAAATCTGTTTCCAAACTCACCAGTGATCTCACACGGAACAGTTCCAGGTTCTTCATTTCTACAAGAGGTGGGTTAGGGAAACAGTTTGTTAAACGATTTCAAAACAGAAAGCTTCAGCAATATAGCGAAAAGGCAGAGAATTCTGTCGCATAGCTCACACGGGACTGGGCAGCAGATACCAGACACTACTTGTCTGTCTTCAGTATATTCTAATTTGAGCTGCAATCTTATTTTCCCATGAGATTCTCTCAGCTTCGCATGCCACAAGCCGTTGTTCAACGTACAAGTGGCATTTTAATGACAGTGACAAATAAATACAGAGAGAAGATCAATTATTTATTTTTAACTCAGACCTTCCACTTTTAGTTACACCTTTCTCTTTGGAAAACTGAAGCTGTGTTCCTAAAGCCTGAAATAATTTCCCTGTAGAACAGAAAGCCAGATACAATGACCAGCTTGTGTGGTTTTCCATCTAACTTTTAATGCCTTCTGCTCTCCACTGCTTTATTCATTGCTCTTTCAAAACCAAGAAACCTTAGCTGGAGTACTGATTTTTATTTTTATATATATATATATTTATATACAGGCACACGCACACATATATATGTTACTGTATTGGGTTGGTACCTTTAAAAGCATGAGTTAACTACAGTTGTACCTGAGCTGTTTCCTTGCTATACGTTTTAAATGTAAGAAATTCCCTTTCACACATAGAAGCTGTCTAAATCTCTTATTTTACTTACCAGCTCATTTTAATTTTAAAAATCCCCTCTTCGTGTTTTCTCTAGACAAGAATTTTGAGGCCAGACTAACACTTTGTCTGCCTCTGAGGGAAAAAGTTACAGTAAGAAATATTGAAGACTATATCTATCAGCTATGGAATCTGGTAGGTCTTTCCTGGAAAACACTCCCAAGCAATCAGCCTTGGAAGGAAGAAGTTTCAAGCCGTAACTGTTAAATTTTTCAGAAACCACTATCTTTCTGAGAGCGACCAACACAGCTGTATCCTTTTTTTGCTGTATTCCTTCTTTCACCAATTAAAAGCACTGCGCAATTTTGTACCTAAATAAATACGTATGCTGCGTTTCTTTGAGGAGTAGTATTTTGATGGTTGCATCTCACGTGAAGAAATGTATTTGCAGGACAGAACTCTATAGTCATGGGAATGTTTTTCAAACTTACTGATTAAGCAGGACATCATTCCTCGTATCTGCTGCACACTCTGAAAACAGTAAGAAAATTAGATGTTACAATCTGAGACACATGACCAAACCACTCAGAGACAAGAGTAAGCTGCACAGAAGAGAATGTTCTGAAGCTCTCACTCTTGATGCGCCTTCTTATCGTGGCAAAAACCCAGAGAAGCAAAATACTTGAAAATGCAGTAGCTTTTCAGATTCTTCCTAGGTAATCTTTGACGGAGTGAATATGACATTCTGCTCAGTCTTCTTTTGATCTAAATCCCCAAGGCAGATTTTGTTCTAGGTGCATTTGGTCTAAGAAAATAATTCCTTTTCTGAGCTACAAGGTCCACAATACCATGAACTAATGGGTTTTCAGCCAGTCCATGATAAACAGCTGACCATATTGTTCCTTACCCGTGACTGACAGGCTTGACGACTTAAATTCAGGCTAAAATCTTATTGCTAATACTCTGCAAATCCTAAGGAAAAAGAGAAAGGAGTTTTACCTGTATTTTCACTCTCTGCTGTGTTATTCTTAAGATCTCGGTGGAAGACTCTGCAGCTAAGAAAAAAAAACGAAACAAAGCAACACAGTTTTTGAAAAACATAAGATGATCTGTTTTGAAGCAAAGAAAAAAATAAAGGAAAAAAAAAAAAAAGCCCTAATTTCAATCTTTTCCACATGGGACGTTCTGAAATGAGATATCAAAAGCCAGAAGCTTACTGAACTCTACCATATTTTCCAGTGGGAAGATGCCATTATCATAGTTAAGATGGAAATCACTAAAAAATTTAATGGGAAACAACAATTCCTAATTATATTAAATTCACTGAACTGTTTTTTTCTAGCTAGGAAGAGAAAATTAATAATGGCTCCCCTACGGCTCAAAATCCACTCAATATAACAACAGTCAGCGGTTTGCCTTCACTGAATACTCACAAACGTAAGCAAACGGCAATTTTAGGGGATACCAGATTATTACCTGTAGGCTGCATTTTAGGGGGTACCAGATTTTTACCTCTAGCCCACATTTTATGCTGAAATAAAGGATGTAGATCTGCATCCTTCCGATCAAACTCACTTTATGGTGTTTGCAAAGCTGACACGGCGCGAGTTTTTCCTGCGTTTTTCCACATTGATATCCTGCCAATAAAGAACACAACACTTTGGTATACAGAGAACTGTTCTTATCCCATAAGCCACAATAAGCGTAGCTTTTCATGAAACACAAACAAAAAACCCACGCTCCCTTCAAAATAATAATCTCTGAGCCTAACACATACAACAGATATTTACCAACATCCTTAAACAACTTCACAGTTCTCCAGCTGCTCCTGACAAAAAGACACCCATCTCATAAGCAGTAGGATCTAAAGATCCCTTCTGTGAGAAGCGCCTGGTTTCAAACACAGGAAGCGGAACACCAGTTATAAGGATTTTTGTCTGGTGTTTTGTTTGGTACAGTAGGGAAAATATATGTAGCTGCTTAGCAAGAGAGTGGTGGAATTTTTTTTTTTTTAGTTGCAAGAACTGGAAAAAAAATATAGTAATGATGGTGTGTCTTTGTCGGAGAGAGCGAAGGATTTGTGAAAGAACCGAAGCCACCGTTTCCTATAGAAATGTTTAAATGGTGTCCCTGACTACACGACCACACTAATGCAGTGTTACACAGTAAGTAACTGTGCAGCATTACATACACTGGAGCGCTAATTCGTCATGCCACTGCTGTGCAGTTCTCTGCAGTAAGCTTCCCTAACTAAATAGCTCAGTTTCAGGACAGCGGAACACTTGCTGTTTATGAAAACACAAAGTTCTCACAGGCCAGGCACTACCATTCCATGCACATGACTAACAAAGCCTGTAAAAAAAAGGAATTTTTTTTTTAAATCATGCTGCCAGCAACACAAGCAGTTAGGAGTGATGTCACACCACTGTATAGGATAGTCTGCTACGCTCACCAGTGGCACTGCCCATCACCGTTAACAGGTATTACAGTTTAAATGAAGAGTGTGAGTCGCTCTTCATACTCAACCCACTTTTGAAACAAGTGTTGTGCATAAACATTTCAGGCTCATTTTTCAAATTCTAAAGAAATTATTAGGGGCTTTTTCACTGAAAGCCTTATATGCTAAAAATGAGTTTTCAAGTTCTGTAATCAGCAAAATCATACAAACATATGATGCCACTAGCACATTAGTCTATTGAACACACTCTTTCTTTAAAAAGAAATCCAAACTGAACAAGCCTGCAGTTACAATACATTCTACATGTATTTCTGAAAGAAAATGTTTATTTTTTAGCTTTTACTTTAAATAAATTGGCAGGCTGGTTTTTTTTAGATGTAAAATTGTCTTACTGACTATACCAGTTTGTACACTGGTGGATCTACCTTCAGGGTCAAATGGACTACAGCGGGAGCAAGTTGCGCCTATGCATCTCTGTTCATTCCTCTTTTCTTGATAGAGGAAATATTCTGATGTAAAACAGAAGTATAAGAAAGACTCAAGGGATTTCTTATAACATTTGGTACTCCAAACATTATCCTCCTAAGCAGTTATTACAAGAGTTTTCACACCTGCATCACTCTAGCGACACAGTTTAACCAGCAACAAGCTGAGCGGCAAACTGAAGATGTAAAGAGCATCGGCAAGGACTTCATAGACCTACCTGCGTCAATTCATTCCCACTTCCCAGATCTTCGAGAGGATTTCGCGGAGCCTTTAAAATCTAAGAGAAAATATAATAGTAGATAAGATCAGCTGCAACTACAAAAGCTGATTACTTGGCTGGAGAGAATTTATAAGAGCCACCAATGCCCTAGTCAATCGTATCAATCCAACAGGCTCTTTCTTTGCTTTTGGAACGCTTTTCTTCAACTGTGATGAGAAAAGAAGTTCCTCTTTAGAGATTCCCGTTCTCTCCTTCACTCGCTCTCACGGTTTTCGTTTGCAAAATGCCTTAAGTTACTCACAGAGGACAGCCGCTTCCCTCTGATGTGCTCTGTGTTATCACTGGAGGGGGAAAAAAGGGAAACAGGCATTAGGGCATCAACTTGAACCAAGATGTATTTCTTGAACAGTACTGCCAGATTGTTAAGGCTAATAAATTGAATTCTCCATTATTTTTACAAGTGTGGAATTAAGTAAACAAGCTGGCTCAGAATAAATCATTCATTCCAGCACTAGTTCCCAAAAATAAGCTTTGGAATATTCAGCAGCTTGCCCTCCAAGCCCCACGGTCAGTTAGTCTCCAGATATCCACTGCTACAAAATTTCCTCAGGGCTTTCCTACACATGATCAAAGAAACTCCCCGTTCTCTTCCCAATGGAAAACTTAATTCATTCAAGAGATGCTGAAATGCATGCAGGGATTAAGAAAAGTTTTGCCTCTAAATGATAATATTTGTACCACAATGAAATTCTCAGAAGGTTTCAACTTACTTTTCCATGTTAGGGTCTGCACAAATCTTGTCCATTTTGGAAGGATGTGCTTTTTCTGTGAAATACAGTACTGAAATAAAAAAATACTAATGAGCCTCAGTAAGAAAACTGCATGCAACAACAACTAGATACTAGCCTTAGATGCTGTAATTTTCCTCTCCATCTTCCTCTAGTCACAGGAATGCACTGAAGTTTAACAGGCCTCTCAGGTCATGTTTTCTGTTACCGATCATTTTCTAGAACAACTGGACAAGCAGTTTGAGTCTTACTGGTTAGGCTTCCTTTTATTTAAAGTTAAGATTCTGGTAGCTGTTGGAGAAGAATGTGATCAAACCTTATACAGTACAAGGGCTGCTAGTTTGCTGACACACAACACTTCAAGTCACTACTTCTCCCCCCACCCCAAGAATATTTTAGGTCAATGCAAACAGCTCCCACTAGCACAGAAAACTACAATGCTTATCAAAATCTGCATAAGGGGATAAAATTAATTAACCCACACTGACAGGATGCCAGTGCTAGCACAGACTCAATATTGCCTAGCATTTCTTGTAAAATGCAACAAAATTCAGGGCTTTGAATACCAGGGTAATATTCCTCATAACTTCAGTCTCCCATGGACCTGAGGGGGAAAAAAAAAAAAAAAAAAGCCACAGAATCAAAGCTGTAAGATCAATACATGTAATTTTCTGCACTATTTCAAGATTGCAGTGATGATCATTATCGATGATTTAAACCACAAATTGACTCTTATTTTCCAAGCAAAAACTAAGCCTTATGTAGAAAAAAAGACAGCTTTAGATTTAGCAAAATGCTAAGTCACATAAAATGCTATCGCGTGTTATTGGGATACTGCTCACAAGGCAGAGCAGAGTTTGCATTACGGGGAAGGGAAAAGGAACAATCTTCTCAGAAATATCACTTTGCTCAAAGATGATGTTCAGGCAAGGCAAGAAAGCATGATGAGAAAACTTAGCCAACAGGATTTTTTTCCCCAGTAAGTTTCTGTTTGCTTAAAAAGAAAGAAAAAACCCACTGTTTTGAAGACACCATTACGTGTGAAGGTATAACAGATAAGAGCCAAAGAAGTTTTCCAGAATGACATTGTACTTGTACACAGAAGTTCATTTGTGGAACCGAATATTAAATTTCTTGTTTTATTTTTGCAGAGTAATTCCTCTCAGCAAAGATGCAGCAGGTTTACATTAGTACCAGTCAGAACAGCAGCCGGAGAGGCCTGGGCTTTCAGGGCCTGCAGCTCTGAGGCATCAGAACCCAGACGCTGCTTTCAAGCGGGCGCCCCTGTGGCAGCTCCCTGCCAGCAGCCCGAGTGCTGTGGGCAGGAGAAGCGCTGCGCTGGATCGGACTGAACAAACAAAGTGATATAAAAGAGGGGCGCGCATACAGGTGTCTGGCGCGGAGCGGAGGAAGGGGCATGGCTATGGAAAGCCCCGTTTACCCTGCTAGGAGCCTGCTCTTAGGTCTGATAATCCGTTGCGATCCGCATGCTCAGCAGCCATTCTCTAATCTTTCTCTGAACTCACTCACAAAGCTTTGGCCTACAAGCATACGGCGGTGGTGAGCTGAAATGCTTTGTTACTCTCTTTGTGACAAAGCATCTCTTTTTATGATATTTGATAACGAAGCCCCTCCCGGTTCCACAGTGCGAACACGAAGGATCACTCTATTACTTTTTCCAGTTCATTCCTGCTCTGACAGATGCCCACCCAGGCCCCCCTCGGCGCTCCCCCTCAGGGGCAAGAACCCGCTCGGTCTCCCTTTACCATTCCTTTCCGTTCTCAAGCCGTTTCCCCCGCGATCCCGCGTTGTTTCCTTTACCGCCTCGACAGGGCTGCCAGCCTGCGGGCACTGCCCAGAACGACCCCCAAAGGCTGAATCACACCCCCTGTCACTTAGACCGGGTTTCTTCCCGGGCGGGAATTGATCCGGACGGCGCTGATCGGTCGGTTTACCGGGCGATTCCCCTCCCGCTCCCAGGCCGCCCCCGACGCCAGGCACCCCAGGGGAAATCTCCTCAGGCCCGGGCCCGCCGCCCCCCCCGGCTCCCCCAGGCCCGCGGGGAGGCCTCTCCTCCCGCCCTTTGTCCGCCGCCCCCTCACCGCTCGTTACGCGGCGGGATCCGCCCCAGCGACAGGCAACGGCCGTCGCCCTCCGGCGTTCCCGCGCTCTCCCCGAGCCCGGCCTACTCGCGCCTTCTCCCCGCCGGGACCCATCCGCCGGCCGCGCTCACCTACAGCTCCGGACGAGGCCCTCCCGCCGCCGGCGGGGCCGTCCCGCCTCCTCTCCCTCTCCGCCGCTGCCCCCCCGGTGCCCCGGCTCCCATAGGGCCCAGGCCGCCGCCGCTTCGCCGTTCAAATCCACCCGCCGCGCCTGCGCTCTGCGCCCAACCGCCGTCGTGACGACAGCAGAGCGGCCTCCGTACAGCATGGCGCCTGCCCCTCCGCAACATGGCGGCCTCCGCGGAATCGGTCCGCCGTCCGCCGTTTCGGTGTTTCCCTTCGCCAAGGCGCTCCGCAAACCGCCGCGGTGAGGCCGCAGTGGCAGCCGCCGGCCCACGCAGGGCTGCTGGGTCCCGGCGCGGGGGCCCGGCTCTGCGGCGCGCCAGGGAAGGGCTGGGCAGCCGGCGCCATCTCACAGAAGGAGCGGGAGGCGGGAGAAGATGCCGGGAGCGGGCGCCCATTCTTATAGGCTGCGCGAGAAAGCTGGCTGTCGTGACGAGGTGGCCGAGTGGTTAAGGCGATGGACTGCTAATCCATTGTGCTCTGCACGCGTGGGTTCGAATCCCATCCTCGTCGACAGCTAAAGTTTTCCTCTTTTTTTTTTTTTTTTCTGTCCCCCCTCACGCGCTTCTTAAGGTACAGAGGTGCTCGCTTCTCCCAGGACAGTGTCCCCCTCGGGTGTCTGGATGCTTGTGGGGCTGGCCGCCCTCCCTCTCTTCTCCTCAGAAACTGCCTGTGCTCTGGAGCCACAAGCTGCGACGCCACTGGGAATAAATCACTTCGGAATCTCTTCTTGCAGTCCCAACAAAGTGTCGTCATATTCAGGCTGGCCTGGTTCTTAGTGGGAGCTCTGGGTAAATATTTGCAAGATCAGGGGCTGTGGGAGCGCCAGCCAAACCGATCCCGGCACCTCATTGAAAATTATATCAAGGTTTGCTTTAGGAAGAATAATTTCTGCAGTCAGCCTTGCTTTTCATGAAGGGATGATGATTTAAAAAGCATAGATGTATTGAAGACATACGGGAAACCTTTTCCTCTCTGCCTAATCCATCAAGAGTTAACTTTGTAAAAGCCGGGAAGCAGAAGTTAAGGAAACACAGAGCTCCCGGGAGACTGCCCTGCTCCACAGCATCATACCCATAACGTCCTGGAACGGCCCTGGGGCAGACTTAACTATGCGTAAACCCTTGAGGAAATGAAATTATACTAAAGCGTGTGCAGAGAATGCCCAGATCACGACTCCGTAGCCTCACAAACGGCACCCAGAACAGACCAGTTAAAATACGGCTGGAAAAGTGTGGCTGTGTGGAGATGGGCATCTTGGTGATGTTTTAGGGGTTAATCGTGAGTCAGTCCTACACAGCCAGTGCGTAATGCACGCAAAGCTCCCACCAGGCTTTGCCAGGAGGGTTGAATTGTAGAGATTTATTTATTTGTTTATTTAAGTGCTTTGGCTGCTGGCAAGATGCACATTCTCCTGGTCCTTCACTGTAGCATAAACAGATGTATCAAAACAAAACTACTAGAGAAAGGACTTTGCGCCCACAAGCACTCCCCAGCCAGGACACAGGATCTGCCTCAGAACTAATCTTAGATGGGAATTCGTCACCAGCTCTAACTGAAACAAAATGAAATATGACGCGATTGGGGGCAGGCTCCTCAGGAAATCAACCTTAAATTTTCGTGACTCAAAGTTTCATCCTGAAAACAGAAGCCCCAGGGTTTCCTGAGCAGCAAGGTGTGATAATTAAAAGATGCTGAAGATGCCGAAGTTTCATTTATAGTTATGCGAAATGTGTATTTCAGTGCACAAAAAAAATCTGGATTATGCCAGTTTTTAGCGTCAGCTCCCAAACACAGGAGATCTTTTGCCTCCTTTGTTTAACAAGCTGCCTGTGGCTAAGTACTAGACCTGGCCTTAATACATGATGGCAGGGAAAAAATAAAATGCAATCTGTGGTTAAACTACAATCAGGAGAGACCCTTGGCAGGATGTGGAGGAGCAAAGCTCAAGCCTGAGTGAACTTTTACGGAAACACTTAACACACCAGACGGATGATCCAGAAGAAAAACCAATCACTTGGCTACTTTGGGCTCTGGGGAGAAGCAAGCACTGGTTTATTCTGGTTTGGTACACAAGTCCTGATCCCGATACATCTGTGGAGATCAACCAGTGATCCCAGGAGCCCTGCCAAGCAGGAAGGCAGCCATTCCCACAGGCCTGGCCAACCTTAGGCCCCCAGCATCCCACTCACAAACGGGCATGAAGCAGGGAGCTCTCCAGTAATCTGTGCGAAACGGGCAAACTGCTAATAAAAGGTCGGCATGAAAACCAGGTCTTGTGGGGCTGAGAAACAGCTGGAGCTGCCTAGAGCACAGCACGACAAGGAGAGATCATCTGAGACCAGGCCACACTCCCGCAAGGCTGCTGCTGTGCTTTCTGAATGGTACCAACTCCTCTGGATTCCCTTCTTCACCTTTAAAAAGGCTTCATCAGTATTTTGGAAGTGTAGGGCTACGCGTGCACCCTGGGTGGGAACGGGTGTGGAGAGACACGGACATGGAGGGACAAGGCTAGAGACCGTGTCTGCAAACAGTCCTGAAACACCACGGTTCCTCCAGGCAAAGGTCTGGATCGTCTGCAGCAGTCACCGGAGCTGGCCGTTACCACTGGGACACGCTCAGAATGGCAGGGGCGGAAGAGGATAAAAAAGAACCCGAGACAGCAGAATTATTAAAATAATCCTCCCAGAGACCAAGAAGCAACGACATAAACACTGATGAAAATAAGAACTATAGTGGTATTTATCATCCTGGAAGTATATTAATATAAAACGTGTAAGACAAAGTCTTCTGGTTCACAGAACAGCTTTTGTTTTTCTTTAAAGCTGACTGTCACGCTGAGGTGATATTAAAAACAATTCCATATCAATCAGAAACAACCTGCCTGTAGTATAGTTTAAAAAAAAAAAAAAAAAACAACAAAAAAAAACCCCCCCAAAAAACCCAGAAGCTGGCAGACTGACCTCTACTTGGGGTTTCTGCTCAAGCGTGAAGATGTTTTCAATGAGGCCCCAGGGACAGAGATCAATGGGTTCCCAGAAGAGAAACCAGATGTTTTTGAGAAGGCGGGAGGTAAGTCAGAGGGAAGGTAGCTGAACAGAAAGGCAAAAATCTACTGAATCAGTCTCCTTATAAATCCCACAAAGGCAAAATCTGGGAACTACTGCCTCCAAAAAGAACCACCCCTAGAGTTATTAACTTTAAATTGAGTCGTTATTTGAACCAATTCTGAAGGAGCAATTTCAAAGCAAGCTCTACGGTGCCAACAAACAGTAAGCAGAAAATGGATCAGCTTCACAGTGCTGTGATTTTACCTTTCGGCATTCTCGGTGATAACGTTTGGGTTTTAAAACCAGTCTGACAATAAAATGCAGCAAAAATAGTTTTGTGTATGACATGACACCCCTCACACCAAACGACATTCCAGCAGCTCTTATTGTGAGGTACACAAACATCACGCAGCAGGCCAGGAGGTTTCAGTTGCTGACTTTTAAGTGCACACAATTATCCGCGGGGATAATCGACAGCAGACCCAGAATACGCTGAGGCGAAAGGCAGAGCTGCCCCTGCCGAGTGGTGCTTGTGCCCTGAAGCGCTGGTTCGCTGAAGGGCAGCGTGATTCTCGTTCGGCGTGATTCAACGTGCTTCAGCCCCCCTCCTCCTGCTCATCTTCTACAGCGCCTGTCGGCAGCCGGGCAGCTCTCCAGCCCCAGCAGTCCTTCCCGCCCCATCTCGAGTCACAGGCACTTTGTTCACCTCCCCCACGCTAGAAAAGCGCACCTTGGGTCTTTACAAGATGCTCTCCTGGCCAGCAATGTCCATGGGTGTCAGATGCCCTGGCTCATTCCTCCCAGTCTTCCATTGCCCACTCGGGCATCTTGGAGCAATACTCAAACTGCGCTCCCTTGTAGCGCAGGGCGTGGAGGTACATCACCAGCTCCTTGGGAGAGGGGTCCCGCCTGCTCATTTTACACTCCACGCACAAAGGATCCTTCTCTCCGGAACCCTTTTCTCCCGTTTGCCCATCCTGATTCTCACATGGACCGAGTTCTTTGTTTTTTTCAAGTGTTTCCAGGTTGGTATCAGAGTTCAGCGGACACGCTGCTATGTCATTGCTCTCGGGATCCTTAGTGTCCCTCTCGGGATCCTTAGCGTCCTTGGCAGGGCAGGTGCTCTCATTTACGGGATCGGCCTGCGCAGACTTGGCGCAGTCGCTTGAATCACCACAGTCTTTATTTTCTGCGCTGGAGTTCAAGTCCTCCTCCGAAATTCCCAAGATATCCAGGCTCTGTTTGGAACGGTGCTCCTCTACTAGTGCCTTAAGGAGTTCTTCATCCGTTTTATCGATCTGGCCACCTTTGCCCCGGTGGGGGCCCCAGGCGTCCATGTTATAGATGGGGTCGTTGACAATAGGATGCCCCAAGTACTGCAGATGGACCCGGATCTGGTGCGTGCGGCCCGTGCGCGGAAGACACTTGACCACGCTGGTCCTGCCATTGTAACTGAGTCGCTGGAAGATGGTTTTGCAGAATTTCCCCTTGGGGTCCACGCGGCACACTCCCACTTTGTAAGAAACAACCAGTATGGGCTCTTCACAGACCACTTCGTGTTCTGGAAACTCCCCCACCACGCGGCAGACGTACTCCTTTTCCAGCTACGGGGAGACACAAGAGTAACTCTCAGAAAACAGAACAGAAATCTGTCTCTGTCCTGACTACACCCGAGTCCCATCCTAGCTACTCCGCTGCTTCTCTTCAATGAAATGCATTTGTAGGCAACATGCTGCCAAAATTTTATTGCAACCGGATGGCAAAGGGAAAAAACATCAAATCAAATCAGCTACTTAAAGCCAAATTTCTCTCACGCTCTCCCCAGCTAGTTGGGAAATCAAAGACACAAGGGCCTGGCCTCTTTTCCTCATATTAAATTCAAGAGCCGTCTCTTGGCGACCTTCCGTTTACGGCCTTGAAGCAAATCCTGGAAGCCAGCATCCTACAGCTACGAGTCTGTTTGGGTCAAGAGCCACTGGAAAAATGACATAAAACTTTTAAAATTGAAACAGTGTTGGATGTCTGACACATTTCCACTTAGAAATAAAACTGCTCTCTAACTTGTGCACAGTTCCAGTCAGTTTTCCCAGTCCCTTAGGGAAGGAGATACTTTTCCACCTAATATTACCCAAATCAAGTACATTTTCAGTCTTTTTCTCTTGATGCCTCTCATGCCTAATACAATAAGAAGAATAAGATGACCACAAGCTGCTTTGGGAATTTGGACTCGTCTAGACCACAAACTTGACTGACTTTGGACCTAACCCGTTTCAAGAAAATACCGCGCAACAGATTCCAAAAACTACCGCAGCCCTCAGCCCTCACCTGTCTCTCCCGAACCTGCTCATCGATCCTCTTGGACACCTCAGCGGTCTTGGCAAACATCAGCACGCCCGAGGTCATGCGGTCCAGTCGGTGAATGGTATGCAGCTCCTTCAGATCGTGCTCTTTGCCCAGGATGAAGATGACCGTGTTGTGACGAAACCTGCCACAGGGGTGTACGGGCAATGAGGAGGGTTTGTCCACAACCACCACCTCATCGTCCTCCACCAAGATCTGGATGGGCTGGGCGGTGACCGGCGGCTCATGGCGATGCACCGTATTCCTGAGAAAATCATTATTCTGCAAGACAGACAGACAATTAGCGTGAATCCAGCCTGTGCAACGGCCCCATCCCGCCACACGCGCTGCAGGCTTGGTATTGCGGGGGGAAAGGAAAGCCCCTTCGTCCTGGAGCCCAGGATTGAGCACAACAACTCTGCCCATCAACGTTCAAACTCAGTAACGTGTGTAAGCGCCATCTCCGTGCCTCGCACGTTCTGAGGGGGCTGGGCAGGAAGCTGTGGGGCACGCTGGCTCGCGCAGGGCTGCGGGATCCACACGCTCCTGACCCTGCCGGGGCAAGGATTCCCTGCAAGACCCGATTCCCCCAGGCGCGGCAGCCCTTGGCAATAACCGGGGGGGTTATTTCACCGCGCTGCTCAGGCTGACGCCCATTGCCGTGGCCTCCCACGCTGGGTTACGCGAGTGTCCTGCATCACCAGGACATCCCCGGGGGCACCCAGCGGTAGGGTGGCGGTGCTGGGAAGGGGGGGGCTGCCCACCTTGAGCACGACGTCCAGGTCGCTGACGGGCTCCTCGTTGAGGCGGAGGCGGCCGGCGCGGGCGGCGGCTCGGTAGTAGGCCAGGGGCTGGGCGCGGAACTCGGTGCTGAAGACGTGGAGGAGGCTGCGGCCCACCCAGCGGCCCTTGCAGTAGGTGCGGAAATCGAAGTAGTAGGGCCGCACCTTGCGCAGCCCCCCCTCGAAGTAGTAGGAGGTCTCGGCGAAGTGCGCGGCCCCGAAGCTCACCCCGCTGCTCCGCTTCCGCGGCGGCGGCACGTAGCGCTCCCCGGCCGCCAGCCGCCGCTTCTTCGGGGCGGGCGCCGCTCCCTCCCTGTCCCCGGGGCCCGGCTCCTCCTCCTCCTCCTCCCCCCCCCCGCCCCCCGCCGCCGGGGCCCGGTGCCGCCATGCAGCAGCCGCCGCGGCGGGGAACCGGCGCGCGCGCCCCGCACCGAAACCGCGCTGCCCACAGTGCCACGGCGTGACGCAACGAGGCGCGACGCGGCGTGACGTGACGCAAGGGTTGCGCGGCCAATCGCCGCGAAGCCACGCCCCCTCCTCCCGCGCGGCGGCGCGCTCTGCCTTTTCCCGCCTGAGCGGCGGGGCCCGCGGTGACCGGTAGGACGGGGCGGCCCCGGCCCCGGCCCCGTTCCGGGAGGGGCCCTCGCACCCGCCCGCCGCCCCCGAGCCTCCCGGTCCAGCCGCTCCCGCGGGAGAAGGGAAGAGCCCAAAGAGCGGGATTTTAAACCCCGAATTCTCCGCGGTGCTACCGGCGCTGAAAGGCGCCGCGGCGGGACAGCTCCGGTAATTACACTGACAGACAGATCCGAGTAGGTGGCTGCTCGGAAACTGTAATTGCGTCTTATTTCCGTCAAGCGTTAGGCAGAGTAGTCAATATTACAGAGTAGTTTTAGTTTCAGCTTCAGTGCTGCCGCCTGCTCCCGGGATTCCCGGGAACCGGTGTCACCGGCAGCTCACGGCAGGGCAGCGGCGGCCGCCCGGAGCCACCGGCCGCCCGGCAGCCGGCACGGCCTCGAGAGCCTCCCCCTGCTCCTGCCGCTGGAGAAACCCAGCGCCCGGCCCCGTCCCTCCGGAACGGGCTGGAGCAGCGCCCGCCTTCGCGACGCGTCTGCTGGTGAAGCTCCCGTTCGAACCCGAACCCGCACAGCCGGCCCTCTACAGCCGTTAAGTCCCGTTCGTGAGCCCTCTGAGGGCACCAGAGAGATCCATCCATCTGTCACAATTCATCCCTGAGGCAAAGGAAAACCAACAGTTACCACGCGCGGCCTTCGCGTCAGCGACAGAATCAACACGGCTACGGCGTTTGTAAAAGTGCACAGGCTCCAAAAAAAGTAAAAAAAAAAAAAAAAAAAAAAAAAAAAAAAAAAGCTCGAGTCCTCAGTCTGCAAGCCCTATCTAACAGAAAACACATCCTGCTCTCCTGCTGTGTCCCACCACACCCAAGCCTCCTCTCTCTTTTTTTTTTTTGGTTTTCACAAACAGCATCTGCTCGGAACCAGGACTCTGTCAGTAAAGCCAGCAGCCAAGGAGAGCAAGCTCACAGGGACAGCTGTGAGGGAGAAACGTTCCTCAACGGAGAGGAAATTTTTACCGAGGCCACTGCTTTTCCTTATCTGTCAGAGGAACGTAGATCACGCCCATCAGCTGCGTTTCGACGATCTGCCCGTCGCTGGTTTTGTCGTACTGCATTAGAACTTGGTTTGCGCCTTCGGGACCAACAGGCAGTATTAACCGGCCTCCCGGCTTCAGTTCATTCAGCAGCTGGCAAGCACAGAAACCACAATCAGCAGAGCCAAAAAAAAAAAAGAGACAACAGAAATAAGCCATGCTGTGAATGTCATGACACCTCCAAAAGCACAAGCTTGCCAGCTCCACGTAAAACAGATGGAAAGAGAAGCTTCCAGTGGTTCCCTGGTTATTTGTTTTTTCACAGCTGCTGACGCAGGCGGCCCACAGCAACAGCCGTCCAGCTCAACCCCCTTACCTCCTTTGGGACAGTCGCTGCTGCCGCGCCAACGTGGATGGCATCGTAAGGAGCCTCCTCGGGGTATCCCTGCCTGCCGTCCCCAACTACAGGAGGAAGAAAAGCATGCAGAAAAGACTTTTGTTCTGATAACAACTCCACACAAAAATAATTCTTCCTGTATCCTTTCAACTGAAATCTAGATGATGAAAACTTCATCATGAGATTGTGGTGGGAATTGGAATTCCCAAATCAGAGCACTGACCCCTCTGCTCCAAATGTAGCATTGATTTACTGTTTAAAAAGGGGAGGCATTTCTGGAACTGAGCCATGCTAGAAGAAGGAACAGTCAAAGCCAGGAGGGTCTTTCAGTGACACAGTGGCTTTGTGCAGACTCGAGACTCCAGAGCTGACTCAGGTTGTCCTCCCAAAAACCACAACAGTGTGTTCGGAGCCCTTCAAATCTACTAAACCTAGATGTGGCAGGACCACTCTCCTCTGAAGAGCGTCTCTTGCTGGATTCAGATAGCCCCTGCGCATTGGAAGGCAGGCGTACGATGAGACTGCCTGTAACGCTAAATACTACTTGTTTACACCGCAGCGTTCGGGTCAGCGTGGCGTGGCGCTCGTTTAGCCAGCGGTTTCTGCCAACACCGCAGCAAGCATCAGCTGAAACAGGAACAACTGCCTGGAGGAGCAGAGCTCTGCAGGCAGCCAGAGCTAGAGCGTTCACAGGGGGGAACAGCGTCAGGGCCGCAGAGAGCTCACCCACAAGCTTTACGCGGCCAGAGCTGAGCAAAGCTGGATCATCTTCTTGGACGTTTCTGACGGACTCGTGTACCAGCTCTTTGATGTGCTCTACGCCCACAGCCTTCCCTGTCGGGCCCACCTAAAAAGAAAAGCAGCAGACAAACACCTAATACCTCCCGTAATTACAGAGATGTGTTTTATAGGGCGAGTTACCGTGGGGACTGGAAAATACCCAGGAAGCTGCTTAAGAGCGGAGTTTCTGAGCAGGAGGTGCAGACACCCTGCCCCTCGGTTCTAAGCTGAGCGGTCCCGGTTGTAACAGCTGCTTGAGGGGCAGACAGACACCGCCTGCGGGGATTCCTGGTAATCCTTCATTTCCAAAGAAATCACTATTTGGTGAACTAGCAGCTTCCGTGGCAGGGCCAGCTCTTGCCTAACTAACCTCCTGAGAAGAGTAACTTGACCAGCTTTCTAGCACTTCACAGAAAATAATTTCAGGAGTTTGGAAAGCCAAAAGTCCACGCCAGCCACAGCACGCTACCCGCCCCGATGCCCCTTACTAGCCGGAAACGGAGTCCCGCGAGCTCACCATCCTGGCAAAGCAAGCTGTGAGGTATCCACTCCCAGATCCAACATCCAGCGCTTTCGCACCTTCCACAAGCTGATCCTTCAGCAATTCCAGTGCGTGGGCATGCTGTGTGGACAACAGGGGCAAGGAGGTGTGAAACATCCCGTTTCCTCTCCTTGTTCTTGTTCTAAGCATTATCTGCTCTGACTCAAACACAGCACACCCGGCATTTTGCCTGACACATTCAGAGCGAAATGCAAGCGTGCTAGGTCTTTTTGCAGAACAGCATGTAGGAGGAGGTTCAGTAATAAGATGGGAAGCAGCAGGAAAAAAGGTCTCATGTGAAAAATGGAGAACGTGAATGGCCAGCCTCAGATAATTCATCTCTAAGCATACTTCTAAAGCAACTTAAAGAGTACAGGGCAAACTCTTCCTAAAAAGAAAAAAAGCTTTGCATATACAGTGCCTAGAGAAACAAGCATGATAATCGTGTCCATGGGATCTGTTTCACCTTTCTACTTCAGTATTTAAGAAAAAATAAAAAATGTCAAACAATTTCCTCAATTTCTGCTAAGAGTGAAGCTTCCTCTTACCATATGCGGTGCGCTGATTGTAGCCTTGTATCCTAAAAGGAAACAAGGGACAAAAGTTGTGTGATAAAGAAATGACAATTAAAATTACCAAAACTGTTCTTTACTCTCCCCGCTTTCCTCTAAAAATACGAAAACACTTCTCTTTGGCCGCACTAAAGCACTTCACGGACTTTCCATCTCCTCCCGGAGGGTTACTACCGAGCGCAGGACGGCTGCACGGCGCTGCCGCTCCCAAGCGCTCCAGCCCCCAGCTCATCCACCAAAACGCTCCGCAGCCCTCGCATCTGCGCTCGCTTCCGCTCCCTAGGCAGGACTCTGAGCACTCAACGGGCGTTGTGAACGTGGAAAGGCTGTATTGTTCTTCCCTCTGGATCCCACGGTTGCAATACGGATGGGGTTTGCTCTCCTTGACCTGCCGTAAAACTCAGCTGCTGTTCCGGGGAGAGAGCACCTCGCACGGAGAGCTCAGCCCTGCCGAGCCACCTCGTGCCCCTCTGTCAGCACGACGAGCGTATCGACGAGCAGCCCGTCAAAGTGGCGACGCTTGGCCTCAAGTTACTCACCGATAGACTGAGGAGAATCCATGTAGGGGAAATATTTGATGTAGTGACCTCTGTCAGTAGCCAGCAGCACATCAAAGACTCGCTGGGATTTAATTATTCCTTTTTCTGGGAGAAGAAGGAAAACAGAGACAGAAAGGACTTAAATCCTCAGTCCTGTAGCAAGAGGAGATTTGGTAGGGGGGGAGTACAGTTTGGGGAGCTAGCAGTGGAACTGGGAGAGTTCAACCTTAACAAGCAATCTGAGAGGGGACAGAAAACAAAACCGCAGGTGGAAGTGTGTCCTTTTCAGTTTCTGCTACACCAAACAAAATCAGGTCACGCTCCCAGCCACCAGCTGGGACCTCAGCAGTCCCTCTCAGAGGACAGGGACTTATGCCCGCAGTGTTTCTGGGGCTGCCAAACGTCATGAGAGATAAATAGAGTCACGCTTTCCCTCCTGAAAGTGGAGACTCCGGGTCAGGTTTCAGGAGCACTGGCACGGTGAGTAAATGAAAGTTAAGAGCGATGACTGCAGAAACATTCTACATCCCTCCACACCTCATCTCCGAAGGAACTCTCGCAGGGGAAAAATTCAAAGCTATTTTGAGGTGTGTTCCAGCCTGCTGTCTGGAGCAGAGCGGTGGCACCAAGCACCGCTCCAGTCCCAAGGCATCTCACTGGAGGCGAGGCGCCGGCTGCCAAGAAGCTCCGCAGCTCCAGGCACACGTTGCGCAGTGTTTTAAAAGGCATCATGCGTTTACCACCCGGGAAGCCGTGGACAGTCCTTCCTGCCACTTCTGGCATAACGCCTTGTCTCCAGTTATAAATACAACAAGTTCAGACGGGGACAGGTACTGAAATTCAGGCAACATTGACTCCAACATTTCAGAGCGAGCAGCGTCGCAGTGCATAACACCAAACGTCCTGACAGCGCGGTGCCCACGGGTCCCACCGGCAGCCACGGGACGCCTGGCCAGGCGCCGGTACTCACTGTAGAGGTTGTTGACCAGCTCGGGGTGCGTCTTGCCGCTGGAGGTCCAGGCCATGGTCCTGGCGAAGAGCAGTCCCATGAGTGCGAGTGCAGGCGCGGCGCGGGGCAGCGGGCAGCTCATCCCACGGAGACGGGCAGCGGCCTGCCAGAGCGGGAACCCAAACCACTCACAACCAGCTCCCTTGCCAGGGAACCCAAACCCTTTCCTCACCGTGAGGCCGCCTCGCACATACGGTGCTGTCGGAACCAGGCCGCGCCCCGGGCCGGGCCCCCGGGAGCCCTTTCAGCCAGGAGAGCGGGGCCCAGAGGGCGCGGCCGCCCCCTTCCCCACAACAAACCCGCCGCCACACCAGCCCCTCCGAGCCGGTACCGGTACCGGTGCCGGTGCCAGCCCCGCGCCCCGGCGCTCACCGCGCAGCCGCCCTAGGCCCCGCCGCTGCCAGCTGTAACGGCTCGCCCGCTTCCGCCGCGCAGGAAAACTTCCGCCCTTCGCTAAGATGGCGCCGGCGCGGATTCAAGGTGCCCTCACCCATCCCGGCGGTTCCCCGCCCTCCGCGGGGCGCCGGGCCAATAGGCGCCCTCTGGCCGCCGGAGGAGCGCGGCGATTGGTCAGATCCTAACGCCAATCGCCGCGCCGTGGGAAGCAGTTGCGGTTTCCCGTGTTTACGGTGCGGGCGGCTGTAGCGGCGGCGGTGGCCGGTGCGGGGACCGGGGCGGCCCCTCCGTGTCCGCGGGGAAGCGGTTCGGGCGGTCCCGGGGAGCGGTGGTGACAGGGGCCTCCGCGGGGAGGGGCGCCGAGGCGGCCGGGGCAGCGCGGCCTGCGTGCCCGGTGCCCAGGCCCTGAGGGCCCCGGCGGGTCCCTGGGTACACATGCGACACACAGGAGCGGGCCGTCGCTCTCTGGAGGGAGGCCACGCTTCCCCGGTGGGATGAGAGCTCCCTAAAGCGTCTGGTGACGCTGGGGACTTGGGCTGAGTGGGGTAGGTAGGGGGAGGCCTGGGAGGGAGGGGTTTCTGCTCGGTGTTCATCATTTACCCCCCCCCCCCCCCAGGACTTCACGATGAGGATGATTGACAGCCTTGACTGCGTGGTCACCAGGTCCAGTGAAGACCTCTGGGCTGAAATCTGTTCCTGTCTGCCACATCCCGAGCAGAAGGACGGGAGCGATGCCTTTACAGACTCCTTCATGGATTCCTCTGCCGACGGAGGAAGCCAGGGCAGCGGATCGGGTGGCTCTTCCCAAACAACCCTGAAGCCCTGGGCGCCCCTGAATGATTCCGAGGTGTATTTAGCATCCCTGGGTGAGTATCTGGTAAGGCTTCCATTTCTCTGGTTGCTCAGGTGCCCCATGACAGCTGTGGCTCTGTGCACGCGCTGAGGCGACGGCACTCACAGCTCTGGTTGGAAAGATGTCCTGCAGCTATTTAACAGAGCACCCGACTCATTCACTGCAAATGCATTAGTGGAAATGAGAAACACAATCATAGCTTCTTCAGCTATGTCACAGAAAGGAACTTTTTGTCAAGTACAAACCAAAGAATTTGGGTTTTTCCCCTAAAATAAGTGGGTAAAAAGAGCACTGCTGTTTTTTTTCTCTGCAGAACGTGTAGTTCCGCTGTAGCTGGCTTGGGGAACGGAAGTGCGTTCTGAACTCTTCATCGAGCCTGTGTGGGTTTGTGTTGCCAGTATTTGTCTCCTTCTTTTTATGGAGTCTCGGGAGACGCTTCTGAGTGGAAAGAGAAAAGTGAAATTTCTGTCTCTGACCTGGTTTCTGGTTGGAGAGGAGGGGGCAGGTATGGGAAAGCAAGCTCTGGTCCTTTCCCAGATCGTGCCTGCTGGAATCTGTACACAATGACAGGTCATGCAGATCGTCTTTGCACGATCACTTCTCTTAATTCCTGCATAACCTGTAAAGCCATAAATTGACTGTGAGCAGCGTAACAGCTGACAGCAGCACTCGATGCGAGGGATGACAAGGTTGCCAGTGCTGGAGCTAGCACCCTAGCACAGCTAAGCGCTGCAGTCTTTAGCTCTAAAGCTGTGGAATTTGTCACCCTCTCTTAAATGTTTCCTACTCCCTTCAGAGGCCTCATTGTACAACAGGCTTCAGCCCCAGGACGGATGCTCCTGTTGCCTGTTAGAAGGAAGCTTTGGGGTTCCCCTGCTCTCCAGCACTTGGACTGCTACTCCCTGTGCTTGTAGCACAATATTCCATCTTTAACGGCTCTTCTTTTCTCCTTCTTCCCCTCCTGTGGAGTCTTTTTTTTTTATCTTGGGTCAGCTTGTAACCTGGTTTGCAGTGCAGCCACACTCACAGTTGTCTTGGCTTGCGTAGGAGGCTGCATACAGAAAGAGGCCAGGAGGAATGGGTGTCAGAAGTGCCTTTTTAAGCTTTTATTCCTGCTAGAGCTTCCATCTTGCCTTATTTGCTGGTTTAGACTATTATTTCCCAGCGCGCTAAGTAGAGCTCTTGGTATCAGATCACACATGCCACAGCAACAGGACATAAATTGCTCTTCTGGTATTAATTACTGCTGCAGTTCCAGCTTGTTCAGAAAATGCCAGTGGATTAATTTTTACAAGCAGGCTTCAGACTGGATCTGTGTCTGTTTTCAGACTAGATCTGTTGTTTTCTCACAGGCAGGATGAAAGCGTAGGAGTAGCACAAAGTTTCTCCTGTACATTTGGGCTAAGTCAACAGAAATATAAACCTCTTCCTGGCTTGTACCCGGCCAGGACTACTGATTGTGGAATCAGAGCATCAGCCTGGCAGTATGTTTGGACAGATAGGATAATTCAAATCTTCTGACTCGCTAGGGTCAGAGATATGCAGTGACAGCTCTGTTCTGCGACACAAGACAGCCTCCAAAAACTCAACAGGTGGGCCCCAGTGTTGTGAACTAGCCCAGCTCAGCTAGTGATGATAGGCTGTTCAGTGAAAATGGGGTTACAGATCCATACCTGAGCCAGTTTAAAGAGGAAAGCACTATGATGGGATTTTGTGACCAGAAGAAGACACAATTGCTTTCCTGTAGCTTTGTGTGTGGTAGTTGGGTCACCCTGCGTCTGGTGAGGAGGCGCTTTCCATCGTCCCCAGGGGCTGAGCAGCTCACAAGATCCCATTCTGTTATGGGACACCCAACAAATAATACTGCTGCACTCATTTTTTTTTTTCCCCTCAGTTTGGGCATTATTTGGATTCAGACTACAATTAGGTGTGATTTATATTCTGTGCCAATTTGCAAGGAAGTTGTAGGAACCGAATGCCTGTGAGATCTGACCGCTCCTGCGCAGTTTCACAGAAACGGAACAGTAAGTGTGAAGTCATTGAAACAAAAACAGGCAGAGCTGACTGATGGCATAAACTTTGTTTCCTTCAGAAGCATCACCTAAAAAATACCATCTTGTATCCATGCAAGAAATACAGGGGGAAAAAAAATGACTTCTCAAATATGGCTTAGTCTTGAAAAGTTAATTTAACTTTTTTTTGATACAGAAATCCAGATATTTCTTTTCTGCCCTTTCAGAAAGACATAATAACAAAGACCCCTCCTTTGCCTCTTCACAGAGAGAAGACTGATGAGAATTAAAGGCTTGTCTCAAGAGGTGACCTCCAAGGATATGCTGCGCACTCTCTCCCAGGCTAAGAAGGAATGCTGGGACAGGTTCCTGCAGGAGAAGTTTGAGTCTGAATGTTACGTAGAGGGACATGATGCTGATGAGAGGTAATAAACGAGTCAAGGAGAAGGGATTACCACTTACCGTCTTAAAAACTCAAATAAGGTTTTTTTTCAAGACTTCTGCTAAGGCATTATGACAAATATAACATCTCACTGCAACTTGGTGAGGCTGTCACAGGCTTTCTGAACCCGTTTGGTAATGACCATTTGCATCATACTAGAGGGGAACTCAGAGCACGCTGGGTTGGAGTTCAGCAAGGCATCAGAGGCAGGTGGGATCTGGAGTTCTTTACGGGGTCAGTACCAGCCCTGAGATTTCCTGAATGGCTCTCGTTTCCGCGCCTCTCTGACAGTGCTGCCGCTCCAGCTTCTAGCTGGAAAGAAGATTATTTTTCTCCCTTGAAGAAATCTACTTAAGCCAGTTTGGAAGTTTAAGTATGAAAAATAATCCATGTTTATAAGGAGTTTTTAGGTTTTTTTTCTTTGATCAGTTAACTTCAACGTGATTTATATTTAAAAACAAGCTTTTGTAGCTGTACATGTTATCCACGAAAGCTGTGGATGTTATCCACAAAAGAATTTTCCTCCCTAGAATTCGGCTGTGAAGTTAGAGGTCACTCCCGAATGGTGCAGAAGTATTTGACTCTCACCCACCAGTGTAATTAAACAAGCCTTAACTTTTAGGCATGCAGATAATTTCAAGGACATTACCAGATGAAATTTTGCTCTTGTGAAGGAGCAAGAGGAAGCTAGTTTTGTTGTGGCCGTAGCGAATGACTGGAATCATGCTTCTAGAAGATGAGCATAGACACACAGGCGTACATTTAAGAGCTGTAATACTGAACTTTTAGGGCTATAGCGGCAGTTAAACAGACAGGGCAGATCTGGTCAGACCAGTTATGGTGAGATAGGCTGTACGACAGTAATTATGCTAGTGTGTATTTGTAAACCTCTGCAGAATCCACAGTATGGTTAGCAATCTAGAATGTACACCTACTGCCTTTTTCTTCTTTAATCTTTTGGTGCTATTAATGGTCACACATTTTTATACATGCTTCCTGTCCTGGTTTTGTTCCCCTCCCTTCCCCCCTGTATTTCCTAATTGTGATCACAATTAGCCAGCTGTAGGTTGTTTGTTTTGTTTTAACATGAGTTTTTGTTCATTCCAGCCTAGAAAGCTGGAAATGGAGTTTTAGTCTTTGGCTGCAGAGACAGACTAGTAGTTCAAGAATGTAAAGGTTGACGTACCTGCTAAGGGTTCTTTTCATCGAGGCAAAATCTGAGCGTAGAACTCTTCTAAGGATAGCTGGAAAAGCCCAGCTACAGCAGAATGTCTTTGTGGAGTGACAGATTCTGCTTGCTCCTCTGGCACACGGATCAGGCTCGTGACAGACCTTACCTGTGGCAGTAGGAATACCTACAGAGGTGAAAGAAATACGTACGGAGGGTTTTCCCGACGCTGTTTTCATACATTCCTGGGAGGCTTTGTGGCTCTTGTTTCACTTTCTGTCTTTTCTTTCCCTCAGCACGCTGGAACATCTAAAGCGATGGCTGCAACCTGATAAAGTGGCCATCAGTACTGAGGAGGTGCAGTGCCTCATCCCTCCAGAATCTCAGGCAGAGAAGCAGGAGACCGAGGAAGAGCCTCCAGCTGCAGAGCAGTGAGATCCGCACCCGCCACGGAGCTGCCTCTTGTCTGAGCCCTGATGAAGTTGTATCCAGTAATGAGGGGAGGGGGCCAAAGTGCCAATTATCAGGCAATTAAAAAAAACCAGCAGAACAACCCCAACACACAAACACCCCAGCTCTGGACCTCCAGAGACAGTGACTGGCATTTGTTATGGACAAAAGCAGAACGCCTGTGACACAGTGTGTGCTGAACTGAAACCTTCCTTCGATCTTCTCCCAGCCCGTAGCACCCTGATCATTCCAGTCTGAATGGGAGTTGTTTGTAGCTCATCAGGAGACATATTGAACAAAAAAAAAATGCAGCTCAGAAGCATCAGAAAACATAATAGTCTAGAATAGAACAGATAAAACCACTGAATGGGTTTTTGTTCCTGTCCTGTGCCTGTTTTATTACTCAGTTGGGCATTTTTTTGTTATTTCCTGCAAAGTCCGCTGTGGTGTTCTCTGTAGATCTTCACTGTTTAAGTCTGAATTGGCCCTGAGCTGTGCCTGGAGGAAGACAGATATTTTTTCACCTACGTGAATCTGTAACCCTGAAGGAAGCTGTCATGGCCATCGTTAAATTGATGGTGTTGTTGATGCTGTAACTACTTAACATTCCATATCCCACTTCATTGGCCAAACTCTGTATTATAGAATAGACGAGAGGGAGGATTTTTTTTTTCCTCTTGTTGGTCGTTTTGTATGTTTGCTGTATCTTTCAGCCTCTCCAAAACAAGGGTCAGATGAGATTCTGCGTCAGGAAAGCAAGAGTGATAACAAATAACTTGTTTTCCTCACAGGCTTGCCTAGAATTACCTGACTTTAAATATGTTTGAGTATTTAATTGTTTTTCATCCTGTTCCACTCCGCAGAGGGTTATTTCCCATTGCCAGTCAAAGCGTCCGTAATCCTGTGCTCAGATAAGGCTGGTGCTGCTGGAAGCTGTGCTTTCTGTCTTGGCACCGACACGAAGGTTGGTAGAGGGAAGCAGCGTACAGCTCCTGCCAGATGAAGCGTGGATGCACACCATGTTCCTTATGTACCTGTATCGAAATACATTTGTAAAAGTAGCTTCTTCATACGCCCTCCTTGTTTCCTGTCTGTGCAGTTATAAATTATAAAATGGTGCTATCGTCTCGTTCACTGACAGCTGTTGTTCTGCTGGTGCTGCGTCCTCAGCGCCGTGACTCAGTGTGTGGTTCCGCGAGCGGCGTTATCAGCGTAGCCACCCACCCCGGGCTCACTGCTCACAGAAAGTCATGCTCATCATTCTCCATTAGAACAAAAGCTTTTTTTTTTTTTTAAAGACTTGAGAAATGGGGTGAATCACCTGCGTGTCAGTGATACATGTCTTGTGGGAGGGCAGGTTTTGTCATCTTTTACGTGTCCCTTTTAATTTATCTCTAAAAAATAATTCTGCCTTCCTGTACAGACACAGTGCTGTAAGTCTCTCACCTGTGATGTCGAGCTGTCACAAAGGCGCTCCGAGTATTCACCAGAAAGAGTACGTACCTAGAGAAAGAGGCAGGTTCTCTGCCTGTGCCACGGCTGTTTTGTAGTCGGTACATTGCCGTCTTGCGATTAGCAGTGACTGGGAAGGTGCTTTATGTTATTTTCTTCTATTTCCGGTAAAGCTGAGAAAGATGTGTTCAGAATAACTGCACCGAAAACCATGCAGTTCCAGGTCTGCATAACCAGAGTTTCCTCCAGAGGAGGGACCTTTGGGACGGGAGCTCTCACCACTTCACTTTTAAAAACAGCTCAACAGCCCAAGGGAAGGGCCTGGGGAAGAACGGCCCAAACACAGTTAGCTGGGTCTTTGGATTTGCAGGGGTGCTCTGGCAAGGCGTTCACAGGTCCTTTGCCGGTACAGACATCTGTCTGTGGAGGTGGCTGGAGAACGAGGTGGTCATCTGCCTTGATTTGTCCGAAATGTCAGGTACCCTGAACAGCTTCTGCTGTGAGAGGACGCGTTTAAACATAGCGGGGATGAGCAGCTGTTCCAGCCCCTTGCGTTTGTAAAGCACACCGCTAGGATATCGGGAGCAAATCCCATTGCTGCCCGTGGAGAACAGGCACCCCTCATTTTCATCAGGTTCAGGGGCTTCCAGTAAAAAAAAAAAAAAGACTAGAATAACTCAGAATAACAAATGCTTGGTGATGGAGGCGGAGCAAAGAACTAGTGCTGGTCATTTCAATGGCAAATGGAAGAGACCCTCCTGCACAGCCATGTCCAGTTCCCGGAGTCCCCATCCCGGGGGCTGCCAGCTCCCGCTCCGAGCAGCGCTGTGGCCGGGTTGCCAAAGGGTCGATTGGCTTCCCGTGGCGTCCTGTCGGCTCCACCGGCTCCGGTACGGCCGGGAAAGGGGCACGAGCGTGGGACAGTGCGGCGTTGTCATGCTGGACGCAAGTCGGGGCGAAATACCAGTTCTGTTTGGGGCTGTTGGTCGGTGATGTCCGCGCAAGATGGTAAGTTAGGTCCTGAAGCACTGCAGCATCATCTTTCCAGCCGAGAACTGAACCTGCCCAGGCACTTCCGGATTGGCATTTAGTCGGAGGCTGCCTTGGGGCGGAGGAAGAGATCCAGCCCTGTCACCGTGGGCTTGCTCCGAGGGCCGGCTGGCTCAGTAACTCAGCTGGGATGTGAACAGCAGGGCTGAAAGACCTGATCCGTGCCCTGCGGGACAAGCAAAAGGTTTTGAAAAAGCCGTTTTGTAAGCACAAGCTATTTTTCATCTAGTTTTAACGTAACCCCATTTTTACTGTATAGAAACATCTGCACCCAAAACACAGAGTTATCAAGAAAAAATAAAAATAGAAAATCAGGCAGTGTCTGAGGCTGGTTAGTGTTTCTGTAGGATAAGCTGCATAAACGCTCGTTAAGTGCGCCCGTCAAGCACAAGCCGATGCACAGCCGCAGCCCAGCATGGGGATTCAGGTGTATCCGAGGGAAACGGAGCCCGGGCAGCCGCCGGCACGGCCAGCCCCGTTGGCCTGGGCTGGCTGCACGCTGAGGAAGGCGCTCGGGCTGATCCTCCCAGGCTTCCCAAGAGCTCCCACTCGGGGAACGGAGGTGGTTCGCCCTGCACTTGGACCGGCAAAAAATCAATGGGACAGCAGCACGAGCTGGCAACACCGTACGACAACGCTGAGAATATTCCGTCCCGTTAACTGTCGGCCTCCCTCGGGTGCCGGGTCAGCGGGGACGAGCGCTCGCCTCCAAAGCCAGCTCTCGGCCAGCCTTAATAACACCGACCTGCATCCATCACATCGGGACAAATTCCATCGAAGTGCCACGGGGAATTCAGCTGCGTGGGGAGCCTTTCCCCTCCCTGCGCTTCCCAACATTTTGAAAGCTTTATCTTCACCCTTATTCCGCTTTGGGAAGCCACAACCCCAAATCCCCGGGCTGGCTCCTCCCGCCGTTCCCAGGTGGGCCGAAGCCACTGGAGCACGGGGAGCGGTGAACACGGTGTTACGATCCCCACACCGATGTGCAGACGTGCCTGCAAAACGAGCGGCCTCTTGGCTCCTCCTGCGGGGGTTTTGGCTGGGAAAGAGAAGATGTGGAGCAGTTTTGGCCGGGAAAGAGAAGATTTTTTTCCATCGCCCGATTGCCGCGGGCACCCTCCACCCTGAAACCCAGACGGAAAGGCGCAGAGCCGTTCATCAGCAGCGATTGGCCCCGTCGCGCAGGTCAGCAGAGTAATTAACCCCGGGTTTAATTTCAGCTCTCATTACCACCGAGCTTGTCATGACGCTCTCGCGTAATGTAATGGGAGCGGAGTAATTACTGCGTCGCCGGCCCCCGGTATGATTGTTTGCCACTCAGATCTCATCGGGAGCTGTACGTTATTAACTTCACTGGAATCGATACCGGAGCGACACTCAGCTCCTCTTTTCATCACAGGATGCGACCGTGTCACAGTAACAAGTGCCCAATTAAGGCTAATTTCTCCCAAGCCCGTGTTCCTGAAGTCATTACCTGCATATCCATTGATCGCGCGGCGATTTGCTGACTCGAAATGAGCTGGAAATCATTTCCGAAAGGAAACTCGGAGTGGAAAAAAGCAGGGGGGAGTGAGAAAAGGAGGGGAAGGGGCAGCGCGTGCGTTCTCCGAGCGGGCGCTACACAGGGCACGCTGCCCTCGCGGCCTCCGGCGCAGGAACGGCGCTTTGGGACCCAGCGCCGCGTTTCCCCAACGCTGCCGTGCTGCTCCGACCCGCGGGTTTTTGCTCAGCCCTCGGCACGCCTGCGCTGGCTGGAGCGACGCTGCTCGCCCCCTCCATCTCCGTGCGTTTTACAAACTCCATCCCAAAAGCCAGCTTTCACCAGCTGCGCTGCAGGGAAGCAAAGCCCCGGCTGGGAAACACGCGTTGCGGGTGATGGCGAAGGGCCCCGAGCAACTTCAAAAGGGAATTCCCCGAAATTTCCCTACGCAACAACACCAGCCCCATAAACACGCCATTTTGGCAGAAAATAAAGCGATTTCCAGCGTGTCACCCCATCTCTGAAGGCGAGGCGGCGAGCAGGGCGAGGGGCTGGTGGAGCCCACGGTTCCCCTGCCCTCTCGCCTCCAAGCCCCCTTGTTTGCCCACCTGAGCCGCTTCTCCGCACCTCTCGCCCCCAAAGCTGTGGGGCACAGCCCCAGCAGCCGAGACCTCGTCGCAACGTCCCACGAGGCCGGCTCCAGCCCGACGGCCGTGGCGAGGAAGAGCCACGGGTTTTTCCCACCACATCCCCCCAGCTCACCTTCCGGCAGCGGGACAGGCAGATCTGCAGCTCCAGTGCTGGGTACTGGCATTTTGGGGTAACCCCTCCTGGCTCCCCTGCGCCATAGGCAGCACAGGATCGGCGCAGTCGATCTCTTCCGCGGGGACAAAAGCGCCTTCACCCCACAACATCAGCCCCTTTGCCACCAAACGCAGCTCTGCCCTCTCCAACCAGCAACAAACCCACTTTGGGCTTTTTCCCCCCGTTATAATAATTATTTTTTTCCTTCCAAAGTTCCACAGAGCACTTAAATCGCTATTTCTAAGCTCAGCAAACTGCTCCAGCCCCACAGAGGAAGGGGCAGAAACACCCACCAAGCACAAACCATGCCCCCGAACGGGGCCTTTTATAGCTGATTGGGGAACGAGCCCCACCTTCGGCCGCTCCGGGCTCGGCCGCAGCCCCAGCCCCGCTGCCGCCCTGCGTCGCAGCCTTCGCAGAGAAACAGCCCGGCCCCACCACGGCCGGCGCTGGAGCTGCCCGGCCTTGAACCTGGGTCAAAATCTGATCCAACGGTGTGCAAAATCTGTGATAAAAGGGAGAAAGCTCGTTAAAACACCCCCAGGCGCCCTGCGAGGGTGCAGCTGAGCTGGAGCAGGCACACACTGAATTTGAGAGGTGGTTTCAGGGACGTCAGCCACAGGGATCGTGCTTGCCCTACATGCAAAAGTACTTCTTGGTTTGTTTTTTTTTTTATTTGGCAAAATCCCCCTTTGATGGCGGCTGGGTGGTGGCGTGGCTGGACGCCGCCCTGAGCCCGCCCGTCCCGCTCTCTTCGAAACGGAGATTTGGAACCCAAGGGGAGCGGACGCGGGTGGGAATCCCGGAACGAAGGGCGCACCGGCCGTTTCAAACCCCGCCAGCGTGGCTCTCGGAGCAACCGGCGCACGGAGAGATCGGTGTAATCTGGTTTTAAAGGCACGGACATTATCTGTGCACACACGGGAGGGAGGAGGCCAGAAATCAAACTCCGATCCCCATCCTTGCGCGTCCCTGAGCGCCCACCGCGCAGCGCGGCAGCTTTCTCAGTGCCTGTGCAAAGGGCGTTTCAGCGCCGACGCTTTTTTCCCCAGCTCTTCAAAATGTCAGTATCGACGCTGCCCTGAAGGCAGCTGCCTGCAATGGAGAAGGCCACGGCTTTTCCTCCCCGCCACGGCTTTTCCTCCCCGCCACGGCTTTTCCTCCCCGCCACGGCTTTTCCTCCCCGCCACGGCTTTTCCTCCCCGCCACGGCTCTCCAGCACAATCGGCGGTAAGAGGGGACCTGAGGTTTTCGGGGAAAAAGCAGGGAGAAGCAGGTGGTTTGGTGGAGGGAACACTGCGTGATGGCCGGCCCCGTCTCCCCTTCGTGTTTGGGGCGATCCTGCTTCGCCTCCCGGCGCGGGACGCGGGGAGCAGCGCTGCTGCGGGCCGCTGGCACCCTGCCCTGCCCTGCGTGGTTCATCTCCGCCGGGAAAGAAAATGTTGGAGGGCATCTTTGCTCCCCACCGCCCCTCTGCCCCCCACTTGGCCCTCGCTGGCTCGGGGCGCTTGGTTTTGGGGAGTAGCTGGTGCTGGTGTGCGCTGGGGGTTCAGGTCCGTGGGGCAGGCGCTGCACCCCACGCCCCCGCCCCACACCACGCCTGGCCCACCACCCTGGCTGGGCCCGCGAGCATCCCGTGGTTGGGCGCTCATCGCCCTACAGCTGGGCCACCCTTGCCCCACTCTGCCTTCACCCCCGGATGCTCTCACCCCACAGCTGCCCCCCCCCCCTCGCCCCGGGCCGAGCCCCCCGACGGGGCGGCCGCTGCCGGTGCCCGGGAGCTCCGCGCGGTCCCTGCGCCCGCCCACCCCGTCTTTCCCCCTCCCCTTCTCCCCCCCTCCAGCGCCCTCCCTTCACCTCCCTGTGCGGGGCGGGGGGGTCACCGGGCTGGCGGGGCTGCGGGATGCGGCTGCGGATCGGTGCGGTGCGATGTGCGCGTCCCCGGGGCGGAGCGGGAGTACCCAGCACCGCGAGGCGGGGAGGGGGGCGTCCGGCATCGGTGCGAGAAAAAAAACCACAAAAACCCCCAAAAACCCAACCGGAGCCCAGCGCAAACCCCGAGCGAACGCAGACGGAGCGGGAGCGGCGGCTGCGGGAGGCGTGCGGTGAGTGCCGGCCCGGCAGCCCAGCGCTGCCCCTTCTCAGTGCGGGGACCCCCGCTCCGCCACCCCCGGGTGGGGGGGTCCGGCGAGGGCGCGGTCTGAGCCCCCCAGCCCGGGAACGGGACCTGGAGCCGCATCGCTCACAGCCGGCAAGCAGGAAAGCGGCATATCTCTGCGCTAATTACGGGAGGTAATTAACGATCGCTTGGCTTGGCTCTCGCTGGAAGGCAGGAGGCTGAGTGGGGAGGAACGGTGAATTTGGCAGCGTGGGGTCCGAGGGGAGCGTGCTGGAGGGCAATTCCTCGTTTCCTCGCACTTTCCGCGAAAATGGACTGGGCGCCATCGCCCTGGCGCGTCCCTCCGGCACCTCGCTGCGAGGGAAGGCCCGAGAAACCCGGGCGCCGTGGGTGATGGGGAGCAGCTGGGGGGATAAAACAGGGGTAAATGGGCAAAAAAGGGGGTAAAAGGGCAAAAAAGGGGGTCAGAGGTGGGCTGGGGAACGCTGGGGTGAGCTGAGGTGGAGGGGACAGTGAGGATCCCTCTGTTGAGCCGGGTGGGTGGAGATGGAGTTGGCAGGGAAAAACCGAAAAGCGAGGAAACGTGGGAGCACCTTTTGTCTCTGCTTTCTGTCGCACAGCTCCCAGGCGACTTCCCACCCCCTCTCAGACCTGCGCCCGGCCAGTCAACCGCTCCGGCGCCGGCGTCCCCGTTTTCTCCGTACCGAGCTCCGCCGCGTCCGCCACGGGGCATGTCCGCTCTGAAACCTCCCAGCGCCTTGTGAGCCCGCCGGCACGTCGCCACGGGGCTGTGTGAGAGGAGCTGGACCCAGCAGACGGGCTCTTTGCCCAGAAGCGCAGCCAGCGAACGGCTCTTTCCCCGTGGGGGCTGACGGTCTGGCCGCCGTTCGACGTGACGGCGCGGGGCGGGAGGGCCGGGCATGGCTCACAGTCGGCTGCCCAACGACTCCTGGCAGAACGGCTCGGCCCCTCTCTTCACCGGCCTGGACCTCCTCCTGGAGCTGAAGCCCCTCTTCATCCCGCTCTACGCCACACTGGTGGCCGTGGCCTGCACCGGCAACCTCTTCCTCATCCTCCTCATCGCGCTCACCAAGAAGCTGCACTGCACCACCAATTTCCTGATCGGGAACCTGGCGGCGGCCGACTTCATCATGTGCCTGGCCTGCGTCCCCCTCACCGTCTCCTACGCCTTCGAGGCGCGGGGCTGGCTCTTCGGGATGTTCATGTGCTACTTTGTCACCTTGCTGCAGGCCGCCACTGTCTTTGTCTCGGTGCTGTCCCTCACCGCCATCGCCATCGACCGGTACGTTGTGGTGGCGTACCCTATTCGCAGGAGGATAAGCCGCAGGTCCTGCGTCTGCCTCGTGGCCGGCATCTGGCTGCTCTCCCTGGTGGCCTCCATCCCCACCTCGCTGCACACCCACTACCTGGATCTCAACGCCATCGGCCACGACATGATCATCTGCGAAGAGTTCTGGAAGCACGAAGAGAGGGAGCGGCTGCTGTACTCCTGCTTGATGCTCCTCTTGTCCTACATGCTCCCGCTCTTGGCGGTGTCGGTCTCCTTCTGCGCCATCACCTACCGCCTGCGGAGGAGGAACGTCCCGGGCGCTGCCTACCCCTGCCAGGACAAATGGACCAAGACGAAGCAGAAGACCTTCCGGGTGCTCACCGTCTCGGTGGTGTGCTTCGCTCTCTGCTGGCTGCCCCTCCAGGTGGTCAACTTCATCAGAGACATTGACGAGGAGTTCACCATCCTGGACAAGCGGTATGTCAACGTCATCCAGGTCTCCTGTCACCTGATTGCCATGAGCTCCGCCTGCTACAACCCCTTCATCTACGCTTCCCTCCACGACAAGTTCTGGTTCCACCTTGGCGGCTACTTCTACCGCAAGAAGAGCTCCGGCGTGGCGTCCTGCAAGGCTTCCCGCTTCAACACCTGCTCCACCCTGGCAGATGCTCCTACCGGGGCCTCGGATAAGATAGCTTTGCAAATGAGGTTCTCTTAACTGCGGGACCCCAGGAGACCACTTTGCCTTCTGGACTTGGCGCGCGCTCGGCTTTGGCGGTGGGAGCTGGCGGCCGGTCGCGGCTGTTCCCAGAAGACGTCGCTCACGCCTGGCAAGGGAGCGAGCTCGGGGGAACAAACTGAGCGAGACAAACACGCGGCGGGTGCGTTTAGAAAGCCGTGGAGAGCGTCCGCGCTCATTCTGTACGGGGTGAAGTTGTTCCTAAGCAACAGACGGCACCTTCTGCCTCTGGAAGAGCACCACTCTCGCAGGCAGCGGGCAAACTGCCGCGCGATTTTCCTTTTAAATCGCGGTTCGTTGGTGAGGGATAACACGCCTTCAGGAGCGCGCGTTATCCGGTGGGAGACCCTGCGGGAGCACGCCGCTGCCGGAAGCAGAGGGCTGGGTTTGGATGGGGGCAGCTTTCACAACCGGCTCCACTCGTCAGCGGAGCGGAGGGTCCCAATTTCTCCGGCTGGACAGGGTGGATGTAGCCAGGCAGGGCGGTGAAACCCTCGCTGTTCTTCATCGCCGGGTAGGACTGGAGGGGACGGGGCACCCGGGAAGGTCTCAGGCAATGTTTGCTGGGGAGGATGGCTCAGTCTCTCCGCCCAGAGGAGCCTTTGGGGACGGCCCGCAGGCACCAGCATCACCCCGAGCCCCGGGTCTCAGCATCACGACAGCTTCTGGGCGCCCAGGGCCGTGCCTTCGGTCCACCACCTCCTGCTGCGCCCCGTGGGGCCGAGCCGTCCATCTCCCACCGCTCCCCGTGCCGGGACAATTCTCGAAAGTCCCCGGGCAGCACGTCCTCATCGCCGTGTGAAAGCTCTGGGTGGCGTTGGCCGGACCCCCGCAGGGTCCCTGACCCCCTCTCGTCATGCCCAGCACAGCTGCTGCCCGCCCGCCGTCCTGCCGAGCCCTTTGCGGTCATGGTGGAAGGACAGCACCATCTGCCGTGGTGCCGCCAGCGGAGACGGGACCGGTCAAACGCAAAGCGGCCCGGACGCTCGTGCCCTCCATGCTCGCTCGGCTCGCTTATGCTCGGGGCAGAGGCTGGGTCGCTCGTCCCGGCGGAGCTGCCCGTCCTCCCTCTAATAAAGGCTTAAAGAGCTCGGGCTGCGTGTTTGTATTGACTCGAAGCCAACCAAAAAATCAGCTGTCCTCCTGCAGTTTAACCGCATCCCGGGAAGCCAATCTGATCGATCTGGCTCCCCCTCCAGCTGTGAGCCTCGCGGTCCCAAAAACCCAACACGGTCCCAAAAACCCAAGGCGGTCCCAAAAACCTGGCGTGATAGCAGAACGTCAGCAGGCAGCACGAGACCCCAGTAAAGAAAATGGTAATGAGGTTTAAAAGCCGCTTTTTCACGCTGGGGTACGTGAGCCGGGTTTTTTCAGGGCTGAACTGTGGGGGTTCCCGATTCCGTAGGGCCAGTGCCAGATGATTTCTGCGCAGCCAGCGCAGCTTTCGCATCCCGGGAGCTCTGCAGCGTCAGGAGGGGCTCTGCGCGCTGGGAACCCCTTTTTCACGAGCCCGGGCAAAGCGGAGCTTTTCCTCCCTTTGGCGCTTGGATAGAGGCACTGGGACAGCGCGGAAGCGGCCTGGGGACACTAAAAGCATTTCTGGCTCTCGCAGCCACCGCGGGAAAACGGGCCAGGTGCGTCCCCCCTAATCCGGGACGAAGGGCTGGCAAAGGCTCCCTGCCCGCCAAGCCCGCGGGAATTGCTCGAGTGAGGGCTGGACGCGGCTGAGACGCTGGCTCCGAGCAGCTCCTGCTTGATGTGGTAATTTCTCCCATTAATTAGCTGGGGAAAACGATAAGCAGAAGTGATTAAGCGGCCGGGTCCCTCGGCGTGTTTCCCAGCCGAGCTGCAATCGCGCTGTCAAACGCGGAGGAAGCCCCTAACGAGGGCGAGTCGGGAGGGAATCAGCAATTTCCCTGCGAGGGAAAACCACACAAACCCTTAAAAACCTGGAAAAATGAGTAACTGTTGAAAAGAAAGGGAGCTAAAGCGGCCGGGTGTACCGGTCCGGCCCCGTGATGGATGCTCGCGGCGGCGCGTTACGCGGCTGGCGCGTGGTTTGGATGCGGAACACCCAAACGGGCCTGCGTCTGGGCGGTGTGGGGTGCTCAGGGGGCTCGGGTGCCCTGAGAGGTCCCTTGGGTGCAGGACCAGGTTGGTGTTTCCCCTTCCCTGCCCCCCGCTCAGCTTCTCCTGCCTCTTCCCTTTCAGCTGAGGGGGGCTGGAGCACCCCCATCCCATCCCATCCCATCCCGGTGCCTGCAGGTCTTCTGGGACCCCCAGCCCCGTGAGCCCATCCTGCCCGGGGGGAATCAGTGTCCCCACACCACGCACACCTCCGGGGGGTTTCCTTCAGCTGACGCTCAGCTTAAAATAAAATAATAACACCTTTTTGGCGATGTTTCCGCCCGGTTCCACGCCGCGGGAACAGTGGGGGAGGATCCGCTCCCCCGCGCCCAGCCTGGGCTTGCGGCACGCTCTGCCCGCCGCCGCCTGCTCCCCGTGCCGAGATCCTGCTAGCAGAGCCCGGGCACGCGCGCTGGCAGGGGGTTCTGTTCCCCTGCTTTCCAGATGAGCGAATGAAGAAGCCGGGGACGAGTTCTGGGTCCTGCTGGGGCTGCGGGAGCCGCCCCCCGAAGCCGTAGGAGACCCTCCAGGTCAGCGTGGGGTGGATGGGGTTGGAGCATCCCTCGCCAGACGGATGCTTCCTTGCCTGTGCTGCTGTTTCCAGGCAGGAGGAGGCTTTCCCGGGCTTCGCATGGGTTGGTTTCCCTCCGTGGGCTGGAGAACACGGTCAGTGCGCAGCATTGAACACCGCTCGGGGCTTTACGAGCCAGGCTCTCCTCCAGCGCAGTCCCACGGCAAACACGAGACAAACCCAAACCTGATTGACCTTTGGCTAGAGATAAAGAGAAGACAAACCAAAGAGTCCGAGCATTTGCAATGTAAACTCAAATAAGGAATTCATCCAGCGCCACCCTCACTGAACTGTTTAACAATTACCCGGCCGGGGAGAAACGGGGACGCAGCTGGGACGGGCTGGGGGTTCACGCAGCCGCTGCGGCCCGAGGGATCACGGGGGTTGGTGCCGTGCGAAGCTCAACCCCGCGCCCGTGGTGTCCCCCAAAGGGGTGACAGCCCGTCCTCGCATGGACCGGGGGAGCACGAAACCTGCCCAGCCGTGTTCTGCCACCCAGAAACGGGCTCGTGCGATAGCCACGGCCCCGCCGGCAAGCCTGAGAGCAGCGAAGGGTCAGCTTCTGGTGTTTTTTGGAAATCACAGGAAATTTGCCACTCAGTGCTCTCCGGCTCAGAGGTGCCAACGCGATGAGGTGGGTGGCGGAGAAGGAGGAGACCCACGACCCACCCGTTCCCACAACCTGAAACAATTCACCTGTCTGCAGGACCTTTAAAAACACATCTGTCAGTCCTGGAGCACTGGTCTCCAAAGAGCATGAGGTTTGCTCTTCCACGTTCCCAGACCAGACAAGAATCTGCAATTACCGGGCACCAGGAGAACAAACCCCCGCCCCCAGGTCCCCCCGCTGAGATGTTTTGCTCAGCTCCCCAAATGACATGCGGGAAACGGGAAAACACCGTTCTGCGAGGGCGAGCTAAACCCGAGCATCTTCTGGGAACAAATTCTGCACCACCCCAGAACTCCAGCAGCCACCGGCTCCGATTCAGAGAAACCGGATACGTCAAGAAGAAGATAATTTGTTTACTTAGCGACAGTAAATGAGATAAATGGGCGACGAGAACATGTTTGGAGGCCGATCCTGCGGAGCTCTCCTCTAGAAGACACCGTTAGCTCTCGCTACCAGGAACCGGTGGGTTTAAAAGGGACAATTTTGTTGAACCATCCTTCATCATGAAGACTTTTGCCAAATATTCTGCCTAAGCTACTGTCCTCCTCCAAACTCTCTTGTCAGCTGAAACGCGGTCGATAACCCCGGGCTCTTGCCAGCTCGGCGCTGCTCTTGGTCTCAGCAGCAACCTGCAAATTGCTTTCCGACAGCCTGTTGCCAGGAGCTGGAGAGGCACTAAATTAGCCAGAAGTTAGCCAGCTAAAGGGTTTTTTTAATTAGCATGAGAGTCTTGAACGCAGGGTATGACCTTCCTGAGCAGCCCTCTCTGCGGTTTGCATCCTGCTTAAATGTTCTGTTGGTTTGGTGGAACCGATCAAGACCTTCTGGGGTGGGGGGTCTTTGCACACTGCAAATGCCCGGCCAATTCTCCAGCGCGTGTGTCGCAGCTCCAGTTAATTTCTGCCATCAATTGGTGTTTGAAGACCTCAGGAGCCTCTCCTCTAATGAGATTTGGTGGCCCGTAGCTCTCCCATCTGCTAGCACCTGGCCCCGGAGCATTCACGATCATCTGCTTTGGGTTTTCGTTGACTTGGAAACGGGTAACACTGCATTTGGGTGGATTGCCCTCTTCTTTTTGCTCACATGGTCCTCCTTGAATTGATTATAATTAGTGATTTTAATAGTTTGACTATAACCTTTGTGTTTTGAGTAAGTCTGGTTTTGTCCTCCATGCCCACCCCCCAACCTCCTCCCCCCCTCTGGTGACTCGGTGGCTTCTTCCTTACCCTCAGGCACCCAGGACGCTGACACTTCCCGGGCCGAGTTGTTCGAGGGCACCTCCAAGGAGCACCCTTCCGAATCACAGCCCCTTTTCTCCAGCGCAGCCCCCGTCTCAGCTTTGGGCAGGGATGTCTTGGTGTCCAGCGTGGAAGAGCAACCACACGTCCTCCATGGCCTCCCCAGACCCACTCAGTTCTTGTCTCTCTCTGCCCTGGACGTTAAGAAAGTTGGAAAACTTTAAGCGGAAGGGTACTGCCAAGGGGGTTCTTCTCCTCAGAGACCTCCAAAGGGGAAAATTTTAGAGACAAACCTACGGAGCGTGATGACAAGAGCGAGGGCCCAGGCCAGTTGGCCTTTGCCTGTTTAGATGTCTATAGCTCCAAGAGGAAGATAACATTATTTATTGCAGCGCCGTTCTTTATAAAGCACTTGAGGGATTATCGTTTGAGAGAGCTTACAGAGATGCAAAGTGTTCGTACCATCATGATAACCACGCAGGTTTCTCCGCGGCTGCAGATGCTGAAATCCTCTGTCCTGCCGTTCGGGGCGAACTGAGCCGCAGCATGAGCTGTGAATGCACCTGAAGGGTCACTCCTGGTTTTTTTTTCACATGTGCTGAATCGCCTCTTGGAAATTTCCTCCTTTGTCTTCCAATCAGGCACAACAAACAAAAGTAGCCTGGTAATTTTCCACCGGTTTTCACCCCCCACTTGCCGTGTTCGTTCTGCCTTGACGTCGCCGGTGATGGACGCCATTGCCGGTGACAAAACCGCCGGTAAAGGAGAACCTCCTCTGCCGAGCGGGGTCACCGGACAAATTGTGTTTGTGGAGGAACTTGGCTGGAAAATGCTCAGGAAAGGTTCATTTATTTTATTTTACTGTATTGCTGTTTCTGGGTTTATTAGGGATAATATTACCGCTCTAGCCAGCCGTTTCCGATTTCCCTGACAGGTCCTGGAAAACAGCTTCCGTATTTCTCTGCAAGCGGAGGTTCCACGGCCCGCACGAGCTGCGCCCGCCTCTGTCTCCAGGCTGAAGCGGTAGGGCTGCAACACGCGCGCCAGCACATCGCGCTTATTTTCCCTTTTTTTGGCTAAAAGCACAGTTACCGCAGCTCAGGTCTCCAGTAATGATTTTTTTTTCCTGGCGGAAAGGCAGCTCTTCTCCCCACTCACCTTTCCAAGGGGTCTCTCCTTTACTCACAGACGTAACTATTTGGAAATTTTCCGTTTCCAGCAGAAGGGAAATGCAGACGCAGCCCCGCAGCGGGCTCCTGCCACAGCCAGGTATAAACAGCGCGGGAGCCACGAACCACGGGGGCAGCCGGGCGGGCGTTGGGACCTTTTGGAGTTGATGTACCCGCCCTCTCCTTCCCAAGAAGTTTGGGTCAAAAGCAGCGGTCGCCCAAGGGTGCTAGCAGATGGACACGCAGAACCCTCTCCCTCCTGAGCCTCCTCCTCTGACGTCCGTTTGCTCAGCTGCTGTCTGGTATTAAAGGCTCTTCCCAGCCCCGAGCTCCAGTTTGACTTTCTCATTAGCCACGAGCGCCGCGGGATAAACAGCTCCTGCGCTCTCCTCCGCGCTGCGAGGGGAGAGGCAAAGGCTCTGAGCCCGGCCGAGCCCCCGAGGAGGCCCGGGGCAGGCGGCCAGGCAGCGGATTTAAACACTTCGTTAATGTCACGCTCCTTGGTGATGTTCTTCCTGGTGGAAACGCTCTTTGCCTTGGCCCGTTGTCCGTTACGGCAGCGCGGCACGCAGCCGGCTGCGTGGAAGGACACGGAGTAGGGCTGCGATGCTCCCCCGCATGCTGAAAAGCAAAGCGAGGGGTCAGCTGAAGGAGGGGGTGTGCGGTTTGGAGCGATGGGGTCCCACCACAGACACGAGTCAACCCTGTTTTTCCTGGTGCAAACTGTCGCTCAGACGAGCGTGGTGCTGTCAGGCTCCCGGCGGTTTCCTTGCTCCCGGAGCCCCACGGAGCAGCCGAGATGAGCAATTTTTGCAGAAATAAGGAGTAATGGCCTCTTTCTAAAGATGACCCACCTTCTGTGCATGCTGGATAGTCAAGGACGTGCGTGGTTGACCTTAACGAGTCGTGGGCTGATCCTACCAACGTCTTGGCATTCCCCGGTACGGTCAGCAGGTTCAGCGGTGGTCCCTCCTCCTGCTTTCTCGGGAGGCACAGACTGCTTGGGCAGGACCTCGTCGGTCCCCCGCACAGTGATTTTGGGATAGCATCCCCCTGGGGAGAGCAGCAGGCCATGGAGAGCCTCGAAGAGCCCGCAGGTGGGAGAGGTCTAGGATGGGGTCCATCAAGGCAATGATGACTTCTCCCTGGGGGTCCGCTGGACGAGAAGGGCTGTTTCCTTGTTGTTTAGGCTTGAAGGAGTCGTTTTGCTCTGCCAGAAATGAATCTCTGTGGCTTCCACGTCTCAGCCCTGACCTAGGGAGGCCACAGCCTCAGGTCCTGCCTTCGCTCCACCAGTAATACCACCCAGGGCACTCGCTCCTTAGCCACCGGCTTCTCGGAGTCGTTTCTCCTCATCTGGCACAGGCAAAGAGGGAAGAGTCGCATACAAACAGTAACTCGTCACTTCTCTTCACCGTCCCCGGGGCTGTGAGGGTCCTAAGCGAGAGGCTCGGGCAGTGCAAGGGCTGGAGCTTCCAGGAGATGGCCCCTGAAGAAGCCAGTTGGCCGCGTTTCTGCTTGGCTGGCATCGTCAGCCAGATCGGCTTGGACCCGTCTCCCGCTGTCAGGCTCCTCTTCCAGCAGTTTGCTCCCTGCCAGGCCCAGACTTAACTCCACACTGCTCCCCAGGCTGGTGACAGGAGCTGGGGCGCCTTGTGCCAGTCCCCAAAAACCATCAGCCACACCACCCCAAGCCCTCCCGGCTCGGTACCGCCGCCCGGGGCTCTCCCACGGCCACGGACGGAGCAGCACTGGGAGATCCCCCGAAAAACAAATCCCCCAGCCCAAGCACCTCTTGTGCTGTGTTTTGACAGAGGCGAAAAGGAAGAGCCAGGCATTTCTGCAGCGGGGACGGGGCAGCAATGAGCTTTGGGGTGGTCCCGTGGCGGTCGGGTAGATGCCCCTCCGCGGGGTCCCACAGCCACGGCGTCCCTGGCAGGGGCTGGGGGCTTCAGCCCTTCCTTTGCTCCCGCCGCTGTCCCGGCCGCTGATCAGCGTCATCGTGTCAACGGCACGCACGCGGCCCCGCAGCGCGCAGGGTGATGGGCGCTGATTTCAGAGAATTGTCAGAACGGCGAAAGCCATGCGAGCAGCTCTCCGTTGCCATGGGAACCCATCACCCCGGGGGGAGAAGCCGCGTCGCTGGGCCGAGGTGGCAATGGGGGGTCCCTCTGGCCACGGCCACCCCCTCACCCAGGAACGGAGCCGGAACATCTCCAGGAGGCGAAACACAGTGCTGGGCAGGTCTGAGCCCCCACGGGGCAAGGATGACCCCGCACAGCGCCACAGGCACCCCCCTCCAAAACTGGGCCTCTGGGGCCGGTAACACCTGCAGCGATCCCTGTCCTGATACACAGACGAGGGAAAAGCCGCGTCTCACCCCCAAACCTGCCAAAATTCAGCTTGTTTGCTTGCATCTGGCCCCAGGCGGGCCACGTTCTAACTACACGGGCCGGGGGTCTCCGGGCAGGTTTCCTGGTGCTCCTTCCTCCCGTATTACCAAAAAAATCTTCATTTCTACACCTCCCACGGGGAGTTCGCAGGCTGCCGGCTCCCTCCTTCCCCCGAAGACGACACACTCGCTGGCTCTCCATAATTATCTACACGCGGGCTGTATTTATTGGCAATTAAATGGTTCAGCGGCTCTGAGACATCGGTCTCCTCCGAATGCGCTGCCTGCCCTGCGGGCTGGGAAATTTTGCGGAGCTCTCCGGGGCCGCGTGCACACGGGAGGGAGCAGCTGGCGGAGCCCCCGCCGAGGCCGCCGCGCTCCGCTCGCCCAGGGAATAAAAAAAAAATTCTCGCTGGAACGCAGCCTCACGCTTGGATCAGAGGGATGGCAGGGATGGCGCACAGCCTCTGCGGGAAACGGCCCGGGAAAAACACAGCGACCAGGGAAAACGTGCAGGGACTTGGCAAAACTGGCAGTGGGACAGTAAAAAAAAATTTTAAAAGCAGCAATCTGGTAAAATATGCGGAGATCCTAGAAAAATCTGCAGCGAACCCGGGAAAGCGCGCGGCAGGCTGGGCAGGATGGGCGATAACCCCGGGGTTCTGGCAGGACGGGCGATAACCCCGGTAAACCGCGTTGCAGCCCCAGCGAAAAATGCCCCCAGCTGGTAAAACGTGCAACACTTGGGATAAAACCTCAGAAATACCCGCGAGGAAAACGGGAACGCAGCGGGCTTGCGGAGGCGTAACTACCGCCGGCAGCACCGAGGGGACGGCAGCGGGGTCCTTCGGAGCGGACGGTGGCCTTGAAGCATCCCCAGTTCCCGGCTCTGCGAGTTTTCGGGTTACTTAAAAAGCCTTTGTGCAAACTACGCCCTAAATTCCTCCAGAACAGATACAGGTATCGGGAGCAGGCTGGGAATTTGCCTTGCACCCCAAACAATAAAGATGCAGCCAAAATTTTGCCAAAAGCCCATTTCCACGCGTGCCCGAGCTCCCAGCCGCAAACAGCTCTCACCACGGCGGTCCAGCGCCTGGCTCCCGACAGCCGCTGAACGGTGCGGTGCCCGCGCCGGCGGCCGCTCCTGGCCGAAGAGCGGTAAATCCCGCCGGTGTTTTCCTTTCCGCCTCTCTTGCAGGGCCAGCCAGGTTTCCGCCGCTGCCAAAGCGCACAAACACGCAGGTTTGTGCACATCACACAAATCACACGTGTTTGTACAACAGCGTACGCACCCGCGTGGGGCGGGCATCACCACGGCCCCGCGCCAGCCCTGCCCTGCCAGCCCTGGGGATGGCCCTGGAAACGCCACAGCCACTTGAACTTTTAAAAAAACTGATTTGGGAGAATCTTACGATGCTTTTAACCAGAGCTTTTGGCACAGAAGTGATCCGAGGGCACCGCATAAAGGCAGCCCGGTCTTATTCCCATTTCCTACACCCTGGAATTTCTCACAGAGCGCTGTTCCGCACAGCTGCCCCCTGCTCCGGAGCGAGCATCGCCCTTCGGTGTGCGAACGCCTCGATTTTCCCGGTGAGCATTGCCGGGGCAGGACAGAAACGTGCTGGGATTGGTCTGCAATGGTTTATGGGCTTGGGTTTTGGGAGAAAGGCAGGGAATGGGAGCCGCAGGCAGCCCCGTGCTTTGGGCTGGAGCCGCGCCCAACGTGGCAATCGGGTTGTTCTGTAAAACCGGCACTCCGTCCAGGCTGCAGAAATGACGTCTTTGCTGTGAAATCTCCTCCGTGTGTGCGCCGGGGTCGTATCTGCTGAAACGAGAAAGCGTTTGTCTTTTCCACGGGCGAGTCCCACAAACCGGCCTGACGGTGAGCGAGCCGGCTGCGGTCCTCTCCGCTCAGCCCTCGGCAGAGCTCTTGCCCAAAATCTGCCCTGGAGCCGTGCGGACCTCACGGCTTGGTCTACATCCAAACGCAACAGGTGGGCACCGAACAACGGCAGGTGAGAGTTTTAGCCATTCATTTGTCCTCATTTTCCAATTTCTTCACGTAATTTCTCAGAGAACAGGAGCATTAGCTGCGTTTTTATAGAGCCTGACTTCAAGGCTTTCAAAAGATTTTACAAACTCTCTCTGCCTCTCAGTCCTTGGCCATGGGGTTTGATCCAAGGACTGTTTCTGTGGCCTGGTCACCCCAAAGGAAAAGGAAAAAAGAAAAAAAAAATCTCATTGCAGGACCCATTTTGTGAAGTTTCCTCCATCTGGAGCCAAAATCTTGGAAAACCACCCTGCTCCGCTTGAGCTGAGCTCCGGTCTCTGCTCCCAAGCAGGGCGTGCAAGTGAATAAGCACCCCTAAAACCACAGAAGGTGTAGGTGTGAGCCCCCAGACCAGCCTGGGAGCCTCTCCTCTCTCTCTCAACAGATCCGTTAGAGACGCCTTCTTTTGGCTCTTTCAAAATCCTGCCTGCGATGAGGGAAACATCCCAAGGATGCTCCTGTTCCTGCGCAAAAAAGAAATCCAGCTAAAAGCGAGAGAAAGCAAGCGCAAAACGAAGGGGAGCAGAAGCAAAGCTGGTGTTCTGCCTTGAGCAGGCACTGAAGCAGCCGCCCAGGCACCGCTGCCTCCCGCCGCGGGTCGGAAAGCTTTATTCCCGGTAGATGCAGGGTCACGGCTGCCGGCCAGCGAGGCGGCTGGCAGCGTTAACGCCTCCGCTCCAGCACCAGTGCCTGGCAAGGAAGCCGGTTATTTCTGCAAAAGCAATAGGAAAAAGCCCTCAGGAAAGAGGAAAAAATCTGACATACGCACTGGAGCTCGGCGCGGAGACCAGAGGGGATGCGATTAAACCTCTTATTTCTGCGAGCGGCTGCCTCACCTTCCCAGAGAGGTTGTTCCCCACCAGCCTCTTCCTCCGTTGCCTTCTCTAGTCGCTGCATTTCCTAAGCGAGCGATTAAAGCATCTATAAAACACCTGGGAAGTGTCCTTGCAATTAGCAGCCAATTAGCGGCTCCGGATGCCGTGCAGGCATCGACCCAAGAGAAGGGGAAATCCTAAGGTCCACGCTCCTCACCAGCACTGACGTGGCGACAGCAAAGCGCTCAGGTCCCTTCTGTGACGCCGCGTTATGGCCACGCGAGCTGCGAGCTTCGAGAGGGTGCAGGAAATAAATTCTCCTCTCGGCTTCGCTGGAAAAGGATCAGCGTGTCCAGGAGGGAGCAGGGAAGGAGGAACAAACACGCACGCAACACGGCAAAACTCACGAGCGCGTAAAATGCTTCTTTTTTGTTTGTTCGTTTCTAGGCAAGCGGGCGAAAGGACTCATGACAAATTAAAATAACATAACATTGTGGTAATTTAGAGGGAATCCGAAGTTCTCCGTATAACGAGGTGGAACTAGACTGCTGGAGTGCCTCCACGTATCCAGGCACGCTCCCACCGGGAAAACAGGACGGCAGGGTCAGGGCTAGGATTATCCACACAAAACCGGAACAAGCGAGGGAGGGAAATGCAGTGACGAAACGCCAAGGCCAAAACCTCAAGCTGTTTACTTGGGGGGTTCTGGGGCGTTCAATACAGCGTTGAGGCCGAATAAAATAAAATAATTCAAAAGAGTAAAGCTCACCTTCAGAATCGGCTGGGCGACTGCAAGCGCGGAGACGGGAAGGTGGAGAAAGGAGCTGCCAGGCTGGAAGAGATCAGAGAGCAGAGGCGTTGGACAGTTTCACCAAACCAAACCAGGTCATAACTTCACGGTTTCCTCCTCGTTTCTGCCTGAGCCGCTGTGAAACCCCCCGCTCCCCGCTGTCATGGACGTCACCCCTCGCCCCGCTCGCCGGGTCCCCGCGGAGGAGATCCGGGGCTGCATCCCGCGCGGCCTCGCCGCCTCCCGCCGTGGCTGCCGGCCGTGCAGTCTGCTCCTGATTCATTCCACACCGGAGAAACACCTGACAAAAGGAAACCGTGCAGCTGCCGAGGGACATTACTTCGTTTTGCTCCTGCTTGGCCAGAAGCTCTCTCAGGAAACGGTGCTTTGGCCACGGATGAAATGAAGTTCGGAACCTAACGGATTTTTTCCCATTTGCTGACTTGCAGCAAAGCGATGAGAAAATCAAAGCTCGTCTGTAACCTCAATCCAGGAAGAGAAATAACAAGGTTTAGAGGTACGTGACAAGATGCCCCCTGCTTCAGCTTTTGGGGGACTTTTCCACAGCCCGTGTGTTTTTGCCAGGTATGGGACACACTTCTGCCCGAGCCACGAGGCTTTGCCTGCATTAACACCCTCCTTTCGGAAGGGTACGAGGAGCAGTGGGGCATTTGCTTTTAATTAAAGAGTAAAAAGTGATCAATGATATCCAGCAAAGGCGCAAGAGGCAGCCAAGGGAAAGCAAAACCCTTCCGCGTGCAATAAATTAGATTAAGGGGACCAGAGATAAAAAATTTAATATAGGGAACAGGAGCTGCAACAGATAAACAAACAAGCGGCACAAACCTTTAAAACTACCGAGAAACAAACCTTTAATTAAAAACCCAGTCGCCAAACAAGCAGGGAACAGCCCCTCAGCTCTGCAGAAGCACACCAAGACAGTGAAGCCTCCCCAGCTTGTTCCTCGTTAGAGGGACCTGAAGGTCAGGCTTCGTTAAAACTCAGGCGGCCCCACCGTCGGCATCTGTTCACAAAATAAAACTGGATTCCCAGCTGGAATCTGGTGCCTTCGGCTGGAGAACAGGACACATCTCCAGCTCTTCCGGCACCAGGCACCCAACAATTCCCGTGCTGTCACCAGAATTGCTGGGGAGACAGGAATTCTGCAGGTGTCAGGCCGGGCACAGGGAGAGCAGAGCCAAATCCTAAGAAAAACTTTAATTTTGAGAACAGCTTAATGTGAGGGATGAATCCCGGGGACCCGCCAGCTCCCCGCAGTACCCATAACCCATCCCCACGGCTTTGTGCCAACCCCACGGCAACGGGCGCCCGTTCTGCTCCCGGCTGCTGCCTTCCACCCAGCCGCCCGCGCCGCCGCACCAGCTCGCATGCGCTTCCCTCTCCACCCCTTACCGCGGCTCCGGCACTTCCCACGCGGATCGATCGCGGCAGGAGCCGCCTGCGCACCGTACCTTCACTCCGCGGCGCAGCGCAAGGGGCAGGCGGCCTCTCCGGGGTGGCAAATGGGTTATGATGGAAGAGCGTGAAGCGGCAGACTGATTCATACAAAACCTTTATTAGAAACGAGGACGCTGCCTCCCAGGCACAACATCCTACGTTATCTCCCGAACTTTTACAATTTAACGGCCATAATTAAATACAAGTAGCTACAAACCGGTGTGTACGTCTATAAAAGAAGGGAGAACCAACCCTCAAATCGCCGTTGTTCCAAACGTGGCCGGAGAAAATATTTTTCCACGGTGCTTTGCAGGCATGCAGACACCCCCCGAGGCCGCGGGCTGGCACGCTGCGGGTGGGGGTCCTGGTGTTTTCCGTCCTGGGAACCAGGACGGGGTCTGATCTTATCCGAAGCCTGTATTGCTTTAATCCAAAGAGAGAGGAGAGCAAATTGCTATGGCGTGATATTGCATCTGATACGTTACGCTGCGTAAAGAGTCAGTACTTTCAAATCTCAGAATCGCAGAAAAATGAATATTATCCTATAACTAGTTTTATTTCAGTGGTAAATAATAACAATAATAACAATAACAATAATCATACCCCAGAGGTACTACTGTCACAGAAAAAAAGAGCAGCCTCATTTAAGCACCATCTACAGCTGAGAAAACAAAGGCTAAACGAGGGCTGGTTTCACAAAAGCCTTTTCTTCTACTCATACCCCAAAAAGTGTCTCCCGTCCAACCCAGGACCAGGTTAACAGCGCTGATTTCCAGCGCATCGACCGCTATGTTGCTATTAGCGCATCAACCGCTGTACTATGATTGCAATTCAGCTGCATACTGTTTACTACAAAACACAAAAAAGGAGGAAAAATACTTAAAATTGATCAATTTCTCGGTTTCCTTACAGATGTTTCCCACGTTGTGCCATAAAAAAGAACTTAAAGCAAAACAGATATACAAAAGCTACTGTGCTCAAGGCAGCGGCGTATGTACACCTTAAAATCGGAGTAGTACAAAAAGTATTCTAGTAGCAAAGGCGATGTATAATATTTTATAGAAACAGTGTTTGAAAAAGTATAAAATTAGGAAATAATGCATAGAAGAGCGCGCTTCGCAGGCCCTGCGGCAACGGGCTGTTCGCAGCAACGGCTGCCTCAGCAAATCCTCGCAGCGACGGCAGAATTCACACCGCGCGAGCAACTCACTGCCTGCAGAACTCGCTGGTTATGTTGGGAAGGGGGTAGGCAAAGAGGGAGAAATCCAGGATGTATTTGGGCAACAGCTCTTTTATCAGGCGGCGCTGGGTGTTGCACAGGTAGTAATGCAGCGTTTCGGCCGTCACGGGCTTGTACCACGACTGCCGCTCGGGGAAGCGGACGAAGGAGGGCGACTGGACTCGCTCCAGGACGTAGTTGGCGTCCGCGTTCAGCCGCTCGTAGGAGCCGATGAAGTCGTACCTCACGGCGCAGGGCTGGCACAGGTTGTAGATGGGCATCCAGTGCTCGTTCATCCTCTCCGCCTCCTCGTCCAGCAGGTACCGGAGGAACTCGGAGAAGGTCACGTCGTCGCCCGCCGAATTGCTCCCGTTCTTGCGGTACCGCCTGACGATCTCCACCCCGTACTTCTGCTGGTACTCCTTGATCTCCCCAAATTTGTTCCTGTAGGCCGACAGCAGCCTCTCCATGGGGTTTCGCACGAAGAGGAACTTGTAGTAGTTCTTCAGGCGGTAGCTGATCTCGTCCGGCTTCATGTCCCCCAGGAAAACCAGGTCGCTCTTGTGGTCCATCTTCAGCTTGACGTCCACGCTCTCCAGCGCCCCGTCCAGCACCTTCAGGATGCGTTTCCAGTTGGAGCAGGCCACCTTGGGCACGTAGCAGTACAAGAAGCGGTACTTGTCGCTCACCAGGAGATGCCGCAGGACCGTCCGCCGCTGCCCGGCCGGCAGCTCCCAGACGTTGCGGGGCATGGCCCGCTGCCCGCAGACGGCGCGGATGGTGCGGTTGCGGATGTCCCGCAGCACCTCGTCCTCCAGGTCGCCCGCGGCCTCCTCGACGTGGCCTCGCCGGCTCGGCTCCCTCCCCGCCGGGTGCAGCGGCTTCACCTCGGCCAAGATGCCCTTCTCGATCATCAGGAGCAGCCCGCTGGAGGCCAGGATCACGCCGAACATCAGCATGGAGGGCAGCAGCACCGTCCCGCCGCCAGCCCCCCGCGGCCGGGACCGGCTGCGGCCCGAGGCGGCCGCCCGCCGCACCTCCCCGGGGAAGGGGGGCCGGGGGAACATGGCCTCGCAGCGGCTCGGCCTCAGCCGCCAAGCCGCATGCCGGGGGGGGGAGAGCCGGGGTCGGGGAGAGCGGCCGGCCGGCAGCGGCCCCACGCCGGCCCGGCTACCGGTCCCGCCAGCGAACCGGCAGTGACGGGGCGGGGGGCGGGCCGCGGGCCGGGGGGGGGCGGCGGCCATTTCGCAGCGGCCCCGCCCCGCCGGGGAAGGGAGCGGGGGGCTCGGGGGCTCCCCCCGGGCATCCCGGGTGACACCGCCCGCACCCCTCTCCCCAAAACTGAGCCGCATTTCAAGCCAACCCCGCCGGGCTCGCCGCGGGACGCGGGGTGCGGGCAGCGCGGCTGGACGCCGGGCGTTTCCCGGCTCCCGTGCGGCCCTTCTGCGGCTACGTGCGGCCACCGGGGCTTTAATTAAACGGCTGTAGTGGGTTTTTGCCTTACTAGGCTAAACTAACCTTAATTAGTAGCTGTGCCGCGCTTTGTCACCGCGCAGGTTTAGCGGCCGGGAGGAGGAGGTGATGCTCGGTCCCTGCTGAGCCGCCTGCGAGCCAGAGGACAGGATTTTTAAAAACTTCGTAGGCATTTCCCCTTCACATCACTCCAGCTGACCTGCTCCTAAGCCCACCGCTCGGCCAAAGCGCCGGCAAGCCGTGAGCAGCGGCTTGTCCTTGGAGCCAGCATCCAGCAGCATCTCTTTCTACACGCAGCCCTTTCCGCAGCACAAACCATTTCAAACCGGCCTTGTGCTGCATATTTTTCCTTCCGTGCGTTTTCAGAGCGTACCCCAGGGCTTGTCTGTCTTCACTAGCCTCGCCGGGACTCCCTCTGTCAGAAGCTTTCTTAACATCAAGAAAAAAACAGCTTCCACTTAAGTTTTCTTTGATCAAAAGCCAAGAGCGTTTTGTCAGCCAAGGCAGACAAAGCATTTGTAGTGAAGTGCGAGAGCCTGCAGCTAGATGATTTTACATTTTACCGTTTTATTTTGATGTAAATACAGCATTAGCTCTAGGAATAGCCAGTACGTTCCGCCCCACCACCAGCGGCACGGCTGTACCTCCGCACGCTCTGTAGCGTCACCAGATTCCTGCTCTCATTTCGGAGGACGGGCCCAGGGATCTGACCTTGGTCTCAACTGAAGCTGCACCAACGGACATAATCTGTGGCGCCGAGATGAGACTCAAGCCTCCTCGGAAAGCCCTCGTCTCAGGGAAAGAGGCTCTGCTCACAGCACACTCCGGTACGGGCACTAATGCTAGTGCCAAAGCAGCCAAGGGAAAGGTCTGTTTCTTCGAAGGCACGTTAGCCTGGCACTGCCTGTCCTCTGTTCTCCCCTGACATCTGTGGGTCTAGAGCAGTTAGGTATCATAGCAGAGTGGTTCTGAAAGTACATTCCAGACTGCTAGCAGCAGAAGGCTGCCCACGAGGTCAGTGGGTTTCCTTTTCTCCTAGGTGTGCAAGGTGAGGGCTGCTCTGAATAGCACAGACAGCTGGCAGGACGCAAAGTCTCTACAGGAACAAGACAGCCAGGCAAATACATGGTTCAGGGGCTGTTTTGTTCATTTGCAAGGCTAAACTCCCCAAATAAGCTGTGCCTGTTGCTCACTCTGGACGTTAGTTAATTCGATTTTCAAAACAGTTAAAAGGAGCCTTGTGTTCACATTGCACACATCTACAGGAATACGTATTTACAGACAGATCCGTTTCTGCGGAAAAGGTACATCTGGAAAGTACCAACTTTAGGCCACTGTGGTTGCCCTGCAAGTTTATACCACGAAGCACAAGTGACGGAAGTGTTCAGTTCTTACAGATACACAAGGAGGATTTTTGCCATTCACAGCCCTTTTCAAACCCTGCTGTTTGTCACTTGGTTCCAAGTAGCTAAAGGCAAAACCCCCTTGTTTTGGCCGAGTCAATGCCCACCGTGCCTCTGCCACAGCTGCAGGAACCACGCAGGAGATGCACGTGGAGACAGAGGGCCCGGTGATGACAGCACCCGCGAGCGTCTCGCCCATCCTGGCGAGGAGCTGGGCGCCTGGGGAGGAAGAGGTTTGCAGATGTGCCGTTTCATCTACCCGATCGGCTGCCTTCGCGGTGCTGGCGCACTCTGGACAAACTTCCGTGCCTGTTTCTCTACCACGGGTAGGTATTTCTGCTGTAGCCATCACCCGGCTGCCAAGCCCAGGCCAGCGCTATCCACAGCAAACTCATGTTCTCGCTGGAGCTTGCCGGAGCCTGTTAAGAAACTACCTTCAACACGGCCTGAAATAAAGCGTACTGCGTTACTCAGCTGGAAAACTTCAGTCTGTCCCTTTCCTTTTCCGCATTTACCATGACACCCACAGCAGCTGTAAAGTCCTCGGGCAGCGCACGTGGCTGTCTGTGCCCCCACCAGCAGCACTTGCAGCTCTGCCCAGAGCAGCCTTCTCTGTTCACCGCGCTGCGAGTGCCCAGGAAAGCGGGCGGGCTCTGCAGCGTGCCCGACAGGTTAACCGACCCCGCTGTCAGACTGCGTACGGTAAGTCACAGCCCGCACTCAAACTGCGCCTTTCCTCCGTGGGACCCGTAAAAACGGTGCAGAAGAGAGGCCCTTTCACCAGCCCCAAGCCACAGCAAATTGTTTGCGTCCGTGGCGATACGCAGCTCCGTGGGAGAAGGAAAACCCGCGCAGCCCTGCCGTGGAGATGCCGTGCCAGATCTCAGAGCGATCCTCATCTACCCAGGGGTGTAGCAGCAGCCTGTTCCCCACAATTACTTCTTACAGGTCTGTGAGGAGGATTTTTAGAACTCACAGCACTTTTCAGGATGCTTTCAAACCCCATAAGAGCAGCAGAGCAGCAGCAGCCCTCCATCCCCAGGTACCCACCGGCTGGCGTCCGGTGATCCTCAGGCGTTCTCCTCCCTGTAACTCGCCTGAGCAGAAAAGCTGCACTAAGACGCGTTACCTTACATGCGTTACAGCATCACGTGCGTTACGCTGAGCTGGCCTCCCAGCGTCGTTTACCCGGGACACGCTCGGGTTTAGAGCAGGCTGCAGAATTTGGCTTTGGCTATCAGCAACGCTGGTTTAGTAAGGAAAGCGCCAATTCCTAGAGAGGTGCCAACTTTCCAAACGAGCAGCGCGGTGCTGCGCAGCGCGGCAGGACAGGGACTCCCGGTGTGGGCAAACGGGACCCCTCGGACCGATCGCGGCAGCTCCAGAGGAAAAAGCAAAACCAGCAAAGGACGAAGAGATCTGCTGCTGTGGCTGCGTGTCTAGGGATTAGCCAGAAATTTGGTGTAACGGAGCCTCTTCGCCGAGCGGGAAGCTCGTGGAAGCCATTTCACAGCCAGCTCACTGTGTGAGGCAGAGTTTCTTATCTCTAGGGAAAAAAAAAAAAAAAAAGTCTTTTTAAACGAGTTAAAGATGCTGGATGAATGTGCTAAATAATTCAGAGGAGATCGTTACGATAGGTTCAGTCTATCTCCCTCATAACAAAAATCACTGTTTTCAAGGAAAACATAGCGCTGAAGGATCTGCTGTCTCACAACGGCAAATTCGTTGGTAAGCAGCTGGCTGAACTGGCAAAGGCCTTACGCCGAGCTCAGTGTCGGTTTTCCCTGCTCCGTTGCGCGTAACTATGGAATTGCATTTGAACCGAGCCATTCCAGGAGGTTCGGTCCCTGCGTGCAAGGAAAACCGCCACGCTCCTACGTGGCCCGCAGAAGCCGTAACAGCTGCTCCCACCGTGGCTTTTTCCGGCTTCCCAGCACGGGGGTGGGATGCTGAGGCGCGGGGGTGGGATGCTGAGGCGCGGGAGGAGCGGGGCAGCGCGTGCGCGTCCCTGGGGCTCGCAGGGACCGCGATCTGTGGGACGAGACGCGGAGGCTGGCAGAAGCTGCACGGCTATACGTTCCCCCCGAGGGCTACACGCGTTGTGTAGGAGCCCGCGCCGTACGCTCCAACGCGCTCCAGCTGGGCAGGGGGTCAGAGAAAGTTCAGAAATACCGCAGGCGCCAGCACAGCGGGGCCGGCGTTTCGGCAGCCGGGTCTCCGCGAGTCACAGCTTTCCTGGCGCTGCCACCGGCAGCTGCTCCCGGGTCTTCCCCAGAGGACGTGCAGAAGCCGTTCCCAGGCTGAGCAAATTCAATTTTAGCAGGCAGTAACAACCACAGCTCCCTTTTTCTGCCCTTACCTCCTCGCACGCTTAAATCCCGCCGAAGCGCAGGGCAGCCGCAGCGATCTGCGCGAGCGGCGGCACTCCCCGGCTTCCCACGCGCGGCAGGGATGCTGTGGTGCCGGGGCGCGTCCGTGGAAGTGGCATCCCAATGGCATCCCAGTGACATCCTCCTGTGCTGGGAAGGGCCGCGTCACTGTCCCCGCAGGGCAAACGGACCACTGCCCCGAAAAGGGACGCGGGACAAGGCCAGCGAGCAAGGGCTGACTTCTACGGGGTCTGGTTTTAAAATGAATAAACACGTACAAAAAATCCTAACGTTCCTATAAATACAGCACATTTGGAAAGACGTTTCCAATGTTTTCAAGCCTTAAATGTATCAGTGTATGGGTGGTTTTGAGAAGGAGCATTGCAGAGAAGAAAATTAGGGAGGAAACTCGGGATCTCGGTAAAAGGAAACAGAAAAAGGTAAGCCAACTCCATCCCTCGTGAAAAATGAATTCTTATAAAACATACACCGCTATTAATGAGATCAAGTAGTGAAAGCGGCTCGAGCAAGAATTCCAGTCTGATGCCTGTCCCAATGGGATTAATTTAAAATAAACATTAAGAGGAATAAGTAAGTAAGTCTGCCTCCTCTTGCTTCCTTACCATGAGAAATGAGTCTTTCTGCAGAAAAGCCTCAAAATGTATTTTTTCCCCCCAATCTATAAATAACGTTGCATTCTCTCCAGCTCGTAGAAGAAAACTCACGAGGAATCTGTCCCAGGTGTCACATTCTCCCAGCAGATGACCAAGGGCTGCGGTTTTGACCCTTTAACAACAAACTCCTCTCCCCCAGCTCTGCGACACGGTCGTACCCGTACCCGTACCCTCCCCGCAGCTCACACGGGACGACCGGGGCAGAGCCTGCACCCAGCACCGCGGCCCCGGGAGCCCCGCGGGTCGCTCTGGGCGCGTAATCCCCACCACCGCCCTCCCCAGGACCTGGAGGTAGCGGAAAAGCGGTTTGTTCTCCAGCCGGGCCCACAATCGTCCTCCTGAGATCACAATTCCAACGGATACCCCTTCGAAAGGAGCAAACAAGAAAACTTTCAAGTATTAGGAAAGGAAAAAAAAAATCACCAGTTGGGAGCAAGCGGTCTCTTGTCACCGGGTGAAGTCCCTGGAAATACGGCCACCGCTTTCCCAGATCCCAGTGTCCCAGCCCACCCACCTGTGCGGGGTCGCTGTCGGCGGACGTTGAGGCGACTCCCGGCGTTCCCGAGACAGGGAGATCCCTGCGGGAGATCAATTCCCACGGGGCGCCCCAGCTTCCGTCTCGCGGGGAGGCGAGCACAAAGCCCGGCCACGCTCGTTTGCCTGCACGGAAACGGCTAACGCGGCAAAACAAACGGCGCTAACACGCCATATAATTCCCTTTTTACAGGCTAATTACGCAACGCGCTGTTAATTCAGCCCTACTTAGGCACTGCGCTTCCTTGCTGCGTGGCAAACCCCTCAGGAACCTCGCACGTCTGACAGCGTGAAGTCTGTGGGGTTGCAGGCACCGGCTGCCGCCGGACCCCGGCGCTCCCAGCCCTGTTTGCTCGACGCCCTTTTAAAAAATCCCTCTCCGCGAGAACAGTTTGTCCGTTCTCTCACAGGCCTATCCCAGCGCTCCCGCCGCTACGGAGAGCGGAAAAATATTCGAGATGCAGGGTTGGATTTTTTTTTTTTTCCAGCACCATTAAACTGATTTGCTTTTAAGAATTACTGGGCGGTGGAACCCGCTCCGACTGCAGCTTGCTTCTGCAGAAGGCTCTGGAGAGGTTTATAGAGATATTAAACACGACGCCGCAGAATAAACGGAGCTTCCACCCAGCGTATCTTGTAAATGCAGGTTAAATGGTTTCCTTTATTAAATATCCTCTCCCCTTACAAAGGGATTAACCGCTCTCGCCGGAGGGCTGTGGCGGAAGAGCCACCTCCTCTCCACAGCAACAAGTGACACCAGGCCCCCTCGCTCCCCGGCACGCCGCTCGCCTTCGGAGGAGCCGCCCGCCGTCGCATTCCCGATGCCCCCATCGTTCCTGGCGCGGATCCCCTGCGGGGCGGCGAGGCAGGCGGATGCCAACCGGAGCTCTCTCCCGTTCTCCTGCCTTCGGGCTCATCGCTGTCCTTTTCCTCGACAACCGCCCTTGATTTTTCCACGCCGGCATCGCCGTGGCCCTTGGATTGCCCTCGCTGGCGGCCGGACGCAAAGCTTTGCCCGGGGGGATTTAAAGCTGGGGCCCTGCACAGCTCTTGCCCTGCGTTGGAAAGAATTTACCATCAACCCTGCGGTTAAACACGCCCGCGGCATCACGGGGAGAACTCTCCTACAAAAGGCTGATTTAGGCGGATTGGGGGGGTTTATCGGCCACGCCTTTTTCCTTCGAAAAGGGAAAAATGGGGAATCGCCCGCGTTTCAGGTCCTCGGGGACACCAGGTTAACGCGGGGACGCGCGTCCCTTCCCGGGGGCCGATGCTGCCCCCTCGACGCGCCAAACCTCACTGCTCCGGCGCAGCTCGTTTATCAGCAGCCGCTTACAAGGAACGGAGCCGGGAGAGCGACGGAGCGTTCCGTCGCGTTAACGTGACAGCCTGGATTGCTGCCGTCTCTTGGCTGGGATGAGTTTTGGCACAATTACAGGCAATTATATCCAGCGGCATTAAAGCAGCAGCTAAACGTCACCGAGAGCTCGCGGCTTTCGCGTCGCGTGGGACGAGACCTCGGCAACCGGAGCGAGCCCCGAACGCCGCTTCGCGTTTGCTCGGCTGGGAGCGAGGTGCGCGGTGGGAGAGCCGCTGGGAAGGGCCCTGCCGCAGCGTGTGCCGGGAGCCCGGCTGGCACCTTCCCTGGCAAATGGAGCCGCGCCGACACAAAGCGCTGAGCCACACAGCCAAGATCCGTGCCAGCACCTCCGAGGCCGCGGGGAACCGCAGCAACGGGCCTCTCTGCCCTACGGCCAGGGGAGGCCACCTTGCCGATGCGCGGCGTCACCTCCGGGGGCGGCAGGGACCCGGTGGGATCCACCAACGCGGTGGTGAAAGTCGCTGGCAGCACCAGCCCCGGTCCAAGAGCAGGAGTTTGTCAGATGTCAGATGCTGGAGAGCCGGATACCGCTCAGCGCAGCTCCCTCGGGTCGCAGATTTCAGCAGTAAATCCAATTTTCTTTGACGTTAATCCCAATTTTTCAGCCCGCCACAGCTTATCCTTTTGACGATGGCTTGCCACGTGGGAAGAGCTGGGACAGAAAAGCTTTTTCTCAGTTTTTGTTGTTAGTTGACCCTACACGAGAGCGGCCGGGCGCTGGAGCTGGCCGGAGGCGCGGGGCGCGCACAGGGCGCAGGTTTCCGCTCCGTGTCTGGCACCCACGTTGCCGATGGCTCTGGGCAGTCGAGTTGCATGAAATACAACTGGGAAATTTCAAATTGGTTCTTCAGCAAAAATCCAAGGCCCTGGGGCCAGGAATGTCTGCCCATTGACCCCACACCGGCTTACAAATTCACGTGTCCCAGGACGAGCTCTTCACTCCCTTTGGGAAGGGAATTCACAGCTTAACGCACGTCATTATCAGCATGGTTTCCTTTTTGAGCCTGAATTCTCTCGTTTTCATCACTTCTCCAGGTTTGTGCCTGACCTGCCCGCGTTCCCCGTGAGGAGCTGTGCTGCAACCAGGCTCCTCGTTAAACGTGACGGGCGCAGAAAGCAAGAGGCCAGGATCCTCCAGCAAAAACCCGAATCCCATGAAGAAATCCAACCAGGAGCTTAAAACCAGGCTGTGACGCTGGCAGGGCTGTAAGGGGACAGCGACCAAAGCCGCCCGGCAGCGGCGGTCCCTGCCCCGCTCCCCTGATGGGACCGTCTCCAAATCTCCTGCTCAAGGCGACCCGGGCGGGAAAGATGCTGCAGTTCTGCTGCTGCACCGCTGCCCGCGTTGCGGAGGCAGCAGCCTGGGGGCCGCGTCGCGGGAAGGACGCCGTTACCACGCCCAGCCCGTCCGCGTTCATCCCACAAACCGCGCTGGCCGCCCGCTCCCCTCTGTAATTAGGAGCTAATTCAGCGTCGGTAGCAGACGTTACTTTCTCTTCCCGCTCATTTTGTTCCCAGAACTCATTCTCTCCCTCCGCAGGCGCGCAAGGGTCCAGCTCTAACTAAAACACACCATTAATTATAGAAACAGCCAACTCCAAGGGCCAAGAACCCAGCCGAGAACCAAACCGCGTTGCCTCCCCGCCCCTCGGCGCCCACCCGTACCTGGCTGCTCAGCACAGCTTGGTCCCGGACAGGGCACCGAGCCCTCGCCGAGCTCACCGCGGTTTTAGGGTGAATTCCCCCAGGTCCCAGTGGAGCAGCCTGCCCTGGGACCCTTCCCTGCCCGTGCTGAGCATCCCCGGCCTGAGCACAGGCAACACCAGGAGAAAACAGGCCGCAGCCCCAGGAAGGGGCAAGCAGCTCAGCAGGAAGGGAAAAACCATGAAAGCCGAAGAGGAGCCTTTCCTGGAAACCGGGAGGCAGCTAGACATCGTTAGGCGTTCAGTTAGCGCTGCAGAGACCAAAGCGATCAACGCACAAGGGCAACTGCAGCCACGGGAGCCAGGCTGGAGCAGAGGGCTCCCAGACACGCCGGGAGCTCTACGGGAGCCGTTTTACCGCGAGGAGAATTCCCCTGCGGGCGGTGAACTCCCCGCGCTCACCCAGTGCCGTGAAGGAAACCTCGGGAAGGCCTTTCTGCTCCTGGAGCAGGAGCGCAGAGCCTGGGAGCTGCAGCGGAGCCACAGCCGGGACCGTGCGGGAAAGAGCCGTGCCGCCAGCCGGGGACGCGAGGGGCGGCTCAGCGTTTGAGCGCGCAGACGTTTCCATGGGGCATCCCGCATCCCGCCCCTCGCAGGGGCGCTGGCCCCCATTTGGAGCAGGTTGTTTCATTCCTCTCCGCTCCTGCTCCCACCTGGGCTCCTCCCGGCCTTTTCGGGACAGCCCTGCAGCTGCACGGCCCGACTTCAGCCGTGCCCGGAGCCACGGGGCCGGGACACTCGCCCGCGGGCTTCCAGGGGCGGCGCTCCCAGGGAGAGGCTTTTGGAAAAGCACCGTTTCCAAACGCTGCCTTCCAGGGCTCCTCCAGCACGGGCTGGTACACCAGGCTTTGCAGAGACACAGGCTTTGCCACCAACATCTTCCCCCTATTCCCACGGCAGCAGCTGTCAAGAGCAGATTGGAAAAAGAAAAAAATATAAAAAGAGTAAAAGCCGACCTGGCAGCCGATGCTCCTTCCGCTTGCTCCGTGCTCACTGCCCGCCTCAGCGGCTCCTCGCCTCTGGGCCGCGTCCACACCGCTCACCCCAAGACCCCGGGCTCCCAAGTCCGCTCCCGCACCGGCACCTTCCTCGCGCTCGACTCCTGCGCCCCGCGGGCCCGAGGGGACAGTCCAGGCAGGGAAGAGAAGAGCACAGCACCGGTTTGTTTTCTAAATCAATACCATTTTTCAAATTTATTTTTTAAGAATTACTTCTAATATATCTTTCTCACAGAAGGAGGGCATAGGGAATGTTCTCATTCCGTCTGTAAACACTGAAATACAGATCCGGGAAACCAGGGAAGAGACACAAAAAAAGTGCATTTTACAAAATTATCAACTAAAATATATTTTACATGTATTACGTTTCAATTTAAATTCTACCGACTGCATTTTCAGTTTCAAAAAATATTTCCATATCTAATAGATTAAAAAAGCATGAAATATTCTCGCTGTGGATAAGACATTTCCATTCATTTCCATGCTGTCTGCACAACAGCATCGCAGCCACGGGAACCCCCAGCGACCTTCTCGGCCCGGAGCAGGTCCTAACGCGGGAGGAGCCGGGCTTTGGCTCTCCGGGCAGGGCTGGAGCCCCGTCCAGGCGCAGGGCAAGCGCGATGCCTCTTCTCCCCGGAGAGGAGCCAGGACAGAGGTGGGAGGCGGGGAAGAGGGGCGAGGAGAAGGCGCTCCGGCGAGTTACTGTGGTTTCTGGGGCGTGGGGGTGTCAGCCCCCTCCCCGACTGCGCGGCCACGCTCAGGGATTGCCTGGCAGGGGGGTCTTCAAGCATCCCGCGTCCGATGGCGTCTTCGCTGGAGGACCTCCCTGCCTCGGGCTGGCTGCCACGGGAGTCCCGACCCACACAAGCGTTCGCATTTAGGGGGATGGCCACAATCGTGGGCCACGGCCCCGGGGCGCAGCCGCTCCGGCCCCGTCCTGCGCCAGGCAGCTCTGCTTCTCCAGCAGCCTCCCTCCTCGCCAAGGAGGGCAGCCATGCAATATCCTCTCCCAGCAGGGTCAGGGGCCACTTTCTCCATCACCTCCTCGCACCCCCATGGTATTTCCATCCGACAGCCGCGGAGGCGCTCCCGACTCCCACCCCAATGCCGCATGGCCGATCAGCGGCCCAACCGCACCGTTCCAAGAGACCACCAGTGCCCAAGCTAATTGTTAAGGAGAAATCTGAGCAATTACTTTGACACCAACAGTATCTTGAGGTATAAGTGAGACAGGATGCTTCACCCGCGAATCCTTGCTCGCACATCTAGGATCAAACCCCCCGGAGCTGGGTGCTTCCCCCCGGGCTACGCAGGCAGGAACGGCGGGGCTTCTCCAGCATCCTCTGCAACACTGAGGGGGAATCATCCACCGACAGCCGGGAGACGCGTGCCCTGCTCACCCGCTGTGGCGGGCGCCGGATCTTGTCATCTCCCGTCAAGTCATCTCCTCCTAGACGCGCTCCCCTCTTTGGTATGTAGGGCAGACCTCTGGAGAACTCCCGCGTTACCGAGCTGCCTCCGCGTTACGGATTGGATGCCGTGGGGCTCTCTCTCCAGGCCAGGCAGGTGTGCAGCCAGCGCTGCTTCCACTGACAGGACGACACTAAAGCAGTAGGAACACTTCCACCGCTGGATATGGGCTCGGAAGCCCCAGCAGGCTGGGGAGGTGCAATTCCCTGGTTTCGAGGAGCGGCTCCGGCCAGCAGGAACGTGGGCTGAGATGATGTCGGTTCTCCTTCTTTAGTTAGTGCAATCTAGAAACGGATTCCCAGCTTGTGTGAGTGACTCAAGGGACTGTTACGCTGTCCTTTGGTTTGCTTTAGGATTAACTCAAACAGTCCGCGTGAAGATAAACCAACGTCTATCTAGGATCTGTACACGTAAGGCAAGAGGCAACAGTATCTGTGGGGCTCGGGTCGCTCTCGTCGATGCGAGCCTTTCCCAATGCTCAGTTCCTTTCCGGAGCCGCGAAGCCACTTTGGTGAGCTTGCTCGGAGGCCAGGACAGGGCTGGAGGGCGAGGCTGCAAGGCAGCGCAGAGGCAGTGCCGCGATGGCTTCAGCAGTGCCCGGGGCAGGACAGTCACACGTGGGGAGGGTCGAATTTAAAAAAGCCAAAACCACTCAAGAAAACGGTTTGCCATTTCACCTGCCAGCCTCGAGCTTCTTCACGCTGAAAGATGTATGGGGTTAAATGGGAGACTGTCGACGACGTTACAGGAAAACAAACTGGGAAGAAAGAGTAAACCCACTTCTGTCGCTACGGCCCCTAAGCCGTCAGAGGAAGAGCAATACTCAGAAGAGAAAACCTGGTTCTCACCAGCAGAGCCCACTTCGTGAGATCCCAGCTTCAGAGGGACACACGCCTGCTGGCGCTGCGCTTTCCGGGCACAAGATCCTTGGCGGCCAGGTCAGGGCACCTGCGACAGGCACAGCTCTCGTAACGCCGCGCCGGGACGCGGCGCCTACCATCCTGCCTCCGCGCTCTGCCGTGGAGCGGATCTCCCAGCCCGGCTGCCGAGCCCCGGTCCAGGCGGTGAATCGCCAAACAGCGAGGGGAGGGGAAGAGAAGGACGAGGGAAGAGAGCGGGGACCTCTTCCCCCACGGAGTGAAACCTATTCAAGCACGACACAAGGCCGCTCTGCATCCAGGCAGCTTCCCGAGCCACGGCTGTGTTTTGCAGCAGCTCTCACCCACCGGGAATCCTCACAGTCTGTCCTGTGGGACCAAAGGAGACTCCTGTGCCCAGCCAAGGAGCCGCTCTCAGTCCTCACGCTTCACATCAGGGCAGGAGAACCCGCAGAACTGTCACAGCTTGGCTCACACAACGCGCCACGGCGCCCCTCCCGCACCTTTCCCCCATCCCCACCAGCAATGGCTCTGGACTCAGTTTACTGGCTTTTATCCCCTGCAAATCCCTCCCGATATATGCATCTCTAGATACATATATAGATATAGATTTACATATGCAAGTACCTATATCTATATACATATATTTATTTTATACGTATATATTTTCATTTATGCTTTTAACGAAGTGCTGTGCTTTCAACCGCTGCCTTCCTCCCTGGGGATCCGCTCCCGCGCACGCTTTTCAGTCCCAGGAAAGAGCGCTGGGCGCTCTCGGCTGCAAGCAGCACAAGGTGACGTCGAGACTGCACAGATGTCCCAGACCGGCCGCCGGCTCTCCGGTGCCATCATCCTCACCGCGGTCCGACCGAAGGACGGTGCTACTGCGGGTTCTTCAGGATGCGCCCGTGTCTGAAGTCGTAGACGTGACGACAGAGGAAAACCAGATCGGGGTCAGTGTCCTCGGGCACCTTGCGGTGCAGAGGTGTGGAGTACTCTTCCGAGGGAGGAACCATAATGGTTTTCCTGCCCGGGATCCCTTCGACACGACGCTTTGCCAAGGCACAAAATCTGCAACGCAATTACGTTAGAGGAGTTAGCACGGACTCGTTCGCGTCAGGCTGTCTCGCCGTGGCTGCCCAAGGACGAGGGCTGGGAGGGGAAGGGTAGGAGTGCAGAGAATTCAGCTTTGCTCAAGAGGAGGACACTGCTTTTGGTCCCAGCCCGAGCTGTAGGAAGCAGCACAACGGGTTATGTTTCTGTACTGGTGGGTGCCACAGAGTACACAAGATGACTGCAATCAATCCACCTTGCTTTTACTGCTTCGGCCTCGTTTTTGTTAATTAGCCCCAGAAAAGGCTTATCCATCAGGCTGTTGTTTAGGCAAATGAACGGTTTGGGTTTTTTTTCCTCATTTTTAGAGTTTTCAAGAGAAAGAGCAAAATCCAGCTTACAATGAGTCTGTAAAGCAGTGCGTTTCAGAAATCCAATGAGCAGAGGAGGACTGAGGAGAGTGCATGAGGGGTTAAGCATCCCCTCGGCGGTAAGACTGCACCATCAACACAATGCGTCTCGCAAAACTGAGGAGATCGAAAGGACTGCTCTGCGTTATGGATTTGTGTGCGCACTCAACCCCATCCTCATCCTGCCCTGCGCACCCATCCGTCAAAGGACGCAGCCGTGGACACGGATGCTCGGAAGCTCTTACTGACAGCTTCAATGGAATCAGCAAGAGCTTACCAGCAAAAGCCTTAGTCACCCTTGTGAGCCACGCTGCTGCCAAACTCCCCCCAGATCCGCGAGCGGACACGCTCGTGTCTCGGAGCGGCGCTGACAGACGCCTATCGGCGGGCGCTGTGGCTAGCTGCGGCACCCCTGTGACAGCGGAAGGGACGACTCCCTGCCCTGCCGCGCTTTTAGCTCCAAGTTACGGGGTTTCCTGCACTGTCCTCCACCGCTGTCCTCGTGCTGCGGTGCCAAGGTCACACAAGTACAGACATTTGTGAGCCCCGTAAAGCAGATCTGCCACACAAACAGACCCGTAACGAATCCAGAGCGGAAGAGGAGCTCACAGACTGCGGTACCAAACCTGCACGCAGAGCGAACATCGCTCGCCCAGCTCCAGCTGGAGCCACGTCTGCAGGGCCAGGACAGCTCTGCTGGGAGATGGCTGGAAATGGGAAGGGCTGGAAGTGGGAAGAGCGAGAAGAGCTGGAGACAGCCAAGGCCTGGCGAACAGCAGCAAGTGAAGAGCACCACCTACCTGCAGTACTCTGCAAAGGTCAGCACGTAGCACTTCTCCTCTATGCAGGCAACGCTGTTTTCGTCCTGATGCCGGGATGCAAAGATCTCATTCTGGAAGAGAAGGAAGGAGGAGGTCACCCAGCTGGCCAGGAGCCCCAGGGAGGCAAGGCCAGCTCCACACCTTCACCACCACCAGAGCCAGCATTTCACACGATCCAGACACCTTCCAGGTGGTGTGTGACCTACAGTGTGCACCAGGATTTATCCAGTGACATGTGAGCAAAGCATTAGGAGTTCTCCCATCACTGAACACTGCCCCGCGCACTCTGTGAGGCCAAGCATCCAAATCCCCACACACAGTGCCAAGGTTACAAAAGCACTTCAGCAGCACGGCCGCTACCAGCTACACCAGCCTCCTCTCTCCTCCTGGCATGGCAGACAGCTCGTGGCCAGCGCTGAGAAACGTCCAAGGAGATGAGCTTTTGCAATGCTGCACTGGAAAAAATAAAAGCAGCATTTTGAAAGCGCTATTGCAATGCCTGGGAACGACAACAAGCCACACAGAGGGAAGAAGGCCGAGATCATCACGGGAGGCAAACCCCTCAGAAAACCCCTGCACGACGTGCCTTTGCCCCAGCTTATCTGCGATCTGACTGTGCGCAGACTCCACGTGGAAGGAGCCCTCAGACCACAGCCAGCAAACCCAGCGAGCCACGCTCCCGCGGGCAGCGGGTCGGAGCACTCCCCACCCGCAGGCTCCTCCGAGCTCCTAGCGATGTTCTTCATTGTTCTCCCTTCCCTGTGCTGGAAGCCTTCCAATTTCCACAGCCAAGAACTGGAGGCTGAACAGCACTTTGCTGTCTTTACTACTATGCCACGACACACGACCAGTCTTCCTGACCCATCTCTGTATCAAAGCTAAAGGCACTCCTCCTTTTCCAAGCCTTTCCTCATGCCAATTCAATTAAAAAAGCTGGTTTAGTGAGGGAAGCAGCAATAGCCTTTTTTCCCAGGGTAATTTAGGAAACTTGGCTCCACAGCAGGCAGGATTGGTTAGATATGGGGCAACCCAGATGGAGCGATCTGAAAGAATTTCAGGTGTGGTTAGATCAGCGGAGATGATCTTTGAGAATAAGGATGCTCTGCCCAAGTCTGGCAGCATTACCCGCGGGCTTTGTTTCTGCTCACAGCCCCGAGGAAGCAGGCTGGAAGGAAAGGCTCCAAAAAGGGTCACCGTTTGTGGGCACGCTTCATCAGAGAAACCGAAAACGCCACACCTTCCTTCTGCGCGTTGGGGTTTTGGTCTACTCCTTAAATGAGAACTCTGAGTCATCTCTGGCAAGCCCTTCCCAGCTACTCAGCCCAAACGGCACTCTCTCATTTGAAGTCTTGTGTAATTAAGCAGGTGTGCAAAAAACTGGCTTAATTCCTCCCGGCCAGACTACTGGTGCTCTCTCTACACTAAAGTGCAACTGGATCCAGTCACGCTTCGTTTATGGACCAGAAAACCATAAGGGACCAGGCTGTGGTTTAGGAACTCACGCGTGCCCTGCGAGTCAGGCAGGTACAACTGCCCGGCTGTTCCCAGTCCTGCTCTCACCGCCTCCCTCCCCTTTTATTTAAAAAAAGTAGGAAAAGGAAAAATGCACCGGGTATTCTGGTGGGTTGAAAACAGCAGTAAATTCCCCATTTTTGGTTTAAAAACAGCTTGTTCTGTCACCCAGCACAAGCCCATGCAAAGCAGAGCAAGGCGTGAAGTCATCATGATTCACACGTTTTTCTCTTTAAAAAGCAAACTCGATTACACGGGCACAACATCCTCAAGCCAGTTTTTAATTCCCATCATAAATCTGCAGAGGGGAAGGAGGATGCATGTGCGTTTCTGCACAACCCAAACCAGTTTCTGGGGTTTAAGAGGCAGACGAAGGGATTTACGCTCCAAAGGCGGCACACGATGCAGGTACCCCAGCATCTCTACAAAAGCTCCTGGAGCCTTTGCGCTGGGCGCTGCGTTTCTGGGTGAGGTAGAACGCCCGCTCCGGGAAGGCGGCCGATCTCGATTCGGTATAAACTCACACCTCCTTACTACTAACGCGGCAGTCAAAACTTTTCCCTTAGCGCAGGATTTTCTTAGCACAGATGAAAGGGAGAAACATTAAAACTCAACAGAGGCGGCGAGGCAAAGAACGCAGCAGCTTCTGTCAGAGCCCAGAGGCTGTGCACACGACAATAAACTGGGGAAAAGCCCATCTGTAGGACACCAGCCAGCACTCCTCACATCTGGCAACAGCTGCGTCACAGCCAGGAGGCAGCTCCGTTTCACTCAGACTAGGAGCTCAGCCCCCTGGCTCTGAGGCCACCCAGGAACGCAGGAAGGTACTGGGGCTAATCCTGCAGGAAAAGCGGCGCAGCAGGACGCCCTCGCGCCGCGTTCGGACGGCTCACCTGGTGCATACTGGGATTGCGGCCGCCCTGCGTGTGCTCCGGTCTGTAATACCACAGGAGGCTCATCATCAGCTCCCCTGCGAGAAGATTTATTAAAATACGTCAAGCCTTGGTTTTCTCCTCGTGTCTTCCCTCTAATAGCCAGCTTCCCACCCCCCCCGTGCCTTTCATTCCCCCAGCGCTCGCGTGGAGGCAGCTGTGCGGTGATAAATATTTCATGCTGAACTAGGTGTCCTTTTGTTACAGCAGGGAGCTGTCTGAACTCAGTCACGTCACTATTCCATTATACCTTCACCCCCTTCTACTTGTCTACATCGTCACACAGAGGTCCAATAAGCACAAAAAAAACCCCACCCCAAAATCTAACATTTCCATCTGAAAAAAGTATCCATCCAGATCTGCAGCATTAACGCCCAGGTTAACATCAGAATTGCTGTCACAGGATGACGTGACGAAGATGGGCCTCACTGCACGCTCACACTCATCACTTCTTTTACACGGCACTGTATTTTTTTTTTTCTTTCACTTTTAAGCAAGACCTGTACTTCGCAACACATGGCACAGCTCCTTGGCTCAGGTACCGCTGGCCAGACACGGGACCTTGACATCAAACCCACACGACTCCAATCGCCGCCTGTGCTGGGGTCCCCCCAGGAGCTCCTGCAGATAAGCCCCCTGCTCCACACCAGCTCCAGCCCAGACGCTGGATAGAGCCAACAGCGGCTCCCGAGACGTCTGCTGCACTGAAATAACGCAGGAGATGGTTGCCAAGAGGGGCACTTGGCAGACACTGTGTGCTTTCACGACCAGGAGGATTTTGATGACCAGTCCCAGGCTAGCGACTAAAGAGCATTCCAGTTCCAGTTCCTGGCACAATCTGAAGGAAAGCCACAGAGCTAGTCTCTGCCCCTCCAGCACCCTTGGCTGCAGCTCTCCCGACACCCATCACCGCCCCGGTCCCAGCCCGCCCTCACCCGCCACGCACAGAGGCGAGACGTCCTCTTTTGGCACGGTACCTGTTTTGGGGTCTTCCCACAGTGCCGATATTTTCGCGACGTACGGCATGGATTTCTTCCGGGGTCCTGATTTCAAGAGGACAGTGTCCCGTACCCGGATGATCTCCCCATCTCTCTCCACAGCCTGGTAGCTCTTGCGAACAGCTGGCTCCGGTTCGTTCTACACCACGAGAACACAAACAGAAAACAAAGCAACCTGAGCAACGGGCAAAGAGTCAGTTTATTGGTCGCTGCCCCAACCCAAGGCTCCTTCGGTCCTGCTGCGAATGAAAAACTTCCCTAAGCCTACTCAGAGCAAAGTGCTTCCTTATTTCAATCTGAAAAAAATTGTTCCTTCAATTCTGCATGCAAAAAACCCCAGCCTTCGGAAAAGCCACCATTTTGCCTGCCTGCAGGTGTGCATTTCCTTCAGGTTCACAGGCGAGGAAAACTAGGCATGTTCTGAATGCTCCGCGTTTCTCCGATACACACATTGTAAGAACACAAATAAAACACGAGACATTTCAGGTGAACAGGGCAGGGAGGCCGTGGCATAAAGCTTTCCTTAACGAGACTGCTCACATTTAATTTGCACCCTGCAACATCACAAAATGATGACTTTCTGGACTATGAACTGGGGGGGGGGTATTCTATTTTTGCTCTGGAAACTTGTCCCAGAACGGCTGGGCAGGACGGGTTTAGCCTCCTGCCAGATCGCCCAGGCGAAATGGGGAGCGTTACGCGCCAGGACTGCAGGAGGTGAACGGCGCGCTGCTCCTTCCCAAGCGTCCAGGTCTGAGCAAGGGATGCAAGAGGCGGGCTTTGAGGGCTCCAGCCCTGCGCAGCCCTGGGTGCCCATGCACCCAGGAGCCACAAACCCACTCCGGGCGACGCTCTCAGCTGCTCACGGAGACACCGCTGTGCCCAGGGCGGCACAGGCGAGCCCACCTGGAGCGCCGCTCCCCTTGCCGCTGACATTTACCGCACGCGGTTCAATGCCGTGTCCCACCTTCCCCGACAATACACAGGTCTGGATTTCAAGTCCTCAGCTCTCGTGTTTAATAACATGAAGGATATTGCCTTCTCTCTCAATTGAAGTGGACTTTGCTGCAGTTAATTAAATTTCCTGACAGGAAATCTCTCATCTTGCAGGAGACAGTCTCTGCCCCTGAACACAACAAATGGGAAAGCACAGACAAGAAATCCTTGAAGGAGTGACTGGCCACGACACCACATAAACTACACGAAGCGGAATACTGCATGCTAGGAAAATTCCATCTGGGAGCCAGGATACCGCCTCAGTGCTCACCGGCTACAGACACCACCAGCGAGAAGAACCGCCTTACGAGAGCCACCTTTAGACAACGGCTCCTTACGCACGGCTAAAACCCCTCTTGTTTCTCAAACAGGTTTGCCCTATGCCGGGAGGAAGGAGCTGGAGGACGACCTCTCCGCAGGATGGACTCAACCGCGCGCCGGGTGCCACCCTTGCAAACGCCAAGGCCAGAAGCACTCATCATCACGGCGTTCCAGCTGACGCTAGCAGAGGAGCGGCAGGTTCTCCTTCCTGCCCAAGCAGCCTGTCGTGCTGCACGAGGTCGTACCAGGGCGCAGGAGAAAAAACAAGCCGGCAGCAGACCGGCCTCAAAGCCCAGCCAGAAGGCACTCCTTGCTGCTCCGATCCGCCATCTGTCCCAGAGGTTCTGGACGGCACCCAGTGACCATCACCACCTCAAAGCAAGACCCAAAACGCTCTCAGGACTCCACGAGCGTAGCCCCTGAAGGGGCACAAACGGGGGGAGCCGCACGCACCAACACCAGCCCTCCGCAGACACCTACCACGACGTAGACGGCCTTCTCGCAGGCGGTGCCCACGGGGATCCAGCCGTTGGTAGCTCTGCGCCGGCTGATGCGCTGCTGCTTTGGATGGGAATGGCCTCCCGCCGCTTTGCTGTCGGAGGCGTGGAGACAGCCCGTGGTGTTTCGCAGACCGGATTTGGAGCCGCTGGGAGGCTTCGAGCTCTGCGGACATTCTCGGGCCATGGTCTGAGGGTCAGAGTTGGGGGTCTGCAGGTGAGGAACGGGTTCCGCAGCCGGCGGCACGCTGGGTACAGGACATCCTGAGAGCGGGTGGGCAGGTGACGCGGGGTGCCCTGCCACGGGGATTGTGAGGTTCAGCTGGTCCAGAGACTTGCAGCCTTCTAACAGAAGGGAAGAAGACAGACATGTATCTCATCTGAAACGTAAGAGGGCTGCACAACCATGACTGTCCCAAACTGCCACCGCTTTTCCCCAAAATTCCCTTTATTGCATAATAGCAGCAAAGACTGGTGGTGTAATTTCATTTTGCACCGTCACTGCATTCTACAGGCACGGACGTTTCTAAGCCCGCAACGCTCCAGTACATTGCTGCCGATGACACCACGCTACAAACTCGTCCGAAATCCCCCAAAGTGATGCCAGCCAGTAACACGCACGTGAGGCTGCCCAGGGTCCAAAGCAGTTCCAGCCTGCCGACACGTATAAAAGAAGTAAAGGGCTTATCAAAACGATGGGAAGGATTAAACCATACTAGCAGAAGCAGCCAGCTTCTTTCAAAAAGGCAAATTCTGCTCTTCAGGGAAAATTGAGAAGATTCTCCAAATAAGCTCCAGAAACGTGAAACAACGTGGAACAAAACGATGTAAGACGATGCACGCTGCTGCCCTCAGCAAACCACGGCCCCAGCGCAGACGCGTTCACCACAACGGGGCAGCAAGGCGGCCGACGCTGCCTCTCAGAAGCAGCCCAGAACGCCTCGCACCGCTCCGGGAGCCGCGAAACGAGCCCTCAACCAGCGCCTCCGACCGAAGAGCACATCGGATGTGAATTACCTCCCGTCAGCGGGATGACAGCTCCCAGGCCGATATGAGACGCACCCCTGTTTCCTAAATGTGAAAGCGGGCTTTTGGGGGCACCAAGGGCAGCTTCAGGCAACCTCCAGGAGACGCCCCCGGGCTGGAGCACGGCCTAGCAGATCTGTGGGACCGCACTGCTGCAGAGCTGCTACAAAAAAATTAATCTAAAAGTGAGAAAACAGCTGAAGTCACTGAGCTCCAGCTGAGTAACCGCTGCGATCCCCTCGCAGTTAACAGGAAATCACTGCCTCCGGTCTCCCACTTGACCCTCCCCGAGCGGGCAGCGAGAAAGCCGCCGCTGAGCCGCGCGGGCCGCTACGGAGCGTCACCAGGCGCTGCCGACGCCGCTGCAACTCCCCGCGCGAGCCGCGACGCGAGGTCAGGTGTCCCGCCTGGCCCCGGCGGGCCCGGTGAATCACCCCTGCAGTATTCTGCTTACAAAAGCAGTTTTTCAAGCCCTGTTAACATCTAGGAGACCTCCTTATACACTCCAATCCGCAAAACAAAGTCTAAATTATTCCAGTGTTGTAAGCTTTTGGGGAAGAGCTGCTCACAGGCAGGAAATCCGAATCACTGCGGCATTTATGCTCAGAGCCAGCTTTAACCCAGAACGCATCGCATCCAAAAAATGTGCTAGAAAAAGATTATCCTGCCACTTACAAACCTACGCCGGGGAAGGTCTTCGCAGGGGGGTGACGCATGGCTAGTAAATCCATGCCCCTGCAGCCACAACCGCCCCTGCCCGCACCATGGGGAATTCCTGAGTTTGCGGGGAGGGCTGAACCCCAAAAACGCTCCCTGCACCCTTCTGCCCGCACAATGTCAGAGGCGCTGGCGTGCAGAGCATCAGGAACAAAGCCGACCGGCAGGACCTCAGGGCACTGTCAGGCAGGAACACGCTGCTGAGCTGGTCGTCTTGCAAGCATTCGCTTCCAAGAGCGCCGGAGCCACCAGCCAACGCTGCCGAGCTGCTGCTGCGGGAAGCGGCACCGTGACACCGGGGATATTTAGGGAAAACGGAAATCACGCTTCAGCGAAACGCTCCCAAGGCTCAGCAGCTTCCTACAACGGAAGATGACAAAGCTTCGCTCACACCAAGTGCCGAACCAAGACCTCGCCCACCCGAGGAGCTGTTTGAAGCGGCTGCACCGCTCCTCCTTTGGGCTGCAACACGTGGTTACCTGACAGCCCGACCTTCACGCTCCCGAGTGGCGGCCTCCTCCACAGACCGTGCCGGTCGCAAACGGCAGCGCTGCCTAGCCCGACGGCTTTCACACAAAGTACCGGTGTCTGATAACCCCGCACAACAATCCAGTTTTACATATTTCAAAGGCTATTTTTCAATAGCAAAGCTCCAAGATAAAGCACGCTGGAGGAGAAAATCTGAAAGACAGGGGACAGAAGAGAGCCAGGGAAATAACTGCATCACCTCTTACGCCGTCACCCGCTCTCACTTTCAGACTTTGAAGACCAAAGATGGGACCACTAGTCACCAAACTAACAGCTGCACTTCAATCGCCGCAGGGAAATCCAAGCATCTGCCTGAGCAGCAGACTGGAACTGACCTGCTCCACAGCCCTGCCAGAGCCCATCTATAAAATCCTGGCTGTCTGCATCCCCCGTACGGCTCGCACCAGCGAGAGGCTACCGACCGAGGCACCGCCTGCTTCCCCACACGCTCCGCAAGGATACTTCGGTCCCGAGAGCCAGCTTTTGGGAACTGCTTCCCCACGCGCTACGCGAGGATGCTTCAGTCCCGAGAGCCAGCTTTTGGGATCAGAGGAGCCACTCGGCCCGATGCGCTCTAGACCCTCGCTCAGAGCGGCACAGCGGGACGCGAGAAGCCTCGCGGAGCACGCAGGAACTCAAAACCACTCATTTTCCACAGATCAAAGCGAAGCGGTTAGCTCCAGCATGACAAGTCATGAGTCACCTTCTCACTGCCCAAATCCTTTCAGCGATTCTCTGCTTTCCACACCAATAGGACCTTTCAGTGGGAAAAACCCTCAGGGCTAAAAACGCGGGAAGGGGAGGTGAAACGCGGATTCTTTCCGAGCCGCAGCTCTGCCAGGCTGAGAGCACCAGGCGCGGAGGGAGCTGGCCTCCTGGCAACCAGGCGCCCTCATTAGCCACCGCGCGAGCCAGCCCTCCTCTCCTAGGAACGCCGAAGGAGACCTGCTCGCACTTTGCACCTTACCTGCTGCAAAAGGCATTTTGTAGGGGTAGCTGTTCCGTCCGGCGCGCACGCCGCCGATCCTGCCCTCCGGCACGTGCAGCACCCCGCAGACGCTGTAACTGTTAATGGCCGTTCCTTCCCCGCAACAGTACGGGGAGTTACACCAGTGCAGTGGCTGGAAACGAGCACCTGACTGCAAGGAACCGGGCGACACCAAGAGCCCCTCGCAGGCAGCGGGTTGCGAAAGCTCGTCCTTGGGGTAAACAGAGCAGTGAGAGTAGCCACTGTATCCGCTTTGGCCGTAATAAACGTAAAACCCGTTCAAGGGAGTCAGGTCGGAGGATTCGTAGAGACAGCCGCAATCCGTGTGGTTTCCGGGCACCGGCAAGGGAGGGAACTGCTGCACGGGGAAGGAAGGCTGATGAAACTCCTGCTTGGGCGTCGGGGATTTTTCTCCGGGTCTTCCGTACTCTGGCTTCATGGAAGCTTGCCCACCCATAAGCAAAGGCAGTCTGTGGTAGAAGCTCTCCGTGCTAGCGTAGGAGCTAGACAGCGACTCGTAAGGGACGGGTTCTGCCGGCCCGTAGAGCCTAGAGGAGTCCCGCGGCTCCCCTTTCCCGAAAGCGCCCAGCGCGAGGCCTCGCCAGCCGTGCCCACCTTCCATTTTTAAGCTGTTCGTTTCCTTCTTGGATTTGACACAATTCTTCCTACCGGCTTTGGCCCACTTGAGCGTGGATTTTGAACAGTGGTTCTCAGACTTGCCCTCTCCGTCCGATTTACTCCTCTGCTTCAGGGGCTGGTCTTTCTCGTGGGTCAGCTTCAGGAAGGCCACGGCGTTCAGGCTGGCCAGTCTCTTTGGGGTGGGATGATAGGAGACGGCACCGTCCTCCCTCTTTGTCCCGTCGTCAAATACCTCGTCCAGTGAATGGTCACAGCTATTGCATTTCTGACCGGGCTCGTGCCGGTTTTTGCCTTTACCTGTTTTCACAGCTGTCTTTTCCAGCGCAGGCCAGTTGTCACCAGCTTTGCAAGGCAAGCTCTTAACAGTACAGTCTCCACCGGCTTTCACGGAGTCCCTCCGAAAGCGCCTGCCGGATAACAAGCCATCGTCCCGTTCAAAAAGCAGATTGTTCACGGCCTCCGCGTTCAGCGAGGCCAGCCTGCGTTTCCGGGGCTCCGACGGAGCCGTATCAAGGTCTTGCTCCGTCCCCGGATAAGTTATTGTGCACTTTTCCCCAGAAGAATCACTCTTCCCCGCTCCCCCGGGCTGAGCCTGCTCGGAGAACAAAGCAGGTCCCAGCCCCTCCATCCAGCTGGGAAGGTCCTTTTTTTTACAGCTCTGGGTCTGTTTTGACAGAGACCCAGCCACATCCTCCAGCCGGGTGAGGAGCACCTTGCAGGTCTTCTTGTTCACCGAGGGCAGCAGACGTCTCCGCAGCGGGTAAGTCTTTCGCACTTCACGCAAATTCTTGCTTTTGTTCGTCCCCGCAAACCCGCTCGGACAGCTGGGCGCCTCGGCGGCGTCTCCATCTCTCCGCTCGCCGCCCTCCGCGTCGGCCCTGTCCATCCTCCTGCTGCCCGGTGGTGACGAAGCTCGGCCAGCAGAACCAGCTGGATGTTTCAGAAGGAAAAGTTGTTTCTTCCGGGCATGCGTCATAGGATCAATGTCCAATCCTGGGAACGAAGAGAAGAAAACATCTATTAATATCGCTGAGAGGGACCGCTCCTCACAACGCACCAACTGCCAATTAGGAAATATTTGGAGAAGCTTGTTTCTATACACAGCAGAGTCTTTTTGGGTGGCGGCCAGTTAAGCCAATTAAGAGAGAGGATGCAATGAGATGCGGTTTAATATTAAGCCACAGAACACGACAGCAACTAAAAGCAAGGCGGTGACAGCAAATGCCACAGCAGCTGCGAAAACCAGGGTACGGCCAGAAAGCTGTTTCACCCAGCTCCCGGCGCCGCCGCCGCCGTTTCGCACGCGGTACAAACTCCCATCCCATCTACCAAAGCCGCGCTGAACGCTGGTCCGGGGCACGCGGCAGAAATACGTCCCAGGTATCTGACTGCCTGCGTGTCGATACAGGCAGGCTGGTTTATCGTCGTTTTCTGAAACAATTAGACAAAAGAAAAACAAGAAGTCCACCTACTCATGTGAAAAGTCAACTCTGTCTACCAAGCAGAGATGTGCCAACATTAATAAATTAAATACATGCAAATCCCCGTGCAGGTTGCAACCTGGCTACCCGCTGCTGTTCCCTATGGTTGCGTTTTATAAAGGCTGTGGACATTAAACCACCAAATCGTCACGTTCGGCAGAGACATCCTAAAAATACGTTTAAGGGAGGAATAAGAGTTACTCATCCGTATGTCATGCCTGACTTTTCACCTAGATGCTATGTCAAGTCACTGTTCAAAACCAACACAAATTACTAGAGTATAAAAAGAAAGTGATAAGAATCTGCACCCGGAGCAGGCACCGCCTCGCCGAAGGCACGGCTGAGCAAACCGCCGCCCAACGCCCTCGCAAAGCTGCTGGCAGGCCGGCCAGCCTCAGCACATCTGGGCTCTCCGGGCCGGGCAGAGCGTTACAGGAACCATCCCGCACCGATCCACCGTCAGAGGGAACTTCCCTGCAAAGGCACACGGCATGCCAGCCTCGGCAGGAGGACGGCTCGCTCCGAGCAACACGTCGCAAGAGGTCTCCGTGGAAAGGAACGGAGGAAGCGTCAAACTCAGAAGAAATGGAGGCAACCGCAGATTGCCTTCACCCAAAACATCAGTAGCAGAGGCTGGCTGCTCACCTACAGATGTGAGACGCACAATGAGAAGATCCCAGGCTTTCTGGCCACACCACGAGCAGGAGCTTGCTACTAAAAGGCCTCTATGTAGTTCACACGCAAGCGATACGAGAGGAACCGCGCCATTCGGAGAGCCCCTTCAGCCAGGCGTTGGCTCCCCCTGTGATCCAACCTAAACCTGATTTTTAGTTCTCCTGTTCCGTTTCCAGCAGATGGGTCGCCACATCTCGCATCTCAACTTCAGCAAGCGAGCTGCGGCAGGCTGGCGTCAGGTATTTGAGGAACTCAGTGATTTTGCGGTCTGGAGGAGCACACACTCACGTAAGAAGCTGTAGGGCTGATGCTAAAGGAGGGTACAGGCCGGTGACCCCAACTTACACGCACGTAAATAAAGTCAGCCTACCTGAGCGGTACTGGAACAGATCGAATTAAGCCTGCACCCGAGCATCAGAAGCAGCAGGAAAGGACAACTGCTTGCATTTAACGGTATTTAATAAACAGTCAGCTTGCCTTTATTGGCACCAGGGAGTTGGTCTTCACATCAGCAGCCTGGGAGCGGCTCGATCCTCCCTGCAGCCAGGTACGTGCCGGATCCCCCCTCAGTCGACACAACCGACGCTGCTCTGCCACTTCTGAGGCGCTTAATTAAAGCCACTACTGCTTCTGCAGTGATTAGAACAAAGCTACCGAATTACAAGAAGCGTTCGCTTGATATGGTTTAATCAAGCTGATAATTAGATTATCTATTTGAAATAAGCCCAATGTGTTTTAATTGGCTTGCTTATATATGCATTAACTAAAGGAAACTTTGGAACGAAAACCACAGTGGTTTGCACATCGCTCTCCCAGATGCCAGGCTCCTGCCGCCACGTTTTGGGGTAACCGAGCCCTTACACCTCGTTACAGACGGGGTATCTCCCATGGCTAGTGCCCAAACGGGAGCGCTCCGGGGAGTAAATTTACGTATATTCACGTTTTTCTGATAAGACAGACAGGTTCTGGAAACGAGGAGGACGCTTACCAAGCCAGCCAGCCAATCTCCCTCAAAATGGCAACTCTTCTTGCACCAGAGGCCAGCCTGACCACACAACCCCTGGAGTCTGCAAGAGGACTGTAATTTAAGAAAATAAACCCGGCAGAGCGGGGTTTGGCAGCGGCAGACCAGGCATCCCATACAGCCATGCCCTGGGGAGGAGACCTTCTCCCAGGCTCTGTGGACCAGCAGTTTCCTCACAACCCTCACCCTGTTTTCTGTTGTCCCCACCCAGAGACCGAGCCTCTGGCAGCAGTGCTCAGCAGAGGTGACAAACCCCAAATAAACCACCGTGGCTGGCTTTCAAAACCAGGCCCGGCCGCCCCTTCCCCCTCAGGGTCTCACCAGCAGCAGCTGGCCTGGCCGCTCACCACACGTCCCTGGCTCGCCGGGGCTTCGCAGCCCGGCCGTGTTCGGGTGGGTTAGAGATCTGCTGGAAAGTGAGCTTCAGCCGTGACCTCGTTCGTACCGCACCTGCCGTAAGGTTTCTGGGAGAGACCAAAAGGAAGGGGATTTTTCCAGCAGGAGAGCAGAGTCATTAACAGCACAGCGGCCGCCTTCCCTGTTTGACCCCACGGGGAACGCCAAGACAAACGATAGCTCACATAAAATATCTTTTCTGGAACCTAAGTTGGCTCCATATCCCGCAGAAGCCAAGTACAACGTTTTAGATCTGTTCCTCAACATCTCTTTTGGAGAAACTCGCTCACCCCACCACAGAAGTCTCTCTCAGCCTGGAGAATTTCCTGCCTTTTTCTGTTCTCCATGATTTCTCATACACATAAAGAGAGCCAGCACAAGACCTGCAGAAAGGAGTGGTTGCTACAGGACCACTATGGCGATGCCACTGCCAGTTTTGGAGAGGTGTTGTGAAAGGCATGAAGAAAAAAAAACAAACAACCAACCAAACAAAAAAACCCACAACTAGGAAGGGAGAACATCAGGGCTCCTCAGCCTCCATCCGCCTCTGTATTGCCTCACAAAGCAAGGAAGAAAAACCAGCTGTGCCCAGAAGTCTCCAAGAAATCACAAGATAAGCTGAAGAACTGCAAGCAAAGATATTTAAGCTGGAACTGCCCATTCACCGCTTGCAGCTAGGAACCGGGTTGACGGCGAGAAGACGTTTAGGTGTAACTATCGGAAACAAGAGTTCCACACGGTAGTTCAGTCTGGCGGCACCCAGAGCCCACCACGCATCTCAAAGCTAGCTGGAACTGCTGCCTCCTTCCTCAAGCGGGACTAGCTCTGAAAAACTGTCTTGACAGCTGTTGAACCCGAACCAGACTGGAGCAAAGAAAAACTAAAAACCCCAACACCAGTCCAAATTTCTGCTAAAACAAAACCACTACCCCAACAGCAAAATCAGAAGAGAGTTGACGCCTCATCAGTAGGAAAATAAGCAAGTGTGTTAACAGCTGCATCTTCTGTAATCACGCAGCTGCAGCATCTGTCTCTCCCTCTCCACCACTCGATTGCAGCGAAATGAGAAGGAACTAGCCTGGGACTGCCTGTCCAAGCACCGTTTCCTTTCCAAGGCTTCACTGCGGAGACGCGCTCGTTCCAAGGAGGCGATGCCAAAAGCACAGAAATTGAAAGCTTTTAAAGCTCCTAATCCACTTGGCACTTCAGTAACACACAACGAGTGACGACAACACGGCTCTTCCTCTCCGTGCACAGCATCATTCTGTCGGCTTCCAGCCCCGGTCTGTTTGAAGAAGCTCTATCCATGTCAATTGGCGCAGCTTCTGCTATGACAACAGCCCTGGAACTGTAAGTGTCTGGAGGATTGGCTCCTTTCTCCCCGCTGCTTTCACAGTCGAATAACTCTCGGTGCTGCAAGGAGCGCGTTGCACGAAGGAAGCCTCCCAGGAGCTCTGGGAAATCCGGATAAATCACAGCAGTGTTAGGTATCCCAGGCTGAATTACCTAAACGCTGCACGAGTCCCACAAGCGGAAGCATCGTTTCCATCTCAAACATTTAGAAAAACTGTAATTGTTGCAGGCTGCAATTTGTCTTCCCGGGGTCCAGCCCCGGTTTTTCTCCAGAGGGCTATCGAGAGCTCCATCATCCACATGCTCCAGAGAAAACTGTTTATACAGAGCTCATTAGTCTGCAGAAAAGGCTCGTTTCCCTCTCTCATCAACACAACCCGAACCATTCGCCAGCACTTCCCAAAAACCAGGTGAATACCGCACCGGAGGACGCAGCCTGTGCCTCCTCCGCTTCAGAACGGCTTGGGAAAAGGGGACGTGGGGCAGCTCTGGCACAGTGGAGAGAGGAGCTCCGGAGGCTGTTCGGGACTGCGCTCTGCTCCACTCCCTGCTCCAACACCAGCAATTACAACTTCGTTGCGAAAGCCTGCGCTCCAGCCGCATAGCAGGGAGCGCTGCAGAAACACGCGGCGGTGATAAACGACAGCGCTCAAAGAGCGGCGATTATAACGTGATGCTTTAAAAACAGAAGGGCTGCACCTGTCTGAAAGCGACGGCAAGCCGAGAACGAAACACGCTGGGGTGCCGTCCCTACCTGCACGGCTGGCCGCTCGCACAAACACCAGCCCGACCTGCTAACGCCCCGGCAGAGGCTCCTCAGCTGGCTTCTGCGGAGGGCCTGTCCCAGCCTCGATGATCTGGTTTCAGATCCTGCCCAGTGGCAGAGCTCTGAAGTGCTTTGCAGGGAAGCCAAAATTAAATTTCTCCGGCTGTTTTCACACTTTCCACAGCCCCAGCGCGCAGCATTCACAAGGAAATAAAAATGACCAGTGCCGCCATACACAGTTCGCCAGCCCCGGGGGAAAGCGGCCCTTTTAAAGCCTGAAACACGGAAAGCAGAATTCAAAATTCCCCGGCCGAGATGATCTGAGGAGCCCGGGGAGGCTGCGCGGGCAGGGAAGGCACCCCGTATCCACTGGCTCTCCCCCGCCGTGCCGACGCGGCAGCGATGCCCGTGCCACACGGCAACGCCTGCAGCCACAGCGAGGTGTAGGTTCGGACTTTCACGTCTGTCAGCAGAGGCAGGCGCAGGCTTTCAGGTCCGGAGAAGAGATGGTATCAAGATCGGCTCAACTAATTCACTTGCTGAGTAAGTTTTTTCTCTTTGGAGCAAAACTGCTTAAGTCAACTCACGTCCCGTTGAGAGAAGCCAGCTCTGTCAATACCAGCGGGAAAGAACGACGTACCAGTTTGGGGGAGAGTGGGAAAACGCTTCCTCAAAAGCGATGACAAGGTGCGTGGTTCGGGGGACTAATGCGACACCTGGAAAAAGCAGATTCCTTCGTGGAAAGGCACCAGCTTTCCTTTCCCCATGGCTGATGCTAGGAAGCCACATCGTGGTTAGGCTCTCAGTGAAAGGCTGCCACTTAGGCGGAATATTCTGTAAATGCTATAGTAAAAAATAAACGTGGGACGTAATATCTGACCACTTAGGCTGCATATTCTGTAAATACTACAGGAAAAAAAATAAGTGTGGGACATAATAGGTGACCTCAGCAACTCAAACATCCGTCACCAAACCCAGACCCGGCTCCACAGCCACAGCCTGCTCACACGTGTGTGTTACAGTACAACCAAAGTCTCTGTACGCGGAGCCTTGGCTGAACACCGATTTGTGCAGCCGCGACCAACGCTTGCAAAACCCACTTCCTCTGGCCTAGGAGAGCTGAGGGTTTCCACAAGCCGCCTGCCTGTGACCCCACCACAAAGCAGAGCCGTTCCGCGCGCCTGTGGGCAGTGCCGGTGCTGCTGCTCCCAGCCCTGCCAGGCAGCACCGTGAAGTCGGTTTGGTGAGTTCAGAGCTCCAGGGGCAGCGGCACAGCCACGGCTTCACACTCGCTGTCCGGAGAGGAGATGGCAAAGCGGTGCTCATCTGCACGCAAAGCCACCCTCGTCCCCCCAGAACTCCAAACCCACGGAAAACTGGAAGCAAGCCGAGATGAGGATTTTGTTCTGCGCCCTTAGTTTGCTCAGGAACAGACAAAATGACCGTCTTTCCTCACCCAGAGAGGACCGCTTCTCCTGCCTTTCAGCAGGATGAAAGCAAAACACCGAGCTAACAGGCATCTTACGGGTGTACAGCAATTCCTGCACAGCGTTTTAATCCCGCACTCATTGCACGTTCCTCCTTCCAGTAGCCACCAGCTTTGGATGTTCTTCTCTAAACTCTGTTTGCACACTGAGCAGCTCTGGGGAAAAATAACACGCAACCGTGTCATTAAAGACGCGAGCAAACAAGCGTACACGCAGAAAGCCAACCCCCTCCTCGCGCAGAAACCGCTCCTTTGCCAATGCAAACACCGTAATTATTCCCGCAGCGCAAAGCCCACCATCAGCTTCTCACCTCTCAGAACCAATCTGAAAAAATAAAATAAAATAAAGAACGAGAGCCGTGGGTAACCAGACCTAACCAGGCTGCTGCAGCGAAAGCCAGGGTGAGGCAGAGGAAATCCCCGGCGCCTGCGAGCGCAGGAGATGAGTACATGGAGGCGAGGATGAAAATCAGGCTCAACTTGTCTCCAGGCCGACAACTTTGAAGAGAAGCACTCGCGCTTACGAGACGCTTTGACACGCAGCCTTTGCTATTATCACTCCCCAGTCAGCCAGTCATTAGTGTTTCCTTTTAACGAAGACGGGCAGAGGGGAGAGACCAGGGCAGCACCGGAAGGGCCGGGAGGTGCACAGACTGGATCACCTGAGGAACGGGAAGGCTAGAGTTTACAGGGATTTTGCAATTCTTCTGAAACATCCCAGAGAGCATCAGCAGCAACGACTGCTACACACGAAATACCAGATACCTCACACGTTTACAAAGTGTTGCCTATTTGAGCTTTAAATAAGCTCCGCGGAAAGCTGCCCACGTGCCGGCTACGCTAAAAACGCCCCGTAAGACGCCTGTAAGTAGTCTGAAACATCAAGTCAAAAATATCTCGGGACAGCTTTGACAGCCGTGTTTTTAGAAGGAGCGCAGGCTTTGCCAATCAAGTTAATCAAGGTTTAAAAAACAACCGAAGCCCTGCTCATCTGATTTTCCATATATGCAGAATGCAAACTCAATTCCTTCGCGGCAGAAGGCTGAGTCTGGGAAAATATCAATCATGTGTCACTCTGCTCAGATAGCTCTGGCACCATTCCTGCTTAGACGGACAAAACGGAATAAGAAATTATTTCCAAGGCTTTATTTTGAAGAAGAAGGTGCAAGATTTTCCTATAGTAAATATTAAAGCTCTTCTATATATGATAACCACGCTCTTCCACAACCGCTTTAGGAACTTCCTCCAAGCTGCTCAGCCTAAATAATTCAGGATGCACTGCGGTTTCATGTATTACACGTGCAGCTGCAAAACTCTGCTGCCTTTGGGAATTTCAAGGGCAGGCGCACCCCTGCCAGCTCCTCTCCATATCGCGAAGCTGTCGCTGCCATCCTATCTCTGGGTCTGGACGTCCCTTCTCCTCGCTCCGGTACGTCTGCCTCCACAAAGGTCTCCGTTCACTCGCAACTCTTTCGACTAGAAACTGTCAGCGCAGCACCCTTGAGATCCAAAGACAACATGTTACTGCTCAACAAGCTCAAAAGTTGCTTTAGGGGAAAAAAGAAAAACGACAGCGCAGGAAATTCAGGGCAAGGCGTTCCTTCAATATAACATTTAATAAACCATCCTCAAATCTGACCCAAAATGTAACTTCAGGAACTTTTTTTACCTTTTAACCTTATTTTCCTCACCGCAGAGCATCCCTCAAAACTGTCTGACAGCGGGGAGCCCCACCTCAGTGTCTGAATCCTTGGCACTGCAGCTCCAGGCACCGACTCCATCAGTTATCCTCTCTGAGAGGAACGCCAAAGAATGCCTGGATTTCAAAATTTAACAGGCACACAAGTTTACAACTCCAACTTAAATTTACAGAAGCCTTAAACTCAGGCAGGCAAAGAAAAAGTCCGCGTAATATTTTCGAGGATTCCTGTGTTCTGACTCATCCCCAGCTGAAACACATCGACCAGAACTACCTCTTCAGACTACAACTATAATCTGAAGGTATTTTCAGTTCTAGAATAAGTACTTAAGTCAGTATTGTCTTTCATTTGGAAATACCTACTGCTTGTACGCAGTTTTAAAAGTAGCATCATGTTACTTTAACCTCAGCTTGGTCTACACAAAGCAAGCTGTCCGTAAAGCAGAACACCCTTCTGGGATTTCTAGTTTCCTCCATCATTGGTTTTGATTCCTCTTTATATTCAAAGGGCAACAGAAATTTCAAAAGAAAATAGACTTTCTAGTTCTTTATTCTCACTTCTCTACCACCACTTGAAATACCACGAGGACAAATACAAATGAGGACACGGCTGAGAGGACGACTCACGCTGAGCGGTTTTCCATGTGAGAGCTTCAATCCCAATCCAGAATTCAGGCCAAAGACAGGCTTTACAGAACTCCTGCATTCCCACGAGAATCCCTGAAAACACACACCCTCCTTCCCTGGATGTCTTCTCAACCACCGCGCTGCACTGAACGCTAAGCGGAGCTTAAATTTGAAGCAGACCAGCCTGAGCCTCCACCAGCCACTAAGGGTTGCCAGCGGTCCCAAGAGCTGGGAGAGAATTTCTAGCAACCAGCAGCCGGCACAATGTTGTCATCAGAAACCTGATGAGAGAAAACTCTGGAGCAAGACAGTTGGATGCCGTACGTCTCCGCAGAAGAGCCGTGAAGTGGTATCAAAACAGAGACCACAAGCCAAACGTAGGCAATTCAGGCACTTTCGACAGCTAGAAGCCCAAGCACTGGAACACCGCTTCCAGGAGAGCCCATTTAACTCCCATTAGAGGCTGGCCCAGCTCTTCCATCCCTTACCCATATCATTAGGGGGATATTTGAATGCACACCCTTGCTTGCACCCGGGGTTTGATCAGTCGTGGCAGCCAATATCACCGCTAAACAGAGCGGACGGCACTCGCAGAGCCGTGCGGGGAGCGATTTGTTTTACATCCACTCATTAACCTGCACTTACCTACCCACACGTGCGTGACGCTGTCAGGCTGTTCAGAAAGGGAGCGATTAAACAACTCTGCTTTCAAGCAACACGTTTGCAATGAGGTGAGCCATTTAAACCGCATCACGCTAAAGTACCGCTTAGATTTGGCCACATCTTGCGCAGCTGGAAGGAAAAATATACTTGAAAAACAAATCAGGAACAATGAATAAGTTACACACTCAGTCCCGAGAGTGCTGGATCGAATTATTTCGGTTGAAGAAGGCGCCCCGTGAGGTGCCAGCGCAGACACCCCTCTCTCCAACACGACCTGCTGCAGAAAGCGTGCCCTGAGAGCGACACAGGAGCAGGCCCTGCGAACGGCAGCTGTCTACGAGGAGAAATGTTTTAGAATCACCTACTAAACCTGCCTGGTTACCGCTGCTTAGTACGCCTAGTGCTGTGCCGGAGGAGCAAGACATCGGATTTTAATCCTCAGTGATTCTGAGGCTGCTCCCCAGGACGTCCCCGGGAGCCAGCGAGGGATAGACGGCCTGAAGAAAACTGCTGTAAGGTAGGGTCACACGTGGCCCTTCCCCAGCCCTAGCGATTCAGGGACAAAACACAACAGAGTCCCGGGGCAGGCCTGCCACTATTCAGTATTTAATTAGCAACTCAGAAAATATTTTATTAGCAAGTCACAGAGGCACCTGCAGGTAACGCTCGGCAGACAGCAAGGAAGGAGAAGACCACGCGATGGGTTCACAGATGATCTTGATGGACCAGAGAAGCATAAAAAACAAACAAACAAAAAATAATCGAAGAGCCCACCAAAAGGGACAAACACACCGTCCAGGCAGGAGTCATCGGTCGCACAAACGCAACAGGGGCAGCAGCCAGCAAGGTACCACTCTGCAGAGAGCAGCTGAGGTTCATCGAGGAGCACAAGCTGGATGAGTCAACGACATCCCGCTGTCGTGGAAAAAACAAACAAAAAAAACCCAAAAACCAAAAAATCAAACCTCATCCTGGGGCAGATGCCCAGGAGCACTGTGTGTCAGAGATGGCATACGCAGCGTGGACGGCGTCCAGAGGGGAGCAGGCTCCAGCTGGCCCAGGTCCTTCCACGCCATGCGCAATGCTGGACGGGCGGCCAGGGCGAGGGCCTTGGAGGTGACCAGCAAGGAGGGGGCGTAGGGGCTTCGTCATGCGATTAAAAATAAAAATAATAAAAAAAAAAAAAATAGGGTGGAGAAAAAAAAGTTCCTAACATGTAGGAAGATGGTGATACGGCATTCTTTAGGGGCTGAGAGGAGAAGGAAAGGACTGAAACTGCACTTAGGGAGATCAGAAGTCTCTTTCTACATCTTTCCTTCCTGCCAGGCTGGAAAAAGCATGAGATTACCCGAGGAAGTTGAGCTTAAAAACAAAACAAAACAAACAAACAAACCAAACAGTTAGAAGAACACCCATCACCAATGTTTTGGTACAGTTCACCCCCCACCCCACAGCAGGGCTGACTACAACCACTCCGAGTTCCTCCTCCGAGTGCAGCTGGCAAAGGTGCCCCAGTGCTCGACGGCCATTGCCACCGTTTATTGTGAAGAGCCTGCACGTGCAGTATTCCATCCCTCCCCACTGCCACATCCGCCTAGCACTGCGCTGTCGGGCCAGCAGCACGTCTCCCAAGGCTGCACTCGAAGAGGCTGGCCAACCCAAACAAGCGCCGCGCTACCTCAGTACCGCACGTTACAGGAGAATCGCCAGAAGCAGTTCTGCTCACGGAATAATGCCGATTTTCTGCTTTGAGACTCAACCGGTTTCATCACGTGATTCCACCTTCAACGCAAACCTCACCTGCAGTTACACTGCCTTGACTCAACCCGGACATTCCACGAGCAAACCCGCAGCTACAAGAGGAGCCCATTTAGACGTCTGCTCCCCAAGCAGAGGCACCGTCTCAGCTCAAGGGGAACCCAGCAGCAACAAGTCTTTGAAGACTTCCATTTCCACATCAACGCAAGGTCACCGCAAAGCCAGTGTGAACTCCAGAGGATAAACCATCAGCTCTATGCCAGAGTAGCACAATTACAAGTTCCTCCTGGGAACCACAAAGCTTTTCAACAGCTCAGCCTAGTTTTATGGAGGAGTCATGGGTGCCTTCAACTGGATTTTCAAGAAGGTCCCTTGAAGTCAGGCTGTGGCTTCAAAACAGCTAAGTGTGTTGAGTAGTGGGGACAAGAGTCCTACAAGTCCTACGCTAGCTGTTCTTCACAAATGATGCTTCAAAGACACCCCTCCATGCTTCCTCCAGCTCAGGCTTCAAGGAGAATTTATTCAAAACAAGGAAGAAAAGAGCAAAATTTTTGAGGAACTCCTAGCACCGACGAGTGGAGAAACAAAAATAATCAGTATTACCCCTTGTCAGCTACAGGCTCTGAGAACACCGTGATGTTCAACACATGGAATAGATGGATGGGGAAGAGAAAAATTCCCTCACACACTCAAGCCACCGGTTCAACAGCACCAGGGTAAAAGATGCAAACGGTTTAGAGCTCCAGACTCCAGCGGGCTGGTGTACCAGTGGACAAAGTCTGGAGCCAGACCATCGTAAATCTGGCCAGAGAGGCAGAGAGGGATGCCCGCAGCTGCGAGAGCCGCCAGCTGAAACGGAGCCAGAGTGGCAGCGGGAGACGCTCGCAGCTACCGGCCGAACAGCGGAAGAACGGGTAGAAAGTTCCCAGAGCCGCTGGAAGATAGAAGCGAGCCGCAGCGAGCTCTGCTTTCCCAGGCTGCGCGCAGACGGGGAAGGGTAAACAGCCGATAAGGAGGTACGCGCCGCAAAGCCCCCTCCGCGGCCAGAGCCGCGCTCCCACCCACCCGACCCCCAGCGCCCGCGCCGCGACCCCACCTGCCCGCAGCCGGCTTTGCCAGGGGCAGCCGAATCTCTGGAGATTTCGTCCAGAGAGGATCTGACGCTGGACAACAGCTGCGAGGAGCTTTGAGCCGAGGAGTTTCTGTACGGCAGTTCCAACGCACGAGGACACAATATACCCACGCAGGATATCCCAGATAGCAGAATGCCAGCCTCCGCTTCGGCTCTTTGTCTCAGTAAAACATTTTAAGCCCAAGCGCGCTAGCAGCATTCTTTAAACGAAAATGACAGATAATACTCTGCTTTAGAGCTCCAAAGCCAGAACCTCGCTGCTCATTTCAATAACCAAGATAAACATTTTATTTAATGGCTGTATTAACAGGCAGAAACACACTTCTCTCTGGAAAGCAAGGCAGACTTACAGTTCTGGCTTCTGCAGAACTTGAACTCTCAATTTAAGAAAAATTCCTTTAAATGGAGAAAAAAACCCTCATTTCTTCTCAACAGAAAGCAAGCATCAATTCTGCCTTCCAGTCTCCAGACCACTCCCGGGCTTCCCACCCCGCTCACACGGCTGCCACGCGGGAGCGCTGAGCGATGATGCTCAGGGCCCCACGGGCACACACACGTCACGTCCTGTCGGTTCTCTGCTGTGGTGGCCACAGCCCGCTGGCAGGGTCTGCCAAACGTAACCAACACCACAAACCCACGCGGCCTCGTGCTCAGTCCACCCTTACAGGTTTCCTTTCACAACTGGGAAAGGCCAAGCGTGCTTGACCTGGCACGCGTCTTGGAAATCCTCACGCCTTAGGTCACAGACGAGCCCTCGGGGTGCAGCAGCACCTTCAGTTGGGCTGAGCGATCAGAAGCAAATCTCCGAATGTTTGTCCGCTTTCCTGCTCCTCGGGCAGCACACTGCCCTCCAAACCAGCGCAGAAACACACCGGCGTGCAGCATGGAGATGCTTTGTCGCTCTTTTAGCACGACCAGGACACTGATCTTTAACCTTCCTAAAGACTGCCAACTTGTATTTCTTTGGAGGGTCTAAACATACTTTGGGGGGGGACAGGGAGAAAGCATTTACAGCTTGCTTTGTTCAGCTGAGGGGCTGGACAGGTTTTTACACAGCTGCAGGAGTTTTCCAGCCTTCTAAAAATGAAAAAAAAAAAAAAAATTAGGACTGCACCATGCAAAACCATCATCTATATGGGAAAGCGCAAAGCTCTAAGAGCTGGAACGAGACTGAGGGGTAGCACACGAAGCCACTTCCCCCTTTTTTTAATTTTTAAATTGGCAATGTTTCATTTACACACAAGGCAGACTCCTCCAGGAGGAACCATCTGACCTTGAAGCACTCCCCACACTGCCGTGGGCAGGGTGGTTTCAGCTAACCAGGTTCCATTCACGTTTAAGTACCGAAAAGCAAAAGCGCTGCTGTTGCGCTTGCTTCCCTGCCCCTCCGCGGTCCATTTCTCACCACTGCCTCTGATGGTTTCCGTGGAAACATATGCAAGCTTAAATTGGATTGACGCTCACTTAGCGGACAGATGGAGTTTGGAACAGCCCAGCGCCGGAAACTCGAGGCCAAGTCTTGAGATAAGTCATGTTATCAGTATAAAACCACCCCCCAAGCTCCCCAAACCCCCAAACTTTGTGGAGAGGTTAAGGACCACCTAATTATTCAGTAATGAGCTTCGAGGTGGCATCTCAGGCAAGGTCAGCGATCACCCATTGTGCTTGCGTGAAAGCGTCGGGCCAGGCACGCGACAACATTTTTGTTGGGAGGGAAGGATTTAATTTTTGTTAAGCGCCGAGAAAACAGAAGAGTTCCTAAGCTCATTAGCGGTTTCAGGCAGGACAGCCGACGCAGATCACACGTACCCCGAGCGCAGACGAGAGCCTCGCGCAGGTAACGACACGCCGTCCACGCTGCAATTACGCTACCTGCATCAAAACCTGCGGCGCAGGCTGAAGTTATTCCCCATGACTGACGCTGACCCTTCCTCCCCGGCAGCACGAGGGGCAGGTTTTTTATCACGCCTCCATAGCCCCGGCGGCGTCAGAACTGCGGTTTCAGCAAAGCTGGTAATTTATTCTGAAGTGGGAAATATTCCCCGGCTCTTCTTCCACTCTATGGGAAGAAACGGCAGTGGCAAGAAATGAAAATAGCTTTTTTTTTTTTTTTTGGAAGGCTGGTTAAACAGTGCTGTCCCAGTCACGCTGTCTGTCCTCACCAATACGATTTGAAAGGATTCACCTCTTTGCAACCAGAATGCAAGGAGGACAGTAGAAATCCCAAATAACTGTGTTCCTAGAGATCTTCCAGGAAATCCAGCATCTCAGTAAGGGAGAAACAAGACGCCGGGGCTCCGGCGAGGGAAAAGGTGGGCAGACCACAGCCGTTACACACTGCCTCGCCGCACACGGGCTCGGCTGCTGTCCGTACTCCTCCGGGATGTGCGAGAGCGCTCGGCTTACCACGCGGCTGTTCAGGGCACCGACCCCCCAAATGCCCGGGTCGCTTCCAACGCTCCTGCAGCTTGCTGCCTCCTCACCCTGAACACCTCTGGCTTACCTGGACTAGTTTTGACTGAGCTAGACAAAGAAACACAACCAAACATGTCTCTTGCATCGGTTTGGGTTTTTTTTTTTTTTAATTAAAAAAAAAAACCCAAACCTCCCGCTGCCCACTAGTTTCCTTCGCAAGCCTGCGCTTTCCTCCTCCTTCCAAATGTCCCCCGTTTATCAATACGTGATTATTGTCACTTATTCCTCGCTGCCCGCTTTCCCCCGTGCCTCTCCACCCTCCCTCCGCAGAGGGAGATGCCTCAGTGCCCCTCTCCACCCCCCCCGCCAACCAAATTCTGTCCCTTTTTACGGCATTCCTAAACCTAAATCGCCGAGAACGCGCTCGATCTACCGGCTGCCCTACTACTCACAGCAAACGACCGCGTAACGCGAAGCGCCGAGCCCCCCCGGCTCCGTTCCGGGGTCTCTTCAGTCGGCACAACTTCCCCGGCCAGGATTCGGCGCGCGAGGGTGCTCGCCGGCGCGGGCAGCGTCCGCCTGCTCTGCCAGCGACGTGCTGCTGCAGCTGCTCGGCCCCGCGGCAGCGCCGTCTCCCTCCCAGCCTGCGAAAGTCAACTCCACCACCACCTCCTCGCCCGCCCGCAGCTCCCCGTTTCTCCTCCTCGCCGCCGGTCTGAGCCTTTCCCGGGTATCCCGCAGACCCGGGGAAGACGGGCGGCGGCGGATGATGCCGCGCCGCGCGAAGGCTGGCTCCCGCTCGCTATTTTCAGCGCTTTGCACAGGCCACAGCCGGGAACAATAGAAGGCCACGCACGGTGTACGTTTGAAGCAGCACAGTTCAGCGGTGCCCGCGGATCTCGATGCTTCTCCAGCGCTGCTATTTTATTTCAAGGATGATAATTCAGACATTGAAAAATAAGCCGCCAGCGAAGCTGTTTCATTCAAATCAATGCTAGGAAAATGCCTTCTTTGTATTTCTAAGAGCATCGTAAATAATTTGAAATATTGATACACTTGCAGTCACTAGAAGCCAAGATACTTATTTAAAAAATAAATACATAAAATCAAGCCTGCTGAGCTGGGCAAGCCGTACAGTTTCAAAGCTGAGCAAGCCCTTCAGAAAAACTGCTTGAAGAACAATGGGTGCCAGCAAGCACTCCTGTGATGTGGCTTACAGAGGGGGAGAAAAGAAAAAAAAAATAAAAATCCTAATTCTCTTGGTTAGTCACACCTTTGTTCGAGAGAACTGGGACACGAGGAATACAGCAACCGGCAGCTCCGAGCGGAAACGTTATCTTATTCCTGAGCACGATGCATGTAACAGAGATGCCACGCTCTCCGACGCCAAAACCGCTCCCGCTCGGCCACGCAGGAGCCCACCTGCTTCGCCGGCAGTTTCCAGAAGCCGTTACATCCACCACACCCGGACAGCGCCCACATTGGCAACACACACACACACAAAAATTAAAAAATCCCACCCGGGGTTCACAAGACCCCTCGCGGCAGGGAAGCTTCACCGAGCGTCGTTAACGGAGACGTGCCTACCATCCAAGCCCGAAGTTCAGAAAGGTGACAAAAGCAGCACCCCCGGCCACGCCGCGCGCGAAAGGCGCGGGCGCGAGGCCCCCGCCGGGCTCTGCTCCCCGAGGGCCCGCGTGCGCCGGGGCGCGTTCCCGGGGGGTTGGTTGGCTGCACCCCAGGGCTGAGGGCCCAGCTCGGCCACTTCACTCAGCCGGCCGCTCTCTGCGCCCCTCGCCAGCTCCCCGCTCCCCTGCTTTGGATTTATAACTGCATGTATTTACGTGGGTTTTCACCCGCGCTGCGGCAGAAATAACACGGACCAGACCAATTCAACTCCCGTGCCACAAGTACTGACAGGGGACAGAGAGCAGTGCAAAATTAATTCACTCAAATCAGATTTACCTTTATTCTTCTTAATGACATCCTTTGGTTTAACTTCTTAATGACAACATCGGTCCCTCATTTCGCTTTCCATAAGTCAAAGATTGCCATTCTCCTGTTCTTCTAATGGAAGATTTGGGTTTTTACGCTCACGTGAAGCGTCACTGCGACTCTTACTGTTTTACACTAAAGCCCCGTGCTAGAACCCCACGTCTGGACAGTGACTGGATAAAGGCCTATCGCACGGCCCCACGCAGTCACGTTTCCTTCTGCCGTAAGAAACAAAACCAGCAGCACTACCTCTAAGCGCATTTTCCCCATTTAAAGAATACCAGCTGCCAGGACGGGGGTCACAGGTGCAAAAGTAAGAGGGTTCAATCGCCACGGTCTTGTTGCAGGTAACACATTCGCTCACAGTAGCGGTCTGGCCATGAATTTTAATTTTTTTTTTAATCACTAAAAGCACGCCTTTGGTCCGAGTGAGAAGGGAGGTTGCTGCACTGGACAGCTATGAGCATCCCTGAAAAAACCCACCCACCCCGACGCTGAGCGGCCTCCGCGCTGGGGCGAGGGGCACGATCCCTCCCTTTTTTCCCCCCTTCGGCGCAGTTTGCGCGCAGAAGCTACGAACGCTGCCCAGCCTTCACGCTGCCAGCAAATACCTGACGGCAGGCACAATTCCGCAGCCGCAAATACAGCCCGTTCACCCGGAGCCCGCCCGTAAGCCGGACCGGAGGGCGGGAGAGCCCTCCGGATTGGGAGGGGAGCCCCCGGTACACGCAGCATTCCCCAGCCGTCGCACCCAAGGCCACCCTGGCCCGCGACGGCGCGGCTTGCCTTTGAGGCTATTTTTAGTTTTACGACTTCTTTGGGGCGCTTATATTTTTGGTTTTTGTATTTCCCAGTTACGGGAACTGCCGTTTCATGCGTTATCAACGCTACGATCGTTGCGACTTAATTAGTTCGACCGGTTGGGCGCGAAGCGGGGGCCGTTCCCCTCGCTGTTCCCCGGGGTGTATGGCCGCGGTCAGCCGAGCATTAGATCAGACGGGGCAGGAAGGGCCCGCGCAGCTCCTTTTGGACGCGATATTTGCACATCCGAGCACACCCTCCTATTTTTGCACCACCAGATATAACCACTCATTCACTCTCGCGTGATCCGAGCCTAATGCCAAACAGCGAGTGCGCTTTTCCCGACGATTTCTAATTATTTTTCAGTTGTTTATTTTGGATAGATTCGCTGCTAAGGGCTTATTTCCAGCGCTGCCGTAGCATTAGAAAAGCATTTGCTGAGGGGTGTACTTCCCCCAAAACAATCACCAAGCGCTATCCAAATCGGATATCCACAGACCGCACCAGCCCGCGCGTCCCGCGGTGCGTACGGCCCCCAAATCACACAGTAGCAATTAACACCAGCACAGCAAACAAAATTAGCTTAGGTATTCTGCCCAGAGAGGTTAAAAACCCACATAAATAACATGCTGTCAGACAGGAGACAGAAAGGTGACGCAGGTGACCGGCGAGAAGGACAGAGTGCCGGCGCTGGGCTCGTTTTAGCTGGATGAGAAAACCTCAGGGGCTTCTGAAATATCAACATTTCTGCCACGGGACCAAGGCTGCACCTGTTTTTCCCCCAAACGCTCAATTTCTCAGCGGTGCTATACTGTTCTGTGCGACCGTCATCGTCAGCCTGCCACAAACGCAGCGTCCAGAAAGGATTTGCTCTCACAGAGTTGAGGGAATCCTTTTCGCCGGCAGGTTTGGCGCTTTCCAGCTGGTTTTACACCCCTAAGCGACGCTACGCTTCGCCGCGGCAGCGACTCTGTCCTCGAGAACAGCGGCTGGAAAGCCCGTGCTGCCGCTGCTCCATTTAAAGTGCTGCGCTGAATTCATTAGGAAAACAAACAGAAATCAATGTTTAAATCCAAAACGTCCTGCTAAATCAGACTAACGCGCAGTTTCCTATCGCAGGCAAATATTTAGACAGCTCCAGCCGAAGCCGGAGAGCGATTCAGGTAGCCGGGACATGACAAACGTGAAGGATGGTTTGGGATGAATACGTTAGCAGGGTATTTCTGCTAGAGCGATCAGCAGCGTGCCAGTATTTAAACCACATTAAGATTTCAAAAGCGCCGGTCTATCACGCAGCTCGTGTCACCCTGCCTCTCACAACCCTCAGGACTGGAAACCTTAAAATTAAAAACCCGGGACCCCGCCACCGCAGCCCCAAAGATCGCGCGGAGCCCGCCCGTCTGGAGCGAGCGCTCTCTAATTGCGGCCAACTGACGGACAGATCAATTAACCAGGCGAGCAAAAGCCCAGAAAAGCCTTTCGCTGGGAGGTTCGCCCGCTCCCGACAACGATGACTTCAGACGGAGAGCGAGCACCAGGGGCAGCTGTATTCTTTAAAACAAAACAAAACCAGAACCCCGTTCAGATCAGCACTCGCGGAAAGAGAAAGGGCAGGAGGTAAACCCAGCAGATCCCAAACGCTCGTATTTTTACAAGTTTTTGCGGCTGCTCTTTTGAACGAGAGCGGGGTCCCCGGGACTCCCTGTGCCGGGGCGCGGGCATCCCCGCCCGGGCGGCCGTCTGTCCGTCCGTCCGCCGAGCCGTTTCTCTCTGTCTGCCCGGAGAATCTGCCCAGTCACAGGCGCTGGCTCCCGCGCCTCGTAGAAGCAGCTGGAAAAGCGGGAGCCGGCGAAGCCGCCTCCATTAGGAGCCACCGCCACACAAAAGGAGAAGAGGAAATACGCTCGCAGCTACCGACGGGAAGAGAGAGATGTCCAGGGCTGCGGGAAACGCGCGGCAAGTGCAGCCGGGAGGCCGGGGGGGTCGGAAGAGGAGGAAACCCCAAAGTCGGCCGCCGTCGCCCCGAAGAGGCCGGGTGCCACCTGCGCCCGGGCAGGCGACGCCGCGTGCCATCGCCGACGCCTCGCAGCCAGCGGCGGGACAGCCGAGGAGCTCGCCCCGGCCGGGCCGGGGGTTTTATTTCCGCGCTCACGAGTGGGGACCCCCCCCTACCCCAAAACCACCCACCCGCCGCCGCGCCCGCCCGGAGCAAACTTTGGCTGGGCAGAGCCGGTTCCGCTGCGGGCTGCCGCCCCGAAACACACCCCCCCCCTGCCCCGGGAGGGGGTTTTTCCCTAGGAATCGCCTCAAATCTTCCCGCTGCGCGCACCCCCCTCCGCCGTTAAACCCCCGCACCGGCTCCGGCTCCCGCAACTTCCCCGGCGCGGGAGGCCCGGGCCCCGCACCGCCTGTCAGGCGCCCGCCGGCCCCGCCGCCTTTGTCCTGCCGGGACCGGACGGGCTCGCTCCCCACCCCGCACCGAGGAGGGGGCGGCGGGATCGTGGCGGGGGGCGGGGGGACGGGGAGGGGGGGTGCGGCTCGGCCTGGCACCGCCGGGACCGGGCAAGTTAACGGCCGCCCGCACTCGGGGGCGGCCCGGCCCGGCCCACCTGCCGCCGAGGCCGCTGCCGCCACCGGAGCCGCCCACCCCTCCGGCCAGAAAAGTTCCCGGTGACCCCACACTCCCCCCCCGCCGCCTCCCACCTGCTCCCGGCCCGCCCGCAGTTACCGGACGGGACCCACGGCTGCGGCGGGCGGCCGCCTCGGGGACTCACCGGGGCTCACCGGAGCAACCGCAGGCCCCCGGCTGGGGCGAGATCCAGCGACGGGAGCCCTCCCGGGCTGCCCGGTTCCCGGGCTGCACGCTGCTGCGTCAGCGCCGCCGCCGCCGCCGCCGCCGCCTCCTCCTCCTCCTCCTCCTCCTCCTCCTCCTCCTCCGCCGCCCGGCTGCGGGATGGGGATGAGGCGCCCCCGCCGCCGCCGCCCGCCCGCCCTCGCCGCAGGGGCGTCGCGATCCGGCGCGGCCCGGGCGGGCAGAGGCCGGGGGCGGGCGCCGGGGAGGAGCAGCGGGGGGGGGGGGGGGGAGCGGGGGGGAGGCACCGCCGCCGCCGCCGCCGCGAGCTCCCCGCAAGCCGCTCGCCCCTCCGTCCTCCTTCCTGCTTCCTCGTCCGCAGCCAATCGCCGGCCGCCGCTCTCGCCGCTCCGGCCAATGGCGAGGCCTCCTGGCCGCAGCTAGCAGCCAATCGCAGCGCTCGCCCCCGCCCCTCGGGCCCGCCCCCTCCCCCCGTGAGCCCCTCACGGCCCCGGCCGCGCCCGGTCCCCCCCCCCCCCCGCGAGCGCCGCGGTACCGCGGGGGCCGCCCCCCCCCCCCCCCCCCCCCGCCCGTTCCGGACCCCATCACGGGACGGGGAGCGTGAGGCGCGGGCCCGCCCTCTCCTGTCAGCCCCGCACCGGGTACCGGCCAGCGGCGGTTTCCCCCGCGCTGCCCCAGGCGCCTCACACCCCGCAGCCGTTAGCAGCGCGTCCCCGCCCGGCCCCAGCGCCGCCGCACCCGGTCCCGGCGGTTTGGGGCTCACCGTCGGGGGGGTGTGCGTGCCCCCCGCCCCCGCACCGGGCCGTTAAACCGAGCCTCTGCACCCAAACTCGGGAAAAGTTGGGAATCCCGGGGATTTGGGGCGGCGGGGCGTGAGCCGGGAGCTGCCGCCGAGGCGAGGGGCCAGGCCGCGGGGGTTTGGGCGCCCGTCCTTCCCACCCGCCGCCTCCCCGCAGAACCGGCCACGGGCACCGGCCTACGCGAGGGCGAAGGGTCCCGAACCTGCGTCGGTGAAACGCCCCGCATCTTCCGGGGGGAAAAGGCCAACGGGGGATTGTCCGGTGCCCCAGAGCGTCCCCCCGAAGCCCCTCCGCACCACGACACGTTGTGGTGTCCACCAACGGGTCCTAGCCACGGTAGATGTTCCTTCTTCCCAACCAGGAGAGCGGCTGTCGCTCTCCGTATTCTCCTGGAAAACGGGTTTGAATACCCAGACACACAAGCCTTGGCAGCTCTCCCGTCGGCAGTGTGCTATCTTCGGCAGGACCGCCGTCCCCTACCCCTGCGGTGGTGGAGTCCCCATCCCCGGAGGCGTTTGGAGAACGTGTAGACGTGGCACTCCAGGACGTGGTTTGGTGGCCATGGCGGTGTTGGGTTGATGGTTGGACTTGATCATCTGGAGGTCTTTTCCACCCTTAGATTCTATGATTCCAAGTCTCTCCATCCGTTGCAGAATGAGCGTTTTTGTTTGTCCTATTTCTTTTAAACCTGGAAAACTTCTGAGGAGCAAGCAACTAGGACATGGGACAAGCAATCCAGAGTGCCCCAGCAGAGAAAAATATCCACAGGATGAGCTAAACCCCCCCAAGCCCCGGGGGTCTGCTCGCAGTACAACCGAACTGCAGGAGAGGCGGGAGGCTAAAATGCTTTCTCTGCCCTGTTCCCGTGGTCCCTGTTCCACGAGCAAGGGCGCGATCAGCTGCTGCCACGATGTTTGCAGGACCCAGGTGCTGCGCGGGAGAAGGTGGAGGGAAAACTCAGCTATTTGGAGACACTGAGTCCAAAACAGCGTGGTTTTATCTGAATATCTGAAGTTTCTCTCCCTTCTGCCTACAAGATGAGCGACAAATCCAACGGCTCCCGTGCGATGACCAAGTAACACGGTGGACAGCACAGGCTTGGCAGCACTGCCTTCAAGCAGGGTGGCACGCGCAGGGGAAGGGATCAGCGTGTTTTTCTTGCCCGGCCAGACCGTACCTGATGGTCTATCGGCGAACGTGGGCCGGGTGGATAAATTGCGCTCGCCATCGTGTTTCTGGAGCGCCCCGGGTGAAGAGGAGGCCCGTCTGGAGGGCCAGAGCTCGACGTGGGAGCAGCAAGCACCGCCTCTGAGCGTGGCGTACAAATAAACCCGCAGCCTGCCTGAAGCAAATGCCGAGCGCTGGTGATGCAGCAGAAAGGAACGGAGCTACGACATCCGTAGCAGCTACCACCCTGGAAGCTCTCAAGGGCAACGTGCGGCAGCATCCGCGCCGTCCCGTCGTAGCGGGTCCCTGTTTTCGCACGCTCGGAGTACACGCTCGTAGAGGGCTGAACAATAAGCTTTCCCGGCTGTTCAGGCAGCGTTCAGATGGGGAACCGCTCATGCGAGGCAGCGTTTGTGAAGCCACCGCCAGATCGCTATCAGACGAGAAGTTAGGAAACGGTTACGTAGCCAGCAGAACGTAAAAGGTGGAAAACCAGGGATGCATCGCCGGGAGAGCGTCCCGGGGCGCGGTGATGGTGTTTTACAGTGCGCTCACTCTCTGAGTCGCTCACCGAAGCCTGCGCTGGCGGGGTAAGTGATGCAGCCCCGAGCGGGACTGTACTTGTTTTGTTTTAAAAATAAGTGGGTTTGTGGCAAAAAGCACATGACAGCCCGCTCAGCGCTGCACTCACCCCTGCTCTCCGCCGCTTGCCGTAGGGGTTAGCGATTCTCCTTAAAACCCCTTTTCCATCACCCCATTCCGCCGTTTCCTGCAGGGGCTGCGTTGCAGGCGTGCCCCCTCCGCGTGAGGCGTTCACGGACCCCGGTTAACGCAGCCGGGCGTCACCAAGAGCCGCTCCACAAGCGCGACGGCTTGCCTCTGTCCTCAGCCCAGCGCTGCACCGCGCTGCTCCCCATCCGACACTCGAAGGCAGCTCGGGGTGCTGCCGGAGCGGCCCCTAAAAGTGACATTTTTAGTGGAGACCTCCCCTCCGGCTGAGCCCGGCCAACAGGAGGGTGGCTAAAGCGCTGCTGGGCACCAGAGCGAGTTCCGTTTCAGTGTAACGCAGAGCAGCGCGCCCAACGCCTGCCGATTCAGAAATCCACCGCCGTGGACGCCCTTCGCTAAACGAGACCGATCTTTGGAGCAGGACAACAAAGAAACTGGCAATTACAAAGTTTCGGGAACTGTATGTTGCCGCTCTGGTGTCCACTGTGTAGATAAAATAATTTAGCAGGGATGCTCAGGGCTGGTTTTGCACGGAAAGAGGGCCAGAGCCCTCAGAAAGGACTTGCCCCTCCCTGGGATCAAACGGCCGCGGCAGGGTTGAGGTTTCCTCTCCCCCAAAAGAGGAGAAGGGGGCCAGGAGGCTGAGTCAGGGCTACGGAGACCTCGTCCTGGCCAACAGCCTTCTGGCCACTGAAGCGCTTCCCAAAATCCTGCCTGCTCAGCGATTCGTTCCGTGGGACAAGGGCAGAGGTGTGCAGTACCTCCCTCGCGCACACGCTGAGCTCTTGCGCTTCGCGAAGGAGCAGAGCGGGTGAACGAACTCCACGTTTTAATTAGCGGTTCGTTATCAGCCCCCAGCCCAGCCCTACGCTCCGTGTTGGACGCGGCCGCAGCCGTGCTGCAACTCCAGCAAACCAGCAACAAACCGACCGCTTCCCGGCGTCCAGGAAGCAAATACCTGGAGAAAATTAAAGCTGAAGTTTAATGAGAAATATCAGGCATTTATCAGCTGCTTTTTGGGGAAGGCGGAGGTGAGGCCGCCCCCTCTTTTCCAGGTGTTCGGGACAGGAGAACATCTGGAGCGTGGCCGGGTTGGGGACGGAGGGCTGCGCGCTCCGGAGCTGTACGAGAGCACCACAAAGCCATCTGCAGAACTCCCTCCCTTCGGAGAAACGCATTTATTCTTAAGTGGGGCCTTCCCCTGTCCCTTTCTCAGAGGGACGGGGGGGCAGAAAAGATAAAGCTAATTGCTGATTACAGAACAATATGGCTGCGCGCCGCTGCTCCTCACCCTCTTGGCATCGCGGCGCAGACGAGACATGGGGTTTGTTTTTTTTTTTCCCTCATGAACCAAAGTCCCAACATGAGATCTTCCTACCCGACTAAACACAGGGCTGTGGGGGAAAAGGGCCTTCGGATTTCTTGACCCTGAGTTTCAGGATTAAAAGCTGGATTTATCCCACGGGAGCCTGACCGCGGAGAGACCGGGGAAGAGCCCCAGCGTCACCCTGCTCACTGCGGATCAGCAGCCCAGGGAGAAGGGGCATTCGCGCTACGCACCCCCAGAGCACTCGGAGCTCCTCCGGCCTTCAGCGGCAGCTGCGGCAAGTTTCGAACAGCCACAGAAAAATCGAACGGGAGGAAAAGAATCCCGCAGCGATGGCGCAGGGACAGAGAAAGGAAGCTCCGAGCTGCCGGTGTTTAGGTACGCGGCACACCGGCTGTGCTTACGTAGGCAGCTTCCTTTGAGATTTCAGTTTAAACAGTGGCTGTCGCTCATTCCTAGGTGGGTGAAATGTTTCCCTTTTGCCATCGAAAGATGTCGGGGGGGTTCGGCCTCGATGAGAGGGGTCTGCCAGCACAGAGGTGTCGTATGTGATTTCATCACCTACCTGCAAAAATGGCAAATAGAAAGCGCTGTGTTTGTGTCTCGTAATCACCTGCCGGTCTTTAGCTTTGTCGCTGCTGCGAAGGTTGGATTTCTGGTTTATTTTCCTTTTAGAGAAGCTGGTGCTGCTTGTGTCAGGTGCCGTTGCCCACCGAACACCAGCGCCAGGCAAGTTCAGCCCGCGTGCACTGCGAAAGAAGGGCGATTGCTGTCTGGTGTTTCTCATTTCACCTCTCATGTTAACGCTGTGAAGTGCGGTGCTGAGGGATGTGTGAGCACCGTTAGGCAAATCTATCGATGGAGAGAAAAAACGCAGGGACAGTGCATTTCACTGGAGGTGAGCTGCGTGGGACCTGGGTTAAAATAAAGCAGAAAATCACGGGAGGAAGAGTTAAAAACACCTAAACGTTGTCCTGGACGGAGGTGTGCTTAAACATGTTGCAGGATAAGGATTAAAACCGGGGACTCTGCTCTGTGAGCTGGGTCGAGGCAGCGCTAGCGGAGAATCCACGTGCGCGGGAAGAATGAAATGTTACGCCTTGCGTTCCCTAGGTAGCCATTATTTTATGAAGTGTGATTCACAAAACCAGGGAGGCTGGAGGAATCTGGACGCAAAACACGTGTCCCAAAAAGACACGATGGGAAAGCAAACAGTAATTACACGGCCATCTGCGAGCGGCGACGCTGGAGGCTGGGGCTTCGGCGCAGCTGCCTGCGATGGCTGCGCTCGGCCGGGCTGCGGCGACCGGAGCGGCTCCTTCGCCGCTGGGCTCAGGGCAGCGCGGAGCTACGGTGCTCAGCTTGGATCGGCCAGCGGGAACAGAGCCGTCGCTGCGCTTCCAGCTCCCAACGGCGGCTTTTTTTCCTTGCGCAGAGCTAATGCAGGAAGCCTGGTGAGAAATCCCGAAGGCGCCAGCTCGGCCGGTCTGCGTTTCCATAGGAAACAGCTGCATCACCAGCAAAAACCTCAGCCCCTTCTCTCTGTGTTCCTCGGGTGGACCGGGGCTCGCGCCGGTGCTGGGATGCGACGGTGCCGTGCCTCGGTGCGTCCGCTCCTCCGCGCTGCCGGGCGGTTGCGTTGAGCCGCCTGGTTTTGGTGGCCGGGCTGCTGGGAAGGAGATGTCTTGGGGGGAAAGCGAAAGCGGGGAGGATAAGGGGCGGCAGCTTTTTAGCTTGCTGCAGCTGGCCCCTCTGATCCCTGGCTCCCCGCGTTTAAGGCCGAGGAGATCACGTTGTTGTGCTTGTTCGAGGGGTTGCGCAAGCGGCTGAATATCCAAGGTCCCGTGCCAATGCCGCTGCCGCGGCCAGGCTCAGCCTCGGAGCAGGTGAGAGACCCTCGGGACAAGCAAAGAGCGGGACGAGAGGCTGAACGGGTAACGAAGCCCGCTGCCGCGCCGCCATCCCGCCCCAGCATCGGCGTCGCCGGCACTCTGGTGTCCCGGGCGAAGGCCAAATCGCGGGTTCAGGAGGCAAAGGAAAAACGCGTGGTGGTTGGGAGCATCCCTGCTCTCCCCACCGACGCCGAGCAGCACTTTCCCGTCAGCCCGGGGCCAGGACACCTCATTTCCTATCTGAGCGCTTCGAGCTGCTGAGGCCAATCGTTCCTCCTCCGTTTTTCCGCTCTGACTTGCGCTGGCGTCAGTCCGGGCTGCGTCCTCCAACCTGACACCAGGTCGTTGCCATCAAACTCGTACCCGCAAAAGCCATCCCAAATCTTACGGGCTGGCCGGGAATTTTGTGGCCTCTGCAGAAAAAAGCCCAATTTTCAGGTTGGTTGAGAGATGCAGTTGTGCAGAGCCTCGTTAGTTTGCGGTGAATTAGCACCTAAGCAAAGAAAACAGAGGAGAAAAGGAAGATAATGTTTCTCAAAATGGACTTTGCTCATTTATTTTCTCATTTGTAGCTTCGCTTGCATTATTTATGATAATACTTCGTGGTGGCGCCTGCAGCGTGTGTTGTGGAAATAACGAAATCCCCCCCACGAGAGATTCCCTGCTGTCAAATCCCTGCGGAAGGAGAGGAGAGCCCGCCGGGTGCGGGTGCTCTGGGTGTGGCGGGGAGGGGAGCCAGGGTGTTGCTGTGTCAGAGGTGCTGTCTGGATTCCAGTCTCCTCTGCATCCAGTCGGTTCGTTGCTGCAATAGAACCTCTCTGCAGCGGGACGGTCCTGGGCGCAAAGGCTGATTTTCCCCGAAAGCCCATGCCGATGCGGTGCAGCTCCTGAAAACGGGGGCTGTTCATCCAAGCTCAAAAAAAAACTTTTTCTTTTTTTTTGTGGTTTTTTCATGCGCATTTGCCCTTAGAAGCGCTGGTTGAAACGGGGCGGCGTTTCCCCGGCTTCCTCGCTCTGTCGAGCCGGAGAGCCCTGAGCGCGCGGGGAGCGCGTTTCCCTCGGATTGTTCTTCCCGGTGGGCTCGTCCTTCAGGCTTCCCCGCTGCAGCTGCCTCGGCCTTTGTGCGGCTGTTCGGCCCCGAAAGCGTTTTGCAGCGATCCCGGGGCTTTCTCACCCCGCAGGCCCTCCTCTGCTGCGGGGCGCGGGGCCCTGTGTGGAGCAGCGGTCCCAGAACCAGCCCAGCGATGACAAACACCACTTCTAGGATTCTTTCGGATCCTTTCTCTTGGTTTGGCCCCAGGGACTGTGATTTCCGGCGTGTGGCCACGCAGACCGTGCCGATGCGTTCCAGCTGGGATGAGCAGCCGGAACTCAGCAGGTGTCGCTCAGAAAGGCACCAGGCTTCTCCGTCACGTCCCTGCCCTCATCTTCCCTCTTTTATTGCAACAAGAGAAAAAAATAAAAAAAAAGAGGAAGGGACAATCCACCATTTCCTGCAGCGCTGCGAGACTCGCGTCGGCGTCGGGATCGGTTTGGATCCGTCAGCTCCTGCGGGAAAAGAAAAAACCGTTGTGGCTGTAGTACCTGGGAACGAGACGTCGAAATGGGAGGCAGGGCCATGGTCTCCCAGCTTAGGGGAGCCCCAAAATCAGGCCCGGCGTCGGCACGAGTGTCGCGGCGGTGTTACCGGCCTGGGGCATGAAGGGCAGGGGCCGCGCTGGGGAGGGGGTCGGTGAGCTGGCACGCGCACGGGGGTGCGCGCAGAGACATCCCGGCATGGAGACACCGGGCAGGGCAGCAAGGGCGCTTTCCCGAAAGGCCGGGAAACCAGCATCCCCCCACCGGGGATGTGGGGTGATGGGGGATGTGGGATGCTGGGGGATGTGGGATGCTGGGGTTGCAGGATGCTGGGGGATGTGCGATACTGGGGGATGTGGGATGATGGGGGATACGGGATGCTGGGGGATGTGGGATGCTGGAGGATGTGGGATGATGGGGGATACGGGATGCTGGGGGATGTGGGATGCTGGGAGATGTGGGATGCTGGGGGATGCGGGATGATGGGGGATACGGGATGCTGCGGGTGCAGGACGCTGGGGGCCATGGCACGTTGGGTTTGGCCATCGGGAAGGGCTGAAAGGGGCTGCCCGAGGAGACTCTGCGCCACACGGCCGTGGGGGGATCGCCTCGGAGAAGACCCACCTTGCAACCCGGGCGTGAATCCCCTGTTCCGGTCCTTGCATCAGCGCTCGCAATGAGCAAAACATTTCTGGTTGGATCACGCGGGTTTGTGTGGACACACAATCTGACAAGCTCGGAAAAAACCCGGAGGGTCCGTACTCAGCGTGGGAGCCGTGTCAGCATCCACCAACTTTGGAGAAGGTGGGTTGCCAGCACTGTTTGGCCAGAGCCTTCTATCAGAAGCCGTTTATTCCGCGATTACTATTCATTATTCCCTCCAGTGCTACCCGGGATGTTTGAGTTGGGATCTGCCTAATCCCGTAAAGCCCGGCTTCCCCTCGTGCCAGAACGGGGAACAAAGTCATAATTCTCCGTTTGCGGGCTGCCGGGCGGTTGCCATGGGGATGATGCAGCGTCCCCCGTTCGGCGGTGCCACTCGCCTGCCGGCGCAGGTGGGAGAAGACGTGCTCCCAGGGGAGACGGCCGCGGTCGAACGCCGCGCTTTGGCGACGAGGGAGCTTACGAATCGCCCAGGCGAAGCGCCCGCGCCGGCCTTGCAGGGCACCGGGCTTCCCAATTGTGAGTGAAGACCCGGGCTCAGCTGGAGGGATCCCAAGGCGCCGAAATCTGTACGTTGGGGTCCCCGGGCACCGGCAGTTCAGCTCTCCTGCTGGGTTTGCCCCCTTTGCAGCCTTCCCCGCTCCGGGACTCGGTTCTGCGTCTCCCTGCAGACCGGAGCCTGCACCTGCGCTGAAACTGGAGCTGCTGGAGACTCCTGGCGTGCAAAACCCCCCGGAAAGGCGCCCCTGGGGATGCTGAGAGTGCCGTTGGGCGCGGGGGGCTGCGGGGTGACCTGTCCTTGGGTGGGATGCACAAACCCCACCTGAGAGCGGCAACGCTGATCAATCCTCCGAGGTTTCATCGCCGCGGTCGGCAGTCGCTGCCAGACCTGCCTCGTCCCCCAAAAACAGCGGAGCGGGGGCACCGGCCGGCTCGGGGTGCGGGTCCTGGCCAGCTCCATCTTTCTGGATTTGCTGGAGGAAAAGTCTCTAAAAGCTGTCACTGGTGGTGTAAAATTTGGGGGAATTGGGAGCCAGGTGGGTTTTCAGAGCTAAAAAGTGGAACACAGCTGCTCCCGGCGCCAGACCTGTGCAAACCTGGGGGAAACCAGAAATCGCTGGGTCCCCCAGCCCCTCAGCACCGACGGCAGCAGCCCTGCGAGCACGGCGTGTGGATCCCCGCATCCCCTAAACCTCCCTTTTCCCCGGCAAGAAAGAGGCACTGCCAAAGCAAATCTTTTCTTTTCTTTCCAAAGCTCCTGCCATCAGCTCTGAACACAGGGCACCGCTCCGCGTAAGAGCGTTGCAGCTCTGCGGTGAAAGGAGCTGGGGGACAGAGATCTCCGGTAGATCTCTGATTTTTTTGTTATTTTCAGGGAAAATCTCTGGCCGTGGTCCACGTTGCGCCTCCTTACCCTTTGGTCGAGGAAGAGCATCCCGAACCTAGGACACCCGGCCCGCGGCATCGCCCAGCCGGCCGGGCTGCGGGTCCGTCCCGGCGGGGGACATGGGGCGGTCCCCAGCGTCCCTGAGCCTCCCTTCTCACCCCGGGAACCGACCCGCCGGCGTGCAGGCGCCTGGGAACAGCGACGAACAAGGTCCCGCTGGGTTCGGGCGCAGGTTTGAGGCGCTGATGGGGAGAAAGGCTGAGGCGGTGCCGGAGAGGCCGGGGCTCTCCCTGCGCGGGGAGGTTTGTCCCCAGCCGGAGGCTTGCCTTCCTCCCGCAGCGCCGCTGGCGTGGGGCGTTTCGTTAAAAACACGCGAGGTCCGTTTTGGTGGGCAAAAGGGAGAAGGCAGAGAGCTCACCAAAAATACCCCCCGGCCAGGAGCACAGCGACAAACCGGCCCTCCCTTGGCCCCAGGTGTCGTCCCTCACTCCTGATTTTGCCACCCGCACCGTGTTTCATAGAATTTTAACGCTAATGCTCTGCCAAACTGAAATGGCGCCGGAGCAGATGTTTAAGTGCAGCCCAGGATGAATAAATTATGGGGCTCAAGGATGCGGGGAAGGCAGGCGGGGCTGGACGGCTCTGACCGGGGAGATAATTGATTTAAATGACATCGACCATCGTAATCACCTGGGATTGGCGCTTTGGGCACAGGCGGAGTGAGCGATGCAGCAATTAAAGATACCGGTCTAACGACAGGGACGTCGTGCCTGCATGCAGTCCCTGCTCAGCCTTTTTTTGGCAGCTCTGAGGGTTTGCTGCCTCTTTACCCCCCCCCATCATCAGGCAGGGAGAAGGAAACGGGGGCGGTTTCGGGCTGGGGCTGCCGTAGCGGCACAGAATAGGTTCAGCGTTGAAGAGTTGTTTAATTTCACAGAGAAAGGCGCAAGAGGAATTGAGGGCTGGACACCGCATCCAGACCCCGCAGCACCAAGCCATGTTCTTTAACAGCGAGGCCGGGTGAAAAAATGATGGCGACTCGCGAGCCCGCGGGTATTTTCGCTCTACCAGAGACAACGGCAATGACCCCGGGCGGGTTACTTAACCCTCCGAGGGCGTTTGCCTCCGGCCTGAGCCCGCAGAGGAGGAGGGGACGTGGCGTGCTGCCAGCAGCACCTTCGGGGCGTTGATGCGCGTGAGAAGGACGCTGGGCACCGGGGGTTTGGTCCTGCCTACGGCGCCCGGGCGGTGCTGCAGTGAAGAAAATAGAGGTGTGCGGATGAAAGGGGATTTCTGGTGAGAGGGTGAAAGCTGCAGGGAGACTCCGCTGCGGGCGGTGGTAGCTGGTTTTCCAAATTGTGCTGAGTCAGCGTAAAGGAGGGTGCTCCCACGGGCACAACCATCGCATCTTGGCAGGGATATGAGCTGTTTTTTTAATTTCCCTCTTGATCTCGTGGGTCCCCCCCTCCATTTGCGAAGCTGCAGAACTCCATCGCCCCCTTCACCCATCATGTCATCTCCCCGTCCCGACGGGCCTCCCTGGGCACGGCCAGGAGCCCCCAACACCGGCCGGGCTCCGTCGCAACCCCCGCGCCTCCCCGGGGCTTGCACGAGTGGCTGGCGGCCGCGGTGGCTGGTTGCGTAAAGCAGAGCAGCCTCGCACCGAACCACGCCGGGCTGAAAACAGAATCGTTCGCTTTCCTCTCCGGGTCGGACTCACCAGCCGGCTGCCGCTTTTTCCTCTGCCGGGCTCTCGCGGTTCTTCAGAGCAAGGACGGGGCTCGCTCTCACCCTGGGGACGCCCCGTGTGCTGCGGTGAGGCACGGAGAGGACGCGGGCCGGGCGATTGCTGACGCCCTGGGAGAGCCGCTGCAGGGGACGGTTGGGAGAGCATCGAGCGGGCGCGTCCTGGGGCACGTGAGCCATTTTGGTCCCGTCGACAGCTGCGGGCAGCCGCTCTGGCCCCCGCCTCTGCGAGGGAGGCAGCTGCGGCGGGGCTGGAAAATCGCTGAGCGAGCGGGATGGCCTGGGCAGAGCTGACACTCTTCAGGGGTTCAGGATCGCCCCGCTTCTCCTGGACCCCCTTGGAACGAGGAATCCCCAGCCAGCCCCCCACCGCCGGGGCTCCCCAGACCTCCACGCGCCCAAGGGGAGCTGGCTCCTCTCACCTCACCGCCGGCGTTCCCCGCTGCATTCCTGCCATCGCCTTTGGCGAGCGCACCGCCCGGAGCCTTTTTTTCCCCCCATTCACGCTGGCAACTGGGCCTCAGCATCAGCTGCCTGTGGCTCAGCATCAGCCTTTCAGCGAACAGCAGGTGCAGGCGGCGCGGCCGCGGGCTCTGCTGCAGTAATCCCCGCTCCCCCCTCGCGCAATATTGTCCCCTCGGCTCAAGAATGGTTTGTTTTTTTTTTTTGTCTTCCCTTCGCAGTTGTGAATTCTTTTATACGTTGAAAAGACATCTCTCTCTAATCTCCCCGCCTGGCCGTGGCTCAGGGTGCACGGCCCAGCCCGGCGGCGCGGGACGCCGGGGATCGCGCCCCGGGAGCCACGCGGGCTCTCACCCCCGGCCCCGGCACAGAAACCGGCTCGCCTACGCGTGGGAAACACGGAGGTGACACAGCAGCAGATCTCTGCTCCATCATCGATGTTTAAGGAGCCCTGGGGAAGGCCGTACAGTGAGCAAAAGCCCGAAGGAGCGGAGCTTTGGAACAGGGCATCCCGCGGGGCTGATGAGGGAGGCAGGGACAGGGGGGTCGCTCGCAAGCAGGGATGCAGCAACGCGCTGCACGATGCTCGGGCTCGGCCTTGCTGCATCTCTGTACAGTGAAAACAAGACTCGGCGACACTTTCGTGATGCGTCACCCTGTACTGAAATCACGCAGCACGGCCCAGCGCGGGAGGGAAACGTCACCAAAGCCTCCCTTCCCCTCATGGACCGGCCCCGCAGGCAGGAAACCGCATCCTTCGCCACGCAGGCGCGCAGCCCCGCTGGGATGGAGCGGGCGGCACGGGGCTCTCCGGGGAGCCGGGCTGCAGCGAGGCAGGGGGCTGGAAATCCCAACCGGCAGCCCCAGCAAGCGACCGCGGGACTCGGGAGGTCGTTTTGGGGTGGGGGGAAGCCAACACACACAGGTCGCTGCTGAGAAGCGGGGGCAACCCCTGCTCTGGCCAGGATGCTGCACGAGCAGATCCCGGAGGTGTTATAGCCCATCTCCTCCCCTGCGTCCTCCGCTTGCCTTTTGACGGGAGTTTCTGCTGCAAACTCTCGTTTCAGTACCCGCTCCGGCAGCGCCCCGGCTCAGCACCAGCCCAGCTTTTCCAGGACAAGCTGGTTTTTCCTGCAGACAGCTCCAGAGAGGGCTGTGGCGCAAAGGGGCATTGATTAAGGACACAGAACAAGTTTCCCTGGGCGAGTGGCGTCAGGGTTTATCGCAGCTCGGTGGTGCAGCTGAGCAGCTAGAAGAGAGCAGAGCTGCAGCATCCGCAGCGGGAAGGCGGGGCAGGAGGGCACGGCCCAAGAACTCAGAACCGCTCAAGAACCTGCTCTGTGTTGTGGTGGCCCTGGCCTCGCGCGCCAACCCCGCTGCAGCCGCCCCAGATCCCCGGACGAGCGCAGCCCCGCATCCCAGCGCAGCCCGGGTCCCAGCGTGGCGGTTTCTCGGCAGAATGCCTTCAGCTGCAAAATTCACCTGCACGGGATCAAACGGAGCCAGACCTCGCTCCCTTCAGGAGATTCTGCTCAGCCTGCTCTTCCGTCCGTGTTGGACCGTGGGGAACGAGCCGCGGAGCAGCTCTGATCGCACACAGCAAGAAATCAGTCACCTGAGCTGGACACCCAGGAGCCAGCAGCTCCAGCGTGGGAACCCAGCGTGGCTTTTCTTCTTCTGAAAAATCGATAAGCTGCCAACGGGTGAGAGCGACCCGGCTGCTGCCGGCGGGCGCTTTACGGAGAGGAAAGAACGCGGGGAGAGCCCCAAAGCCGGCGCGGGTTCTCGGTCCTGCCGTGCCCAGGCCAGGCAGAATTTGCAGACGCCCGCTGAGCTGTGAGACGCTTCCTTATGAACCTGCCTCATTCAAAATCCCCCCGTTCTATACTCACTGCTTCAATAAACTCTGTGTTTACCTTCATGAATAATTCCCTCCGCTCTCCGCGCTTTCCCTGCTTAGCGGCTAGCTGCAAACAGGGCGAGTATCTTGAAAACCAGAGAGCAGCAGCACGTCCAACCCTGCCCTGCCACGGGCTTATCAGGCCAGGACAATTCCCACCACAAATTGGGAGCAGACACCGTTGAGATCGCGTCCGGAGGCACAGCGCCCTTGCGTGTTTTCCCTGTTAGCTCTGCTGCTCTCCAGAGGAGGCCTGAGGCATAGCCCAGCTGTATCACTATAAATCTATATATATTTTTAAAAATGAGAGTTGGGGAAAAAGCTGTGGTTGGTAAGAAAGAGGGAGGGGTGATGCGGGCGGGTGCCAGCCGGGATGCGCTGCAGTGGGTACCAGATAAGGGATCTGCTCTCTGCTGGGAAACACCCCACCAGCACAGGCCACTCAGCAAAAGCTTATTTTATTAGCATAATACAAAGATTAAACCCTTATCCCCTGAAGGGCCCTCAGCCCTTCTTTACCCCACATTGAAGCCTACTCAGCGCGAGGGAAGGCAGCCCTGTGCCTGGGCAGCCCGTGCGGTGTTGCTGCGGAAGTGAGAGACGCGATTAACATAAATACGCTTAAGATTCACAAATCCCTCCCTCCGCCTCGTCCCGTGATGCGTTAGACATTGATCCATTTTAGCTTCACCTCCAAGGTGCCGATCAGCCTAGAGAGTGAAGGCATGATTTGTTCTGTGTATTAAAAATCAGACCTCTCCAATGTTAGAGGGCAGCTTTAAAAATCTGCAGGTCCCTTCCGCCTTAGGAAAGCTATTTTTAATAATCTGAACCTCCCAGCAGCCTGCCGCGGCTCTGGCACGCGCCGGAGAAGCTCCCCAGCCGGAGATGGGTCACAACAGTGATTCAGTCCCTATGCTCCAGAGCCTTCAAGGCAAGCCGCAGGGATCCGCTCCTGCGCACAGAGCTGAAGAACGGAGGTGAAAGAAGGGTTTCCGATACGCGCTGGAGATGCTGCGCCGGCACTCCTCGCCGTCCTCTCCCGTGAGCTTTGCCCTGTTACCAGGACACAGAAACTGCGGCTGCCACAGAGAGATGAGCTCTGCAGCACCGCTGCCGCGTGCCCGCCCTGGCCACAGCCTGCCGGCAGAAACGCCGGCAGCCCACAGCACGGGGAGGACGAGGGCTCGCGTTCAGGGCTGCACAGCCGCCCTCGCTCATCACGGCAGGAATCTGCTACCCGAATCGCTCAGGCCCCTCGGTCTTCCACGGGACACTGGATTGGGGTGCAGCAATTGCAGCGGCTTTCCGACTTGCACAGACAGAAGACAACATCTGTAATCGTTCTGGGAAAAATGTGTCTGGTCACAAACACTTCCGTTAACGTACAGTAATGAACTTAGTGCTTCACACGTGAAGCGCACTTCACTTGTGCTTCAAGGCTCATTTCCAAAGCATTTCCAGGTGCGGCCCAAGATATTCTTGACCAGCCGCCTCTGTCCACCCTCTGCTGCCTCCATCCAGAGACGGAGGCTGAAAACCAAACCCCGGAACACTTCCAGAGCGACAGCCACCCGCCACAGCTGAGCAGACACAAAGTTTAGGAAGAAGGCGCTACTCCCATGACTTCAGCAGCTCTTTCTACCTCTCAGTGAGGAGAAGCTTTGTCACTGCTATGAACACTTAGTGACCTACCCGATGATTCAGGAAAGTGAAGTTTTCTTCAACCTGTGGCATTTTAAAATTCTGGTTTGGTGTACTGTCACCTAGTATAGTCAGATGTCAACTACAACCAAAAAACACACAAAGCTTTAAGCTCTTTTTTGTTAAAACTCCTGGGAGGTTGCCTATCTGGCAACTGTTTAATTAGTTGCTCTGTCATATTTACAACATTCAATCTTTCTTTGTGATTCACTCTTTAAGGCTGGCAGCGTACCGTGCAATTTTCTTCAATAAAGCTAGGAAACGTCAATTTGCTGTATGTAATACGCACTGAAACCACCCACAGGTACTGCTGCGCTCGCTCCGACTTCTCCGGCCGAAGGTGGAGTGTGAGTACAGGCTTTGCCAAAAGAACAACCTTCAGAAAAAAAAAAAAACAAATAACCCCAACCCAGAAAAGTCAGCCTCCTCCTGCCTGCTCCATTCACGGCTGTCACAATACGGGTCTGACGTTTCAACTGTTCCCAGAATGACGGATGGTGACACCTCTGGATGAATAACGCAGCGGGAGGCAGTCAGTCAGAGCAGCAGCGGCTTGGGGCTGCACTGAGAGGTCTCGAGAAGCAGCAGGAACAGGAAAGGCAGCATGCAAAGAAACAGATGTGGTACTTGAAGGAGGTTTTAGGAATCATCACCTAAAACACTGCTCGTGCGTCGATGACGCTTGAGTGTTCACCACAGCCGGCCCCACGATGTGGCTGGCGCTGAGCTCCCAAAATGGAAGTTATTAATCCCATCGGAAGATCGCAATGGGAAATTTCACCTCCCAGTGGCAATATGCTAAATGCTAGCTATTTAATGGCACTCAGGTTTGTTTTTTTTTTTTTAAAAAAGAACAAAATTATTCTCTCACTGTCCATTTCTTTGGGGGGATTGACTTCCTGTGCTCAGCAACCGCTGCCTCTTGTTCCAGGCACACTGCTCCGCAGCCTGCTTCGACAGCGGAAGGCCCCTGGTGAACCTCAGCCCTGTGACGCTGAGCATCAGGATGGCTTACAGACAGGATGAATCAGCACGATCACGAGAAGAGAAAACACACTTCTCCTTCCATGCTACCATCCGATTCACTTTGTCAAAGCCCAGTCCAGCAGCATCTGTTCACACAGCAGGCAGAAGAGAGTCCACAAGTGGCGATCCCAGAATCACAAGCAGGAAGAAAAAGAATTGTGCGCTGCAGCCTCTACAGTCAAAGGCCTCGTGGTGGTCAGGGTGCTGCCGTTACTTAAAAGTGGCGTTAAACGCCCTGCCGATGATCAGTCTGCGCACCTCGCTGGTGCCCGCCCCTATCTCATAGAGCTTGGCATCACGCAGGAAACGCCCCATGGGATAGTCATTGATGTAGCCGTTCCCACCTGCAATCAAACGGGAGGCAAGAGTCATTTCTTCTCTCCGATTTCAGGGGCTGAGGGTGGGAGGGGAGAGTGTGCTGCTCTCGCGCTGCGCCTGGCGCTCTCCAGCAATCACTCGGAGAAACACACTGCCAGCGACTTACCCAGGCACTGGATCCCGTCCAGAGCCACCTGGGTGGCACACTCTGCCGAGTACAGGATCACGCCAGCGCAGTCCTAAAGGAGACACACCGGTGATGCTCAGCAAAGGCCTCACCTGCCTGTCACCAGTCTCCGTGTTGCTCCGACCTTCCCGGTACTCTACAGACCCCTGCTAACAAGCCTGAACTACCCGACCACAAAGGCATGGGATTCATTCCCCTGCGAGCAAGAAGCTGCAGCAGTCTTTCTGTCGCTACAGAACACTTGGGTCAGGTCTGTCAAGGCCACATGAAGACAGAAAAAGAAAAGAAAAAAAGTGCACTGGGGAGCTGACCTCTCTGAAATGCACATCACACCCACAGGAGACCAATGCGATTTGATTTGGGATGCAGGGCTCTGCGCTCCAGCTGTCAAACACTCCTTCCACAGAGGGGTGGTGACAGCGTGGTTGTGGAGATGACAACACCTCGGAACGATCCCACAGCCCCTGACAATAGCCAGGATGTTGTGTTGTTGACAATAGCCAGGATGTTGTGTTTGGGCTGCCAATAAACACCTACTGATGCTGCGAAATCTGTTGCCTTGTAGAACAAGGCTTTCTTTTTGTTTGGAGGAAAAAAAAAAGCACTTAGGGCTGTAAGCAGGTTGTTTGTAACCCCCAGTATGGAACCTCCACCCTGCTCACATCTGGGACCACAGGGAAAGGAATTCCCCCGCAGACACAGTCCAGGCGGAAGCGCGCTCACCTTCGCGTTGAAATGGCCCTGGTCACAGGCCTTTGCCACGTTGTAGACGTACTGCCGGCACGCCATCAGCCGCGTGTACATATCGGCCATTTTGCCCTGCATGAGCTGCGGGTCGTGGAAGACAAGATAAGCCTTAATGTGAGCAAGGGGAAGATGGTTTTCTGCACGAGCGCTGGGGATCTCCCATTCCCCAAGCTATCTCAGAGAAACCAGCCAAGTGAGAAGGCGTGGATTCAGCAGACATACACAAGGGAGGTGCAGCTTCTGTCAATTCACAGACTCCCAGACATCAGCCGCAGTCCCTCACCCACCAACAACGGCCGCAGCTAAACAGGCTCAGAGGTCCTTTCACCTTCTCACCACATCATTACCTCACGCAGCCCTAGCACAAACCCCAGGCCACCTTCTCCATGCAAAGCCCTCCCACAACAGAGCTCTTTGTCTTCTCATTTTTAAAGGGAAAAGCAAGACAATAAAAATCTCTAATTCCTTTTCTGCCTCACCTGGAAGTGCCCAATTTTCTGTCCAAATGCTTCTCTTACATGTAGGTATGGAATTGCGTGGTCAAGAACAGCTTGCATGAGCCTAGGAAAAGCAATGATATGCAGGAAAACAACAGAACTATTAATTAATAATAACTGGAAGCGCAACCTAAGGCAAAAAGGTTCTCATACCTAAAGTGACGTGCTGCTGTCTTCCTCCAGCTCCACTCAAACAACGCTAAGAATAAAATCCAGAGGTCCTATTTTTCTCCCTCGTGCTCTACATATTGCTCATCTGGGACATCTTGTGGTAAGGTCTTAGCTTCTTAAGTCAGGGGACTGGGAGGAAGAGCTGAAGAGCTTTCTTACAGCAGTAACCAGGACAGTTTCTGGTGCCTTGCATCTCCAGAGACCAGCTCAAGGAGTACAAGCCAATACCAGAAAAAGCACAGGCAAGCACTAGAAGGGTGAAAAATCCTCCTGCTTTGTAGAAGAAGGTCTTTCCACATGAGGATTAGTACAGAGACACCCAGCAGCTACGGGATCTTCCTGCTCCTGCCCCCTCTGCAGCTGGCCTCCTACCCACAGCTCTGACCCAGCCACCCCCTCCCAACCTTTCCTTGTCTCAGCTGCCCCAGAACCTCAGTTCTCCATCCAAGATGCATCCCACTGAGAGCTGCAACCCCAGCTGAGATCCGCTGGGCTTGGTGACTGTGAAGGATCCTTCTGGCCCTACAGCCTGTAACAGAGGACAATCCCTTACCCCAGCGGCCCGCCAGACAGCACGAGTCTCTCCAGGTCCAGTCCACTCATCAGAACGTAGACTCCTTTGCTTAGCGTCCCCAAGATATTTTCAGCTGCAATCAGCAAAGGAAAGTGATTTACTCACGTGCAAAGCTAGGATAAGCTGTAGTCTGAGGGCCTGTGTTCGCTGGGGAGAGGACTCAATCTTTCAGGCCCATTCACCTTTCTTTTTGGCTGGAGACACAACCATTCAGGATGAGCTAGATGGGCGCTGAGTGTTAGTACACACGCTCCCTGCCTCTGAAATGTCTTCTCAGTCCAACTGAAGCCAAAATGGAAAAGGCAGGAAAGGGTCATAAAGTGCACCTACAACCGCTGCCGTTCTCTTGCCTACTTGCTAAACAGTAAGGTGCTCTCCAGAGATCTCCCAGCTCAGCATTTGTACCAGCAGCAACAGGAGACTTAACAGCCTGGGAGGACAAACTGGGAGCCCCCTTCACCATCCCATTAGTTTGTGCCTAACCCAAACTGACAGCGTTACCATCCGATGCCTAACGAGCATGTATTTGAAATGAACGCAGATCCTGTCCGATATGCTTGGGTCGCGTTCCCAACACAGGAAGCAAAGCAGTCACAGCTCACCACTTACCACACGTCGGAGGGGTATGTATGAGTCTTCTGAGACTGGAGAATACAGTCGTTATCCCCCCTTCTGTGCGGGGGGCTGAGCAGAACACCGCAGCAGTTACAAACAAACACGTTAAAAGACAAGTCTTATTGCTGAGAAAATGGAACAGGAAAATAGCCACACTAGATAATGGGCTGAGAAAAAACCTCAAGAAACCGTTTCACTTTGGGACAATCTAAAGCACGCGCTGATGTTAACGAGTACAAGAAGAGAAGCAGGAACAAAAGGCTCATCTCAGCAAGGCTGCACTCCTACAATCAGGAGAGAACTCCAAAGCCTAACAACTGTGCTTTGTAGCTGGACAGAGATTATCCACTGATCACGCCACACATACATTTCAGGCTTTGATCACAGGAGATCTGAGGGGTGTGATATGCAAAGTGAGAATGAGAGAGGACTTGGGCACATGCAGTCTCCTGCAATGAATAGTCTGGTTTTCGGTGGCAGAAGCTCATGGACTGCATTGTCTCCTGCTTACTGAAAAGCATGTTGATGTAGCGTACGGAGAAGTGCAGCCTCTGCAGAGCCGTCACCATGATACTGGAGCTAGAAAGAGGAAGAAGAATGAAGCTTGCTTTCACAGAAAAAGCTCAAAAGCCCCACGGACAAGGAAGAAAAATACTAATAGCAAACATTACTTTGAAGAACAGAACACAAATGCCAGCATCAGTAACAATAAAGTGACAAAGCTCTTCAAGAGTAATGACATCTCTCAGCTAAAAAAGGGCTGAATGGCCTGAACACTTTCCTGTACGTCCAGGGAGAAGGGATGGATAGGCGTGCGGTGAACTGAAGGACACGTGTGCTGACTGCACAAGGGGGGCAGACCTGCTGGCTGCGCATCACAGAAAAAAAAACCCCAAACTGGGGGGCTCCAAATCAACTTTTACCAATGCAACATGATCAAATGAATCCATGGACAGCACTTACTGTGACAAAAACATCAGCCACGCAGTGGAACATGGCTGACAGTGCAACCTACATACTTTACAGGGGATGCAATTTCAGCGCTAGAGGACATCTTGGTGTGAGAGAAAGATCCTGCAGACATATGAAACGACATCAAACTGGTTCCACTTCCAAGGCAGAAGATCAGAAGCAGCACTAATGGCCAGAGAGCAAAGCGTGTTAACTTTCAGCAGTGCAGTGATGTGCTTCTCGAAGTGATCAGAAAATGGAAATGCCGTTACCAGGAGAACATGCTGTTCTGCACGGGTGATTACCCAGGAGATGATCTGAAGAGTGGGGCACTGGCCTTTCTGATTTCAGAGTGAAGGCATCCAGTAAAGTTAGAAATGTCAGATCTCAGCTGAAAGTCTTCCAGTTACTGCAAAGCAGCTTTGGTGGTGTGCGGGGAGCAGGAGAGTTACTTGCTCTGCACATACGCAATTAGGATTTTAATGAGTTCAGATAAGGCACGTCCTCCGCTTGCTATATAGTGTCTGTAATTTTTCTATCAACAAAAATAGCCACTGGGGCAACAAGAGTGGCCCCTGCTGTACTAACTAATGGGGGAAAGGATGTCAATTTTCAGGCCCTGACCCCAAAATAACTCAGAAATGTTACAGGCAAGGCAAAAAGGCTCTGCTATGTACAAGATGGGGAGCTCTAATGGAAACAGGTTTTTTCGGAAGCCTCATGTAGGCTGTGCAGGAGCAGTGGTTAAGAGTTGGGTCCACGAGGGTGAAACAGGAGTGACCCAAGAAGGCTGTGCTCATTCACTGCAAGCCAGCGGGCTGCCCTTTTCCAGCAGCGCTAGCTCTCTCGCCAGGCTGCCAGAGAGCAGATAACCATCTGCAAAGCCCTCCAGGTCACAGTCTGAACACGCACGCAATTAGCGATCCAATTTATCTGATCAAGAGGACAGGAAACCACCGCATGCATACTGCCGTGATTTGAACCCAACTCACCGGGGATCTTGCAGTCTTCAAAGATCAGCTCGCAGGTATTAGAGCCTCTCATTCCCAGCTTATCGAGCTTCTGGGCTGTGCTGAAGCCCGGCATTCCCTGCAAAGTCAAGACAGCAAAAATACGTTTCAAATCTCAATTCTGACAGACTAAATAAAATCCCTAGAGCTGTGTGAAATTTCCCTGGCCACCTGAACACGTGTAGGGTACCAGAGGGGAGTCAGAGCAAGCTGCCCACCCTGGGAACCAGGTGTAAGCGCAAGTGCAGAGGAAGCAAACGGGCAGAGAAACATGCACACGTGGGGGGCACATAGAAACTGAGTGCACCCATTTTCCAATGCACATAAATATTAAATAAATACATTACTTGCAGAGCTGCCAACACTGACTCTGCTACAGTACGGGTTGCAAGCTTTGCCAGTATCTGAACTGTTCTAACTGCTGTCATGTTAAGTCCATCAGAACATTTACTGATCTCTCAGATTTTATATTTCCAGTACCATTTATTTTATTACAGCTCCCTATTTTCCTTCCAGTGACAGAGATGTGCATAGCATAGCCTCAAATAATTAAAAGGGAAGAAAAAACCCAATAGATTTGTTTTCCAAGGGCTCCCCGTTGCACAGCCCGTTTCTGCTCCCTTTGGCCAGCTCTGCTTTGCATCCATGTTCAGGATTCCAGAGGGGCAGTGCAAGAAAACGGGGGGAAGAAATTAAGAGCTATTTTAATGTCTTGGCTTAAAAAAAAAAACAAAACCCAAAAAAAACCCTCCCAAAAAAAACCAAAACCCACAAAGATAGATAATGGGATAGTAGGACATATTTACAAGGCCTACAATACCTCTGACAATTCTGGGCAATAAGCAAGCCCTTTTATATTACAATCTTGTCCATTCTCTCTACATTTCTAGCCCTAAAGACTGGATATATGCTTGGATACCAAAATCCAAGAGCGCCGAGCTGACAGTGCAATGTGCCATGTCACTGGATCACTGGGGCAGAGAGATCGCACAGATTTATAAAATTCAGGCAGAAACTAGTTTGTGTTTGAGCAAGAGGCTGATAGCTACAGAAAGAAAACCAGCTAAGCTTCTAAGCGAGCCAGTTAGGGTGAAGCGGTTAGCTTTAAAAACCAGACTACAATAAGCTTGTGAGGATTATCAAACCTACCCTCTCCACAATGAACGCAGTTATGCCTCGGGAGGCTGGAACGGCATTAACGTCAGTTTTAGCATAAACGATGAGAACATCTGCATCTGGCCCGTTGGTGATCCAAAATTTGTTCCCATTCAAAACAAAGTAGTCTCCTAGAAGCAAAGAGCTTCAGTCTGTTAGCTCACAAGAGACAACACAGCAACAGCATATCCTCACTCCATTTATTTCAAAAGAGGCTTCCAAGGATGCTCTTCAAGACTCCCACAAACAGCATGCACAGATCTTTCCCAAGTTTAAGAAAACTCCTTGCCTTCCTCTCTGGAGTTCATAGAGAGTTTAACAAATGCCTGACAAACCAAGGCACCTAGCACTGGTCTGTCATACCACCAATCTCTACCACCATAATCAGAAGTCCACTTTTAGACCTTCAACCATCCACCTTGTGTCTTCACTTATCACCCGCTGAACCTCCTGGGAGGCAGCACAGCCTGCAAACATGGCCTGGAACACCCAAGACTAAGCGCCGTACCTCAGTGCTGTTGAGGAGGTTAGTCTTGATTTACAGGAGACGTTACGTACACTGGCTGCCTACCCAGGCAGCACGTGACAGGCTTTACCTTTCTTATCTGCTTTCAGCTTCATGGACACAACATCAGACCCAGCATTGGGTTCGCTCATTGCTAAGGCTCCAATGTGCTCCCCGCTGATCAGCTGGAAGACAAGACAGATATAAGAAAGGGAGGAAGAATAGCACCATTGTTTCTGTTCCCTCTTCAGCCTGCCTTCCGTCCTTTTTTCCTGCACTGAATCCCCACAGTAGCTGCTCTACGTAAGAACTGCAAACGAGAGCCGTTGTTCCTGGCAGAGTCCTAGCAGGGAGCTCCCCTGTGCCGAGGAACAGAACCAAGTCACAGTGGGGTGAGGAGGATGACTCAACCCATGGCTGAGCTAGATTACAGCCCTGCTTATGAAACACCATCGCCAGGCAGGTGCCAAAAGACCCACGCAGGCAGCCATATGCCTTTCACAAGCTCTAGTTCTGCGCTTTACCACTGCCCTTTTACATAAACAAGGGTTGTCAAACACAAAAGGCCAATGAGGGGGACGAAAAGAGATTGCAAAGTTCTCAGCAACGTTCCCACAGCCCGCTCCCCCCACACTCGCACTGCAATAGCAGATGGACACCCTCCTTCTGTGCCTGCCCATACCAGGCTCTGGCATAGCTGTGGCTTCCTCTTCAATGTTCCTTTCATCCTGCCCTTTTCTCCTTGCTTCCCCCCCTCACCCCCCCCGTGTACTTTTATCCATCTTCTCCTCCTTTTGATCTCTTATTTCTTTAAAAACAGACTCAATGCTTCAGATACAGGTTCAACCAATTCAATCCATCAGTGCGCTTCTACAGAAGTCTCCGTGATCTGCTCAAAACGAGTTAAGTGCCATTAAGTGCTCTGTCATGAACCAAGACAAGTAAGGACTAAAGCAAGCGCGCATCTCATTGAAAGGCAGCGAATGAGAGCATTAAAATACACCTGAGCAGCAACGAGGACAAGTCGGGGTCATATACTAGTGGGCTGCGCAGTGCTTTGAGGAACCGACGCTGTACTTTGCATGTGGTTTAAATCACGTTTCTTGCGCTGATAATTTCAGTAGCTGGGATTCAATGCACTAATTAAGTTTTTCCATGCATTTAAATACCGAAATCTGTTTAACACGCTTTTGAGTCACAAACATCAATGCCCCAAACAATGAAGTTTCACCTGTAGTTAATCAGCATAGACAAACCAAGCATTTGGGCGGTGAGAAACGGAGAATATAAACCAGGAAAGCTGTGACTTTCATTCAGAAATCTCAAAACGATTTGGGAAGTTGGGAGAACGTTATGCAGCGTCACTTCAAGGCCTCATTCAGTAACACAGCTCCAGAGAGCTGGACTACGCTGCCTACAGTCACGGACCTCAGCGCAGGCCAAGGTCGACATGGATTAACAGGACAAAAATTAACTAACTAGATAGTGAAGGGCAACTTTGGCAAGTACGACGTTTCCTGAAGGCTGGGTGACTGAAATCAGCTAGTGCTTAAAATGCTACACACCGTGAAAGACACTCATCCTCGCATGCAGCCAAAACCCAAACGCTTTCCAGTTTCCTCCCTCTTGCAGCCACACACCTTGGGCAAGTACTTGTTTTTCTGGGCCTCATTGCCGTTACGCACGAGCTGGTTGATACAAAGGTTTGAGTGGGCACCGTAACTAAGCCCAACAGCTGCTGATGCACGAGAGATTTCCTCCATCACCAGCACGTGGTCCAGATACCCCAAAGCAGATCCACCATATTCCACTGAAAAGAGAAGAGAAACCTCTCGTTAACCACCATGGCGGATGGCACACACGCACAAGATCCCGAGCTCGGGCTCAGTCTTGAACGGCATCCAAGAGAGCTCCTGGTTTTGACTGGCACTGTCCCTGAGCTGGGCACCTCTGGCTTTCCCCATCCTCTCTGATGGGTTTTCTTATCTCAAAGGCACAGTGATATTACTTACTTGCACTGGATAGTTTTATACATATAACATGCATAAGGATACATCTCAAACACGCTATCAACACTTGCACAATAGTGAGTCCTCCTTGTCAACCATCCTTAAGTGCAACCTTAATACTATCACAAAGATTGAATCACAAAGTGGCAACCTGCATTAGGTGAGAGGATAAAGGAACACAGGCAAAGTTTGTAAAGTTCACCCGTATCTGTCGTAACAAAGACCCCTAAACAAGTGAGGAATCCTCAAACTCCACAAAAAGTGGGGCACTGGGGACTTTTCTAAGCCCACAAACGTGCAGGAGACCAGCATTTCGATGGGTGGCCGACTTGGAATGAGAATGATCCGTAAATGTAACTGCTATAATTCACCAGTGGCAAGCATGTGGATTTCAAGAGAGGATGAAGTGAGATAGAGCAGCACGATCATCATAACTGGGAATCCAGCTAGGCACACTGAGCTGAGTCTAAAACCAGCAGTAAAGATGAAAGGCACGCAGCAGAACAGGGAAAGAGACAAGGCAGGAAAAAAGAGAACACTGAGAAACGCTTAACGGCCTTGAGCAGCTGACAGCCTACATAAACACATACAGATACATACCCACACGCACAAATACAGTCACATCCCACTGTAAAAGCTTTGTTCTACAAGCAAGAAGCAAGTGACTGTGCTGCTAAGGGAAGAACTAAAAACAGGAAGACACAAACACTGGGAAGTAGTCAGGGAGGTAATCCGGGAGCACTTGTCACCCACAGGAATGCCGTAAGCAGGCAGCAGCAAGGGTAAAGGCAAATACGTTTGTCTGCTCAGAGCAACCAAAGAGCTGAGTGCGCAACCTGGGCTCGAAGAGGGCTGCCTTCCCCAACTCGTCAGATCACCCCAACGGCCACCGGCCCTACATGCAGCCTTTCCTCCCACGTCACTCATTCCAGCTCCTGTCTTTATCTGCAGGGTTCTCTATCCTCCGAAACCACCTCTCTCTACCACAACTCAGAGTTCGGTGTTTTACTATCAATATGCTGAAGGATGGGTTTAACAATTTCTCATATACGTCAAAACAAGAGTTTCTAGTCATTCCTATAGAATGGGTGGGTTTGGTGCTATTGCCTCAGGAAAGGAAAGGTAAGTGCCTGCTGTAAGCTGTGCTGGCCCATGATTGCTTTGTGCTGCAAGAGGTACAAGAAAATAATCCTGTCAGACAACTTCCCATATAATACAAACCATAGAATGATGCTAGCCTTTCAGGATTACTCTTTCTATATGACATGCCTGTATTATCGTTCCATGGTAACTAGACATTTGCACTTCTTAACTTAGCTCTTTATAAAATAAATGGAAAATTACAAACCAACAGAGTTTTCTTAGTTTTAAGAAGAAAACGAAAAGCACTGTTATTTAAAAAGCTCCCTTAACAGACTTGATCCACTGGTGCCCAAACATGCCATTTAATTGAGCATACGCCCTCCTAGGATTTCACATGATCTTTACATCCTAACTCCCAGTCTCCTGGGACCTCCTATAAAAAAAAAAAAATCAATGCCAACAGAGAAAGTGCATTCAACTATACAATCAAAAATAAGGCAAAAAAATTCTGGGCATAGGAGGGTTTTAGAGGTAAATCTTCAAGGAAATCAAAAAGGACAGGACTCACGAGGGGTTGGCTTATTTATAGTGTGGGAAACTGCTGTAAGCCTCAGGCACAACATCAAAGAAGAAAGAAGGTAAGAGGGAGAAAAAACAGGAGCAGCAGTAAATTGGGAAGAGTAAAGAGAAAGAGAGCAGAAATACAGACTCTTTCAGGCAGACTCAGTGCCACTGAAAGAAACGCAGAGGCATTATTTCAACACATTGCTATTCAGCTTGCTTCTGCAGAAGCCTTTGCAGACGCACATCTAGAAACACAGACTTTACGATGGGGAAATAAAGGCCCCATTGGCTGCTTTTCTCCACTAAGGGCTTCTCCTCATTACACTGCGTCAGTGCATTCAGCACGCCCGTCGCAGCCTCAGTAATCTATAACATTAATCAAAACACTTTTCAACCAACCTGGACAAGGCTGAATAGGATTTACCCTGATTTTTTCTGACTGGTTGGATGTGGTCAGCTCTCCATTAGTTATCACAGCTTTTCACAGCATTGTTTTACCCGCTCTAACTTCTCCTATTAGAGATGGATGTTTGTTCTAGGATACTTTTATCTATAGCTCTTGTTCTTCAAAACTTGCAGCAAACGCTTCATATTAGAGAAGTACAAACACGTTTGAGTTGCATACGCTGTATCTGGAGAAACCATTTCCAAACGGCACTTTTAAACTGTAAAAGACATTTTGTAATCGGCCAGAAGTCTAACAAGGAAAAAGGATTCTGAGTCAGTGAAGAATAACAAAAGTTGCGAAACAGTTTTTAAAAAACACGAAGATAGGCCCTTCTGCACAAAACGGATGTCACATCACACACAAGGTTGTTACGAACTGGAAAGCGTGAGTTTAAGCAGTGTCTCTTCTGTTTCAAGAATCACCCAGCAGAAGGTAAAAGGTGGGAACAGACTTACCAGGAGCTGTGATCCCCAGAACTCCCAGTTTCCCAAGTTTCTTCCAAAACTCCTACAAATACAGAACAAGCAATCAGTCTAGACTCGCAGTCAGGATATCGGCATAAGTTTTCCCAGGCAGCTCACCAGACACATCAATTTACCTTAGTCTCGTGATACCTCAGAGATAAATACATCAACACCTATCGCTCCTGCAGCAGCAGCTCCACCCTTTGGACCAAGAACCCAGACAGACTTAAGGACACTAGTTATGCTACACATGGGAGCAGTCTGTTGACTACAGTGAAAATTCACAAGCCTAAATTTCATTCTGGAAGGACAGGTCATAAGATTTAACTCATTGCCCAGTTTAAGGACAATTTTGATGAACTAAAACCTCCGATCAGTTTAAAAAAAACCTGCACTTCTAGCTTTCATGTACTATCACTTGCTAAAGATGATTTAGGATGTTATGACTTAAATTTAGGCTTGTCATTCACCCCATGCATCCTTGTCGCTGTGCTTTGGCAGCACTCTGTAGGCCTATCAGCCTGCGATTTCCGCAAGAAGCGGTTAGCATAAGTTACCCATGACTGAAACCCTGGAAATACTTTGAAGAGTCGCTATTAGCTAGCAATTTAACTCTTCTAGGAAAACAGAAACTGGTAAGTAAAGCCAAGGAGGGGACGTTACAGCTGGGGCAGACAGAAGTGCTGCCCACCTTGCAGCATAACCTGCAGATTTTCAAGTCTGCCAGAACACGAGACACACGTGGGGCTTGGACAGCATCACAGAGGTTTGGACAGCTGGACACATATGCTAGGAAGTTCACCTCCTGGAGGACAGGCTGTCCTCCTTGACCGCTGACTCCTCCATCTGCCCGTTACCCAAATATATCACTCTGACAGTGCCACCACTCAAGTGACAGCAACACAGTTTGAGGCCCAGAGCTGCCAGCTGACTTGAGACATCCCCATCAGCCGTGTCTGGTGCACAGCACCACAGAGTAAGAGGGAAGCCGTGACATAATGCAGGAGCAAAGGATGTCACCAACGAGGACCACACGTGTGCTGGAGGGGCCACCTCTTTGCTGCTGCTTCAGACTGCAGCGTCTCCTCCACTAGATGATGGACACACAGGTGAATGCTTGTCACATGGCCTCAGCGTCCAGCAATAAGACAATTATCAGTGAATAGCCTCCAGAGACTTCAAAAAGTATTATTCAATCACTCTAGATGACATCTGGCACACCAGACTAAAGTTACATACTTAGCTTCAAAGCTGCGCGTGTATCTCTGAAAACATAGCATCAGAGCTCTAGGAAATCCTAGCAGATGTTCTGAGCTTTTTAAGTCTTACGGAGTTTATGAAAACCAATAGTCAGATCTCTCAATTTCATCAATCAAGCCATCCCATTGTACATAATTTGTTGTTTTTATTAGGAAGGCATGTTTCAGCTCAACAGTCAAACAACTCGACATTTCAGCATTTGCACATGATACTTTCACAAGAAATTTGAGAGGAAACTCAGATGTCCAAGAAAGGGTCCTATAGCTAGGAGAATACAAAGCATGTATTACAGAAGTAGTCCAAACAGAGCCAGGCAGAAATCCAGGGTGAGAATGCAAACAAGATAATTTTCAACTTTTTTTTTTTTTTTCTCCTTCTTTCTTTTAATTGGATTCTGGCTGGGTTCTGCCTCACATTGCTCAAAGTTGTTAGCAGGAAAACAGGAAATCAAAAAACTGTTCTCTACGGCTTTCAAGTTGGAAAAGTTAATGCACATGTTCCTGTGGTGTGGACTGGGGTTCTTTGTCTAGACTAACGTACAGATCAAAGTACAGAGAGGCTTTCACTACCATCTGATTTAAGTGCACACATGAAATACTTGCCCGCATGCCTTTGAATTCGTTTTCTTGGTCAATCTGCTGGGCCTTCGGAGCCAAATGCTCTTGGCAGAACTTTGTCATGGTCTGTCTAAGCTGGGGACAGAGATGAGGAGAAACACACACGTTACATCTCGTCAATACTTGCTGTCTCTTTCCCTAGGATCCTGCCAGGCAACTCCAGGAGCCCAAACCCAGAAGCGCAAGACCGTAAAGAAACCGATGTTTCAGGTTACTGCCGGAAAGACCACATTAAAGGCCCTTCAGTCTTTAAAGGAGAAGGCACTGATGTACTTACCTTCCCCTCAGCATTTAGCCTTCACAGCCTTATCCCAACACGAGAGAATGATACTCAACTACTGCCTGCACTAGGGCTTCAGGGGGTGTTTGGGTCAGGAAACTGAAAGCTGACGAGCAGAGCTTATGATGTATTATCCCCATCCAGTAGCTGCTTACAGTTTCATTTAATTACATGCAGATGCCTGTAATAAGCACGCAGACTAATTAAAATGTGTAAGTGTATCAAACTGGAGCTACATTAGCTATCCCACTATTTTCTTCAGAGGGAAAATTTGATAGTTGGGTACGTGCATTGTTCCAAGTGTTAGAAATCTCAAAATCTTTTTCTAAACTTTACAATCTGAATACTTACATACACATATTCTGCAGAAGCCTATAAGCCTACTAAGAAAATATATACAATATCTTTTCAAGTCTTTCTAATATAAAGATTTTAAAACTTTGTCTAGATATTACGGTAGAGCTTAATACCATTTTCCTTTTGGCTCTTTATTCCTACAGATGAACGCTGGTGGAGGAACAGTCTTAGAGACTGAAACCCTCTGCTGTATAGCCAGAGCCTGTAGAAGGGACAGCAGCAGCAAAACAAAATACGCCCATGCTTCTCTGCCTTCCTCTCAGCCCCACAACCAAAGCAGCCTCTTCTGTACAGTTAAAAAGATACCCTAGTTTCCATGGATACCCAGACCTCGGATTCCGGTATCACCAAACCAGTTTCTCCTTGTGGATTTTTTTTGTTTTCAAACATTCTATGTTTCCAGTGTTACAAAGTTGATAGCAGGAAACTGGAGCATAAAGTTTAAAAGAAAAAACATCTTAAAACAATAATAAAAAAAAAATCTTAATCCATTAGAGACTGATGGACAGGTTCAGACATCCCTGATGCTCTAAAGGCAGTTTATTAGTTACAGTGCTGTTAATTCACAGCTTCACTGGCATTATTGAAGACTTATTTCTGATTTTTTCAGCTTTTCCAACAGATAGATATGAACTACAAGAATATTTTCTGCCTCTTACACCTGCTGAATGTAGAAGCACAGAGAAACGACACGTTAATTCGAGCTGATAAGGCTATAAACCATGAACCCAAACCTGATAAAGAATAATTCTGCAGTAAGAAAGAAGTGACAACGAGTAAGTTTATTTTGTACATCGGTATGTTTGCACTGTCATAATGATCTAGAAAGCGTGGCCATAGCTCCAGAGCTGAGGAGCACCAAGGAGAAGCATGGCACTGGCAGAAACCTGCCTGGACCAACCCTTTGGAGACAGCGCCTTTCACTCCGTGCCCTGGGGAATAAAAGTGCCCTGAGGGCTGGCATCAGGCTCCTGTTGAGCCCAGGAGGAACCAGTAAAGCAAAAAACTGTCATCCTGAAGCTTCAGGCACCCACTGGGCAAGAGAGCAAGCTGGGAGAGCTGCAAGGCTTCTGTTGAGAGGATGTGACAAGACCCAGTCGATTCGTTTCTCCGGTGATCATACTCTGATCATTATTTTTGACCAACAGGCCCAAGGTGAGCACAGGGGACATTTTAATTTTTTTTTTGTTGTTGTTTGTTTGTTTGTTTTGGCCCGGTGTTCCACCGTGAAAAGCTGCCTCCCCCCGGCGAGGCAGACCCAGAGGCCGCCGGCACCGCCTGCGGGGTGCGCCCCGCCGCCCCCGGCGGACACGTGTCCGCAGCGCGCCCCCGCCACCGGGACCGCGCGGCGGCCAATCAGCGCCCGCCAACCCCGACACACCCCCGGCGGGGCGGCGCGCCGGCGCGAAACCCCCGGCCCGGCCCGGCACAGCACGGCGCTGCCCGGCCCTACCTGCCGCTGCTCCTCGCTCAACCCGTTCACCGTGTCGTCCACCGCCAGCCCCGCGCAGCCCCGCCGCCGCAGCAGCCCCAGCGTTTGGTGCCGCCGCGCTCCGCGCAGCCCCGCGCCGCCCGCCGCCCGCCCCATCGCCGCCGCCATGGCTGCCCCCGGCCCGGCGCAGGCGCGGCCCGCCCCTCCGGTGGGGCGGGAGGAGGAGGAGGGAGGCGGCAGCAGCCCCGGGGAGGGGCCGCGCAGCGCTTGGCAGGGCAGGAACAGCGAACGGCATCCGGTACGTTTAATGGGTTAAAAACCACCAACAGTTACAACTCGGCGAGACGGAACGAGACGGGCGAGGGGAGCAGAGTCCAGGCCGACGGGGGATGAGCAACGAGAGCTTGGAGCGCTGGACGGGCGGGGAGCCGGGCACCGCTGCCGGAGAGCACTGACCCGCTCGTTGCTTTCGACCAGACAAGAACGAGGTTTGCAAACTAGAGATCACCCAACTAGGAGTAAAACAAAACACACCACCGCTACAGTCCATCCTCATGCCTCACATAACCAGGAGCTGCTCCAACTCATCAAGTATCACTGAAGATTCCTTAATTTCTGCTTGAAAGGAGGAATGCTTCTCCAGGGACTGCTGTCTGCCTTCTTCTGCTGATTTCCACTGAGCCATCGCTGCCTGCGTGGAGAAGTCAGTGTACACAACGTTCAGAGAAGTCAGCATATACAACATTTTATTTAACACAAAAGCACAGAATAGCAAAGTCAAGTTCTAAAGCAGCTCCAGCTGTATTTGAACTCTTCAGCAGGGTCTCACCTGCTAAACTCCGATTAGTCTAGCCTGACTGGGATGTCTTTTACCTTTGTTGTTTGATGAAAATGGCAATTTATCTGTAACCAGAGTTTAGGCAGTCTTATAAAACAGTGATTTCGTTAATTAGCTCTTAAACTTCTTACCAAGAATTGTAGAACTGTAATTTAATTACTATTTTAATCATATTTGATTAAATATATTATAAATATATTTATATTTATATATTATTTGATAAATATATCATATTTCAGTGTTACTGAAGCTGCTTGTGCTTGCTTATTTCTTCGTTCCCAGAAAGACTGCCCAAGTCTGGCAGAGCCGGCAAGTCTCAAGTTCAATCAAGCATTCCCAACTCCAGTGTCACAGCCAGACTGGCGGTGTTCACAACCACCTCCAACACAGCCTCGAAAACTCTTGCGAGAAGCTGGTCTAAGCAGAGACCGCTCCATTTCCAGGACTGACAGCCATCTTTTCTTTGGAACTGATTCAGGCTAACTTGGAGGCTCAGTCACTAATACCACCTTCACCTTCTGCCTGGTTTCAAGTTCAGTTGGATGTGACTCAACTTGAAATGGCAGATGAGAATTAACGTTGTCCCACCATAAACTGTGCTTTAAGCCCTCTATTTAGAAGAGGAGTAACACAAGCATTTTCCTTAATGCATGGATAACAGAAGATGAGTAACACTGCAGGCTTGCACTGTCTAGTTCATTTAGAGAACAGAACAGAACTGGGAGGAGTAAAATAACCTCCAGAATCTCACTCAGCGCAGTGCTCGTTACCTGGTTGAGTCTGAAACAAAGTCACAGTCTTACCTGAAGCGCCTCCTTCTCTTTTACAACTGTTTGATTAAATAGCCTCAGATCTTCTACAAGCTTCTCAGTTAACAGCTGAAGAGCCAAAAGGAAAACAGTTTAATATAATGCAAATAAATGCAAGTCTCAGCCGCTGTTTCCACAACAGCCATAGAAAAGGGCAGTAGCACAGACCTCTCAAAGCCCATTTAACTCCTATCGTTATTTCAAAGCTTTCTTACCGTTGTCTGCTTCTGGCATTCTTGTGCCTTTTCTTCCTCCTCCAAAATGTTGCTGCCTGTAACTAATTTATGAGATGCATTAGTGAACCTTGAGTATACAGATAGCTTTGCTTGTAAGAACTAATAGCTTTTCAAAGTAACTTTCTACAGTAAGAAAGACTAAATAATTTTCAAAGTTTATCCAGGACAGGGCCTACTACAGGAAGCAGTTTTTTTTCTTAAGCTAGAAAAAAATCCCCTGCAGTTACAGCAGTATTTCCTTAATGAGGAAGCAGAGTCCAAAAGTCTTATGACAGGGAAGAAAGAAAAAAAAAAAAAGAAAAAAAAAGAGGTGTTCTGAAGAACAAGTACCAGAATGGTACATGAAGTGCACAGTCCTTACCAGGATCAATGTTTCTGCTTTCTAAAATCACCATGCAAGTCTCCTGAAATTTCTTGAGCTTCTCAACTTCCTGTACTAGACCGTCATTCTCCTCCTTTAACTCCTTTATGGTGTCCTGTCATTAACAAGGATGTAAGCGAATTAAGTTTCCAGAGAGATTTTTCTTCTCATTAGTCAGTAATACCGAGTGTGGTGCTAACAGCTTAACAAGTGCTCTGCTAGCACCAAGAATCAGATCTTGCCCTTCTGTCTCTACCACTACAGCAAATGAGTCTGTTGCAGATCCTTACTCCCGCTTCTTGACAGGATTAATACATTTATCACATCCACATGTCACCAGAAAAATGTGATCCTAGAGATAAATTCCTTTTAGGCAATCCTAGCATCTCTTTTCTTGTGCTCCCTCCCATACACATAAATAATTCAAGAGTTTGACGCATTGAAGAGCATACAAACATTGGGAAGAAAAGAGCATCTCAGAATCTTCAAGGCACAGCATTATTCCCTACGCAGTTCAGGTATTACCAGGCAATTGGATAAGCTGATCAACCTCCCAAGTTGAATGCAACTCTCCAAGAGAATCAATAAGCATGTGGATTAGAGTGATCCAGCTGACAGGGTCAGAAGCTTTTTGAACATTTCATAGGAGGTCTCAAAGGCTCTTAAAGAAATCAAGCTGTGAGATAAGAGGAAAGAATCTCACAGATTAGTAATTGTTTGAGAAGTAGGAAATAAAGTGAGCTTTTACAGCTGAGGGTTACCAGTAGGCCCTCTGGCACATGCCAGGAACTGTGCTAAGTGTGTCCTAGAGCTAGAATTTAATTCAAGAAAGTTTCTCCAGGCCCTTAATCATCTTAGTGGCCCTTTACTGGACTCTCTCCAGTATGTCCGTGTCTCTCTTGCACCAAGAACCCAGAACCAGACCCAATACTCCAGCTTTGGCCTCACCAGTGCTGAGCAGATGGAGGAAAAAAAAAAAAAAACAAAAAAAAAAACCAACCTTGTGGAAGAATACAAAGACACCAAGAGATTAGGCAACAATATGACAGAATACTGCAAGAAGAAACATAAGTTATATAAAACTGAGCTCTGCATTAAACACTCAGCAGAGAATGAGGTCACTGTCCCTCAAACTTAGTGCACAGTACTGACCAAAATCCAGGTAGAATGCTCTTCATTACTACAACACATTCCTGAACCCTCATCTTCAGTACCCTACGCACTTTCACACCACCCTACGCGATGGGTTCACAAAGCTAGGAGAGGCTGGGCAAAAGGAACAAGGAAATTGAATAGCTTATCTACTATATGTTAGGAGCTACAGAAAAAAAATAACAATAGACCTCAAGCCAACAGTGGCAAGGGATTATTTACAGTTTCTCTTGGTGTAGCTAGGAAGCACCTGGCAATACCATGTTTTAATAACATTTTATACAAGTGTATAGTTGTGAACTTGACACGTTCCCACAATGAGTTTAAGACTTAATTAGAGGTCTGATGACTATTTAACAGTGAGCTGCATGCATTATCTACCCAAAGACATCCACAGCTCCGCTGATGTCCAGGTTCTAGCAGATATCATGGGTGTCAGACAAGAAAAAACCAGCTCAAATTCTACTGACTTCTAAGGGAGACAGGAAAATGAGCAAGACAATCCTTTGATCTGACCTTGTAGGGACCAGAATATAAGAATTACTTAATGATTTATTTATTTTACCCTGTTTCCTTACCTGTGCTCCTGTTAGTCTGGAGTGTAGCTGTTGTTTGGCTGTTTCTAACAGCTGATTCTTGGTCTTTAGCTCTGCTTCTAGTTTGTATCTGTTGAGAGGTCTGTAGAGTCAAACATCAAAGATTTAGGGTCAAAAATATCAGCATTACACACCTTCTCTTTTACTCCCATAAACATACCCTTTTTTGAAGCATTTGCTCTTGTTTCTGACCAAGAGCTTTAATCAGCAAACTTGGCAAGAAAGCTGTACATGGGTGAGAGCTCACCATAACCCCACAAGAGGGAATACTACTGCATGAGGGCAACTAACAGAAATTTGAGGAAACATACCCTCTTGTAGCTGTCTTCTTTGAAAGCGGCTCCACTTTCTTGGCAGATTTCGGCAACCTTAAAAGACGGGTAAAATCCAGTTACCAGAAGACCACTGCATTCTTCCAGATTACCAAGTCTGTTAGTTTGACAAAAATCTACAAAACGCTAAGCCATCTTTAGGACATTTGCCAAGTAATAAATCCATCAGCATTTTACTTCTGTTTACCCTTGGTTTGTAGCTTTGAACACACCATCTGCTGGAATGTTTGAGCTAAAGTTAAAATTGGGATCTTTGTTGAACTCTACATCTGCTGTTTTGCTGACGCATTGTTTCTTTGAAGGGAAAGCCATTTGCATTTCTGCAAGAAAAAAGACAACAATGAAAACACTACAGTCTACAAGAGATCACCGTAACATGCAGAACTACTGGATCTCCTAAGCCTTCAGTCTGAGGTAAATCACAATTGGATCTGGCTACAGTGGAGAGTTTAAGGTAGCGACAATTAATGGCAGTCTTCAAACTTGGCCCAGTATTACGGGTCCAGAACAAGCCCCAGACTGCTCAGATAGCACAGTGTTAAGGCATGGTTACCAGGCTAGCACTAACGAGGGAAAGTCTGAAAGTGAATATACAGGTACGATAACAAAGGAGGTCTCCACATCAAGCAGACAGCATGCCACAGGGTTTCAAGCAAAGTTATTCAATACTGGAGGCACAAAAGCACAGCCCACCTGAAATTAAGAGAACTTCCTATTTCAATTCACTACAAGTAGATACACTTCTAAAATAACACTGTAGAGAACTAGCTTTCTATGTGACGTTTATTTGGCTTTAAAACACAGCTGCTCGAGTACATAAAGCTTTGATCGCATAGGGGTTTTAGAAAGTTCCTCCCCCACCCCCCGAGTTAAGTATTTTTCAAACGACATTCTGTTAAACCTCACACATCCCCACAAGCACACCTGGACTAGAGTGACATGGCAGCTTCCACTGACACAGGCCAGCTCCCAGGCTTTTAACGTTAAGCCTAGGCATCTCTAAAACGCTCTAAGTAGCATGAAAAGACTTCGAGGAGGAAGAGCCCCGAAGGGGGGCCCCTCTCACCCCCGCGCAGGCCCCCGCTCTCCAGGCCCGGCCCAGGGGCCGAGCCGCGCTGCAGCGAGCAGCAGCCCGCCCTGCTCCGAGGCGCATGTTTAGCCGAAAAAAAAAAAAGCACTAACTGGAGTCTTAAATCGAGACAAAACAGTGGAATAAAGGCTGCAACGGCCACCACAGACTGGAGCTCCCTAACAGACGCGCCCCCGCCCCGCGCCGGCCTAACCCGGGCACCAGCCCCCCGCGGCCTCAACGCCCGAGGGCAAGGCCCTCCCTCTCCTTCCCGCCGCCCCGCAGAGAACTCCTCACCCGCGGCCGGCCCGGCGCGGTGGAGCGCGCCGCAGACGGGGATGCGGGAGTACTCCCCCTCCATGGCGGCCGCTCCGCCGCCGTTTGAATCCGACCCGCCGCCAAACGGCTGTGGGCGGGGCCCCGCGCATGCGCAGCAGCGCCACCGCCTCCGCCGGCAACGCGCGCAGGCGCAGTGCGCGCCTGGGCAGGGCGGGAAGGGGCGCGCGGCGTCGCTGTGCCGCAGAGGTGGGGGCGCCCGAATGGCCGGGCCGTTGGGCGGGAAATGGCTTCCCCCCAGGGGAGACGGGCCTTCTCCTGCCTCCCGCTGCTCCGTCCGGTGCTGTGGGCACTCGAGAGCTGGGGCTGTTCAACCTGGACGTGAGAAGGCTCCGGGGAGACCTGATAGCGGCTTCCCAGTACCTAAAGGGGGCTTACAGGAAAGCTAGGGAGTGACATTTGACAAGGACCTGTAGTGACAGGACAAGGGATAATGGCTTCAGCATAGAAGGAGGTAGATTTAAATGAGGTATAAGAAAGAAATTTTTTACACTGAGGGTGATGGAACACTGTCCCAGGTTGCCCAGAGAGGCGGTGGATGCCCCATCCCTGGAAACGTTCCAGGCCAGGTTGGCCGGGGCTCTGAGCACCCTGATCTGGTTGGAGATGTCCCTGCTCCTTGCAGGGGGAATGGACTGGATGGGCTTTAAAGGTCCCTTCCCAACCAAACCAGTGTGTGATTCTATTACTCTGCACTGTGCTGTGCCTTCAGGGTGCCTGTGCTGCCGCTTGAGGCAGCTAAATTTGCCCTCCCACACTGTACGAGGAAAGGAAGCATCTGTATAAAATGCTCCCCGACTTTCTGTTTTCACAGTGCTTTCTAACAGTTTTCGATATGAGTGTGAGAAGTCTCCCCAAACAGTAATGTGAAAAGCTTCTGTGTGGAGTGGGTTTCAGTCAGCATCGACTCACAGCCCAAGGGCAGCTCTGGTTGCCAGAACACCCACCGGAACACCCAGGGTAAGAACTGCACTATGAAAACACAAAATTGAAATATGGTGTCTATTTCAAGCATTTTTATTAGTTTTAAAAGAGCATATTCCTCACCTGCATCAGGCAGTTGGGGGCTGTCTCCCATACAGCAGGGAGAACTACTGGTGGGTGTCAGAAGGAGCGAATCTTTTTAAGTTGTATACTTTCCTTTTGCTGGTTATATTGCAAAATATATTAGGCACTTAAAGTATGAAGAAAATGAACCACAATGTTCTCAGTGAAAATGAAGCGTCACACAGATATAGGAAAGTTTGTCATAAGCATTTATTTTATGTCAACTTTTGTAGAGAATGATTTCTCTTTTTTAACAGATAAAGGCAAGGACGTATTTGTTTTCCTGTTTGTTTCTGGTAGAGAAAAAAAAAATATGTAAAATTCAAGATTCACCAGATACGCAAATTTTAAAAAGTTACGTGTTTGTAGGGAATGCCTTGAGTGGAAGCAAGCTATGAAGATGACACACAAAGCACCCACATCACCGAGGGGACGAGGATGCTTCTCTCTATGGGGGAATCTCATACTGAAAATCTTTGGCAGTACTAGAATTTCTTCTGATACAATAAACTGAAGTTGCTACTGAAAATAGATTTAGGCTGGATTCTGCAGCCTCCTCCAAAAAGGTAAGAGACTGTATCAACTCAGAAGTCTCAATGAGATTTTTTTTATAATATCTGAACTATTTGGATGGGATCTCTGAACCTGGACTTCACGTAAAGCAGCTTCTGATTCAGTAGAAAATGAAAGACTTTCTTTTTTAATTAACAATACATTCTTCACTTGATATCTAGATTTTCAATATTTTTCTGTTGTGGGTTTGGGTTTTGGATTTTAATTTTTTTTTTTACAGGAACTCTCCTTCTGTATTGTTAAATATGTGGGGAATCTCACCTCGTTATTTCTCTCCCATGTGACCTTGACAAGAAAACAAAATCTAACCACCTTGCAGGAAATGACAAAACAGGTTCACTTGCTACGTTTCGCAGTACAGCTGTGAATATGGCACCAGACACGGAAGGTCAAAGGGCTTGTACTCCACCTAGATCCATCTCACATCCTCTCACTAGTATCAGGTTTGCTGGTTCTGTGAAAACACGGGTATTTGCACAGCTGAAATGCTGAGAAATAGTCTCAGCTCTAGGAGAGGTGGGAGGAAAAAACTGATATTTACAGTTCTGAGGAGATTTGAATTCCCCTTTCCTAGCAGTACAGTTTTGCTTTCTGCAAGGTTTCAACTGTTGTAGCCAGAACTTAGTGCGCTAGATCGTTTGATCCAGACATCAGGCATGTCTGGTTGGCTGTTCGGTAACACAACCGGACCTTCGCTCCCTAACCCCAAGCGATTTTTCCATGAAGAGCTGTTCTGCTGCGATGCTGCTGGAGAGATATCAAAGACAGTTTCCCTCAGGTCCAGCCGCAGGGTATCTCTCTTCCCGTTCAAGTAGCCTCTCTCTGTTTGACTGTACGAATCAGACAGCTCTAAGACATCAGGACACGAACTGGCTGATTCAGGAATCTTTAGGCCTTGCTCAAAATCACTAATCGACGTCTCGCTGGAGATGTTGAGCATGTCAAAAGAGCTGCCAAGGGAACAAAGGCATCTTTGAATTTTGTAGATGTCAGCAGCAGGGAGATGGCTGTTGTCTGAGGTATAATCCGACTGCTGCTGGGCAGTGTCACAGGAGCACTGAGGTTTATTGAGCTGCCCTTCTTCCTTCGTGCCAGCTGGCTGGATATGGTCCAGCCCAGACCCATCCCAGGCTTTCGGGCCATACTTTCGACACCGACAATCTCGGCAGAGTCTCTCCCTGTGAATTTCTGCTCCTGAGCTGCTGTGCTTGTACGGAGAGGAAGTTTGCAAGGCAGGACACTGGCACAGGCCAACCTGCTGGTCTCCAAGAGTCTCCTGCAGATTCTGTCTCTCTCTTTCAAAGGAAGGGTGCATTCCTGTTCTGGGGCATCTGTTGTCTTCAACTTGTGTGTCTTCAGAGAGCACCGATGGGCGGTTGGACAGCTTGCTTGTGGAAGTGCTGTTGTCGAAACTGTCGCTGAGTTTTCTGGACAAGGGCTGGAGTTCATATTGCTCATTTGCAGTGTTGGACTCCTGGACCTTCCGCAACCGGTTTTGCTTCTCGCTCCCCCCACAGGCAAAGCTTCCGTTCAGCCCGGAGTCATCAGAGTAGTCTTTCATGGTGTGGGCACAAGGCCACAGGATCTGCCCACAGTTCTTCTCAGGGCCGAAGAAGCAGCACAGTGACTGGAAGAAGAAGCTGGCAAACCCACAGCTGATACACTTGATCATCATGATGAATATCCCCAGCTTCCGATACGCCAGGACCGTCGCAGGCAACATAATGACCCCTGCAGAGAAGAGAGCAGAAGCTGCCATGGCCGTGGCACAGCTCATCTGCTTCAGGGAAAAGGCCACTCGGCTCAGGCGGTCAGAATGGGGGCACAGATGGTAGGAGATGCAGTAGTTGACGGTAAAGTCAACAGAGAGACCGACTGCAGCTGAAATGAAGAGAGACTCCACTGCGTTGAGCTGCCACTCCAAGAGGACCAGTAGGCCAATGGTTACCAGGACAGAGCCCGCGATGGCAGTAACAGAGAAGACGCTAAGGAGAACGTTCCAGGTGGTGAGCAGCAGCACCACGAAGGAAATGGCTATGGAGAGCCCCATGACTACCATCGTTTCTGTGCTCAGACTGTGCTGGAGGTTGTATAGCTCTAGTTTACTGGTAAACCATCCGTTCTGAAGCCCCACGGGGGCGGTTTTCATTTCCTCTGTTACCCAGAGGTTGATTTCCTCATAGAATTGTTTGGCTTTGCTGTAGTTGAAGGTATAGTGATAAATAGTTTGAAACTGCAGCACTAAGGCAGCGAGATTTCCCTCCCCGTCAAACCTGAGGCCCAGATCGTACGTTTCTGCCCCTTCCCTGCCTTGTTCCAGGAGCATCATTTTGATGCAGTGTAGGAAGACTTCGCTTCTGTAAGGGAAGGAGAACTGGTTACAGCAAAGGTTGAAGCTGTGGTCTCGCTGGGAGCACTGGCGACTGTCCATCCACCTGAGGAACTCCTCCATGAAGCACACAGTAGATTTCTGCTCTGCGTCGGCGTAATAGAAAGTTTGGTTCTTTACTTTTTGGCAGAATTCAAGGAGCCACTTCTGGGCCTCGGGGTTTTGGATTGTGAAAGTGACGTCTGTCACTAGAGTGCCGTTGCTTTTTGGATTGAAATGGTCCCCATTATCCACGGGCAGAATGCCCCAGACTATCGTGACAGGCATACGCTGCCCTTCTCCGTGCTCCAGCCTCTCAAACATGAACTGGTGGCAGTACTCAGAATCGTACCTCTCAAAGGGGTGGCTCAGCCTAAAGACCTGGACAGACGATGTCTCAAGGGTCGGGAGTTTGAGTTTGGGGTTGGAACACGAAATGTAGGCACCTCCTATCGCTAAGGCAGCAAACCAGCAGATCCAGATGTACCGAAACTTGATGACCCCACAAGGCAGAAGCTTCTCAAATAGCAGCTTGGAGGTTTCAGACAGCGTGTTCTGGAGACCTCTGAGAATGTAATGGAGGGACAGAGTGACTCTCTTCTGGCCGGTGTTGTTCCAGTAGTCTTCTGGCTTGTAAATGCAGGTCGTTGCTATGTAGCGCTCATACAGCACAGCCGAAGAAGGAAGCCAAGTCATCATGAATACCAGGTTCACCAGCACGGAGGTGCCCATGTAAATAGCAAAGCAGCGGATGGCTATTATATTGCTAATGTAGCTGGCGTAGAAGGCAGCGCCCATTGTGAAGCAAGATGCCAGCATGAGATACGCAAAATGGTGCATGGTTTGACTCACCCACTGCGAAAGCCCAGCGGAAGGGTTCTGGTTCTTGCTGAGGTTCCAGAGGTCAAAGAAGACGAAGGTGTGGTTGGCACAAATGCTGCTGAGGATGATGACTGCTGTCAGGTTTACAAAAGGGAAATAGGTGAATCTGAAGGCCACCTTGTACAAGAAGTAGGAGATCATTAAGGAACTGACAACAGCGAGCAGGACCATCAAGGTAATAAAGACTGAGCGTAAATAAAAAGAAATGCTTAGAAAAATAGCTAATATTGCCAGGACTGGATACTTAGTATCCAGTAAAAGATAGTGCTGGAATAGTTTCTGTTTAAGGCCCAGGTCCATTCCAGTGATAGATGTGTAGTTATCAAAGAGATCCCAGGACTCCAGATTGTCTAGGTAGATCCCCATCATAGACGCGCCTTTCCTTGTAGGCAAAAACAGTAGGCTGTATTTGAGAGATGGCACTTGGTACTCTATCGTCTGGGGACTAAGAAAGTCTCTGTCGACCAAGAAGTGAAGCAGCTGGTAAATGGCATTGAAGCGGGTGCATTTTTCGGGGACTTTGGCACACTGGGAGTGTTTCTGTCTCACAGTCTCGGGACCTATGCAGGATGGAGTGAGGATACCTTTGTGGTAGTCTGGAGCACAGGCGCGAAGGAGGGCCAGGGTATGGGAGATGTCTCCTTGAGTTATCTCCAAACACGAAGACCTGTTGTACAGGACAGCGATGTAGTTCCCCAGAGACCAGCTTGGGCAGCATTCGTTGGCGTCGGTACGTTGGCAGAGGTCTCTAAAATGAACGTGTGAGCGGATCTGAAAAACAGACGAGGGAGCATCATGTCAGACCCTCTCTGCACACTTCCTCTTGCAGCCCCACAGTGCTCCTTGCTCCATGCAGCAATCCTTCCCTCCAGGCGTGCAAGCCATGGCTTGCCGTCCTCCCAGTGACAAATTCCAGATACTAAAGCTATTGAAACACGTTAGCCTTTTGCAAAAATGAAACCCTGTCCTTTATTTATATCTGATATCCTCTGATTTGAAAATCTGGATCCTGTGACAAACGCAGCTAATCCAATTAAACTTCCCATTTGCAAAACTTGCTGTCACAGTCCCCAAGATGATAGCTCCATTTCAGTAATTAGGTTCTGCTGCCCAAAATTCTCAGCAGCTTCTGATGGACGCCATTGGCCTCTGGACCAAGCTCTTGTCCAGTGTCTGGTTGTTCTTGTTTAATGGCAGCTGCTACTTTGCAGCTGGACTTTAGTGACACGTGGAATCATCCCTGTATTGCTCAGGAGGTAAAATGCTTTGGACGCCTCTAGACTGAAACCTGTTCTGTAGCTTACGTTAGTTTTGTCTGGCTTCCTTTCAGCTAGAGATCAAAGATTACAGCAGTCAGAAAAGAGACAGCATGTGTATATGTTCCTCCTGCCATCACTAACCTTGTCTTGTTCAATTTGACACATGGACTGAATAGCTTGCAAGTTCCATAAGCTCCCAGCAGTTGTGGACATAAATACCAGCTGGGAATAGCTCTTTTCTGAAATAAAGGAAAAAAAAAATAAAGGATTAGGTAATGAAGATGAATCAGCCAGGTTCTCAATAAACTCTCTGTGCATAGAAAAAAACCCCAAACATATATCTCGCTGCCTATACGACTGCTGTGGAGGGCTCCCTGCGAGGAAGCAGGTCACAAAGACGGAAGCTCGTACTGAGTGGTAGCATCTGCCTCGTGAGACCCGACCTCTGCTCCTCGCCCATCTGTCAGCAGCAGGAGAGCAGCGTTGGGGCTTTCAAAACACACTCTCTGCTGTCAGCGTGCTTTTAGTGAGTGCTGGCATCTGGGTCTGCACCCTGTACGATTGAGGAGCTTGAGTTCAGGCAGAGCCTCCCAAGGACCTGGGGGTTTGGCGTTTGACTGCTTTCAGAGGTGGAGTGGAGGCAGGGAAGGGAGTAAACATATCTGCATGCTGTTCCTGTTTCTCCTACTTACTAGTGTCCATCTGGGGATAACTTTTGGGTGTATTGGAGTTTTCCTCTTTTTTATCTCCAGCTTTTACTGCAACTTACATTTTTCCAAGAAAAGAAGGAATAGGGAGGGAGTGGGAACAGAGAGGCAGTGGGGCATACGCCATTTTTTCAGAGCATTCCCTTTTGAGATGGGTAAATGGTGAGAACATAAGTTTTTTTAGTGATGCTTTTAAGGCATATTTCTAAAAGGGAAAAAGAAGTATGGCAAAAAGTTAAGGCGAAGCCACTCTTCTCCAGAATTTCAGAACAAGCGTTTTCTAACCACTCAGTTACGAAGTGCTGGAAGATCACTATCTGAAAGGTGGCTTAGCTTTCACAGGGTGGGATTGTATGCGCTGCTTTCTTAGAGCACTTTCAGAATGTTTCCCTGTCTCCTAACCCACTTTGACAATTCCGTATGCTGTTGAGTTCTGGGTGTGTAATACTTACTGCCCCATCAAGCTTTCGCTCACCTGGGGGACCACAAAAGAAACCATCTGCTCCGTAGATTTGTTCCACCATTCTCCGTGTCCTCGCTTCTTGTTCTCCCTGAGCAGCCTTCTGTCCTCTGCTGAAGCCAATGTCATCATAGCTAGCAAGAGATCAGATTGTTTGTGTAACTAGAGATGACCTGGCTATGAGTTATGTTCCCTGACAAGGCTCTGGTGCCACGCGTGACACCGCTGGAGCAATAAGAGTTGTCATAGTCTGGAAAGAGCTTTGCTTGGATGGCAGCTGTTCGGTATTGTGTTGACTGTGCGTCTTTATAGGGAAAGGCATGAGACTAAGGGAGAGGCTGCATCCCCTCGTGCAGACATGCCATGTGCTGCTGCAATCTCTTAAAGGCAAACAGTGAACTAAACGCATGAAGAGTTTAGAGTCTAGTTCCTGGTTTCCGGAATAGGGAGCCCAAGTCCATTGCAGGCGAACAAACTTTAAACTCTCCAGTGCCTTGGTCCCTTTTAAGTGTAGTGTAAATGTTGTAACTCACATAGATATCTTGGAACATTGAATCTGTAACTTTACAGCCAACATCTTCCTCAGTCCCCCCAAGCCAAACTCAAATACCTTTTCTTCTCAGCATAGGGAGAAAGGGAAAGGGTCTTCTTGTAGCCTGTATGGCTCTCTACGTTCCTCCACACAACGAGCTTTCTGCCAATGTCAGTATCTCGTGGCTCGAAACCCTGCAGCCAAGCAAAAGGGGTTTGTCATCAGCTTGCATTTTAGTTTAGCTTAGCTTTCCTTAATCCTCCTCCTACGCACAGAAACTGTATGAGATTATTACTGCATCTTGGAGAGATATACACATTGCATTTTCCCTGGAAATACTGCATCCCAGAGCTGACAGAAAAAAATATCTCTCCTTTCCTTTCCTTTCCTTTTTGGGAAACAATTCTCTCTCCCTGATCTCATAAGACTCTTCTTCTCTTCAAGTAAAATAATCACTTACAGAAATGGGAGTGATTTTCCTCTTCCTGGACCAACTTTAGTCTATTCTTATTTTCTCAGGATTCTTCCATTAATGAGAGACAGGGATGAGTTTAGAAAATGTGGGGTCCTGCATGGAGAACAGGAGCCTGTGCAGCAGCACTCAGAACAAGGCAGTCCCTCCATTTCAAGAGCCCTGCACACAGGCTGTAGGAGCCAGAGCTAGATCCTCCGTCCAGTCTCCGCCCAGCCTCGCTAGTCCTTTTGGGGAACCCCAGCCTTCCAGCAGTGGAAGGGGAGCAAAAGGAGCAATCCCGGTTTGTGCCGGCAGTGTCTCCACACCAGAGCGAGAGCACAAGTGTGAGCCCACAGCAGTGCTGAGAGATGGGCTGGTGGCTGCCATTGGCGTGGGCTGTGCCCTTTCTGTGGTGTCAGAGAAACAGCAAGTCCTGTGCATTCCTCTGACACGTTATGCTCGTCCTGAAGGAATCTTGTTTCGGTTGCACGCTGTGAAGGTGTGGGTTAAGGACAGCAGATGACTGATAAACATGGCCATTTTTTTCTAGTGGCTTTAATGTCCTTCTTGATCTGCTGTCCTGCCTCTCTGCCTCTATCTGCAGAGAAGGAAGGCAGCACAGGCTCATTTCATAGGGCAGAAAGAATATATCACTGGTTGGCCTGCAGATTTTCCTTGTGTTCATGTTGACACATCATGTGTAGGGACTTACCATTAAGGGTTCTGAAAAGTCAGGCAAATTTCCAACGAGCAGGCCAGCTACAGTGCAAACCACAGCTGTCACCGAGCACAGCACCAGGACGGCTATGGGCCACTCCGCGATCATTTGAGAATAGCTGGAGGCAACAGGAGAGGAAAAAATGCAGCTGTTAAGGCGCTTCTGCTATTAGAACGAAACCTGCTGTTAAACCAATGTAGTGTTAGTAAAAGGAAGTAAAAGTATTAGGGCTTTCTGGTTTGAGCATTTATTTATTGAAAAGCTTAGAGGCTCTAGTACAGCTATTAATGAACATATACCTCCAACTGGATGTTTGCAGGCAGTTCTAATTAACTCGGATAATTACATTTTGCCTCCCTACATTTTCCTGCTTTTTCAATCAGAAATAATAAAAACCAGACTCTTGCATCCCAGGGCAAAATGAAGCTTTAAATATTTAACTTAAAAGATTGCATTTAAAAAGAGCTGCTTCTTTTTTTTTCCTCTGCATTGTGCAATCCAAGCTAGTAGCTGCCTAACAGTTTGGCCTGCAGATTTTCAACCTGTGGACCCGGAGACCTCCGAAAAAAAAAAGCTGGAAACCACCAGCCTGGTGTGTAACTGATGGCAGGATTGCCAGCAGCATCCACAGAGTGGACGAGTGGCTTCTGCATCCACAGGATGAGTGAACCTGACCCCGATCTCAGCCTCAAAACCAAACGCTGAGCCTGCAGCGAGAGCATCTGCCAGGGCAGCGGAGCCGTTGCCCTTCCGGTCTGGAGAGCGTATACAAGCCCACGGGCCAGGGCTCTGCCTGGAACACGTCTCAGTGTGGTGTGGTGGCACACACATTTTTAATGACATTCCTATACAAATAAAACCCTTCCAGAGAAGCAGCTTACTCTAGCCAAAAGTATTTTTGCCAGTTACTTTTGTTCTTAAAAGCTGGTCCAAAATTTTCCATCCAAGTTCTATGTTTCTTTTGGGACAAACTGTGTCTCCTGTAGGATGATCTATCAAAGTTACTATCCCACAATTTTTTACCAGTGCAGGTTTACTGCCTCAAGATTTTTGTCTTCCTCAAAAAAATCTGTTGAGATATAAGATACTGGAATTGGTTCCTGCTCTGGTTTGGCAGGTTCTAGGTAGTTCTTCTGTATTCTGACGTATTTCTGAAATATAAGAAATTCTTTGTTCAAGAATATAGACAAATACTTGAGCTTCATGGGGAAGTGAAATATTTACGAGCTTCAGAGCGGCTGTGCCAATGCGTGTCAGCCTCAAGGTGTAATGTTCCTGCTTGCCTGCTCTTTTGCTCCTCTTGCCTCCAGCTTCACTGAGGCAAATAATGCAGCTATTCCTGATAATTAGAAATCATCACAAGCCCTTCAAACAGCTTTTCACATGACTTTTGGTCAGGCTTGGTACTTTTTTTTCTGTTTAAGACTGCCTTATCGAGTTTGTTTTCATAGATGAAGTCTTTATTATGAAAATGAACAAAAATTGCCCTGTATGCATTAACATACCTAATTTCTGGAGGCTGTTTTGGGTGGTTCCATGTCCAATTATCAGAAAAAAAAAAATTAAAAAATCAGCTGCAGTATCTGATGGTGGAACTTACCTAAACCTTCCAGAAAAAAATGGTTTACAAAAATCAGCTTTTAAACAGAAGTTGATAGCAATCAAATTATTTTAATTTTGAGAAATGTATTAGAAATCCTGTGTCTTTTGAAAAAGTGAAGTTATTTCATGGATGGGCTATCCTCCTGTGCTTATCTGGTGGGCCAAGCTGGATTAATCCTATATATAGATGTAGATGTATATATGTACATACATTTGTGTAGGGTTATTTCATAGATATAAAAAGCTATTGTGTGGACTAGAGCCAGGCACCCACCCCAAGAGTGGCTACCAAGACAGCGTTGCTATTCTTTAATGCAGGTTGAATTCATCTCGCAAGAAATGGAGATTTTCCCAAGCGGATGGGAAGCCCGCGGCGGGGAGCGCTGACCTTTCCTCTGAAGCTGGGCCTGCTGGGGATGTCGCCAGCGAAAATACTCTGCATTTCCTAATGGCAAGGTAGGAGAGCAATGATAATGGGGTGGAAGGACAGGAAGCTTTTGATATGAAACATACCTTTTTGGCATCCTGAACGATTTGTCATGTCTGCAGACAGAAAAAAAACAAAGATGCATTTATTTGTTATTTTCCTATAAACGCAGTGCTGGGCTGTGAATGTGTGAGGTCTCCCTTTCAGGGGCTGTACAGCACCAAGCAGAGCCAGTGCTGCAAGAGTACTGGCACGACATGAATTAGTCTCATGAGTACCAGAGTCTTTTCCTCTCCTTTGGCATTTTAACCAAACAGGATGGGAAAACATGCAATCACTCTTCATTTTGCCCCTCTAAGAAAACCCTGTAGAAAGTAATAGACATTAGCAATGTAACCCCACAGAAATCACACTGCAACTTTATCCATGAAAATCTATCTGTTTTAAGCACTTTCCTACTGAATTTTAAAATTGTTTCTTGACAAGAGCATACCTCTTTATTAAATTTCATCAGTTGGGCTAGCCATGCCTATAGATAGTTTTTCTTTCCTATTTAGCTCAGCAAGGCTTTTCCAAAAAGGTGACTCTCCTTTGTTTCCTGGGCCCTTCCAAAGACAGCATTTGCCCAGTCTAGAGGAGCAGAAGGCCAGTGGAGCTACTCAGAATATTTTACTGGGGTTTCCTTCACAGAGAAGCATTTGCCATTACTCCTTGTAGAGCTCTGAGGAATGAAATAAAGAAGCCTTCCCCAGGCAGTCCAAGGTTATGTTTGTTAATAAATCCCTCAGGGCAAGCTTTCCACTGACGTCTTAACAAAACAGCAGCACCTCAGTGGGTCACCATATCTGAAAGGCTTTTTGTTCTGCCCTCTATTTCCACTGAAATGTCCCCTTGGGATGTGCCCCAGCCTGGCACGGCCTTGGGTTGCAATGCAGCTTCCACTGAACTCCTCCCAGCTGTGGCTTCCTCCTCTCTCCGCAGCCATGCCAAGCTCAGCTCGGCGAGCGCTCCCTCCTCCCTTCACCCTCCTCCTACGCTCTTGGCTTAAACTGGGAGAAGGAGCTGCTGCGCTCTGACATCTGTGTGGGGCAGATGGCCCTGGGTCCCTGCTCCATCCCAGGCAGCGACTGGTGACCCTGTGGCAGCTCATCCTTCCTGGCAGGTTGTTATGAAATGAAGAAATGAAAAAGCAACGGAAGAGAGTTCTCCACGTCACTCTCAGTGGCATGTGTCATAAATCATATTGTGTTTTCCTCATCACGCTAATGCTCCGTAGATTTGGGAGAGAAGGGAGCAAAGAAAAATCTTCACCAGATTATTAAAGAGAGGTCTCTTTCTGGCAGCACACTGCCCACCCTCTGCTAATTCTCTCACAATAGCTTCTCAAGCAGATTTGTTCGGATTAAAAACCCCATTCTAGCATTATTATGTTATCACTTTTCTGTCTGCTAGTGCCGCACATTCTGCCAGGGATTTGCAATCCAGCTGCGTTTCCGACTTAAATAACCTGTTACAGAGAACGTAGTTAACAATTTTGTTGATAGCATACGAGCTAAAAAGGATCCAGGCTCCACTCCTCTGACTGTAATTGCTCTACACTGCAAACACAAGCAAATTAAATCCTCTGTTAATGGCTAGAAAATGGGACCATAAAGGGCTTTTGTGCCTAGCTCTGCACTGCTGTGCGAGGGCAAGGAAGGGATCCTCTGCCATCTTTTAGCAGGCTTTGGTGGCTGTTGCTGTGGTAGCACTGAGATCAGGGTCTTTAGTGCCAACAGTGGGCTCCAACAGGCACATGGAGCGAGGAAGGATGGTGCTGCAGAGGAGCAGAGGTTGTAGCTCAGGCTGTTGAGGATGCCCATCCTGTGTGCATCCTTGCAGCGCTGCCCAAGATCCATCCAAGCAAGTCACCGGGGTGCTCTGCACACAGATGGAGTTTACCCCATTTGGCATGGCCAATACAGAATTTATACCCTCTTGCTGCCCAACCTGGAAAACCAAATCTTCCCCACCTTTGTATTTATCACTGCCCAGCTGTGGCCAGTGCTTACTCTCTGCTGCCTCTCCCTTCCAGCACAGGCAGCAGCTTCGGTGGGGGCAGAAAAAGAAATTAACTGAGAAACTCTGCCAAGATAAAGGATTAGCCAGCTGGATGCCTCACAGTGCAAAAGGAGAAAATACAAGGATCACAGCTGCATGATCTAGGAGCAACTGAGTGATCTTGGCATTATCCAGTGAGTCACCTTGAGAAGCGAATCCTGCTTCTTCCCGCTGTGGGAACGGCAGCTCTCTGTACACCCTCCACAGAGGTGGGGAGAACAGACTGGGTGCCTTCATGCATTTTTGGGCAGCTGCTGCCCCAAACTGAAGAGCAAACCCCTGTTGCACGCATCCCCACTCAGACCCCTCTCATCCCCTCCCACTTCCCCCGACAAAGTTCAGGAGATGCTTTTTGAAAGCCCCTGAGCTGCTCTCTGTGTGCCTCCTACCTGACTGTTACAATGTGATGCTGCACCGGCCGTCGCTGCCCAGGGGACCACTGTTTCCAGGGGGTTTCCGAGGCTTCGTGGTGGGAAGCTGGCATAGGATCGCTGCTGGAAAGGTGGGAACACAACACGGGCCTCTCGCCGTGCCCAGGGAGTGGGGGCAGGCCGTAGCTGCCTCGGGGCTCCTGCTGGGCGCAGGGGTAATACGGGTGATGCTGCTGTGAGTCCTGGGAGCTCAATGGCACCTGCCCGTTGGACTGGGTGGAGACTGGCCCAAGTGTGTGGCTGGAGGAGGGCAGGTGGTCTCCCCCCAGCCTGGGGGATGCTGGAACGGGGCAGTGATGGACCGGGCAGATTCTTTCCCAGGAAGTGCCACTGTAGCTGGGCTCGGTGTTCCCAATCTCTGGCATGGCGAGACAGGTCTGGCAAGGTCCTGCATTTTGTTTTTCTCTGTGAGAGAAAATAAGAGTGTGATAAAACCTTCTCTGGTAAAACAGCAGAGCAGCAGAAAGGCTACGCAGGGGAATCGCATCCCAAGATATAAAACCTCACCCACCATTGCTGTACCAAGAGCCAGGCTCAGGGCCGAGCTGGATTACACTTTTTATAAAGACATCTGTGACTCGGTGGAGGATTCCAGCTGATGGAGAATCCATCACATCTTTGTGCATATTGTTCCAAAATTTTGAAAAATGGGGTAATATCCCCTCAAAGAGTCCTTCAAGATATTTCCCTGTGGAGGGGGCAGAACACACCGTCTGGTGATAACGGCGGGGTCCTAACTCAGGACCACAGAGTGATTACACAGGTCTGGGGAAACAGAAACCAAAGGAGACTGCATGTGAAGAAGACACTCAATTATCTGCGCTTCCTGGGGAGATGAATTTGATTGTTCTGCAGAAGGACTGGCTCTGCTCCACGCTGGGAGAGTCAGAGAGTGAATCATCCCTGGCACTAAAAAATTGCAGTGAACCTGATGGCTGTGACAGTGTAAAAGGGGCTTCAGCCTCCAGCCCGGCACATGCCCTAATGGCTCCCATCTGCCGCAGACTCTCCACTGGGCTCTTCAGGAACATTTTAGATGTACATCTCCCAAGGATGTCAGCAGCAGATGTTATTGTTCTCCGTATGCAGGAAGGGGATGGACTAGGACCTCTCAAGATCTCTTGAAGCTTGACTTTCCTGTGCCTGCTCAATTTACTCAGACAAAACATTTGCAGACTTCAGTTCCCAAGTAATGAGGTCTCTGCAGGCTATGCTCTCTTCTCTCCAGGGAATTAAAATAATTATTCCACAACAGTTACTCTACAACCCAAAGTACTAGTAAGACTTGAGCTAGTTCAATGTAGCAAGAGAGAGTGCTGTTGGCCAAAGCAGGAGCTCCTGGACCGATGGTGACAATGCTATCCCATTCACCCGCAGAATTTGTCACAAGAAATAATATCAAGCACATTGCATGGACTCCTTGCTGTCCTGTCACAGATGGATTAGTGGCAGGATTACCCAGACTTTCAAGCGTGTGATTGGTGTTACAGCTGTTTATAAGGGTAGTTTACAGCAGAAGAGTACAAATTTGTCCCTGGTATATATGAATGCAGTGCAGGAGATTATAAATCAAATGCCAGCAAAGCTGTCCACGAGACATAATCTGAGGTCTTGTCTGGACTTGTTACAACCTTGTCAGAGCCATCCCTGCGCTGGGAGGGATTCGGGTTCAGCTGTGCTGCTGCAGCACAGGGCAGGCGCACTGCAGACAGACCAGAGAAAGGTTACGGGCTGGGGCACTCAACATATAAAGTGACATCTTTAGTCATTGCCCATCTATACTAATTATAGAGCCAACTTGACGAGGAGGTGCTCACCACCACATCCCCCCCGGCTCTGGTGAGCGGCAGGGGCAGAGTTTGTTTGGGAGAGCTGACATGGAGAGGCCCCCAGTCCGCACTCTCAAGCTTAAAGCGTAATTCAGCTCGCTCTTCCCAAGGGTCCACTGACTGCAGTGCAGGTGCCCCCTCTTTGTAGTTTAGTATGAGTAGTCCTGGGTTGGGGAATTTTCATCAGGGGATTGTGTAGTGTTTTGTTTTGGCAAGGTCTAGACCTCTTCTCACTCCCTTTTTGATGCCTCTAAGTTGCTATTTTCCCTCTATCTTGATCTTGTTGTTTCTCCTAATTTTTGTACACTTTAAATAGGTGATGGTTTCCTACAATGTGTAATAATTCACAGAGACACTGCTGCACTGGCAACTTGTGCTTTTGGTATTTCCACACCCGTACGATATTTATGTTCTTTTTTTTTTTCAAAGTAAAAATCCTTTTTTTGGTTAAACTGTGGGATCGGCATAGCAGACTGGGACCAGAGGCTTTTCATAACTCAGTCTGAGGGCTACGCTGCCGTGTCTGCCTCATCTGATGGTGGATAAGTAGCACTGCACAGAAGAGAAAGGCTTTCACAAAAAACACTTTGAAGATGGTCAGGGAGATGCAGGAAGCGTGGAATGAAAAATTCCTCCTCCAAAAACCCCTCAGCTACAAATCTCCTGGTGGGGAAACCAGATGACAGACTCTTGGATATTGCAGGTTGCCTCCAGTTTTTATGCACATATGTTAATATATCTGATTCTAGTATTTCATATGAAAGCCCAATCTTTTTGTTTACCATCTTTGCTGCGAAATACTGTTAAGTTCCGATCTTCCCCCGCATGTTGACTCTTAACTCAATCCTCTGCCTGCTCAGAGACTTCACATTTTAGAATAACTTTGGCTAGTTCAAATCATTCACTCGTGACTCTTCTTCATTATCCCCCTTTCAGACTAAACAATTACAGTTCTGCCAGTCACCCTCCGGATATGAGTTGCCTTATGCTCTTCTCCCTCCAGCTCCATGACGATGTGACCTTGGTTATCCAAAATCTCCAGGGAAACCTGGAGCTCGCAAATAATGATGGGTTTGGATAATCACTGCCGGCAGTTCTGCAGAATTCAAGTCTTCACTCGCTACACTCCCAATTAGCCATAGTGCTGGCGGGCTTAATGTTTGATATGCTGAGGTCTGCACCAGAGACTGGTCTTTGTTTGCCTGCAGCCAGGTCGCTATTACTTTTCTGGGCCCGCAGGACCCCGAACTATGCTAGCAGAATGGTTGTGGAGGATTTTCTGATGTCTGTTTATTGTCAGGCAGGAGAAGAGGTGGGCAGAGCACCGAACCAGACTCTGCTTGCCACGCTGACACTAACAAAGACTGATATCGGGTGAAGAGAAACATTTTTCTTTAACAATCATTCCCAGTCTGGGCCCTGTCAGATATTTGATATTTGGGAGTGAGCAGGCAGAAGTGGTCTCTCAGCCACAGAAAAGCCTACGGAGGCAGCCTGACAGCCTCCATTTTCTTCTTTGAGCTCAGCTGGATGCAACTAAAGAGGTGCTGGGAAAAGAGAGGATGAGGAGGTGTGGGGCAAGGGATGGACTGGAGTTAGCTGGTCCTGTTACCCATGACAGTGAGTTGTGCTTCTTACACTATTTGCTTCCCTGTCTCTTCCTTTGAGTTGTGTTTCTTACGCTATTTGCTTCCCTGTCTCTTCCTTTGAGATGTCTAGACAGTGTAATAACCCAATTTATGAAACTGCCCGAGTCACTCTGAGTGCAGCAGTGCTTTTCTGAGAGGAATACCAGTGCAGAGGCAGCCTACTTCACGTGGGGGAACCAGCAAAAGGACTGAAGCTTCTTCTCACAGGAGAACAAGCAAGATGAGGTCAAGATTTCTAAGGAGACAGCTTTGTGCTGTTCCACCTCTGCTGGGGTGCGGATTAGTGGGAGGCACTGCAGAGCCCGTGGCCGGAGCCAAGGGCTGAATGCTGGGAGTGGGCTGTCTCCCTGCCCCAGAGACCAGTGTCCTGCTATGAAGCTCAGACACTGCCCCGCAGAAGGTGTCAGCAGGACGTGGCTTTAGCTGCCCACCTTCCCACCAGCCTGGGCATCAAAGCCCCAGCGAAAGGGTTTGCTGGAAGCATGCCGTGCTGGCTGCCTGCCCTCAGCTCCTTCCCACTCGGGACGGCTTCGCTCTGCCAGCACACGGAGCTGAGCTCGGCCAGGGGAAGGTTTGTGGGGCAGGGAAATGACAGCATATGGTCACCTTCCCTTTCCTCAGCTGCATTTCTTTGGCGTGTCTCTGGTCTTGCTTCCCTCTGAGCCACACAGCAGGAGAGCTCCTGCGTCTGAGAGAGGAGAAACGGGCCAAAAATATTTGGCATTTTGCAGGAAAGGCTTCTTTAGCGATCTGTCTAATTCAACCCTCATGCCCAAGACCATTGCTATAAGCACTTCTCTTTTTTTTTAAATGGAAAGATTCTCTTACCATTTGCATACTAAGGAGAGGATCAGGAAAGCAGCACTTTGCATATGAAAGCTGGGAAACACCTACCAAGTGAATGGAGCTGTCGGCTGCCTGACTCAAACCACAACTTCTCCTGTTGGCAGAACAATCTCAAGGGGAAAGGAAAACAAGCAAGAGAAAGGGCAAAAGTCTGTGTCTTGACTACAACCAGAGCCCCTTTTTCCTGGAACCTTTGCTCAGTCAGACATTAAGCACTGCAAAATTTCATTCATAAAAAGAGAAGCTCGTTTTATTTTCTTTCCCTTTTTTCCTTACTCTAGCAAGGTCTTGCTTGCGTATCAGTTGTACAACTTTTCCCAAATGGAAAAAAAAAAAAGTCTTTCTGAATTAAAACCATGTGCTATAGGTCAGCTTCCATCCAGATTAATGGCTTTTTCTTTGAGAGCTGCAAATGACTTTTTAAGAATGGGTTTTTTAATGGAATTTAAATAGAGGTTTCCTCTTTGAACATACCACCAGCAAAAGAGCAGTGGAGCTCTCGAGAAAAAAAAGAGCCTCTTTGCTTGTGTTTTCTAGGAAGATACGAGTGCCCTTCGTCAGAGATTAGGGAAGGGTTCATTGCGTTTCCCTCTCACCTCGTTACCGGGCTGCCCGTCTAGCTGGGAGGGAGAGACGGGCACCTCCGGAGCCATTCATCTCCTCCTCAGGCAGGGTCAGATTCTCATGCTCTGAAAAATTGCTGTGTGGTTGCTATTTGGTTTGCCTTTTTGGTCTAGCAGCAGGATAGTGCGTATCCTTGAGCAGACCTGCGATCTTTTTGTTAATGAGACTCCTGAGTATGTTAAATCATCATGAAAAATTAATGAGACTGCAAAACCCTGCTTCCCACGTAGTCTGCCAAGAAAAAGTTTAGTTTTATAATCCTTTCCATTGACTCAGCTGAACTGCTGCTGCGGGTACAGGGGTGTGATGGGACACAACCAGACACGCGGGGCTTGATCCCCACCCAGGCTTCAGTGCCGGAAAAGGTCTGGATGTAGTTTGCTGCCTGCACCGGCAGTGTAAAATGCGCTGGTAAAAGCGTGCTGGCTAAGCCTTCTTTTGAAGAAAAAAGAGACGAAATGAAACGAAAGGGGAAAGAAGAAGAAAACGCCTCCTTGCTATCCAGTCTGGAAGAGGCCAGAAGGAAGGCGGTATTTTCAAACATCTGTATTTTTCTGAGGACGAATTGAGCATTGATGATAAAGAGCATGGCCTGGGAGCAGAGGATGGGGGCTACAGAGCAAACCCTTTAGTGGCTATAGGAAGCGCCTTGCATAAAGAAGCATTTGCATATACGCATGCTCAGGAGTGAGAGAGCTATCTTCTTGTACTTTATTGCCACAAATTTTAGCTCCAGAGTGAGCAGCATGAGTGAAATTCAAAATACACTTGTTTCAAATAGCTTAACTCAGCTCTGTAACTTAACTCTTACAGGCAGCAGCATTCATTGCGAGGGACCTGTTTGAATGAGCGAGCAAAGCGAACGGCTTCAGTGACACCTCAGAGCCCAGCGAATGCCTGAGATGTAAAAACCTGGTCACTCAGCGAGCACCGAGACTCGGCAGCACACCAGCCTCTGGCTGAGCTCGTCAGAGCTGGCTAAAGAGAAGTGACTGTCCCGTCGGCTCCCCCCGGGCAGTGGGGATGTCTCGCCGTGAATATCCTCTGCCAGTCAGAAGCGAAAGTCTTTGGCTTTCAGAAGGAATTTGTGTGCTGTTGGCCTCGGGGTGTGCTGTGATCAAATAGAATCTGAAGAGCGCAGAAGATCTGTTGCCTCCGGTCCTACAAATGGCAACATGCGTGCAAATTTGAGGATGGCTCCTTGCCCATGATTATGGGCTTGTTGCCGTTTCCAGAAAATGACCGTGATTGTGGCTGCCAACCTGGTTTAAGACACCAGGTAAGGGAGCATATGGTGCGTGGGGGAGAAGATGAGAGCTGCAGGGTTTTATAGAAGAGATCTTTGGAGTGACAGCCATGCTTGCCCACAGCCTAGCGCAGTGAGGACTCTCAAACATGCTGAGCTTCACCAACAATAGCTCACCCGTTGCTGCAGAAGGGAGAGCTCACCATCTTGCCAGATAAAAACCTGCCAGGGCGGCCAAGCCAGGCAGTCGCCGCCACGGCACGCTTGGCCCCGTGGTGTGCCTGGCCCCAGGCTGAAGCACCCAGGGCACCAGCCGGGCAGCACAGCCCCAAAACCGAGGGGTGGGCATCCAGGCAGGCAGCGAGGGGCTCGGGACACACCTCGGGGGGGCCGGGAGGAGCTGTTCCCCGGGACCTCCCACCCGCCGGGGCACCGGCTCCGCCGCACCGGCCACAGCCGCGGTACCGGCTGCCGCTCCCGCCAGGGGAGGGAAGTCTCCCCCCACCCCCGCCGTCTCCCGGCCCCCCCGCTCCTACCTGGGCGAGGCGGGGCGGCGGCCGCGGCGCGTCCCCTCGGGCCGCTGCTCCCGGGGCGGCGGGCCCGGCGCGGCCTCCATGGGCGGCGGCGGGGCGCTGTCCGCAGCCCGCGGTGCTGAACGCTCCCGGCGGCGGCGGGGCGCTGTCCGCAGCCCGCGGTGCTGAACGCTCCCGGCGGCGGCGGAGGCTCCGCGCAGCGCTTGCGCGGCCGCGGAGGCGGGCCCGGCGCGGGCGGTCAATAGTACGGCTCCTCCCTCCGCCCCCGGGGCCAACCGGGATGGGGTTGAGGGTGCAGCACTCAGGGCAGGAGCTCCGCGGGACTCAGCGGTACCAGGAAGCGGGGGCTTCTCCAAGCCTGGAGATGGACCAAACCACCTTGCCCAGCCTCCAAATCCCCTTCCGATGTCACGCGAGGGGCCCTGCAGGTTCAGTGCACAAATCCCTTTGGGTGGCAGGTCCCTCATCTCAGCAGAGTTCTGCTTCTGCTGTGGCCCCAGGTGGGAAAGCTCTCGAGGCACTCCCAGCCCTGCGTGGCAGGTGCAGGGCAGCATTTTAAAGTGTGTGTGTGTTCACCCTCTGGATTTTCGCAGCATTAAATAAGGAAGCAATTTGTTGAAATAGATGGTGGTTTTGAAGCAACTGAGTTGAAAGACATAAGGAAGAATTTTTTTACTGAGAGAGTGTAGGGCACTGGCACAGGTTGCCCAGAGAAGCTGTGGCTGCCCCTTCCTGGAAGTGTTCAAGGCCAGGTTGGATGGGGCTTTGAGTGACCTGGTCTGATGGAAGGTGTCCCTGCCCAGGGCAGGGGGGTTGGAACTGAATGGTCTTTAAGGTCCCTTCCAACCCAAACCATTCTATAATTCTATGAAAGCAGAGAGAACACAAGGAGGTCAGACACATTCCCCTCCTGCTATCATTGTCTGTTGATATAATGAATTTGCCTTGAGTTGTGTGGCAGCCATGCGTGTCCCCTTGTGCTGTGAGGAGAGCTTTCCACAGAGCTTGTGGAAGGTGGCAGCTCCTTCTGCAACGTCTCCCATACCAATGACCATGACATTACGTGTGCTAGGAGGAGCCTGGGCCTTTCTCGTGACTGTGTGTATGGCCACAGGAGTGGCAGTGACTTCCTCCCTTCTCATCATCCCATGTGTGGCCATGGTGATGGCTATAACCTTCTCCTTTCTCATGGCCGTGCCTGTGGCCTTCATTGTGGCAGTGCCCCCCTTTCTTATGAGGGTGGCATCCTTTTTGCTTCACGTGCTACAGAAAAGCCAAAGCAAAACCAGAGAGTATTAGACCGGAGAGTATCCAATAACTCCCACTAATCCTCTAGCTGCTTAGAATAAGCCCTTCCTGCCTTAATGACTTAAATGCCTGAGAGAGTTTAAAGAACAAAAAGCTTTTCCTAATGCCAGGGTGGGTGACTCTCCAACCGCAGGCTGACGCCTCTCTGAACCCATCAAGAGGGAGTTTCTGAGGACAGGCTGCAGGCAGCACTGGTGTCCCAGCACGATGATCCCTGCTGGGCTGGGCCGCAGGGGACCAGCCCGCCTTTCTGAGCCTTAGCCACAGAAATGTTGCTTGCCTGCTGGGATCAGACACGCTGCGAGGAGCAGCTACAGAGCAGCTTGTATTATGTGACCCAGCAGGAAAGACGGAAACCTGGTATCTGCTGAAAAGATTGGCTGACATTAATGTGATGACAAGGACATGGGTGCTATTTCCTTTCCTTTCTTCCCGATGCTAAATAATAATACGTGCAGCAGGAATGTTAATGATAACGCCACGGGAGCTGAAGGGATGGTGGGAATAGGCTGAACTGCAAACATCCCACTGCTGCTGACAGACAGCCGCATCTTACAGCTTTCAGTTTGGCTCAGCCCAATGTGTGAACTCCTTGTCTGTGAAATGGGGGTGATCACGCTTCCTCACTCCCACAGCTTGGCAGCTTTCCTCTGAGGCCTGAAAAGTATTTGACACATGGATTAATTTTTTTTTAATTGCCCTTAGCCAGGGAGTATAGCAGGGCTCCTGCTCCCAGCCAGCTGCAAAACACTGCAGCAGTCAGTGGGGCTGCCCACGTCCCTCCCGGGGCTTTTGTGACACGGCTGGGGCTGGAGTGGTTGGTCGGTACATCACATTGCCTTTTTTTCGTCATGTTGGCTTTTTGTTTTCTCTTCAGCAGCGCAGGAGCTGGCTTTTTACCATGGCAACCCACATCTGAGACCTGCCAGCATCAGATGGGTCCAGCTGGTCCCCAGTGTCCCTCTGACGGGAAAGAAGGAGGAAGAGGGTGAGTGAGAGGGACAGAGAGGGAGAAATGACCAAAAAAACCCTAGAAGTAAAGAGAAAAATGGAAGAAAAAAAAAAAGAGGTGTAGGGTCAGGAATATTTTAAAAGCTGACAAACAGTAATGGGTATGTGTGGAAAAGAGAAAAAAGCTGGTGAGCAGAAAAAGGAGGAGAAGGGAAAGGACAGGGAAAATATATGAACAGGGGAATGGGACAGTGATGCACGGGGGGTGATGTAAGAGGTGACTGAGGGGTGAGGGAGGTTTCTGAAGCTGCTCTGCTGCAAAAACCCCTCTGTCATCAGAGATAGCAATTTTCTGATGCAGATTCTTAGAAACTTAGGGGCTCCATCAACTGCTGCTCATTTAATGAAAAATATCTAAGAGCAGAAAGCTTACTGGCTCCAGGCTTGAGCTCCCCAGGCAGGGCTCAAAACCTCTGCTAGTCCAAGGCTGAGGTATTCACACATGGAAAAAGGTCAGAAAGCCCTGCTCCCAGGAGAGCCAGGACAAACATCTCCCTGCCTCGTACCCGTTGTTGCCGCAGGAGGCAGGGTGAAGTAGGAAGGCTGCCAAGGGGACTGTGTAACAGAGCCCCAGGAGAAGAGTTGGGTATTTTTGTCACTAATTGGTATTTGTGGCAATTAAAGACCGATTTCTTACCTTTCCTGCTTGACTTGTGAAAGGGTAAGAGAAAAATACTTCACATTTGAGCTTTGATACCTTTTTTACTTGAAGGATCTCTTTTCTTCATTGCTTATTGATTCTGCTAGCCCTCCTGCTCACCATCCACTCTCTTTCACAAACAAAAAGCAAAACGTCTCTGCAGCTCTCCTCTGTCTCGAGAAAAGTCTGAGTCAGAAGTGAACACAGCACTACACTTGATGTGTGTGTGCAAAGTCCCCCCAGTCTGGAGGTTCCTCCCTCTCCCACCAAAGTCGATTGCAAGGCTCCCTTTATCTTTAGGAGTGCAAGCCAAGCTTTAGGATTTCAAGCTGACCATATCCTTATAGAAGTCTAAGTAGGCAGAACAAGGCTGACGGGCCAACAACAACTTGATGGGCTGGCAGATGTGACCAAGAGCATTGCCCAGTGGATTTGCTTTGTGCTGCAGTCACAGTTCAGCGTGGCTCATTTCACGGCGCCCTATCTGAGCACAGTTCCTTTCAGCACAATTCGTTTTCCTTCACCGTAAATCAACATTTCCCCAAGCCAAATTTAGCTCGGTTCACGATGTCCTGACTCCTGTTAGCAGAGCTCAGCAGTTCACGCACCAGTCGCGGCTGGCTCAGCGAAGCCCACGCAGCACCGGGCAGGGCAGGGTGCTGGTGCTTGGTGGTCCCGGGCTCGCACTGTTTTGCAGTCTCTTGGCTGATTGCTATCATTTGCCATCGGCTATTTTGGCTCAGATCACGTCCCTTCACCTCCGCTGATGCTGCCACAAGACAATCCCCCCTGGGCTCTGCCCTCTCTGCTTTTGCTCCTGTTCCTCTTTGGATCACGAGTGACGCGTCCATACGGATCAGGGGATGTCAGCTCCTGGTAGCCCACTTTTGCCACTCATGCAGTGCTAGGATCGCTCTCTGAGGTAACTGCAGCTGTAGGACCCCTTATTGTGGGTCCCTGAGCTCCAGAATCCCTCTTGCTGCACTGCAAATAGATTCAGTTAATATAAGGCCTCGAGCTGTTTTAGCAAAGTGGGCCTGCAACCTGCTATTGAGTCTTGGGCATCGGTTTTGGCATCTGTTTCTCCCTCTTGCTGCCCCAGGAGATGTTTCAGGGTTTGGCTCCCCTGGAAGAGCAGGCCAGGCTGTTTTGCTGTTCTGAACTATATAACTGCTTGTTAAAGAGACTACACCGGCTGGCATCCCTCGGGTGGCACAGCGAGCAACAATAACACCTGCCCCTGGAGCTACATGTGCTTTTCTTCCAGTGGCTGCCAGTCATTTTCGGTCCCTCTGCAACATTTGGCTCCCTCAGAGTAGGACAGGAAGAAAAATACAGTGTCAGCAGCAGCCTGCGAAAGAAAGCCAGGTCTTGGGCAAACCCTGAGAGTGTCTCAGAAACAGCCAAAGGACCCCTCACCTGAATCCATAATGGATTGTTCAATAGAGGAGGTGACCAGTGAAGAAAAATAAGAATAGAGCAGAGGGAATAAAAAATGAAGCTCCTTTCACTGCAGTTGAAGATGCGCATGGCTGGACTATAATACCAGAGCGAGCTGTGATGGTCATCTCCTCCTCTACAACACAGACCATCCTATTTCTGCCAGTTGCTCTGTCGGTACACCTGGGAGCTGCTGCACTGGAGACACACAGATGGGTGCTGCCCAGCTCCGAGCGGAGCAGCTCCCGCCACCCATCAGTTGCATGAGGTGCAAGGCAGGCAAAAGCTCTGCCGCTCAGCAAGTGGTGCTCGCCTGGCACCCCCTTAGGGCCTTGAGGCTTTAAAATAGCCATTTTGGTGCATACCCCAAGCACATGGGGCTGGAAAATGAGATGGAAATGTTATCTGCACACTGGTACTTCTTCCAGTTAGGGCAAATCCTCGGGGTTTTGCTTCCCTGATCGAAGCAATTCACAACAAGCAGCACGAGTGTGTACACACCACATGGTTGCCCCCAGCTGAGGCATTCCCGCCAGCCGGCACAGCTATGCTGCACAGTAATGCTCCAAAACCAGCCCCTGCCTTTCTGGCCAGACACCCGTGCTCTGCTGCTTCCCCGCTCTGCTGCGGGGAGCTGGCTTTGCGAGCAGCCAGTGCCAGCACAGAGACAGAAACAGCAAGTCCTGCAGTCCTGGCAGCTGATACGAGCAGACTGCTGCAAACTCGGCTACGTTCGTGCCATCCACATCCAAGGAGGGGGCTGGTGAGGAGCAGGAGCCCCTCCTAGACCTTTGCCTGGACCTGCTGCTTGGGCTCCCACCCACGTGCAGTCAGTGCTGGGAGGGAGTGGCTGTGGTGGCCAAACTGGAAGCTGGCAGTCCCTTTCTTCAAAATCTGCTTGGCTTTTGCCGCTGCACTGCAGCAGCGGAGGAGCTGCCTGTGCCCATCAGCACACACCATCCGCCAGAAGCTGATGTTGTCCCCAGTGCCTGTTGCCATTTAGAATATTGCCACACTGTGGCCTCTCTGTACTTGGCCAGTTTGAGACTGGTAGAGCGGATCTCAGTGCCATTCTAGAGGAGGCATGCGCTGATCCCAAAATGCCATCCCCTCAGGGAAAAACCACAAGAGTGAGCAGGAAGAATGAGCAAATGGGGCTCCCAAACCATTTTAGGAACATAAATGATGTGCACAGGGCAATTTCTCCAAGCTGAGACCATCCTTCTTGCCCACGAAACATCCATCTGGAGGAGCGTTTTCTTCCACAGTGCCTGGTGAGTCAGCAGGATGGCGGCAGAACGGCCTGGATCAGTCTCTTTGGATGGGGATGCATCCCTGCCTCTCTTGCTGCAGGCAATGCTACCCTGGCTCTCAGAAAAACCACGGTCAAAGCTGACCGCTTGCAATGGTGATCCCACCACAATGTTTTGGACAGTGCAAAATCACTCATGTTATGAGTTTCGTGGACAGCCGAGCCCTTGGAGTCACCGTGGTCAAGGCAAGGCTGGAGATGACTGCACAGCCCTGCCCTGTGGCTGCACGCGCGGCTTCGGTTTGCAGCAGGCTGCCGGTTTCCAGGCAATGTGCAGTGTCTCGCAGATCTGCAGCCGGCAACGTTCAAACCCTAGCCTGTCACTGCTCACTGGAGCAATAAAATAGCAAGGGTATTTTCGCTCCTCAAAGCCAGCGACTGTGTGCCAGACGCCTCCCGTGCTGGAAGCTTTCCATGGGTACAGCAGCAGCAGTCCCGGCCTCTTCTGCTTCATAAACCTCCTGTTGTCCCAGGCTGTGAAATTGCTTCCTTAGCCCGAGTGCGGGTCCGTGGCGGGGCTGGTGCTGTGTTAGCAAACCCAGCCCCGCTCACCTTCACCCTACAGAGCTTATTTCCCAGGTGAATGCAGCTACCCACCTTCTGCAGCTTCAGGAGGGCTTAATTTAGAGATGGAAGCACGGTTGGAATGCCAAGGCCTGAGTCAGACCTGTTTATCCGAACAGCCACTTACATCTAGGCTGTGCCAAAAATGTCCGCGCTGGGTGCCTAAAGAGAGTGGCCTAGATGCACGTTTGGTCTCCCTCACAGAGCCAGTCTGATTTGCTGCTGATCTGCTGTGCCAGCAGCACAGCACGAGCAACGCTGTTGCGCACAGAAGGACATATGTCTCTGCAGACATTTGCACTCAACAGAGCCCATCTTTCTCCTCCTTGCAATGCCATTTACATGAGCCAGATGAACTGCTCCATGATTGCCTTTTTCTGGCTCGTAGGTGCACTGATGCTGTGAATTCTTAGAAGAATAACTGCTGAAAAAAATAAGATTTAGAGTCTATTTATTCAAAGTCATTTGTGACCACTCTGTCCTGGGACGGGCTTGGAGGAGCTGTCACCTTCCAAAATTTGTGCAAAGTTGTCGATGCCAATAGGAAGCACCCTCCACAACGTATGCATCAGTATAAGACACAAGATTTCAAAGGGACTGAGGCATCAGGCTCACGGGGGAATTTCAACAGCCAGTTATTATTTCTGTCCATCTCGTGTGCCCAGGGTAGGTGCTGGAGCATGGTCCACACGCAGCACGGGAAGGAGAGGTCCATGCAGGGCCCTTCTCTGCTTCTCAGGGTGACTGCGAGGTTCCTCAGTGCTGGAAACTTCTGAGGGGCTGTTGACACAATACCATGGGCTGAGAAGGTACCAGGCATATGGCAGTTATGTTTCTGGGCACCAGTACATTGCAAACTGAAGCAAATAAGAGATGTGATGGGTTTCTGTGTGTTTGAAGGGGCAGGAGGCCCATGGAGACCCAGTTCAGCATTGTCTTGGCAGGAAATTCTCACTGTAGATACATCATACCATTTTCTGCGGTGCCTTGTGCTGGGAGCACAGCCACGTTTGCTCTGAAGCAGCCCATATGTTCATACCATTTCCCAGCATGATTGACAGTGAGCCAGTTCCCTTGGAGCATCCTGAGATATCCCAGACTAATTCATCCTTTGAGTGTAAATATTCTTGTTTTGAGGATTTGGGACATAAATTCTCAGCCTGGGGAAGGCCAGAGGAGACATCGGGACGTATCGACACACCTTGACTAACTGTGTCTGTTACAATACCTTCTTTAGCTTCAAAGAGGTTTGAAAATCTCGGCTGACATAGTGGAACCGTGGATCTTGCAAACAGCCTGCACAGCGTGGCCCTGCCAAATGTGACCCACATTGCTCACACAGCCTTCGGTTCTCCCAGCTCCAGGCAACAGCAGCCAGCTAGACATAGCCTCTAGAGAGACAGCGAAGGAGAACGTGAAAAGCCTATGGAGTTTTTGAAGTAAACCCCAAGCAGAACCAAGAGACCTGAACTCTCAAAGTGCCTAAATGTTCACAGCCCTCTTGGTATGAAGATGTGGGAGGAAGCAGGACATGGCTGAGACTCATCACACCAGCCTGATAGAGAAGGGAGCAAGCCACAAATTTTCTGTTGTACCTATTGCATCTCTGCACACTGTGCTTTCCTCAGATGGTATCTGCTCCTGGCTCAGTGCGGGTAGATGGTTGCTGAAAAGGGACTATTGCTCGTCAGTGAGTCTCAAGCATCAAGTTTTCATTCCAGAAGGACAGGTCGTTACTAAGCGTGACAAGCAGTACACCGTGCGGCACCATTTGCTGGCAATACCTTGGGTCCCTAAGCTGTACAGCAGTGCAGCTTTGCACAAAAGGGAGATTTTGACTGATGCTGAGGAACACACAGGTGAGAGATGAGCACATTTCTGCTGTCTCTGGGTCTGGGCACTTTGTTTCGGAAACACAAAAAGGGCCACAGCTCTGAGATTTCAGAATACTTTTTTTTTTTTAAACAAGACATGTGCTGGCACAGGGCTTTTCATGTGAAAAAAAATTCTCTTTTCTTGAACTGACATTTCTCCAGTGGGAAAAAGCCTTATAAAAAACCCTCCAACTACCTGAAGTAGTGTTAGATGGCGGTAGATACACCCTTGGAGACTTATGTCCCCTGCTTTGCATACAGCCCTTCTGTCTCAGCAGCCAAAGTGTTTGCATTCGGAATGTTTCCGCAGAGCCAAAGGCAGCGCGTGATGCTTGCTGGTGCACACAGCTCTGACGTCTTCCTCTTGACCTGGAGGTCCCTCCTCCCGTGGACTCGCTTGCTTCGTTAGCAACGTTGCTCGCAGGAGGTTACAAGTGCTGCTGGCTCCCGTGGTTTTGTCTGGTAGCTTTGCAGGCTGATACAACCTGTGTTATCACCGCTCGGCAAACACGGCCAAGGTATCGGTTACCAGGGGACTCTCAGCCTCGCTGCTCTGATTTTTCAGTGGGGAAGTTTGCCCAAGAGCTCCGAGTTTGTCCGCTCTCCTGTTCCAGCCCTGTGGAGAGAGGACTGTGTTGCGCTTTGTGTTGTGGTAAGGCTTATTGAAGGGGTCCCTTCTCTCCCCTTCCTTGGTGTGTGTTAAGGCAGTGCTAATGGATTTAAGGACAAGAGAAAGTCTCAGCCTGTATGAGTCTGTCCATGCCCAGGAAAAGAAAATGAGATGAATGACCAGTGGTGTCAGCTGGGAAGTTTTAACATGGAGAGAGCTTTTTGTTTTACGGTCTTATTGAGTCATCCTTTATCTTGGTGAATCTAAGCTTTGCCACAACACCTTCAAAATAGGAATATTACAGTCTTGCTAAGGATGAGTTCAAATTCCAACCATTAAAGCTAGCTGGGAAAGCTAGTGCTAGCAGGGGTGGCTTCCCTAAAATCAGTTTGGTGGCTCTGGCAGCTGTCTGGACTGTTGTGAAGGTGATGATCAAAGCTGCAGTTTGGAATAGGACCAGGTATAATGAAGGACACAAGAACTAAGCTGAAATATAACCCTAATCCTGACTGTTGAACGTAGCACTAACAAGCTTTTCCTCTCTGCCGGAGAAGCTCCTCTGGCCTGCACGGGGCCGGCAGATCCCAACCAAAGAGACATCCCCTCCTTGCAGGGCTGAGCTGCCAGCCCCATTCCTGATGGTTGTTTTAATTGCTGATCAGAGCTGAGCTACTGTTAACTTTCCTCCGGTAAGCTACTTAGTGCTGCTGGCACAAGCAATTTCCTCAGCCGCCTGAGCCTTCATCGATATAACATGGGCGGCAGCTGGTACCAGCCCAGACCCAAGCCATCGCGTGCCCAGGGACATCACAACCAGAGAATTAACCATGAACCAGTCCCTCAGCCTGTATTCAGCTGTGAATTCGCCCTTTTTACTTCATAACACCAACCCTAACCCTGCTCATACCACAAATACTAGCTTTATAGCTGGATCCCGCAAGATTACAGTCCCCTGCAGTGGGAGGAAAACTCGAGCGAGCAGAGCTGGCCGTAAACTGCTGATCTCTGATCCCTCGTCTTCGCCCCAGAGAATTTGCAGGATTCAGCAAGAACCAAGCTCTTCTGTCCCAGTGGCATCAGTGTCAATGAGTCAGTGGCATCCAGGGATGACCTAGTTGACATGTTGGAGAGAAAATTGGCCAAAATGGCCCATTTCAGGAGGGTCAGAGCCAGGGGGGGATGAAAAGCAGCTGTTTTGGCTCAAGAGCAAGTAGGAGAGTGGAGAGGGAAGGTTCCGTCTTTCAAATTGTTGAAATGTTTCTGCTTTTTTTAATTAGAAACTGAGCTTCAGAAATGCTCAAAATATTTTTGCTGATGTTTCCAGCAAAAGGCATCTTTAAGTGTTTGTTCCAAACCTTTGTCAACAAAAGGTCTAAATAACAACAGGCCAAAAGTAGGGTGTTACTTAACCAGTTCCTTCTGAAGGTACTGAAGGAAACACAGTATTCCAGGGAGAAAGGGAATGGAATCTTTCATTTTTACAAACCCCATTCTAAATCCTGTATTTTAGCCCACGCTAATCCTACGTGTTTGTGCTGCACAGTGCCTCCAGCCCTGAGCAGTGCTCAGCCACGCTGCAGGGACCAAGTCACAGGGACCGACAAAATTCCCAGTGGAGTGCCACCTCCCTCAGGAGCTCGCACAGAGACCTGAAACGGGTGCACAGAGAAAGGTAAGAACAGGGCAAGTGCACGTGGTGGCTCCCCGAGTGTTTTGCAGGGCGTTTTCCGAGTGTGATGTGACGTATCCAGGAGTAAGTGTGTGGCCTCCTCTTGAACCTCAGTAAGCGTGATATGAATTTATCACAAGCTGAGCCTCCTCGGCTTGTGCGAGGGTTGAAATAAGGCCACTGTGCCTCGAATTCTGACCGTAGCTGGGAGAAGGACCAGTGTCTCTATCTGGGTTTTAATTCACCCTCTTGCATCACAATTTCCATCCTGCTGGAGCATGGATTATTTGCAATGTCAAGACTTTTCTGCCACTTGAGTGAAGTACTCAGCTGTCCAGGCACAGTGCAGTGTCTGCAAGCGCTTCATGCACCTCCACCCTTTCTCTCTACCCAAGTATTAATTATTGTTAACTGGTCCTTTAATTTAATTGTCACTTTGATTCCCCTTTTCATCTCCTCCCTTCTCAGGCGTCTCTGTGCCTCTTGCAGGCTGGCCCTTGCACTTTCCCTGGGATTGTTCTCCACATCAGCTCCACACCTTAACCCTGCGCAAGAAAAGCCTGTCTCCCTGCGAGCTGAGCCCAGGCTGAACCCATGCAGCACCAGTGCGATGCGACGCTGCTGGAGTCCACAAAGAGTCTTCGGTCCAGTTTAGACTCTGCAGCCAAGGTTGGTCTCTGGAGTTTGCTATTGAGTTCTGCTGGCAAAGGGAAGTGAAATGGTTTGTTAGGTATCAGTTGAGCTTGGTTGGGATGAGAGGCACTCCTGGGCCTGGAGAACGGCCGCCAAATTTGCTACTTCTTTCTTCTTGCGTCAGACTGAAAGTGGGTCGTGTTGCCACTGGTGTAGCCCCAAAGCAGCCATGTGTCGAATAATTTTGACTTTTTGTAGCTCACGAGGGGCACATGACCGTGTCAAGAGCCAGTGGCTCCTGGCATGCTCATTTGCAGCTTGTGAACTACAAGTTCCAGGCCATTGGGCTGCCCGCGTCCTCCTGGATCTGGGCTGCAGCCATGGTCTGGAATGGGGAACCTCCCTTCGCCCCTGCTGCTGACAGCTTTTGCCCAGGGCAAACCAGTTGCTGTCTGCAGCTCTCTGTCCTTTCCCCAAGGACTATATTTCCATAAAAGATGAAAAGAACCTGCCTGACTGGCTGTCCCGGCCACTTTCCACAGCCTGGCACCCTTCCCAAGGCCAGGTTCTGTGTCCTACATCTGAAGGCTGGGGCAGCAAATGGGGTCAGCCAATCTGCACTTGGCCCTGCTGTGCATGGCTGGAAGTGGGAAGAACTAAAAGGACAGCTCCTCTTATCGTTCGCTCAGCCTGTAACTACTTCAGAGGCCCTACACAGGAATTACAAGTTTTTCAGGAGCAGAAAATGTCAGGGGCGGTGATGAGATCATGAGTTATTCAAGGTGGCATTAAACGCAGGCAGGCACAGATTCCACCCACAGGACTTGGGGCAGGAACCTGCAGGCTGGGCTGGTGCGCAGGGAGCCGGGAAGGAGGGGACAAATTTGTCCTTCAACAGGAACAGGGCTGCTCTGCACTCCTGGGAGGTTTCTGTGCTGGTGCTGTGATCGGTATCGCTACGGGAAGGCAGCCCCTGCGTCCCAACAGGAAGCTGTGGTCTTCACGGATTTTAAGCAGGACCAAGCTGCCATTATACTCTTTAACTAGCTTTGGTAGCTTTCTTTTTAATTGTATATTAATACACTTAAAAATGAATGTCTCAGCAGTCCTTTGATCCCCGGGAGTCTCTCCAGCTCCAGCCCAGTTAAGGTTCCTGGCTGGTCCCTCCTTCCAGCCAGGGAATACGCTGACCTTTCTCCCGGCTGGAGGAAACGCCTCAAACGCCTTTTCATTGCAGTTGCAGCTGGCCGGAGGATCAGAGCAGGGGGTAAGCCAGGGAGGCAAAGCAGGAGTTTGCTTATTGCAAGGAAGTTTGCTCTGTGGTTGATGGAACGATGCCTCCGGGCTGTCGGGAAACTCTTCTTTGATACGCTGCGTGTTCCCATCCCTGCCTCGATCCAGCTGGCCTGGAGAGGGGTTGGTAGATCTGCTCAGGAGCCTCGGGCAGCGCGGTCTGTGAGTTCACTGCAGTACGGCGGTATGCAGGAGCGCCTCTGCGACTCGGCCATGCAGCTCACCTGCAGTCCCAACTACGCGGTATAAAACCGGCCTCCCAGAAGAGCCAGGCCTCAAGCTCCTGTAACAGTGGGCTTTTTGGCAGCTGGCTCCCAGCTTCTCCCAGCAGTTCCCGAGTGCCATCTGTTGACTAAATAGTGGTCATGCAAAAAAGGGAGAGGAGCCAAGATGAAGATGGGCGAAGTGCACTTGGGGAAAGCAGCAGCGTGGGACTGAGTGGCTTTGGAGGAGTTTCGCAGAGTGCAGAGGAAAGAGGAAGGAGGGTCTCAAGCCAAGGTGGTCCCTGCTGGTGGAAAGGCTGATGAGGGGATGCCAGGAATGCTTCTCAGGGCAATCAGCTTTGGGTTTATTGAGGGATGAGATTCTTTCCTTCAGCCTTTGTGTAAGGCAGAGACACAGAGAAGAAACATACTGTCTTGCTGTCGAAGTGTGGGGCAATACTTTCTGCAAGCTGCTGAATGCTCTCCTGGAGCAGGGAGCTTGCAGACTCCTGTCAGAGATGGTTCTTTGTGCTGAAACTGGTCAGGGAGAGGCTCTGCAGTGCACAGCTGGAGACAGGGACTATTTCACCACCATGAGCACAAAATGGACAGGTCATTGCCCTCATTTCCTTCCTTTGCCCCTGAAAAATCTCCAGCAACATTTGTCTTGAGTGGAGAGCGGGGCTCCAAGTAGGCAGCTGGAGGCTGTGCTTAAAGAAGGTCAGCGGAGCCTCCGCGTAGCTCAGCCCCAGCAGGGCAACACAGCACAAATCCTGTTAGGTCATCTTGATTCCTCCAGCTTTCAGGCCTTCCTGAAAGCAAGCAGCTCTCCACTCTGGGGACTGCTCCTTCAGGTGTTGCCCATAGTTAGCAAGAGCAGATAGATCCCCTTTCCTTGGAGTGGAAACTGCAGAGCCAACCTGGGGTATCTACGCTGGGCACGCCCCACGGCTTCTGCGCTGAGTAGGCTTCAGAGGTGGCACCAGCGAGTCCACAGCGGCCAGAGCACAATAAAGAGCTCAGAATCAGGCCATCCTGCTTATTAAAGATCTTGTGGTGATTTTAGGAGAATACAGGGATTAACTCTGGGGGTGGTGGACAAATTCCTGGGTGAGTAATTAAGCTGGCTTCTCCAAACGTGCTTCCTGTTGCACATGGATGTAACGCACGCTCGCTGGCTGAAGGACTCTGCCGAGTTGCTGCATGCTGGGAAATAGCTGCCCCAGAGAGCAGTATCGATGTGCCTCAGCCAGCGAGGCGGGGTGCTCGTGTGAACATGGCCTTTCCGGCCGTGACACCAGGTATAAGCAAATATATGTGCATGTACATAATCCCATACATCTCAGCATATTTATAAGGTTCTGCTCTCTGCGTCCTGTGAGAGTCCCAAGAGCACAAACAGGTCCCCAGACCAACCTGTTCTGCCCTCCTGCTGAAGCTGCAGATGCTTCTCCTTGACTGGGCCCTTTTGCCCCCGGGTTTCCGTGTCCGCAGTGTTAGCCAAGCATTCATCTTGTCTTCGGTCTCAGATGACAATGCAGAAGTAGATTCTTGTCATTTATGCCACTCAGACATGGTAAAGGACAGCCGAGAGGTGTCAGCTGTTTGTGTTGAGGGCAGTGGAGTCGCCGACGCTGCCCTGGAGGGAACCGCAGCTCTCCGGAGACATTAGCAAAGGCAGAGCTATTTTGGGGCTCTTCACGCCTGCTCGTGGCACTGCTCGTTGCTGGAAGAGCTTGGCCACACCATCAATAAGCTGAGCCCTAGGATGCCACAGCTATGAGGGCTGTAGAAACTCCTTGCAAGCACTTAACTTAAGCCTTGACAACTTGGGCACGACGGTCCCTTAGCTGCTGTGACCTGCGGGCAGCACAATGGACCCCGCTGCACGCGGTGTTTGCCCTGCACTGTGCAGAGAAGCTGGGGTAATGGTGTGGGTCTCTGTGTACCTGGGTGTGGGTGTTAGCAGTGTGTGCAGGCTCCTCCAGCCCAGGAACACGGCCACCATGCAAACAGGATAATGCACCGTCGCTGGAGAGAGTGTTTCCGTGACTCCCTGACTCAGCCCAGCAGCATCGCCCAGGGCTGGCCTTGTCCCACTGGCCACAGCCCAACCGAAAATGGGCTATCACTGCACCCTCACAAGGGACTGTGCCGGCTTGGAAACCCAAGGCAGCACCATCCTCCCAGCTCCCCTGTGTTCCCAGGGCAAGGAAAAGTCCTGAACGGCTCTGCACCTCCTGCCCAGGCTTATCCTTCACACACCTCTTGCCAAGCACTTGGACTCTAGCGAAGTTTGTGTCTTTTTCCCAATTTGCCATCCACGGCAGAGTCTTCATTTCCTTTGGCAAGCCTGAATCCAGAGGCGCTGCCTGGGAAATCGTTTCAATTTCCATTCATCATCTGAGCAGCTACTAATTAATACGGGTCAGTCTTTCCCTCTAAGCGCTTTTCCTGAGCCGTGCTTCCAGCCCCTTTAATACCTTATCCCTGATCTCCACTAGTCAGAGTTATATGCAGAGGACGGGCCCAATTCGGAGCTCTTCAAAGTCCTTTGAAGGCTTCTCTTGAACCATGCTGGATTTCGGGTTGAACTTTTTGTATTTTGTGAGTGGTTGACCTGCTCAGAGGTCTCAGAGGGGATCGATACCAGCAGCAGGCCTGCTCGGGGTTTTTTTAACGTACAAACATAGCAGGGTCCTCCTTGAAGTTGGGGTGTGCATCAGTCCTTGGCCAACAAAAAATTCCTGTGTGCTTCCATCTCCTGTTCGCCTCCTGCCTGGGCTGGGACCCTCGGAGGCTGAGGGCTGGGGCAGCCAGTCTGCGTTGAGGGAGGATGGAGCACCCAGCTGGGACATGGTGCTGAGATAAGGGTTCAAGTGCGGCAACCTGAGACCGCAGCAGATGAGTACTGCCTGTTTTCTGAAAGCCCCGCTATTTCTGACTCTTCTGGGGTCATTTTGGCACCTTTCAGATGGGGACTTACTGAGGGGTCCTCTCCTTTGGCCATGTGCTTTCTGCTGGTCATGGTGCCAGCTGGTAGTGGTCATCCCGCAGCATCGCTTCTGCTCCCTCCCTGAAAGAAGGGTGCGTTTTAAAAGCAGGGAAATCACTCCCAGAGAATGCTGAAATTAAACAGGAAAAGGCCAGTCCGGCACTTGTTTTCCCGCGAGGGCTCTTGCACATACTCGCACTCACAAGACGCTCAGGACCCCAGATATTTCCCCAAGCCCCCGCCAGGCGTGCAGCTAGCCATGCATAACAAATAACGCGACCCCATGAATGGCCACGAAGCGAAGTCAAGCTGTTTGCCTGATCCATTTTTCATTGTTCGCCCGGCTTTTCCCACTTTGAACGAGGGCTTGTGGCATCAGGAAGTTAAAAGGAGTCAGGAGGGGAGAAAAGGGGGAGTGTTTCTTTTAAAAAGAGAGCGAGATTGGAGAGGAGGACACAGGCACTCAAACCCCTGTCTGTGCTTGGTATATTAGGCAGCCAGTGCTCTTGGCTGGGAGCCCAGACGAGGCTTTTGTAATCAAAACATGATCTTGTATGCTGTGCAACCAGTGCTGAGAAAGGCCGTCTGATGGCTCTCCTCTTTTAGCTCTGCGCTGGAATCCGCCGGGCTCCGCCGCCGATGTCCAACATGCACCGAGCTGTGAGTGCCGCCTTTGCGGGGCCTGGGAGGGGCGCGGGGCGGTGGGGTCCCTCACCCAAAAAGGCCGCGAAAGGACTTGCGCTCACTTCCTTCAGGGTGGCCTTTCCGTGGTTGTCGCTTTGTGGGTTTTTTTTCCTCGCCTGGCTGGCAGCGGGCACGGGGAGCAAACAAGCCGTGCCGCAATCGGGGAGGGGGGGATGCAGGGGGTGGGTTTTGGGTGCCGGGGTTTGCATGTCCATCTCTGGGGCAGGTTGCGGTGGCTGCCTCAGCATAATGTCGCTCCCCGGAGGGTGGGAGACCGGGGCAGATGACAAACAGAAACCCGGGCGGTGCTGGATGTTTCCTGTCCCGGCAAGGGTTTCAGCTGCAGCCGTCAAGCCAGAGGATATTTCTTAAAAAGCGCGGATGCGTTTGCTTACGCAGAAGAGTGTTAGCTGAGGGCCCTGCTCCTCTCTCCTCTTCCCTCCCCCCCACCTTCTGTCTTTCTCGCTTTTCCAACCCTGCTGCCTCCAAGGTCTCTCGCTGCAGAAGCAGGCGATCGCAGAAGTATGCGGGAAAACCCTGCACGCAGAGACAGTCTGGAGTGGGGTGTCCCTCCAGCCCCCGATGAGCTGCGTAGCAAGTGTGTGTGCCACTTAGGAGTGGGGGTATAACAGAACGCAATGTTGTCATTTAATTGAAGCATGAAGCCGCTCGCTTTCCCTTTCTCCTTTTGTGACATTTTTATGTGCAGTAGAGAGGCCTCGTTCTGCGGCTTTGTCGCGCTGCCTTGCTATCTAGGAGGCATCGGGCTCAGCTGCTTTCTCATTCAAAGCCATCTCACGCTTTTTCTGCCAAAGCCATTTATAACTCGCCCGTCGCTGTGACATACGGGCACCTTGGCTCCCCGGAAGAGCTTTACTCTGGGGAGGGCACGGTGTGGCCACTTTTCATCCTGAGCATCAGCTTCAGCACGGGCTGGGGCGGCCGATTCATTCCAGAAGCGGAGGAGAGAGCACGTCCCCCTGTTATCGGCCGGCTCGGAGCGGCGGCTGATGAGCAAACGCTGACTTGGCTTAAATGTACAATGGGTGAGCCCCTGCGAGCCGGTGCGTGGGCTCGAAACGCCGCTCGGCGCTTCTGCACGCTGCTGGGCTGCTCTGTGGCCCTGGGGTGCCGGGCAAGGGACTGCCTCTCGTCCGCAGCTCCCCAGCGCTTGCTGAAACAGATTGTGGGGAGAGAAATTCGTGAATAGCTTCATCAATAAAGGGGAGGAGAAGTGCAAACCAGCAAAACTTCCCTTCCAGGGGCTTGTTTCCAGCTGGAAATGGAAAGACCCCCTCCCCCCGCACTAGCTGTGTTGCAATGTAGACAAAATGCTGACAAATGCGCAGCCTTGCGCGGAGAAGGAGAACCGCCTGACAGGTCTTTTCCGTCTTTTGCCTTTGGAAAGAGAAGAGCACAAATAAAATCTCTGCAGGAATTTTAAAATTCTTCCTGAGCCGGCAGCTGTGTCAGTCCTCCTTCAAAGGAATCTGAAGATGAAAGGGGTGTGTTTGAGGGCATGCACCACTTTGATCCCACCCTCAAGCAGCCAACACCCCGCACTCGGCAAACAGCGAACCTGCCAATTTAGTGCTCACAGAATAGCTTCTGTTCAGGTAAACACTGAGTCCGGCTTTCATCAGCCTTGCAAAACGGCCCTGAAAGGGTATCCACCCACGTAAGCCGTGCACTCACCTGCCGCGCACCCGGCTGATTGATGGCGCTGGGAAAGTGCATTTCCTTTTCCCGCAGACCCTGACAAAATCCCATTGTCCAGCAGGAGAATGTGTGGAGGCGGTTCGAATGGCCCTGTTGTTCCACCTGAACAGAAATGGGTGCCTGCGTCCTGGCAGAGCAGCCCTGGGTGAGGGCCATTAAATCAGCCCTGATAAAATCCCCTCACTGGGGCTACGAGGGAGGATGCGCTTGTGCGGGATCTGATGTCTACGTACGCAAACCGGTTCTCCTGCCTTTCCCCTCTCTGGTTTCTGACGCCCAGCACACCTCCTCTGTGATGGTGTCACATTTTCAACCTTGAGTCCCTTTTCTCCAAGGAACATTGCGTACGCAGACTTCTCCCTCCATCCATGGCCCTATTATTTGCAGATCTGCTCCATCAGAGCTGAAATAAGTTGGCTTTGGTTTTTTTTTCATGTAAAGCCCTTGAAAGGGAGACCCAGCATTGCAGGGATGCACGGTGATTCAGCAGCTGGATCCTGTCCTTTGAAGGCAAGCGCTGGCCATGCACACAGGGGATGATCTGCAGCCCTGGTTCCCGGGAGGCCCGTGACACTTTTGGAAGAGCAGTGACGCTAACCCCTGACTGAATTCCCCTGCCCTACCTAGAATTATTTTCCGGAGGGCCATCTGATCAAACGTGCCCGCGTTCTTAGTCGGTGTCCCTCTCTGAGGTAGCTGAAACCCTTCCCACGTGAAGGAGGTAGTTCCTGCAGCTCATCGAAAATCCTGTGCTTTCCGATGGGCAGGATATTCCTGTGCTGGCGAAATGCTACACAGCACACAAAAACCAAGGGTAAGGGTCACAGTGCCTCAGTTCTGCCTGGTTTGATGCACTGGTGCACTATAAACACATACATATCCAGGAGGCTGGAGCCCCTGTACATCACTGGATAAAGTTCACAAACATTGCTGGAATGTGGAGCAGAGTCAAAAGCTTTCCCTCCCCTGGGCTATCGCAAGTGCGGTTTTACTCTTTGCGTGCAGGCCTTGGGCTCCTCGCTGCGTGTCTGCTCCGTTTAAGGAGGGCTGTGTTAGCCAGCACCCCTCTGTCCCCTCCTCTGGACCTCCACTGCTCCAGTTTTTCCTCTGGTGACCTAATTAGGACCAGGCAAAAGGCAGCTGAGGTCTCCAGGAGAAACCCTCCCCTCCCAGGCGAAGGGCTTTGCAAGCCCGTTGGCTACGGCTCGAGGCTGGCAGGAAGGCACCGGGGGCACGGCGGGCGGCCGACCCGGATCCCGTGTCCCCAGCTGCCGCGGGTGGCCCCTGACGCCGTCCCCGACGGAGGTCACACCTGCTGTGTGATGATTAATGAAGGAAAAACCCCTCCTACCCGCGCGCAGAACGCTTCCCAGCCCTGAATGCTGCCGAGCCCGCCCTGGAGGATGCTCCTGGGGATTTTGCCCTTGGGATGGGAAGCCAATGGGGATGGGCAAAAACCATGCCTTGCCCGTGCACCACGAGCAGAAACACTTCACTGTTTCGGAGAATTTTAATCAATTTTACTTGCCAATTAACCAGTCTATTAACGACTGATTCTGGCAGTAAAAACCAAACACGCTCCTAGGAAAAACTCGTAGGCCCCACGGTCTCCCCTGATTGGCTCACGTAGGTGCCACGTGATAAGGCAAGCACAAAAACACTGTTTAAAAATAAACCTGTAGCGCCTTGGAGATCTCAGCCTCGCCACCTTGCTCTTCGTGCGAACACCGGGCAGAGTCTCGACAATATGGATCAGCTGGCTGCCGTCAGCTGATACTCATCAGCATTAATTTTCGCTAGGCAACGCTGTCGCCAGAATTTTAAAAATCCAATTTGTCATCCTCCATGGTAAGCAAGGTGCTCTCTGAATGTCAATGGAGGGGAACCGATGCGCCTGAGAACACCTGAACCAGCAGCGGGGAGAGGTGGCATTTACTGCATGTGAAGCAGTGTGTTAACTCTGGAGCCTACTGACAGCCGTCAAAGTGGGACATCAGCTTTTTGCTGTAACTACCTCATTGCTGAAAAAAAAAAATTGCAAGAAAAGGTCAATTCTGTCAGGAAAAGTAAATTTACAAGCTACAGTATTCTTTTTAATGGCAGACCAGGGGCAGAAACGGCAGGGAAAGACTCTTCCACTTCCCACCCTGTTCAAACAGGAGTGGCAGGTTTTGTCCTGTTGGTGTGATGACTGAGAAGAGCTTTGCTCCTTCTGCTTTCAGGATGCTGCTGTGGATGATGCTGTGTTAAGGAAGAAAGAACAGAAAGATGTTGAACTCGATAAGAAAATCCTGGCTTTGCGGAAAAAGAATGAAGCGCTCATACGAAGATACCAGGTGAGTCCGCAGGTTCTGACCTTCCCCAGCTCTGCTTTGGGTCCTCAGCTCGCAGTGTAAAGGAAACGGGCAGCAGGGTCGGAGTGGCTTGTTAGATAACGCTTTTACATCAGAAAGCATTCGGAGCTCTGACTTCAGCTCCGGCTCCTGAATCGCGCTGGAAAGCGGGCTCACCGACGCTTGCCTTGCTGCCGCAGCATCTCCCCTTGCCCTGCCATCTTCCCTGTCTGCATCACCCCTTTCCCACCCCTTCACCTCGTATTCCCCTGACTTTTTCCCTGTCTCTCCTTCCCAGTGCCTCAGTCTTATCCTCTTGGAGGCACAGGAGGTTGCACCCTCGAGACGTTTGATAGGTTTGTTTTCCCTGCCAGGGCAGTGCTGTGGGTTGAAGCTCTTCCCTGGCCGGTGCCAGTGTTTCTGTGGAGCACAGAGGTGTCCAAAAGAGATTCCATGAAAAAAAAAGAGGAAGATGAAGGCAAATCGAGGTTTTAGCAGCCTGATGGTTACTCTCTGAATTAGGAGCAAGTACTCCAGCTACACCTCCTGGTTTTTTGATCCTGCCTTGGCCAAGAGAGACTACCCAGTGGCCTGCAGGAGATATCCAGCCTGGCTTGTACGAGCTGGTTTGGGTGACAGTGTGGTAACCTGGCACGCTCTCTGTGGGTTTGTTTACCCTTTTCCAGGAGTGTCTGCATACATACAGAGTAGGACAGCCTGAGGGTACTCCTGGCAGAAGGGTCCCCCTTGGCTTGTCCGGGATATTCTCCTGCCTGTGCCCAAGGTCACTGACCTTAGAGGCTCTTTAATGTTTGCTGGCTGGGTGGGCAGTCTCGAGTTTGAGAAAGAGCCGTGCTCAAAACCCGAAAACCCAGAGCATGCTTTGTGTCTTGGATCCAGAGCTGAGAGACTGAGTGGTGCTCTGGGCTGGGTCTCGCTTAGGAGACATTTCCTTTGGTGCCATAGGAGCCAATCTGGACCTTTTCTGGTCGCAGCGAAAATGGTACGTAGTGGAGAGCCGTGGGAAAGGTTGAATGCCACAAGCGGCTGGGGGAGAGGAACTCTCACCCCCATATGAAACGCCACCACCACTTGGCTCCTAGAAGAAGCTGCCTGGTAGACTCCAGATCTCAGCCACCTTCCCTTGGCCCCAGATGATGCCCTGGCCCCAGACTGGCACAGGGACCACGGCTCCTGTGCACGACCCTCCCTTTCTGCAGGCCTGGGTGGCTTCCAGCGTCCCCTCAGGTCCTATACCCAATCTTCCATGAATCTCAAGTGGATCATCTTCCCTGCCGGTCAGGGAGGGACCCCGGTGCTCAGGGCTTGCTTCCCATTGCATGCGCTGAGACCGCCGTGGGCACTCTGAGTCAAAAAGAGACTTGCTAAGGTGCCTGTGGCACAGGGACGGGTAATGCAGGTCACAGCTTCCTGTGACCTCTTCCAAGGGCACACCATGGGACACAAGTTGACCCACTCCCTCTCAGAGGTGGAGGTGGGTTCCTTTAGGAGAATTCCTGAGCAGGAAAATGGACAACATCTGCAGACATCCAGGTACAGGCTGATGATAAGGATCTATGTGTCTTTCAGGAAATAGAAGAGGACAAAAAGCGAGCTGAGCAGGAGGGAATGGCAGTTACCTCCAGGAGACCCAAGCAGGACGGACTCACTATTACCATCACCAAGGCTCACAACGTAAGTGCTGCCTCTCACCGCTGGCCAGCTCTCACTCCAGTCCTGCCTCAGCAAAGGGACATTTCTGTAAGAGAGCTTTTTCACGCATAGAACATAGCTCCAAAGCCCTTGCAAAAAGGATGTAAAAGCTCTGCAGAGATGTGTGCTCAAGGTGATTTTAACTGATCAATGTGAATTTCCAGGGACACTCAGGTAGCTGTACCCAAGCACGCAGAATTAACAGAAATAAATAAGTGTGTGAACAGGCACGCTTGGCCCCAGATGTGTCCTGGGTGTGAATATTGCTGCAAATACGTAGGCAGAACGGCATCAGGTGTATGTGTGTCCTTGGAGGCATCAGGAATGCCTCTCAGGTTGCCTGTAGGCTGGCCGAAGTCACGCTGTCCTTAGGCTTCACGAGCGAGCAGAGCAAGTAGCCCTTTGGTTGCTTTGGGGCTTCCCACAACTGGGGCAGCGCTGCAGGTCCCGGGCTTCCTTCCTAACTGAATCAAATCTGTGCCTGAAAAGCCCCATCCATCCCTCCTGGCAGCGTGGGGCTCGCTAAACCACCCGGCCAGTCCTGCTGTAGCCCTTGGGTGAAGCCCTCTGCCAGCGTGAGCGCAGAGCTCGCTGAGCCAGCCCACCCTCCTCCTGTGCAGTCGGCACTCCTGGCCTGTTAGCGCCAGGCTAGTGCATTGCTCACTTCACAGCCGTGCCCTGGCCCTTGCTTTTCTCCGGAGGTGCGCTGTTGCACACGTTTTTCTCTCATACAGGACCTGAAAGATGCAATTACCCAGACTGAACACTATGGACAAGATAGCCCAGCCCTCTCGATGGTGAGCACCACCCTCAGGAGCCATCTGCTTGGCTTCCAAGCCATCTCCAGCAGGACTTAGGCTTTCCCCATCTAACTCAGAGTGCTGCAGAAAGAGATGAGGATGACATTTGTTTCTTTAACTCTGGCATTTTAGTCTGAAATGTCAGATTTGTAAGTGCAAAGGCTTTTCCAGACCCGCTGTAATTGTGGGTTTCGCTGCCGAGCAGACAACGAGCCCCTTGTTCCCTAGGAATGTCGCGGCACCGCGCCGGGCACAGAAAGCTTCCTCGGGGAAGGCCTGCCTGTTCTGTGGCTGGCCTCCCCGCGCCCCTGCAGGTGTGTTTGGGGAAGGGAATCGCATCGGTGAGCCGAGGGGCTTGGATTTGCTAACAGGAGTGATTCGTTTTCCAGGACAAAAGAGTGGTCAGCGAGAAATGGGTGAGCCCCTGTCCTACGAGCCCTGGGTTCGGCATTGGCAGTGAGGAAGAGGAGGAGGAGGAAGCAGATCATATGTTCACATTCAGGATGGGGAAGAGGATGCAGCTTGCTGTTACCATGGACAACAAAGCCAAGGTGAGCGGGGAAGAGGATTCCTCTTACACTGCAGCCCCTTGACTTACAAAGAGGCTCCAGTTCTACCTCTCACTTGAGCTTTCTGTCAGCCTGTCCCCTGGTGTTTCCTCTCTGAAGGGAATAGTTCCCTTCCCACCTCTTTTCTGTCATTTCTTAGTCCTTAGCACAGCCTCAGCCCCCATCTTGCATTGCCACCTACTTTCCTCCCCATGTCTGATGCACAGGAATCAGCCCGAGGCCTTGATCAACCTCCCAGTGGCTCCATCCAGCCATACATAGATGCGTAGCCAGTTCCCGTTCTGAGAGATCGGTCACCTCAGTGCCCTCCTGGGCCACTGGCGGGTCTGTTAAACTGTGTCGCTGTGCCTGGAGGGGGGGTGGAAATAAGTGGGACCCCGGACAAATTGAGCTGCATTACTCCCCAGCTAGTCCCAGGGAGACAGGGATATCTGGTGGTAAAAACAGCATTGTTTCTCCCTACTATTGTATTCCAGAAAGTCCTAAATGCAGAAGAAAAAGCAGAGTGACGTGAGTATCTGAGGCAGCCGCCAATGTGATGGGTAGAAAATGTGACCCACTATTTGCAGACTTAATTAAAAACTGTGCAAAAAGGCAAAAGTAATTAAAAATGCTACTTGTTTTTTAAATCCCAAACCGTCCCCTCCTGGGTGCCACCGCGTCCCTTGCGGAGGCTGGGCATGTAAATGTAATGATCCTAAGGGCAGCTTCGGCATGGCGGGGCGTATCTGCCAGAAAGGGTTTGATAAAACTTTGGCCGTTAGTACTGGCGGCACGTCCAGGGAAGCATGCGCTGGTAGGAGCTTCACGCTCCCATTTTCTGCACTTGGAGTGTATCTCAGGGGGCTGATCTTGTTCCCACTGGAGTCCCTGAGTTTGACCGCGGAGGTAAATAGGAACAAGGATCAGCAGTGCCGCCTTCTTTGGGAAAACGTAGGATCTGCGTGCACAGATGCACCTGTGTGGGAACTCAGGGAAGCGCTCCAGTTAGTGAGTCTCCGGAGGCAAATTATTGCTGCAGGTGGTATTTCCTGCTGTGGAATATGTTCCGAAAGAATACAAGAGGCAATCTGACCTATTCAGTGCTTAAGGCTGAGAAGATTCCAGTGAGACAGAGGGAGACACAACGCCCAGGTGAGCGCAGCCCCTTTGTGCTCCCATGCCCGTGCGAAGGAGATGGAAAGCTTGGCCCCGCGCCTCGCTGAGGCATTGGGGCAGACGAGGCCAGCCCTTCACAGTAGTGCTGGGAAAAGGAAACGGTGGCAGCAAACGCTGCTCCCGTGGGTCCCGTTTTAGGCACAGCAACATCTTGGCCCACAAAATAAGAGCGGGCTTTTTGGAACCGAGGTCTGAGCCAAAGCTATTTCCCAGGGTAGCGAAGAGAAACCCCACCCTTCCTGCGATCCTGGTGCTTTGGGGTAGAAGTGCTGAAAACCCTGGCTGTAAACAAAAGGCAGAGAGACATTTCTCCCTCTGAGGCAGCTTAGAAATATTTTTCTAATTTTGTGCCTCGAATGCCTTTTCATTTCTGTTTCTCCGTGTCCTAGTTACCCTTTCTTTCCACGAAGAAACAGGCTACAATCACTGTGCCATTATAAAGGCATTTTATGTTACCTTGAAGGAACAGAATGATTTAGGAAATAATGCACCTTTCAGAATGGGTTTTCAGGAGAAAGGGACTGAGGCCTCTCATTTCCTTTGTTCCAGATAGATTACCGGTAGCGCGAACATCCCCTTCAAATGAAATTTCATTCCAGCACAACCAAACCACCTCTGACGTGAGGGGAAGAACTCTATTTTTTCTTAGAATAGAGGGCACATAGAAATCTAACCATCCTCATTACTGACTGAACTTCACCAGGGAGATACTTGAGAGCCTCCTCCAAGGCTTCTCATGGCCATGCAGCTCTGCACGGGGGGGCTTATATTTGAAGCAATTACATTTTTAGAGTGAGCGGCTCTCGCAGGCGGGCTGTGTCCTCTGGAGCCGTTTCCATAATCTATAGCTCAGAATTCACGTCCTAGATGGGGATTTGTGTTAGCACAAAGTGCTGACAGCTGAATCACGTTGCTGCCTTACGCTCTGTGCCAGTGTTTTTCAGCATGGCCAATTAACAGACCTCTGAGGTTTTTCTGCTGGAAAGGCAGACCTCTGTGGAAGCTCCCTGTAAGTTCCCTGCTGTATGGTATGTAGGATCTTGCTTGCACTAAGCGCCTTTCACGGGCCTTAGCAGCCCCCCAAGGTCTCCTGAGCCTTGGTGTGAAGCACAACCCAGCAGCCTGACTTGATGACAGAAGAAAACTGATTTATTGGTGAATGTTCCAGTGGCATCAATCCAGAACCTTCCTTTGGTTACTTTAAATATAGTTCTCAAAATGGATGAGTAGGAATAGCATGGGGGTGTAATGGGTGAGAGGGAAAAATTTTCAGGATTTTGGACAAAATTGTGTTTGATATCACATGAAGTACAACCTTATTTGTTGCTACTGGCCCGTTAAGGCATCCTCTGGCCTGCTGAAGATTAAAGGAGGGCAGATAACTTGCTTCACCATCCCAGTGAGCAAGGCCTCACCAGGTGTCCCTTGCTTGGTGATGCTGGGATGACAAAAAGGGCCATCACCATCCCTCCTGTGACCGCTGCAAGGTTCAAGCAACAGAGTAGCCGGGCTGTGCAGAAAATCACTGTAAAGGAGGAAGCCCCAAAGGAAAGGCAGCTGGGAAACTGCATAAGCGAGACAGAAATCCAGGGTTTCTTTGTTCCCCTGTGCTCTTTCTCCTGGCGCTCCTCAGACAGGTATTTTTAACGCTGCCTCTGCAATCTGGGGCATGCCTCAGACATATGATGAGCACCTCTCAGTTTACGATTTCTCAGTGAAACGCTGCAAGGGAAGCGGTGGAGTTTGGTCTGACTGCAGCTAAATAGCCAGTGCCAGAGTCTGGAATCTCCTGCAGGCAGCGAGTGAGCCGGGACAGGCCCTGTGGAGGGGATCCTCTGCCAGGCGTTGCCGGCCGTTTGGGCCCCGCTCTCTGTTCCCGTTGGCTCTGCATGGGCGCGTTCCTCCTCTGGTATCTCTTGCTTTGGGAGCTAGCCCACTGAGGGCCAGGAGTTCCTAGTGAGGGACAAGCAATCTAGGAAATCACTGGTATTCTTAAAATAATAAGCAAGCAAAAGAAGAGACATTAATGTCACCACATTAAGCAGAACGTGCCTTCACGTGACACGTCTTAGCCAGAAGCGATACGGGGAGCGAGGGAGGGAGGCAGAGGGGGTGTGACATAGGAAAGCTGGTGCTCTCCCAGCCTGTACGTGGCCAGCTGTCACAGCTCCGACAAACAGATGTTTCCTGGATCAGCCTCTGTGTCTTCCTTGCCATCTGCTCATAACCTGCAGGGTTTAATGGCTTTGCCAAGGCGCCAGCCTTCCCACCGTGACTTTTAACACCTAATGGCCCAAGGGCGGTGCCGCCTCCCAGTAAATCCAGCAGTGCGCTTCAAGGCTTCAGTCCTGCCCATGGCATTTGAGTGCAAGGTCTCTGCTTTGGTTTTCAGGTTACTTGCGCTCAGGGCCCCTGTCCCTCCTCAGGAAGGACTTTTTCAGATAGTAAGCGATGAAGCCATCTTCAAACATACCCCCGCAGTGCTGGGCCTCCCTGGCAGGAGTTATTTGTGACCCTGCTGTTTGTCTGAAGGACAGGCCATCACCACCTAAACACTGAAGAGCTCTGGGGAACAGCTGTTGACTTAAGCTAGAATTAATGTTTGATGTACAAGTTATGGATTAATAGCTTGCTATTATCTCGCTAAGCCATCATTGGGCTTACTTTCTTAATTAAAAAAAAGTAACAAGAGTGCTAAACACCTCGTAGCGGTGCTCTGTTTAGGGCAGAGCAAGCCCAGCTCCCCAGTTCATTAACCAACCTCAGCACTTAGGATTACTGTACATGCTTGCTCAGGGCTTAAAGGAGGGAAAATTTAGTGCCTTGAATGTCCCAGGAAACTCAGGATTATCCCTGGAGCAAAGATATTTCCTGGGAATAATAACCATTGAAGAACGAAGCAAAGTACAGCTTCAGCACCAAAGTATCTGCCAGGCTCGAGCGACCAGCGGTTCCAAAGCAAAGCCAGAGCTTATTTTCAGCTTCTGAATCATGCAACAAGTAGAGGAGGGACAGCAGGCAGTTAAGAGCCTATTCTGCACGGCGTGATGTGTCCGGCTGCCTTCAGAGGATGTCAGCACATCTCAGCTCTTCCCCAAATACATTACAGTCAGGCGGGACTAGGCCCTGTGCAGGGAAGTCTGACTTAAGTCTTTCCTGTGACTCCCAAGAGCTTTGCTGCGCGGGTGGGAGAACACGGTCCTTTGTGGGGACATGCTGAGGAAACAGCAGTGCCTCGCCTGGGCCGCGGAGTTCTCGGTGGCAGCAGGCAGCCTGCTCTGCTCAAGGGTTGCTGCCAGGGAGGCAGATGCTGGGGAACAGAAAGAGATTCTTTCGTAGAAAATTGCTTTACAGATTGCTTTGGGCAATTGCCCAGATTGCTTTACAGAGCCCTCCTCCCCAAAAGATGTGAGCAAGGAACAGGCTTTTAGAAGAGGAGAGGCTCGTGTGGGGAGAGAAAGAAGAGAGATGCAGTCTTGTATACACCAGTTCCAAAACAGAGGGGCTCTGTTTGTCCCTCCTGTGACTCCACTGACGTTTCTGGGGTCGACTCACAGACCCATGATGCGTAGGGAGCCTCAAAAAACTGCTAAGCATTTTTCTTCTATGTCTTCCACACACACGAAAAAAGTTTCTTTTTCCATATAAAGGGGGACTGTGAAGCTCACACAATGATGCTCATTACCTCATCCTTTCTAGCTGTGGGAGAAAGTTTCAATAGAAAGGCTCGGGTTTCAGAGCAGCTGACAAGATTTCAGTTTTCACTGCCTTTTCATTGCGATGGGAAGTGTTTGTTCGTATGTCTGGAAGACGCATGATTCAGTTAGCGTAACCTGGCAAGCTGCCGTGTAAGAGGTGTCCATTTCTGTAGTCTTTAATGGCAGAGTTAGGTGGAACGGCGTTTTCCTGTGTTTATCACAAGGGAAGAGCACCAGCATGGGCCGTTCGTGCTGATAGACAGTCAGTTCCTAAAATGAGCATGTTACTATGTGTTTCTGAGCCACTAGGTCATCTCACAGAACGGCCACCGTGAGTGAGACCAGAGGATGCTCCTGTGGCCGCAGATACTGCCCATGAACCCAGAGGGGCTGGCAGGAGAGATCTGCAACTTCAGGTTATCCTGCACAGCTCTGGGGTCTGAAATACAAGACCAAGAGAGTCGATTCAAAAGGTTAATTTTTCTTCGACTCATGTCCATCAATACTGATTTGCACTGACATAACGAAAAACTACATTGGTTTCTTTGATGGCAGTCGGGAATCCTATGCTGGCCATTTAGGAATAAAATATATGAATCATAGAACGTAAACAGGAAATATTGTTTTCATTTTAAAACATCCAGTGTTTGTACTGGCTAATAGTTCTGGCCACAGAAACGTGTTACCTTTGGACATGATGCGGTTCAGTCATCCGGAAGCAGGTGCCACTTAAAAGCCGAGACCTAAGCGCTCGTGAGCTTCGTGGCTGACTGATCCTGGGCACTGCTCTGTACTACCCAGTCCTAGCTGCATAAAAGCCAGAGCTGCAGAGAACAGGCAAAAGGACTACATTCACACTTGCACATTAAATTAATTACTTGCAGGCACCTGCACTCATATACAGGTGTAAAACCTGAAGTTTTACTTCATGTTGAAGCAGGCTGCAGACCTGGACACAATAATAGAATTGTAAACCAGCTGAGGGGGGCTGGGACCTCTGGAGGTCATCTAGTCTGATCCGCTGCTAAAAAGTTATCTTCAAAGTTATCTCGGGTTGCTCAGGGCTGAGTCCAATCAAGTTCTGAAAATCTCCAGCGATGGAGATTTCACAGTCTCTTTGGGCACCTGTTTTCAAGTGCTTGGCTGTTAGTATTGTGACTTTTTTCCCCTTAATTCAATTGTACTTCTCCTTGTGGCAGGTTGTGTCCATTGCCTCTTGCCCTTTTGCAGCGTACCCCCAAGAAGAGTCGGGCTCTGTTCTCTTCATAACACCTTTTCAGACGGAGGGATACTGCAGTTGGGTCCCCTCTTTGCCTTTTCTCCTCTCTCCAGACTTAACAAATGCAGCCTCACCGTGCGCATCCTATGCTCCAGCCCTGTAATCGTTTTGGTGACCCTCCACTAGACTCTTTCCAATTTGTCCATACCTCTCTCACCTTGTGGTGAAGGGAAACTGGCCAAAATACTTCAAATGTGGCCCAAACAGAGGGAAACAATCACTTCCCTCAACCTGATGGCCACCCTCGTGCTAATGCAACCAAGTGAGCAACTAACCTTCCTCACTGCTCACTTACGGTGAAGTCATTGCCCACCAGGCTCCCAAAGTGCTTCTGCAGAGCTGCTCCCAGCCCGCTGAGCCCCTGTCTGTAGTGATGCACGGGATTCTTTTGTCCCAGGTGCAGGACGTGTCAGTTGTTTGTGTTGACCGTCCTCCACCTTGTCGAGATCCCTCTGAATGACAGTACCAGCATGTCAGCTTGGTGTCAGCCATGAACTTGATGAAGGTGCAGTCTGTCCTGTTACCCACATTGCTGAAGGAGGTGCTAAGCAGTAGAAAGCAGCTTCACAGTGACATCAGCCTATGCGCTCTGCGCCTGGGATGCAGCTCACCTAGTCCCACATTCTTACTTTATTTAAATGGTCCGTAACTGAATCGTCCAGCATGCTGAGGGAGAGAAGCGTTTCTCTGACTGCCACGAGGTCCGGGACTTGGGAGGTAGAGAGCAGACCTTGCCAGTAAAAGACCCAGGCAAAAAAGCCGTTGAGTAACCAGTCTTTTCCATGCCCTGTGTCACTAAGTTGCTCACCCCATTCAGCAGCTTTCTTCAGCTTTCTTGCTGCTAATGTATCTACCGAAGTCCTTCTTGCTGACCTTCACATCTCTCACTTATTTCAATTCCAGATCTTTGGCTTTCATAACTCCATCCCTGCATCTTTCTTGAGAGCCTGTCCCTTTCCACCTCCTACACATTCCCTTTCTGTATTTAAGTTCAACCAGGAACACCCTGCTCAGCCAAGCAGGCCTCTTTCCACACCTGCTCATTTTCTTGTACAACAGGACGTCCTTGTACTCATGTGCCTTGTCCGTGAAAATCAATCTGGTCTCCTGGGCTCCTTTCCCCTTCAAGACAGCTTCCTGCAGGATCCTGCCTACCAGTCCCCTGAACAAGTCAACATCGGCTCTCCTGAAGCTGTGGTCTCTAGTCTGCTGCTTGCCTTCCTTACAGCTCTCAGGCTCCTAAAATCCACTCTCTTCTGGTCGCTGCTGCCAAAGCTGCCATCGACCTTCACATCTTCCACCAGTTCTGACTTTATTTTAGGAATCAGGCAGTCACTTCCTAAGCTGCAGTGATGCAATCGCTAGTCACGCTGTGGCTGCAGCAGGGTGTGTAATTAAGGGCAGTATCACATGCCCTATTAGTGGAGGGGGAGCAAAGCTAGGATTTCAGAGCAGCTTAGACTCTGGTTTGAACTTTCTGTCTCTGCCTGGTCTCTGATAAAATCCTGTCCTTCCTAAGGCAGATACATAAACTAAAACTGTTAGAACAGCTCTCAGAGTTTACAGGTGTGGGGCCTTTTCCAGGACCCATCTCCTGGCTGCAGGTGGAAGTACAGCTGCAGGTCTGGCTGTGGTAGATGCCAAGACAGTTGTACTCCCTGTTGAAACAATGGCCTGTTCTCCTGACTGTCAGGTTTTACTTTTTCAGGAAAAGGATCTTGACATGTCTGGGGATGGCTCGCAGTTGTTGGTCCCCGGCAGCAGTCAGAGTAGGAGGCGGCATTGACACAAACACAGAGAACAACACGGAAAGTACTAGAATGGCACTGACCAGATTGGCAGCAGAGCCTTGCTTTGGGTGCAACATGTGGCTTCACTTATTTCAAGAAAAGCAGAAATAGCAATGGTCCTACTACGGGCAGCAAAACTTGTTAGGAGCTACAGCTCAAACCTGAAACCAGAACTGTACGTACTCAGGGGAATGTATAGGAAGGTTCCCACCACATCTGCACGGCTCTGGCAGGTAGAACCTGCGGCAGTGCAGGGGCCCACTCCTCTTCTCGCACGCATCGGTCGAACTCAAGAACTGTCTCTGCTGAGACAGCAAAATTACACAGACGTGAAAGAATAAACAAGAGCCTGAAGGTCTGATGCTGGAAAGACTCCAGTAACTCCTAAAACATTTATCATGTGCTAGGAAGCTCGATGACTGGACAAGCAATAAAAAAGGTCTTGCTGACGGAGGCTGTCTACAGCAAGGCTCCCTCCATGCTAACATCTGCACTTCTGGCAGAGCCAAGGGAAGATGAGGCTAATGCGAGGCATCTTGCTATCGTATGTCACAGCAAATTCACTGGTGCTTGCAAGACTTTCATGCAAATCTGAGGTCAGTGTGTGCTGTTTGTTTTTGAAACCAAGTCCGTAGCAACAAAGAATTCCCAAGTTTCACCGACGTTTACTTGGAGATTTTGAGCTCTTTTGAAATGAACACTCCAGTATGTGTGGAAGCTCAAGGAGAAAAACAGGAAAATATACCATCCTTTAGAGAGGGAAGCTTCTGAGGTTTGTTCATCCCTGGTAAGGTCGAGCAGAGGCATCATACAGATGAAGAGAAAAGAAAAAGATCTGAGATAAAGATGGAGATGACTTATTAAGTCTCTCATTTCCCTGTAAGGCAAAAATAAAAAGGCACATGATGGAACTGAAAGATGATACTTTTAAAAGTATGAGAAAAAGTATGTGTTTTTGTACAAAAGATGTGCTCATTTTGTTGAAGTGATAGCTGAGGGCACTGGCAAGAGCTCAGCCAGCCATAAAAATAATTAACAAAATAAGAACCAGATGTAAATCCATGCAGTAAAGTAATGAACTGATACAGACAGCTGGAAATAATATCTGAAAGGGGTAAACTGGCCTTGTTCAAGGAGTATATATATTACTTTTCTAAATTATTCCACTGCTGAATAAATCATTCCAAAAATATGAATGCAGAATGATTATGAAGACGATAAATTATCAAGTGTTAGTACGCTTCAGGGTAGCAACTGCTTTGTGGGCAAGGTTGGAGAGAACACCACTTCTCTAGGTTTCTGCTCCGGTGTAGCCTCACATTTTACTGGGACATGTTGTTTGGTGAGAGGACAACTTCACATTTGTTTCAAAGACACAACTGCAAGATGGCTCGCCTGTCTGAAATAAAAACCTCAATCAGTGTTCATGCTGCAAAGCTTCTGAGCAGGGCACATCCCCCCCTCCTAGCCATGCTCAGTTAAACATGCCTGCGTGCTATTACACATGCCTTGAAGTAGGGTGGCAGCTTTATAAACCAAGACGACTATCTGCCTCGTGTCTGTTCTGCCAGACCGAAATCCTGTGCAGTTTGGGGATGGCCGCTCTCCTAGGAAGGGCACTGCACAGGGCTAACGGAGGCATCGTTAACGCATCCTTCCTTTCCAGGGCAAGCGGATCGTCAGTGAGAAACGCAGCGAGTGCTTCGCTGGCCCGGGCAGAGTGCCAGACCTGAGTGAAGAAGAGACAGACCATTTGGTGGCTTTCCGCCGGGGGAGGAGGATGCAGATCGCCATCACCATGGATAACAAGGAAAAGGTAAGTGCGTTGCAGGTGACTGGACTGCAACGTGTCGGTGGCAGCCACTAGTTCTGCTGGCATTGGAGATTAGGAGCTAGCCCAGCAACAGGTCATCGGGAGAGACTATGCATTAATAGTGTGGGGCTTGCTCCATTAAAACTCCCTGGCTTGCATCACTGTGGAAGAGGAAAGGCTACAATCCTTTCCCTTCTCTGCGATCCTAGGTAGAGCTAGCAGGCTCTTAAACATACTGGGTCCATAAGAAAGATCAGATGCTGTTTCAGGTGGATCGAGGAAAGCCCTGCTGGATATTGGGCAGGATCTCACCTCCTGTCTCCTACCAACTTCTTTTGGGGGCCATACAGCAGATTGCGTCAGGAACACTGTCCTCTTGACTCACTGCATGACTTAAAAGTTAACAGAGCTGGGCAATATCTGCTTCTACACCCAAGTCCTGCTGTGCCTGGCCATAACCTACTGGGTGAGCTGGCTGAACTTTGTTAATCTTTGAAACATATTTCAAATACTTGTTCACAAATACCTTCCTCTTTACACACACGGAGGCATGTGATATTTTCCTATTTGAGAGTTTGCACGGGTAAGTAGGAATGCCTGCAGCAAACAGGGTCAGCAGAGACTAAGAAGGAAAACAACACTTAGTGTAGCTGCCAAACACACCCAGGAGCGCTGGGAGACCTGTGCAGCCAAGCGTCTGCTAACTGCCCACGTTAATCTGCAGCTTCTCCTCCTCCCCAGAGTTTACCTAGGCTCTGAAAGCCCATGGGCTCTCTCTCATGGCTACCCAGCAGGTTTTTGAACGCCATAAACCTCATATGGGCTGCTTGATTGAGCCACTAGTAACTACGTGTTCCCCAGAGGTTCACATGGCAGCTGTCGCCCGTTTCAGCCTAGGCATCACGGGAACACTGAGACGTGATGCTGGGATGGGAGTGACCGGACCGTGCCTGTGCTGTAGCTGTCCTTGGGGCTGTCACTGTAATTCTGTCATGCGTGGGGCAAGTCTCTCTTGCTGGGCTTGTTTAAATACTTATCTCTGAGGTCATCAAGGCTGGGACTGTGCTAGGAGAGAGCAGCAGGAGGAGTCCATAGATCTTGGCTTCACATCCTGAGCCCTGTTTTAAAAGTGTATGGACAGCCCTGGGAAAGGAACTATCTCCTGTGCTTTTATTATGGAGGGTGAAATCTGAGGCTGAGTCCACGTATGTGGCCATGCTCATGTTGGCCCCAAAGCAGCTAGGCTCAGAGTGTGTATGAGAGCAGGCCTACAGCTGCGCTGACTTAAAGCCGTGTCTGCCTATGCCTTTTTACATGAACCACCGAAGATCTGATGCTTTGAATTGTAGGCTGGCAAAAAGGTCGTGAAGTCCCTGATGCCTGGCAGATTTGATTTTGGTGACTCATGGAGGCTGATGTCTTGGGTCTTGCTCCTGCTACTTTTAGCTCCCACTGTGCTGCCATTCATTTAAGCTCTTTCATTTAAACTAATTCCCAATTAACACAATTACCTCCATATAGCGGTGCAAGGAGCTCACATAACGCTGTCAACCCTCCTTTCCTCAATTGTACATAGCCACAGTGGTCTCCTGCACACAGCCTGGGCTACAAGGCAATCCTGATGATCCCCAGGAACGCCAACAACTCTGTTCTGCTCCTCCTCAGATACCCACGTTTGTTTAAAGTCTTCCCTTTTTGTCCCCCTTAATCTGAGCCCAGTCGCTGCATTGGCGGAGCGTAGGTCTGAAGCTCAGACTCTTCTAGCAGCAGTGAGGGAGCCCTGCGAGGTGCTGGGTGAGAGCCTGCTGGGGCTCCTGGCCAGAGGGAGAAGGATTGTGCAGAGCCATTTGGTGCCTTCATGCCTTGGCTGAACAAGAGAAGGACCTCTGTCAGGAGCATGGGAAAGCCACAGAGGCTTCATATAAGTCTAGCTATCAAACAACACCCCTGAGGAGCAGAACATGCCCTCAGCATTACTTAACACTGAAAAGAAAGATCAGTTTTCCTTGATCACCTGGTCTTCCGGCTGGACAGGTAGCCGGCTCAGCAGCAGCCTTGGACTGATGTCGCTGGCAAGACCCGTTTAGTGATAGCATCACGCTTCTGGCTGGCACAGAAAAATTATCCCCTGCTTTCTGTTACTGAGCTTAGAAGCATACCTCCCCCAGCCTCTTGGAAGCTCCCAGAGAGCACAATGGGGGCTTGCGGCTCCCAGGAGGCAGGGTGCTTTTGGGGACAATGTGCTCTCCCAGCCTGCATGGGAGGCAGGGAGCAAGCACAGGGGTTGCCGCAGAGCACAAGCTGCGAAATGAAGGGGCTGGTGGTGGATGTTAATGAGCTTATTTTAAAAATAGGCTTTCATGGGACTATTTGTTGTTTTTCTCATCCCCCCTATAATTTAGAAAAAGATATAAAAGTGTTTGGAACTCTAGTTTCCAATACCTGAAACCAGCTGGATACGTTTCAGAGTCCAGCTGAGCTCAGGAGATTTCCTTGTTCCTGGGGATTTCCCTAGACTGCTCAGGCCCTGTTCCATTAACCCTGGTTAATGAAGATATCTTCATATTGGCATTTTAATTGTGTAACTTCAGACAACCGCTGCAACAGCCAGGACAAAAACCAGCTCTTAGCATGCAGGTACCTTGCAACGTGACCAAAGGATGTGGCTGTAAGACAGTCAACTGGCTGGACTTCCCTGTTGCCTCTGCGAGCCGATTTCTCCCATCCGCACTTGGTCAGCCTTTTCCCAGGATCAGTGACAGAGGCAGATGGCGCCTGGAGCGACAGGTCACACTGGCATCTCGCCCATCACGCCAGCCTGGGCTGGTTGGATCCAGGGAGATTTGGTCTGGCCCACTCTGTCACTCCAGCTGTTCCTAGCTGCGTGAAGGATTAGTGTTTTAACAAGCGCTTCTGTTTACTGGTAGGGATAGTGCTTGAGAAATTGAAACCAGGCTAGTCTGTCTCACATGCTGTGCCTCAGAGCAACGTGTTTCTCCAAGAGGCACGGGAAAGACTGCCGTGCAGAGTGCAGATCAGAGTTAGTGATCCCCAAATCTGTAAAACCTCTGTGAAATAATTTTAGCCTGCAGAACTCAGTGTGTGCCACGGGGATGTTGAACAGCAATTCAGTTTGGAAACGGAGGCTGAATCCCACCAGCGCTGTGGAGATCACAGCATCCACAAACCCAAGCAGCCCCGAGCTTGACTTCCCCCCACGTAAGGAGGGTTGCAGCGTGCCTCTGCCTTCCTATGGCGGCGAGAGGCACGTGAGCGAGGCTGGGTGGCTCAAAGATGCATCGCTTCAGGAGAGCTGGGAACCAGGGAACCAGCTGGGAACCAGGGAAACCGGCCCCGGTGAGCTCTGCAACCCAAAGGCACCCACCCAGCCCTGCAGAGGAGCGGGGACCTGCCCAGCGAGGGCCGTGCACTGGCAGCAGTGTTAGTGCAGCAGCGTTTGTGCGAACGCTGAGTTTGCAGCAGCACAGCGGCAGGGAGAGGACACAAGTCAGGGAAGCCTGGAGTCGTCCCTCCCCTCCTGTCCTCACCGGGAGCTGCAACATTAAGGGACATGCTGGACTGAAACGTGCTTCCCTTCCTTTTCTTCAGCCTTGTTACCTGATAACTCCATTTGTTTCTGTGTCGTGGGCAGCAGCACGTAGATCATCCCTGTTCACTTTCCCAAAGCACAAATCCTTTTGTTGACCCGTTTCACATCTCCCTTCAGCCATCTCTGCTGCGCAGGAGACTGGCCCTGTTTAGACATGTCTGGTGAGAAAGCAGTTCTGCATTTTTGATCACTCTCATCGCCCTCACTTGTGCCTTTATTATTTTTACTATATTATTTTAATAAAAGGGGACCAGAACTGTAGATGGTATTCGAGCTACAGGCTCCTGTGGATGTACTTAGTGACATAACAATGCTTCTGGCTTGTTCTCTATTCTTCTCCTAACAACTTTGCATTTTCTTTGCTTTTTTTCCTAAATAATTGAGCTAGCATTTTCAGAGAACTAGTCACAATAACACCAAAATTTCCTTCCTGAGTGTTAATCATCGTTCAGGCTTCCTTACTGTGCGTGTATATGTAAGAAGGGGCATTTTTCTCCATGTGAGTTATTTTGTATTATTGATATTGAATTTCATCTGTAATTTTATGATGCAGGCATTCAATGTCAGGAGGTCTTTTGCAGCTCTTTCCTGGCAAATTACATTCTCCGCCTGGGATGATTTAGTATCATCAGCAAACTGTCATCCCTCTGTTCAGCTCCTTTTCCAGACCATTTATGAGCATGTTGAGCAGCGCGTGTTCCATGGCACACCCCTGCTAATCTTCTGCCATGGAAACCAGCATTTTCTTGCCACTTTTTGTTTTCTGTCCTTTAATTAGTTGTTAATTCAAAAGAGAAACTTCATTTTCATCCCCAAATCGATCAGCTGCTGGGAGAGCCTGATGAGGTATCAGTGTTGTCATCTGAGTAGCTGTGTGTTAGGACCTGAGCTGAGTCCCCCAGTTCGAGGATCAGCTTTCAGCCTCCCTTATTACCCCAGCACGGTCCATCTTTGGGGGTTTTTCAGCTCATGCCCCAGCTGTTCCTTGCTCTTTCTAGTTTGTTTGTGTCCTCCCTCCCACAGAAGCCTGTGGTGCCTAGGAGAGAGGATCACATCTGTCATCCCCCCTTCAGTAACAGCCATAGCCTGGCCACTGTCAAATTTGCCTCCTCCTCTCTGCACTTGCTAAATTTATCCTGTTAAAACATTCGATGGGCATCCTCATCATCCCACGTTTTTCTTTATTTTTATGCATTATTAAATTCAATAAAGAGAGAGGAAAAAAAGAAAAAATAAAGACTCCCATTCTTGCTACCCTTGGTGCTCCTAGCAGCACGCCATTGTCAGCCCGGACCGCATCACAGCTGGCAGTGCGCAGCTGTGGCAGAGGCTGCCAAGGAGGAAATGCAAGGAAAAAAAAGCTGTTCTCATTATTTTCTGTTCTGAAACAGCCCCAGTGCCTTATATTACCCTGCCATCTTGAAGCCCATTTTTCCTACGCAGTGAAAGACTCTCGCTCTCTGTTAGCCCAGAGGGCTGGGGGATCCTTTCTCCTCGCAGAACGCATCAGCCTGAGCACATCGCTCTGCTGATGCAACTTCACGGCCTCCAGCGCTGCTGCTGTCTTGGAGGTGCCACATCCGGGACCTTTCTTCCCACTTCTGCCTGGCTAAATCTCCCCCTCCATCTGCAGCAGGGCTGTCCCTGCAAGCCGGGCCAGGGATAATGCCTGATGTTTAGGATGTTTCCTGAATGTTTACCAGTTTTCCTAAAAAGCACTCCATGGCCTGGCAGTGTTTCAGGATCATTAATACATGAGCGCTGCAAGCTGGCAGCACAAGACCAGCTGAACACAATGGTTAATTAGAAGGTTACAAATCATCTTTTAAATGGACAGTTGATAGGGCTTCGGGGCTTTTAAATTGTCCTGTTATTAACAGAGTTTCCCAGGGTGGTATATCAGAAATGACTGTGTCAGGAGACACAAAAGCTGCTTTGAGGGACTTAACACGGATGAGTCTGACTCCCGCGCTCGCATGGGAGAGGAACCCAACCTGTGGCAGGAGAAACGCTTGCTTTTATGCTGCAGATGGGAGAGGAAGATAGGCAGAAAGGGTGGCTGAAAAGTCTTTAGCTCCCTTCAGGCAGCATAGTTAGTAGGCAGATTTTTCAAAAGAGTTACAAAACAATATCCTCTCATGCACTAGTTAATAAAATCCTGCCCAGTGGGGAATCCGAGCACTGGAAAACCAGCTCTAAGCGCTTACAAAAATCTCCTGCAGAAGAAATGCCGGTTCTGCTGCCGACACGTGCCTTGAGAAGTGGGGACCAAAAGGTTAATGTAACACGTCTGTTAGTACTTATTTTTAAAATAAGAAAACCGTAAAGTAGCCCAGAGACGTCGAAGCCTGTCAAAGCTTTGGTTTGGAGAACTGTTAGTACAAAACAATTCTTAACGTGGCTGGATAATGGCATCAGCATCGGCACCATTGCACATTGACGTGTGCAGTGGGTATCTGTATGTCGGGAGGTCAGACAAACCCCGTCAGAGAGCATTTGGGATCCCGGGGCTGGATCCTGGTTAGGAGCGGGTTCTGCCCACCCCTGCCCCAGACCATTCTGTGGCTGACAAATAAGAGAAATCCTTGCATAAATCTCAGGATGAACAATTGTAATCTTCTCTGTCTACTTTAGGTTTTTGTTCCTCCTCACATCTCTTCCCTTGCTGTGCAGGAACAGTTAAACTATGAGATGATAATGTCGTTGTCATATTTCATAATTTTGGGGGCGGAGAGGAGGAAGGAGGAGAAAAACATGTTTTGCTTCCCCATGGCCTGGGTGTGTCATAACAGGGTAACAGCGGCTCCGGGGCGGCACGCAGCAAATGCAACAGTCCGCTCCTGAGCCAGTGCAAAAGCAAAGCTAGCCATGCTCTCCTAACCGCACCGCTCAGACCTGAGAGAACCAGATCTTTTTTGTCCTCTCTGTTTTCCGCTGTGCCCTTTGAGAAGCAAAAATAGAAGCAGACTAAGGAAAAAGGCAGCCTGGCTTTGATGGCAGGGTGTAGAAGGATGGAGAGTTGTACGGCGTCGCTGTGACAGGGCGATTTGTGGTGTGCGCCAAAGAGCTGGTGCCCAAAGCAGGACAGCCTCCGTCTCCAGCACCGGCCAGCCACGCAGCAGCCGCCTCTTCTCCCGCATCTCGCGAGCTGCAGCGTGGTCCCTCAGCCGGGCTGCCCCAGCACGTTTCCTGGGCGCAGGCTCACTGGTCGCTTGGCAGACAGGGCTGAAGTCAAGCTGCGCAGGGCTGCAGACAGGCAGAGGCACGCTGCTCCCCCCCGCAGCTTACGCACGCTCTGGCTCCGTGCTCCAGCTGTGCGGATGCTCTGGCTTTCCGGTTCCCGTCTTCAGGGACACAATCAGGCATTGTCAAGGGTCCAGACTGAATCATTCTTTGCATGAGTTTGCATGAGAAATATGCAGGCTTGGATGAAACAATAAGCACACCCATGCAGCCCCTGCCTCAGTTTCCCCATCAGTTGTGAGCTGTCTTTGGCATTCCCAAGGCAATCAGTGCTCCTTCTGTCCCGTCTCTCGCCCCACACAAGGTTTCCCCGGGGGCAGGGGGGCTCCAGCTCTTCTGCAGCAGCTGGCTCCTTTGTACTCTTTCTGAAATGATGAGTTTCTTTTACAGCTGCTTTAAAGGCCAAACATCCATCTGCACCTTGCTCCCCAGCCAGCCCGCTCAAACAAGCCAAGTTCCCAGGTTTCTGCTGTTTTAATCTCTCCATAAATGCAAGGTCTCAGTTTGGGGCTGCAGGGACTCGTTAGATCCCTGGCTACTAGATTCTTCACATAGGGCTGCTTGAGGAGTGGACTTTGGGCCTGGATGGAGCATTTTTGGTTAAGGTTTCTCAGCAAAATTTGAAATAAATACCCAGGATCATCTTTCACCACAGCCTGGCCTGTTTTGCAACAGGACAGGATATGGTGAGGAGTGGCTTCTCTGGGCGCAGACCCCTCTGTATTTTTTCCCAAATCTTCACTGAGAGATCCTAGGACGACATAGCTAATGTCTTCCTTGTTATTTCCAAGGATCTGTTTACAACTGTGCTGGAGCTACACCAGCTTCACGCCAGTCAGACCAGTGAAGCTGTGATGCACCGAGTGCAGTGTCCACGACCGCTGGCTACATGGTCACACTTCCCAGCTGCCTCAGGTTTAGCACATGTGGACGATTCCCCAAAAGACTGCCCCCAGCCTGCTCCCTGCACGATCCCACCGGGTACGCGGGAAGAGGCTGCGGCGGGGATGAGCTGCCTTGGGAGGCTGGGCAGAGCCGGCAGGGGTTGACACCGCTATCCCGAGTTTCACACATCCGGCCCTGTAGAGCTGGGCTAAACCTGAGGCTGGCAAATGGCCGGGATGAAAGTCCTGTTTCCAGCCTGGCTTGGACCACACCGCACTGACGCTTTCTGGAACGGCTGACCCGACAGTTTGTGCTGCGACTTTCCTCTTTGTGTTTCAGTTTTGCTTGGCGGTGCAAAATGGCAGCACAACAGTCTCGGCCCTGCACACCCCCCGGCCCCGTAGTGGTTCAGCAGGGAGGGGGATTTGGGGATGCGTCGGCTCGGGGCTGCAGCCCGCCGGGGCCTCTGCTCGTGGTGGCATTTGTGCGAGGTGGCCGCAGAGCTGCCAGGTACAGGTCCGAAATGGAGGGAGGAAGCTGTGATAAATGCTGAGCCGCTTGGCAGCCGCTGTGCTGCAAATCCCATGCTGTGGCAGCGTCCGGGTGGAAATGGGAGCTGCTGGCGGAGGCGTGCGGTCGCCCCAGCCCAGATCAAGCACCAACCCCGCTGCCCTGAGGGGCTCAGCAGTGTCTGGGGCAGGCTGGTACCCAGCCTTCATCTACCTGGAATGTGCAGCGGTGCGCAGCCCTCCCAGTGGCACCCCGACAATACCATCTAACCAGGTGTGGTGGTTTAGCCCGGATCACCACACAGTTTTTTATTCACCCTGCCCCTACCTAGTGGGACAGGGGAGAGAAATTGGGAAGAAAGGAAAACTCGTGGGTTGAGATAAAAACAGTTTACTGAAAATACTAAAAACTACAAAGCTAACAGGGTATAAGGATATTAATATATACAAAATATACAAAATGAACAATGTACAATTTCTCACCACCCGATGTCCGAACGACCGACGCAGCCCGTCCTGAGCAGCGATCACAGGAACAACACCGAGCAGCAAGCAAAGGGGGAGAGCAAGCTAGCAAGGTAGAGGGAACGATGCCAGCAAGCAAGAGAGTAGAAAAGGATGCCAAGGGTGCCCAAACGGATACCCGACAAGGAAAGGAATAACTGAAAATGATGCCCCCTCCCATGGGCAACCCCCACTTATATACTGAGCATGACGTTTATGGCATGGAATACTCTCTTTGGCCAGTTTGGATCAATTATTCTGTCTGTCTTTTGCCCAGCTTCCCGCATCTGCACGTTAACGAGACCTTAACGAGACTTGGAAAGCCAGACAGTGTCCTTGGTCTCATTCACAACAACTCGTATCATCAGAATGTTTTTATCAACATTCTTCACACACAAAATCCAAAACACACTGGCTACTGAGAAGAAAATTAACTCCATCCCTGCTGAAACCAGGACAGTATCCACCCCTTATTCCATACCATTTACGTCATGCTTATAGATATACACACAGATATCACTATCTCAATCTATGAGCTATCCCTCCAAAGTCTGTTGAGTTAATTTAGTCCATGACTTTGGGCCCCATCTGTGATAGCAGTCTCTCAGGGCAGGAGAGATGGTGTGTAGTGTGGAGTTGTTACATACTGCATCTGGAACTCGTAGCTGGTACCTCTGGCGCGGCTGGTGTATCATGTCCATGGTCTGCAAGTTGAAGATGTTGATCTCGAGGAAGTTGTTGGTCACCAGTTCTGACTCCATCACTGCTGCACATCACTCGGTTTCATCAAAGCTTGTTCTTCACTGTTGAGTGTGATTCTTGCTGCACTACCTCTGATAGAACATAAAAGAACTACAGACATGATTATATACAGTTCAAATTATTGGCTGTTTTCACCTAGAATCAAATCTCCTTGAGGTACACATCGGACTTCCCCATCCTCCCGCATCACCCACCAAGTACATCCAGGTCCTTGAGCGAAAGCAATCCCACGAATGGGTTTGCCTTTGCCCAGAGGAGGAATAACCCAGACTGTTTTCCCCAACATATTCCTTACATGCACCACAGGAACTTTATCACCATCTACAGTATGTAAAAGTTCAGATTGGGCAGGGCCAGCTCGATTGATGGATCCCCGAGTGTTGACTAACCAAGTGGCTTTTGCTAAGTGTTTGTCCCAGTTTTTGAAGGTTCCACCACCCATTGCTTTCAGTGTAGTTTTCAGCAGTCCATTGTACCGTTCAATCTTTCCAGAGGCTGGTGCGTGATAGGGGATGTGATATACCCACTCAATGCCATGCTCTTTGGCCCAGGTATCTATGAGGTTGTTTCGGAAATGAGTCCCATTGTCTGACTCTATTCTGTCTGGAGTGCCATGTCGCCAGAGAACTTGCTTCTCAAGGCCCAAGATGGTGTTTCGGGCGGTGGCATGGGGTACAGAATATGTCTCTAGCCACCCAGTGGTTGCTTCTACCATTGTAAGCACATAGCGCTTGCCTTGGCGAGTTTGTGGGAGTGTGATGTAATCAATCTGCCAGGCCTCTCCATATTTGTATTTCAGCCATCGTCCTCCATACCAAAGAGGCTTTAGCCGCTTGGCTTGCTTAATTGCAGCGCATGTCTCACAGTCGTGGATAACCTGTGCAATAGTGTCCATGGTTAAATCCACCCCTCGATCACGAGCCCATTTGTATGTTGCGTCTCTTCCTTGATGACCTGAGGTGTCATGGGCCCACCGAGCTAAAAATAGTTCACTTCTGTGTTGCCAGTCTAAGTCCACTTGGGAAACTTTAATCTTAGCAGCCTGATCCACTTGCTGGTTGTTTTGATGTTCTTCAGTGGCTCGACTCTTGGGTATGTGAGCATCTACGTGACGTACTTTTACAACAAGCTTCTCTAACCGGGCAGCAATATCTTGCCACAGTGCGGCAGCCCAGATGGGCTTGCCTCTGCGCTGCCAGTTGCTCTGTTTCCATTGCTTTAACCACCCCCACAGGGCATTTGCCACCATCCATGAGTCAGTGTAGAGATAGAGCTTTGGCCATTTTTCCCGTTCAGCAATGTCTAAAGCCAGCTGGATGGCTTTCACCTCTGCAAACTGACTTGATTCACCTTGGCCTTCAGTGGCTTCTGCCACTCGTCGTGTAGGACTCCACACAGCAGCTTTCCACTTTCGATGTTTTCCTACAATACGACAGGATCCATCAGTGAACAAAGCATATTGCCTCTCATTTTCTGGGAGGTTGTTGTATGGTGGGGCTTCTTCAGCACGTGTCACCTCTTCCTCTGGCGGCATTCCAAAATCTTTGCCTTCTGGCCAATCTGTGATTACTTCTAAGATTCCTGGGCGATTGGGGTTTCCTATTCGGGCTCGCTGTGTGATCAGTGCGACCCATTTACTCCACGTGGCATCAGTTGCATGATGTGTAGAGGGGACCTTCCCTTTGAACATCCAGCCCAGCACTGGCAATCGTGGTGCCAGGAGGAGCTGTGCTTCAGTACCAATCACTTCTGAAGCAGCTCGAACTCCTTCGTATGCTGCCAGTATCTCTTTTTCAGTTGGAGTGTAGTGGGCCTCAGATCCTCTATATCCCCGGCTCCAAAAGCCTAGGGGTCGACCTCGAGTCTCTCCTGATGTTCTCTGCCAAAGACTCCAGGTAGGGCCATTCTCCCCAGCTGCGGTGTAGAGGATGTTTTTCACATCTTGTCCTGTCCGGACTGGCCCAAGGGCTACTGCATGAACAATCTCCTGTTTAATTTGTTCAAAGGCTTGTCGTTGTTCAGGGCCCCATTTAAAATCATTCTTCTTTCGAGTCACTTCATAGAGAGGGCTTACAATCATACTGTAATTTGGAATATGCATTCTCCAGAAACCCACAACACCTAAAAAGGCTTGTGTTTCCTTTTTGTTAGCTGGTGGAGCCATAGCTGTGATTTTGTTGACCACATCCATTGGAATGTGACGACGTCCATCTTGCCACTTTACTCCTAAAAACTGGATCTCTTGTGCAGGCCCCTTGACTTTGCTTTGTTTTATTGCAAAACCGGCTTTCAGAAGGATTTGGATTATTTTCTCCCCTTTCTCAAAAACTTCTTCTGCTGTGTTGCCCCATACAATGATGTCATCAATGTATTGCAGATGTTCTGGAGCTCCACCCTTTTCTAATACAGTCTGGATCAGTCCATGGCAAATGGTGGGGCTGTGTTTCCACCCCTGGGGCAGTCGATTCCAGGTGTACTGGACACCCCTCCAAGTGAAAGCAAACTGTGGCCTGCATTCTGGTGCCAGAGGAATGGAGGAGAACGCATTGGCAATATCAATGGTGGCATACCACTTGGCTGCTTTTGACTCCAGTTCATACTGAAGTTCTATCATGTCTGGCACGGCAGCACTCATTGGTGGTGTAACCTCATTTAGGCCACGATAGTCCAGTGTTAACCTCCACTCTCCATTAGATTTTCTCACTGGCCATATGGGACTGTTAAAGGGTGAGCAGGACTTGCTGATCACTCCCTGGCTCTCCAGTCGACGAATCAGCTTGAGGATGGGGATTATGGAGTCTCGGTTGGTGCGATATTGCCGCCGGTGCACCGTGGTAGTAGCAATTGGTACCTTTTGTTCTTCAACCTTCAGCTTTCCCACAACGGAAGGGTCCTTTGAAAGTCTGGGCAAGATGGACAGCTGTTTATTTGCCTCCACGGTGGCTATACCAAAAGCCCACCGGTGCCCTTTTGGGTCTTTGAAATACCCACTCCTGAGGTAATCTATACCAAGAATGCATGGAGCATCTGGGCCAGTCACTATAGGGTGCTTTTGCCACTCATTCCCAGTCAAACTTACTTCAGCCTCCAATACAGTCAGCTCTTGGGATCCTCCTGTCACTCCAGAAATACAAATGGGTTGTGCCCCTTTATAGCTTGATGGTATTAGAGTACACTGTGCACCAGTGTCTACTAGAGCTTTATACCTTTGTGGGTCTGATGTGCCAGGCCATTTAATCCATACAGTCCAATAAACTCTGTTGTCCCTCTCCTCCGCCTGGCTGGAGGCAGGGCCCCTCTAGTCCTGTTTGTAATATTTTCTATTCACTTTCTGTGAATATGAATCAGAAGTTCCTTCCATAGGATCAGAGGTGAGATCAGCCCTTCTACGCTGTCTGGGGAACTGCCCACTGGAGACTGGAGCAGCAAATTGCCTGGAAGAACCTCCCTTTGTGATTGTTTTACCTCGCAACTCACGTACACGTGCCTCTAGGGCCGAGGTAGGCTTTCCATCCCACTTCCTCATATCCTCTCCTTGGTCACGCAAGGTAAACCATAGGTCATCTCGTCGGGTGTACCGTCTCCCTTGAGCAGGAGGAGGATGAGGTCTTCTTCTAATAGCTGAGATATTAGTCCGTGCAGGTGGGGAGCAAGAATCTTCGAGTTTCTCACACACCTCAGATAGTTTTTCTAACAGTTTTTCAAACTGGCTTTCAGATTTCTCAGTCAGTCTTTCTATAGCTGAGACACAGGCCCGCATCGGGGAAGAGAGATTGTCTTCATATTGTCGGAGCTGGTTAGCCACCGCACGTACTGGTGGCATCTCATCATCTTTCCAACTCATTGCTGCCAATGAGTTGGCATACGATGATGGTGCACTCTGTACAAATTTCCGCCACATGGGTCGGGTACATTCAATTTCATCTGGATCTACGGATGTCCGTGGGTCATCCAGGTTATGATAAATCAGCTCCCGAACAGCTAATTCCCTCAGAAACTGGATACCTCTCTCCATGGTGGTCCACTTGCTTGGGTGGCATACAATATCTTCCTTAAAGAAATACCTGTCCCTCACACCTGACAGGAGTCGCCTCCAGAGGCTGCAGGCTGCTGACTCTCTTCCAATCGCCCTGTCAATGGCTGCTTCCCTAGACAGAGATCCCAGCTGCCTGGCTTCCCTGCCTTCTAATTCCAGGCTACTGGCCCCTCTGTCCCAGCATCGGAGCAACCAGGTGACAAGTTGCTCACCTTGATTACGGCTGAAATCTTTTCGCATATCTCGCAGCTCACTCAGGGATAGGGATCGGGTGACTACCTCCCCTTCTGTGTCTCCCTGATCATGTGATGGGCCTGGTTCATCATCATCTTTCACTATGCGAACTGATTTTTTGGTATATTTCTTATGTACAGGGGCAACTGATACTGGTGTAGATGATTGGTTTTTCGGTTTCTCTTTGGTACTGCTTGCCGAGGTTTGAGTAGCCACAGTGTCTGGCGTGGGGGCTGAAGCAATCGCAGTGCCCGTAGCAGGGGCTGGGGTAGCTGCAGTGCCTGCCGTAGCGGCTGAAGTAGCTGCAGTATTTGTAGCAGCAGTTTGAGTAGCCACAGTGTCTGTTGCGGGGATTGGAGGAGCCATAATACTTTTAAAAAACTGTTTAAACTTCATCAATATCAAGATCTGAGATAGCTGCAAGAGACTTGTCACCATGAACATGGTGGTAGGGGTATAAAAAGGGTATTCAAAATTCTCAAAAGCTGTTGAAATTAGCTTGGTGAGGTGGGGAAAGCTGTAAACAGATGTTCCACCCGCGGCCTGGCTTCCCGGAACAAAACAACAGGTATAGTTCCAAACAACACCCACAAGATGGCTCCCGAAATACCCGGGTGGAGCTGCCTCTGCCTCCTCGCTCTGCACACTGCCCGCCGCCATTGAGTACAGATATGAAAATGGTCCCGTTACCAGCAATCTCACTAGACAAATCAGTGCCGCATAGCACAGCAGAACGATACCTTTGATCCAACACACATCATTGATAAAGCGTGCACAAACACCGACAAACAGAAAATACGGCAAGTAGGGTGCTATCCAGTACAGCTCTAAAAACAACTGCGAGAACAAATAAAATAACATTGTGCCCAGCGATGACCAAACCGGCTTAATGAACACTTGTAACAAATCTGTTTTCAGCACACTGTGTTCAAATCTGTCCTTATCTCAACCCTTCGGGACTGACCGGGGCTTGAACCTTGGATCCTCAGACTAAGGTCCGATGATCTCACGACTGATCTAGTGAGGCCCCTTCGAGCCCCACGTTGGGCGCCAAAAAGACTGTGGTGGTTTAGCCCGGATCACCACACAGTTTTTTATTCACCCTGCCCCTACCTAGTGGGACAGGGGAGAGAAATTGGGAAGAAAGGAAAACTCGTGGGTTGAGATAAAAACAGTTTACTGAAAATACTAAAAACTACAAAGCTAACAGGGTATAAGGATATTAATATATACAAAATATACAAAATGAACAATGTACAATTTCTCACCACCCGATGTCCGAACGACCGACGCAGCCCGTCCTGAGCAGCGATCACAGGAACAACACCGAGCAGCAAGCAAAGGGGGAGAGCAAGCTAGCAAGGTAGAGGGAACGATGCCAGCAAGCAAGAGAGTAGAAAAGGATGCCAAGGGTGCCCAAACGGATACCCGACAAGGAAAGGAATAACTGAAAATGATGCCCCCTCCCATGGGCAACCCCCACTTATATACTGAGCATGACGTTTATGGCATGGAATACTCTCTTTGGCCAGTTTGGATCAATTATTCTGTCTGTCTTTTGCCCAGCTTCCCGCATCTGCACGTTAACGAGACCTTAACGAGACTTGGAAAGCCAGACAGTGTCCTTGGTCTCATTCACAACAACTCGTATCATCAGAATGTTTTTATCAACATTCTTCACACACAAAATCCAAAACACACTGGCTACTGAGAAGAAAATTAACTCCATCCCTGCTGAAACCAGGACACCAGGGCAGAAAGCCTTTCTTAAAAGTTAATTTTGCTCTGCAGACTATTTTGCTAAGACCCGCTGTGATCCCACCCTGGCCTCGAGCCTGGCTGTGTCTGTGTTATCAGTCCCACGCGGGGGCAGAGAAGCGCCTGGCCCACGGCGTGCCTCATGTTTAGTGTCTGTAGTTCGTTGGGATGGAGGGCTAATACCAACACCAGAGCAGGGCTTGCCAATCTGGTGGCAGCGTGGTTAAACCCCTGGAAGCAGGGACGGACCCCAGTAGAAGGGCACTGTTTGACGGGGACACAAATCACTCCCAACTTTACCGTCCTGGCTTTTAGCTGCGTCTTAGGTGGGCTCCCAGCTCTCATATAGTTGAATTGTAAGCTGGGTGTTTAGCCCAGATCTGAAAAGGCACCTGAAACTTGGTCTGCCTTGGCCAGAAATGGGACCATACAGGACCCCTCTCTGCCTCTAGCTTGGGAGGACGGGAGACCTGTGGGAACACATCCCTTTTTCTTGCTGTTCTCATATATCCCTTACTTTCTGACTTCTTTTTTCCACATGCAGGCAGAGGAGAGGAGAACAGCAGAGAAGAGGAGATCAGACAGTGACAGAGGCCCTGAGACTGAGCACAGCCGGAAGGTGAGTTTGACCCTGTGTCCCTTTGGGGAAACCCTTGTCTTGAAAGAGAAAACCAGTAGGACGTGCCTCTCCACCAGTAAGAGTGGCCCACCCTTCATCCCTCTCATCCTCCAAAGCTTTGCTGAGCAGCTAACACACCTGAAACAAAGCAGCGCAGGAAAGGGTTGACAGGGACCTACTCTTCACACCTTGTCCTGGCTGCTAAAGTCCCCAGCACAGCAGCAGGGGTGTTATGACGCGTAAGGTGCGCTCACTCGTGCTGCAGCACAGCCCTAGCTGGTTTCTCTCCCAGAAGCATTTGCTGGGAAAGGCTTAGGTTGTGTTAGCTACAGCTCCTCTCTTCAGCAGGAGCTGAGCGGGACGGAGGTAAATTAAAGCACAGGCCTTCCCACTGACTGTGTAATGCCAACCCTGGAGGACATGCTGGCTCCCCTGAGCCTGCAGATGCTCTTAATTAATGGAGCACAAATTGAATAATTCCACCTCAACATAATTAATTAGGAGGACGCAGATAGGCTCTTAAAAGTTAATTCCAGCTGAGCCCCCCAGAGCAGAAAAGGGGAGTATGACAGCCTTGTGGGGCAGCTAACCACAGCTATGCTGCACCGGAGGTGAGCCCCTGCTCAGGGACCGGCTCCCCCTGCTCTGCGGGCCCCGCAGCCACCTCTGCATCTGCCCGTGAGAGAGCACGGGTGCCACCTCAGTCTGTCCCTCGCTTTTGGCTTCCCCTCTGCTAAGGATCAAGGTAAGGGTGCGGGGCACTTATCCTCCAGCTTGGGGGGTTGAACCCTGCCCTCAGGAGCTGTGTGCTGCTCAGCTCTTGCACGCTTCTCCTCTATGGGCACATCAGGATCCATCGTGGCAGGACCTGCTGTGCTGTGCCCTGGGGCTGAAAGCTGTGTGGAGCATCTCCAGGCCTGTGCCCCAGCCCAGGGACCAGTGCTTGCCCTTGCTTTGCCCTGGTGTCCCTTGCCTCTCTGCTGACCTCATCTCTGCTCTCTTGGGGACACAGTCTCAGGTTCCCCAGCTCCTGCCAGCTAGCAAATGGAGGATCAATTACTGCCACCCCATCTTTGTCCACGCAGGTGGGTCTCCTTGGTAACAGGGCTTTCAGTCACTCCTTCCCTGCTACTCTGCTTCTAACAACACTGCCAGGCTGAGGAGTTAATTCCTGTTTGGAATTTGGGTGAGGGTGGCTGGCGTAGAAGGGCACGTGTATGAAGTGGTGAATTATCTGCTGGTAATTAGCACTGCAGGGCTCAGCTCTGCACTAAGCTATTCGCTACGCAGTGTTGCTTGACAGCACACCATGGCCCGTTGGCTCCTGTTTCCACCACATCCACTGACCTGCCAGCTGGGTTACCCACCTCTCCTTCTTCACACACCCCATCAGCTCTGAACTATCTGTTTATTAAGCTTTAAATTTTTGAACAGTGGCAGCCCTTAACGAGCCTATCATGAGGAGGAGCGATAAACCAAGAGGCTGAAAGCAGTGAAGGCAAAGAGCTACTTTGCTCCAGGAGTGCTGCTGGGGGCACTCACAGTACCGTGTGCCCCGGGCAGAGTCAGCCCCAGCCCGGTGCCTGTGGGCTCCTGTGGATGCCTGGTGGTCACAGAAAGCTGTCTTCCTTCTCAACCCTGTCAGTGTGGAGGATTTCATAGGCATAGCTTTGATTTAAGTGTCCCAAAGTCCCCTTCAGCTAGGGGGATTCATTAGCCCGATGCATCTTCGGTGAAAGTTCAGCCTCTCAAACTCTACTGGGAGATGTTGCAAGCACTCCAGGGAATAACTATGTGGCATAAATAAACCTCAGCAAATTGCCTTTTCCAGGAAAAATTGAGAGTGTTTGGTTTGCAAACCTTCAGATGAGCTGGAACACAGCAGGTGAAAGCCACTGTCTAATTTATGCCTGCAGTTAAAGTGACTGCAAGTACAAATCAGGGGAATCAGTCCTGCGGCCATTTGCACAGAATTACAGGGGCATGCTTTAAAAGTTTGTAGTCAGGTGAGTATCTAGAATGAAAAACTACATCTTTGGGCAACTGCTTCACAGATCAGGAGGTTAGATATCACTGCAAGAACCACAGAAACATTGCGGTTTGGGTTAGGGAAACTGCAGGGAAGCCCCAGGCATTAAGGCAAGAGGAGGGTATCCAGATGGCAAAATCCAGGGGTTTAGGTGGAAGCAATTTTAATCCTTCCAAGTGTAGCGCCATTCCTGTAGTCTGAATGAAGTGGAACAACTTTTCAGAAATACATTGCCACAAATTATCATTATCACTGTGAGGGAATGGTTGCTTGTTCTGGTTTGGCTATGGCCAGCTAACCTTGCTCCAAGTTGTTTTGGAATATTATTGAGCATTTCTGGTGGTGACAGCACAAAGTACCCTGAATGCAGCTGTTTCAGCCATTTTTACTAACAAGGAGCTCTTTTGCCTCCACTAGGATGGTGGGAAGCCAGTCCAGAAGAGCCCTGGAGACCTGAGTTTCCCCATGACTGGACGGGAGCGCTCAGAGTACATCCGCTGGAAGAGGGAGCGAGATCAGATTGACCTGGAACGGCTGGCACGTCACAAGAACGCGAAGGGCGAGTGGCGGCGGGCTTGGGATGTGGAAAAGTCAGAGCACATGTAGGTCCTCCCCAGTCCTGGGGTAGTTTGTCTGCAGCAGGCCATCTAAAGCCAGTGCTGAGATCTTATGCACATATTTATTGCTGATCAATTCCCATGCTGTCACGTGCCTCTCCCTGACCAAATCCACATTGCTGTCTCTCTGCTGACCATGTCTATCAGTGGGACCAGATATCAGCGTGATTCTCGTACTTTCTTTCTTATATGAGGTCTCCTGCCCTGAAAGGAGATACTGTGTGCTGACAGAGATTGCCTGCCTTTGATCCCACTGGGACTTGGCCTGTGGGAGGGAGGGAAGAGTGAATCAATGCTCAGCCTACGTCTAGAGGGTCCTCTCCATCTCCATATAGACACATCCAACGGCTGGAGGGTGCAGGTGCCCTTCTAGGAACAGGGATGGACAAACTTGTGTTGCTAGTCTGCAGGTTTTCTCACAGCCCTGCTTATTTCTCCTTTTCAATTGCAGGACAGGCCAACGTGCCTAAATCCTCCACACCTCATAAACTGAGCCTGCTCAGGCACTGCAGTGTGAGGGGACTGCTTCAAAGGGGGAAATGCTGGGGACAGCAGTATGGGAGAGCTCTTAATGGGGTCTGACACTTCCCTGCTTTAAGCACTGCCCCTCTAGCCGTGCTTGTTCAGCTGGCTCGCACCAGCTAGAAAGCTGTGGAGGGTGGCTTAGCACCTGCAGCAGGATAAGCTTTTGATAGGGTGTGGAGTCAGGGAATGTTACACAGGCTTGCTGATAAAAGAGTTTGTACAGGGCAGATAGATGGCTGAGGAATGGGACCAATTATGTCAATTTTCAGTCACTGAGTCCCCAATAATTAGAGGTTAATTGACTTAAGTGGGTGTTGAATGTTGCTGGCAAGACAGCTCTGAGCCCTACTGTTCTATCAATTTTTGAGAGAAAAGACGTAATACAAAACAAGCAGGGTTAGAAAGCAACCAAACCCCAAGCCTGATCTGAGATGACAAGTCTCAGATTGTGTTCAGAAGCTTGGGGAGCTGCGTTTGAGCCTTGAACGGTTATACTACAGGCAGCTCTAGGCTTCATGGATGTTCATAGAATTAAATATATACATATATGGGTACTGATGAAAGGTTTTAGAGGTTCTCCTTTGGGGTAGAATTGCCTCACAGCCTCATTTCTCCTGGTCAGTGCATGCAGTTTCAGCTCCAGCTGATAAACCTGCACGTATTTGCCAGTGGGCAGGCGCGGAAGGGCCGAAGGCCGGAGCCTCCATCATCTCGAGGTCTCCTGCCCACGCTTCTGCACGCTGGAGCAGAACAGTCAGGTCTGACAATGCCTGTTTTTAACCTGCAGGTTTGAAGAGGACTTTATTAAGGATGGGGAGCCAGCCTTGGATAATCCCAGCAATAAGAAAGGTTGGCAAGGGACACCTAGACTCTGTCCTGATGCTACTGAATGCCGATCGTGCGAATCCCAGTGCCACAGCAGCTGTCGTGGCTGTCAGCTGTGAAACTCTGCTTTCCTGGGCAAACGCCTCTGAGTGCAGCGCTGGGGTCTCAGCCCTCTCTGCTTTGCAGAGTGCTCAGGGGATGGGATTTGAGCGTCTGGGTGCTAGTGCTTTTTACCTTCCCAGGGAGAGCAGTGGCTTCTGTAACCTTGTACGACACAATACGGGGGCTCGGCACTGCCTCCTTTCCCAAACACTGGTGTGAGAGGCAATCCTATTCCAGAGCACATCATCTCTGATCCCTGCGGCACGTGCTGGCTTCTTTACTAGCATAAGTCCATCACGACTCCTGCTGCTCGGGAGATGGACTGGCAGAACAAAGCTTTCCCTTGTGACACCCTATTTGAACGTCAGGCTTTCTGCTGCATGTCTGTTACAGAATCTCCCTCACTTCTGTGCATGCTTTGCTTTGTCCTTTCAGGGGGAAGAAACGCAAGGAAATTCCAGCACAGGTCCTTTCCTCCCGACGGGAGAGGTGAGTATACCACACGACTGCATCACCCCACTAAACGTCAGCAGCTCTCTTATTCCTTCACGGAGAGAGTTCTCTGCAGGCACTCGTGCAGGTTTGGAGTGCCTTTTGGGGACATACCACGTGGCTGCTCTCATAGCTGTGGGGTACAGTCTGTGCTGTGTGGCAAGGGAGAACAAGAACGAGTCTTCCAAGAATAGCACAAGGGAGACTGCCCAAGGAATAGGATTTAAAGTTATAATTGGAATTTGGAATTAAAACAGGGAGAAGACAGACCTCTGAATTCTCAATTTGTATTTATTACTTTAGAAAATATAGGTACAGTATGCATACAGCTTCAGAGGCTTCCCCCAGAGTTACTTTGCAGTGATACAAGGATGTTGGCCCCTTCCGTGGTCCGTCGACTGGTTCTGCGTGCTCTTGCATGGCCTTTCCAACCTGTCTTCTAGGCGGAGGACAGCACGGAGTGAGCGTGAGCGATCCTGGTCCGAAAGCAGTACCTGCTGTGAGCAGCCGAGCCAAAGGAAAGGACAGACTGACCGGCAGAGCCAGAAGGTGAGGAGCCTGGCAGCAGTGCCGTGAGCTAGTGATTGTGATGTGCACGTCCGTTCTCGTTCCTTGCCTGATTGTGAAGAGGGACAGACAAAAAGCAGTAGCTGCGCGGATGAGTTCACGTTGGCTGGGACCATGTCTGGCAGGACGTCACTTAGTGGGGGTTTGTGGTACCTGTGGGGTGCGTCATGGCTGTACTGACCCGCTGCGTCAGCTCCGCAGAACAGCGTGGGAGGGTCAGCGTTACCTGCGACCAGGTTTGGGTAGCACTGGCACGTGCCCCAGCAAGTTTTGGACACGTCTTACCGGACTTCCAGGCACTGCTGGTACAGAGGAGTAGCCTCCAAAGACAGTTTCCAAGTGAACCAAAGGTATTTAGCATTGATGCTGGTAAGGATGTGTTTTCTTCTTAAACAACTCTTCTTATAGATCCCTAAGCTGGTGAGGAGCGAAGTGGCCTGCTCCCGCCAGCTGTGGGCAGCACAAAACAAGATAGTCATTTGCACAGAAGTAATCTCAGGATATCAGCAAAGCTAAGCGCATTTTACAGGTTCATCTGCATCTTTCCAGCTCCCCTCCGCCCCCTACCCTGCTGCTCTCCATAATTAAATTTCAGTGCACTCTCCAGTTTCCTGGAGCCACGCCGACGGTTTAATAACAGCGATCGTCTTCCCAGCACTTCCATGCCCTTTAGCGGGCAAGAAAAGGATGAAGAGTTGATTACATAGCCCAAGCCGCCTCACTTACTACTGGGATGGTTCTGTGTTCTGCGTGTTTAATGTTAGCATTCTTCAGCCACCCAGGTCGGTTATGACCGTGTGGTTAAACAGATGAATAAACAGATAGGTGCTTCTCAGGGGCGCTCGCAGCGTTGCCCAGCAGAATTTGGTTAGCTGGAGGTCAGCTGCTGCTTGCTGTTGCTCGGCTGATGTGAGGAGTGTTAGGCAGGGTCTGTGTGCGCAGGATTCTGCTGTGTCAGGACAGTAGCAGCTCTAATACGCAGAGCCTGGCGCTCTGTTAAGCCTGGAGATTTTGTACCGTTGCTTTTGTTTCCAGTGGCTGTGCCTTGAGGAAACGCACCTGAGCATCCGTAACTCTCAGCCAGTTACGCTGCGGACTGGGAATCTTCTTCCTCAGCCCTGTTGGTTAATCATACTTTTAAAATTCAATTTAATTCTGATAAATTGATGAAGAAAAGGATAAAGAGCATGCAAATAATCAAGTTAGCTTTGTTTTTAAGTGACATTCCCCCACTTTCCATTCTTCAGCTCCATCCCCAGTAAAATGTACTTGGGAAAGAAAAGCTGATGAGCTGTGCTGATGCTCGCTCCCCCCCAGCCACTGACTGCCGCACTGGGGAATTTCAGCTGTTCCCAGAGCATGTGCAGATGGGCATGTCAATAGATTTGCATTATGTTGTAACTTTCTGTAAATACTTTGGAAGGCTTCGGAGGCCAGGCTGAGTGTTGCTCTTCAAAACGATGAAAGATGCAGTGATTACACACAGTTCTGCCCCGCCTGAAGATGCCAACCCATCAGGGCCAAACCAAACTCTCAGACCTCAACAACCACCCTCAGGAGTAAGTGTGGCTCTGCTGCTGAGGTTTGCCACTTAAATTTGGTTATTTGTGACAGTAAAACGAGGGACAGGGAGTTGGCCAGAGAGAGATGAAGAAATAACATTTAAAATTGACAGGCTACAGGGCAGAGAGGGAAGAATTAAAAAACAGGGACAAGGAGCTGGACAGAGGGAGAAAAGAATAAAATTTTAAGTGACAGGCTACAAGGCAATAAGGGAAGAACTAGAAATTGGGGACAGGGAGGTGAACAGAGACACATAGAAAATTTATGCACAGGAAATACTTGAGCAGCTGCACTGGAGAAGAGAAACAGAAGGAAAAAATATTTCTTCCTGATACTGTATATACAAATTAAAGCACAGGTAGCTGTTGGGCACGCACTACCCCCACACTGGCTGTAAGATCTTAAACAGCAACAGCCACAAGTGTCATGACTTTAGATCATCATCCTTTCTAAAGGATAGCACTTCTTATGGAATACAGCTTTCCTAAAATCACACAGCAGTTTCGGGCTGAACTGGATTCAAGGGGAAGGCTGCTGATGCAGTATTGCTGTCTCTGCTTCCCTCTGAACCTAACTGGATCAGTTATTACTGGTTGTCTAGGTCTCCAAGCTAATCAGAACACAGTTTCCCAAGACACCTTTCCTTTTGGATTTTGATCCATCTGTTCCTTTAAAATGCACAGCTAGTACCATCCCCTCTGCTTTGAGATGGGTTCATGGGACAGCTTATTGCTGCAGAGCAGATTGTTTCTCACTGCAGGAGAGATGCTCAGTGCTCCCTAGGGCTGGAAGAAATTGCACAGAACAAGCAACTCATGATTCTGTCAGCCTTTGCCGGGAAAGTGAGTTATACCCACTGCAAATATAATTTTCTTCCTTCCTCTCTCCTTCCGACTGGAGTCTTTTGTTTCTCTGCACTCAGGGCCTGGGGAGGTGGGGAGGCGCAGAGGAAGCTTCCCTGGGAACCTCATGTGGCGGTTCGTCTGGTTTATTCTGGTCGCGTCTTCAGCTGTTGGCCATGCCCGCCTCGTCTCACCGTGGGAGCTGGGATGCGCTCAGCGCCCTTCAGGGAGGACCAGGTGTATGAGGCGTGGGATCGGTGAGGTAGCTTGTCCGGATGTGGCCCACCCCGCTCCTTCCTCCCAAGCAGTAAATGTAAGGAAAGACCTTGGACAATAATGATGGTGTTAGAAGGACCTGATGGCATGATAACCTCATGCTTTCCAGTGTTTCATCTTGAAGTTTAAAACCTGATACAGTCGCTCTTTCTGCTCTGTGGGCATTCGGCTGTACGGTTTGGATGCGGACGGCTGGTTAAATGTGTGCTGTGAGTAGGCTGTGAACGAATGAGCAGTGTTGACTTTGAGCGGCCTCTTGGAATGGACAGAGAGTTTTGTTGCTTCCTTGCTACAGGCAAAGCAGGCAGATGGGTCGCGCTGTCATCCGCCGCTCCGTGCCACGGGTCAAACGCCTGCACTCGGGTCCTGCCTCGAGCTGCGTCTGCACCCTGGCCAGACCCAGGGGAAGGGATGAGGGCCTGCCCGCTCCTTTATCTCCATCTCTCCTCCTCCTCAGCCAGGGCTAACTTCTGCCCCAAAGCATGCCTGGCTGACGAGTTTCCAGAAATCATTCCAGGGTCTTAAGCCATTCCTTCTTCCTTCTGTGCTGAGCTCGCAGAGCCGTGCCCGGAAGGAATGCCTTGGCTAGCGGTCTTATGGCAGAAATTCAAAGAAATCCTGTTGGGCTGGGGTTTAATGTTGTGTACAGACTGCCTCAGAGCCTCTGAGTGACCAGCTTGGAGCGCTGTTTGACGACATCTCATTGAGCTGCCCCTCACTAGCAGCCCTCGGAGCCTTTTTGCAGCGGTCACTGAAGGCAGCCTCCTCTCTGCCGGCGGCTCGGCCAGCTAGCACCGTTGCAAACCGGGTAGGGCTGCACCTGGCTATCGGCCTCTTCCCCTGCTGTAACAGTGCAGTGTTACTGCCTTGCTTTTCTCGCCTCCCCCCATCAGCAGGAGATCTGTGCAGTGGGTCCAGCAGACTTAGGATCCCTTGTGCCTTGGACGTGCCTGCTTGAAGCATCCCCACAGTCAAAGCACACCGGCAATGTCAACCAGTTCAAAGCGGCAGTTGTTTCTGGGATGCGTTCTTTATCTGGGGCGGGGGGAAGGTCAGCCAGCCAGGTCACACAGCGAGGTTCAGCACCTTCTGGTGGAAGCCCAGAGGATGTGTTGCAGAGAGGACGCCTGGCTTGTCAGAGGCTTCCACAGCCTGTTCCTTTTCTGCCAACAGACTAAGGTGTGCTTTCCAGTAGGTGTTTGTGCCTCCAGTGCAGAGGCCTGGAGGCTTTTTAGTGCTTCTAGCTCCTCCAGGGCTGCTGGGTTCCGTAGGGACATCGTTCCTAGCCAATTAAAGGCTTTAAGGCTCCAAATGGCTGGTGCTAGAATCCTGTTTAGAGACCTAAAGTCTCTTGCTGATAAAATTATGAAGTCTTATATACTGTTGTCTCTGCAGAGACATTCTTTATTCTTGTGCTTTTAATTTTTTTCTCATTTTATCTCAGGGTGAATCAATACATCGTACTCTTCCCTGAATGTCCTCCATTAGAAATGGGGTTAGAAGATGTTTCAGCTTTTTTCTTTTCACCCAGTAGCCCTGCATGGACAAATTCATATTTTCATTCACCCTAGCAAATTCAAACAAGCAAAAGAAAGCTGTTCTCCAAACAGCTGGATTTTATGTTTTCGTTACATTTAGAATTATAACAACCAGTTCATTAGGATTTAGTGGTCTCAGATGAGTGTCTTTGGATAGGCCGAGTGCTTTGCAAGTGCCAGAAGGAACTGGGACAGTTGTGTCTGCGACCTTTATCTCTCGTTACCTGGTCAAGGAACTGAGACAAGGAATGCATGGCCCTGGTAGGAATTCCTGCCCACGTGTCAGGCAGGGAAAGTGGCTTTGCCATATGAGAACTGGAAGGCCCAAATTCAGATTTTTTTTTTTATTTTTTTTTTTCTTGACAGATGGGATGCAAAAGAAGACGAGGACATGTCTCTTCTGAAGGATGACTCTGACAGCCAGGTGAGTTCAGCAGTCAAGGCTTGCTGCTGAGTTTTCTCAGAAAATGCACTGTCAGGAGAGTTGGAGGTTCTCAGCCAGTGCAGGGCTGGGAGACCTCTGTGTGGGGGTAAATGTATCCCTCATTAGCACTCTCCAGATGGCATGATGTGACAGCGACTTCACTTCTTGCACTGACCCTCTGTTCACACAACAACGCCTTATTCTGACCCCTGAACCCTTCTCTTCTCCACCTACACCCTTTTACTTCCTTTAATGGCCTCTGCAAGTTTTTCCTCAAGTTTTGGGAACCATCATAGACAAGGAATACCATATATTGATATTTTAATAAGCTGAACTAAATATCTCTCTCTTTTCTCAGAGGAGCCTTGGTACTGACAAGCGGAAGAGCAGAAGTGAGGAGGGGGTGGAAGAGAATTGCACAGCTGAGCTGGAGGAGAAGGTGAAACAGCCAAGCCCCCAAGATCATGGAGCCTCCTCATCACAAAGACTACGAAGTGGAAAGGTCCAGTCTGCCCACAATGGCCAGAAGGAGGAGCGGAGAGGAGCAAAGGGCTTCAGCACGGCCAGCACAGGTGACTCAGAGTCAAGGCCCAAGCCAAGTAAGGACGGTGCTGGGGAAGATGCCAGTGGGAAGCCCGGCACTGCTGACATCTCTCAGGAGAAGGAGAGCACTAACAGCCCAGCTTCACAGAGCAGCCTTCCAAGCACTGTGCAAGCCACCAGGCACAACAGTGAGGAGACCTTGTCTTTGCCCATGGGAGTGAATTTAGATGGAGCTGGCTTAGAGAAAAACACTGCTTCAGAACAAGAGTCCACTGAGGGCTCTTCAAACAGCCCCGGAAGAAAGCTGGACACAGCAGCGGGAGATGGGCTGGATGCAGGTCAAGGACAGCTGGTGAGAAAAGGAGGGGAGGAGGTGACCCAGAACACTGCCCTTCAGGGGCAGACACTTGCACTGAAAGGAGGTGAAGATGCTGAAGGCACTGAGCACAGAGGAGAGCCTTTGCCCCCTGGGAAAGCCAACTTTGACGAGACTGTTGTGGCTGAGCAGGACACAGCAAAATCACAGCCCAGGGAAGGGGACCAGCCTGAGGATCGCAAGGACACGGACAGTGGGGACGCGCTCAACTAGCAAAGATTGCACCGGCTTGCCTGAAACAGAAGGTGAGTTCCTAACCCCACTCCACGTGGTGCGTGTGCGTTTGTTATCCTGTTAGCGCGCTCTGCCTTAGAACAGGTCCACAACTCTGTATTCAGTGGCCATAATGGCATCATACCAGGTAATTATCCAGAAATGCTCATTAACAGTGATGTGGATCCCTCAGGTACTCTAAATCTGTGCATCACAAACACCTGCCCTGGAGTGGATGGGGAAACAGTGGAAAAGTCAGACAGGAAAACTTGGACAGAAAACTGGACTGCTGAGTCTGGTTGGTGACATGGATTAGTTCAGGCACAGGCTGAAACTGTTCCTGGGAAGGGATCACCTCAGAAAGGACAGCAGGATGAGGTTACTCCTGTCCCTGGTGTGCTCAGAACTAGAATAACTTGAGGCCAGCGTGGTCCCTTTCCCAAAACACTTGCACAGCTATAGAGGCCCACCTCGTGGACTGAAGAAGGGTGACTGCACGTGGGATTCTCTTCCCAGTACAAGATCTGTGGGTGCTAGTTTGAATTAGACTGTGGTAACACTGGTGTGAAAGGCAGTATATAACGGTGAGATGGTTCCTCTGGAAAAGGCCTATGGACCAAACAGAAAGGAGGAAGAACAGATCTGGTTATGTAGCAGTGCTCCAGGTTTTACTCAAGGAAAGAAGTTTCTTCCAGAAAGGCAAATGCAGAAGAAAAGCCCAGCGAAAGAACAGAGTGTGACAGGATGAGGAGGAAGGGGCAAGGAGAGAGTGTAGGGGCTCTCTGGCAGTTACCTTTGCAAGACACGTTCTTTCCAGGCGGTGTCACACACAGATCGGGATATCACACCTGCAGGAGTCGGGATGCGATTCCACCACCAGCTCGGGCAGGAAGGTTGCAAGTCACTCCACCTGACTCAGGCTGAGCACAGAGGCTCAAGTGCTGTTCCCTGACTCTAGCAGGCTTTTCTTCGCACCCTGACCCAGCAGCTTCTCCCCGCCTGCTGCTTCGTATTCATTCCCGAGGCACAAATGAGCTTAGGGATGAAGTGGTTAAGCTGCTAACAAAAAGACTTTCGCTATAATCCAATCCTATACAAAAGGCATGGAGAAGCGCAAGCGTTACAGCTATTTAAAACAGACAAAACACCAAGAACCAGCGGGAGCTGGTTCTGTGCTTGAGTTAAAATTCCTTCAAGGGAGGGAAATTAATTCCAGCAGCGTTTGTGACGATGTTAAGAGACATCTGGATGCACACAGCGGGAGTTTACTGTCCGGGCCACGCCTCTCCAGTCTACCAAAAATCCCCCCGAAAGTAGAGGATGAAGGAATTCAGGTTACTCTGACTGAGAAAAGCAGCCATTAATTAGACACCAGCTAAGAGGAAACAACAAATTACAGTAGTCCATTTTCATTTCAACGATGGAGATTCCTATGGTTTGGTAACAGGGCCCTGAGTCCGCGTCAGCATGGCTCTTTACTCCAGGAGCCCTCGCTGAATTTGTTACACAGGCTTAATTGCAAACACAGCCCTATGCCTCAGAGGAGGGAAGGCGGCGTAGCCTGGTCTTTGCACTGGAGCACTCGCGTGTCTGCTTGGCTAAGCTGGAACCGGAGGCCTGCCTGGCTCTCTGAAAATATCTATTGCTGGGGAAACACCAAGTGTAGTGGTGCCGGGGGAAAATGAGGGGTTAACTGGTGTCCCAGTTACTCTCTACCATTTCATTCTGCCTGCCCTTCCCATCTTTCTCCTTCCTGTCTGCAAGGCTCACTTTCCCTCACCTGATTGTGCCCCCCAGAGAGCATCCTCCTGCCTCGCTTTCCTCATTTTCCCAAAGGTTTAGGATGAGTTCCAGGTGTGCCTAAACCACGTGCTTAGCATCAGATGCCACCTTTTGGTGCAGACAAATTAAAGCAAGGTACTTCCCTTTTTTTGGTATTTCCTGTAATTTAGGAGATGCTTCAGATTTCAGACCTGCTTTAGGATCCCAGGAACTGGCACAGCTGCGTCAGATCTTACAGTGAGAGAAAGAGTTTTCATTCTTTTTAGTCCTTAAAACAATCACCAATCAGTAATTCACAGCAAAGGCATCATGGCTCAGCCTCTCTGAGCACACTGGTCTGTGTTTCATCCGAAGGTTTCTTGCGCTTTCCTCTGAAGCCTCTGGCTCTCTTGCTGGCAGGGCACCCATGGTGGTGCCAGAGTGAACCAGAGAAGCAGTTTCTGTGTCCTCCATCTCAGCAATGGGTTTTTTCTGTTGGTTTTTTTTTTTTTTTCATTCAATCGACTGCAAGAGCTTTTAGGGAATGAGTACGAGTGCTGCTTAACTGTTGGTCTTTAATGATGTTCTGGGGCATCAGTGTCACCTCCTATCTGCTGAAGCCACCACAAAGCAATCTGACCTCTCCCTTTGCACCAGTGACAGGCCCCTATCAGGGCTGGCTTTCCCAAACGAGATCATTTGCTGACAGAGTGAATTCTGCCATGATTTATTTGTAGTGGGGAGAAGAGCCAAGAGGAAGACAGAAGGACCTGTCTTTAACTGTCTGCTCCCTGTGTCCAATTGGTCAGGAACATCCCTTGGCAGACAAAAAAAAAAAAAAAAAGCAAGACCTGGATTTCTCTAGCACTAGCTCAGCACAACCAGAACCGTTCGTCTGTCCGGCTTGACAGCAGGGCTCCTAGGAGCAACCCCACAGCAACAGTGAAACAACCAGTACCAAAAGAGCAAAAACTCATTTCACTGAAGTTGGCGCCCAAGGATTGCCCAAAACGCAACCCACAGGAAACCCGCGTTCGCAAAGCCATTGCATGTGGCCCTCAAAGGGACCTAATAGCTGCGGCCACCCTGAGGGAAACATCGCTACATCAGCTGGGGTCCTGTCATGCGTGTGAGCACGCGTGGCAGGCTGATTCTGCTTTTTCCAGCCTATCCCATAAAAAGCACGGTGTTATCCAGCAGGGCTGGGTTCAGCAAGAGCCGGGAAGAGAGCAGTCAGACCAAGTGTTAAACAAAGAGCTGCGCTTTTTTGTTAGAAATGAAAATTAAAAGTTTGTTTATTCCTTCTGTGGCTAGTACCATGAACTCAGGATCCCAAACCACCTTAATTAATTGCTTTCCCTCACAGCTTGAGCATAATCCGCAAGGAACAGGCAGTCCCCAGTGAACGGCCCACAAGCCGGTGACGGGGCTGCGGGCTGGTGGCTCACGTGCCGTTTTGAACAGTCGATGCTCACGCGGAATTGCAGCGGTATTGATCTGACGTCAGGCCGGCACAATTCCCGGATTATCCCATTGCGGCGGGGGACGGAGCGGGTGGCTCTCGCCCTGTGGCCTGTGAACAACGGTGACACAAGTGCTCTGTAAATGCAGGGCTTCGTGTGGCAGGGTAAAGGGGCTGTTGTTTTGGAGGCCTCCAGGAGGCACTGAGCAGCTCTGTGCTGGTCAGTCCAGGCCAGCTGGAGCCCTTTGCCGTGTTCTGCATCCGTGTGACCGGTGGGCGTTGGATGAGGGAATGCCCTGAAGTGCCTGGTAAAAAAACATGAGTGAAGTCTGCACCGAGAATCCAAGTTACACAGAGCCTGAATGACTGCTGTCTTGGAGGACAGGGAGTTCCTAGCAAAAAAAGGTGATGATAAATGTAACCGGGACCCGCGTGAGATGTGAGCAGCCGAAGGAGAAGCATCTGGAGGGATGCACCGTCATGGGTTATCAAGACTGGTTAATAATTTCCTTCCAGGAGGTAGCAGACAACTTCCTAGTGAGATATTTTTTCCCTGTGAAAAATACAGATTTGACAAATGCCATGCATGTAGCAGAAATGTGTCTGCTTCAACTTTTCGTATTGCATAAAACCCAGACTGGAGCTCTCGTGGAACCTTTTCAAAACGGAACATTTTAATGTTATGTTTTTAAATACTGGTGATTCTGTTTTGATACAGTGCAATTTTTGGAAAATCAGCATTGAAGCAGATGATACGATTTTGCAAAATACAACCTACCAGCCTCAAGAGGAATGTAAAAATATCATTCTATTAAACAGTTTATATTGTGGAATTTCCATCCAGTAGAAAGCCCTGTACCAGGTCGCTTCCCCTGAGGCCGGGGACGTACCCTCTGTTCACGGATCGCGCACGCCCCAAAGCGCGGCGGGTGTCTGTAGCGGCGCTAAACATCAGTAACAGTGACGGCAACGTGCTCTCCACCTGCCCTGCCCCCGGGCGCTGTGGGGCCCGCGTCCCCCACACGTTAATGTGCAGATTTCACTCCCCACCGCAGGTGCTGCTCGCCCGTTCCGCAGAACAGCAGCTCCTTGCAGCAAGCGGCCACCGTGTGGGCTTTGCAGCTTCCACTGCTAGTGTCTGCTTATGGCACTAAAAATCTCCAGCACCTTCAAACCAGTTGGAGATGCTGTGCAGAGAGTGTGGTGGGGCTTTCATCCTTTGCTTCAAATAACAAGGAATAAATATTTACCCGAAGTGCAGGACTGGAATCCCTGGAGAACATCCAACGAGTCCCAGAGAAGTAAACGATACACAAAAACCACAGAAGCTTTTCCCTGAATTCTCTTGAGAAAATTAATCTTAACATCTTTAGAGAAAATGCAGCTGGGGGCAGACTTCCAGAGCAGCTCCAGGGATCTGACCTTGCCGCTCCAGCTGACGTAAAGAGGAGTGGGGCAGGCAGGGCCTGTGTGCTGCAGGACCGAGGGGGTCAGCAGGGGTCAGCTCTCTGATGCAAACCAGCGCTAAAGGTTGGTGCAGGAATTGGTACGAGCAGGAACCAACACTTCTCAGCGCAGTCAGGGAGCTACCGAAGAACATACCCGTTTCCCCGAGGTTCAGGAGACCGGAAGATACCAGCTGTCGTGTCCTGGGCATTGGCAGGCTGAGGTCTCAAGGGCTTGACTTGCGTAGCGCCGGCCTCACTGGTCCTGCCTGCGTGCAGCCCACAGCACCTTCTGGAGCCCTCCACTGTGCCACGGGCATTTCACACTCCCAGAGCACATCTTGGCACCGCGTACCGCTGAAGCGGAGGGTTTAGACCTCACGCAGAGTCGGGGAGCCGTGTGGGTTTGTACAGGACTCGGTGGGGTTACCTTCTTACCTCTGGCGTGACGGAAAGCCTTTCCCGTGGCACGACATGGGAAAATACGGCTAATGCTGGAAGACAGAGGGATTATGTGAGAATGATTCAGAAGAAATGTGCTTGGACTGAAGAAATGCAGGGATGTTTGGGCAGTGGTTGTTTAGTCTAGCAAAATGATGGCAGCAAGTGATGGAGCTGTGACTCTAAAAATACAGTGGGGTAGGAAACACCGGAGAAGGAGAAACGTTCAAGCCAGAAAACAATGCTGGTGGAAAAATCAATGTATCGAAGAAGCCCGTGAATAAATATGGGAAAATCAGAAACAAGTTACTACCTGTCGGGGGACAGCCGATTGGAAGCACGCCGTGGCTGAAGCAGGGGCTCCTGTCGCCCTGAAGGCTGGCCTGGCCACGGCGCTCCTGGCAGGGATTAGGGAACGTGGCGCAGGACAAATCTGCTGACAAAGTTGTGTACGCTCCTGTGAAACTGCTGACCGCTGCCAAAGCCGATGCCGTCAATGACACCCAAAAGATGGAGCGTACACGTCCCATCCGGAAATGTTTGCGCTTTACTCCTGAATTTCTCTGGCATTTTGCAGGAGATCTGTTGGTTTGTCTTGGTGACTCGTGAAGAGAAGGAACCATTAGAAGCTGGTAATGCACTGAGAGTCACAGACCAAAGCACCCATCCTTCCTCATGGCCACTTACTGACGTGCAGCAAGGCTGAACACAATTTAGGACTCTGAGAGGCAAGCTGTTGCGTTCTCAGCGCTGAACACGGAGCTGCCCACCCCATCTGGCAGCCTGTGGCTGTTGCTGTTACGCCAGAGCTGGCAGAAGGGAGCGCGTGCCCATCCCTCGGCCGGCTGTGTTACCCCTCTGAATGTCAGCCCCCCGTGAAAAGGGGTCAGGAGACAACCACACCACACTGTGCTCTGCCATGCAGGGGGCACGGGCCCCTTCCTGTCTGCCAGAAGGAGCGGACGGGCTGTAGAGAGCGACAGGATCCTAAACCGCTCCAACAGGAATCTCCACAAGGCTGTCTTTACATACTTAAGCTCATCAAGGGTTGCATTTTTCTACCAGTGGCAAATCTAAACAGGATTAGGATTTTTTTTCCCCTTAAAGCCATCAGTTCCAGTTCAAATGGGAATTAATTCAGGGATGTCCAATGGCCCGTGCTAGGTAGGAGATGTCTCATGATCTTACTGGCCTTTTTTTCTGGCCTCACAGTGTTGGAACAGCAGATATATATACCAATTTTCAAAAAAACGGAGACAATCTGGTGTCATCGTGTCTAACAGATGGTCCTTACACGTCACGTCTGAGCTCGCTTGTGGTATTTCATGAGACTGAGTGGTCCACTAAGAACAAAATTGTCTCTGTGTCTGCCCCAGGAGAGACCCAACAAAATGACATCTTCCAACACAAGCAGAGATGGGTAGTGCTCATCTCGGCGCAGGGAAGCAGTCTTCAGGGACTGCACGTACATCCACCCCAGGATACGAGGTTTGGCCGGTAGATCCTACGATGGAGTGGGGTTGGCTTGGCTGTGGAAGTCATTCCAGTGACGTCCCATGTCCAGCCCGGCTCTGCCAGGCTGGGAAATGTGAGGCAGACGGGGCCTTTGAGATAGACCATGGGGACCAGCATTAACCCTCTCATGTGACAGGGACACCCGGAGGGGGATCTGCCATCGCTCTCCTGAGCCCCAGCTCACCACAGCCACACCAGCGCTGAGCTTGCTAAATCTGCCAGCCCTTGAGTAAGGCATGGAGAAGAGGCTACAGCGTGAAATGAGAGAAATGCTAATCACTATGGCTAATTACTAGGAGAACTAATGACTTCAAAGCCCACCAGTGTCTTGGCTGCAGACTCACTCATGCGCAGGGAGAAGGTATCCGCATTGAAAGGAGAATATTGCAAAGCAGGAGAGAGTTGTCTAACAGCACAGGGCTGTCAGAGAGACTTCTGGAACCTTTAATAAGGAAATAGGTTAACAACAGCCAGAGCTAGCTCTGGAGTCTGATCAGACTTGTAAAACCGATTATTTTACAATATCCGGACCACCAAGTGCAACTCTGAAAATCAGCTTCCCAGCCCTTCCCGATAGCGCCACACCCCGGAGGTGTGCTGCTGGATGCGGCCGGCCCCGTCCACGGCACACGTGCAAGACATTGAAAAATGTCTCCAGCAACAGCTTTAGAATCTCCTCTCGGCTGTACGTGGCATCGATTATTTCACACCTCGGGTGTGATTCCAGCGCAGTTCCTAATCACGTATCCGTGGCTGTGTCCCTCAATGATTCCTTTGGAGCCTGGCTTACTACTGCCTCTCCTGCCTTCGTGGTATTTCTCCTGTTTTTCTTTTCATACCCCCCTTCTGCCCTTTCTTATGAGCTTTTGGTGCTGAAATCTGCCTCAGCGAAAGGCAGAGCTGTGGATTTAAACATGGACGCAGGAAAATCCCAGCTCAGCAGTTCTGAGCAGCACCCAAGCATCTGACAACTGCAGAGAAAACCGTGCAAAGATTATTGTTCTTGGGACAAAAGGAGAGAGAGAAGTAGAGTTCTGTAACCCAGGGGAGGATTGGGAGCGTCTCATCCAGACTGGTACATTCAGGTCACCCCTGGGCTGCGGAGCCCCCGTTGCTCCCGTCGGATTTGGCAGGCGGGTGGTGGCACCCCCCAGGCAGCCCCAGCCGTGCAGGAAGGTCAGGCTGAAACTCTGCAGACATTTTTAATTTACTGCTCAGCAGTTCCCTACAGACTGATAATCCCGCTGCTGTCTCTGCTCTGGTTTCCCAGGATAACGTGCTGGAGGTGGTGGATGAGAAGAGAAGAGGAGCACAAGCTTGTCCTCGCTCTTTGACCTTCTATGAAATCAGCTTTCAGCACCCACTCACAACACGTGGGGTCCCCCGTCACCACCCCTGCTCACCGTTTCGGCGTCACCCTTTCCTGTCCGCACGCCAAAGGACAGGGAAGGCGACACACACTCCCACCCTACAAAGAAAACGCCATCACTTTTCTTTTGTATTTGTTTTGCCTATACTGCAGCTGTGTGGCAAGCCAATGAAACATCTACTGGATGCACTTTATTTTATTTAATAACTAATTCTGTTTAAAGTTAAGATTTAGGTTTCTGGGCACCCCACCCGTTTCCTCCTCCAGATGCTGTGCCGGGAGGAGGGCAGGGGCTGCGGGAGCTCTCCCTTGCTGCGGGACAGGGAGCGGGCGACCGGCAGCGCGGAGCACGAGGAGGCAGGGTGAGCAGCATTATCACGTTGTAGTTCGGTAGGTGGATGAGCAGTAGCGTTCAGAGCAGCTCTCACTTAGAGATCTGTATGCGGTTGAAGTGCTGGCAGAGACGCGCGGTAGGTGCGTGGGTCGCGGGGCACGAAGGGGATGGAGCGTTCTTGGGTTACGCTGTGGGGCGCAGGTGCTTTTGCCGAGCACACACCAACCACGGCATCTCGTCCTCTCCCAGCTTGCTTTCCTCCTCCTGCTAGATGTAGCAGGGCAGGAGCAGCAGAGGCTGCATCAGCACATCAGAAAACTCTGCTTTTTTTAAGAAAGGAGGCTGCTAGGTTGAGCAGGTACGCGTGCAGCTCAGCAGAACACCGGGCCTGCTTCGTAAGAGCGGGAAGGCCACAGTAACTGCAGACCTTTGCAGCTCTATGTGCCAAGCAGGGCAAGGAGGAGCAGAGCAGAAATGCAATAATCTTCCTTCTCCATCGCACTGCACAAAGGTGTTAGCAGCAGGACCCAGGCCACAGTGGAGCTGAAGGTCTAAGGCTTCCTATCAAACGCTTTCACCTTCCCGGTTGTGCCTTTCGTAGCCTTGCGCTCGAACAAGAGGGCAGCAGTTCCCCTGGCAGCTGCCATGCGGGCATTCTGACCTGGCCTTAAAAGAAACCTTTCAAATGGGGGATCTGGATGAACACTTGCAAGCATAAAAGTGCACGAATCCCAGCTGCCTGGATTTCCGAGCAGCTGAAAGATTGACCGCAAACGAGGACCTAGCTGAAATGTGGCTACCCGTTACCGAGAAGGCAGGCACAAGGAGTAACACAACCTAACTCCTGACTTCTGAATGACACAGCAGGCAGGGTGTCACCCTCACGCTGAAGCGCTGCTCTAAAACCTGCTGCAGGAGTAAACGCACACGCAGACACGTATGTGTGGAGATTTACTGGATTTCATTGCGGGATGCATTTGCTAACCAAAATGGCAGACTGCCTTGGTGATACGGTTGGCATGTGTGGACTGAAATACTGTACGCTGTTTTAATAAACTAATATTTGCACAGATAAACATTTTGTTTTTTCCACGTAACTTACATGCGCAGAACCTCTCTCCTGAAGGACAAGCCTGGGAATTTCCTCTACGTGCCAAATTCAGGAGAGTTTACTGGCTTCAGACCAGGTATTATCAAGAAACAGAGTGTGCAGCTTTCATGTTTTATTAGTAGAAACATCTTTACCCCACCAAAGCCCCAACTGGGTTTGTTTGGACTAAACCAACAGATAAAAGAACAGATAGATAAATGCCAGATCATAAGACTGCTGCAGGTCCTGGAGATTCTCCATCACCGTTAAAGGCTGATTTTCCTTATCTGACTGGCTCAAAAACCTGCTTACAACTGTTTAATTTATTATTATTTTTTACAGCAGGTCACTGACCTCAATCTTGGCCCAGTCAGGCTGAGTCCTGACCAGCACATCCCAGGACCTGGCTTCCCTCACGGTCCCTGCAAAAGTCTCTGGGATCAAGAGCCCGTGGCACGGCAGCAGCAGTCGGGCACGCAGCCAGGTAGAGAGAAACTTTTACGTTGCCGCTGCTCCAGCACTTAGTTGTAGAGATAAAAATCCCAACCGCAATTGTTGCTGTGTCTTATCGCCCTAGACTCCTCTTTGAAAGGAAAACCGGCACTTTCCCCCCATTCCCTCCTCCTGTTTCTCCTGCAAATCCAAGTAACTTTGCATTTAATGACGCCTGGGAAGGGCTGTCTGTACCGGGGGATGGGACTGTACAGCTAGTGCCTGTTCTCAGTATAATTTTTTCCTGCTTGAATGCACTTTGGTTGGTGCCAGGATTGCAATTTTTCAGAAAACTGTGGCTAGCTCTTTATTCTTTACAGTGACAGAAAAGACTGAAAAGTTGAAAAATCTGATGTAGAGGGGTTATTTATATGAAATAAAAGTTGTAATGAGGAAAAAGCTCCAGTCTCCCAGTGTTTCTCAGTTCCGCATGTAGAGTTTTCTGAACTGAATCAGTAATCTCTGCTTTTTTAGAGCAAGGGCTCCAATTCAGACTGCTTACCCCTTAGGAAAGCACTTCCCTCTTGGGCTAGCTCAGCTAGCTCTCTCGCTGCAGCTCTGACAGCCTGCCTGTAACACAAGGCTCACTTTTTCCTAGGGGCATCAAAGCCTTCTCAGTGCCACAGCACTTTTCTTGCAAGCAAACGCGCTGGCAGCTTGCAGAGTGCAAATTCATCTGCCTACAGAGGTACCTGTTTCCTCCCAGCTGGTAGCTCAGGGATTTTGTGAAAGTTATTCTTGCTCTTCCAGGCAACAGGAAAGCAGCAGTGACTCTCGGGCAGAACACAATTTCTTTAAACCAAAGAAACAGCTTCCCGCTAGACACACTTCTAGTTGGCCAAATTTACCATCGGTTTCAACACAGCAACTCTGTAGCTAAAATTGATACCAACACTGATTTCAGACTCGTAAATCAACTCTTGTATAAAGAGATCAATTTAAAAAAACCTCGCCCCAAGAATAAAAATACATCTGGATAAGGTTGGAGATACTTAGGTCTCCAAAGCTTTACAAGGCCGATTACTGCAGGAGGCAACAAGAGAAACTCCTGACAGCAGTTCCAGCTCTCCGTTCTTACCTCAACAAGTGTCATACCTACAGCAGAAGCCTACCGCACAGATCACCAACAGCCCCGTGCACAGTCTGGAAGCAGAAAGAACAGAAACACACACTCATTTTCCACGCCAGTTCCCCTCCAGGTAAATTGGTTGCATAGGAGCCTGAACCTAAACTGCTATTTCATCAGAAATGTTTGTATTTAAGAGCACAACACAGTAGCTGGTGCTTTTTAATTTACATGGAAAGCTTTTTAAGTCAATCAGAGCCACAGAGCAGGAGCAGAGCACAGCACTGCTGTGAAGTTCAAGCCACTGCCTGCTGCCTTCCCTTGGAAAGGCTGTACAACCGCTCGACCAGTTCACGGGCTCTGCAGCTGCTGGCAGGCAGAGCGATCGTGCTGGGAAGTCCGCAGCCGTTTCCTCATCCCACTAGCTTAGGGCAGCGACGCCACAGCAGACTGGATACGAGGCTCTCCCCAAAACAGCCTCCGAACACGTGGAACAGCCAGAAGCCAAGCTTCACCCCCTGAGCTTTATGCTGCAGCTGGGGTACGACCGGTTCCTTCACCATTCCCCTCTCCACACTTCAGCACCGCCAGGACCCACCGCCAGCCATCGGTAACGCATACACCCGTGCACAGCCCTTCCAGAGCAGCCCACTGAAATTAGTTTTGACTTCTCTGAAGAAAATCCCTGGTGCCCAGAAGCAGCCACTGATTTTCTTATCAACACTACACCGCAAGCCTGCTTTTCAGCTACACCCATGAATCAAGCTAAGATGTGGAGTAAAAATAACACCCCCTTCCTTTTCAGAAACACCGCCCAGCCCCAGGAATTCAGATGGTGTGCATTCCATCAGCTGAGACCACGGGAGAACACGTGTGGGGAGAAGGTAGCTTTTAGAAGATGAAAATGTGAGCCAGCTGCTGGAGCATATTACATGCTCCAGTAACTTCTTTTCCAGCTATTTTCCTTCCTTTTGGTCCCTCCGCACGTGGGTTGTATCAATGCACTCTCCGTGAACAAATTGAGCTCCATGGGAGAAGACCAGCGTGTACAGGCAGAGGGCAAGTATTCTGTGTCATTAAAGGTGTAAGCCCAGAGGCATCTACATGCAAGGAAGGAACCAAGAAGGTTCAAAAAACCATCCTCTGATCTAGATGGACCTTTGACTGGACATCGTTGATCGTTCTTCACTTCTATTCCTTCTTTTAGGGAACGCTTCCATTTGACAGAGCTTGCAGTTCAAATCCTTCAGTAAGGGCCAGGCAGAAGCAGCGTTACCCAGTGCCAGAGGGCCACCGTTGTCACATGAGTTGGACAAGGCAGTATTAGCAGAAATCTTCTGAGGAGGAGCCCGATTCCTCCCTCACGACACTCTTCCCAGTCAGAAAGGAAAAGCAGAACACGACCTGGTCATCTCTCCCTCCCTGTAAGCGATTACTGTGATTAAGAACTGGAAAATCAAAGCTACTGTGGTATTTACCTTCCCTTGGCACTTGACAACACTTCATTCTGTCGCCGCGTTTCAGAACGAAGTTCCACCTGAAGCACAAATGTACAGCGACTTCTGCTCTCTGTGCCACAATTTTTAAGGGCTCTTAGAGGACAAAAATCTGGAACTCGGGCCCTAAGCGAAACAGAGACTCAAAGCTTGGAGGAAAGTTGGCATTACAGAATTATTAGCATGACTAATCAATGAAAAACTGAGGTAAAAAAATAGAAGCAGAGATGCCGCTATTAAAGCGGTATCCTTACAGCCATCATGCTTTTACAGGAACATCCCCGTTGGAAGTCCTGGGACTCGTGTTAACCTCCTTGCATCACTAACGCAAAGGGCCCAGGACATTTCACTCATGTTTGATTGTCTTCTTCGTCCACACTACTTGCAGACAGCTCCCTTTCGCACAGCTCTGCACGCACGGGGAACAGGACACGGTTCTGTTTGCAAGAAACACGCAGGACAGCAGTTGTGTAAATGAGCAATTCCAAGGAAAGAGCATTACAAATCACGAGGTCACGGCGATTTCTGTCAAGGCAGCAACACAAAAGCCTGTGCTTTATCTTGCCTGATACAATTACACTAAAGGAACTGATTTATTTTTTTTTTTGAGAAGCAGTGAAGAGAAAGACTGAATTGGAGCTGAAGTAATACAGCAGATAACAAGCCAGTCTGCCTTTTAAACCTCAGCTTTACCCGACACTGGCGACTGCACCATTTTAGGTCACTAAAAAATTACGTTCAGATGCAGATGACTGCCTCTGTGCAAAGATGGCAAAATAATGCAAAAATTTACAGGCCGAGATGACAATCCAGCTGTTATCAGCTGCAGCCAAGCTACTTCCCAAGAAATCCCCAGTACCCTGAATTTAAAAAATTAGCTTACACCTAGAAACCCATCCAGACAAGCCATTTTGGTTACCAGAAGTATTTGCAAGTGCACTTAGTCACCGGCTTTTTGGACAGTCTGCCACGAAGACAGTACCAAGCACAGAGACTGGCCCATCGCAGGCTGGCAACAGGACCTCAAGGGGAACGTATTTTCCTCCGGAGGATGACTCCTGGCTAGGGAAAGGGTGTAGAAGATACATTAGCTGAAGAACCTGCGTCCAAAAGGGCTTTGGAAAACAAGGCTGCTCAAATCACACCACCTTCTTGGCCGTTAGGCCAGCAGTCCACGATCCTTCATCTTTACAAGCCAGAGCTTCCCCCCATTGCACGTCTGGTACAACAGCAGTGAAGTAACAGGATGCTCCAAAGCCAGCTGTAACAGGTACAGAAAGAGAAGTGTGTCACTTAAATCTCCATTTGTCAGCAGAGGAGAAGATGCAAAAGCACAGTCTGGGAACTCATCAAGCCTGCACTTTCATACAGGAACGAAGACAGCCACAACCATCTCCGTACTGGCTCATCTGCTATTTTTAGCGCTAGAAAGGGAGGCGACCATCAGCAGCGGGTCTGTTCCCGTTGGTAAAAGCGGATGTGAACACTGTCCCCGTCCCAGAGATCCCTTGCCACCAAAACCGCAAACCAGGTGAAGAGCTTGAAGTTGTTCCAGCTCCTGAACACAAGGCATCTCTCCGCAGTTACATGGCAGGCTGGAAGAGGGCCATGCAGCCCATTTAATTCAATTCACTTCCCCTTCCATCTGCTCTACGCAGCCATGCTCTATTAGTCTTCTGAGAGCAATTGTATTTAAAGTGAAAAATGCCAGGAGTGGGTGTACAGCCAGCGTACGTTGGACGCACTGTTCAAAGCCACTACAGGTTCACCAGCTCTGAGCTGCGGGCCAGGACCCGAGAAATCCCAGTGCCTGCGTAATTCCACCCAGCTTTTATTCATCTCCAGAGGTTTTAAAAATTAAACACAAGCTCCCTCCTAGAGATGCTTCCCAACTGGTTCTGCATTACCACCAGAGCCAAGAAACAGACTAAACTCCACCGCACCAAACCACGAGCCTGTTTGGTTCCTATTTTACGCCTTCCTCCGTAGAGAAGGTGTCTACCAAGGACAGCAAACAGCATCGTTATCACCAGGACCCAGAGCTACTGCACGCGTGTGGCAGCCCCGCGAACAGGTATGGACACACTGCAGGCAGCACTGCCAGGAGAACAAGGTCACCCGCTGCGACAGAACGGACACGCGCGGGGCTGAACCCAGCCAACTGCCCGGCCAAAGCGCCGATGCGGTGCTGCTGCCAGGACAGCACCAGCCCCGGCACCACAGCGGGTAAACGGGAAGGGTTCAGAAGCAGCTCAGGAGGGAACAGAGCAACAGCTTGGGGCTTTTGGCTCCTTCAGCGGCTCTCTACCTGCCCTGCAGGAAGGCGGCAACAAGCACATACCCGCTTTTGGCTGAAGTGACTAACCGTGACCTTTCTTCCTCCCCACCAGGCACCCTTCTTTTTTAGCGCATTAGCACCGTACAGACTTCCCTGCACGCTCTCCACAAAATGGAAAAGGAGGGTGGAAGAGCACACCCAAACCACTCCCTCCTTTTGCCCAATTTCTTTCTGGAAGCCCTTTGCTCCCGATTTCTACATTTAAAAGACGCTGTGGAAGAAATGCCCAGCGGACAACGCAGGCTTAACGCACCACCACCAGCCCAGGTATGAAACGGCTTTTTTCCCTCCAACTTCAAAAAAGCCAAGTGCCATATTTTAAAGCACATCCGTGATTTGCGCAACTGAAATACGTACACCACATCAGAGCACATTTTTATCCCTCAGCAGAGGAAACGTGAACTCCCGGGATTATTTCGCAGGGAGGCAGAATAGCCTGGCAGCCTCTCAGTTAAGGCATCCAACCGAAACCATCGATCTGAAAAGCAGCTGCTCAGAACGACAGAGGTCCTGCAGCTTCCTAGTTGACAGCCCACACCCCGCAGTCCTTAAAGGACGCTTTTTTTTTTGTGCTGCTCATCAATGAATAAGAACATTTCTGAAGACTACGGGACAGGAAAACACCAAGGTGGGAGGAAAGCCTGCGCAGGGCACATCCCGAGCTGGCTGGCACAGACCCACTTCCCGATGGCACTGGCCCCAGGCTGCCACCGAGGTGCCGCGAGGGTCTGTGAGCTCCGCTCCACCATCCCATGCAGGCAAGAGCACGGGCGTGCAAGCCACCAAGCACCCCGCAAGCGTAGGGCACCACACACGGCCACAGCTCCAGTTGCTTCTGTCAGGAAAGATCAAGCCTTCTTTCACCACCAGTGCTCAGTTGCCACCATCAGCAGGAGTTAGGCACGTGCGGAGGTTCTCCAGCCTCACCTAAGGAGACCAACGACAAACGAATCAACAACGTTATTCGCCACAGTTGCCCATTAACAGCTGGCAAACCATTTTTGCTACCCGGAGAGCCCTTCCAGTTCGACATTCCTCCCAGATCCTCCTCCCACCACCAAAGAGAACATACTGTGTTACAGAGACTTTCATATTGGGAAAATATTTTAATATAGTAAACAAGTCAATTTACCTTTCACATGTTTTTAAATAAGTTTATGCTGATTGTTAAACAAAACCGGTTTTACTTAAACAACGGATTACAGCCTCTAAATTCATATTGTTCCCAGCTGATCCTGTAAATAGTGAGGAATTTTGGACACCGACATCCTTTTAAAGGTAACAGACTGGCATAAACGGCGCAGGAATTCAACGCAGGTTCAAAGGGAGAAGCTAGCCCTGGTGAGGAAAGAAACGCAGCCACAAAATTCCCTTTTGAGGAAAAACGGGGGGAAGAAAAAGATGCCGCAGTTCCACCGAGTAAAAACACCTCCTTCCCCCGCCGACCGGCTCAGTCTGCAGCCCCAGCCCCGCGGGGCTCCCCCAGGCCGGGGGCCGCCGTGCCGCCTCCCGCGGCGCCCAGCGATCCGGATCCCAGCGAGGGCAGCCGCACCGCCGGCCTCCATCCTCCGCCGGGCCCGGCCGCCGCATCCCCCTCCTCCCGCGGGGGAGCCCCCCGGGGCCTTCCCGGCGCTGGAGCGCGGCCGCCCTCCGCAGTCCGCCGGGCCCGGCGTCCCCCTCCCCGGCCGGGGGGCGGTCGGTGAGCGCTGACGGCCGCCTCAGCGGCTCCCGGGCGGTGGCGGCGAGGCGTCCGGTCGGTCCGTCTGGGCGAGGCCGGGGCCGGGGCCGGGGCCGGTGCGCGGGGGCGCCGGCGGAGCCTCCTGCGTGGGTCCCCGCGGGTCGGCGGCGGGGCCCGGCGGCGCGGCGCGGGGCTGCGAGGTAGCGGCGGTGGCGGGGCCGGAGCCGCCGCCCCCGCCGCGCACCGGCTGCCAGATGAGGCTGTAGTAGACGGCGAGGACGATGGCGGCCAGCGAGACGGAGAGGACGTAGGCCAGGACGGTGGCCAGGCGCACCCACTTCTTGTTGGTCTTGGCCGCCATGCGCGCCTTCTTGTCCCCGGTGTAAGTGGCGGGCTTGCCCCGCTCCGCCCCCGCCTCCTTCTCCTTCATGGGGGCCCGGCCCTTGGCCCGCTGCTCCACCGACCCCTCCGTGGTGGGGCCCGGCCCGGCCCGGCTCCGCGCCGCCCGCGCCGCCGCCTCACGACATCCCGCCGCCCGCGCGCGCCGCGGCCCCGCGCTCAGCTCCGGCCGCTCCGCCGGCCGCGGGCGGGGGCGAGGGGCGGGGCCTGACGGGGCAGCGCCGCCCGGGGCGGGGCGGCGGCGTTTAAAGGGGCGACGGGCCCGGCGGGGTGTGGCTGCTGCGCATGCGCGGCCCGGTGGGCGCCTGCGGGGAGCGGGCGAGGGGCTGGCGGCGGGGCCCGGGGTCCCTTCGCCTCTGTCCGCGCCCCTCCTCGCCGGCCGGCGGAGGGCAGCGGTAGGCGGGCCCTCCCTCAAGTAGCTGCCGAGGCGAGCGACGTCCCGCCGGGCCGAAATGAAGGCTTGGATTTTACGGGCTCCCTGAGCGCTGCGAGGCGAGGATGAGTGTGAGGAAGGCTCCCGGCAGAGGCCTAGCGCAGGAGGAGGCCGGGGATCTCCCCTCGGGGGCAGCCCCTCTCCCCGCAGGTATGGGGTGCTGCCTGCAGCCGCAGGGGTGCCCAGGCGAAGCGTTGGCTTTTGGAGAGCAGCTGGCTTGGTTCCTCGCGCTGGGCCGATCCCAGACGTGCGGAGATAATCTGGAACCGTGCGGAGGTGTGAATTGTTCCCCGGACCCTGGCCCCTCACAAAAGTGACTGACTTAGAAGACAGCTGAAACGCTGTGCTAGGGTACGCATTAGCCTCTTTATTTTTTCTCTTTATGGTGCAAGATGTTTACTACTGAGCATGATTTAGTTGCTCCTTTTACAATAACTTTCTCTTTCTCCCTCCCTATACTCTTAGGCCAGGCAGGTGCGTTGCAGCAGCAAACCTCTGGTAAACAAGGAGCTGCAGCTCTGAAAGAGGCTCCTGGCAGCTGGAGAAACGACCCTCACCCAGAGAGGCGGCAGAGGAAGTGAGTGACTGGGCTTGGAGTTAGCGGCAGGGAAAATGCGGAGGGTTGGGAGAGAAAGGGAAAACCCCTGAGGCTTTGCAGGAGGAAGCACGGAGCTTGCAGCTCTGAGGAAGGCTACTGAGCCCTTCCAGAAAATAAGTTAGGGAATGAAATAGAGTTCAAAATAGCTGTAATTCTTGGAGAAGTGGTGGATTGTATTGACTAAAAGCTCCAGGACTAAAAATCCAAGTGATTCTGTGAAGCTACAGCTAATGACATGCTCTGTCCTCCTGAAATATTTAATTTTTGTGAAAATTTGCTGTAACCCAGTATATCTAGGAAACATTTGTTAGTGGGAACTAAGACTTTTCTATGCCCCCTCTCCCTTAGCTCGCCTGCCCTGACTTGCTACACCTGGGTGCAAATTTCTTGTTGAAGTCAAATTTCACACACCTGAGTAGCATGAGCTGCCCCCCTTCTCTCCTGCCCTGATTTATTGCACCTGACTGCATTTTCCTTGTTGAAGTCAAATTTCATACACCTGAATAGCACGAGCTGATGCCATCCTGCTGACAAAGCTTTTCTGAGCCGCAGAAATGCATCTGCTGTGGTATTCTAAGATTCTGCACACAAAATCCCGCTGGGTGTATGTGCTTAGTTAAAGGGGTATTGCAGATTTGAAGCAATTCCTACAAAATGAATTTTCTACTCGTTTTTTGGGCTTTGTTCTCTTGATCGTGGGTTTGCTCCAATCCCTTTTCCCCTTGCTTCTCACATTTGACTGAGCAAATGTGCTGCTCTGTCTTTTCTTCACATTTAAAAGAAAAATTCTGTAACTTGATTGTGACTTCAGCACGCCTTTCCTCTGCTTTACATGTGTCACTGAGCTGTTTGTTTTGAGGTCAGAGACTTTTCAGTTTCTGTGCTACAGAGTATTTGAAGACTGAGTTTGGACCTCTCTTGCCTAGCATAATTGCTTAAACGCTCAGCTTGCTTTAATCCATCCTCTCAGCTGCTGGTCTTTACTTGCGTTCTTGCTGGCCTGTGCCGTCCTGCTGTTGAATGCTGCAAAGCTGGGCAGATGCAGAGCCCCGCTGGGATGTTGTCTGCGTCCCCTCACAGATCTTCCTCAAATGGTCTGTGCAGAACCTGGTTCATTCCAAACTCTTGTGCTGTCGGTGATCTCCCCTGGCCTTCCCACTGATACAATTTATCATTGCCTCTGGTGAAAGGATGATGAATTACTACCTCCCGCAAGTCCCTTCTCTCTGCTCTTCCTTCATTGCAGTTCTGGAATTTTGAGGGAGAGGATGGGCATGTACAGGCAGCTCCTCTGGGGCTGAATGAGGCCTTGACAGTTTTTGCCTGATGCCCATCTAGTCCGTGCTGTCTTCCTGCGTTTTAACTCCGTCCATGGAGACGCCACATCCTCCTTTATTGCTTAACTCGGCCCTCTTCTAGTGTCTAGAAGCTGGTAGACAAAAATGAGAGCCCTGGTGTGTTACGTTGCGTTTGATAAGGGATGTTTAGAAAGAGCCAGCAGGCTGACAGAGGAAATGGGCACAGAAGATAACAGTGAGATATGGGGATTGGTGTAAAAAAAAAAAAAAAAGCAGTTATAGCAGTATATCTTAGTCCTATGTCCCCAAACTTATTTTCCCCTCTCCTGGGAAGGAAACCAGTCCTTCCTAATCTCTGTACAAATGATTGCTGCTCTTTCACTGGTGCTGCTTTTTTTTTTTTTCCCCCTCTCCTCTGCTCACTAAAACTCAGTTCATAAATCCAGAAGTTAGCAGCACTCCTCTTCCATCAGTGGGGGTCTTGGCAGACTGGATTTGCACAGGACGTGCAGTGGCGTCACAGAAGCAGTCCCAGCAAAGGTTGGGAGTGCGGTGTGGTTGAGCTCTGCTACACCTGGTGTCGTTTGAATGTAGATTCGAGGAGCAACTAAAGCTGCTCCAGCTAGATATGGCAATAGATAATTTGGCATGAGTTATGCTCCTTCCTGCCTTCCCTGCTCCCTTGCTGCCCTCCCCTTCACTTTTCAGCACTACAGCTCTGTCGTTATCTTAAAACTGAGCTGTGTCGTTCTGCCTTCAGCCTAGCATCTTCATCTCCCATCGCACTTGTTCCTTATTCAGCCTGCAGCGAGCCTCCTGGCTGTGGTGTAGGCTTACCCTTCAGAGAAGACAACAATTCTATGGTATTACTAAAGAAATTCAGTGGTCTTAAGGCTCTCTCCTCTCTGCCAACCCCTCTGCTTGCTGTAAGACAAGACTTGCCTTCATTAAATACCAAGTCTTGTTGGCTTCTGCCAAAGTCAGGTGTAAGCTTTTCTATTTCCTATCAACAAATAAATGGGTGTGAGTTTCTCTCCGGGTCCTTTTGTTCAAGTGCAGGCAGCTGCTGGCAGGCGTGTGCCTTCTGTTCCTAATCTTAGCTCCTTGCTAACAACCACCCATAAAGGCAAATGAGAGCCAGGAAGCCAGAGTTGCAATAATGAGGTTTTCTTTTTGTGCTCTGGGTTTTAGCAGAAAGACCAAGCTGTGCGTTGAGCAGGCTCCTGCAGTGCAGCAAGAGAGCTCTGGGGTCTTGTAAAGTCAGTGAATGTGTCAGACACGAGGCAAAGCTTGCAAATTAGTCCTCTCTGAGATTTTTTTTCCTAAAGAATACAAAGGAGATCACTTGCCTGAGACAAAGTCAAGAGCCTGTGGTGCAGCCTGGGACTGGACCTGCCAGCCAAGGAGATCTGTATGGCCCTCAGACACCCAGCCTTTATCCCGTGACAGTCCAAACACCATACTCCTCAGGGTCCTGTTGTTTAAAGCTTTTCTAATTTTTGATTTCTGTTGCCTGAGGGCCTGCTAGGAAACTCGTTTACTTATGAGCCTGCTACTTACTGCCTTACACCTGTGTTTAGTTGAAAACCCAAGTGCTGAGACAGATTGAGGGTTTGGCGTTCCGCCTACCTGACTGAACAGCGTTGCTTGAACTGTGCCACTACCTGTTGCAGTGGGATGTTTGCTCTCCAAGGGCCCCTGAAGGATGGAGCTAAATAAACTTGCGTTATTGATTCCCTATGTTCAGAGTCAATGGATAGCATCTAGTGCTTCAGGACACAGAAGACTTAATTAAGGGAAGAATATTTGTCTGAGATAATACGTCTGTACAGACCTCGCTTCTGAGAGTGGTGAGGCAGTGCGCTGCCGGGGAGGTGGTGGTGTCTGCTGTTAATGGAGGGCTCCTGGAGCGCTCTGGGCGGTGTCTGGCAGGGCTGATAAATGGCACAGCTGATCCTGCCCTGGGACAAGGGCTGGGCTGGATGGCTTCCCGCTGCCCCTGTGCTTGCCATTCAGCAAAGGCAGCTGCTCTGCCTTTCCCTCCTGTGCCCTGCCATTAGGAGGCAATCCACTGTGACACCGTCCAAACGATCGCTTCTTCCGTGAGGCGTGCGGCTCGATTACCCCACTTAGGTTGGCTTGTGTAACTCTGAACTCAACATTCACTACGTGATGCTATACGGGCCCTGAACTCCGCCCCTGATTTTTGTTCTTGGTGTCTGCCCCGGCAGTGTGACTTCTACAGGCGGGTTATAGACTTCAGAAAGAATTGTAACTTTTTTATTGGTTATATATTGCTTTTTAAACTCTTTCCTGTCTGCTTGGGTCACGTTTGTGAGCTGAGGAGGGGAGAGATGGATGAGGTCTTTCTGCCTGCCTCCTGATGTTTAAAGGATGGAATAGGTGTGTTTAAATTCACCTCTCTTGGCTGAGGTGCTTGAGCCTTCTGTCACATAGAACGTCTCCGCTCTTGACAGGGGACAGTCTGTCAAGCTCTGCTCTCCACTCTTCTAAAGGAAATTACCTTATTTCACACTGTTCCAGTCTCCCGCTTGGAGCCCACAGGAAATCCGCTTCTGTTCTTCTCTGGCATTTTCCTCTTACACTTCAAAATCTCCTGTTTTACGTGGGAAGGTGCTGTCTCTCCTGTTAATCCAATAACAGATGGGGGGAGGTCAGGGTTGTTCTTCTAACTCCTTCAGCTTCTGATTTAGCTGTGGCGAGTGAAGTTTGCACAACCCACTGGCTTGGATCACTGGAGTGATCTGCAGAGATTGTAGTGGTGGAGAAGATGGTAAAAGTGGTGCTGAGTTTGAGATATAACAGCGAGAGGTCTGGTTTTGCTCAGGATAGAGGCCTTGGGCAGAAAGTTCCTGGTAGCCTAGGAGCAGCTTCAACCTTGTGTCATCCCTTTGAGACCTATTTTGAGCCATTTCGTTATCCCGTGAGCCATCTGCGTGGTGTAAGGAGCGTGTCCTACGTGCAGGAGAGCACGGGACAGTGAGTCTCCTTGGTGGGAAAACACCGCTAAGAGTGAAAAGTATGTCTGCGAAGGGTTTCTGGTTCTGGTTTTAATGTTTAGAAGTTGCTGTAAGTAGATGATGGTTCAGACTCTGGGTTGGGGAGAGCCGCTTGGCTAGCTTTGTAGCAGAGGGGTTCACAACATTTTGAAGCTCTGCTTTTATTTGGTGTGATTTGAGGTTTGGTGTACTGCTGAGTGGCGACAGATCTCGGTCAGCTTTCTGGAGGCAGGGACTTCCCTCAGACAACGTGCATCATCTCTGGCCTGTTGTTTCCATGACACGTTTCTGAAACTGAAAAGGCTGACTAGGGTGCCTTGGCGGTGCACTGGGCGTTCACTGAAATAAGAAGCCTTGCGCCTTGCTGGAATGTGAAGCTCTGCTCCCAGGGGCTCCCAGTGCTCTAAGCTGTAGGCTTCACACATCAGTTTGTGGAGAGGAGAGTTGCCCTCGTTTCACTGAGTGCAGGGCTCCAAGAGGGTGAATGTTGGGGTTTTTTAAAATTAAAAAAAAAGCTTATCTTTGGGTGTAAATCTGTACTGCCTGTGCTGGTTGTGACTCTAAACACAGGCCTGTGCAGGAATCTGGAGTCAAAAATCTCCACTTTGCTGTTCATTTTGCAAGGAGGAAATGTGCATGTACACACACCCACACACACTTAACATCTGAACACACTTCTGAGGGCTGTGTTTCTGAAATAACCACCACTTGTCAAGCATTAGGACAGCGATGATTGATGGCCACATAATCTGACTGTGCATCTCTGCCTCTGGTTTTCATGGTCTGACAGAGCTGAACTCGGCTTTGTGTGGAGAATGAGCGCGTATGAGTGGTGCTTCTCCCTGATGCACACAGGTATGCATATATATGTATGGTGTTTGCTCACAGGAATGCGTGGGAGAGCACTGAGCCTGTCTCAAAGTACATCTACGTTTGCAGAATGACAACAGTTTATCCAGAGTTGCACCAACTTGTGATTGCCCCTGCAAGCGTGGGAACAGGCTTTCCTTGGAAAGCCTTACCCACGATCTCATGATGTAGCCCTGAAGCTAAGTGATCCTGGTTTAGCCTGGGTTACTGCCGTTTCAATCAGAGATAGATGGTGGTGGGGGTTTTTTAGGTTTTTTTCTCCTTCCCCCGGGATGGAGAAGGGTGGTTTTTTGATGGTTCGTTTGTGCATGATTGCTCCAGCCATCTTTGGGGCCAGCCCTTAATGCAGCCAAGCTCTTGGTTAGACTGAACAGCTTGTCCAGTCTTCAAAGTTAGCTTGACTGAGCTGAAGTCTGGATTCTTGCTGAGTTACGCTAAGACAGCATGAAAGTTTAACTGCTTATAAGATCCAAACAGATTCTTTTTCATATGAGGTCAACACGGGTTTTCACCCCATTTAAAGTAACGTAGCTTTGAATGTGATAGTGCTCCCTGATGTCACAGTAGTTTTTTCTTGCAGAAGAAATCAAAAGCAGCTATTACTTTTTGACTTTCTCCATTTCTGCGTGCTTGGCTTTGGTAGCTGAATGAGGAAAATGTGCTGGACTCGTGCTGATAACCCCATGCAAGGGAGGGTTATTTAACTGAACTAAAATAGCAGCCTGAAAGCTCTCCCAGTTCTGCTGGAGCTGGTTCTTGCTTGTTACATCTTACTGTTTTCACACTTCTGCCACCCTGGCTCAGGCTCCAGATTTGGTGGAACTCTGCCCTGTTCTTGGTGCTCTGTTACTGCAAGGTAACGTGGGATCGGCACGTTCTGGCTGGCGCTGCTGCTCTTCATCCTCCTCTGCCTTCTGTTAATGACCCATCCTGCAAAGTTTCATTCTTTTGCTAGCAGTTAGGAGTTGCGTGGTTCAGTCATCCCTGCGCAGCGGTGACTTTTGTACTGCAGTAACGTATGGTATGTTTAGTGTGTGAGCCTGCTTGCATTGTTCAGCTGTGCGCCTTGGAAATGGGCAGAAAGCCATCAAGAGCGCTGTAAGCACCTCCTGCTGCATGTTCCTGCCTAGTGAACAGTTAATTATGGACATAGCCGTGTCTTGCTGCTTGGTCAAATTGATTTTTGGGTTTTTTTTTTTTTACACAAGACCTCACAGCTTTTATGGTATTGTGGCATCTGTGGCCACTTGTCTTTCTGTGCAGTAGTCCACTGCCCTCTGGCTTTGGCAGATCAAGTTGAAGAGTCACGCTGTCATGAGTCGTTGGCATTGTGGTTTGGGCTCAAGCTAGGACATAAAGCGTGCCCTGGCACACACAGTGAGCAGTTCTCTCCAGGGGTGGTGAGAAAATGCTGGCCTTTGTGGCCCTAGTGGTGTCATTAGTCCTTTCAGGACTCGGAGGGCGGAAGAGAAGACGGAGCAGCAGGATGAACTCGGTTTTGCTTGGCTGTGAGGCGATTCCTGGTGTTTGCAGGCGATGCTGCAGGCTGTGTGCAGTGTCGTGGCTGTTCACTAGAGGACAGTATTACCCATCGCAAAGTGTAATTACACTGGAACAGTCCTGGAAGAGGTTTCTTAGTCTAGTGTGTGCTAGGAATAGGTTGGGGTTACACAGTGATTAGATACACTCGGGAGCCGTCCAGTCAAGGTGGTTCAATAGACAGTGTGGCTTAAGTCACTCTCTACAGACCCTGTCTTGTAAAATCTGTGGAGGGAAATGCTGACTACCTGGCTTCTGCCTGCACTTTGTGGGAGAGAGAGCCTGCTGAATAGCACAGGGAGATAAGGAAGAGTCTCCAGGGGAAAAAAAAAGGGAAATTTTTGTGTATCAAAACCCTTGTAGTGGGTGGTGGGATGCACATTGGTGAAAGCAAGAGATGAAAGCAAAGGAGGTGTGGGGCTGTGAGCAGAGGGGTGTGGGACGGGTATGCACTTGTGATGGGCCTTCAGAAGCAAGAAAGTAAAGGGTGGTTGGAATAAATACTGCTCTAAGTGCTGCTGCTTCTGCCTGCTCTGATAGCAGAGCTTTCCGCAGAGGGCTTTATTGTATCACTGTTCCATCAGCCATCTCTTCATGCAAGGGCCAGAAGCTCCCACATAGAGTGAGGAGTGTGAAATTAAAGATAAGGAGGCTGGGTTATGCAAAAGGAAGTGAGCTTCAGCTTTCTGACATCTTTGTGCAAGTAGGGATCTGGGCAGCTGTTGTGTGGTGCCAGGACAGCTGCCGGCTTGGTCACTGCTCTTTGTGTTGATTTTTAAATTTTATTTATTGCTTTATCCCTTAGGGAAAGCTGACCTTGAGTGACAAGCGAGTAAAGCTGTGACAGGATTCTTGCTTACTTTAGGTTTGCTGGTGAAACAAAGCTGTTGAATATCTAGGTGTGACAGAATGCAGGGCAGAAGCAGCCTTTCCGTGAGGCTCTGGTTCTGGCTGGAAGCAGGCAGGGCTCACAAAGTGATGGTAACTGGTGTACCAGATGTACCAGATGGGCCACTGGAACCAGTAGCTGTCACTGGCTGATCTCACCTGCAGGCCCTCTGCTCTTGGCAGTATTGGGTGGCAAAGCTCATCCCACCTCTCACTTCTTCAGTGCTGTGGTCTCCAAGGCCTTCAGTGCTTTCTGTGTTGCAGAGGGTGGGAGGACTGCAGCGCTTCTGAGCCAGATCAGTGCTCTTTATCCTTTCACAGCTGTTCCCTGAGTTAAAGTCAAGCAGGCCTGAAACTGCCCTGGCCTTGCAGAAGGGATGAGGTGAGAGTAAACTTTCACTCCTCACTGCAGCCTCCTGTGGTCCCGTGGCCTTTCTCTATACGTACCTAGGCCTCGGGGCTGTTCCTAAGCTGCTTACGAGAAGAGCACAGAGAACAAACCTGCCAGCAGTGCCTGGCATTTTACTGCTGTTTATGCCAAGTCCCAGGCTGTTGCTGATGTCCTTGAGCACTTCCAGCTCAGCCTTTGGGATCTGGGCAGCCCCTGTCATCTGCTGCTTTGCTGCTTGGGCGTAAGAGCGTTCCCAGAGCGGGGGTCCTGGTGGTGCTGTCTGGGCTGGGATACAAAGGAAGCTGAATGCCACGAGTGCAGCTTGGTTCTGAGCCCGGAGGTGATGGATTCCCATGTCCGTGGTGTCAGCCTTGATGCCGAGCAACCACAGCTATGGGTGAGCCCCCTCAGTTCACTGCCCTGGAACAGAGCTAACAGCCTTAGTGTGGATAGCCAATTCTTGGAAAGTATGTCTTACTAAATGCAGTAAATACAAAAAGTGTTAGTAAATGCAGAAAACTCGATGGTAGCTGGAAACATAGAAGCTCTCTTATTCCCAGTTTGGCAGATAAACCCTTGACAGAAATGTACAAAGGATGTTAGGTTTGTTCAGGGCGCTCTGTTTCTGCAGCAGGCATCTCTTGGATAATTGCTGCCATCTTTATTTTATTTACAGCTAGAGCATTTGCTACAGGTCCGCTTAATCTCTCCTGCCACTAACATTTGAGAGTGCCCGTAGGATTCCTTCAGTCAGCCTTGCGCTGCCTGTCCAATCTGCTCTAAAATGCTGGGCTTATCATCAAACTGGGGAAGCAGCAGCAAAAACATGCGGCTGGCTCCCTTTGCAGTGCAGGAGTTTGGTTATCCACTCTTCTCGGAGAATGTGTATTTTTTTTTTTTTTACAGTATCTTGTCCCTCTTGAGCAATGGCAAGTACCATACATTGGTTTCATGGAAGATAACAAGGATAAAATCCCACCGTGTGGCTGGGCGTCCTGTTACAGCAGGCATAGCATGGTTATCTCCTCTTCTATTAGTCGTGGGGCTCTGCCTTTTTTGCTAAAATTAGCCTTGCCCGTGTCAGTCCTTCTCACAAGCCACTCTCTCTCTGGTTACCCAGTGCGCCTCGACCACCAGTAGCTCCTTTTCTCCTCTGCTCTCCACACATAATTCCTTCGTTCCAGGTTCAGGAGCAGGGGCTCATTTTCGCCCTGTTTGCCGATAACCTTCTGTTCTGCTTTCTGTCACTCCCTGCAGCTTCATCGTTGTGATCCCCACCTCACACAGCTCCCATGTTCTGTGTTCCCAGAGCATCTGCAGTGTAGACCCAAGTGAAGCTGGAGAATCTTGCGGTTCCTAGGGACTCCTGTGAGTGCTTTACTTCATCTGCTGGTGGAATTTCCATCTGCTCTGCTGGTCTGTCTCACTGCTCAGGCTGATGTTGAGAAGAACCCATAAGAGAAAGGAAAAAAGTTAAAAGTGAAGCAAATGGCCCCAGAAATGGAGCCTGTACAGAGCACGGAATCAGTTTATTTTACGTGATGTTTGGCCCGTTGCATGAAGGGGGCAGTCTGCTTGTAGCCAGAGCCTGAGCTGTTCTGTAATCACATCTGCTGAAATAGTTTGAGTGTCGACTGGCAATGCCTGCACTTCGTCAAAGAGAACATTTAAGGAAGTTCAGTTGCGGAAGTGCTACAAACTGTGCGCTTCGCAAGTACAACTCTGAGGAGTTGGACCCTCCTGGAGAGACGGCGCGCGTGCATGACTGCCCACGCGAGCACCTCAGCCCATCGCACGCGTTCCTCTAGGTGACCTTGGGCTGAACTTTTCTGCTTGCTTGGAGAGCTGTTGATTTACAATGCAGATTCATCGGTCCTCGCCTGCCTGTCCCTGCCCCTCCTAAATTTGGCTGGGACATAAGAGGCCGTTTGCTTTCTGATGCCAACAGTGGCAATGGCAGAGAGCCCTGCCATGTGAGAGGCAGAGATAGAGGAGAGCGGGCCAAGGAGGAGCAAACTGCTGCTGCTCTTGCTTCTGGTGGCTGAGGAGCACATCTGTGGGACAATGTCCATGCTTACCCCTGTCCTGCAGCCCCCGGAGGTGAAGGAGTATCTCTGCAAGGGCGAGCGCTTCATCAAATGGGATGATGTGAGTACCGGGGTTTTTGCTTCGCTAGGTTGTATGCGCGGTGGCGGGGCGGATACTGTGTTCTGCTCGGGGTTTGTGGGGAGCCTGGGAACGTGTGTTCGGTGCGGGGGTGGGATGCTGTGTGTTGTACCGGGGAGCAGCGATACTGATGTCTGGATAGTGAGGGCAAACTGAGAAGAACAGGAGAGCTGGGGGCTATAAACAAAGGGCACATGTGTTAGAGGTTGTGGTGTGGCTTCTGCAGCTCGTGCTGTGGTGGAGGATGGAAGGAAATGGAGCGTGCCGCTGCGGCTGTGTGCGTGCAGCGTCTCTGGTGTGGGACACCAGGGCTCTGTCTCTGTGAACCATTCCTCGGGAGCGTGGTCACTGCTGGGAATCTCCTCGGGACGAGAGGCATGCGCTGCATCAGACATGTCTGGAGAAGAGCGAGGGGTGGGAGTTACTCCAGAGCTGAGTGGACTCTGTGCTTTGCAGACGGAGAGGAAATCGGGCTCCAAGTTGCTTCCTCTTATGGCCCTGTTGCAGGAGTGGATGGGAGGGTGAGCCATGTCCTCCCACGCCTGCCTGGCCCGCGGGTCTGCGAGCTACCGAGCACGCAGCGGCCGAGCGGCGAGGGGTCTGTGCTTTAACAGTGCTGGAGCCTCTGAGCATGCTGCAAAAAGCTGCTTCTCTCCAACTCTGTGTGCTCTTGTGTCTTCAAAACCCCTGGTTTGCGGTCTCTGCCCTTCATTGTGAGGGGAAGAAAGTGTGGAACAGCAGAGGAGAAGTTAATGTGGATGTAATAGCCCCCTCCTCGCTGTCCAAAGAGGCGAAAGAGGATTTACCCTAATATACCTGAGCGAGAGGACGGCGGCTGCCGAGCCTTTTTGTCTGCAGTATGAATCGTCTGCTGTTGAGCATGAGTGTTGCTGGAACGGGGGGCAGGCCAGGTTCTGGTTATTCACCAAGGTCTGGGGAAAACATTTGATGTGGGATTGCAAATGAGATGCGTTAGAAGGAGCCTCCAGCAGCAGTGCAGAGGGATCAGTGCTTGCTTTGTGGGCGTAAAGCTGGGATAGAGTTTTTAGTCCCAAGGCAGCGTGTGCGGGGGAGGTCGATCGCTTCTATGCAGCAGAAGCAGGGGTGATCCAGCGGCAGTGGGAAATGAGAAAGCAATGTAATGTCCAGCTGACAAAGGATGGGTGCTGAGGAATGCAGGCTGGGATATCCCTGGGCAGTTATTCCACTGGCTGCGTGCAAACAGGAGGATGACAGCAGGGTAGGGTGGAAAGCACTGCCTTCCCTTTCCCCCCGGTGGGGCCGCTGCCTGCAGAATGCTCTTGCAGCTTTTTGAATTTGAGCAGGGGTTTGGTTTCTGAGAATAACAGTTGCCTACCTTGTCTGAAATTGCTGCTGACTTTCTATGCTCAGTCCTTGGGGACTACTTTCACAAAAACTTGAAGGTGTTAAATAGTTCACTGGGAATTCCTGGGATAGTCAGGCTCCCTTGAAACCCAAGGTGAGTCAGGGTCAGCTTCCAAGACCCACCAAGTGTTTATTTGCTGCTGCCATCACAGGAGTTAGGGAGCTCAAGTCCTCTGTGAGTTTTTCCCTAAGACTTACAGATTTGTAAATATTCCTAAAAGGTAGCCTCTGATTACCGAGTAGTTTACAGAGTTGACCTCCAACGAAAGCCGCCTCCACAAGTGGGCTGTTCTGCTCACGTTGCTCAAGCTCACCGTGCTTTCTCCCTCCGCGGTTAGAGCGGGCTGCACGGGGTGATGGCAGGAGCTCTGGGATTGCTGTTCTGTAGAGGCCATGGGCCTGCGTTTTTTTTTGTCTCACTCTTTGACTTGACCGAGCCGTGCTGTTGGTAACAGTTTTGAACTCCTTCCACAATGTCTGAAGCAAAGGAATGAAGGTCGATCACATTGGCTCCTTACATCAGTCTGTACGGTGTGGGACTGGACCAGAGCCTTTGCCATACCCAACGGTTTACTGGGAAAAGCAAACGCACCCTTTTTCCATAGTGCCTTCCCCCTGTCCAGCATTTGGGATGTGTTCTGTAGGGGAGAGCGCAGTCGGGTCTGACAGGCAGGACTGTTCTCCCCTGTCCTGCGGAGTTAGTTGTGATGGCTGGGGATAAGGCGCGACTCTGCTGTGCTTTGTTTAGCGTCTGGCAGGCTGGGTTAGGTCCTACTACGTGAATGATAATTTCAGGAACCACCTTGGGAACCCTTTCAGAACTTCAGAAGCACACAGTGCAGTAGCTGACCTATCGAGCAGAGCAGATGCATGTGGATTTGGCTCTGCTGACTCTTAGCCCTTGTAGTAGAAGCAAAAATGTAGACGCAATATCTCTTACAGCTTATGAATGACAGGATTTTACCAGACAATGCTTGCGTTGTGCCCTAAAGCTGAACTCCACAGTGTGAGCAGCAGCCAGTGTGGCTGCCGGATCATCTGTAGAATTCACCATTTCCTTTGCTGCCAGGAGCTCCCCTGTAGGAGAGTCTACCTGTGCCCCATGGCCGTCCACGTCCTTGATCAGGAGGCCAGGAGCCAGCAGTCCTTACTGTGGCCTCAACTTGCTTTCAAGAAAGCTGCTTTGTAGGAGATAAGGTTAATCTAGGAACGTGGCATGATACTCAGTATCCTACAGTGCCTGTTCTACTCTTTGTGGCTTGTGGCCATGTTTTTGGGGCGCTAACCAAGAGCTCTGGGAACACGGGCGTGATGCTGCATGGATCAGCATCTTCCCTAGTACAGCATGGGACAGTAGGGACTAGGGGGAGAACACACGATGCACTGTGGCAGGGGCAGTTTGCTGTGATGAGGAATACTGAGTCTGGAAGTAGAGGCCCGTGGAGATAGATATACTCTGGAGGGAAGAATGAGCTCAATAACAAACCGAGGAACCCAAGGCCAAGCGGCGAATACAACTTCCAAATTCCATTACTGGTTTCATCTCCATAGCTGAATTGAATCTTCCTAGAAATGTCTGATAGGCCTTGTGATCTTCTGTGGCACCAGAGGTCAAATGCGGTGAGGAGCCAGCTAGGCTGAATGAGGAAACAGACGAGGACCCAAGCAGAGGCACCATGCATCCTTTATCTCTTTCTGCAAAGAGCTCGCGCTAATTCATCTCTTAGCACAGACGTGCCTGTGAGGTGGGAGTGGATGTTGTCTTGAAAATGTCTGAAGTTGCCTTTAACCGAAGCGCAGCAGCAGTGTAATTATTCAGAGGCGAGGTGTGCTGCCTCGCAGCAGCATCCCTCCTTTGCAGTGTGCCTTGGCTGTGACCCGCAGGGCCTCCCTGCTGTGTGGGGCTCAGGGCCAGCCCCTGTAATTGCATCGAATGTTGTGCCTGTAGTGTGGGTGTTCAGATAGCTGCTGCTTCCCGTAGTCTGGAGAGCTAGCTCATGGAGTTTGTGGGAATCACCACCTTGAGCAGACTCACCTGCTGTATTAGATGGACTCCTCCTTGAACTCTTGCTGGCCAGGCCCGTTCTCTGTAAAGAAAACCCAGGTAACAGGCACAAGCGCCTAGGTGGGAGATGCTGTGGAGCGTTGGCCTAGGCTCCTTCTGGAGCTTGTAGAACACAATAGGTGCCTTGGAGTGAAGGCAGTTCAAATGAAACGATTAATTACATCTACAGGTACTCTCTTCCTTAGTTCATTGTATAGAAAGCTCCAAGAGAGTTGTTCTAGCTAAATGCATAGTGTTAGGTGAGACCCAGGCTTCAGCAGAGAGCAGCTTCTGCCGCCTCACGCCGTTACTCTGGAGATGTACTGCAGTCATCTGGTTCACTTCCATAAAGCGCAGCGGGTGATTCACGCGGCTGGGTCTTTATTTGAACTGGGAACCTTACGTCCCGTGATAGGCTCTCCAAGTCACATAATGCCCTAACCTTCTTTCTTCTGGGTTTTTTTTCTGCCAGGAAACAGCGAGTGCTTCCCCTGTGATTCTTCGGGTGGATCCAAAGGGCTTTTACTTATACTGGACCTATCAGAGTAAAGTAAGTGCTAAGGCTTCCCAGCTTGGTGTCCAAATAGTCTGTTCAAGCTTCTGTGAGAGTAAAACACAAGTTCTGCACTTGGGAGCAAACTGCCACACTCATTACACTTAGTGGGAAACCTCTGCAAAGGGCCTGGGGGTCTCGTGCTTATTTAAGGGCAGATTTGTCTTCAGGGTTCCAGAAGAGAGCAGCAAGTTCAAGCGGGGAACGTGCCACAGATGAGCGTGGCCCTTTTGCGCCTGTCGCGCTGGCAGTCTTGTACTCGCAAGTTCATTAGCTGTGCTTCAGAGGGCTTCACCGAGACCAGCAGTGTTGCTGTCCCTGCTACCCAGCGCACTAAAGGATCGTACCAACCAGTGCAGTGGTGCAGTTGGGAGGAAAGTGGCTGGGTGTACGAAATTAAATGTATCTGGCTTCAGCTAAGGTGTACAGTATGTGTAGCCTGTGTTGTAATTAACTGACTTGGTGTGTTAGACATTTAAAGGAAAAAAAAAAAGGGAGTGACTGTAGTGATGTAGAGGCTACACCAGGTCTGGAGAGGTGTGCTCCTCAGGCCAGGGTGGTGTGTGCGTGCTGCTGAGGCAAACCACAGGATGCTGGCTGCTGGAGGAGAGTGGGAGGCAGCAAATTTAAGAAAGGGAATTCAGTTCCTCACTGATGAGTAGCAAGGAGGGCTGGAGAGGTCTGGCTGACTGGAGGTGGAAGGCTGGGCTTACTTCTGCTTTCTAGAGCAGAGCTGTGGTTCACCTCTGCTTCCTCCACGTGACCTACATGCTGAAGAGGCATGGTAGATAAAGAGACAGAGACCATTGTCCCGCACAGCGCCCTGGCCGAGAGACGCGATCTGTTTTGGTGAGCTTTGCCTTCTTGGAAGATTGTGCCCCAGTGCCACTAAGGTCAAGGCCCGGCCGCGCAGCCGTAACCTCTGAGAGCAGCATAGTGAGGCTGGGACTGCCATGTCCCTCTAGAAGATGTGTTCTCCTTTCAGCCGTCTCTGTCACTCTCCGTTTCAAGTTCTGCTTCTGGTGGTAGGATTTTTGCTGTCAGGATTCCAGCCAGAGAGCAGGAAGAAGTGGTGGCACTGGAGGAGATGCACAGAATGGGGCAAGGGGAGCTGTTGTCACCCATCAAAGTGAGATATTTCACAGGGTTCATGGTTTGAGGGATCTAATTACCTGGGTAAGGAAGCACAGCTGACATAAGGCAACCCAGACTGGGGAGAGTCTCATATTCCTTAAAAATGCCATTGATTAGCACCTAAAATAAACCGTAAACAAATTTGAGAGCTGTGGTGGAACAGCAGCAGTCTGTTGTACATCCTTGGGGAAGCACTTGTCTGGCATCTTTCCTGTTCTCTGAGGGAATCTGCAGAGAATGTGAGGTAGCAGGGGTGGTGGGCAGAAGCTGACTGTCAGAGGGCGCTGGGGCAGGCTGGTGAAGGTCCCGTGCAGGCTGGCACGAGCACAGTGACCAGGGACGAGAGATGGGCTGGTGCAGAGCGTGGTGTGCTATGGTCAATAGCTGCCTGTGTAATTTGTGTGGCTTATTGATCTTTGGCTGGCTCCTCTTCAGATCTGCTTGTCATGAACAGCGAGGAACAAAAACAGCACTGCTCCTGCACTAGGGATTCAGAAAGGAGTGGGAGCAGGAGTAAAATTTCCATCCTGCTTGACAATAACATGGGGATGCAGCCAGAAAACATGGTATCCACATTGTTCCTTATTGTGATCTTGGAAAATAATATTATCTGCTGCAACAAGCATAATTTAATCTCCAGATCCATGGTGAGCAGACAAATTAGTAACAGAGGAAGGAAATTCAGGTTGAATATTAAAAGAACAAACAAAATAAACATGATAACTAGCCAGCAGCGAGGATGTGGAGTGGGCTGCCTTGGGAAGGCTGTGGAATGTCCTCCGTGGGAATTGCTTCAGAACAGATTAGGTGAGGGTCTGTGAGTGACCTGGGGAGAGGCGATCCCGCCTGCCTTCCAGCTCAGCTGCTCTGTGTTGAACGCACGGAAGTAAAAGACTGAGAACATTGGTGGCAGGAGACTCAGGTTGTGTGAACACCTGAGCCGTAACTGGGGTAGTTTCCGCATATAAACCTGCGTGCACGTCACAGGCTGCCTCTCACAGCAGTCCGCACTGAGCCTCTGGCCTCACCGTGAGGAGGACAGTTCCACCTCTGCCTCCGCACCAGCCAGCCCGGCACATCAGCAGCTGATGCTTCCCTGCCTGCCTTGTTCCTGGTGGGAGGGCCCTTCCACGGTGAAGGGCACTGGCTGAGACCTGCTTTGCAGGTTCTGGGGATTCTTTCCTTCCTCCTTTCTCTGTCCTCACATTCCTTGTCCTTGTTTTGTTGTAGGAAATGGAAATTTTGGATATAACCAGCATCCGAGATACCAGAGTGGGGCGGTTTGCCAAAATCCCCAAGGTGAGTGCATAGCTTCATTTCTGCCGGTGGTTTATATGGGAGAGGCAAGGCTGCCTAGGGCTCTGGCATCAGCTGAGGCGGTTTACCCTGGCTTTCTGTTACAAGAAGGTGGAGAGGACCTGTCTCCTTCCATCACAACTGCATAAATGTGGAAAAAACATCTTTACTCTTGTCCCTGAAGTCCCCGGGGTCCTCTGTGCGCCCAAAAGAAAGGCGCTTCCAGACTATGGTGTATGGGCTTGCTGAAAAGAGTGCCAGAGAGCGAGGAAAACAGCCGTTCGGCTTCTTGGTGCCTTCCAAAAGAGACACTTGCTGTTGTGCACAGCGGCGGGGTTCTCTGCCCTGCCACGCAGCTGGCTGGCTTTGGGCTCGGCCTGGCCGTTAGTTCATGGAGCTGCGCTGGGAAGTCCTGCAGGAAACCTGTGATGCGTCTGCGTTGGGTCGCCAGAGCTGCTCTCCTGTGCCGAGATGCACGGGCTGGGCCAGGGCAGCTACAAACCTGCAGTTACAGGGAGATTCCAGTGCATGTCTGGTGGGGTTTTTTCCCTTTAAAGGGAAGAAAATGTAGTTTCAGAAAAAGTAGTGGGTTCCCCTCCTCCTGCCCCCAAAAATAATTTTGAATTGCTTGCAGGGTGGCAGACGAAGGGAAGCACATGATTATGGCTTTGTTATTGGTTTCAGTTATAACTTAAGCTTCCTACAGCGAAGTTGTCCTTGTTAGGACTTTTTTCTGGGTCTGGTTTTTGTTTGTTTTTAACTTTCCCATGTATGGAAAAGGCAAGCAGAAAATTGGAGTAAAGCTAGAATGTGGAAAGGAAACAAAGGAGCGAAGCTAATGGCTCCGTATGGTAACGTAGGTGAGTCCAGGCTAACGCAAACGGGAAGGTTTTGCAGGAGCGGGATTTGCGGGAGCAGCCGCTTTGCGTAAGGAGTGTGGCTGTTGTCTTAGTACTGCTCTGAAAACATCTATTCAGAGCTCCCCGAGAGTGATGTTTCTCAAAAGACCATAACGGGGTGGATGCTAAAAGCACAGCAGAGCTCAAGAACAGTACTCACTCACACGGTTCTTAAAAAACGTAATTCTTTCTCAGAAACTGCATTTCTCCTTGGAAATTCACTAAAGTGAAACATAGTTGAATATTCAGTAAGCCTAAAACTTTGTCTGCAACTTGTTTTGTGGGAATAATGTTTGATGAAAACTCTCAGGAGTTCTTGGTTTGGTTTGGTTTTTTTTTTTCATTTGAGAGAATAAAATATATGGAGCTGGTAGAGCTAGGTGTTAGGCTCCAGACAAAACGCAGTAAAGAAAGCCAGGGAGAGGCATGAGATACTATTTTCTGGGGTGCTAAACTTTCAGGAATAACTAAACTTTCAGGAATAACCTTTATACAAAACGAATTCAGCTTTGATATAGATTATAAATTGATGGTTTAAGTACTGAGGCTGTGGGTGGATGCCCTTCTGGTGGCAACAGCTAGGCCAGAGAAAAATGTCCTAGATTTTAGCAGTTAGTTAAGGAAGACTAATTGGACGCTGCCAGGAGAAACCCGCTGGCACAAGCGTAGTGTCAGAGTTGCCTCTAGACAGAAGGAACTTCTACTCAAACAGCATCTTTCTGTAGTGAGCCCCTGCTCAAACAAGGAATGGCCCTGGGAACAAGACCAGTCCCAGTGTAAGAGTAATTCACAGTACAGTTTTGGGGTGACCACATTCCATATCCAGAGAAAAAACTAAAATGGTCTTTTAAAAGGAATTTTTAATAAAAGCACAAAGAAGTTTGTGAAAATAGGGACATGAATGAGCAGTACCAGGGTAGCAAAAAGCAAAAGAAGAGGGGAAAGCAGTGGCTGTGTTCCGGCGTTGGCTCTGAATCTTTACTGAAAAGTGGCCTCTGTGATTCCCATCGTAAGAAAAAGCTCTTAAAGAACAGAGTGAGAGGACATCTCTGCATGGAAAAATGGCTGTGGGAGTATGAGAAAAAGGTGTCTCAGGAGAAGAGAGAACCAGACTCCCAGAAGGGTCCGTGCCTGGGCCTGTGACGTGGTGTGGGTTCGTACGTGACTGCAGGAGAGGTGTGCAGAGACAGAACAGCTTGCCAATGGCACCAGGTTATTTGGGGTAATAAACTGAGGGCTGATTTGTAGAAAGACCTTGAATTGCTGATTGACTGGATGATACAATAAGTGATAAAACTTAATACAGATAAAAATCAAGCAATGCACACAGAAAAAAACCCCCGATCCTGATCTGTAATAACGGGCTGTGAGTTGACTATTGCTACTCAAAAACAAGATCATGAGGGTTTAGTAAAATATCAGTGCAGTGTTCGGTAGTATTTGCTCAAACAAGAGTTGTATGTTAGGAATTACAAGGAAAGAATTAGGAAATCACGCCACTGGGTACGCCCTGAATGTAGCCATGTTTCTGTGCGTTTGTCTCATCTCAAATGAGACAAAACTGGAGAAGGTAGAGAAGAGCAGCGAGATTAATAAAAGTGTGAATTGGCTCCTGTAGGAAGAGCATGTGAGTAGGCAGGGACTGGAGTCTGGAAAAAAAAAAAGATGAGGATGTGGAGGAGTATTGAGTGCTGTAAAAGGAGGGGTTGAATGGAGAAGGTGAGCATGCAGTGGTTGCTCAGCGTTTCTTCCAGCATGAGCGCTCCGCGTGATGTGGAATTTTCCGAAGGCAGGTTGAGCACAAGCAGAAGGAGGTGCTGGTGTCCTGTGTGCCGTGTCGCTGCGCGGTGGGATGCTGTCCTGCACAGAAAAGGTAGAAAGATGAAAAGTCAGGACGAGAAGGAAATGCCCTTTGAGGGTTGTTAAATGCAAGATAATGCCCTTGCTTTAGGAAGTTCCAAATCGTGAATTACTGGGAGCTGCAGAAATGTGTTGGGGAGGTATCGCTGCGTTTGCCCTGTGCTTGCACGTTTTTTCCCCGGGCATCTGGATGGATCTGTGGTCTGACCTGGGCTAGCTGTTGCTATGCCATAGGTACCATGCTACCTATTCTAGCCATGGTAATAGGCCACAGACAGTATTTTATGGTCCTGGGAACGGGCTACACCTCATTTTTTACAAAGGTCAAGCACCGGGTGATTGAAGTATTCTCAACAGGCAGAAGCGATGCACTAGATGATAACCTCTGCTGTGAAAGTCCCAAGTGCTTTTTGAATTCTGCATTTCACAGACTCGTTTTAAATGAGTCCCCTTCTTCTTTCAGGGAATTTTCTGGCACTTCTATGACAACATGTAGTGAAATGCCCTAGGCTGGCTCCTTACCCACCTTTCTCTTGTGGGATGATGGGAGGTCCTGTACGGGCACCAAAATGGCCACTGACCCAGAACGGTGGGGGAGATGTGCCGTCCAGGCCTGGAAAGCGCTTGTCTGCACACGGCTGTGGAATCCCTGATGCTTCTGCAGGGCTTGCCTAAAGCCCTCAGTTGTGTGTTCAGTTGGCTTTCCTGAGCTCAGAATTTGCTCAAAGGAGTGTATAAAGCAGTGAAAATGTCTTGGCATTGATCACCACACCTCCACGCAGGGCAGCTACGTCTGGTGCATGGTTATAAAGTATAAATATGGCAAACTGGTGTGACAAAGCAAGCAGAGGTCTGTTAGAGGTGGAGGGCGGAAGAATGCAAGAGGGTGCTGTCTCCTCTGTTAGAAAGTAATTGTTCAGAATAGCTGTGGGATATAAGTGCTGAAAGGAACACAAATGGTGACTTGTTCCATGGGCTCAGAGTGGAGGAGAAGGGGCTAAGGAGTGATGGTAAAGACAGGGAGAACGAGATCACAGCTGCTGGAAGAGCTCTGGGTGGTATCAGTAACACATCAAGCACCCTCCTCCCCTCTCCCCTTCCTTGCAAGTGACACCATGGCATATCTGAAGGGCTTTACAAGGAAGGAGAGTGCTCCGTTGAGGGCGTCCCCCTGCAAGGTACTGTGCTCTGGCTGTACCTCGAGCTGCCTGAGGGCGAAATGTGCCCGGAGCTCTTCAGACCGATGTAGGTGACGTGAATCTCCCTGCTAACGGGTGGTTGAACTGTGGATGCTGGGAGTTACCTGCTTCCAGTAACACTTTCCCACTGCTGCTAAGCCAGGGCTTTGGGGTTTTCTTTGTAAACTCTCTATGCACAGCAAGAATAACGCCAAAGCGCCCACGCAGGAAACGCTTCTGAAAAGACTTGCTGTCCCACGCGCTCCCTCGTCAGCATTGTCCCTGCATGGCACAGTAAGCCTGGCCTGGAAAAAGGGACATTCACTAAAGGCTGGCAGCAGTAGGAGCCCCCTCCAAAGGAGAAGGACCACTGCTGTTTGCCCCAGAAGGAAGCGATTCCTGGAACTGAACCTGCCTGAAGGTGAGGAGCAGCCATGCTCTCTTTGGAAAGCCTCTCCTCTCGCCCCGCTCCCAAGCCCTTGCCTCCTGGCACGTGAGCACACAGGCATGCACACCGCCCTTGGCTCCTCCCGTGCCCTCTTCTATGCATGCGCAGGTTTCCTGTGCTCTCCCTTTGATTTATTTTCTTTAAGAGCCGCTCAGGGTTCTGCGGCGTTTTTTCTTGATGGAAATATTTTTGAGAGACAGGACAGAGTGAACTTTGGCGCATGCTCAAGAGTAATAAAGATAAGAATTAGCAGGGACTGTGAACCTAAACGAGACAAGATAAAAAGCTGTTGAATGCAGTTCAGCATGCCAAAGCAGAGCAAGATGTTATTTGCAGTGCAGTTCTGTGTTTTCCTTTGAGTAACAAGGACCGATAATGGCTGCTCCCCGTTGTTTCTTTTCTGATGCACCAAGACCCCAGAACACTGTCAGAGAACGTGATAATTGGGACCAAAACACATGATGGTTTAGACCAGACTGCCGGGCTGTTGGCTTCATCTTGGGTTCTGTTTAGACATTTCAACAGACAGTGGCTTGGAAACAAGCACGATTTTTCATAAAAACAGAAGTTGTATTTTCTGGCTGTCATGATTATAAAACAGTTGCATCCTCCATATGCATGTTGTTGTTATTGAACCCAGAGACGCAGACTGAACTGAACGTGGACAAGGGAGCAAATATGCCAAGGTATTTCACACATCGTATTTTGAGATGATGAAGCAGGAACGAGTAGTGTTTGGGAACTACTAATGCAAGGGGCGCTCACGTGGTGCTCGGAGCTGAGCCGTGGACTGCAGATGCGCGGTGGGTGATCGGTCGTCCTGGCGCGTCGCAGGGGGAAGGCGGCAGCTCTGCGGCCTGAGCATCATCTCAGCGCCGCGCTGTGGATTCAGCAATGGGCCTGAGCGTGGGGTGGAACCGAACAATGGCTGGTGGTCAGGCCTCCAAGTAAAAGAGCGATGCCAAGAAGCTGTGTGGAGATGAAGTGACACGTGTGTGGGCAAGAGAAAAGCAGGTGGAGCCTATGGCTTGTGAAGAACCTATAAATAGCGGAGCAGGGGCCGAGTGAGGAAACGGTCACATCTGAAAAACGGCCTTTTGCCACGCTGGGCCCTTCTGCCTCTTCCACCTTTCTGCAGTGTGAGCTCTGGGACCACGGGGACAGAAGCTCCTGAGGATGCGCAGTCTGTGTCTCTCTCTCGCAGTCTGTTCCTGCTCGTTTCCAGAACGCCGCGGGTTATTTTGTGCCATGTGAATCTGTGTGCTGCTGCGTTTTCTGGTTCTTTTAGATAAGACAGTGATGAGAGACGAGAGTGCTTCATCAGTGTTTTTTCTCCCTGTCTCGCTGAGGTGCTTGGTGCAGAGCCGGGCTGGCCCTGCAGTGCAAGTGGCAGCAGGACAGCCCCCCTGCTTCCCAGCCGTCGGTCCTGTTGCTGAATCCCGTGATGGAGCAGTGCTGCTGGGGGGAGCTGAGCGTTGCTTGCTGAGCCAAAGGCATCTGAATAACCGTTGGTGCTCCCTTTCCCTTCCGGCAGCCAAATGAGACCTTTCTTCTCCAAAGGAGAATATTTGTTGTCAGGTCCTGTCTTCTAGTACCACAAGCACAGCATCGCGTAGCGTGTTTCACGAAGATACGCAATTATCAGAGCGTGGTGAGTGCTGCAGCTGTGGCAAATCCTGCCTGTCGTTCGGCTGAATCCCGCCTGGAGTAGAGAAGGGACCGTCTCTCTCTGCCGCTGGCGTTAGGCCTGGCTCTTTGTTTCTATTTGCATGAGAACTTGCTTTTCCCCGGACTGTGAGTCTGGTTTGTATGGATGAGGATTTTAGGGAAATCAGGAGGGCGGGAAGTGAAATGAAAGCTGAAGCTGTATTTCAGCTGCTCTGCCAGTGGCTTGGTTTTGAGTTTTAAGTGGATCTGCTAAGCGCGTTTCCCTTCCTCTCATTTGCATGGCTAACGTGGTTGTCCTGCTTTCACATAGCAATTCCTATTTTTCCTTTGTGGTCACCTGCAACGGGACAGTAAGTAATTCTGCAGCGAGGCTGCAGCATGAGGCGCTGAAGGCGTGCGAGTTGTGAAAGAGCCGGGACGTGGGTGGTGTCAGGTTCAGTGCTCTCAGACATGGGCTCTGCTCCTCTCTCGCCATCGTCACTCAGTGTCACGCCAGCATCGCTGCATTTATCCCGCGAGGGAGGTAAGCCCCACGTAAAGCTGGCAGCACGGAGTAAGCGAGCAACTCGTTTAAGGCCACGCAGGAAGTCAGTCGTGGGGAAAATGTGACCCAGTTCAGAGCCCTAACGAGAACATCCTTTCCTCTCCCCGCTGCAGTTTGCATCTCGTAAAATGAAGCTGTTGGCTTCACCGAGGCCTCGGGAGGTATGCTGTAGGTTAACGCTGACCAGGGGCACGGCACGCGGACAGCGGCACAGGCGACTCCTGAGAGGGTGCTGGGTGCTGTCACCGCAGCTGGCGCATGTCGGTGTGTCTGGTGGAGCACAGGTAGATAAAGGCGGGTGCAGCACCCAGCTCGCCGGGGCCGTGGCGTGAACAGAAATGGCCGCTGGGAGCCGAGCGACGCCGGCCCGCGGAGGAGGAAGGGCTGGGAGGAGCCCGTTGGTAACAAACACGGGAAATGAGCTCAGCACAAACCACAAGTTCTCTATTGTCTTAGCTTCGTGTAATTTACAACGCTGGAGGTAAGGAAGCTGAACAAACGCCAGCGGGGTTGCAGGCTGAAGTTAAATTTGAAGTTAAAATCCCGACATTGTGCTGCTTGTAACGAAAAGTTAAGCTTCATCAAGGAGTTCCTCTCAGCACAGAAAGGAGCTGCGCGTGTGTTGGTGCTGCTCGCTTCTGCAAAGGAAAATTGCTCATAAAGCAAAAATGAGGCATTTTAGAAATTCCCTGAAGTGTTAGGAACTCAACACATCTTTTGGGTGGCTGGCTGCTTCCCCCTTCTTCCCCGCAAACGCTCTGGGATCATCCAGGCTTCACTCACCCCCCGAGGATTGCCGCTGGTGCCAAGAGAGCGGCGACAGGGAGGTGATCCTGGGTTACGGTCCGGGCCGCCCTGCTGTTCCTAAAGCTCCCTCTTTGCTACAGATGTGTCAGCAGGGCAAATGCTCCTGAAACTTGGGAAAATCCAGTGGAAAAAAAATTGTAGAGTGCCTTATAAAATGGGTTTGCAGCTCTATGTGATGGTGTGGAGACATAACGCATGAAGCTGAACCGGTTTGGAGTTTCTGCTGTTATGGTCCAAAGGTAAAGAGAAAATTCTGTGACAAAAGTGAACTGGTTTGTTTGAATGGCAGTGTGATGCAAACGGACGGCTGCAGACAGGGGTTCATAGCTGGTTTTTGCCAAGTTAAGGTGGTAGCTAATGTAAGGTGTTACTGGTGTGCCAGCCCGTAGAAAGGCGGGAACTCAGCCCTGCGTCTGACTGCAGGTTTGTGCCTGCAGCCAGAGCTCGGGCTCCAGCGCCAGTTAAACTGAGTCTGACCTGTGCTGCCGACAATCCCAGACCATCATTTTGCCCTTGGTTTCTGAGGGAGCAGGGGCTCTGCCAGCCTCCCTGTTCGCTTTGATACGGATTTATCCCGTGCTTCAGATAATGAATCGCTGTGCTTTATTCCAGGCCGTGGGAATTTTATCCTTGCGTTATAAATAGCGACTGTCAGTACAGCTCCAGGAACCCTTGGCTTAGTGACGCCTTACGTAGGAATGCAGGAAATGCTAAATAATGTAAAGGGACTCTATAAATACTTTCATATGGTGATGAAATCCAAGTATGACTAATCAGATGAGCCTTATACTTCACGAAACAAATCTCTGGTGAGCCGTCGCTGTAGGATACTGCAGTTGCTGTGGAAAAAACCACCTTGAGCACCTGACAACTGGCAGAGCTTGGAGGGAGGGAGCCCGTTCCTTCAGTAACCACGTCTAAAGCTGCTACACCTTTTGGGTCCCGACCAACAGCTCGCTTGTGGTGGAGGGAGGTTTCGGCAGAAGATGGCACTAATCTCAAAGGCTTCCTTAGCGTGTGTTTCGGCAGCTGGATGGCTGCCGTAGCCTGGTTGTGCACCTCTGGGATGAGGGGGCCAATACTCCGCTGCTTGTCTGCAAGCTCAGGCTGCAGTTTTAGAAGGAATTTCTTTACGAGCAGTCTCCAAGTTTTACTTTTTCGGACCAAAAGAGCATGTTTGTGCGGGGATGCTAGTCAGTGTTGTGTTCCGTGGAGGATCCAGGTAATGCAAACTCCAGAATAAAGATGAAAAACGAGGAAAGCCAAGGAAAGGAAGATTACATTGAACAATTTTGCAGCCCTTGAAAAGCTTGCTGTGAATTTGAGTCAGTGTTTGGATTAGGTCCTGCATTTTTCAGGTACAGTTTGCCTCGCTCTCCCTTCATCCCAGTCTGTTCTGTTTCTTTTGCAGTGCCAGAAGCTTCGAGAGGTTTTTAACTTGGATTACCCCCACAGCACCTTCCTGCTTAAGACGCTGACTATTGTATCTGGTCCTGACATGGTTGACCTCACTTTCCATAACTTTGTGTCCTACAAGGAGAACGTTGGCAAGGTACTGGGTGCTGAGGGCAAGGAAGCTCTGGGGAACACTGAGGATTGGGGCATTAAGTGGGGAGCAGGGAAGGAGAGGGGAAGGCAGAGCCTGAGCCCTGTCAGTGGTACTGCAAGGTTATGAACAAGCTGGTTTATGTTCCAGTAACGTGTGGTACCTCCATAGTTCTGGAAACTGCTGCCCTGCATGGAGAAGGACTAGTTTGTAATTTTTGTCCTTCACCTGCTTTTATGGATAAACAGCCAGCTGAGAAGACTCAGTGGAAAAGTTTCAAGTGGTAGTATATGTGGGCAGTAGGAGGGTGATGTAGCCAAGCCCAGGGCACAGTTGTTGGGTTTCGGAGCCCAGCAGTATCGGGACAGGCCTTTTTACCAAGGCTGGTAGTCACAGGACAAGGGGTAAAGGTTTTGAACTGAAAAATTGTGTGTTTAGAGTGGATGTAAGGAAGAAGTTCTTCACTGCGAGGGTGGTGAGGCACTGAACAGGCTGCCCAGAGAAGCTGTGGTTGCCCCATCCCTGTTCAAGGCAGGGTGGATGGGGCTGGGAGCGACCTGGTCTGGAGGAAGGTGTCCCTGCCCAGGGCAGGAGGGTTGGACTGGATGATCTTTAAGGTCCCTTCCAACCCAAACTGCTCTGTGGTTCTGTGCCATTTCCATGTTTGTGGCTGTGTACTTCTTGGTGCACTTCCATAATGCCCAGCTGCCTCTGCCTTGTGTGTGTGTTTGTCCCTAGAGCTGGGCTGAGGATATTATGGCCATCGTTCGGAACCCCCTCACATACAACGCTTCTCGGTACACCTTCCTGGAGAAAATGTAAGTCACTTCTGACAAACGTTGTTCTCTGAAGCATTCTTGTACTGCCCTTTCTGTCTGTACTAGAAAGAAAAGGCTTCTTAGCATCCAGGTCCTTTGGCAGCCTCCAGAACAAGTCCGGTGTCAGCTCAGGAGCCCCAGGGCACAGGTAGGGGGTTGGTAGTTGGGCCATATGTTACGTGGCAGGTGACTGGCAGAGGAGTGCCTGAGCCAGTCAAACATGCACATGGTACTGGACAGGCTGAAATGCTGAGCCTCAGGTGTGTCTCCCACCGCCGTCACAGCAATCACCCCAGAAAAGTTCTGCCTCTTTCTCTTTGCTCCGAAATAGCATTTGGTTGGCAGCCTGGGATCGCTAAGGAGCACTAAATAATAGGAGACGTCATTATCTCATATCTAGATCTTATGTCTCAGAGGAATCTTTCTGATCTAACTGTTGTAATTTGCCTGTTTCTCCTTCCCAATATACAGGCACAGGTTCTGTCTGAGGTTAAGCTGACAATTTGTAGGACCCTGATTTTTGGTTAACTTAGGTTGTTTTCCCAATTGCGTATTTTCTTCTTTCTCCTTACTTAATAGGACCTCTAAGATTGTACAAGTGCATTTTCATAATCTTGTTTTTCCTCACAGCCTGGTGAAGCTGAAGATGCAGCTTAATGCAGAGGGGAAGATTCCTGTCAGGAAGTGAGTATGGATATTTGTTTTAGTCTGTGTTTCTTCAGACTGAAGGCAGAGCAATGGCTTCAGCTGCCTGCTCTTCCCGCACGTAAGAGGCAGAGGTCATTCCCTCTGGATTCAGGCCATGGAAGGACTCCTGCTGCACCTAGGTTCCTCCCAAGGGCAGGCCTGGGACACCATTTGGGTTGGGAAAGGAGACCTTTTGTGGCCTTCATCTACAGCAAGAAATTGCCTTAAACAGCCATGGCTTTCACTTCCTGGGTGTTGCCAAGAGATAATCAACACACCCAAGCACCTCTGGTAAAATTGTGATCACAAATTGTTTGCAAACCTGAGTTGAAAGGTGGATGAGGCATAGGACTCATTTTACCTTGCGTGTAAGGAGTTGTGTATGTGGAGGACACTTTGCTTGACTCCCCAGCTAGCCTGAAGCAGGGGTCTCTTTCCTCTGTCTCCTTTCTTCGCGTGCGAGCACTACAGCCGTTCTCCAGTGGTGTAGATCTGCTGCCTCGCTCTTTTCTCTGGGCGTGCGTGAGAGGGAAGCAGCCTCTGAGGGCAGAGCTCTGGGCCAGTGTTACTGCTGGTTCAGGTACAGAGCGGTGGAGATTGGCACTTCGCTGTCCCTGGGGCTGGCCTCGTGCTTCAGGGTAGGACTGCTACTAGAATACACCAAGCCTAGAATTGATTTTGTGCCACTTGGGGTCTTCCCTAGTAAGAACACTCCGTGGCAGCTCCTCTGGCTCTGTGTTGATTCAGCTCATGACTGAGTGACAAAAGGCTGCAGTGCCATGCTGAATTCCCTTTCGGGTGCATAAATCACCTTTTGTTTTAGAATCAAGACCTGCAGACAGTGCATTGGTGGGTATTCGCTGGAAGTTTTAAACCACTCTGCGCCTAGGTTTTTTGCTGTTACAGCATCACAAGAGGCAAGGGCTAATTGCCTGTGATAAATAAGCTACCTGCTGCACGTTACCTTGCGTAACGACTCTAGATGAAGTCTGTGCTGGCTGAATGGGCTCCTGGATGGCTGATCATTACTCAACAATAAACACTTTATTTTTGTTGCTTGTTTTCTAAATCACCAACCAGCAGAATTTCACTCTGTCAGAAACCAGTGTATTCATCAAAGGGCTTTTAAAAATGTGTAGGTCTAATGAATAACACACTAGGGAGGGGTACTTTGAACTGATCTTTAAAATGCAAGCAAGGTAGCATTGCTGCAGAGAGAACACAGCTCATTCTTCTGAAATAAGCTAGAAGAAATATCTGGTACGGGCTGTACCTCTCTTCAATGCCCTGGTCTGTCTGTCTTGCAGAGTAGTAAAACCGTTTTCCCACGTAAAGCACTAGCGCATTAAACAGCACAGGTTGAGCCAGATTTAGAGAAACACGCAGTGTCTCCAGGTGCAGGTATGTGTAGGGCTTTCAGAGCTCCACCTCTGAATTCTTCTGAAAATTCCACCCAGCACCTGCCTTTCTCTCTAGACATTTAAATCTCGTTTGAATTATGACAAGGGTGCTGCAGGTTTTGCCTTGCAAAGGGCGACTTGGGGACCAGCGTGCGCTGAGTTTGCATGAGCCTGCTGCAGCTCCCACCAAGTGCTGCTCCACCTGTCAGCACAGTTAGCGCTTTGTTTCCCGTTTTTGGCTCTGAGCACCTGCGATGCCAGGAGCTTCAGAGAGCTGACATCTAAATCTAGCCACAGAGGAGGCCTCACTGCTGCTGGCTGGTACATTCTGAAAGAAGGGCGAGTTCAGTTATTGCCGCGCTTCTCTGGCGCAGCAAAGGGGCTGCTCTCAGCTGAAGGCTTGGCCGAGTGAATTCTGCCCTGCAGACCTGTGCCCGGTTTCTAGACGGGAGGTGAGCTTTGGTTTCTGCAGCAGCAGACTTTTGTGCTTCCATCATGTAGCCAACAGCTTTTTTGCCTGTGTAATGAGTTTGTTCCTTGAATTCACAGGAAGCCTTTGGTTCTAGACAATTTGCCTTCTTTCAAAGCAGCAAATGTGCACAATGTTTGTTTGCTTTTTCCGAATGTTGCCTTGACTACAGAGTTATTCCTTGCTAATGCCAGCTGCCACGTGGGACAGCGAGTGTGGTGTGGGGAGAAGGGTCCTGGGGAGTGTGCGGCAGGAGGCCTGCTACAGCAGGAAGGACCTCCGAGAGGGGCAGGGGAAGGAGAGCGGAGAGGGGTTTGGGAGTAGGCTGGTGCAGTTTAGTGACAGGGCTCTCACAGAGCCCATGGCAGAAATGCAAAACTTCTGTATTAAAGCAGCAGTCAAAAAATCCACTGTAGGTTTACAAGACTTGGTACATCAGTTACTCCCTTGGAGAAACGCTTTCTGTCTTCTCTGGTTCACGTTTACGGTCCTGTCAGGCTCCTGCACTGTGCGTTCCCAGTGTCTTGCACTCTGGCCGCAGTTCCCAGCCACCCAAACCCAGGCTTTCTGACCTCTTCTGCTATGTTGTGGTGATTTTTTTTTTTTTTCCCCTGTCTGGTCAGTATTTTTCAGATGTTTCCTGCAGACAGGAAGAGAGTGGAAGCGGCATTAAGCGCTTGTCATCTTCCAAAGGGCAAGGTAAGGGTTTCGCTAGGTAGCCAAAGGGCTCGCTGGTTTGAAAATAATCCCTTTGCCTATGCTGACTGTGATGCCCTTGGCTATGAAAAAAATCATCAGCTCAGATGCTCTTAGGTGCTGTGGAACCTTTTCCTTGCCACCAGCTGCCATGCCTTAACTGCACCCTGCTAGGATCCGTTCTTACTGTTTGTATGCAGTAACGCTTGCGACTCCATCGCTTGTACTACGTGGTGCAAGAAGCAGCACGTTCCCTGCCGCCTGTTTCACTGGCTGCTCTTTGGAGCAGCTGCTCTGACGGTTAGTCCTGGCGCTTTGGTAACCTGCGGAGTGCAATCCAGGCCTCTGACAGCTCCTAGCACTGCATCGAGCTTTAGCTTTGTACTATTGCACAAGAGGCACCGAGTGGTGGTTTAAATAACTGTCCCTTCTGAAATAGGGCATTACGGTGCTTCTCCGCTCCACCTGCCCTTCCCTAAACACCTTGCTCGCCGCTCCAGTCGCTTACTTACATCGTCACAAGTGCCGGACACTGGGTGTTAATGGAGAGCTCACAGCCATCACAGGTTTGTGACACTGACGTGTCTTTATTGCTTTCTCAGAATGACGCCATCAACCCAGAGGACTTCCCTGAGACTGTGTATAAAACCTTCCTCATGAATTTGTGTCCACGGCCTGAGATTGATGAGATATTTACCTCGCAGTAAGTTTCCCTCAAGCCACAGCAGAGAACTTGATCTCTTGTGGCAAAAGAGCAGCAAAAAGGAGAGGCAAAGGATTTTGTTAAATGGTTTGTCTGATCTCAAGCCTTAGAAGGGCAGGAATTCAGGAAACAAAACAGTGCCAGTGCACTTAACGCTTTCACTCACAGCTAGAATAAAAAGGATGAGACCTCACTGTGCTGCAGGGACTCTTAACTGTCACCGTTGGGAGGGCTGATTCCAGGGCAGCACGAGATCACGCTTGTGGCTAGCCTCGATCAAGGCCAGGTGCTGTGCGAGAGCCACAGATCCTCACCAATAGCCAGCGACCTTGTTTTGAAGTTGCTAATCTGTTGCCTCTTAAATGGACTTGATTTCATAGGGCAAGCGATTCAGTGTGCTCTGAAATTCAGGTCCCTTTAGAGTTCCAGTCAGAACTCAAAATGTGCTTTGTGCTCCCCTCAGCACTACTGCTTCACAGTATGGAATTAGCTGGGAAGAGGAAAGGCCACAGCGGGAAGCATCATTTATAGGCAGAAGTGTGGACAAAACAGGAATCTGGGCCCAGGGAGGTGGACAGCTGTTGCTGACCTGAGGAAGGACCGACCTCTCTTTCTTGAAAAGCTTCTCTGGGGAATACCCAGGCCTCACCTCTGCTCCTCTGCCATTCTCTCCCCTTAGCCATTTAAAAGCAAAGCCCTACATGACCAAAGAGCACCTGGCCAAGTTTATCAACAAGAAGCAGCGAGACTCTCGCCTCAATGACATCCTTTTCCCACCGGCCAGACCTGAGCAAGTGCAGAGCCTGATCGAGAAGTATGAGCCCAGCGGGATTAACATCCAGAGAGGTGAGTTCTGCTTGGCCCCGAAGTCTTGCTGTGGAGGTGGTGTGAAAACAGCAGAGGGTCTGGCACCCGCTGCTACCCTGACTTTCCCACAGGAGCGGTCAGCCTGACTGTCACAAGCCATCCTCCTGTGTTGCAGTGCACCGGCAAAGAGGCGCCAGGACTGTTAACAGCTCTGTTTTCCCTGTAGGGCAGCTGTCTCCAGAGGGGATGGTCTGGTTTCTCTGTGGCCCTGAGAACAATGTGATAGCACTGGACAAATTGGTGCTGTACCAGGACATGACCCAGCCACTCTCGCACTACTTCATCAATTCATCACACAACACGTATTTAACAGGTACGGGCGGTTCCAGAGTCTGCCGCAGCCCAGATGCGTGCGTACCACCACCGGGGCTGGGGAAATGGTACCAACCATCAGTCGGGCAGATGTATCCACCCTGGAGTTTGGAGGGCTAAGGGCTGTAATGCCCTCTGAGGGGCTTGGCACTGAAATGCTGTGTAAGAAGAAGAAATGTCCCCCTGTAACCGCAAACATAGTGTCAATCTGCCACGTACACCTGCTCAAGAATGGCAGAGTTCTGTTGCTCTGGTTTCTGCAGAAAGTGTCCCAGGTGAGTAGCTAATGCCAAGCCTCCCTCCTTCTGCTCTCCTCCAGCTGGTCAGTTTTCTGGTATCTCGTCTCCCGAAATGTATCGCCAGACGCTGCTGGCTGGCTGCCGCTGCGTGGAGCTGGATTGCTGGAAGGGCCGTCCCCCGGATGAGGAGCCGATCATCACTCACGGGTTCACCATGACAACTGAGATCCTCTTCAAGGTACAGAAGGAGTTTTCTCCGCACGTGCTTTCCCCTGCTTGGTTTTAGATTGATCTCTGAGGAGGCTGGCTGAGGGAAGTGTCAAATGGATGGGCTGAGGGCAAAGATGTTTGAGTGGAAAAGATTGATGGCAAGATGACAAGTGAATGAATGTGTAGATAGAATGAAAGATGAACAAATACGTGGTAGGTTGGAGTTTGTGTACATTTTGGAGTGGGAGGACCAGAAGAGAGGTTGTTAGCTGGATGAAGATGAGTGAATGAGGGAAATGCAGGAGTCGGGTAGAAGGGATGGAGAGATGGTTGAGTAGATGTGCCTGTGTACACAGGGCTGTGCAGCAGGATGGATGTGCGGACGGAAAGCTGCGTGAGATGCGGGGTTTATGGATGGCTGGCAGAGAAATAAATAAGATAGCTTTTAGAAAACAAACGGTTAAAAGAAGCTTATCTTCTAACTGGTCTGCAACAGGTTTGTGTGGCTTACAGCCTCACATGGTGGTGCTGTGGAGGAATAGGTTTTAATTACTTCCTAATTATGTGAGAGTGTGGAGCAACTGCCTTCTAGCATGCTGGGCAGATGGCTTCCCTGAGGATTCAGCTCCCAGGCTTCAGAAGCGCAGTGCAAAGCCTGCTTCTCCTGTGGAAATGTAGGGCATTGACCCACAGAATTTACAAACAGCTTGCAGGGCAAAAATCAATGCAACACACATTTTATCTGCACTCCTTTACACAATTGCTGCCAACAGGCAGAGGCACTTTATATTCTTTTTAAAGCTATTTATTCTTATGCTGTATCTTCCCCCCAGTTCCCACACTTCACTATTAGTAAAATATTTATGTGGGAGAAAAAAACCCCACCAGTCCTTGAGATCAGAGGTACTGCCATGTTCAGTGTTGGTAATTCCCAGATCCTGTGGTACCGCTGCTGCGTTGGGCACAGCGGTTCACCGCAGACAGGAGAAATAATGACAGGCGTAGCCGCTGTAATTGCAGGGTTCTGCTAGAGCCTGTGCCTGTACCCAAGGGAATTATAACCTGTTAACGCCGCGTGTGCCCGTGTTTTAGTTTTATATAATGTGTAGATCTTTCCCTCCACACGTCTCCCTTTTCTACCACTGCCTGTGGCCTTTTGATACCTATTTCTGTAGCTTCTCCTCTGAACCTTGCAGATTTCTGTGACAGAGTCCGGGTGGTCCATGGCGGAGCAGCTGTGGCAGCCTCCCTCAGTGCCAAGATCATGGCTGAACCCGGATTTTGGGGCGAGTAGGGGACTGTCATTGCAAAGGAGCACGTGACACTTTACCGTGTCAATTAGCAGCACCAGAAAATAGTGGAAAGCTTGCAGTTTAATAGAGGCTTGGGGAAAACATGATTATTTTTTCTTACATCATTAATGCTGAGAAGGTTTCCATGGTATTTGCATTTGAAATGTCAGCACTGCTGGTTCCTGAACATGGCAGTTTTCTCTGCGGCTAGGCAGGAGGATTTACAAGCAGGTGAAGTGATAGAAAATGGGCAGGTTCAGAGGTAAGTGTAAATAGGGTTTGGAGCAGTTTAATCTGGTGCTGCATACACCTTTCTCTACCCGTTCAAAGTGCGTGTGGCGGTGTCTTGCCTCTCTGGCTAAATGCTTTCACGTTCAGTTATGTGCACACTAAACTAAGAAAAATAAAAACTCGCATTCTTACGTTTTTAGCATCATTTTTTTAATGCAAGCTGTTAAGTTTCACTGCATGTTGTATCCTCGAGCTGGAAATCTGGGCGGGTATGAAAAAGACACTTCTCATGTTCTTACTGGAGAAGATCAGTTATTTAAAGAGAAGCTCCTGGCAGCGATCACTTTGGAGATCTGCAAGTTGGGGGTCCATTCAGCGGGAGGTCAGCCGTGTGGCTCTGACCGTTGCTTCTCCTTTAGGATGCCATTGAGGCCATTGCAGAAAGTGCCTTTAAAACATCTCTCTACCCTGTCATCCTGTCCTTCGAGAACCACGTGGACTCGTGAGTATCTGGTGATCGGGGACGAGATGTGGGAGAACTGTGTTCTTGTTGTCCAGAGCAGAAGGTGTGCAGGTGAGGGCTGCTGGGCTCTCAGTGGATGCCTGAGCTGAAAAGAAACACCGACTGAGATTTCTGAAGCAGCTTGGAGGGTGGTCAGAGGTGAAGGGTGAGCCATAAGCTGCAGAGTGAGGGTGACCCCAATTGTGCAGCCTTTTAGCTCAGGATGGCAGAGTACGAACAGGGGGGAATAAACCTGGGAAGGGACTTCCAAATCCGTGTTAGCTGTCTCAGTGAAGGCAAGAGATGGCTTTCTGGGTAGACTACATGGATCTCAAGATGATTGCTCCTCCTAAGCTCTGGATTTGGGCATCTCTTTCCCTCTTCACTCTCCTTGATCTCTTTCTTCGTTAGGCCCAAGCAGCAAGCAAAGATGGCTGAGTACTGCCGAACCATCTTTGGAGATATGCTGCTGACGGAGCCGCTGGAAAAATACCCAGTAAGTGGAAGCTGGGGAAGGAGGCTAGTGGAGAGGTCTTTCTGAAGAAAATGGTCACTCCTGGTGCTAGGAGATGGCACAATAAATATGTGGACAAATAAGCCTGATTACTAGGGGTGAGCAATAGTAAGTGGATGGAAGGCTTCTCGGTCGCAGAGGCCTTCCTGAGCGCTTGCCTGACTCTGCTCTTATTTGATATCTGTGACCTGAGTGACTTAGCAGTAGTTCAGGCTCTTCCTACCAATGCTTCTCAATTCCTGTCACCAACCTGGACATACTCCCTTCCAGGCATCGATGGGCCGGTCAGTGTCGTGTGTGAGGAGGAGGAGTTCAGGGTATTCACTAAATTCCTGATCTGTATGAGGAGCGTGGGTCTAGAAGCACCGTCTGAGTCACACATCCTTGTCTTGAGCCGCCTACTCAGGGATCTTTTATTCAAATCTGCTGCAGGCAGAGTGTTTAAATACGGCCTGAGGGCTGATCTAGGGCTGAGGCTGTGGGATAATGAGGGAAGTAGGTGGAATGTGGAAGCCAGAGGTGTGTGGATGGCTTCAGGATGCGTAGATGTTTTTTTAGCTGCGGTGCAGGATAAGTGGATGGGAACAGCACGGCATGTGCAGCAGCAGAATGTGAGAGGGCTGAGAGGTGCAACAATGCTGGGCTGAAACCGAAGGTGAAGTCTTAGAAACAATCTGACAGATACAGTGGGATATGGTGGCCAATGGACAAACTGAGGTATGCAGTGGGTGAGAGGTGTGTCCGTGCACCAGTAAATGGCCAGAGGAACCATACTGGGAGGGACAGGACAGATGAGTGTGTGCATTCTCTGTGTGATGAAAATTCAGTATGAAGTTTATCTGTTGCAGCTGAAGCCAGGAGTTCCTCTGCCAAGTCCTAAGGATCTCTTAGGGAAAATCTTGATTAAGAACAAAAAGAAACAATCTGTATCTGAGAAGAGGCAGAACTCTTTGAAGAAAGGGAGGAATGTGGAACCAGAAATCACTGAGCAGCCAGCCCCCATGGATGCTGAAGACACTGGTATGTCTGAGGGGAAACTGGGGCTAGTATAGCTAGATGGGCAAGTCTGGCCCACTGGAGACCTTCCAAATCACCCAGTACTAGCTTGAGGCAAGCCAGTACTAGTCATTAATTCAGTTATCTCAAGAAGCAGCATAAGCTTGGAAGAGAGATTAAATCCTCAGCATATTTTCAAAGACTTCGTTCCAGCCAAGGCAGACAATCAGCTTATGCCCAGCCTGTCAGTCAACTCTTCTGCTACTCTGAGGCGTTTAGCAGCATGAGTTGGTCATTCTCTGATACACACTGGCTACTGGTTTGACGGAAGGGTGGATAATTTTTTACTGCTTGTAGTTCTCTGATAACCACAAATTCTTCATGGCTTAGTTCTTCGCCTTGAGGCTCTGGAAGGTTTATAGAACCTTCAGCCCCACTCTCCTCCCGGCTCCAGTCCCAAAGCTGTCCCCTCTGGGGCTCAGGGAAGCTCTGGAAGAACAGCATGTGCGGTCCCTGCCATGGTAAGAGCACGTGAAGTTGTATGGAGGCAAGGTGAGCGGCATTACAGAGCACCTAGAAATGGACATTTATTCCCACAAACGTGTGCAGCCTTGGAGAAAACAGCACTGTGACTGTCACTCCTGGGGAACGAGGGCAGCCTGCAGAGGAATGACTTGGTCTCTTGAGCCTGCTACTTCAGCGTGCTACTTCATACTTGGGTTTGGCTAACAAAATTGTATGATTCCACTTCTTGTTCCTGCGTGACTTGATTGTGAGGTTTTGCAGAGCCCTCCGTTGCTCCCAATCTGCAGTGCCTTGACTCGGTGCTACCGATCCGTACGGCTGACGTGGGCTGTGTGTGCTTAGTCTGGGCAGGTGACGTGGCTGAGGAGGAACCAGAGGAAGAGGACGAACATCTCGGAAACTTGGACGAAGAGGAAATTAAAAAGATGCAGTCAGATGAGGTACTGTCAGTGTTGTTTCTGTTCCTTTTGGTTTTTTCCTGGCCTCCAGTTTTCTCTGGGGCCTCACCATGTTGAACAGCAATGGACCCAAAATGCAAAGGGAAATGAACTGTGCTGTGACCTTTCCTTCCCCCATGCAACAAGGCTTTTGCAGGAGAAACTGAATAAGAAAGATTATGTTGCAAGTGTAGAGAATATAGCAGAAGAGTTGTTATTTCTGACTCTGCCTTTGATATTGTACGTGATTTGGAGTTAATTGTTTGCCTGCCGGGTCTTTGGAGAGGCTTAGCCTTGGTCTGATAAAAGTTGTTACCGAAATGTGAAGTGCTGCTGCTGAAGGGGGAAGGAGGAGATCAGCGTTCCCTTGAATAAAAGATCCATTTCCCATTTCCATGTCCCCAGTATCCCTCGGAGAGGAGGGAAAACAATGTCCCCAGCTTGTCCCAGACTCCATACTTTGAGAGGTTAAAGAGCTCCTGGACCTCTTACAGGATATCTCTCCATATGCCTCAGTTTCCATTTTGCCAAGCTACCTGGAAACACTGTGCCCCTGACTATGCTGCCCACAACGTAACTGTAGGACCAGGAAGCCAAGGAAACTGGTGTGCTCTGGTCAGGGCAGCCGCCAGAGCTCTTTGATTGTGAAGCCCTGGTGTGTTTTATTTCATCTCTGGAAAGCTTTCTCCATCTGTCTTCTCTTGGTTTTTTTTCTGCTCAGGGCACCGCTGGTTTGGAAGTGACGGCGTACGAGGAGATGTCCAGCCTGGTTAACTACATACAGCCTATCAAATTTGACTCCTTTGAAGTCTCTGCCCGTAAGTCATGCTCAGTCCTTTCAGAATCCCACGTGTTTCCATTCAGCCAGGAGAGCAGTGCTTTCAGACGCTGCTCTTCTCCACCTGCCTTTGTGACTTGTTCACCCATTTTTGGTTGTGTTCTTGCTCTCCCACAATGTGTGTGCGGTCTCAAACGCTTCCCTTCTGCCCTGTAGTAAGGAATTGGTAAGAAGACAGGGATGTCAGGTACTGCTCCCAGTTATACCAGTGAGGATGAAAAGAAGCAGCCTAGAGGCCAGTGACACCTCTGTGGGCTTGCTGTGCTGCTTCTGAGGGCAGGATTGAGCCCAACTTTTCTTAATGTATGTGACTGGCCTCCCTTTTCTGTGGTGATGGACAGAGAAACATCTGAAACATTGAAAATTCATGCAATTTCTTTACACACCATGGGTTCCTCTAAACAGTTCCCACATTTGGGTCTAGCTTTGAGTGAACTGGTTGGACTGATGGAAGAAGTAAAAGAAAAATTAAAAAATAGGGGAGTGAAGAAGGGGAAACTTGACAAAATAAAGATCTTTGTGCAAGTATTTGGATTCACTTGGAACTAAAACTCCAGGCAGTGTCTAAACGACACTGAAATCCAGGAGGAGATGGGGAAAATGACTGCTGCTTAAGCTTTGTGAGCCAGTCCTGCCTGAACTCCATGAAGTTCCTGTCCCGTAGTGCACAACCATTGTCTCACCTTTTATGCGGTATTCTTCAGTCCCTTTTCAAGGGCCCAGAGAAAGGGAAATTGCCTTGATAGAGAACGGTACCTGGTAGAAAGTGGGAGTAAACAGGCCAGGCACTTCTTGGATCCACAGTCCCCACGCCCAGGATGGAGCCTGAATGCTTTCTTGTCTTTTGCTTCTAGAAAAGAACCGGAGTTACGTCATCTCTTCCTTCACGGAGCTGAAGGCTTACGATCTGCTGACCAAGTTCCCCGTGCAGTTTGTGGAGTATCCTCTTGGCAGCCTGTGTGCCGTGCGAGTGGTCGGGTGGAGTCTGATAGCTCATCTGAGCTTGGGCAAGGCTGAGCCATATCCAGCTGGCTTCTGGTGTCAGGACCTGGCAAACTCTTTATCAGAGCTAAGAAGTGTGCAGGTGGGACAGGGGATCTGCAGGGTGTCTGGGGGGCTCCTCTCGGAGATTCCTGGCAGGATGCATCCTGCTGTAGTGAACGCGGAGGCTGCCACATGCTTGTCCTGAAGTGGGAAGGGTATGGGAAAGGGGCCTGTTGTTGTCAGGGCCTCTCTTACTTCTTGTCTGGAAGGCTCTGAGCATTTGGTGGCAAAGCTTAAACAATTTTCATAATCTGAGTACTTGAGCTAGCCCCAGGGCACACGAGGAGTGCTCCAGACTTGTTTCCAATAGAGCAACCGCAGATACAACAAGCGGCAGATGAGCCGGATTTACCCCAAAGGCACGCGGATGGACTCCTCGAATTACCTGCCCCAGATGTTCTGGAACGTCGGCTGTCAGATGGTGGCCCTCAACTTCCAGACCATGGGTGAGTGTCACATTGTCCTCTGGCTTCTGAGCAGGAGCAGCGTGTGCTCCTGTTCACTGTCTCTTCCTTTGCTGCCCTTTCCTACCACCGCTCTTTTCCTGGACACGTTTACTCTGTGTGCCCTCCCCAAAGCGGTGGTGTTCTTCGACTCTGCGTCCCACAGACCAAAAGCACTTTTCCAGGCCCAGCACGAACCCGGCACACGGTGTCTGGGATGCCGGTCCCACATTTGTGCTTACACACGTACATGGACTCGCTGTCATCCAGCGTCTGGGTGCCATCTCTGTCCTGTAACGTGGTGTCAGAGTAAATAACGTGCCTGGATGCATCAGAAGCTCCTGCTTCCCCGAGCTCCTTCCTCTTTTGCGAGGCAGCAGGCAGAGCTCCATCTGGCTACAGCACTGGGCTCTCTGTGCTGTTATTTCCGGTATTTTGACCTGAGCAGGGAGAAGGGCCTTTCCTCGCTGCACAACCAGCATGAGAAAGAAAGAAGAGCCTCCAGAGAAAGCTGTGCTCTACCCGTCTTCCTCCCTCAGAGGAGTGTCTTACAGAGAGTGTAGGAGGCCAGCTGCAGGATCAGTAGGAGGAAAATAGAAGCAACTTTAAAAGGGAGAGAGGGAGAGATCGGTTATGGAGAGGGTATTGTATTGAAGACAGGTGCAGAAATCACAAGACTCTTCTCAAGAGAAGTGGCAGAGGAGATGGACTGCGAGGAGGCCCAAAATGAAAGGGGGAAGGAGTAGAGGGGTTCAGACAACTATTTACTTCGCACCCAGAAATAGTGGGTGCTTCTTAAAGCAGGTATTAATGTAGTTCTACCCACGACTTACGGTGCAATCATAAGCAAACCACTCACCTTTCTTACAACAGCTGCTGTAATATTTTTCCCTGTAGGGTGCTGAGAGGCTTAATTAGTTTCTGAAATGGCTTTGTGAGCCTTTGGCTAGCAGGGGCTCTAACAGCGCAGCACCTTCCAGCTCACTCGCAGCACGCAAGCCACCTGTTGAGGTCCCACAGAAATGTTTCTCATTGTGTTCCTCTGTACCTCAGATGTCCCCATGCAGCAGAACATGGCTCTCTTCGAGTTCAACGGCCAGTGTGGCTATTTGCTCAAGCATGAATTCATGCGGCGCCCAGACAAGCAGTTTGACCCCTTCTCTGTGGACCGCATTGACGTGGTGGTGGCAAGTACCCTGTCTGTCACGGCAAGTACAAACCGCGTGCTGTTCCTCCCCTGACAGCCGGCTCCTGGAACTGGCATCCATGTCCCTGCTATTTATTACTCAGTAGGGTTCTTACAGCAAATGAACCCGGAGAGTCCTGTGGGAGAGCGTTACCATGGCAACTCCCAGTCTTTTCACTGTTTTAAATTAATCATAATCGCATGAAAATGGAAAATTAGCATCTGCCACACAGAAGAAGCCAAGGCTGTGGTTGATGGGGAGGGAGGAGGTTGGAGGAAGTGCAGAAGCAAGAAGCATGGGTGGTGGTAAAAGAAAAGCCTATTGTGGATTGGAAGCTGCAGCAGAAAAGGTCTTTTGGGGTGGGAAAGTGATGCTGGGGTGAAGGTATGGATGGGTGGTTCTGTTTCATTCTTTTCAGCGGTTGCTAATTACATTTCTGCTTGTTCATAGATACTCTCTGGTCAGTTCCTCTCAGACCGCAGTGTGAAGACCTATGTGGAAGTAGAGCTGTTCGGGTTGCCAAGGGACACAAAACGCAAATACAGAACCAAACTGACCTCCACTGCCAATTCCATTAACCCTGTATGGAAAGAGGAGGCCTTTGTTTTTGAAAAGGTAATACCATTTGCTAGTCATCTAGAGAGAGAGCCCCTAAAGACCCCGATGGCCACGAGCACGGCCTCTGGAGCGAGCAGTGACCACAGAAGGGATCTCTGTCACGGCTTTAGACACACCATGCGCTATGGGTTGTGCTCTCGGGTAATACCCAAACAACAGCATCCAAAACAGCCCTCCATCAGCATTTCCCTGAGCAGAGAAAGGGAAGCTGGGAACGTTTCTGGAAATAACAGGTATCTGAAGTCTCCCATTTGTGATGCGCTTCAGACTGAATTGGCTAATCAGCTTTGGAAATGTCAAGCACCAGGAAACAGAAAGGAACGGAACGTCTGTGGCTAAACTGTAAATGAGAAACAGGCAGACTGGAGAAGTGAGGGGAGCAGGGGGGGTCCTCAGCTGTGCCAGAATACAGAGAGCTGCCCTGTTTGTCCACAAGAATTCCGTGGTCGCTAATCCAGCTACTGGGCTCAGGGAGGTGAAGGCAGAGGTGACAGCGATGTTTGGCCTTTCTGTGTCACAAAGGCGGAGTGCCTGTTACACCATTCACCTCTGCCAAGCGCGCTGTGAAACAGCGCATATTTTCAGCCTCCTTGGGACGTAGTAGAGAAATACTATCCTCATATCAGAAAACACTTTTCAGACTTCAGTTCTGGGAGAATAGTTTTTCATTCTTTTCATGGCAAAAGAAAATGAGGGAGGAGGGAGGCAAGAGCTCTTGTGGCAGAGTTACCATGCCTGCTAAATTATCCTTATCCTTCTCTGGGGAATTGCTTCATGGAAGCTGTGGTTTGGAGGATTTGTTGCCCCAAACTTCCCTCCTGTGATCCTGTGCAGTCTCTTCTCTGAGAATCCTGTGTTTTGTGGAGTCTGTGTGAATTCAGTTATGTCCGTGATAAACTGTAGCCTTAAATCACCCGATGCAGAAACAGGCAGTGACTTCCTTGGAGAGGAATTGCGGTGGTGGAAGGAGTAAAGTTCTACATAGCGAAGCTTCTGTGGTGTTAGGAGTTTGAGGTGGGGGGACATTGGTGCCTTTCTCTGTTTTTTTTCCTTAGATCATGATGCCTGAGTTGGCGTCTCTCAAAATCGTGGCTTGGGAGGAAGGGGGGAAGTTCATTGGTCATCGTGTGATTCCTGTTATTGCAATGCACTCAGGTAAACTTTGTGGAAATTCCTTCAGCTTTTGTGCCCTTGAGACCCACCCATTGGAAGCTGTAAAGAAGATACGAACATCTGCATATTTTGCTACTTAATCTCTGTTCCTGTAGGCAGTGGAGCCTTCAAATTCATTGTATTATGGCCTTGGCTTAATTCTGTAATATGTTCACCGTGCCCCCCTGTAAAGAGAGACTTTCTTTTACAGTTGGAGCACACAGACAAGAAGGGACAAAGCTTCTGCCAGCTCACCTCTTCTGCTTTCATTTTCAGGCTATCACCACGTTTGTCTCCGCAGTGAAAGTAACATGCCGCTCACCATGCCTTCTCTGTTTGTGTACCTGGAAATCAAGGACTACGTTCCTGACGCCTGGGCAGGTACGGCGCGTTAGAGTGCGCGTGGGGGAGTGCTCTGGCTGTGTCCAAGCTGTGATCCAGAAGCATTTTTCCAGCCTGGGGAGTGCTTTCCTGTTGCCCCCTTAATTCCTTGTCAGGGTGCGACCTGAGCGCGTGCCAGCATCCCGTCTCACCCGTGCTTCCCTCAGAAGAGAGGGGGATGCTTGCACCCTAACTGTGACCGGTGCCCTGCGGGGGCCGAGGCACGCACCCGACGTGCAGTGCAGATGGGACGTTCACTCTGGTTTGGAACGGGTCAGCCTTTTATGACATTTATTCCAAGGCAGGGAGAGGTTTCCGTGAGTGAAGAGGTGGTAACTGCCAGGGACTGACGAGAATCGTGGTTTAGGGAGCACAGGAGCATTCTTCCCTGTGTGAGGAGAGGGAAGCTCTTGCTGGTACTGAGAGACAGTGATCTTCCTTTAAAAGGGGATGGTCAGACAGCGAGAGATGAATTGGGAAAGAAGCCCCACTGGAGGAATTAACAGCAAAACTCTTTAACAAAGCCCTGCAGAATGCAACAGCCCCAGCCACAGAAGTTCTTAGGAACACTTCTCATGTTTACTCTCCCGTGCCCTGCGTTCATACAAGTGGACCTCATTCCAGGGGGAGATCCTGTGAAACTGATGGCTTTAGCATGTACTTGTAAAAAAGACCAGGTTTATACGGGATTGGACTGGAACTGGAGCAGGGAGCTGTGCCGGTTAGGAAAGTCCTCACCTGCCTTTGGATTTTGGGAGCAGCACGCTCTCGTAGAGCTGCCCTAAACTTCCATTGTGAGCCGCCCCCTCAGAGCGGGACGGAGCTGAAGGTGGTCCCTCCTGTGTGCTGTCAGGGAGAAGCTTGTTACAAGCAGAGAGTACAAAGTGCTGCTTCTCCAATTTCCTGTCCTAGGCCAGAAAGGAAACCAGAAGGCAAGGAAGCATCAGAGTAGGATGAGTTACTCGATAATCTGAGCAAAGACCTCCTCTTTGTTTCTAGATCTGACTATTGCTCTCTCCAACCCCATTAAGTTCTTCAGCCTGCAGGACAAGAGATCAGTTAAGCTAAAAGACGGCTCGGTGAAGGTACGTCTTCCCAGGTTCTGTCGTTGTCTCTAAACCGTGCCGCGTGTATTCAGCCTGAGATAATCGAGCTTTGATTTACTCTGATCTTTGTTTTAGAGGCCTGGCACACAAAGGAACTTCCCCTCCGCTGAAACCAATGGGATAGCAGACTCCAGCGGGAAATTCAGCAGCCCTCTTTCAAATGGGCCAGCAGGTAAAGCTTGTGGATGTGGGGTGAGCTGACAGTGGAAGGGAAGGCCTGTGCTCTCACAGGGCTGGAAAGAGACAGTGCTAGGGGTGGAGATCTTGGTAGCGGGGTCAGGACCTCTCAGGCCAAGTCACCAACTTCAATTCCGGTGCTTGTCAGTAACGGCAAAAGTTGTAGTTACAGTTGTCATTACCCCCTGACTCTTGGACTGGTGAGGCAGAGAATTCTGTTCCCTTTCTGCTGTGCCTGTTAACAAAGTTCTCAAACATTTAAGCATCTCAGCAGCTTAATTCCTTTGTATTCACACCAACATCCTTCATGTGGCCTGTGTTCTTGATGAGCTCTCCCCTGGCTGTTTTCAACCCGAAGATTCGAGATGGAACATAAGCAGGAACCTCTCTTGTGATTTCAGGCGCAGCAGCATTCACCAAGGATGAAAACCTGCTGGAGGTGACGCAGCTTGCAGGTAAGTGCTCTCACATGTTCGTGTGCACTTAGGCCCTGTCGGTCGTCTAACATCCTCCTCTGCCCAATTTCTGACTGGGATGGAGATGAAGCCTGTTTTGCAAATTAAAAAAGACCCAACCCTGCCTGTTGCAGCCAGCACTTAAGACCAACCACATGAATCTTTGGGCTCGGGGACCCGGTTTCCCTGGTACGCTTTGGTTTCCTCAGTAGGAGCCTTTTGGAAGGAGCTGACCCTGCGTAGCGCAGCATTGTGTGGGAGACACACCCACAAGTTCTGTTAATTTTTACAGATTCCAAGCCAAAAAAAAAGTTACTCCCCCTGAGAAGACAACTCCCTGTGGCCTTTCTGCCACAGATAACCACATCTGACTGATGTGCTACTGCCAGATAACAAGTTCTCCAACAGCTCACAGGCATCCTCCTCTCATTTTCCTCTACCTCAAAAGCCCTTTCATTTATTCCTCACAACTGAAGAAATGCCAGGCACTAAAACTGGAAGGGATGAAAGCACCTGCCTTTGTAACTCAGTTTTGAAAAAAAAAAATCAGTAATGAAATAACAAAGCTTTTCACTTACAATTAGAGCTGCCAGCTAAGTATCTTTGGGATACTTAGAATTGTGGAAAAGGGGGTGAGGCACGAGACAGCTCGGCCCATCACCCCCAGCGTGCTCCCCGGCCAAAATCCCCAAAGGCAGGAACCAGGGAACCTCCCTGGTTCCCACACCAGGCACCCGCCAGCTGGTGAACCCAGCCGTGTGCAATGCTGAATCGAGGGAGGAAAAGCCTAACGAAGGCAGTGCTGAAAAAACCTGTCTGACCCCGGAAGGCATTACAGCAGGTTGAGAAATGCTGGGTGAGAGAAAAGAGCCTCTTTTTATTTTGTTTTTTAGAGCCTGAGACAGCCAGCCTCGCAGAGCTGCAGCAGATGAAGCTCTTCCTGAAGCTGCTGAAGAAGCAGGAGAAGGAGCTGAGGGACCTGGAGCAGAAGGGAAGTAAACGGAGGGAGGAGCTGCTGCAGAAATACTCTGTACTCTTTTCGGACCCTGCCTGCTACGGGGGCAAGAAAAGGATGATGCACACTAGGAAAACCCAGAAGAAGAGGTAAATACAGCACGGGTCTCTGGGCCTGGCCTGTGGGTCGCCTCCCCAAACCAAAGCAGAGGGATCCCCGAGAGAAACACGGGCTCCCTTCTCTGAAGGAAGCATGGAGCAGTGCGGGCTTCCCCATCTCCCTGGGCTTACAGTGTCGCGTGTTCCTGCTTACGGGGAGGGTCAGGACTGTGTCGGCATCTCTAGAAGCAGCACAGCTGCTGTATCTGTTCTGCAGGATTTTGACAGCAGGTGACGTTGCTACGTGTGCACATCCTGTAGAAATAGCAGAAAGCATTGATAGCCGGGTGTTGGAACTGAGGGAGAGGCTGGAGATGGACCTCATCCATCTGGGGGAGGAACACCACGATGGGATTCGAAGAAAGAAGGAGCAGCACGCCACAGAGGTAAGGACTGCAAGTGTCAACAGAAAATACAGCCTAGGAGAGCCCCTGCAAGGACAGCCTGAAAAACCAAGTTCTGCACTAAACTGTGAGCTTGGAAATGTGGCTACATGGCAGATGATGTCCCTCAGAGAAATTGTCAGGTCCATGCAGGGTAACTGAGGATGTAGACAGGGATGCTTCTTTGTTAGAAGCTATAAAAATCCAGCAGAAATATTTTTAAAGGTCTGCTAATGGCGGGGGGGGGGGAGGGGAAGGCAGCACTGCCCTGGAGCACGTCAGGCTCCTTCTGCTTAAACTCTCCTGATAGCTTAGTGTGGGGTTAACACAGCGCTTAGCGGCGTTGTACCCTGCCAGGTGCCGGCTCTCTAGGAGCGGGGTAGGATGCTTCTCAGGCTCCCCGTGTGACGCCGTGCCGGCAGAGCTAGGGTGGCACGCAGCTGTGTGGAAGCCCCGCCGGTTCACCAGTGGCAGCCATCAGTGTGACGCACGTGCTGTAGGGGCAGCCACACTCACCGCTGTCATTCAGCCAGGACAGGTGATGTGGGAACAGAACAGCCCCACCAGTACTGGGCTGGATCTCATCCCTCTGGAAATCTGGGAAGTGTTTGCTGTTTGACTGTGAGATGGCAAAGCCAAGTGTCCACGTAAGGTGTTGGCAGCGAGTCCTCCACACCCTCCGGCCCCCCTCGCCTTAGGCAAAGGCCAGCAAGTGACACCGTAATGGCTGGAGACAAAGCTGTCCAGAGATGGTGGTGATAAACAGGGGGTGTGCCATCTGCTCCATCTCCTTTCAGGGGATGAGTCCAGGATTTGGAGGCCTTTTGCTGTAATTATTTTCCAAAGGAGTTTGCATCATGTCTTAAATCTTAGGTTCCCTGGTGCACTTTAGCTTGACAAGTGCCTTGCAAGCTGTCTACAAGACTGGCAGGTGGAGCCAATACCAGCCCTGAGGGACAAATAAACCTGCCTCTTGAGAACTAGCTTACCTGGGAACCGAACTTATCACCAGGGAGAGAAGCCAAAGGAATAAAACATCCTTGTCTCACAACTCTGTCATAGACTGGGAGATTTAGTGGGCAAAAAAGGAAATAAACCCCCCGAGTTCTCCCTGCACAGCACGTAGCCCAGCAGCCAGGGTTTCTCCTTTCGGGCTGTCTCCCAGCAGGCAGCGGTGCAGGCAGGTCTCACCGCGCTGACACTTACTCTGCCGGGAGTTTCCCCATGTTCGCACAAGCCAGCAGGCCCGTGCCCTTGCTAGCCTCTGTGGTTCGAAAGGTAAGCGCTGCCGCTGTCTCCCACCTCCCCACAAGTACGGTGACTCCGGTGCTGCCTCCCACACAGAGCCATAGGAAGCTGTCGTACAGATCACCTAGAGGTGTGTGAGGGCTCGGGGAGCAGCCTTCGGGACTCCGCTGGAGTCGGTGCACCAGCGCAGCACGATCAGTCTGCAATGCTGAACTCACTGCTGCGGCGCGTGGCTTTGCAGAAAGCCTCGTTTCTTAGCTGGCCTCTGGAATTCAGTGCAGGCAGGGATAAAGCTGAATCTGCTGGGAATCAGGTACGGATGGTGTGCTGCATCTCGTCTTGGTTTGGTTTTGATCTTGTTTTCATCCCTTGAACAGCAAGTTGCCAAGATAATAGAGCTAGCCAGGGAGAAGCAGACAGCTGAGCTGAAGGCACTGAAGGAGTCGTCGGAAAGGTAAGCGTAGTATTTGGACAACAAAGTAAAAATGCACAGCTCTTAGCTGGGGGAGCATTTTCTGCTGAATTGTACTACGGACAGTAAGTGGATACAGGGGAAGAGAAGCGTTTCTTTTACTTTGGTGAGAAATTGAGGCACAGGAATGTGACACAGGGTCTCCCACGGTTACCCAGTGGCCGTGGGGGGAAGACAGCTCTTGTCTCCAGACCAGTGTTGGTGCCACGAGGCCCCAGCAGTGCTGGCGTTCAAGCTGCCGTAAGTGGCCTTGACTGGCTAATTCAGAAGGACAGGAAAGACGACTGCTGGTCCCTGGATGTCATCTCTACCTGCTGCTGTCAGCACATCTCACAGTCCCTTCCAGGGACGGATCGGCTCTGTCTCCTAAGTGAATTGAGCATCTTGGCTCCAGCACTTAGAAAAAACGGGCAGAATCAGTTCACCATTTTCTAGCCAGGCAGTTATCCATTTGTTCTTGCAATAACATTGTCCCGAAGCTAAAATCTTCACTCATCCCCCCTTCATGTTAAATCCTCTCTCAGCCCTCAGTTGCAAAGTCAGGCAAAGCTTCCTCTTTGCGCGTCCTCCATCGAGACAGATCCTGTTTCTCCCAGCTGTTCAGCATGTTCAGACAAGACTGAGAAAAACAGCTCGAGCAGCTAGGTGATGGTTTGCTGGCAGTACGATGTCAGTTAGTACATTCTACATCTGGCTGCGAGCAGCTCCAGAAAGATTTAAAGATCTTGAGCAACAGGCAATAAAATGGCAGTTAAATTCAGTATGAATAAATACAAACCAACGGGAATGGAAAAAACCTAGGCATAGCTCTGCTGTAGATGGAGCGAGCTCTTGTCGCTCAGGGAAGAGAGCTTCAGCTGCTGTGGGCACTTCTCTGGAACAGCGCATCGTTCACCGCTCTGCAGCAGCCAAAGCAGCAAACAATTTTTGGAATTGTATGGAGAAAAAAGCTTTAAAGTCAGCATTAAGCCACTAGATCTGTCTCCATGGTGCAGTCACCTTTTCAGAGTGGCACCTTGAACAGAAAGCTTTGAAAGGGCAAGAAGGGGGTGGCAAGGACAGTCAGCAGTGAGGAGTAATTGCTGCACACAAAGAAATGAAAGAGGACTCAGCTTGGAGAACAGATGATTGAGGGGGATGTGACAGAAGTGCGTAAAATCATGAATGGTATGGAGAAGAAAAATAGAGAAGTGATTACTCACTTCTTGTTTCTCATGAGAGAAGAAATGTGGGGCAGCCAGTGAAGCTCTCGGGGAGTACTTCTGTGACACAGCACCTGTTGACTTCTCTTCCTCTCAGAGCTATCAAGTCCAAGGTATGGGAGATAAATGCAGAGAAGCTGGAGGATAGACAGGAAATTGGGAAGGAGGAGGGAAAAATTACCCTAGACTTGTTCTCTTACACTTTTCTCAAGCCTGTGCTCCTCCTGCTGTTGGAGGCAGGTCACGGACCCACAGCCACACTCGGTGGCCGCTCTCACCTCTGCTGTAGCTGCTGCACTGTGTTTGTTCCGTACGGGGCGGCCAGGCTGAGGTACGGGTGGTGGTCAGCAGCCTCTTGCGCCCTGACGCTAACGCCTGCCTGTCTGGGCTGCCGCGCTCTGGCCTGCCATTACCTTTTTGCTGCCTTAGTCAGGGTGCACAGATCTTAGGTTTTCTGGGGTTTGTTCTTTCCATCTTTCCTGCTGGCTGACCAAATGCCTTTTAAGTGTTTATGGTTTCTGCTTTGCAAGTCACATCCCATTGTTTATGTGCCTTCCCTCTTGCTTCAGGTCTTCTTTTTACATCTACTGGACAGACATGTAGTTCCTGCTTTGCTTTTCTTTTTCTATTTATTTTTTCCTTTTTACTTTCTTTCTTTTTCTTTTCTTGTTTTATTTTTTTTTTTTAATTGAGTAGTGTAAGTACTGTCAGCAATCTCCTGCTGCTCAAGCGGAACCCAGTGTAAGTATACAGTATGACCTAACTATGTAACACATGTACATATATTCTCTGCTGTTATGACTCACTATAAAGAAAAAAAAAAAGAAAACATTACAGGACTTAAAATATTCTCAAGACTTTGTGCAGCAGAAAGCCCTATCACTCAAACTTTGCTTTTCTGACAGCAGAACACTCCAGAGAGCAAATGTGGGGGGCTGCTTGGTCTCTGGGGTTGCAGTCAGTCCTGTCTCTCACAGCATTTTTCTCTCCGCAGCAACATCAAAGGCATCAAGAAGAGGCTGGAGGCGAAGAGAGTGGAGCGGATCCAAGCCATGATGAGGAACACCAGTGACAAGGCTGCACAGGAGAGGTACGGGGCTGGGTGGTGCCGGGCTCTGTTGCTGCACCTCGCTAGCTGTCCCGCTGCAGGCTGGGAACTGTGCTATGCCACAGGCTCTCTCACTGTCAGGGAAACTTTTTAAAGCAGCCGCCCAGGACGGGGCAGAGCTGTAGGGCCCTGGGAAGGGGTGCTGGCCTGCCCTCACTCCTGGCTTAGCATTTTGTTCTCCATGTCATTCCAGCACAGATGCAGTAAAGCCAAACAGCTGCTCCCTAGCTCCTGCACGCTCGGTATTCCTGCAGCTGCTGCTGACAGGGGCTTCTGCAGTTTTCTCCTTTTGGCTTAATTTTTTTGTGTAAGGCAATTGTTTGTAATCGGTTTCAGCAAGCGTCTCAGCTAAGCGGCTGTGTTTAGGGGTGTAATGGCTGCAGCCTGCCTTCCCCTTCACAGCGGTGTAAAACTAATGCTCTGGTTCTGAGCCTGGGTGTTCAAGGGTACGCTGCCTGCTTTGCTTCTGGCTAACAGCACGGCCCTTCTGCTGTCTGGTAGGCTGAAAAAAAAAAAGTGTGGTGTATCCAATTATTTGGCTTATGTCTGGGTCAAATATGAATAGGGTTTTATTTGCCTATTTATTCCTAAAATTATGGCAGCCTCTCAGTGCGGAAGGACACAGGGAGAACAGAACACACCTGTGTCTGTGGGGGGTGTAGGCACTGCATCACTACTGATAAGCAGGTTTTATATAAAGATAAAGGATGGATTATAGCTCCTCATATATTTCTTTTCTTTAAAGGCTGAAGAAAGAAATCAACAACTTTCACATTCAGGAAGTTGTGCAAACCATCAAACTGGTGAGTTCTCCTGCGGGAATTCTCCAAGGCATTTAAATCCCACTGAGCTGCTGCAGCAGCAAGGACGCTGAGTGCGTGCTCCAGCCCCCACGGTGATGCTGCAGGCAGCTACCACCCCTATGAAAATACGGCAGGTGTGCGGGGGGTCCAGGGAGTCCTCCTGCCCTGTCAGAAAGGGGTGCAAACAGCTGTGCAGGATGGGTTGTGCTTCTAATTCAGGGATGGTTTTGGAGCACAAGTAATAAGCTATCTGTGTCTGCCTGCGTCCCTGGGGGGGTCTGCCTGCATGCCTGGGTGGGGTCTCTGCAGCCCTGGGTGTGTCTCTGCATCCCCAGGTGTCTGCATGTGTGTGCATGTTTAGAGCCTGGAGTGGAAACAGAATGGTTTGGGTTGGAAGGGACCTGCACAGGTCACCTAGTGCACCCCCATGGCAAAGAGCAGGGACAGCTTTGACTAGATCAGGAGTACTTTACAAATAACTCAGACCCAGCAGAAATTGTTCAGAGTTGGGAATGACTGGGATACTGCAGCATGTGCTCTATTGCTCTCTAAGCTTGGGATGGCTGAAGCATTTGTTTATAAAGACCTACATTTGACACTTTTTTATTTTAATTTGTTCTTTTTAAAGGTGACAGAAAAGACAGGCAGGTATCAGCAGAAACTGGAAGAGAAGCAGGCAGATAGTCTGAGAACAATCAAGGAGAAGGAAATCCAGGTAAAGGCAAAGCTGAAGCTCAGGGTCAATGCTGTTGCTCAGTACAGCAAATCCAAAATGTTGGAGGGGATCAGCAGCCCTTGCGCCTTCTTTAATTAATGTTGCACCCGCTCTTCAGCACGCTGAGAAATGAATGCCTTAGTGGGGCTGCAGGAGCCTCCGCAGGGCTGTTGGGGTGCTGCACTCCCACACGCTGTGTCAGTGCTTGCACTCATCTCACTGCAGAGCCCCCTTAAATGTGAAGTGAGCTGGAAATGCAGCTTTAGAAGAGATGAGTCTCATCCCCAAGCTCCTCAAACAACACAAAACACATTGATGCTCTCTCAAGGTTGTTGTGCAGCAAACATGCAGTCTCAATTCATCAACCTGTGGCACAAAGCAGAATCACGTAAATCAGCAGCCCTCCCCGCTTCCCAGGGAAGCCAAAGAGTGGCTGGGGGCTGGAGACCAAAGCTGTGAGGTGCTGCCATGGCATCGCGTTGGTTTCTCAGAGCAGGGTTTATACCCTCCTCAGCCTGACAGCTGCTTTGTGTCAGTGCCTGTGGAATGATTCCAGGTCTCTGTTTGCAGCTCCAGCAGGAGGCCTTGGCAGAGTATGAGGAGAAAGTGAAGAGTCTGAACATGGAGGTGCAGGAGATGGTGAAGAACTACACAAGAGCAGGCTTTCCTGGAGAGCCAGAGACTCAGAAGGAAGCAGTCCACAGCTTTCCTAAGGGACAAGGCTCCACAGAACAACTGGAAGAGAAGATGCCAGTGGCAGCGGTGTCAAGGCTCACAATAGCCATGGCAGAACCCCTGGGAGCTGGCACAGATGTGGAGATTGAAGAAAGCAGATTTTGAGATGCTGCCCTTACTTACTGTTCCGGTTCCAGGTCTAGGGAGGTATAGAGTGATGCTAAAGACCAGCTTGGCAAAATACTGCTATCCCTTTCCCCTCTGGGGAACTCCTGAAATCCCTCAGGAATTTACTGCTTTCTTCCTAGGTATTGGAAGTCACACGAAGGGATCACGCTGCAGAGAGTGCCTCGCTCTTTGCCTTCTGCAGCCTTGGCCCCGAGGGGGTCTATTGGCCTGAAAGGGGCAGTGGCTGAAGACAGGCTAGCTGTTGGCACTCACGGCAGCAGCAATGTTAATATTTTAGTCTGGATTCAGACCTGAGTTTTTAGAGTAAGTTCCCTCACTGTTTGTCACATGTCTCTTCATGTCAGTGTGGTCTCAGAGCTGGATCCCTCTGAGGGAAGGTTCACTGGCTGCCCAGTGACCTATCTCATCTGCTCCAGCCAGCCCAGAATAAAGCCTCCTGAAACATGTAACCGTGGGTGGCCGGTGCTCAGCAAAGCCTCTTGTTCTGCAAAGCGCCATTCCTTTTGGCAACACTACGTGTTCATGGAGACACAGCCTCTGGTTACAGGAGGAAAGGCCAGTTTGGTGAACCTCGTACCATTTTTTGTCAGCATACCACTTCCTTGCACAACCAGTGGTGGCTTCTTAATTGGTGTCCCCCACCCCAGTCAGGTGAGGACAGGTTTCAGTACAGTGGTGTCCCCACAACAGAAACCAGCATTTCCTTCTGTGGAGATTGCACTACCAGCATTGTAGCCTTTCTGCTCGCTTTCTTTCTGGCTTCCCCTTGGTGCCAGGGCCAGATTCTCACTCCTCATTCTACCTTTGACCCTCCCAGGCCTTCAGGCAAGGTGTCAGATCTGGATCCAGATCTCCTGAAGGGGCTGCCAGGCTAGAGCAGGCTTCTTGGGCAATTCCAAGGTGCACTGTGAGGAGGTCAAGAGCCTCATCACTTCTCCCAGCTAGCACAAACACACTTGCAGAGTTCTCAGCTACAGCAATTTTTTCTGATGAAGCTAAATTGGATCCATATTATGGACTTACTTAGAAATGTCATTAACTGTTGTTATCCTAAACTGTTTGAAAATAATTTTGTTGCTCAGATAACCAGCCAGCTATATTGCCTGTAAGATTCCCTCACAGAAAGCTGAGTGTGGCTCCTAAGAAACCACACTGAATTCCCCATTCACATAGCAAGCAGTTCTCTGGAGCTGCTTTTCCATGCTGCCGTCCCAGTTAATGACAGAGGGCTCAGCAGTGAGCTGCAGTCTGTTCCTTGCTGCTGGGAAAACCAGACTCCTCAAATATCCATGTTCTTTAGGGCCCTGGGCCAGGAGGAAGGCTACCCCCTGCTACACCTTTGCAGGAGCACTGCACAGCCTCCGCTCAAACTTCAGCCTCATCCCTTTTCTCCATGAAGTCGGTGCACCTCTCGCTAACGGCACGCCCACTTTGGTGCTGTACCGGATAAGTTCCATTCCACGGCCTAACTGGGAATGAAAACTGCCTGGCCAGATGACTTTGAAGGGCAGGTGGCCCTCAGCCTCCTTTAGCCTCGCTGCTGTCTGCACCAACACAGAACCTTCCACCAGTGCACACTTCCACCATGCCAGGTTCCCAGCATCTTGGTGCGGTCTTGCAACAGACAAAGGGTAGGTTCCTCCCAGCCAGCATTACACTTCCACTTTCTAGGACAGCAAAGCCTTATTTAGCGACCGCAGCACTTACAGCCCTAGCCCCTGCCTCCACACCTGCTTTCTCTCACCTGGTTTATGACCTCCTGCGCTGACCAGCTTTGACACAGCAAGTTCTCACTCATCCAGCAGGAAGGAACTGGAAAACATGGTCCAGCTCTCTTCCTAGCACTGTTTTAAGACAGCCTTTGCTTATGGACCCTAAAAAAAAGCAGGAAATAGCAATAATTGAGTACAGAGCAGCCACACCTGGCCTTCCTCATATCACAGCCTGAAATAACACTGGCCCAAGAACTGGAGGTTGGCCTGCCAGAGTCTACTGGCACCAGGGCACAGGGACGCTACAATGTGAGGCACTTGTGGGCACCAGATTTCACAAGTGGAGGGGGGGAGAAACTGACCTGCCCCCCCTGTATCCCCCCCCAAAAGAGAGGCCCCTGTCCCCAGTCATACAGCTGTAAACAGCGAGGTTGCGTTACAGGGGTGGAAGAAGAGACACTTGGGGATAAAAAGGAAATGGGAACTGCAACTATTTTATTTCAAATGCTTATTCTAGAGCTAAGATACTGTGGGTGAAATCTTCCACATTGTTCAAGGAAGGAAACAACAAAAACCAAAACAACCACCCAACCCCCCCCCCACCAACCCTGCTAAGAGAAATGGGGGGGGGATCCCCCAAGCTTCAAGCTGCAGTTGAGCAGATCTGTGACTACTGGAAGTGCTAGCACGCGCAGCCGAGAACCCTGCACTGATGAACCCTCTGCATATTCATCTGGCCAGTCCAGCCCCCTCTTATTGCTGCCTTACAGAGCCCTTAATTATCCAGTGCCCAAAGAGATGTGTGCCTGACTGCAGCAGCAGTCTCTCCCCTCCCCAGTTCTGGGTGCCACGCTACAGTGCAGCCCGATCAAGTCCCCACTCACCCCTCCGCTTGTTCTTTGAGTTTCTGTCTTTTCTGGAAGCGCGAGCTCAGTCACAGCAAACTACAGCACACAGGGGCTGCACTACAAGGACAGTTACACCTAGAACCTGCACCGATAAACGCATTATGAAGTGCTGCTATTACAAATTTAAAGCCCACCCCACACCAACCACAACAGCAAACAGCTCAGGGAGGCGGGAGAGGCGAGATGTGCCATGCCTGGTCTGACACCCAAGAGCAGCCTACACCCCCCACAGTGTTGGCGCCATACTGGAATTATGTATTGTAAATTTCTGACTTATTTATTTTCTAAAAATAAATAAATAAAACATTGCATTTCTTTAAAAATTAGATTGCTTTTTTTTTAAAAAAAAAATTGCAGTTAGTGTATATGGGAGCAAGTCCCAAACGTTGCCCAAGGTACACACATGTTACCAGAGACATGGAGTGCCCAGAGTTCTCTGCCATCTGTGCGCCTGTGCTCAAGCCCTCACACCCAGCCTCCGCAGTTGTTAACTGTGCAGTGAGGTTGTTTTTCAAACATAACATCCCTCTCACATTCTCGTCTGCACTGGCTCCTTCCGTTCCTTACCGTACGTCATAACCAAATGCAGCAAATTGCTGACAGCCCAGATACCTCTCCTGCTCCTCCTGCCCTTACAGGCACCCTTGCCTCACTCAAAGTCAGTGGCCTCCTCCTCCTCCTCCTCACAAGCGCGGGTCCGAAGGGCATGTCAACAGGAGTCAGAACTCTCCTGGTGAGTTCACACTCCTGACTTTGCTCAGTCCTAGTTCGGGCCAGCGAAGGGACTGCCATGAGACAGAAAGGTCCTTCACAGACACGCCGGGACAGCAACGCCAACTCCTATGCTTAGAGCTGGTTCTCCACCGCCCCACAGCCACGCTCGCCCCTCGTCACTCACAGCACAACCCCGCGGCCACTCGCTGGCTCCAAAAAAAATGACAAACATCACAGCGAGGCAGAACCACAGCCAGGAAGCAGTTTAGTATTTTGACTTGAGCCAGCTTGCAGTGTTGGCAATTCCAAACTGGAGCCCGTGTTCAATAGCCCCCCGCTTTGGACACGGGGCTGGCAATGGAGATCAGGGATGGCAGCAGAAACGGGATTAGCACACGGGGAGGGGCTGCTTTCCCAGTAAGAGCACAGAGCAGAACCTGAGCAATCGTAGCAGTGAGGAAAGCCTGCAAATGGAGAAACACAGCAAATCCCTCCCAGGAAAACACTGGCCCGAGCAGGGCTCCCCAGTCACAGCAGGTACCTCCAGACCTTAGCAGGAGTCAGCCTGCATCTCAGCCGCGCGGCGGTGCCTGCAGTCACTCCCCTGGATCCAGCCGCACATGGATGAGACTGGGAAAACAGGGAACCGTGCTTAAGTACAGGCAAACTTCCCATCCGCGTAAATACAAACCCGCCACACCGACCGTTGTACAGCCCGAGATCGCTGGTAACCAAAGCTGTTCAGAGCTGTTTCCAACCGTGCTCGCCGGGGCACCGCAGCCGCCACCCGCTCTGTGTGTTGTTACCCAGCGCACATTGTTCACTCTTTACCCAGCCCTTCTGCTGCATGCAGCACAAACACAGCCCTCGCGCTGGCTAAACCAGGGGCTTGTCCCAGCTTCAGCCCCCGCTCCCCGCTGGCCACCCAAACCCCTCCAGGAGGTTTTTCAGGGGTTATTTCGCAGAACACTCACCCCGTCTCTCTCTGGAGGGAATGCAGCCGCCTGGCTCAGGGTACGCCCCCCTCCGAGCCAGAGCACCAGGAGTTGCTATTTTCCTTCAAACCCTTACAGTGAGTGAACCCAAGGGGATGAACCCACGCTAGAGACAGACGTGTAAAGCCAGGGCAGGACAGCAGGGCCTGAGTTTGCAGAAGGTTTCGCTCCTCTCTCTGGTGGTGACACCACCTAAAAAAAGCACGTTTGGCAGGGCCAGCCCTGATGGCAGTTGCAGTGGAAAGGGGAAGGACGTGTTCTCTTCCTGCGGACAGCACTCAGCAGGACCAGCGCTCTAAGCCAGGTCGGGCAGGCTCAGTCTCACTTCAGAGGCTGCTCCCCACCTGCAGCCTCCTCCCTTCTGAGCCTGCCCCACCTCACCCCGCGCTGCTCCTCCGGATTCCCCAACTGCTTCCTTTTCCAGCCCAGCACTCTCCACTCTCCCCCTCTCACCTTCACCTCTTTTTGCCATCATCTCCAAGCAAAGCACCAGCGCTCTGGCAGCCTCTGAACAACATAAATTGGCCAAAGCAAGGGCTGAAACAATGTCAGAGTAAAATGCTCTTCCTGAGGCTTTTTTAAAGGCGTGGACATTTCAAAACTATCATAGCTCAGCTCTGCTGTGACACAGATGTAAGAAAACTTCACTTCAGCAGCTCAGATTCCCGTTATTAATATCCTCAGCCGTTTGAAGCCTGAGGAAGAAAACACACCACGATGACTCGCACGCTTACACCACTTCAGTTTCTATTGTGCAACTCTTCTGTAATTACACAAAGCTCTGGCGCAGCTTTATCAGGGGATTTGCGCAGAGTTTAATAAAAACAGGTGGAATGTTTACGTAGATCACGTCTTAGTACTAAAGTCTTCTAAATGTACTTTTCAGAGTGAACCACTAACTGTAAGCAAGGCCCTTCTCAGATGAAGCACAGACCACTCTGCACCAGCACCTTTCCCCACCGACCGGAGGCAGTCCTCACGCCCCAGAGGCCAGCGTGCCAACGCTCCTCCAGACAGAACGCCACCTCTAACTAACCAAAACGGGATGAAACTGCTGGAAAATGAGAAACAGACAAATGCAAGATAAAAGCACTAAACCAAACGTTACTGCCGAGGTTTCACACGACACATGATGCATTCAGACCAGCCCTGCAGCAGCACGACTCAGTCACACAGCGTTTGGTTACTTACGTGCTCCAGAGGAGAAGTGCCACCTTCTGATCTTCCAGCGCTGTTTCTTCCCCCGGAGTTCAGACATACTGGAAGATTTCTTCACACAGCTGCGGAGCCCTGCCTGTGTTTTTGCGTACCGTAGGATACCTGCTGACCACAGGGTGCTGCGGTAGCTGGATCAGAGAGGTCTCTAACGAGCCTGTTACATACAGAATCCAAATTCCATGGTAATTAAGGCAACAACAGTGCCTGCTCAGACACCGAACAGCAGCAGATCTAGGCACAATCTTAGATTCTTTCCACATTTTCATCTTTTATGTGGCGTATTCTAAATCTCATTCTCTACCACAAAACACTCTTGCCCAAAATACTTATTTTCACAAGCCTAGATTTTGTACTATACTATTGAAAAATTAAATGACACAGATCCCTAAGCAAAGGAAGACTCCAACCACAACAAGGGATACAAGCACAGAACACTGTACCCGAGGGATCAGCACAGGGACTGTCTACAAGAGCATTGCTAACGAAAGACAGCATCAAACTCATCTCTTGGTCAACGTCTTTGCAGGTGGCTTCCCTAACAAGAATTCAGCACTGACATTTAGGGAAAAAAGAAAAAAACCAAAACCCTAGAGGCTCACATGGCACACGCTTTCAGATGAGAAGCCCGGCACAGGGGAAAGCTTCCCCTTGCTGACTTCACTCTCCAGTGGGAACTGGCGGCAGTGGGAAGGCTGGGGCGAGCGCAGCTCTCCTGGGCAGCCGGGCTCCGCTCGCTACCAGCACCACGGTTGCCATCGCACCCTTCGTGTTTTCAGAGCGCTTTGCAGATGCAAGTAAAAGCCTGGAGGTCATTGCTGAAGCAAATCACTTCGGTGTGGTGAAGAGAGGCAGCTGCCTGTGAATACAATGCTGTCACCCAAACAAGAGAAGCAAAAGCCAGAAAATGCCTGTAGCTGTTTGCTTTCACTTCATTTCTGTGCCCACTCCCTGGGCAGTCAGGGAGACCTAGGAGCCTTTGATGTCTCTTTGCAGCTCCAGACAAATGCCTGGCCACGTGCTCCTCCTTTGTCAGCAAGAGTAACTCAAAGTGAGTTCGCACAACGACGATGCCGTGATTTTAAACTGAAGAATGACAGCATGTACAGGCGGTTCTCTCTGCTCCCCTTCCTGCAACTGCAGGAAGCCTTGCCTTCAAACACTTCGTAGCCACTCTGCACACTGCAAGCTGCTCTAGATATTCCTACCCACCGTGTCCAGCCAAGAGCCACAGTGCAGGCTCACTCTGCACTGAATCACCCCAGATTATCTTCTGCCTCCACAATAAAGATACGGTGCTGACACAACCATCACTACTACAGAAGGAAGCGCTGCACAGCAGCTGCTGTGTTTTAGAGACAGCCCCTGCCCCACACAAACCCCCACCTGGTCGAGATTCACTGTTTGCTATTATCCCCATTTACAGACGAGGACCTAGGACACAGCAAAATGCTTCCTCTAGGCTACGGGGAGAAGAGCAGGATTCTCCTCACCAGGCTGAAGTCAGGAGCCTCGTTTGATCTAGGGCCCTTCTGTAATCACCGGTTACAAGACAGGGGCCTCTGCAGAAAGAATTGTCCTGTCCTGAAATAAACGGGATAATAAGCTGCTGCATTCCACAGCAGAGCACCTGTTTGAGGAAGACAGGCACCATTATATACAAACAAGCACAATTGGGAGATGACAGCATCACAGACTCCCCGTTTGATTCAGCAAATTGTTCGTATAAATTCAACCCGCCGTCTTCAAAGGCCTGCTATACGGTGACTGCCAGGGCTGCGGCGGCACGGAGAGACTCGATACCGGCAAGGCTGACAGGAAGGAGAAATAAAAGGGAGCGATTCAGGTGAAGCATGACACACAACAACAGAAAACCCCGAGACGCAAGTGTAACCTCGTTGAAAGCACAGACGAGAAGATATTCCAAAGAAACATCTCAGAGCATAATTACCACTGAGCAGGCTGTGAGCTCTTCAGAGAAGAGGCTACGTTTTGTCACACACTTAGGTATCACTTAGTGTACACGAAACCCCGCTCCTGAGCGCGACTGCAATGCAAATCACAAACCTGCTCGGCTCAGCACCACCCTCCTGACTGGCTGCCTGGCTCCTGGGGACAGAGCTCCAATCTCTTAACTAATCTGGGTTTATCTTAGGGTTTATATTTGATTCCCCACCCATCTAAGTAATGGAGCAATTAATGGTGATATGCCATGCACAAACTGAAGAGAGAACCACAGGAATCGGATGTTCAATCTGTACGGGAGAGGAAGATTGGCACTTTCTGCGTTCTTCACAAACATGGTAATCAGCTTTTGAAATGTTATAAGACACTTTAAAGCAATCTTTCAAGGGCCTTCCCCCAGTGTGTTTGGTCAGATCTGGGCCAAAGTACAAGATGGTGTTAAATGTTAAACCGGTCATCCCAGTCCCCAGGAAGGGTTCGCTGCAGGATGCAGGCTTCTGCTGCAGCCTCTTCTTGTTTCAAACGCCACGTAGCCGCAGAGTAGGTAAGTCAGACCAGACTCCAAGGTTCACACTTCCCTTACATCTCTGAACTATAGACACATTTTAAAGCATCTCAGCACCGCAGCAGGCTTATGAATAAACCAAGATCTACTTTAATTTAAAACACAAGTGCAAAGGATTCACAACTACAGACGAGCAGGATCATTTGTTTCAAATTAGAAATCTTTTCAAAGCCCTGCTCTTTTGCATTAAAAAAAAGCAGTATACCTGGAATACAGAAACATTTTACATCAAAAGTTTTTCCAGTGCAGCTAAGGAGGAGCTAAATGAATTCATTTCAACCAACTTCACCAGCCCCAAACAGACATCCAGTCTGGGCAAACCACCTGTGATCTCCCTACTGGCCCCAGGCAGAGTGGTAGCGAGAGACAGCGACGTCCTTCAGCAAGGCTCTGAGAGGAGGGGATAAGCCACCCTCGGGAGGCATTCCTCTCCCCTTGGTCTGCAGAGCCAACCTACATGCCTCGCAGACTGGGTGCCCGCTGTTTAGATGGCTGGCAGCAGTGCAGATGAATTCCATCCCAAATTACTTCAAGTAATCAATTGTGGCTTCAATTTTGAAGCAGGATCTGTAACTGGAGTAAATAGCAGAGGACAGAGATCATTAACATCTTCTGAAGAAAATGCAATTACGAGGTTAGCTTCTGAGACAGTCGGACTGTCCTGAGAATAACTTAAATTCCAATAAATTTCTATCTGGAGTTGCAAAATCAGATCCCAGTTCCACATGTAAGACTATATTCTTGAGACCTCACAACAACGCGCACCGCGACTGTACAACGTTACATCCTGACCTAGACTCCAATTACCTTGACTATCTCACTGATCAGAAAGCGTATCATACAAAATATCCAAATCTATCTTAAAATAACCAAAAGAGCCGTTGAGACAACCAGTAACCTTCCGAATGCATCGGCAAAGGGATGGTGGGGAAGGGCATACCAATAACAAAACAGACACAGGTTTCTCTTCTCCCCATGTTCTGCCGTGGCAAGGGGAGACAGAGGCACAACAGACCGCCTCACGGGAACACAAAAATCGCTCCGGGATATGCAGGACAGCCGGAACTGTTTCATTCAGTCTCCTGGAGCATCCTCAAAGTGCTACCCAACAGTTGTCTTGGGACAGCATTTCTCAGCCTCTCCTGGGAGAAAGGACTTGGGAAGAAAGGCGCCTGGAAACCACACGCGGGAACAAGCTCTCGCAGAGTCTCCATGCCAGCCAGCAACAGGGGTGTTGCATACAGTGAATTTTCAACAAGGAGATCCTGGAGGCAAGAACGCTTGTCTTCACAGAGTCCATTTTGAGGCCTGTATCCAAGGGTTTCCCCCTCCAAAAGTTTATGACCATGAAATGGATTCAAGATTGACCACTAAACCATACATTTTCCTCAGCAAGAGAGAAGCACGTTGATGCAAGAGCGCCATTTAGAAACAAATGTATACATATCACATCTGCTCCCTAGAAAATATGAACAGTTTTCCAGGTCCATGTTTAAGGAAGGAAATTAAAATAATCTGTGAAAAAGTCTCAGAGGAAAAAATTGTCAAGTCTTTGTGCATTGTCTGAGAGCTTAAAGGGGTCTGTGCCCCAAAACGTACATTTGGGTCAGCTCAGGACTCCAGTGTACAACTAAGGAAACAAAGATCACATTTTCAGTTGGGAAATATTGTTCCAGTTCAGTAGTCAGCAGCCAAGGTTTGCAGGAACTTGCAGACATTCAGGTACGCAGCTTCAGACTCTGCTTTCAAATGCCATTCTTCGGAAGAAGCGATCCACAAGTCACGAAACACCTGCGTTATTCTTGAGACAGACTTGGTCTTGTTTGGGTCTAGTACGTATTGATTGTCTTCAGCAAAAGAGAAGCCATGGAAGGCTGAGACTGCAAGGACAGTATTCACATTCATCCTCTAAAAAGATGGCTGACAAGTTCCAAGCACCATTCACAGGATGAGACTGCCTGGTCTCTTCATTTTTTAATTTTTTTTTTTTTTTAAACAAACATTTTTTCCTAGCATTGCCCCTTATGCCAAGTCAGCAGGTAGAGGTGCGCTTTCTGTATTGCTGGATAAGGGGGACCAGGCACTCTGGAAGTCCTGTCTGCAGCAAAAAGGGGTGATCCAGAAGTTCTTGTGCCGTTGCTCTTTCCAGCGGATCCCGTGTCAGCATCCTTTCCAAGAAGTCTCTCAGAACTGGGGAAGTCTGCGAAAAAGCAACCAACCAAGTCAACTCCGCAAAGGAACCAGGCAGCAGCGCATGCGACAGCAGGTTGCCGAGGGAGGTTTGGTTCAAAAGGATCCTGGACATTCCAGCTTTCTAACCTGCTTTTGCACAGAAAGGCGAGCAGCAGACAGCATGCTTTTTATGCTAGAGTGGTAACTGTCTGTCGCTGGCTGCCACAACGTTTACACAGGTTGTGTTCTTTTTACTGAGGCACAGCAATTTAAGACAAGACTGCCTGCCATGTCCTTCCGTCTAAGTCAATTTTGTTTCCCAATTTGTTATTTAATCTTTTCTGCATCTCAGCTCAAAAATTCAACAGCATTCCTGCTACCTGAGGCGCATCACTTGGATGGGAAGGGCTGATCAATTCATTATTTTACTGGCCACAGACTGTGGAAAAAGTGGTTAGATAGGATTCCCAACTAGGTTTTGCGAGTCTGGAAACCTGATGTGGTACAAGATGATGAAGAAACTGCAGACCAGTGTACGAAAAGCTAAATGACCTCAGCAAGTTTGTCCTTTGAAAGATGGGTAAAAGCCTGTTGAGCAGCCAGACTTAAGAACTGCGTAAAGACACCGTGCATCTCTTCCCGGTGGTAACCCTCTGCATCATTAAAACTGAATAAAAAGTGAACTTTGGAAGATATTTATTTATTTTAATGCTGCTAATCACATCCATTTTAGACTGGGGGCATTTTCCCAGCTCTGGTTAACTCAGAGGTAGATCACAAAATCCTGTTCACACTGCACTACTGCTTATTTCATGAGTGCTTTGAACAACTCCACTGTGTTTGCTAGAGGGAGAAGGCACACCACGGCCAAGTACCAGTGCCAGGATCCAGCCTTTACCACTCTCTGTACATCCAGTTATGCTTTAGAAAAGCAGCAGATTATCCCAGGTGGCGTCCGTCTAACCTGTTACACCCAGTTCTACAGTAGTTGACCCCAGGGAGCCATTAACTGCCCTCAGACTGGAGGGCTGGATCGGACAGCAGGGAGACGGGGCAGGGAGGCCACCGGCCTGGCAAATCCCGAGGTCTGCTGGCAGCCAGTTTGCTCCCCAGGACAAAGTGGAGCAGAGCAAGACTATAAACGGCTCTGGCTTTCACAGCCCGTGGTAGGGTCATCTCCCCACACAGGGTGCGCGATCCAGACCAGGACTGGCTTTACATTGCCTAAGGAGTGCAAGCACTGGGTCCAGAATGTGACCTTGAGATTTTAATTGGTGTTGCAAAGGCAAAGAGGAAAGAGCAGCTGTTGATGTTTGAGGATGTGCTGTTAGTTCAGCAGTCTACTCCGTTAAATAATTCAGTTTTAGCAGCTGCAGATATTCTGATTAATTGGAAAGGCCGGATAGCTCAGAATGCTGCAGAAGCCATTTGATCTCAGAGGCTTGGACTGAAATGAAAGGAGGACTGCTCTAAGTGGTGACAAAAGGTAATCACCGTATTTCTTATGTCGCTGCTACTCTTTTAATAAGAAACCACGAAGCTGAGTTCATCTTCAAAGCAGCTGCAGTGTCTCCACGAGCTGCTGTATTGAGCTCTCCTGCTCGGACCATAATGAAGTCTTTGCAGTTCTGAAAGCCACGAAGCTGGCAGCTCTCAAGAGCAAGAACCCTCCTATTTGCTTCCCTAGGAGATGAGCTACTCCATCACCATCAGCGAGATATGAACTGTTGGGTCGCCTGAAGCAGCTTTGATTTGCATTACCAGTTGATGCCCAGGTGACCTTACGCTATCGAGGCTATTTCCCAAAGCAGCCACTAGCTGTCAGCAGCAGCTTGCATCCACTGAGGCACCAAAGCCAGAGAATTTCCCCAGGAAACATGTCCTAGCAAGAGCACTTTCACAGCCAGCTTTTACCGGGAACAGCTGGTATGGATGTTTCCCCACAGTAATTGCCAGGTTTACGAGTGTTTGCCAGTATGCTCACCCTGTGGAAGTTTTTCAGCTTGGGAGGAGGACTGTCACGGAGTCTCTTCATTGCCTGGACTGGAGAATCACTAAAATAGGGGGGTTCTCCGTCCACCATCTCTATCACCATGATCCCCAGAGACCAGATATCCACCTGTGGGAACCAATGTCACATCAACACACAGTTCAGAGCAACCAGTCCTTGCTTTTTTGCTTCCACAAAGACTACAGCACCCCACCCATGACAAACATTACTGGGAGAGTAAAACATTAACCCACTTGATGCTATTGGACTCCTTACCGCCATTTAACAAAGCCAGCTTTGCACCTAGGAGCCATGCTGGTGTTGTAACATGCAAAGGTCTGCCAGTAACTGCTTGTGCTACACCCGGCCAGTTGGTAAACAAAACTAATCAGTCCACTGCCACCTGCCCGTAATTTCAGGGCTCCCATCTGTGCCTTCCCTCCTCTCCTCCCCTCCCTTTGTGGCATTGATTGATTTACTGATCCACATCATGTCACGGGCTGCTCCGTGCTAACATCTGTGCACACCGCAGCAGACAAGCCTATGCCAAGCTTTAGGTGTAAGGATAGAGTAAGCGTACACCTTGTTCCTGGAAGCAGAACAGCCTGGTTTTCTACTGTTCTAGGAAATATTGACATCATCACAAAATCTGTAGTCAGAGTTATACTTTAAGTAGACTCTAGAGGCTCTTCCTAGAGAAGCCAATAGTTGTTTTCCCGGGACACTTCAGAGCATTATTTGCCTCTCCTGATACTGGGAAGCCATCCCTTACCTCGGTGGTGTACGGTATCCTTGCGATAACCTCCGGAGCCATCCAGTAGGGAGTACCTACTAGGGACTTCCTCTTCGGTACATCTTTGCTGATCTGTGCACAGAAGCCAAAATCTGAGAGTTTGACCTGTACAAAGAGAGCAGTGACCAACCTTAAAAATCATTTTTAAACAATGTGGAGGGAAACACCAAAAGCAAAGGGAGTAAGAGGTCGAGGTACGAACAGGAGATTGGGAACAGAGAGGGAATAAGGGGACAGACTGAGCCTGCAGCAGCAGAAGGCAGGAAACAGTCTGTCTGAGAAGACATACCCTTCCATCCAGCGTCAGAAGAATGGAGTCACTCTTGATGTCTCGGTGAATGACCCCCTGAGAGTGGAGATACGACAGAGCCTGCAGCACTGATTCACACACGGTTGCAATTTGCTCTTCATTTAGCCTGAAATTAAAGATGCGGGAGTTTAACCGCGTTGTGCTGGACGGCAGACAGTACTCGTTCACAGCTCCTCTTGAAAGGCACCGTGCAATTTTGAACCTGAATTGCAGATACATGTTTTGGTTCCCCACGGCCGTTACTGTCTCACTCTTACTGTTCTTCTATGATTGTCTTTCATTGTTGAAAACACTTTTGTCTTGGCAGTTCGCAATTTTAAGTTTTCATAAGTCTAATACAGAAAAAGTGCATTTTAAATCTTGTGTAAATCCATTCTGCAAGATGCTGTGCCAAGCAATTCTGATAGGCAAGGCTGCTGCTCCATGCCAAGGTGCCACATAACTGTTGAGACAGCTTTTCTTAAAGCAAATACAGTAAAGCTATTGTTCACAAGGCATATTGTGCAACTTTACCCAGAGCGCATCTAGATACGTAATTTGCTAGAGAATATAGGGATCCTTTACAGGTTCCTTGCAGCTAGACACCCTGGACACTCAAACCTAAAGGCAGCACAGGTTACAAGAAGGGAAGATGCTCCTGAATTTCACCACTCTTAGCACACCCAGTATGAGCACCAAGAGCCTTATCTTTAGAAGCTGCTTCTGTCTGGAATACTAACACAAGAACCTTCCTGATCAAGCGTAAATGAAATGGTAGAAATGCAAATTACCTCCCATAACTGGGGAGAGCAACAGCGGTCTCTGCACATTCCTACCGAGCAATGCTAGCAGTTAAGTATTTCAAAGCACAGCTGAAGTGCCCAGTTTGAGTACTTCTGATTCTCAGCCTGTCTCTAGCAGTTGTTTCAAACCACTCTCACTTGGGGGCATGGAAACGATACCCACTCAAATCCAGGTCTGCGAGCAAGGCTAAGGAGAGCGCTCAGGAGGCAGAGCTGGGCAGAGCGCACCAGGACCTTCTAAATACACAAGAGCAATTTCTAAATGTTCACGAAGGAGGCTGCACTGCCAGCAGAGGGATCGCTCGTTCAGTAGTCCCTATCTGACTGTACCAAAGCACCAGCTGGCCAGGACAGTGCGTGTTGTGGCCACACTGTGCCACGCTGATGGCAAATACATCTGAAGGAGAGCAGCAGGCTACTTCTGCCATTCTGATCTAACCTCCAACAGGAGAGGGACTTCAACACAAAACCCAACCTGTTTAGAGACAGTGCTTTTCATTTCAAACCGCATGAGCCGTAAGAAAAGCTGGAACACTTCTGAGCTCTAACCAGAGTGACACTTCCAGCTTGTCATGTATGGAATTTGGTTTCAGTCAAGTGACTGTGCAGTGTAAAACAGATTATAGAGGATTAGCTCACTCCTGGAGATGCAAATCAGTTATCAGCTTCAGCGGACGTTTAATGAGCAGAATGAGGGTATTTTCCTCCCTGTGAAAAACTGATAAAGGCTTGCAGCTTACTTTTGGTAAAATGTTATGGTTAGAACAGATCCTGTTTCACTGTGTGGAAAAACAAGCTTTCACTAAAAGGTTCAAAGGAAGGCTTGGTAAAATAATTCAAACCTAGGCTGAGGTCCCACAATGGAGTTCAGCCTCACCAGTGACACAGACCCTTCATAGACCTCCACAGAACATTTGGGTTTTTTAGCTGTAGTTCCATTGGTTCTAACAGCAGGTGAGAGCTACACGAGTTTCACTGGCTCTGCAATGCCATAACTCAGCACTCTCCAAGACGAAATGTTCTCTTTCCCATCCAGCAGCAGGTACCTGACTTACAGTGAAACTCTGGCTCTCAGACCCCGAGATGTGCCTCTGAACTCAGTGCTAGAGGGCCCGGCCATCTCAGTGTCTCCAAGACACTCCTTACAGGTGGGGTTCTAGAGGCTACAAAGGACAATATGCTTTTTCTCCCAAACGCATCACAGATGCAAGTCCAAAGCAGAGACTCCAACAGAGCAAGCTACATGCCTTAAATCCACCACAGGATCAGTACAGGCTAGCGAAAGCATGTCAGTGAATTAAAGGCATACACTGATTCAAAAAAAGCAAATACAATTAGTGTTAGCAATACTACCTAATTGTAATCCAATTAAGATTCTGAATCTTCATAAAAAAAAGCTCATCCTACAGACTTTCCTGGTCAGTCTTTTCGTTGCCACTCCCTGCACCAGTCTACAGCCCCCAGGAGCACCCAGAAGCAGGAGGAGGGTGCTCCAGGGTCCTGGGTAAGACACAATCATTGTAGCTGCATCTCCGGAACACCGTGTGAGTGGGACTCTGGAGGACATTTCAGAACAACTTCTTTGCCCTACAGGATTGCTTTGGTCATTAACTAACATGAAGTGGTGTGGATAAGAAAACAAATTTAGGAGAGTGTCCAGTAGTTGCTATCTTTAGGCAATGAGATTTGGGAAGGAGTCCAGATCTCAAGGCTCTGCTGCACTTCTCCAGAGGAGTTAGTCACAAATTCAACCTCACTAAGGTTGTACCACTGAAAACTATTTCTGCATGCTCTTTAACTGTTCAACGTGCTTCCTGGCCAGAATACAACAGATATAGTAAGCAGTACTTTTCACAAGTACTGTGTTTTACAGGGAAGGTTATCCAGTAGATGGAGAGTGGGTATCTAAATGGCTAAGTACTGTAAATGAGGTCCCTTCTACATCAGAAGTATTATCACATACTTCAAATGGATGACACTTATAAAGTGTAATAGTTTCAGAGCACTGCAGTCATGAGATCTCCAAGGGAAACTATTCTTCCCAGAAATCTCCACTCTTCTGCTCTTGCCTGTCAGGCGGGAACACAAGCGCTGAAGTTTCAGGTTTTTGCTTCGTACCTGATCTGAGAGACAATGTCTGTGAGGGCTCCTCCCTGCAGGAACTCCATCAGCACCCACAGCTCCTCTCCTACTAGGTAGCTCTTGTACATCTCCACTACATTGACATGTTGGTAGTCCCTCATTATCACCACCTGTAAGAACACAGCAGAGACCTGACCACCACAAAATCGCTAACAACACTTGATCTTACCCAACAAAGCAAGCACGCACAACCCTATGAGTACAACACAGTAGCCTCCATCCCCCCAGTCATTTTTTCTTCTTGGTACTAGCATAATGCTGTTAAAAGGAAGATGTCTTCTGCTCTTCCCTTCTTTTTCTCACACAGACTGTTACTGCAGCTTGACGCTGGACAGCAGAACCCCACCTCTCCTCGCTATGCTCACCTCATTAAAGAGGAGCTCCCGGCGCTGCTGCTTTCTCAGATCCATCATTTTCACTGCCACCTGCCGCCCCGAGTGCTTCTCTCGAGCAATACAGACGATACCCGTGGACCCTTCACCAATCTTTACATAATTCTCCAGCAACGTCCGGGGATCGCCCTGGTCCACTACCATCCGAAGGGCAGCTTTGAACTGCTCGTGAGTCACGACCACCGGGTCCTCAGTGGCCTGCTGCCCTTTCACAGCAGAGTCCTGGGGCAGGTGGAGGTTGCTAGAACTTGTCTGAGTCTGCCAGTTCCTGGGAGACCCCGCGGGTGACGGCCTGCCTTGTGGTGGTGCCATTGCCTTCTCCACCGTGGGTGACTTCTGGGGGGTCCCAGCTTCTGAGATCATCCTGGGGAAATCGGATGCAGGCTGATCTGATGGAAGAGACTGGGCTTTGGCTGCTGGGCTGCGTGGTGAACCCCACTGCTGGGGCCTGAAGAAAGCATTAGGCTTTGAGGGGAGAAAATACAAAAGTGGAAAGAAAGAAAAAGCAATGGTTAGATTAACAAGAAGTGTCGGGAATCACCTGTATGTTACACCACTCTGGCCTAGTACATGCTGTAGCAGACTGGCATCAAGAGCTCCAGGTTCTTGTCTCCAGCTCTGCCCAACACATGCTGCATGACTAGGGGAAGCCCCACGGATGCAGAGTTTCAAGAACCAGTTCCAGGATGGGTGCTATGCTTTAAGGATCTCCTAATTGAGGCAGTTTAAAAGGGACCTTTTAAAGCACATACTTTAAAAAAAAAAAAAAAAACAAAACACCAAAACCTAAAACCCACAATTAAAAAAGAAAAACAGCTGCTAAAAAGCATTCCAACCTTGCCACCAAAACTCAGGGGCAACCTGTGTTGCAGAGAATTTGAAAATCCTTTATCCCTCTCTGCCTCTGATCTTCCTATATATAAAAGGAAAGAGGACTCATGCCAAAGCTTTAAATCACTTTGATGTCTCGGCCTAATTCCCTTTGGGTAATTATGCTCTGCCTACCGAAAACTCTCTCTGCACTTCCCGCTGGTACCTGCGGAGCATTCCTGTCCATCAGACCCAGAACTAGCACTCTGTTTTGGGAAAAGCACTGTGAACCAGGACAGCTGTGGGCGGCCAGCATGAGACTTCAGCTGCATAGAGCCACCTGCCCCCTTGCCATCCTTCCGGCTCAAAACCGACCTGCAGTGAATTTGGATGAGCTTTGCTCCTTCCCGAAGTGCTCGAGCCTTTGGGAGCCCTCCCACTCAAGCACCAAGAAGGCCCAACCCTGTTTAGTTTACGAGATGTAGTAAGATCCCAGCCTGCGGTAACATGGCTCCAGGATATGCATTCCCACGGGAGCGAGCACTACGCATAGGTCTCCCGAGAAGGACGAATCCTGAAGTGCTAATGCTCACCCTGGAAGTGTTGACTAATTAAAATTCAACATCATCGAGCAGGTTAGGTATGAAATGCATTATACAGTTAGTTATATGTAAAATAACAGGGGATCTGACAAAGTAGCAACTTCAGAAAGAGCAAGCTAACCATTTATATTACAGGGCAAAATAAAAACTTCAAAGAAACAAGCTTTTCTCTCTCACAATTCAGACAGATTATTAATGAGGTTAATAATTGGGTATGGGAACCAGAAACTGCCAATAGAGACATTTTTAAAAGAGCATTCATTTTCTGTCTCAGACAGAAAATAATTGTATAGAATTTAATTCTGTGCACTCTGGGTTTATAATCAAGGATTTTTGTCACCAGTAAAATGTGCATAAGCCTAACACACATCCAGCTCACTTCCACACACACAGGCCCTGTGAGTACGGTTTCGGAGCTCCTGGCACCGGGCGCGGGACGCACAAACAAACTGCCTGTCAGAAATCACTTCCTCCTCATTTACCAGCCCCACCCCTGGAGTCCTGTGGAGACACGCTCATGGCAACCAAGTACTTGTTTCCCAACTCTTGTTTTGTCTCAGGGGAAAGAGGGGGGAAGGAAAAAAAAGTTTTATATAATCTAGAGCACGCAGAAGGGCACACAACATGCATGCGAGCTCCCACGTGTTTGTCTAACCACACATCAGTATTATTTCCCACTGCTGTAGTTTGACAGCCCCTGCATCCGCGTTTTCAGTCCTTGGACATTTTGAGGTGTCACTGGTTCTCCCGCTCCATCCCCCCATATCGGGTTGAAAGCGCTTTCGACCTTCCCATGGTGACTCCAGGCCCCCTGTCATGGCACCCACCTCCCTGTTTTCAGCCAGTTACATCCCCTGTCCATTTCATCTGTGATTCCACGTCTTACACATCATCATCTCACTTTGTGAGGCTTGACTCATCGGAGGCCGTTACGAACAGCCTAGATAAACAGCTGCCAGCGATGGTGCAGGTCCTTCCCTGAAGCAGGGAGATGAGTAGATAACCAAGGTCTGTCCTACCCCTCGCCTCTCACAAGCAGCTCAAGTTCAAACACACCCAGGCGCATCCACGCACCCATGCCATGGCAACCTCTGCTCCTCCTGCGACAGTGCTGCGGCACAGCAGACGCTTGCTGGAGAAGAGAGAGGTGGTCAATTCTGCTAAGCACTCAGGGATGGGCTCCAGCCAGCATAGCTCAAGCCCAGAGCCAGCAATAAGTGTAGTTTGTGCCTCACAAGAACGGGGTTCCTTTAAAACCCCACTGCCTGGGAAAGGGAACCCACAGGGAGAAGGCTGTGTCTGAAAGCCTTGAGCCTGATCCTGATGCAAACTGCAAGAAGCCACACGGGAGCCAGCCCCACCCCACAATACACTTCAGAACAGTCAGTTCTGGTGGGCCAGGGGTTCCTCTCATCTTCCTCCCAGTTCAGGGACTCCACGCCTGCTAGAAATGAGCCTGGCCGTGCACCAGCCCAGCCTTTGAAACCACCGAACAGCTGTGCAAGGACAGCGAGTGCTGGGTCAGCCTGCGAGGAACGAGAAGCTGTGGCCTGAAGGGCTGCATTTCCTACCCAGTAATAGGAACCAGAGATTTTCTTCTCCTTTAATGAGAAGTGAGTCATTTCATTCAAGATAGTTTTCCTGGGGGATGTAGCTATGAGCTGTCCCGTCCTCACCAAAACCCAAACGCCAGATTTCCTCTGACGGCACGCGGGTGCCGATGCCAGCGTCCCTGTTGCAGGCAGGCTGGCAGATACAGCTGTCACCAACAAGCTCTCCTGAGCTAGCTCTATTTTGCGCAGGCTAAAGAATACATTACTGACGTAAGTTATGGCAATTTCCCAAATGGCAAAAGGGCATTTATGCGAGTATATCGGCACTTAAGCTCTGCCTTTACTACCACAGAAGGGTAAAAATGAGTAAGTCCCCGCCTCCCTCCCAGCCTACGCTCCTGCACGCACAGCTCCTTTCTCCGGTAGATCTGGCTGCCACGTTGAGCTATGCTGAGCAGTATATTCTGCAGAGCTTAGGTGGGCTACACGTTTCCCCCATCCAGGACTATTTTGATTCCAGCATTAATCATAACAATAACAGATGGTTGCATGATGTTTCCCATTAAATTTGTTCAGCTGTGTAAGTAACCTCTGGAACTGTAAAGTCAACATTGCACTCACTCAAAAACTCTGAATAACTAACTGTACCTTTATCTGCAGGGAAGAGCCTGACTTGTTGGAACCACCGGATGAGGGGAACACACTGCGTAGCAGCCTCCTCTTCAAGCTGTTCTCCCTCGATTTGGAGCTGGGGCTGCCCTCCCCTGAGGGCCTGGCATTTGCCTGTCGTAGGAGGCAAGGCTGAGGCCAGCACTCTTCCGAGCTCTTTTTTCCAGTCTTCTCACTCTCGCCCAGTAGAGTTGGCATGTGCTGCAACCCAGAGGCACGCTGGAGGCAGCTTCCCTCAGCATCCTGGAACTCCGAAGGCCCGAGGGACTGTGCTTTCGTTACCATTCCATTGGGATGAGACTGTCCTTCCAGTCGGGGTTTATAATCTGGCCACATCGTCTGCCTCCGGGTCACCTTGGTCCCGCCGTTGCAATTGAGGTAGTTTCCGTATTTGTCTGCCCAGTCTGCCTCAGGACTCTGAAGGTACATGTCTGGGGGTCTGTCTTCCCCCAGGAGTCCCAGGGACTGAGCTCTCCTCCTGCTGGTGGGGCTCCTTCCCCTCAGGGTGTTCGAACTGATGGCAGAAAGCTTCTGGATGTCGTTGAGTATCCCGGAGATATAGCCTTCCACTTCCACCGTGCTGCCTCTCACCACGGTCTGTGAAACAGACATGGAGAATTAGAGTTCTAAAAACTAGGGCTCAGTTTATCTTGACAAAGGTTGCATTTTTGTCTGTCTAGCCAAAGATTACTCATGGAGTTTGGCAAAACAATAAAACCCAGAAATGTTTATTTCTGCCTCTTTTATTGTCCTTTACTGAAGGAAAAAAAAAAAAAAAAAAAAAAGAATCATTGGGTTACATCCTTCTGTCAAAGGCAGCAGTGCTTTCAGCCAGAACAGTGAATCCTGCTGCTGCACTCACTTTCTAAAGGACAACACTAGAGCAAAACCTGGATGTTTTAGCACTCCTGACTCTCTTGTGCTCAAATTGTGCTACACTACATCACTAACTTAGGCTCAACAGCATGCCCTAAGCTCTATCTGCAAAAATCACCTTCCTATTCCAACTCAAGGTTCATCTCTCCCCTACCACTCTTCCATAGCGCTGTACTCAGCCTGCCTTAGTCTGGTTCTGTACAATTTCTGCTAATGCATCTTAATCTTGACCAGGAAGACCACATCGTTCCAGCACTGCATCCCTCCTCTGTTCTGCCAAGCTATTACAATTAAAAATGATGAACAAAGGGTCACAACAGCTCACAACTGCTTTGTAAGCAAACAATGAAGAACAAGGCTTCCATCCAAACAAGCAACAGCACTTTACAAGTAAGACACTTGAAGCTGTCGCTATATTTTGCAGTGCCCTACCTTGTTTATTCTGGAACCGAAAAGCTTACAGAAGCTTTTTGTGTGCTGGGAACCAAAATGTTTCATTTCTTCACAGAAATTCACAGCACAGGATCACTCCTACACTTTCATGAATCTCTGCCTGAGGAAAATCCTTCCCTGGAGTGATGGCAATCTCCTGTTTGCTAACTGAACTCCAGGGATCTTCTAGAGATGCTGAATTAATTGGACCAAGCCTAATATTTAGCTAGTGCTCCAGTAATTTCAGCAGAACACCACCACAGTGCACAAAATGAGCACCTGGTCTGCTCGGCGCCTGAGAACGAAGGGCAGAATAGAAGATTTGGTCAAATAAGGTGAAGAAAGGACAATCTGACTCCTACCCTTGCATACGTGCATCACCTGCGGCAGGAAATCCTGCTCTCCAGCCCTATTGCAGCAGTATCCCTTCCTCACCACAATCATGCATCTCCCTACGCGGCCCCGGCTGCTGTCAGGAAAGCAACGTGCTGAGGACACCGACTTCTCAAGCTGTTTCCATCATTTTTGCACCAAACTCCATAGGGGAAAAAAAAATACCAAACAGTCAAAAATCCAGCCTCTGAAATCTGTCAGTGAGGTGGGAAGAGGCTTCTGTCCATTTCAATCCATCCCACTGGAAACGCCAGACAGACCAGTTGACCTCAGCAATGCACTCAAAGAGCACTGGTCCACAAACGAGTCCGAGCAGGGACGGATGTCATACGCACATCAGGTCACAGAGCACTCAGCAGGATGCCCCCACACCCCTGCTCATGCTTGCACAGGCAGACGGGAGAGAAGGAGGCCCTCCTCCAGCACTAACTGATGGTCAATGTTTCTACAAGCTGGGGAAAAGAGTAATTGCAAATAAAGCTGGAAGAACGCTCAAGAGCCCAGCTAAAGTCATTCCAGAAAGACTTGTGTCTAACATGTTTTCAAAATAAGAAGTCTCCAAGAACAGATGCTATGGCCTCTCTAGAAAACCCATTCCAGTGCTCACCTCACCTCCTGCATAAAAACTTCCTCAAATTAGACTCAAGCCACTGCTGTTGCACTTCTAGTCCATCAAGTCAGTCCTACCCACCGTGGACAGACAGGACGGAGTTAGCTGGACTTTGCAGCTCTGTTTAAAGACTGCATCAGATTAATGAGGAAACATCCAAATTTGAGCCAAATCTATAGGGAGTGCTCTTACAAAGATCATGCCTCACCAAAATTTAGAAATAAACAACCATGAGAGGCAGCCTAACAGAGTGTTTGCACTTGGACTTACTGGGGGAAAAAAACCAAACAAACAAAACAAACAAAACCAAACAGTATTAGTTTAAGACTCCTCTCCAGTTTTTAAAGACTGTTGGCTATTCTATCCTTATTCTCATAAAGGTTTGCTCCTCCTTTCAGCTTTTACCATGTGCAGGTTTAGTAACTCACAGATAGAATACTGGCCAGTACTAGCCTCAGGACAAACTCCAGCAAATCTCTTCAAGCACATTTTATTTTGGCAGCGATGCCTCACACTGTGCTTCTGAGTATACTTTTCCTTGAGAAAACTTGCTGGGTTTGCTCTGGGAACGCCACGCGTACAGTGTCAAGAGCCTGACTGAAGTCAAGATGTAGGAGCGCGCGCTATCATTTCTCCCTGACCCAAAGCCTGATACTCTGTGATTGATGGAAATTGAGTTGCTTGACATGATTTGTTCTTGATGAATCCACGCTGGCTGCTAGCTGTTACCCCGCTATCTCCTAGGAAGTGGTTGCAAATAGATTACTTGCTTATTTGTTCCAGCCTCTTTCTGGGAACTGAAGTTATTCTGACTGATCTGCAATTCCTTGAATTTCATTAGGACCAGCTGACTCGAAAATATGTAACTTATCTAAAAAGTCTCATTTCTGTTTATGTTCTTCTCTTATTCTAGCCTGTGTTCTTATCCCGTCACACTCGTGTTAATTGTGTTAGCCCACTGATCTCAGTTAACCTTTTAAATAAAAACTGAAGAAAAATTATTAATCATTTAAGAATTCTCAGTGTCACCTGTTATTAACTGTCTTCCACAATGAGCAGTGAAGAAATTCTTTCCCTCATCCTCCTTCTCCTCCTCAGTGTACTTGTGATGTCTCCTCAGTGCCCTTTATGTTCTTTGAGAATAACATCTCTTTGTGCCTTGGCCTTCCAGTTTTGTCCCTACATAAATTTCTTTTCTGTTTGCCCTTTCTAACTTGACCTGGTTTCCACCCTTCTGAGCAATCCTCCTGCAGTTTAAGCTCATTAGAGAGCTCCTGATCTAACCAAGTTGGTCTCTTATTACACATTTTAGCTCTTGTCTGGATTCTGGTCCTATCTCCTACTACATTTTGAACCTCAAAGCACATTCAGGACACCACAAAACAGAAGGCAATATCTCCTCCCTTTTTCTTTTACCTGTTCTTCCTGAGCAAGTTTTTCCTAAATCAGCATTCTGCTCAAAGACGCTGTGTGCCATTTAAACTGTAGGTTGGATTTGGCATTAATGCTTGCGTTATACTAAAATGCAGTCCCATTTAGTCCCCATGTTTTAAGCATCTGTACACAAAAAGCTGAATATATTCAGCAGATAGACAACTATTTTCTTTTACATCCCTCCTAAAATCCAAGTAGTAACATCTCTATTTTACAACTTACCTTGCAGTTTTTAAGGCACTGTAGGGTTTTTTTTTAACTGGGTACAAAAACTTCCCAGAGGCTAGCAAGACTTTAAACACAAGAATTCTGTCACCACCACCTTTTATTTCCTTTTCCAAGAGGTCACCATGAGTCTGCCTCTCTTCACGCAGCAGGTCCCTGCAGCTACTGGCAAACACACGCTCTCCAGATGCCGTTACCAGTGGCCATCCAAGCACAAGAGCCCTCTGAATTCACCCATCTACAAGGATCAGTAACTCGTTCCTCCTTACTGAAGGACTTGCTTTGAGGACATTCTCCTGTTTAGGATGTCCCCCTGTCTGTTAAACTACTGCTTTATAAACCCTTTTAGCCCAGACCCGCTTTTAGCCCTGCTCCCTCGTCTCCCATTCACTTAGCCATCCATGAACGCCAAGCTAGTGCTACCTCACGCTCTCCCACTCAGGCTTCCCTGTCAACTTAATTACCAGCCAAATCTGCTCACCCACGAGAATGACAAACTTGCTAAAACAGGTCTCTCCACAAATTCTCCTCTAGGCTTCCCCACACAACAGCTGAACACATCCTAATCCCTATCAGCTACCACGGGAGCTTTCGCAGGACCTCACTGTGGTGACAGGTAGCCAGCTGGTTATTTGAACAGTGACACCATGGCAGCTAAGGACACTACTATCCTTATTTCTGGTGAAGTTACTATGGCCTCAAAAAAAAAAATAAAGCCCAGCCTCTGCTATCCACTGAATTCCTTACAGACCCCACCCTTACCCTATTTAAATATACATGGGGCAATGGAAATATTGCCTCAACTGGGGCCTCTCCAGGGCATGGCAAAGCCCAGGGAACAGGAAAGAGGAGCCTTCCTCTCTTACCTTCATCGGCTGGAGTTGCATCCTTGTGATTCTTGAAGGGTCTACCACGGGCTTGGGGCGCCTCAGCGTGTCTAGAATATTCTGCCATTGAGGCGGCAGGCCCACAAATTTGCCCTCCTTTGGGTCAAATGAAGTGTGGACACGGTGCTCAAAGTTCTGCGGAGCCGAGATCTCCGGGCGTTTCTTCTTCTTCTTGCGGAACATGATGCCTGAATCAGAGAAGGCAATGCCATCAGTGCTCTTGCATGTCTAGGTCCAGTATGCCCAAGCAGTAATATCGCGTATCAATGATATTAGTTAATTACATTGTATGAAAAACATTCTCCAGAGACAAGCACTTTAACTAAGAGTTAATCATCTGCTCTTGCAGTTTAGGAAACAGAGGCTCAAGAGAGCAATGACTTGCTCTAGACCACCTAGCAGGTCAGTGGCAGAGCTGGGATTTCCAGTGACCTTTCTAGGGCTCTGCCCACTGTGAAAGAGTGCTCCTGATTCAGAAAAGAAACGGGCACCTGCTGCATCTACAGCTGAACTCCCACCGCTTGGCTTCCTTCATTTCTAAAAATTCGCATGGCCCGATATAAACGTTTTAAATATGTATGAGATACGTATTTATATTTTACAGGCTTGTACTGAGGTTAAAAGGCTTCGGATTCCAGTGAGTTCGCATTGATTCCACTACAAGCCTGGAATGAAGGGTGGTTATGAGCAGGGCTCAGGCTATCTTCTCACTGGTTGCTCCAAGTAAATAATATACACTTGATTCCCATTTAAAGATGACAGAGCTGTTGCCAGAGGAAGAGCTTGCCCAAGACTCATTTTGGATCTCAGCTTTTCTAGCTTTGACAGAGGGCTTGGGAGAGAGAGAGGAGGTGGTAGGTGGAAATCAAACTCTGTCAGCAGGTAGCTGAAGAAGCTAAAATTAAAAACTGAGATTCCTTTCTCCTGGGGGCTGAGAGAGACAGTTTGTGTGAACAGCCATTACAACTGCAACAAGTCAAAACCAGATAACACTTACATATACCCAAACACAAGAGATGTTCAATATGAATTTAGACTTTATAGCCAAAAAAAGAGACATGTAGATAGAAAGCTAGAAGTTTTATATCTTTTGGAAACTTGGAACATGGGAAGAAAAAGGAAGAGCTGCAGCTCTGCACGCAGTCACAGAGGTGGGAAAGCTTGAATAACTGGAGGACTGTGATGGATGGACACGATCTCTTCACAAAAGACTGATAGGGGAGGTGGGGGGAGGGGGAAGTTACCCTTTCCATGAAGAAACAGCTCAGAAGTAGGGAGATTTTCTATGGAGGGCAAGGCTTTTCACAGAGGAGAGTGGTGGGAGCCTGAGAGACAACAGGCATAAATTGAAACAAGAGAGGTCCTGACAGGATAGAAGGAAAAACTTTTCAAGACCAGGAGAGTCCAGCACTGAAGCAGGTTGCCCAGACTGTGCAGTCTCCATCCTTGGAGGTTTTCAAGAGCAGGTTTGCTCCTGAAGACACAGCCCTGCACAATCTGGTGGGACCCTCAGAGCGAACACTGCTTTGAGCAGGGGGTTGGAATACAGCTCTCTTGAGGACCCTTCTCCCCTGAATTGTTCTGCAATTCTATTGACTGGTTTGATGGCTTTACAGTTACAAGTATTCCAAGTTACATTTTCCTCTTTCCTGTTGAACAAAGAAGTTTAACGGGCAGCCTACTGTTGTGTGGATGCAATGGAACTGGCATGCTCCAGAGCTCATCTCTCCTCTCCACGATACTTTCTGTCAATGCACAGGATGAATTATGCAACAAAAGCCATAGGAGAGATGAGACAAAGCAGAGAGCCAGTGTCAAAACTTTTTAGGTAGTTCAGTGCTAAAGTTCTCTAGCTTGGGAAAAAGCTGTACAGTTTTCTTTAAGGCAATTCATATCCACCAGTAGAAGAAAAAAAAAAAAAACAAAAAACAAAAAACATGTTTATATGCTCTTCCCATTCCACTGACAACTTTAATACTAGCATTTGTCTCTCACGAATATTGCTTAAAGTGATGAACACTACCTCTTCCTTGACATTAGGATTTTTGCCACCTCATCTTCAGCTTTGTAGTGATCACTCTTCCCCTGTACAGGACCTCAGCTTCCAACTACTTATGCTGAATAAGTATTTACAAGGGTCAGAGGCACAGAACATGTACAGAGATAACATGTTTTGGTGTAGACATGAACATGCTTCTAAGGGACACTGGTCTCAAAAACCAGCACACCTCGTGCTTTTCGCCCCACAGTGAAATATATGCCAGACATTTTCCAGGTTGTTCCACTTAAGACTTGTTTAGGGAGCAAAGTGCAGCCACCAGAACAACAACTTTGCTTCCTAGTGCTAGGCTGAGATCCTGAAAATGCATACACACTTGCTTAAAATCTGGTTACCATGATCCTGTAGTCCCTGGGATGGGAATTGTATGTTGCAGGAGACTTTTACACCGTCTAAAGCCCCAATCACGCAATCCATCCTCGACGACATACGGACTTCACACACTGACAGTGCCCATTGCAATACCGTGTCCAGAAGCCTACTAAAGATACCTCACAGTTGATAAAGAAAGCAAAAGGCAAGGCAACTAAAAAACACTTACGAAAGAGGCTGAAAGCAACTAGAGATGTTTCGCAGCCAGAATAATCTTTGCTTAGAATGCATTCCAATGAAAACCCAAATACATCTTAACAGAGAGCTTACGGGAGGAGCGCCTGTGCTCCTGGTTTGTATTGCAACAGCTCAAACACAGCATTTCATCTCTGAAGCCCCTTAGGTGCTGCGTATTAACCAACCATCAAGACTAAAGTCATAAGGCAATTGTTTAAGGAAAAAGAAAAGGGAGAGACAATCCCGGAAAGGAAAGCTATCCTAATACCTTGTGGTGTTAGTACCACTCAAACCAACGGCTGGTCCTGCCGAGGAGCTTCCACAGCCTCCAAGGAAAGCTGGGAGTATATTTGTAGTATTAGATCAAGTGCTTCGGTTCCGAATCGTTGACTACATGGCAGTCATTTCCAGAGTGATGTTACTGTTTTAACCAGCATCTACCCTAACCCTGCTCCTGCTCTCACAGCTCCACTCCTCATCTTCATAATGAGAAGATATTCAGGACATAGCACACAGCATCTTTCAAGTTTCCTCTTTAACTGCTCCAGGTGGCAAGGGGTCCTGCAAAATGCAGTGTCACAAATGCCACAGCCATCAGCACTTGTAGTATCAATTGTTTTCTGAACTTTCCAATCATTTCCCCATCAGGAGAAGGATTCTAGCTAAACTATTTTAAAATCAATTTTTAAAAGCCCAGGTGATATTTTGGCCCCAGACAGACCAGTGGCTCTCCGCCAGCATATCAGTTTGCATAAGGATAAACACTACATGTGTATATTTACATTAACTCACTATCCCTGTCAATCAAGCCCTGGACTACACATAGATCCTATACCAAAAGCATGCTTCCTAGACCCAGAAAGGAGCATCTGCTAAGTTCATGGTCAATTTTAGGGTGACTAGCTGACATGGCCTGCATCTACCTTATTGGTTTATAATAGACATCTTAAACAACAAAATGTAATCAACTCCAAATACAACATCCCCCTGGGTATCCAGTGACATTTGCTTTATACAGTCAGCATCAATCTGTGATTAGAGACATCGCCCTTATCAGACAGGTGGTTTAAAGGTACACTGCATTAAGATCAAATGAAATTCATACACTAAAAATAGTTCTCTGAAACCCAATGGATCGTCACAATCTGTGTAGGTTTGCGTTTCATTGAGGAGGTCTGTATTTAACCAGCCTCCTTCACTTTGCGGTTGTCAAGCAAGAGCTGTTTATATTTATTTCCAATACCCAGCTAAATAATGTTTAAATAAAATACACAAAACAGGCCTTTTCTAATTCAGTCAGAAATTCATCAGAATATTTTATGCACATAACATTTTGTAAGTCAAGCCAACCCTGTATTTAAACACAGACAGCATCCCTGTAACATAACATGAATACTGTGACATTGATTTTATAATAAGCTACCAGACTTCAGTCTTTCATTCACTGCTGACAACTGTACTGTAAGAAATGTCACAAACATAAATAATAAAAGTCACTACCACAAGACAAAAGCGGTCGGAGATTGCAATTCTCTCAGCGATCCGTTCCTGCTGCCTGGGAAACCACGTTAGATTTTTCAACTCCAGATATAGCTGTTCCTGGATGATACAGTTCCCAAAGCTGTCACATCTGCCAGCGAGCACGAGAAAAAACCCCAGGCAGCAGAGCCAGAGCAGGGGGAGGGATCGGCCGGGAAGGAGGGGCGAGGAGAGAAGGGTCAGGCTCGGATGAGAGGAAGGGGTGGGAAGATTAAGGATGGAAGAGGGAAAGGGGAATGAGAGTTAGGAAGGGAGAGAGGAGCAGCTGGGAGACAGGCAGCCCGAGGAGCACAGCACAGAAAAGAATCAGCCCCACTGGGGGAAAAAAAAAAAAAAAAAAAAGAGAAAAAAAAAGAGGATAAATGTTACCAGGAATCGCTCCTTACGGCACACAGGTTCAAACAGTCAGACAACGCAGCGAGCATGCACTGTCATCGCATCTGCCTGGCCTCCACCCTGCACAGTTACACACTCATCGCAGTGTACGCGCACCGCGCTTCACCGCGGCCGTGCGCCCGTTCACTCACATGTACGCTGGATGAGAGCAAGGCGGCAGAGAGCTACACTTCAGTCTCACTTGCCCAGTTTCCAGTTAAAAATAAGCTTTCCCTCCCCCTCCTCAGCGCTTATCACACCGCTATCACAGATCTGGCTGCAGCCTGCCACATTCCTCCCGCGCCGGCCGGGAGATAACGCTGGGTCCCCGGGCTGGGGAAAGCCATTCCTGCGATTTCCAAGGACTCCCTCAGCTGACAGCCAAACTGCTCCGGCCAGCGACACAAGGAGGCGGTGAGGAGGACGAGAACTATTCCTGCAGGACCTGAGGAACTGCAATATGTGGATTGAGTTTGGAGTGGGAAGATGAAGACGATGCAAGAGAATCCACCCATCAAAAGGAAAAATATATTTCCATGCTGGTCACTGTCATGTAATACAGTTCAAACACAGCGCAAGTTAGAGAGGCCATTATCAATGCATGTTGTATGCGTGTATGCATGTGTTCGTGCACACGCACGTGTGAGTACGGTATTTCACTGTATTCCCTACCTCCTAAAATCCTAATGTTCACCCTCCCGAGGTTTCTGAGACGATTGTTATTTATAATAGGCCATAAACATTCATAGCATTTTGCAGACAGAGCAAAATGACAGGTTACTTCCCTGAGGAGCTTACAGATCTAAATGTGACTTCACACAGCAAGAAATGACAACAGAGGGTGAGTGGAAGGGGAGAGAAAAGCAAAATGGTCTGAAGTCTGAAATGGGATCTCAGAATAGAGAGCCCTGCACGATGACACCTTCCACGTTTGCCTGCAATTCCAGTTTTAGAAATACTGGTTTAGGTACTTTTTTCCTCCTAAAGGAAGAGTGGATATTTGCTTGCTGTGCTATGGCTGCCCCTATTTCAAGCCCTTTGCTTCCACTCCTCTCTCCCTCACCAGCCCCCAAAACCAAAGCTATGTGTCTGATCAAACCAGCAGCACAGCAAACTGATGTAATGCTCCAAATCCTGCCCAGACGCACACGTGAGCGCGCAGATTAACATTACATTACACATAAGCTTAGGGAGAGATGTATTTGTTATATCGGTGGGTTTATTTTTGACAAATGAGAGAAAGAACACAACTGCTTGACGCTTTGTGCCGTGCCCTCTACTGAACAGAGACTAAAGGCTACGGTGCTGCCCCCTTTCTCTCCTGCTCCGTTTCCTTGCTCGTAAATTAGGACTCAAACCTGAAGCACAGTGAACGCCTATTGCTGGGCTTTTTTGGATGCTGCTCAGTGACATGGGTTTTTTTTAGGGGTGTTTTAGCTATAAGAGACCAAATTCATTCTGGGATTTATAAAAGCACTTGCAGAGAAAATACATCTTGAACTTTCTGAAACCAGTACAGGTGTGTCCCAAATGCTAATAGCTTTTTCCCTTGACAAATTATAAAGTTTTTCATTATTTACACTCCCCTAGAATTCCCAGCTAAAGTCACTGTCCCATTGTGCCAGTCTCTGAAGTCATTTGTTTCATCTAAACAAATGAAAGGTAAGGAAAAGGAATTATTATTCCTCATTTACAGAAGAGAAAAAAAGATTACCAGTTCGGGTTCTTCCCAGCTACGTCTGGATTAGCAAACTTAAAAGAGCTTCCAGGTATGTCTCCTGGCTGCTTTTTAACTTCATCTCAAGGCCAGATCCAGGCCAAACACACCCTGGCTTCCACGGAGAGAAAACATGGGTGCACAGCCCCGCGGAGAGCCAAGGCATGCTCTGACCACATGTTTGATCTTGACAGCGGCACGTAGGTCTAGACAGCATGACAGAAACCAGCTGCTCAGACAGAAATCACACCCAAACCTCAACGCAATCCAATGCCTTCATTATAAGATTAGCCTTTTCCCATCTGTATTTGGTTTGCGAGGGTTACAGCTAGCAAATGCCACTGCAGCACCAAGAGTGGGCTGCAACTCGTCGCGTCCTCTTCACCCTAAGCCAGCGAGATGCACGCTGCGAGTCGTACAGCTGAGACATAAGCCACTCTAGCAACTGTGACCCTTTTTCCCCCCACCGTTTAAACACCTGATGTGGCCATGCCCTGTTCCGGGTACACAAAACCATACAGCACCGCATCTCTGACACTGCCTTACACACGCACACTCCACCGTTCCACGTCCAAAGAGTGACTGCATTGTTTCTAGTGGGCTTACTGACATTATTTGCCACAAAGGATGCACCGGGGTTAAAAACAAGCAGCTGTATTTTGCTCTTAATTCAGAAGACCAAAGAGCATCAAGATAGGGTGGGATATGGGACTTTGCTCTCCACCGTCTCGCGTGACAGATCCGTTCAAAAATACTACCGAGATTAGAATAAGAACATTTAAGGTTCTGTCTCCAAAAATTGACATGAATAGCAGTATCTTACATATGGGATAGGAGGTTACGTTGGGACAAGCGCGAGGGGCCACATCTGGCGTGCCGGGTCACGTGACGCACACCGGAGCCAAGGCCCTTGGCTGCATGTGGGGAACACGCCACTGCGGAGACCGCGCTTCGAAACGCTGGGTGCCACATCGTACGGCGCACCTCACCGTGCTCCTCCACACCGACGTCACGGATCGCAGCTCCCGCTGCCTCTGGCACGCTGGGTCACAAGAGGGAAGCTGTAGCTCCGCGCTGCAAACGTGCACGATGCACGCTTTACTGGAGGGAAGCACAAGGCAGGAGCCAAGCAAGTGTCACACACTCAGTGAGCACAGCCGATTGCTTGTGAGCAGACCTGTCCCAGCAGAGGCACTGGCAATCACACGCGTCTGGGATCACACTCCTCACTCCGGCAGCACGGCAAAGGGCTGGCAGAGACACCACAGCGATTCCCCAGACCTCCCGCTGGTACAAAGGTGCAAGAGTTAAACTCTGTTCCAAACAACGCTGAACAATCTTAGACCCCGTTTATGACCATTGTGTTCCCCCAAAGTGAGATAGATATATATATACACACACACACACATTTAATTGCTGCCAACAGCCTGCAAGGCAGTTTGCTGTGTTACCCCCACAGGATAACTGCTGGGAAAACCACAGCCTAGGCAGTGTGCCCCAAAACACGGAGGAGACAGGCTAGCTTAAACCTCACAACCCGGCTGACTCTCCGTGCCTTCCTACTCACTACTGCCAACACAGATACGGAAATTTAAATCGTAACAGACAGGTCTGCTCCTAGGGAGTATCAGTTATTCTGCTCTGTTTGGGAAGGAAAAACGCATGCCGTGAGTATGAACCTTCACACAGCACTCCATACATTAAAACCTGAGGTGCACTCCTAACACAGGAAAAGGTAAGTAACTGTTACTGTCCACAGCTACACTCTGCTCATCAATTACAAAATAATCTAATTACTAACTGCCTTACTCAATTACCAACACTACCACTTAAAATGGCTCAGCCCTAGGATGAATGTAATTTCCTGAGATATTTTTTTTTTTTTTGAGGGAAATAGATTTGAAATTTTAGGCTATCATCACCCTGCGTTCACATTGCTCTCTTACACCAGAAAATGGAAGACCAGTCTCCAAACAACATCGTCACTCATGACCAAGTCCTGGTGCGTTAGTCCCCAAGCCACATGGTAATCCTCCTGCAACTTTAGAAACCATACTGAGAAATTCCTTAAAAAACAAGACCTGTATTGGCCAAGTCCTGATTCTGCACTCCCTTGTGAGTCTGTACAACTGCAACTTGGAAGCTGATGCAGGAGGAGCGTTACTACAACAGACAAAAAAAACTGGTCCCCTAGGCCACAGCCTCCCTGGGCAAGGACTGAAAGCCTGCTGTGCCCTCTGCAGCTGTCGGTGTGTGGAGCACAAGGCACTGGTTAGCCTTCAGCTGCTCTCACTGACTTCAGAGCTCACGGACAGAACTGATGCACGGCTCTGAACATGATGAAACTTCAGCACAGGACCTCTGTTGTACCCTCAGCAAAACATCATGTGCAATGCAGAACTCGGAACCTGGCTGAGTTTTTACTTACAGTTGGAGTTAGTCAAAGCTGTTTTAAGCAATTTGCACAAAATATTTACCTCTTTGCTCTGCTTGTGAATTTCCCTAAATCACGTTAGAGAAGTAGATTTAAAAGTGGTCTTTATTTTCTGTTGGGAGGCAGGACAGTCAAACTTTTAGAGTGGTTCTCCTTGTGAATGAAAACCATTTTGTGACCAAGAGTTGTATTTCTCACTTTTGCAAGCCTTGGCAGTAGGACCCACAATATTCTTTCCAGGTCCATGCATACTCACACCCATCTAGACAGAAACCACCCCTGTACATAGAATAGGCTCTCCATCTGGAAGCACAGTTACTAATCCAGCAAACTATTTGCTGGTAGCTCTTTCTGCTGTTTGATCAGCTTTGCTGCTAGATACGTAACCCATGGCTCACACTTAGCACTCAGGATGTACACACCAAGGCAGTGCAGAACATTAACATCAATGTACAGCTTCAACCCATCGTCAGGAATGAGACTTTCCAGTGGGACAGGGCTTGAGGGAGAGCCATGCAGCAGCATTCCCTTCCCAGCAGCTGTGGAGGGGCTCAGCTGGCCCAGGTTTTACCCAAGCACAAAACTCAGAAAAGCAGAGGAAGACTCGGCAAATACCTCTTACTGTACGTACATCCCCCAGCCTCACCCGAGAACTCACACTCACCAGCCACAAACTTCTCTTCTCTTTTGTCAGTACTCTGTCCCCAAATACATTAAGGCATCAACGTCCTGGCAAAGAAGAGAGCAAACGCATCAGCAAACATTAACGGACAGGAGTGGTTTCTGCAGCTGTGAATACCTGGCTGTATATGGTGGTTGCCACCTATCAAAGATAATTAAGTACAAATGCCCAATAGAGTCGTAGATTGTAACTTAAACAGGAGGAGATTAGCCAGCTTTCAGATAGCCAAAAGACACTCACGCACCCGTACACACACGAGTACTACCACATCGTTTCAGTAAGCGTGCTGAAAGGATCTTGGCTAGCAGAGCAGCCAGAGGGTCAGGAGCACAGACACGAGGGGTTTTACCTGGTCAGTCAACTAGAGCTCTTCCTAAGACATGGTGGGGGTCCTTGCAGATGCAAAAGACTTAAGAGGAGATACTGCTGTGTCTCACGTAAAGGCAGTGAGCATGCATGTTCCTGACATGCTGTCTGCTTTCTCAAGCATCAGAGTAATTTTTAACCCCTTCTTCACCCCAGCACTTTAAGAGCATCACCCTGCAAGATTCAACACGCATTTCCCTCTCCACATTCCCCATCATCTTGAGTGTCAATAGGCTAAACGGCTAGACGCCAGGCACCACAGACCCATACAGTGGCCCACCTGAAAGACACTGGAAAGCAAAAAAAAAAAAAAACTGCAAGATCTTACTGGCAGTCCTGCTGCAACAATGCCAGTAGAGGACAATTCCAAGTGAGAGGAGAAAGAAGGGTCTGGAGGGCAGCTCTCCCACTGTCATGCAGCAAAGGCAATTGGAGGAGGGTGTTGCTGGGCTATAGGAGTAAAGATGAAGTAAACTTCTTTCCAAAGGAATCCAGGTCTCGGTTTTTCTTCCCTTCCAGAATCATCCCTTGAGAGAAAAAAAAATTGTATGACCCCTTGAATCATTTCCCTCTTACTTTGCCCTAGGCTGGCACTGCCAACACACGTGTGATCATTACGCTAATTCTTGGCAGCGGCACGGCTCAGCTCCGAAGGGAAGGGGTTAAGCCGCAGCAGCACAGCCGCTGGGGAGGGAAGACGTTAGTTCAAACTGACAAACCTAGTCCTCTGTAAACAGAGGGAACAAATCGCATGAAACAGCGGCCATTAGGATAGTGGTGTTATTGCTTTAAAGCAAGCAAGCCAACGTCAATCCCCAAATCCGCAGGACGGAGCTTACCCCTGACTCCTCATTGCTCCGCAGCCAGAGGTGAGGTGGGAATGCTCTGCCACTGGAATCCGCTGACACGCCGATAAACTTGAGAGAGAACGACGGCAGGAGAAAGAAGGAGAGGAAAAAGGGGCGGAGGCAAGTCTGACATGTTTGTACAGTGCCTGGTTCACCTAAGCTGCCGAGTTTGATTTCAGGGTGTGGTAGCAGATGGGACACAGAGCACTCAGCGCAGAGAAGCTTCAGATTCTTCTTCCAAGGAAAACAACACACACCGACTGCAGAGCCTCTTGGGACCACCTTGCCTTCTCTTCACCGTCTCTTGCTTTTGGTCCCTAGAAGGGATGAGAGAGAGAGCTCAGAGTCACACCTGTGCACCAAGCTTTGCTGGGTCTCAGGCAGGAACCCTGGGGAGATCATCTCCCATTCCCCTCCATCCTTTTCATCCCCCCGCTTCACTGCTGACCTATTAAAGCTCTGACTTGCTCGTTAGCTCTTCTCTCTTGGCTCCACAGCCTCAGGGCCTAGAGCTGCTGCAGTGTCTAACGAATCCCGACATCTCCGCCTGTGTCGCTTGGCTGCAGATTTCAGGATCTGCCACCAATTCCTCATCATTCCCGGCAGGAAAGCTTTGATTGCTTGCTATATGGCTGGCTATAGAGGAATTCACCAATTTATTTGCATTGCAGATGAGCAGCACATGACCTGGTGCTTTTGGTTATACTTTTCCCCTGTCACATAGCGTGAGTCAGTGCTGTGAGGTCTGGTGTCTGGTGTCACCCTATAATCCTGTTGCACTGCCTGTGCCATGCCTCAGGGTTTTCCGACTCCTGGAAACAGACTTTTCCACTGGTGACTTGTATTCTGTAGGACACCAGCTCCAGCACCGCTCAGCAGTGGTGGATGGGCATCGGTGGAAGGGGGTGTTGTTAGAGGGCATTTTGGGGGTTACAGCCCAGGACAGGTCAGCAAACCCATCAGCTGCTCTTTCTCCACTGCAAATAAAGAGGATGCTTGACTTCTCCCAACCTCTAACAATACTGGCTTAACCCCAAGATATCTTGAGGTCCAAAGAGCAGAAAGAAAAGCCTTCAAAATACACCCTCATGATTTTTTTTTTTTTAAAAAAAAACATTGGCTTTGTTGAACCACCCTTAAAACAAATAAATGAATGTCATGCTACAAATAATCATTAGGCTGACATCATTTCTCCTGGGAGTGGCTCGTCCAGCAGAGGTGGGCCAGCCCAGTGACCTTTTATCCATGTTTCCTCATTCCCATTTTCCTTCCCACCTATTTATCCCGCCTAGCTAGGCTGCGGTATCTTTGTACAACAGCCAGAGTGACAGATCTAGTTGGAACGCACAAGATCTACAGCAATATTATGGAGAAGGGACAGCACTGGGGTTCATTAGAGAACATTAAGGAAACCTTGGTGTTTTAGCTGATGGTCTGACATTCATAATCCTTGTTTCCAGACCTGCTAAGTTGTGGAAGGTTGCTTCCCAAAAGTGCAGTCACCACTTCTACATGACACTGCAGGTCCCTGCCTGCCAGAGCCTGCCAAAGAGACAGATTTCCTGCCTGTTACCTCACAGCAGCGTCCCTAGGGTAGAGGAAAAAGTTAGCCAGGTTCCTTTCTGTCTGGGGATTAGCTGGTCTCCTCCTATGGGACAGGGCCCATACACAGATGTAATCAAAAAGAAGATAAATTCATGTTAATCGTAGGAAACAACACAGTCGAGAGGGGGACAACATTCTTTCTCCAAAGGACTGGGACTTGAGAGGCAGCAGCAGCGTGGTGGAGGATCAGAGGTGAGGAAATAGAGCATAATCCTGCTAGGTGTGGAGGAAACGCAACAGTGACTGCAAACCATGGTTGTCATCTGCTGCATCTGTGCTTTGCTGATGTGCCAATCAGTGAGGAGTCGTCTACAGGATGATAGCTTTGGGAGCACCACAAAGAAATGTCATTTATCTTCTGCAAGGAGTCACCCAGGCTTGGAACTGGCTTCAGATTTGCATAAGGATTATATTTCACGGGCTTACATGCTAAAACAGTCTTCTAGAACAAGTCATAAGGGCTGTATAAATGGAAGAGCCTGATTTTACTTGTCAAGACACAAGCTTAGATGAAACCACGTCAGCTTTGAGTTGGAGTGAACTTTTGCAACCTACAATCTTAATGAAAAATTAGGACACTTTCAAGTCTTTCTATTCACAAGTTTGGTCCTAGCAGTCCTACACGCTTGGAAGAAAAATCTCCCAGAAAAAATGACGCATCTCTGATTTTCCCCTTTAGTAGTTGTCCCTTTATTAAACATTTCACTCCTCCTTCCCAGCCCACTGGTCCCTTCTTACCTAGAGAACCACACAAGATAATATAGATAACTACACTCACACATTTATATAAACACTCACGTATACACCCCACTCCTCCTACGGCTGCTATACTCTGCGTTGCTCATTCTTTCTTTGCTATGGCAGCCATAACTGGCACACAAGAAGCGCTGCAGGGTACATTGACTAAATGCTTGCATCGCAGACTGCCTGATTTATCTACACAGCAAATTCCCCACTCCACGTCCCCTCCCCAGACACAAAGCATAGCAAATTTCAGATCAAAACTGCCAATCTCGTCTCTTTTCTCACTCTGCCCATCTACGTCATTGCGTCACGAAAGCACCAGCACCTCATACCCTGCGCTGTTACTGCATTAGATTCCATTTAAGGCCATTTCATCTCTACTGGAACAGAATTTTGTGAGAGAATAAGAACTTTTCAATGTTTTATTGTGCCTACAGGCAAGATTGGGCACTTCTAATCTTAGGGGGGGGGAGGGGGGGGAGAAAACAAAAAGGACAACTGTACCATGTACGATGGCTTTCTGCCTTAGCCAGGAGAAACGTACCTGGCCACCTGTTTGGAGCTTGTGGGGACTGGGCAAGCTGTTAAGATAAATTTATCCTGCTTCAGTAAAGCTTCCAGGAGAAACCTAATACCAAGGCACAGTAAATCTGATGCAGAAGTAAGGCAATTCCAGCCATGGAGCCAGGCTGTGGTTCAGAGCTAGACCTCCTAGCAGTGCTCCTCTGAGCCCTGGGATTTGCTAGGAGGTACAAGTGCACTTCCATTAAAAAAAAGTGTGGTCCCTCTTCTCTTTCATGGCTCTTGAAATCCAAAGCAAGCTGACCAGGGAAGTGGAAAAAAAAAAAAAATACCTACACCAACAATTGGGGTCACTAGGAGAAAGGGTGTGTTGCAAATTCACAAAGCATCAGCATCAACTGGTGGGAGGAAGCACGAGATAGGAATCAAGTCTGCAAGTCTCATAATCAACACACGACATAGCCAGGACTGGAGATAAGGAGGGAGCAATCCAGATGCAGTTTCGCTTTAAATAAGCACTTACAGTTTAGCTACCTTTCCCCAAGGCTATTGCATTCAGAGGTGGGCAGAAAGTTTCTAGAGAAATTGCTAGCTCTGATGTCAGGGTGATCCTCCTGCTTACTGTGCATTGCTGACACACTAAAGGGAGCGTCCTGGAGATCCCGGCAGGACAGAGCCTCATCTTCTCATCTGATGAGGAGCTGAAACTAAAGCTCAAGAAGATCACCTGAACACAGCACATCATGCTATGTTGTTACTGGTTAAATTCTTGTGGCTTGGTAGACGTTCCCTGCAGATAATATCAATACAGCCTGGATCACAGTTATCTCGCGCTTCTTCCACATCTTTTACTTGCAAAAATTCACAGACATATGAGGTTATAACAGAAGTAACATCATGCTCCCCCAGACAAATCTGTGCCACCCTCTGCAAAAGGTGTATCCTGCCGCTTCCCACAAAAGTCAGAACGATTGGTCCTGCAATGGCAAGGTTGCAGCAGAAAGTCAGCATAGCCCTACCTTTCCCACAGACCCGCCAGGTCACCTTGGGAAAGTCATTTTGCACGCTGGTGAAATGCCTGTGACAATGCTTAACTCCCACAGAACAGAGGCGGCTTAATCTGTTGTTTTTTCAAGCGTGCTGCCATCCTTAAAGATGCTATAGAAATGCAGATTGAAATCCCCGGCTGACACAGGAGGAATACAGACTGCAGCTTCCGCTCGGAATAACTAGGTCAGTCAGCTATTGCAAAAGTATTAACCAGAACTCACAGAATTCCTAGTGGCTAAAATAACGGTAGCAAAAGTCTTAACACCATTTGCTGTTATTAGTCATTCTCTACCTCTGGGTACGTCCAAACCCAACTCTCAAGAGCCTAGAATAATTTGAGGGCTGGAGCTTATGCTTGTCAAAATCCAGCCATGTGGCTCCGTGCGGCACAGGAGGCTTCCATCCCACTCGCCTTGTGGAGGCAGGGACGACTGCCCTCGCAGACGGCACAGCTTCAGCTGCTGCGCGCACACAGCCCGTCTCCCAGAGCCGCACTGTAAATCACGTGCCGGGGAACGGGTGTCACGGTCGCCCTCCCAGCAGCCACCCTGCAGCAGGAGGGTGCCTCGCAGAGCGGGGTGTGCGCGTAGCTTATTTTGGGGGGAGGCTGGCAGAGGCGGAGAGCAGCTGTTTGAATGGAATCCAAGGGAGAGAAGAGGGGAAGGGGTTGCCCATTACAATGGGGATGAGGGCCCAAAATTCATCTCAACCTCCTCCAGTTGCTGAGGCTGGACCGAGCATTTGCTTTTCTCTCCCTGTTCGGCACGCTGTGTGCCACTCGTTCGTGCGGTTATACCGCAGCTCGTTTCCCTGGTTGTGCTGGTACAACTGCACAGCTGCCTGTGGACTGTGCCACGCAGATGATCCATACAACTATTTGCATCAAACAGCTTTTGCTTTTACTGGAAATAGGGGCTAGGTGAACGGTTAAATCTGTTCAGGTTTTTACATTATTATTAACATTGCATTTATTTTTAAACTCAGATTGTTTCAGCAGCCTGGCATCCAGCTCAACCACACAAACAATCGTGCCACTACAGCTCAGAAGCCAGCGACCTGCAATGCAGGAACTGGGCTTTCTTGTTTTGCCACTGAAACATGCGTGTCATGATGCTGCACCCGCAGTTCCCCTTGTCTCCACGAGCTGCAAGTGCACTGGAGGCCACAGGATGGGTTGCAAAGGATTCAATGGTTATAATCACCACATAGAGATTTTTTTATATAGTGGAGAAAGTTACATTAGTTGTGACATCCTGCTACAACAGAGAAAAAGAGAAAGTTGTTCATCGCTGCCTCCCCCGAGAGTGGTTGTTGGTCTTTCCTGCTAGCAGTTAGAGAAGCCTTTTACTTTCATTGCCCTCAGCCCTCTCCTCCAGTCTTAATTCAGGCTGCAATTTACAATAGCCTCAATTCCAGCATAAGACAGAATAAGATGCTGCTTGTTCTGGGGAGCAGAACTGAGCCGAACACAGGCTGCTGGGCACGTGATAAAGCTTCTGACCACCATTTTCTCCATTAAAAAAATTCAAAACTACACAAACGTTTTGTGCAACTGTGAATGCTGTCAGATTCCACAATAGGAAATTAAAACACGCACATAGGCAAAGCACGTTACAAAGGATTGAAACATCCTGGCTGTTTCTGTGTTACAAGAACATTTTTATACCAAAACCCTGTCACATGATGAATGGGGCTCAGGTTGAACGGAGTCACACAGCCTACCTGAGCACACAGACCTGCTGGCGTTTGGCTGCAGTCCTGGCAAACGTCCTTCCTTTGGAATGAGTCTAGGTCCTGCTGGCTGCTGCGGGGAGTGGAACCATGCTGGAACGACTGAACCAGAATCCTCTTCAAATCACAGCAGAAACTAATCCACTGATATATATACAGACACATAAAAATAAAAATATTAAAGGAAATACTCTGATTCTGAATAACCGTAATCATTAAAGAAATTAAGAAAGGAGCAACATAAGACAGCCATATAAACTGTAAATGAAATGGTATGTCTCCTATTCTGTAGATCTAAAGATTCTGAAGAGGGCATCATAAAAATAAGTGAAAAAATTCTGTTAACCTTCTACTTCATCATAATTCATCAAACTAGTAATTCAAAGACTCATTTCTCATTCATGTGCTCTCTGGATTGCCAAATAAATTTGAACACATTTCTCTGAATTAATTTATTTATAGAATTGTCAAGGAACTAACTTAGTTCGTTTCCACATGTGACCTTTAAAAACAAACGCCTGTCAGGATTCAGAATGAGCATTTTCTTGCTTTGCTCTTCAGAACTTTGATGAAAACTGAAAGCCTAGCTAACAATTGTGCCCAAGTGCTTAAGCAAAGATTCATTACAGAAATACTTGGGTAGTTATCTGGAAAATTCTGTCATTTCCTTCTTTCAACGAATAGCAATCTCAGTACAAGAACAGCCACCACCCATTATGAAGGTGATCACAGACCACAAATTAGAAGTAGCCAGATCATTTAGGTGACCCCGACTTCTAAGAGACCATTTTAAAAACACACCTTTAAATGACACCGAAATAAATGGCACTGTTCTTTAAGGAAGTTATTGGCTCAGTTTCACGTCACTCAGGCTGCTATTTTGTAGAAGCTTAGGGAGAACATATTTAGCACTTGGAAGAGAACACAAGAACAAAAGAGCCCTGCAAATTCCCGATTCAGGAGCAAGCAGCAGAACCAGTATTTTCTTCACTGTTAACGCCAAACAGTGCATATTTCATAATGAAGTGTCGGACATTAGGAAGTTTCCTCAGTAGCAGTCACAAAGAGGAACACCTTGTCTACTAACAGCACATGTGGTTGAGGAGGTGGTGCAAGACCTAAGCTACCTGTGACATTACTTTGTACCTTTAGGTTTCTCATGAAATGAGCACAGTATGCATTTTTCCTTTTATCGCCCAAATATTCCGTAACAGCATCTAGGTTTGCAACCTGACTTCCCACACCTTTCACTACACACTGAGGAGCTCTGCAAGTTAATTGTGTGTACCCAAACCGGACAGCTCGCTGTAGCGTAAACAGCTCAAAGATGACTTGTCCAGAGAGGCTTCTTTCCAGAGTCAGCTGTAACATCTGTTCTTCAGATCCAACCCCAAGTCCCTTGGAAACCAGAGTTTTTTAACTGGCTTCCACAAGTGCTAGAAATATTATTTTTCTAAGCTGGATGTTACAGGAAAGAAGTCCATTTCTAACATTACTGTGTACTTTTGGGCCTTGTCCCAAAAAAAAGTACGTAAAGTACTCATTATAAAGTGTAACGCCCTGCTTAATTCTTCCAGAAGCCAATCATAAGGCTACTATGAACTTTAATGAGGACTGAATCAAACCTCAGCTGGTTTTTAAAGCCAAATTATCCTGATTTTTGTTATTTTAAGCTCTGTGGAGTGCCTTCTGGCCACTACACATATTAACCCCTCTGTTCCTGGTCCAGATTAAGGAGAGACTTTCAGACCTGTTCTTCCCATCCAAACACAACTCTTCAGCTTCTCTGGAAAAGATCCTCAGCTCCTGCTACCCTTGAAAAGTCACAGCTTTGAAAGACGACTCAAAGGGTGGCACAGGTGAGAAAAATCATACCTGCAACACAGCAGGGAGGACAGTGGCCTGATCCGTACTCTTTCAGTAAGACAACTGAGGCTCTGCAGCATATTTGTTACTGTCTTCTGGACACATGAATACGATCAAATTTAGAAGAGATTAGTAAGATCTGTGACAATTTTCATCTCAATGAGAATGGCAAGAGTATAAGAAAAACAAAATACAGTTGTTTGTAAAGTATTGTGCATTGCAGAGAGGAAAGTCAGAAAACTAGGCGCCCATCAGTAGGATAACACCGACACTGCAGGCGGTCCAGTTTCACCAGATTCTCAGGGGAAAAACAACTGAGCCATCAAGTTGACATTATCAGTTCATAGAGACACTTGCCTCTGCTGGTACTGCAAGTATGTTTGCTTTCTAGTTTGAAATTGTATTTCATTTTAAGGACTAAAATATCTTTTTTACACAATGGTGCTTCAAGTGTCTCCACATCACGTCGGCAGGGTACCTGCTGCTGGCCAACGGATGCTGACTGCAGTGCCTCAGCTGGGCTCCCCTGGAAACGACACCACTCAGAGCTGTAGTTTGCCTGCACTCCGATTCTTCGGAGCAGACTCTGAATTACCTTCCATATCTGCCACAGACCACTATTACCTTACCCTTTCCTTCGACTAAACTTGGTTTTCTGGGGGCTGTGCTCGTTTCCTGCAAAGCACTGCTGTTGCAAATGGCAACCTGAGTGTCTCGGAGATTCTTAAGGCTTTCTCCTTTCCCCTTGGCAGCTTGCAGGAGAAAAAACACATCACTAAACTGTTTCCAAAGTGCTCTTTGGATGAAGCAGTGCTGTTCCTTGCTAGACTAAGTAAGGCCAGAGGAATAAGAATTCTTTAGATACTTGTTTTTAGGAAATTCTGTCACCAATAACTGACTACAGCAAAGCGTGCCAATCATTGTAAACCAGACAGCTTTCAGACAGCCAGAATGCCAGCTGTTTTGGGGTGGTGGGGTTTTTTGGGGTGGGGGAGGATGGTTGGTAGGGTTCTTTTTCCAGGTTGGGGCAGGGCAAAGGAAAGGAGGAAGAAAATAAAAAGAAAAAAGCTTCTACTACCTGCTTTTCTGGTCCCCAAGTATCCAGGATCATCTCTCACTTTCCTGCTTTGGGCAACAGCAATTCTCATTCCAGTGTCCCAATACCTCTGCTCTTTTTTAAATCCCCTTTTCACTCACTTGTGTGTTTTTTTTTTTTCTTTTTATATGCTGGGTTGGTTTTTTTGTTGGTTTGGTTTGGGTTTTTTTCCAATTTTTTCTGAACCCTGTCTGGTAAACAGATGGACGTCACAGAAATGAAAAGGATGAAATGGCAAGAGTAACACCAACTGAAATGCAGCATTATGCAAGCCAGCTATGGAAAAGAAATTATGTTATGTCACTGTCTATTACTCACTCGAGAATGGTTAATGAGTTTACGCTATTTAACCACCTTACTAGAACAGGCATCACAGCTTGAGGAATGCAGACAGGGCTCTGAAAGGATTTCATGATTAGAAGTGAGGGGTAGGAGGAAAATAAGGAAGCAAAAGGTAGTTTAATGTCCTTTCTTGCCTCCAGATGCATGACACATGGCTCAGTTGTCCCAAGCCTGGGCCTGAAATACTTATTTTTAGTTCACTGCAAACACACTGACTGAGCAGCAGGAGCACAAGGCAAGCGACGCACTTAATGTGCCATCATTTGCTAACGCAGAGAAGGAGCTCAGGCTCCTGCCTCTTTGCTGGGATTGCCAAGTAAAGCGTCGGCGGCAAGTTCAGTAACCCAGACAGCTCTGCCTCTGAAACGGCCCGAGAGCCCCAAGGAGCGTGTGCTTTAACAGGTTTTGGTCCCTTTTGACTTGAACCACATTTGAACTCCTTAGCAGTGAAAAATCATTGTCCTGTTACTATTCCTCTGAGCAACTGCGCACACACCCCTTTTATTATTACATTAGTGTAATTTTGTCTCCGACATTCCCCCGAGAGGAATTACTCATGTCCTGCTATTATTTATTTTACTACTAAGAGCCCGAGTTTTAGCAGTAGTTTTAATTAAATACCAATCCTCCTCCTCAATTAGGATCACCTTTATCTAGCTTGCTATGCTTTGTATTCTCCAGCAGTATCATTTGGTTCCTCCTATTTATCCATCCCCCACAGTTCTCAGGAACAGCAAAAGCCCCCTCTCCCACCGAATCCTATCAGCATACAGAAATACTAAAGTAAAGAACCATCCCGTGGAAGATAACATGGTGCTTAGCACTGGTTATGCAGAATTCCAGTTTAAATTGATGTCAAGCGACACTGCCCAGAGCAGCAGCATCTTCCATACCCCCCAAAGCCATATTGTCTGCTGCTCCGTCCCGTGTAGCAGCCCACAGCACGTTGCTACTGCTGTCCCTCTTCGGTTTCCTTGCTCCTCTGTAGCCTTCCTCGCACATCCATTGCTCCCCTACCTCCTGATACTGAAGCTAGCCTCTCCAAACATACTATTGAAAATTGCCAAGGCAGGTTTTCTTTGGGATTTTGAAGTTCTGTATGCCCACATGCTGGGTAAACACCTCTTCAAAGCCTTTGCTTCCTTGGATAATGAATCAGATCACAATGTATTCTGGACTTCAGTACACAGGATTCTTGGAAGCTGCCCTAGATTAATGTTTTAAGAGTTATTCATTCATGCTCCCCAAGTGTCAGAGGCAGAACTGATGACTCCTGACCATGAAGTTGGCAGGAATATCCTCATCTCAACTATTTGTACAAAGTGGAATCAAACTGCAGCAACAGCCTCCAACTGCATTAACTGCTCCAGCGCCTGGCAAAGCCAGCTGCGGAGGCAGCGTAGTTACGCAATGACTGCTGGCACCAAGCACCCTCCTGGCCATCACTCCCTGCCTGAATATTGGACACAAGCACCCTTCCCCAGGCAATCCCACCTCATCACTCTGCAGCCTTCACAGAGCACAGCTTCCCCCGGGCACCGCTCTGTTCCTTGCTGTGCACAGGGAAGGGACGAAGAGGCAGCAAGTCTGAGATCATTTCAATTTCACTTTTCACATACCTGACTAGGCTTTTTCCTCCTTCTCAGCTCTAGGTGCAGAAGTGTACTAACTACACTTACTTCCCTAAACATAAGATGGTTTTGCTTTTATGGGCACATTTTATTTCTTTTCCAAGAGAAAAATGGAACTGCATGCAAGTATTAAATCAATTTGAGAGCAAAGAGAAAGTGTAGACTCACACCTACACTCTTCCCTGCATTTCCAGGCTCAGTAAGTGCATTCCTTAATGGCTCCAGCACCTTTAGAAGACTCTGCTGTACTTTAATCAAGGGCTGTAATTTATATGCCACAGCCTAAGCATACAATTCTCAGCCTGGAGGGTTCCCAGCTGGGAGGAGTTTCAGGTTTTGGTTTATACTGGGGAGGAGGGGATGCTGATGAGAAAAGATTTTTTTAGACGTTCCTCACCAGTTTTTTTCCAGAGTCATCTCTGTACATTCAAGCTATTTTTTTCCTACCTTAAATAATACTTTTGAAACAAGTTGCCTGCAGCTGAGACAAGGAGCTTTCTACCACTTTCTGGCCTCTCCACAAATAGTTTTCAGCAGTGATAAAGTGGTTGCTCACATGTAATTCAAATGGATGCTTTAAAAAACAAACAAAAAAATCCTATCTCCTTGCTCTTGTTTCAATAGCATTTCTTCAAACCAAGCCTATTAAAAACCTTTGAGCTCAAGTTCCCAAGGCAGGAACAATCTTCATTTTGCCTCCTACAGAACAAGTACTCTATCAATGTTTAAAAGCTCTAAACAAAATTAATAAACCATAATCTCACCTCTATTTACTAAATTTTACTTTCATTCACCCACTGTTCCTACAACACTTATCCCTCTACTATTTAAGTACCTGATTTAGAAGCACAGTCAATGGCATTTATTCACCACTAGAACACAGGCAGCCAAAAGGCAGTGTTAAAAGCATTCCTCCTCACCCCTTTTTTATGGCTTCAGACCTCAGAAAATTAGTTCTTACTGGCTGATTTAAATTTCCAGCCTAAAAAGGGAGTGCCAGAGACATCAAGAGATTTCTCGGTCCTACAGCTTGGGAAGGTAAAAAAATGTTAGAACTAATCTCAATTTTAGTGCTCAGAATGCTGGACCCTGTTGCCCCATCTACCTCCCACAATAGGAGTCTTACCTTGAAAAAAAGATCTCTGAAAAATATTTCTGGAGTGAATTCAGTCTCTTCTTCCTTCGGACTGCAGGTTGCTGCTTGTCTCAAACACGGGAAACATCTCTTGCTTCAGGCAAAAATTCTCAGCAATTTCATCTTAAAGCTTCTTCAGAAAGAGCCTGGTTCAGTCTCACACACATGCAAACACACCAAGCGCGCAGCTGCTTACTCACCAGCACTACCCCAGCACCAGCTGCATGGAGGAGTGGAGCTGAGTGCCACACGCCCCCTCGTTCTGGTAGTCAGCAGGTGTTAGAAGGTAAAATATCCTCACAATTGGAGGTCAGAGCAGACCAGAATGATAAATTCCATTAAAAGCTTGCAGGTAAAACAGATGAGATCACATTGTAGGCACATACCACTATCAAGATCCTATGATGCAGTGAATCAATGTTTTCTGGGACCTTTCTTATTGTGGGCTGATGCTGTGATCTCAGCAAAGAGGATGGGACTGTGTGGTGAGTGACGTTTTGCACAAAAGGCGAGGGGAAGATACTAATCAAGACTCTGCTGTATGAAGATCATATATGCATTTCCCCTCAGCTGAGCCTTGAGATCACAGGATGGCTGACTTCAGCTTCGCTCCGGGGTGGGGAGGGAGTTAGCAGACATAACCAAGCCTCACACTTTAAGAATCTGTGATTAAAGACTCCCATGCCCTGTAGAGGTATAAACTGCAGACCACGAGCAGCAAATACAGCATTATTCCGTTGCTCAGGCAAACCAGGTTGTTACTTCTCAATCTGGGAAGCATTGCCATGGCCCTTTCAGGACAGAAAAACTCTGTGGGTGTTGTGCTGATCTTGCATAACTTGCCTGCATCCATGTCATGCAATTTCAAAAATGCGAAATATAATAGCAACTTGACACTTCTGCAAGCTAAATTTCAGCAACAGATCTCATGGCACCCTGAAGAAGAAAGGTAAACTGTTCCAAGGCTTTAGACTTCATAGGGATGTAAATTAGGACAGATATATTAAGCTGATTGAAGCAGTGACAGTTCACACTGGCTGAAACTGCAGATGTAACCATTATGTTCCTGCTACTTGAGTCCCAAATGGAACTCAGCAGCATCCAATTCTGTAATCAAGACAGCAAGTGAAATAGCTTCCCCCCACTGCAGTCAGTTTAGGAATCCAGTCAAAACTAGCAGGGCTGCCAGTGAGGCAATTAGGTATTTTCCATAGGTAGCCTGATAAAGCAGCCAGTTATTTACAGCTTCCTGGCATGCCAGTTACTTTAGCATTTCCTGGACAACATTCAGAAAGCAGTAGCACTTTTTTTTTTTTTTAAGATAAAGGTGTTATATCCAAGAGACAATTCATTTTTATTGCTTTTAGAGTTGGCTTTTACTTCCTCACCTGGATAACCACAAGCACATTTTTGTGAATATTAGGTAACGAGAAAGCCTGCTGCTAGTTTTCTCTCATCAGGGCCTGGGGAAAAATACAAGCTGTTGGGTGAAAGCTAAAAAACAAACAGGAAAGATGGGAGGGGGAAGAGAAGGAGAGTGAGAAAATAACTCAGGAATGAGTCAGTCATGCTCCTCCTGCTTAGTCACCTGTAGTACTTCTCTCCAGACAGACTGGAGATAGAGAATAAGATGCCTGCCTACCTGCCTCCCACCTCCTCCTCCTGACAAGGACTTATAAAAAGAGGAGATAGGGCAGACTTTTGGGAGACAATCATTAGAGATGCAAGCTCTCCAGAGAGACAGAGCTGACAATAGCCTGTTTGCTCATGTTTCCCACCCCCTCCTCTCACGCTCTGCACTATTTCTCAATTAAATCATCTTGAATCAACCTGTTCACTTGCTGGTTTAAGTTTCTCTGATGGTACCCTGCAGTTCTGACATGGTAAGGAGTTGCCATGGAGAAGAGGGTGATGTCATTGACACAAAAAAGCACTGAATTTACAAATAGGACAGGAACAGGGCTATTTATAAAGAGCTGCTTTTCTCCCCCCACTCTTTGCTGGGGTGGGTGGAGGCAAAGGCAGCAGTTCCATTCTTGATGTTTCTGTCAACAAGTCTCAGAAATGAATTTTCTTGTTAGAAAATATCCTGAACCCATGAAATTGCTGAATGCTGTCAGCTTTGGGACTTCATTCATTAGAGCTGGATTTAGCTTTCCAGCTCATAGCCATTTTTGAGGTCATATAACACTTGCGTTTGTATAGTAACTTCTGTCCTGAAAAATCTATGCAGCATTATCGAAATACAGCCACTTCTGGAAGGAAAGACAATAGCATGTCACAAAAAGAGAGGGGACAGATACCCTCTTTTATGTAAAGGCTGCTCATAACCACTTTGAATAATAGCTGTGACTGTTGGTTTTGCCTTGACCATGTGGGGTGCCATTGCACATTAGCGCAACCCTCATATAATGAAATATTTAGTGCATACAAAAATTGCAAAATACAGATGAGATAGAAAAAGGAAGATGATAAACTTAGACATGAACAAAAAAGTCATTTTTAGAATGTATTTGGAATAAATTGGGAGGAATCATAGATGTCAAAGCATATTGTTTATGTGTGTGTCTCCTAAACCAAACATGCAACCATCTATCACACCAAAAACTGACAGGAGAGTGACATTTCTAAAAGCTGCATGCTAAGAAGAATTATTTCACCAAAATACAGTCAAGGTCCAAAATTCAGTTTTAGGTTAAAAAAAATAGCTTAGGTTTCAAAGAAAGCAGCTTAGATCTTGACAGCTGGTAGAATAACTACACTCCAGCTCAAACAGCATCAGTCAGAGCAACGGTTCCCCTGTTTTACTCTCTGGATACTGATATCAAAACCAAACCTTATTTTGGGTGAGATGTTACTGCTTGCACTGTGCATTTCAATTGCCCGGAGGAAATACAGTGATAGGGAGCAAGAGAAATCACTAATCCAAATGCAGGTTAGGAAACCAGCAACTAAATGTATCAAAGTGTTACTTTGGTTTTACAATCCATTTCTCCTCTACAGAAGTGAAACATTTATAGATACGGATATGTAGATATTAAGCTACAGAATAGTATCGTACCAGTTTTATAAAGAAAACCCAAGGACTTAAATGATTTGTCCAGTACCACATGCAAAGCCAGGAGCAGTGCTGACAGCCGAAGGCAGGTCTCAGTCTGGAATCCTGTTTGTTTCAGTAAGAGAGTTTTAAAAAACTCTAAACAGTAGAAATATTAACAGGGCTTTGCCAAAACATCCACAACTTCTGCAGCACAACACCCAACAGCATGGCTTTTACCATAGTGAAATAGCAAGGAGATTCAGGAGTAGCATAGTTTACTTACCTCTCCTTTACAAGTCCAGCTACTCAAAGACCATTTTCACATTTGCTCTCTCCCATTTTCAGAGGGCCAGTGTGAATTTATTAGAGAAGCAAGGAAAACTGTAGCTCTTTTCCATGTGCCTCATCCAATGCAACAGTACGTTCCTCATCACATGGCAGTCGTTCTGCCTTTCCCCTCCACCCATGCTGCTACACATTCATTTCTGGAAAGGGTATGGATACATCAGGAAAGATCACCATGGAAACCACAATTAAGTTTAAGAAAGAGAAGACTATGCCATATAGTGAAAGGCGACAGAAAGTTAAGCTTGTAATTGAGAAAGTTACGAAGCAATTTGTGGACAGTCTAAAAGCATGTAGACATACTGCTCACTCTGATAAAAAATTCCTCAGTTTAGCTGATAGGAAGCAAAAAACCAAACATTTTGATCTTAGTGCATGGAGCACAAGTGTTAGAGAAATGAACAAGGAGCAACAAAGATGGGTCCAGTGTTCAATTGTGTGGAAATTATGTGTCTAAAGAACTGAGAACAGGATCACAGTGAGTTTTCCACTGTTGTCTAGCTCCCTGAGTGAAAAATATGCTTTTACAGGAGATGAGGAGGGATAACAACTTTTTTAACCACATAAAAATGGACTATTCCTGTTACACATCTCCCGTCTGTTAAGCAAATGAGAGACTATCTCTACAGCTGCCCACAGCAGTTGCCAGTAATGTTTTCTGTTTCAGGCTAGGCAAGACTACTTTCAACTGACACTTACGCTTTACATCTTGATAGAAAAATTGCTGCTTTTAGTTGCACAGGATCTAGGCAATAGTTTCCAAGATATAAGAGTATGGCACACTAAAGCTATACAAAGAAAAGTCTTCCATGGTTCCCCTACAAACACAGCAGGAGCAGACGACCTGCCACTAGAACAACAGGTGCCCACTTACAGTTGGGGGTATTCCCGACACACTTACCTTTTCAAACAGGATATCAGCGGATCTGGACCATGAAGCCGTGGGAATGGATTAACAAAAAGACAAATTGTAGCCAGTTCCATTCACAGTACAGGTGAAATACTAATGCAGGCTGGCTCTTTAGAAGTAAATGCAGCTCAAATGGTGCAGCAGAACGCTCCAGAATGCCTTTACTGCATCTCTTTTGACTGGATATCAAGGAAATGTACCAACAGGCCACATCCAGCCACATCCAGCCACCCCTGAAATTTTGCAATACTCCAACATTTTTTATTTAAAGTACTTATTTATTATTTAAAGTACTACACTACATCAAAATACATTACTAGTTTAGCTCCAAGAAACGAACAATACAATTGAGAGATACTGAAGAACTATGCATCAAGAGAAACCACAGCACTGGAAAAACAAACAATCTCAGGCACAGAAAGTGAACAGAAGACAACATTTGTCTTTCCTCAGTGTTGTGTCACTCAGCTGCTGACCCTGCTTTGTAAATCAAATTTCCATACCAGCTGGAGCCCCGGGATCAATAATTAAATAGCTTTGGATGGTACTTATTACAAAAGGAGAGTAGGGAACAAATATTTCTAGAAGCAACAAAAAGAACAGCGTTCTTCCCTGGTCTTATTGACTGACCTCAGTGGTCACATGCTTGCTTAATAATTTAAAATATTCTATCAGATAAAGAATGAAGGGAAATGAAACCTCCCTATTTCTAAGTTTCTAAACACGGCACTCTGCTAGATTAACCAAGCAGAGGGACGATGAGTATAAAATAGTAAGAACCAAGAAAATGAAACTGTTAAAGGAGCCTCAGTCTTCCTTCAGCAATCTTTAAGGGCGATCTTTTTAAGCACATGCACATTAATGTAAGTGCAGTGCCCATAGCCCAATGCTAAATGAGAGACTAACCACCAATTCTCAAGACCACAGTCAAATAACTCGCTCAGAATAAGAACACTAAGCTTTTGTACACTGCAGCATCACTGGGGAAATCACTAGTGCACAGCATGGAGCACAACACCTCAGAAGTTGCAGTTTAGCCCAAAGCCATTTTGGAATATTTATTATTTGGGAAATCAGCAGTAGCACAGAGGAAAGATTTAGAATTATTTGCTGATGCACATGCAGGAGGTGTAATTTGGCTGCTTTTAAAAGTATTCATAAACTTCATCAACTAAAAACCAGCTGGATCTGATTTACAGTAAGTGTGGTAGAACCAAAGCAGAATTAATGAACGTATTGGATCCACAATCAGGTAGGTCAGTCAGAACAACACAAAATGTGAAGTTAGTCTTCTTCATACAAAATAATTAGGATTTTTTTTCTTCTATAATTCTTTCAATTTCAGTCTTAAGATATGACCAATGGCTCACAAAAGCATTTTAAAAATTGTTTTAAAATGTGATCATGCTGTCTCTTCTCAACTCTGCAAAACTTCAGTGAGGTTGTTGAACTGATCGTTTGTTTTCTTGTGTAAGACCATATTACACTGTAGTGAGGAAAGTGATACATTCAGGAGGCAGAAAATAATGGAATTTCCAAATTAACATAAAGATATTAGAAACGCAAATAATTCAGCTTATTGAAACAGATCAAAACCTTCCAAACATTTAGATTCAAGTCACACCAATTGCCCACAGTATCCAGAACACACTTTTCTGAGAACAAGAAACCTACACTTAGGAGAGCCCTGAACACAAGAATTCCTCAGCTGTGTCCCACCTGTGGGACTAGGGAACATTACCACTTACTGGAGCACACTCTGCCCGTGCCCTGAGCATAGGGATAAGGTCTGTGTGCCTACTTTAATGCCTTGTTCTCTGTAGATGGAAGAAGAGCTCTGAGATTTTGCTAGTCTGGAAGACTAGGGTACAAATACTCTTGTACAGGTGAGATGTAACCCTCAAGATCTGGGTTCTGTAGCTGTCTAAAACTTGGCACGTTCTGAAATATTTTGCAGAATGAAAGCCTAACAGGAGTCAATCATAATTTTAAGGCTAAGCAAAACTTAACTATTGTCTCATGTAAATTTAAGGCTACTGATATAATCCAACATAATTGCCTTTATGTGTTGCAAATTTTTCATTATTTTAAGAATTCCTGAATTTTAGGAATTTATAACAGACTAATAAAAATATTATATGACTGCATTATTTCATATCAAAACCTATAAAAACAGGTGTGGGATTTCATGCACCAGCTGCATGAAATACGTTCTCTTTATCAGTTTGATTTATACAGAAACACCCAATTTAAGTATTACAGGGGACACACATATGAAGGTAGAGTGCAAGCTACTGTTTCTAGTGCATTCTGGAAATCTTCTATGAAGTAATCTCACCTGCTAGCAGGAGTACAGGCTTACACCTCTGGTAACACATCAGTCAACAGGTGGATATTTCTAGGATGTAATTTTCATAATCCTTCTATTTAACACAGAGCCTAGGCTAGAAGTCACAGATGTGAATGGATTTGGCATATATCTATCTGAGCTGATAAACACTCTTACCAGTTATCTCAGTTTTAGGATTGAGTCTCCTTCATATTAAATACCTTTTTAGGACAGCAGGTGATAAGCTCTACTAGCTGACACATTTCCTTAAAATGATCTCTTAAGATGTGAAGTATTACCAAGTTAGTTTCAGAGACTGCAACAGACTTTTTATAAATAACTGCAGATATACTTTAAAAAGTAAGTTTTGTCTTACCATTAATGCTTTCGAACCCCGATTCTTATTGTTGGCTTCTGCTGCTTCTTTTCATCACTTTTCTGTCCTTCACTATCAAGATCTGCTTTTTCTTGTCATTTCCACTGGCATAGTGAAGTAGGAATAAGAAGGTTCTAGAACATTGTTGGTTATTACAATACATACCTACTAACGAGGTAACCTGTATCATCTGTATTTCACAGGTGTAGACAGTGATCTTGATGAACCCCAGCAACTCCTTCCAACCCAGATGGAGCTACCAGAGCTTAATGAGCAGAAAACAGCTCCAGCCTCTGGTTTTGCCCTACTAGGTTTTTGCCCCACTCACGGCATCTGTACATCTTACACTCATTTGATCAGCCTAGATTTTTTTTATCTGTAGCATTTGCTGGGGGCTCAGTGAATTCCTGCCATTATTTCTAGACCTCTTTCCACTTAATGTAACAGAGTGGACATCATCGGCCTAACTCTTTTACTGTCTCTGAATCAAAGCAGGCCATTTATATGAACACAGAGGAAAGGGAGGTGCCTTTGAATACTAACAAATATTCCAGAGTCTTATCGGTAGACAAGCAGACCAAGTATTCCATAGTTTTAGACAAATATATCCAGGGTTTGGCTGGGTTACTGCATGCAAGGCTGTTCTGTGAAGTACACGTTCAAGGCATCCACAGCATCAGTCAAATCACTCTCATTTTCTGGAAAAGTTAGAAGCTCAGCTCTTTTGTACCCTTTCCCTTTTCTGGAGCCTTTGAAGAACCTTTCACCATAGCATATCCTAGTAAGAAATAAAGAAATAGGGGCAGGCTTTGTCTCATGTTCTCTTCCCGCTCTCTGGCCAGTCAGAACTTTAGGGACAGACCTAAAGCTCAGAATGCTGCTGCTGGCACATGGATCATAAGAAAAATGACAAAACCCAAGATTTTCAGGCTTTAAGAGGAGGATCCAGATGTACTTTCCAGCAGCATCCAACACTACAAATCACTGTCATTCTTCTGACTTTTCTTGTCAAACATCTGTGATACTACTGAAACATTTCAGAAGCAGGGAAATAAGCTGTGCATAAGAGGAAAGCAAACAAATGAACAAAACCAAACACAAACATTCTTACTGCAGGTTACTCAGGTAGGAGAAAAAGCATCACCTGGACAATAATGTTATTCCAAGTGTAGTATCACACACAGCATTTAGACCGTACTCAAATTGCAGCTAATTAGTAATTTCAGTGAAGAAAATTTACTACTGACATAGTAGCCAAAGAGCAGGATATTGTTACTGCACCTCCAGTTAATACACATGCAAAAACAACTTTGTGTTCAAATGGAAAGCAGGCTAAAGAATGGCAACATCTCAGACACCATAGATACATTTTTTCTTCTTTCAGCTACACAAAAATCTATTCAATTTTCCAATTTTAAAAAATATATTAAAAGATCTTTTTTAAAAAAAGAATAATTGGCTTTCTAGGACATTGAAATAGTATATCTGCTTCAATTCTGTCATCTCCTGCATTTACAATAGAGCTCTTCCAAATTTGAAATTTAACTACAGCTTTGCCAAATTCAGTAGGCATTTTGTTTGACTAACATTCCTATTGACAAACATCACACAACTGGTTTTAATCCACCAACTACATGATTAAGGAAACCTCATTCTGCTGAAGACTTTTAAAGCAGTTTGCTTCAGCAAGTTTATTTTATTGTAATAAGTTTGATGTTTTTGCAACAGATACAGGAAAACCAAAGATGAGTAGAATGGATGTGTAAGATGTCAAGCGTGTGGCATTTCCCCCAGGAAACATTAGTCAACTTGGCACCTTCCTCTCCAGATGCCAGCGGTAACTGAACATGATCAAACCTATTTACCCTCTGTTATTAAGCACACATTAGCAGGCATGAAGCAACTTTACGGGTCAGGGTTTTTTTTTTTTTCTCCCTTTTAAAGTAACTGTCTGCCTCCGACCTTAGAGAAGTTTTTCCTAAGCATCACTTTTTGAATCATTGTGTGAAAGACAGACATGCTCTGAGACCTCACAGGCCAGGATTGCAATAGAATAGTCATGAAACAGAAGAGGGACCAGCCTCACAAGATATGCAACGATGAAAATTGTCCTAACATCTTCAGAGGAAAAGAGGCATCTACAGATGCCAAGAAATGCCACGAGGGGTAGAGGGTAGTGTGAAATTGTGGCTGATGCCCAGGCCTAGAAGTCATAGCAAGGTTATCACTAAAAAATATGGTGATGGAATCCAAGCTATTGCAAATTTTAATATACTGCTTATTATATGAATGAGAGCGCACAACAGAAAATAAGTCTAAGGAATGTAAGGGACCACAGTGGCACCCAGTTGCTTGGAGAACCAAACCTGAACAGAGATACAACAGACATGTGAAAGACCTCCCTGACCCCCTTTTACATATTGGTATAGTCAACTCAGAGGATAAGGTAGGCAGAGACTAACCTGTGTGGCAGAGACGCAGCTGATTAGAACTGGGAGCTAGCAGCAGGAGAGATGTATGCTCTTTCTTTTTACAGTTGCTAGTTCCTCTTCATTATTTGTGTGTGTTTGTTTCTCATGGAGTAGTTTGTAATGCCATTGCTAAAAGTTTCTGATTTTATAGTACTGGGGAGGAGTTTCAATAATTTCCTAGTTATGATCAACTGAGGTCTGTGTGTCATCTGGGATATACATGAAGAGCAATGAGACATGCTCTCATGCAACTGATCAAGGGTAGTCTTATTAAATGGAGAAGGATGAGCACACTTTTTGCTCAAAGAGAAAACAGATGCCAAGCCAACATAAGAGTAATAATGGAGTATTCCAGGTTTAAAGTAGACATCATTAAAGACAGATTAACTTACAGATTTTTTTTTAATTTCTGAGGAACAAATTTCCTTTACTGAACTTCTGCTGAGAGCTCTTATCTGTATGTTCAGACTGTTCTCAAAAGCTGTCTGTCTGAATAAGGTTTATGAAATAGGTGAAGAGGTAGGGAAGTTGTTCTGCGTTGGCTGGAAACATCTCACCTGAGAAGTCATTGGGATGACCGATACTTTGTTATGAGTGCTCTCTTCCTAAACTACCTGGTTTCCGTATCAGTGTTGCAGGATATAATCTGAAGAGGCTGAAAGTGACAGGACAGTAAGTGAGATTCCCCAGGCTTTGTCCAAAGGGAATTTAGAAGATCAGCAAAAGAAAGCAGATTTCAACTAAAGGAAAGCACTAACAAATATACAAGTCCTTTTAGAGCTAATAGAAGTTAGTCCAGTGCATAGCTCCTAGTTGCTCTACCCGTAATCTTTGCTCCAACTCTGTCTAGAGAGAGATCATTATTTCACCTGCTTGCTCAATAGATGACTAACGAATAACTTGTATTACAGGAAGCATTATTTGAAGCACTAACAGACCAAAAAAATTATTCAGCAGCAGTTTACACCAGATATTAAAGCTTGCCTATCAGCACATTTAAGTCCTATTCCTGAATTACAAGAGTATAAAGGCGGCATTAGGTATCTGGAAGAGCAAAAAGAACACAGGTCAAAGCAAGAGGAGTAGTGATGGACAAACACAGAAAGAACAGGAAAGAAGGTGGCTTGTAGCAACTTACAAAACACGGAATTAAGTTCCAGAGCAGATTAGAGATCCAGTTTAGAGATAACACAGAGGAGAATCAAGCAGAACCATGGCTGAAGAATTTGACCAAATGAAAACACACTTACAGACAACTTGGTTTTATAGGGAGAAAAAATTACTAGTGATGTAGTCTTCTACTCTCATTTTCATACATGGGAGAAGTTGTGAGGAAGTAAATCCCGAGTCTACACTTAAGGTGTGTAGCATCTTCGTTTCAGGTGTTGTAAATTCTGTTCTCTTGAATGAAATGAAGCCTTTGATTTCAATGATACAGTGCATAAAAGGTTAACACGAATATCTATCCACCAAACCTTACACGAAAACCTGCAAACACTTCAGCACATATGGCAAAATCTAGACTTCAGTGTGATTTCTCAAAAGCGCTCAGTCCAGTCAGTAACTCTAGCCCTTGCAAAAGTAAATACACCACTTTTATCAAGAAGCAAAAGTTTAAGTATTTGTCTCTTTCACTCATTACTTCATCTACTCTTTCCTATGACAAATCACGCACAAGAGCACATTCCAAGTAGACTCAATCAAGTTATGTTCAAGTGTCCAGGAAGTCCTGTGTGGTTACGAAAGCTGCACCAGGTGAGGGCCTGTTGTCTCCAGCAGCCACAAACAATTCCCAGTTAGGCAGAAGCACTCCAGCACAGATACTAAATCAAGTCTTTTGAAACCATCCGACAGTAATGTTTAATGACAGAGTTGCTATCAAAATACAACTTTATTGATGAAATACTGATTAAAAGGCCAACTAAAACATATGACAAAGACGTTTCAAAGACAGCAGTGTGAACTAGGTATTAAACACATTTTTAAGGAGCTATACAAAAAGAGGAGTAGCAGTTATGACAACCAATTTTCTCTGGCAAACTGCTCAGACACAGACTACTTCATGTAGCAAACTTAGGAGGTTATCTATGCACTGATGCAATATCAACATTCTTTAAAGTCCCATGTGAAGTACTTCAGAAACAGCAGCAATCACTATTCATGCTCACATTTGAAAAAAAAAATAAATAAGAGTTAACAACAAATTCCTCTCTATAATACAAAATGTATTTGTCCTCTATGAAATCACAGGAAGTTCTCCAAGAGGAAAGTTTCTCCCAGTGCAGCTAAGGACTCACAAAGTCGTTCTTGGAAACGGCTGTCAAACATGTCACTTATTTCCTCTCTTAACTCCCTCAGCAGAGGCACTGTGGACTTACCATCTGCATTCAGAATTCTCCCAAAAAGTTTACTCCAGAAATCACTGTTAGCAGTCCTAAAACAAACAGAGCAGTTTTCAGTGAAACAGTATGCACATGACATGTCTGTCAAGACTTCCATTTATATTCGGCACTAAATGCCCTGGGAGAACCAAGTCTGAAATAATTTCACTCACATGAGTAAGTGTAAAGGAAAGCTAGGAATGTATTAAGTTTATATGCATGGCCCTCTTTCTCCGGTAGGCTTCTGGATAGTAACTAGACAGGCTGTTCCACAGGTCTATCAAAATCAGTTTTTACAGTTACCTCTTCTAGTGTACCTGACCACTATCACCATCCACACTGAGCCATGGCACTTTTAAATTAAAGGAGTTATCAAGAGCATTCTTTGAACCAACAAAGTTGGCAGATTCCTTTCATGAATAAGGAGTAGAGGTAAGTCTTATACCCCTATTTGCAAGTTCACAGGTTAATACTAAAGGAAAGCTGCAAGAGAAATATATTTTTTTTAACAAGTGGTTTACAGCCAGTTTTACTTTCTCTTTTTGTCCCTGCCTTCCAACTGCGAGAGTTCTCATATAGATAACGTTCCAAAGACAATTAATAGTAACAAATCCCCTCGCTCACAGATATACCCACACATGAATGAAAGAGTTAAGCGACTCATTAAAGTCTCAGAAAACTGTTACCAGGGCTAACTCTTTGTTCTTCAGTCTTGCACAGAAGTCCATAGATCGCACTGCTTCTAACTACTGAAGCGCTTTTCTCCCTCAAGCTCAGTTACATTGGCTTTTGAACAAGTTATCTGCCTCTGCTTTATCTAAGTGACTCATAAAACAGCAGCAGCCATAGTCTCAAAAGGAATCTGGCCTGTACTATTACACTAGTAACTCACATTTTCTAACATAATGAAGTCACACAGAATCTAACAAAAAACCCAACAATAACAAAAAAAACAAGACTTGAGGCCTTTTCCTTCATGGACTTAGACAAATAGGAGGCATACCAGACGAGGTTATGTGTTGGTAATGATGTCTGAGGAGTTACGAGTGACAAAGTCCTAAAAATTGAAACACAGCCTGCACAAAGGAAGTTTCCTAACATAGTATAGTGAAGCTACAAAAACTAAAAACAAACAGTCTTGGAAGTAAAAAAAATTAAAATCCATTCTTTAATAATAGTAACGTGCTAAAACTCCCTTCCCTGAAAAACAGGTTGTCAACCTTATAGTAATGCTCAAAGATAAAAAAAAAAAGAACTTGATCAGAATTCACAATCTACCCTTTCAGAAGTCTATACTTACTGTACTTGCTACTCAGCTCCTCCTACTCCAGTTATCCAGACAGAATCATAGAATGGTTTGAGTTGGAAGGGACCATAAGGATCATCTAGTTGCAACCCCCCTGCCCTGGGCAGGGACACCTTCCTCTGGACCAGGATGCTCAGAGCCCCATCCAACCTGGCAGTCATTGCTATTTTTCCCCATACCCATATCCTGATAAGAGCCCCAACACCTTGTCCCTACCTTCTCAGCTTAAGCCTTGTATGGCTTCATCTGCAGTAGCTCAACTTAATCTCTTGTAGAATTAAAAAATTGAATTTAAATTAGAAAAAAGGCAACACTTATCAGAAATCTGTACCTCTATCCCAGCAGAATATTATTAAAAACAGATCATGTTCTGAAAAAAAGTTAATATACAGGAGTCCTATATTTCAGAGCAGGTGAGATTTACATAGCTTAAAGATAAGTAATGTTAAATATCTGTCACTAGGGAGCAAACACCAGCCTCCATTAATTATTTAGTTGCCTTTTTTTTAGTATTTCTGAAACAAAGGCAGTGTAACCTACATATTTTCTGCCAACCTATACATCACTGATATTCACCTCTTCAGAGAACAATCATCCATGGCGATGTTGTTCTTCACAGTACTGTAAGTTGATCCTCTGAAGAAAAAACAAAAGCTACAGGGTATGGTATGGCATGCATAGCGACTACTCAGCAGAAGCCTGCTATAGCCTTGTAACGACTGGTATCGGTAGCAGAAAAACATTTATGCCATGTAAAGAATAGCTTAAGATGATGAGATTTTTTTTCAAGGGTTGAATACAACAAACTAGGTGGTGTAAGTAATGCAGGTTGCTAGGGAACTGGACAATTCCCAGATTAGTAGTAGCTTTTCTTAAAGCAAGGTTATAGAAGCACATCCACACAGCGAGCATAGCTAATAGACCACAATCCTGAACACAGACTTCTGTCAAGTAATTTCTGTCATGAGCAGAGCACTCTGGAAAACCCTTGTGAAATGCTAAGGCACAAAATTCTTCAGGATGTAACTAGCAAAACAAACAAGTGTTTAGTCGAAGAACAAACAAAAGGGTAGATGAAGACAGCAGTATCATTGCCAAAACATGCGGCTAAGAGAGCAGTAGAAATTAATACCTGAGGACAAACTGCAGCTTCCAAAAAGAAGCTGCTTGCACATGCATCTTAATTTAAAACTGTAAATTATTTTCCTTATGTATGTATACTATTTCTGCAACTGTTACAGACAGAACCCTGGCATCAGTGTCTTAGCAGCCCTTCAATACAGCTTAAAATGAAAAAAGCAGAAAACCAAAATAATCTCAATTTCTAGAGCAACATACTAGTGTAATTTTTTTTCCTCACCACCCACCCACTTATAAACTTCAAGCTTAGTCTATCAAATGAAGAGAGAGACTAAAGCAGTTTGGTCAGAAAGGAAAGAAAAAGCAAAATCATCTTCACTGGACTGCTAGGCTCATGTTCAGCTTATAATTCCCTCCCACGCAGCACTAAGGCCGCTATACAATGAACAAGCCTAGTAGCTGCAAAATTTAAGTCCCCACAGAACTAATACTTTCAGCAATAACAGCACAAAGCTCTATTCTCAGCTTTGAAGATACCACTGAAGAAAGTGAAGGAAGTTAGAAGTCTGCTCCTCCCAGTAACCTCTTCTGCAGAAGGACTTACTTGGATGCATTTTGGCTGATTTTCCAGATGGCATTCTCTTGGTAGACCTGGACATGATCCCCAAACAGCATCAAATGGACGATATCTGCAATGCCAACCAAGTCTACCTGAAACCAAAGCAAACACCAGCAAGTTCAACTTCTGTCAGTTTCTGCAGTCCACTACAGATTTCTATTGTTGGTGCTTTTACACATTTAAATCTGAATTGGTCTTTGCATCAGATCTTCCAGGGATCTAAGCAAGAAAACTTCAAAAAGTAAAATTCTGCTCTTATTGTAGGTTCCTAAATAAATACAGTATTCACAGGCACGCAACAGCTCCAACAGCGCTGCTAGTCCCATTACTTAATACCAAAGATGAAAGTTTTCTTTATTCAGTATTTCCTGATCAGAGCTTTCCATAGAGTTTGCAACATATAACTTAAGAAAACAGATTTTTGTAAAGGAAATACAGAAACTAAGATGTCCTGCTAAACAGAGACTCACCTGATAAGGAAGAGAACTTTTCGCCAAAAGCTGTTGTCCATGAGAGGTCTGGGATGCAGGAAAGCTGTTGGGCAAACTTACTCGAGACTGTAATCTCAAATCTAGACTGTGAGAGAAATCCACTATCTTCAGAGCTCTTGCCATCTCATCATTAGCAAATGGATCACAGATCCTGAGCAGAGGAAGCAAATTATTTAAGATGAAGTTTAACAGCATAGTGAAGGTGAGCCTTAGTCATGTCAATGCTCCCCTCTGATGGCTAGCTTAAGAACTACTGCTGAAAGGCCTGCCGCTGGATGGGGAACCAGCTGGCAGCCTGAAACTTAGAGATTCTGGTATCTCCAGAACAAGCAACAGGAAGCACTAAAGGGTTAAGGATTATGTCATTTCGATATTTGTCACAGTTATCTGAAACAGAGTTGGTGGAAGGGGAAAATAGCATAATGTTTAGCACTTCTCCCTCCCCTTCAAGATCTCAGAATATCTTATACAAGGAAGAATTAAGCTTCCATATACTTAAAAAAAACCTTTCCTAGTCTACACACTAGGGAGGACAAACAGAAAGGGCAGTTAGGAGTACCTGTATGGATGACTGTGTACTGCCAAGCCAACACTATAAACACAACACTTCCCACTACTATTCTTACATACTTGTATGCTACAAGTATATTTTGTAATCCATACTATGCACTTGTCCTAGGATAGTTTTTGTTATCTTAAAAACAACCAACCAACCACCCACTACCCTAACTTTCAGGAGTTTAGTTTGGTTTGTATTTGCCACAGAGAAATCCAGCAGGAGATATCCAAGGCCATCAAGTCACTGTTAGATCAGTGAGTTTCAAAATAGGATGCGTTGCACCCTAAGGAATTTGCCATACAATCTATTGGGGTAAGTGAAGAAAATATTAAAATTTCAGTAGTACATATATGTAATGTAAAAATAAATACTAGAAATAAATAAGTAATTATAAAGAAATTATAAATAAAATGCATTGGGGGTGTGCATGTCAGATGGCTGTAGGTTCAAAATGAATTGAAAGTTGATAGCTATTTTTAGTGGACCTCAACATCAGTACCCCAACTAAAGAGGAGAAATTACAAAAGCGCAAGAGCTGTAGCTGGAACCGAGCATTATATATCCTCCCATACTCATACAAAGAGACAAACCTGTCTCCCAGAAAGAACACGTCTGGATTCAGATCTCCGTGGACGATCTCTGCTTTGTGGAGCTTCTCTACCACACCCAGAAGATTATAAACAACCAGTAGGATAACTTCCTCCGTGATGGACTTACGGCCACGAATAACATCCTGAAAACAGGGAATAAACATCTATCTATATGCCATTCTACCTTGGATTAAGTGAAGTATTTATAGCTCATCTTTTTTTTTTTCCCCCTGTTCATCTGTACAGAGATAAGAGTCCTACCCTAAATTCAGTATAATCAGATTTTGCCCATGGTCAGCCTAGCCAGAATTAAAAGATCCATGAGCTCTTAAGGGACACTGTTATTCAGAAGTGGACAAAAGATCAGGAGGAGGAAGTTGAACTGAACACTGAAAGCACTATTTAATTTGTATCCTATTTATATGCAACAATTCAAAATGAGCTTACAAGACTTTATTTAAAACATAAATCCTTCAGCAAGACACTAAATGCTATGACCTTGCTATAGCAGACTGGAAAACTGGAAGTCACTGAAAGGTGCCAAGTTCAACAAGTGTTTTCAGTGCAAACCCTGTTGTGGAATAACACGTGGTTCTTGGTTCAGGTCATTTATCACTCATGAATAAAAAAAAAAAGTGAAAAATCGGTTCATCTCTGAGAAGCACATGATCTAGGAATGAGAAACCAGCTTTAAGGCTATAATAGTCTTAATTTGTGTATAGATAAAATCAAGAACAGGATCTAGATCGCAGGATTAAACATATGAAGCTATCTTCAGCAATATGCATAATGACAAACCTCACTAATGGTACCTATACAGGAGTTTAGGTTTTCTACAATTGTACTTCATTTATCTGTACTGACCCCAAGCGTGAAGCGATTTATATCCTTGTGCAAAATAGCACAGCCATCTTGATACAAGTAACAGCTGCAATTCTCACTGAAGCTTTGGTCAAAATCAGTATTCAGACGCTCCTGTAACTGAAGTGTGATATAAAAATCCCAAGGCACAGGCTGAGAATACACCTACAAGAAGGTATATAAGAACAACATTTATTTTTGGAAGAAAGCAGAAATTGCTCATCTTCATATTCTTCTCATCCTTCCCCCCCCGCTTTATCAAGGAAGACATTTTCACAGTCAAACTTGTAATCTGTATCAACAATTAGAAAGAGAACTTGAAGCAGCAAGCTTCATGCACAGAATTCAGAAATTAAGACCAAACTTCCTACATTTTAATTCATATTTGTTGAAGAGATTTTAACATTGCACACTTCTTGTATAAAACCCATGACATATGTTACCTTAATTGCAAATCCTTTGGCATCCAACTGGGGAAAGTTAGCTGGAATGGCAAAAAACATCTTGTACTCTTCATTGGTCCAATATTCCCATTTGATACAGTAAGTCTCATTTCCTGTTACAAAAGTTTACATTTGTGAGCTGTTACAGCAAATACGTACCCAGGTTGTTCAAGTTATCCCCATCTACATCACGTGAAACTAGAGAAGGTGAATATGAGGTATATTTCAAACCCATTAGAACTTAAATAGACCTGTAGCATGGTAAGATGCCTGGCATACCTACCCAGCTCAATGTCTTTCTCAAACTCCATGACAGGCAGAGTGCCAGTCTCCAAATGAAAGTCTGGAGCAGCAGTCAATGATTCTGGCATAGGATCTAAAAACTTTTTACGCTGTTCACCACTCCACAAGAACTGGGTTTCATCATCACCTAGGAAGACAAATAACAGAAGTACATGAGCTGAAACTAGGCATTGAGTTTCTGTTACTTGATTATATCTGTCAAGAAAAAGTAACCTGAATATTGGAAGCTTTCTGTCTGCATACTGATTTACTGCACCACCTTTCAGCAAGCCAATTAATCTCTTTCCAATAGCCTCTTGAACATAACACTCATCTTTGAAACTACCTTAGAGACTATCTCATCATGAAGTTTCAACAATTCTACTGTAAAATGTATCTGTCACAAGGGACAAAACTCTGAATTGGATTAGGTACATCTGCTCAGCCATAGTAGAATTCAAACTAATTTTGCAAGTTAACTCCTTTTTTAAATCTACGTCCAGCGTAAGTGATCAGTTTGTGATTTTTAAATGAAGGGTTTTATTGAAATTCACTCCTTTGAATACAGCAGGGGTTTTATGAAAGAAAAGGAAAACAAAATTGGACTCCAACTCTGCTGCTCACTGCAACATTAAGAATTTAATGGCTTTTACCTCCTGGAAGACATACAAGATAATTACATGTAGGTCTGGGTTTATTTTCCTGCATAATAGGACAGAGAAAATCATTCAATAGATGAGTTCATCTGTACAGAGCCAAGATAGCCTGAAAAGTGTTGATCTCAAATGATCAGGCAGAGTAAAACACAGCAGAACTAGATGGCTTCTACTGGATTCCTCTCACAGAGACTACAACTAGTAATGGGTGACACCATTTTAAGCTTTCACAGTACTAAGGTGAGAATCAGTATCATTACCTACTGCTATATTTATTTGAGAAAGCATTGCACTAAGATACTGGCCAGGAAGTAAGTCTATGAAAGGAGATCGAGGAAGCATTGTAGGCTGAAGGCTAAGCAAGTGTTTCAGTACTTTACCATCACAAGCCTATGAAATTTACTGGCATATTTTACAGGAATAAACTGAGAGGCATCTGAAGTCATTTTTCTGCTCTCTGCAGCATTAGGGAGTCCTCAGTAGAGTCATTACATCCAGACTGAGAACTGCAGTTCCATGGAATGTGCAGAAAGCAAGCAAAAAGCAACAGGAATGATCCTAAGTTTAAGAAAGGACTATTAAAACACCTGAACAAATGCCTTTTTTTTTTTTTGGAAAAGATTCTGTAAAAATTCTTCATCTTGCTCGAAAGATTAGTGCATATGATAAGAAAATGAGTGTAAGATCTATCAAAAAATTTTAGCTATTTCAGTGACAACACTTTTCCTAATTGTATTTTCACTCCAGGTCCTGAGCGTTCCCTGTTATGAAATAGTCTGCAAACACACAATAACATATTCTTCTCTAGAGTGGGTACATGAGAATTTTCAGATATGCAATTCTAATTAAAATATCATAAATTGAAATCAAACTAGTTAAAGCAGGTTAAACACCTTGAAGGTTTTGAAGGCTTTTTGTGACCATTTCTGTTTTTACTGTAATAAAAAGATTTTATAACAGAGAGAAACAAATGTCTTTGGCTAAAAGAAAAAAAAAATTAACTATTTAAGTGCCTGTATCCTCTTCCTGCAGTAGGAAGAAGAAACATACTGTGAAGCAGCACAATAGTTCACAGCAAAGTTGAGTGCAAATTTAAAACTAAAATCATGCAACTTCCACTAGATTTCAAATTCATATTGACTTTTCAACATGGCACTTATCAGCACATCAGGAGAACACACGGTGTGGTTACAGAGAGAAAAAAAAATCAAGACAAAACAAAAGTTATCTTAGAAGTTCTCACCACTATCCAGTCAAAATTTTTAATTTTAGAATTTGGCCTTTTGCTCTTACATTCCCTGCTTTGATACTTTACATAACTTCTCCATCGTCTTCATATTTACATCTTTTGGATGCTGATGAGCATGCTATACTGCCTGCTTCACTGCTACTTCTGACAAGCAGACACAAGTTTAGTCACAAGTCAAAGCAGTGGAAAATCCACAGAGATCAGAGTTGAATAAAGGAAATACAGAAAAAGCACCATAGTTTAGTGTCAGCTGCAAGTTATTTGTTGTGAGTGAAACGCAGTTTAGTACTAACCAGTAACGTTTTCACTGACACCTCCAGAATCAGTAACAACTTCAGCAGGCAAGCTCTGAGCAAGTTCCAGTTTCTCAGGCATAGGTAGGTATTTAATAGTAGATATTTGTGTAACTGAGGAAAGAGAAGTTCCTGAGGAGACAGAACCACCCGACGAACGAGTATCTTCCAGGCTTGCTTCCATGATCGGGCTGTAAATAAAGTCAACTATTCAGATTTTCAGAAGATAGTATCTAGATAACACCAGCCTAGTGACTATGAGAAGATACTGTGCACTCCCAGACTTCTTTATGCTAAAGAAGTCCTTTCCCATCCTTAGCAGAAAACTGACAGGTCAGAACTTCATTTTAGCTTCAATGATTGTTTATACTCAGAATATTAGACTACAGATGAATTGTATCTTTTCTTCCATTAAATATGACTGCTACAACAGAAGCCTTACTGGATGTTTATTACTCCCTCAGCTACCAAAATTCAAGCCTACAGTGCTTTGAAAGCGGTGTAGGGTTGGGTAGAAAACTCTTGCTCTTCCTAATTATTATCAGCATGGTTTCCCAGGGAACTTGTCAAGTAAACAAACACCTTCAGCACAGTATACATGTTAACATACTAACAGCTAGCAAATCAAACTCAGTTCTAAATTAAGAAAATCCCAATGGATGCTTTTTTCTTTACAATAAGAAACAGGAGGTCGTTTGTCAGTTTTTTATTCTCTCTAGTTTTTCTCCTCTGTAGAAGAAATCTAAGCCATAATCACCAGATACATTTTATATACTAGAATAACTACAGAAGCATGAGTATAAAAGAAACTGATGATTCTACTTTTAATCTCTAGTTAAAGACAGAATGTGTTTATGAATTTATTTGCATGTTATTTTGTAGAAAAAGCTTGGAGTTAATTTCTACAGCCATAATGCTGAAAAGCCAAGCGAGCTTGCCATTACCTCTTAAATTTGCTCAAGCCAAAACTGACTCTGAGCTAGAGAAATGGCTGTCTTCAGTATATTCTGATCTCTTCAGAAATAGAGTAGTAAAACCACAACCAAAGACATACAGGAAAAGGGGCTTAAGATTATTCGCTGTTAATTACCTCAGTTTATTTACACTGAGAGCTTCGTTGTATGCTCCCTCACAAACCAGTGTTTCCTGATTCAGAGGTGTGTTCTTAGATTCTGGACAGTCTTCCTTCAGGACACTCTGTGTAAAAGCAGGAGCTGGGACCCTCTGAGCTACCACCCCATGAAAGGGCGTTGAGGCCATGTGGGCAGCCCTAACAAAGTCACACGTGTCTTCTGGGTTGGCACAAAGGGTTTTGTTCTTGTAGGAGCCAGTCACAATTGCATCTTCAGTCAAAGGTTCAATTCCATTCAGTTCATCCTGAAAAAAGTAGGAAGAGACAGTGAGAAGCTTGTAGATTTTATGTAAATTAAAAAAAATATGTAAAAGCTGAACATATATTTCTCCTCTTTCTTCCACCCCACCACCTTCCAACATGAATCTGACAATCTCATGTACTCTAATTAGACTGCTCATTCAAATTGAGTAACTGAACCCTAACTGTAACACAGCTGCGTGTATTTTTCCAGCTAGAAAGGGTAGCTTTGTTACCCTCTAGAGTGCTGCAGAGCTGCTGTGAACTGTTAAAGGCTACTTAGTATCTACCATCCCAGAAGTGCATTCATTCCAGTTCACTTGTAAGGACATTAAAGTGTTTGCTAAAATTCTGGGCATTGAAGACACATAGAACGTGTAAAGCACTACGCAGTTACTCAGACTGACTCTAGAACCAAAATCAGCACAATGCTTACCGTGCTTAACCCTAAGTATTTCATAGTGTAGCTGTACATAAAATCTTTCTCAGCTCAGAATAAAAATCCTCTCACTCAACCAGTCTAAAGGTCTATTGCAGCATGCAGTAATTAAGTCCTTTGGTGAGACAGCAACCACCATCTCCATTTAAAGCTTTACAAACATCTGCACATAAAGACACACAGCTTAGGAAACAAGATATAAAAGTTTAAGGGAGTCAAGTGTAAGGTACTTCAACTGAGGGTCAGAGGAGCAGAGATGCTTGTCTGGGTGCATGGCAAGAAAGCGGGTGGAACACAAAACAGTGCTTAAGAATGCAACCCTTCATCACACAAAATTTTAAAGTTTCAGAGTGAGGAATCCTGGCCACTAACCAGTTGCCTAAAATTTGGGAGACTCCTTACTGGCCACCTTAAAGCCTAATAAAAACATGAAGTTTCCAGTGTAATCTTATCACCACCCAATTCAAGTATAGCCATGCCAAACAGAAGTTTGGAATCCTTGCTTATCTCACATCACATGTCAGTCCAACCAATCCCACTCAGTTCAACAGTATTCTACATTCTATGTTGGTTCCTCCTTGACAGGAAATCTGCTACAGGGTACACTGTTTCCTTACACAGGCTTCTGGTGGTACGTTCTCCTTTGCAGTTAGAGAATCTGAAGGTTTACGAACAGCAAGAGGATGCCGGGCACTTTTCTGGGTATGATCTGCAGAACAACTAAGATAAAGTTACATTCCATTAAATATTTATTAGTGTAGTTTCCAGTCTCCAACAGAAATTCCTCTCAAGATCTTAACTTTACTGATGTTTTCAATCTACCACTTTCTACTACAGAACTCCCAGTAAACTGCAACATATACAGCTCTCCAGAATGATGAAGGTTTATATAGCAGCTCAAATAGTTCTAGATTGAGGTGGAACAACAGGAGAGTATTTCCTCATCATGCATGCCCCAACTAGAGTAACAAAATAAAACAAAAGATACAAATGTAAACAAAACAAAACCCCACCCCACATCCATACAAGAAACAGTACTGTATTTCAGCTGCTACAGGAAGTGGTTTGACACTTCACTTTCCGTCCCTCTGAGATCTAGGTCTGGAATAATTCTACCTTATATTCTGATTTGCCAAAGTAGAGGATTCATCAAATATGGAGAAAGACATAGCAGGATCCGGTGGGGGAAGGAGATCTACATCAGTAAAGAAAAACCAAGAGGCTCTATTATATCAACAGGTTTTCCACAACAGTGTATCCAGTGCTATTTATAACATTCAATACACAGTCCTACAAATACCAGCCCTAGCAGAAGCTACAGAACTGACATTTAAAGAAACCTATTAAAAAGGCTTGGTTTTGTCATAGAATCATAGAATAGTTAGAGTTGGAAGGGACCTTCAACCACACTTTTACCCCCATATTATGTTAGTTAGCTCGCTCTTTTCAGAATACACCTCAGAATTTGTACCTTTTTTTCCAAGGCTGACCTCACCCCTCTGTTCCTCCTGTTCATCCTCAGAGTTTGAAAACACACTTCCCCTTTTGGTGTCTGGGCATACACCAAGAGACTGGATAACCTCTGTCAACAGTAACAGTAGTCGATTTCAGTCAAAAGTAAATTTCTTCAGCATGCATCCTTCCCAACAAAAAAACTGAACATTAATTTCTGACTGCATTCCCCTACCAAATCCTCTGAGGAAAAAGAAGGACTTAAGATATAGTATCAATCTTAGCGTTAAACTCCTTTACAGAATTTAGTAAGACTACATATGTAAGTGTGAAGAAACCTCTTCAGCTATTAAAAGAAAAAAAAGCTTTTCTGCTTGGAAGTTCTTTCAAATAGTGACAGTTCTCAGACCTCAGATGCTTGGTCTTTCATGGAATGGAGTTAAAGGCACTCGACACCAACTTGTAGTCATTTTCATTCCTCTAATCCACCTAGACTTTTGTTTTTAGTTTGTTGCACTCATGCTATTCACATAAAAGAACACTTCCCTTCACCATGGCCTTCTCTTTAAGGGTAAAAAAATCTAAATACTTACCCTCAGAACAAGATGGTTTATGTTGTTCAGTATCTTCAGAGACCTGGGATTCACTGTGAAAAAGATACAAGCTTTCTGACATTTTGTGAAGTGTGTAAAATAAAAGTTAACTTAGTGTAAGAAGTTAAAATCCCTCAGACAAATAATCAAAAATATATAAAGACAGATTACAGATCCTGGTTACAGGTTGATGCCTAGTGGTAGATTCTATTCTGCCTGCACAAACAGGTTGTTAGTGATCCACATTACTCCTAACTAATTCTCATTGCTGCCAAAGAAAGTCCTATCTTACCCTTGCAACTGAGGCTGCTTCTCCCCAACTTCTGTTGCACTGGAAAAAGTAAATCCTTGCAGTCCCAAAGGTGGTGAAGCTTCTGCAATCTCTGTCGGCTGTAGGAACAAAATCATATTTTTGTTTCTAGCCCTGATGGAATAGAATCCTAGAATCACTTAGGTTGGAAGACACCTTTTAAGATCGAGTCTAACTGTTAATCTAACTCTGCTAAGTCCACCACTAAACGATGTCCCTAATTAATATTTGTCATTAGCCATTTTTATTTGTACTTAGTTTACTTGCATGAAAAAAGTCCATTCTTATTGCTTAGTGTAGTTAAAATGCATACTTTTACTCTTTGCAACTGTATAGAACTTTCACAGGAGATTTTAGTTATACCACAACTATTGAAGACACATGTAAGCACTTGCATAGCTTATATCAAGTTCACAACACTTTATATTTCATTATTTAAAATATTTAGTACCAAGACATTGTTTTGGAAATGGGGAAGGAGAGGGGAAAGAAAGAGAACATACTTTATTAGCCCATCTGATGAAGCTGGGAAAAGGAAAAGCATTAAAATAATTAACTCTGACTTGTTATTTACAACCTATAAGAAGACTGGGGTTTAAACAGTACCTAGCAGTTTGGACAGCTGACCCAAACTGACCAAAAGATATTCCATACCATATTACATCATATTCAGCAATAAAATCTGGAGGAAGGGGCAGACGTTCAGATTTATGACATTTGTCTTCCCAAGTAACCCTTATACATGAAGCTCTGTTTTCCTGGAAATGGCTAAACATCTGGCTGCCAATGGGAAGTGGTGAATTAATTTCTTATTTTGCTTTGCTTACATGCACAGCTTTTAGTTTACCTATTGAACTGGCCTTATCTCAGTGAGAGTTCTCACTTTTACCCTTTCAGTTCTCTCCCTTATCCCACTGAGGGGGAGTGAGCAAGCACATGCATGGTGCTTAGTTGCCTGCCAGGGCTACCCACACCAATTTGCAACCCTTCACTTCTTTCCCTAGTTCCCGCTGCTTCTGTCTTTTGCACTACAAATTCTCTAATTAAAAGGAAACTGCACATGAATAGAGCTTAAGAAAGAGCAATTTGCCCTTAAGCATTTGGCATACCTTTAAAAAATTTAAAAGTTTATACCTTCACATAATGTAGCTTATCTGATTATTAAATAACTTAACATTACTTGCAAATCAATACTACAAAACTTGAAGTCTTTCATTTACACTCCTATAGTGAAAGAATATGGCTTGGTGACAAGTAGGGGAGAAGAAAATAAACATTTCTCTGAGCATTCATTTACTGGGTGATACGAGTACAATAGACTGAAGTATCCTTTCAAAAAAGGTTTAAAAAGTATTTACCAAAGAGAAGCATATTGGATATTGTTCATCCTTTGGTACTTTTATTTAAAATAGTAGCTATTTGTAAAATAACAGTTAAATGAGGACAATACCTGTTCATATGGTTGTTGCTGCTTTTTATCTTCTTTCTTCTTTAATTTCTTCTCCAGCTCCTCAATTTTCCTTTGTATTTCTTCCTTCTTCTGTGCTATGGCCTGCATCTCCTCTAAGGAAGAAAAGCTTATAAGGCACAATGCATATTTCACATGCAATCTGTAGCTAAAGCCTAAGTTATTTTTAAAGGGGGCTAAAACCTCTGGTATTCTTTCCCCTGTTTCCCGGCTTATGTGTAAAGCTCTCAGATATGTTCCTCCCTTTATACCTCAGAGCAGTTAAGTAACTATTCCAGTAGAAAAAGAAAAGCAACTGCAATAACAAACAGCTATATGCTGCTAAGAAGTAAGTACAGTTTTATTATTCCATCTCAAAGTCTTATGCCATCCCATTTTGAAGCATACCTTCGGTTTTCTTTTTTGCTTTCTTTCTGTAGATTTCAGCTCGGATTTCTTCCAAAGAAAATTCTTCAACTCCAGCATAAACTTTATCTTTACAGTACATCGCCACCTCTTTCTTGTCTTGAGTATCCTGCTGATGATTTTGCACTCGCTGTAATGGATCATCCTCTTTCTCAGGTTTGCGAGCACTTAAAACACGACTTATGCCGGGTTCAATTTTGCAGGGAGTCCTGAAAAAAACATGCAGTTATTACTTTCATTATATATACTTCAATGTAACACAAAAGCAAGCATAGGAGAGAAAAATAGGCAATTTCAGAAACTAGCTGTAGAATAGTCTAAAGACATTCTGTTCTGCCGATAGAAAAAAAAAAAGAAAAATGGAATGATAGCACATAAAATGGAAGCATACCAGAGTGGTGTAATCAAAAAAAATCCCCAAAACAAAGTGTTAATAAGGCCCAGTCAATAGCAAACAAAATTCTTATGATACTCTGAATTACTGTGCATTCTGGAGCAGGATCTGGGCTCGCTTTAGCTCCATAAATTCATGTGACCACACTGGTGAAGAGTCCCTAATCATCCTACAAAACAGTTTATCCATGAAAGAAAATTAAAAAAAAAATCAGTAGGACTTAAAAATGGAAGATCTTGGACTAGACTAAGCCTGGCATTTTAGATCAAGAAAAAAGGGAAGACCAAAGATGCAAAAAGAGAGGATTTTGCTCAAGGAGAATGTTTTGCATGCTAAGTGACAGAAATTAAGTGCTCCATTACAAAAAAAAAAACCCAAAACAAACAAAACCGCATCACCATACAGTGAAAGAAGTCAGTAGTAGTCAATTTCTTCACTTGAAAGTGCTTTCAGAGAAGGTGCTACATGCTGATTGCAGGAGAAAGGAATCAGAATTTGTACAGTTTCACAGACACCGGGAATCCAGATGACTCCAGCAATTATCTGTGCCTGAATAAAATATGACCTGAACAACTGACCTTGAAAAATGTATTAACTGTGGTCTGGGTAAATAGTTAATTCAAAAGAAAAAACAGCACACAGTTCCAAGATATCTGATTTGTTTTGCATGCGAATGGACTCAATTCTAAAACCATTTAGGAGATTATGAGGCAAACAGGTGCTCCTAATGATTGGGGTTTTTTTAAAGCTTTTCTGTGGGAGTCGGGGCTTATTACCAAGATCACTACAAGGTCCTTCTACCCAAATCTCTGGATGACAACTGATGCAATAATTTGCACCATGCTTACACAGTTTCAACACAACACTTTCAGGCTTGATTTGGTTGATGATCATGGCATCATGAGGAAATGGACTCAAAGGCAGAAAAAGAAAAATCTGCTTTTAAACTTTCAACTATAAAACTACATACCAACTCTCTGCTGAAGCACTTAAGTTGCTTACAGCTAATTTATTACAATGCTCAGTTCCCACCCATTCCTTCCTTTTCCCTGGTATATAAAGATACCGCCTTCTGGAAATAATAAGTCTTCATCTGAGAGACCAGCATGTCAAGAGATTTAAATCTATGGTATCACTGACTGAAATAATCTAACATCTTAGAGAGAAACTTTTTTTTTTTTACATATTCTTAAACTAAATTATGATATGTCCATGCTCAGAGCTATTCTGCAGTCCACATGTGACTGCACCCACAGGAAAAACCCATACTGCTAGCCACCTTTCAGCATTCTTTCATTATATGCAATTCAGAGCCGAGGAAGCTGTCTGCAATATCAAACATTCTTTTCCACTTCTCTCTTGGAATCAGCCTATATATTGTCTGGCCATCATTAGTCACAGAAAAAGAAAGGCAAGCAGCTTTGCAAAATAATGCTTTTTCCTCTGCTCTAACAAAACAGAGCAACCCCATCTCCTGGGATTTATATCAGTATTTCAGTGAGCATAGTACAAGCAGAAAGGTAATTTCAGGCAAAATAGCATACTCCTCCATAACCAAAGCAACACTGTTGTCATGGAAACTTTGATAGCTTGTTTCAGAATAAAACTCCAGATAGAATGAGGACAGAGGTCCCAAAATAGAAGGAAACAGCAATAAGGCTGTCTTAATTAATGGCTGCTTTCATAGCAAACAGCATCTTAAGAGAGGTAACTGTGGTTTTGTGTAAACATATCGAGTTAAGCTATTAAACTAACCAGCATGTGTATATATGATACAGGCTCCCACATAACGAGCAGCAATAGTCAAACACTTCCCTGTGTCCTTTGCATCCTCCACTGAGGCCTCTGCCATCAAGCTGAAATATAAGAGCTTCCAGGCTGACAGATTTTGAAATTCTTGTAGATCTGGAGGTTTGACTACTTGGCAAAATGAGTCAGAATCTTACGAAGCAGTTTGGGTAATTTCAAATGCAATCCCCATTTCAAACTGAAGACTCACATGACTGGTTGCTGAGCTGACTCTTCCACATATGGGGTGAAACTGGGCAGTGGGTAGGGCACTTCTATACCAGGATTTGCATTGCTGCGAGGACGCTGAGGAAGGAAAAGTTAATGTTAACAGCTTAAGGATTCATGTTTAGACCCTACATTCCTCTATATACTGAATCTCCTTTTTCCAAGGATTTGGCTCATTGGTAGTCACTTAAAAAAAATTAAACCCAACAGATTTTTCCAAGATTAATTCCATTCTGATACATAAACAGTTACAGACCATCAGCTGAGCACTAGCACCTAAAAAAAGCAAGACACTCCTCCTGCATGTCCTCATCAGTACCTAGTTTCTGTTATTGAGGGAATGCTGGTCAAGCAGGATATTCCAGTTGCTCCTCTTGTTTGTTTTCCAGAAATGCTACAGTCCTCATTTTTCAGCCAAGACTGTCACAATTCTATGACAGTAGTCCTTCTTCTGTCCACCAAGAACCTCTAGACTTCTCAGTTTTCCTCTCAGAGGCTGTTCAAACTCAAAAAAAAACCCTTAACTGCTTCTGGGGTCGAAGACAGTTCGAATTTAGTCTGACTACATGCTGCTCTCACCTGCCTATTAGAAATTGCCTTAGACTCTTAGACACCTCAAAGCAAGGCAACTGATAAAAGAAGTTTTACATTAATTCTTCCTCCTAATTCTTTTCAGCTAAATTAAGCCTGTGATTTACTGAACTTTTTCATTCACTTAATCAAATTGCTTTGTACCCGGTAGTAATTATTACTGGAGTTTCCATTAATTTCAGCCCATTTGCTTTCCTCCCCTCATCCTAGTTTTTGTTTCTAGGCTTATAAGGACTTGTATATTGAGAAGTCTAAAATATTTTTTACCATTTACTAGTTTCCATTCTCCCTCTCTAATCTACAAAGAGCAGGGGAACACTGGAGGTTATCTAAGGACATAAGAAACTTGATTTTATGGGATTAATTTCCTTCAGATAACGTCTTGGATAATTTCTCTGGAACAGCTTAAACACCTGTAGCACAGATGTTTCTTTTCATGTCTCCAGCATTAGTTTGAACCATTGTAACCTACTTTCTGTCATCCTATTGTGAGGATAAATATTCCATTGATACAGTAGTTCCTCAATTCTTTTGATCTCCAGTCTTCTGTTTTCCTTACAAGCACTTCAAAACAGACTTGCAGAATGCTGTACATGCCTTATTTTCATAGGAGAGGCAACAAGTTCCTCCTTCAGGTTGTATTCTGTGATACAAGTAACTCTTGCTCTTCCTTCTTACAGGATTAACTAATGGCTGGTTTCTCTCCCTTTCTTTGGCTAGTGTTTTCCCTCTTATATTCCTTTTCTGCCCTCCAAACAGTTCAGGAGGCCATCTCTACTAATTTCTCTGGTTAGCAAGAATTATAATTTATTTATTTTAAAAACTCTTTAGAGTTCTTAAATTTGTTCTAGCAAGATCAGTTTGCTAAGCTTGAATAGGTTATGCATAGCGAGAGACTCTTTATGAAGAGGCTGGGAAGATCTGTAGTTACAAATAGACACAAACCCCAGGCAAGGGAGAAAGAGTATGACCTTGGTCTCAGGGATTAGAAGTCCTCATCTTATGCACACCTTCCTCTTTTTTGAGGAAGTCTATTTTGAGACTCCTTACCCTGCCAGAGTTCCAAGGTCCTGCACTGAGTTCATTCTCCTTGGCCCTTGGAACTGGAGGTGCTGTCCATGGCTGTGGTGTAAGTACAGGAATCTCAGGTCCAGAAGCTGAAGCTGAATTTTCATCAAACACAGCAAAACCCGGATTATTTGAAAGCTGCTGAGAAGTTAGAGTCTGGAAGTTTCTGTTCTGGTTTGTGGCTATAAACAAAAAGATTTGCCCAAATTAACCTTTATCATACTCAAGTGCAAATTCCACAACACAAAGATGTAACTCTTACAATAGTAATACGTGGTTTCAGCAACTGAACATACCTTTAAGTGCATCTCCTACCCGACTAATTGGGGCTCTCACTTTTTTCTTCCCTCTGCCTTTTAGATCTGCCAGCGAGCTTCTCTGAGGTTCTGGATCTCCCAGAAGACCCGTATCTTTTTCATCAGGAGTTTCCTCAAGCCCCAGTAGCGTCTGTCGAGAAACACGGGCCTGAAACTGTCTAAAAAAAATATTGGAGAAGTCAATATAAACCTCACTGTACCAGGTATCCTCCGAAGCACATAAAAATAGCCTCAGTTCTTCCCTTTAGCTGGAAGCTTACCTGTGATGGGACTGGAGTTTGTCCAAAGGCTCAGCCTTGCGCTGAAGACCTTCCTGGAATATCAGATCTGCTTTCTTAAAACTCCCTCTAGCTTCAAGTACTTCTGCCCATGTGATGTAGAGTAGTGCCAGTGTTGTGCCAATTTCCTGGCTATGGAGGTAACTGTACAGATCCAAGGGCTCGTTACAATAATTTCCCTGAAACAACCAAAAATATTTCAGTAATCACATTGGACTACAAAAGATTCCAAGTTGATGTCTGCATTTTGATGCCTCCTGCAAGACCCCATTGATTTTAATACAAGTCTTACAGGAGCAGCTATAATTGTATCATGTCACAGCACACAGGGCAAAAGAAAGGAATTTAAGAAAAGATGAATAATAAGAAAAATCTCTGATTGCATGTATATATTTGTCAATATTACCATTCCATTAATTCTAGCCTATATCTTCGAAGTCAGTCATTTCTTAGGTGTTTGTTTTTTTTTTTTCCCCAGTCTGAGATAATTCAATGATTGAACCATGTCATATTAGTACTCCTGAGAATAGTTATTGTAGCTTCAGGTAAAGTACAACATATTTCTTATCAGTTTTGGAACTGGCAAATCAGCTCAGGAAGCTAAACCTGGAGAAAAGCTTAAGAAGAGGAGAACAATAAAAACTATAGCAACCGAGAGACAGGGCAAGACCAGAACACACTCAGCTTGATTTTCCTTAAACATAGGATGTGGATACAAGAGAGTTAGAAGTTAAAATAACTGGTAGGACAGACACAGCAACTAAAATATATCTTTAAATCACTTTCCTTTTCTCCTTAAATGAACAATCAAGCTCTATGCATTCAAACTGTGTTTTACAAAACAAAAAAAACTTATGGTGTTTGCAACTGGCAAACCGAATGATCCTTAAAAAGGTCTGAAGATCCTATTGGAAATGAGAAGTGGAATTCAACAGTAAGAAAGACACTTACAGAGAGATACTTCCAGTATTGCATTAGTTGTACAACTTATTCTTTGACTCTGTTGTTACAAAAATCAGCTTAACTGTGTGCAAATAACATGATAAGTACCAAGAAAAAGCAGCACCCAAGACATATTCACAAAACACTCACAAACTTGAGCCAGAGATTAAGAAAGCGAGGATCTTTGTAGTATCGCTGCTGTTCATTGAGTGCTTTCACTGCCCTTTCCAAAATTGCTGCGAGATTACCCTCCTTTCCACCTTGGGGGAAAGTTTGCTCTGTCCACTTGATGTACCTAGAGATGGAATATATTCATAGGAAGTCAGTTCTGAATCTGATACAAGGCTTCTGTTTCTGTACAACATAAGGAGATTTAGAAAAAAAAAAAACAGGCATAGTACTGAAACACAACATATTATTCAAAAAACTGTTACAGAATGTATCTTTTAACGAGTTTCTTATTAAATTAGAATATTTTTCCCGTGCTTTTACAAGGATATCTGATGTTTCTATTCTTTCTTCTGAAATAAAAGGAAACTTACCGGTCCCAGACATCCAGTGGATCATCTCCAGAGTAAAATCTGATTTCCGATTCAAACTCCCTTAAAAAAAAAAATCCACCATGCATCATTCTATCCCGAGATGATGACTTCACCCTCAGGCACCAGGTCAAGAAAGAAAACCACCGTGACAGACAAGAACATTAGCCTGTGTTTAGCAGCAGCTCTACCTCAACCCTGTAGAGCTCCCCAGGCAGTCCCTTGTTCTTGGAAGGCTCTGCTCAGCCATAACACCTCACAAACATAATGAGTCAAGTTGCACAAAATCTCTTGCAGACCCCAGCATAAGACAATTCCACAGCTTTCCATGTGGAGAGAAAAAAAAAAAAACAAAACAAAACAAAAAACCAGATCCAGCTGATAAGCACTGGTTCAGAAAGTACTGGGCAGGTTTTCACAGACCCTGCTGACTTCACATGAAATCACCTAGATGGTTCAGCATGACAAGCACCAGTGCTTCCAATTCTGACAACACAGTTGTAGCTTAGCCCTGCTCAGGACCAAGCTACACAGCCTCTCGCTCACCTCCTCCACCCTCCAGTGGCACAGGGAAGAAAATTGGTAGAGAAAAGGCAGAAAAACTCATGGGTTGAGATAAAAAAAAAAAGTTGAAGAGAATAACAAAAGAAGACAAAACAGATTGAAAACAAACAAACAAAACTAAGAACAGAAAATACTGAAGCACGTAATTTACAGTACAATAGTGAGAAGAGGGGCTAAGGAAACTTTAATAGATATGGCATTTATTGATTATTGCTGTGCATGCTAATACAAATAGCGTTTGATGCTTTGCTAACTAGCTATTGTAAAAACTACCCGAGGGGGGAAGTCTTGTATTTCCCAACCGAGGGGTCTTGCTTTGTGCTTTGAACTCTTTATCTGAAGTGAGAAGTCCTGCACCTCCCGCACAAGGACAGTCCTGATAAGAACCAAGGGGTCTCCCGCGAGAAGTCCTGCACCTCCCACACAAGGACAGTCCTGATAAGAACCAAGGGGTCTCCTGCGAGAAGTCCTGCACCTCCCACACAAGGACAGTCCTGATAAGAACCAAGGGGCCTCCTTCAGGAGCCAGCTAAAACTGGACAAATGACCTCTTGGAACTAATTGTAATACCTAAATGACCTCTTGGAACTAATTTTAATACGGAGCGGGGATAGCTCATGCATATGTATAGGCGTGTTTTTTTAACTTCATGCATATGTAACACTTGGTTGTATAAAATTCAAAGTGAATTGCCATGCCAGGTGCGCACGATTTTGGCGGGACTACCCCCCGTGCTGCCCGGCGCCGAATAAACATACCTACTTTACAATCTTACAGATTGTGGAGTCTGCTTTCCGCACGTCAGTTTGGCGAGCCAGCCAGGAGGCTCTCTGCTTGGCTGCGGGATCGACTGCGGAGCGGACTCTCCTAGGCGCGCCCCGAGCACTTTCCTCGGAGGAGCCTCCGCTGCCAGCCGCTCACCGCAGGAGCAGACAACAACCTCCTGAAGCCGCGGACCAAACGGTATGTTTAATGGTAGGGGCCTGTAAGTCGTACGCGTGGCCGGGGCAGCTGGTAAATCGCGCAGAGACGTCTGGCGTGCAGCATAGTCCCCTTTGGGTGGGTACCCAGGTTGGTTTGGGGCTCCAGTTGGGGACTCACTGACCGATAGAGTGACCACTAGTGATCCTGGGAGTAGATCAAATTAGTCTGTGTTTTGCTGGTATCGATTTTTGGTTCTTGTAATAAGGCATTTTGTGTTGGCTACTGATTTGGACTTGCTGAACCATAGTGTCTGCGTGAAGGATTCTTGTGTGTGTGTGATCTATGTTGCATGGTAAAAATTCTATGTTGCGTGCAGGACCTTCTATGGTGTAAATGCCTGTGTTGTGAAAGCGTGAGTCTCGGGAATCCCAGCAAAGCTGTGACTGTGTGTGTGGCACGAGGTCTGTCCAGCCGCCCCTAGCCACCCAGAGTCTTCTGAGGTGGGCTAGAAAGCAAGGGGACTTTCCTCTTTCCCAAGTTTCTTGTATGATTGTGTGACCACTATGAGTGTGTGGACGTTCACGAGAGTGTGAACACTGTGAGTCTATGTAAATTGTATTGTTTGTGTGCAAAGATTGAATTGGATCCAAAGTGTGTGTTTGTAACCGCGGTAGTAGTTTATTGTGTTCTGTCATTGTAGATTACTTTGTTCCCTTGTGGTGGGACCCTGACGGTCCTGAATAGTGTCCTTTACACCACGGTAACTCTCGTAAACCTATATTTTGTTCTAGAGTGTAAGGGTTGTGGTGAAAAGTTGTGGGTAAAGGTTGGCTGAAATTCCGAGCATCCTAAGTGTAAAATTTAGACTGGGATAAGAAAGAAAGGGCTGTGTTTGTGTACAAAAGAAGGATAAATAATAAATCAATAAATATGGGAGGGGGTCAGAGTAGAGGAATAATAAACAAAAGTCCTCTGGGTTTCATACTTGCTCACTGGGAAGATATTGCTGGGACTGGAAGTACGAAAAGTAAAAAGACCCTTATCAAATATTGCAATCAATGGTGGCCGTTGTACAAGCTAGAAGGTGAGGCTAAGTGGCCGTCTGATGGGTCAATAGATTATAACACCCTTTTACAACTAATGTTGTTTTTAAGAAGAGAAAGAAAATGGGATGAGGTTTCGTATGCAGATATGTTTTTCACCCTCCGAAACCACCCGGAATGGCAAAGGGGCTGTGGAATGGTGCCCCCACAGGACCCTATGGTACTCGCGCTTGAGCGAGAAAACAAGGAGCTCAGAGGTAAACTGAGGCGGTGTTGTTCGGCATGTAGTATCAGACAAAGATGTACTAAGGCAAGTAAGATTCATCAGGCGCCAGAACAAGATTTAACTGATTTGTTTAAGCCTCCCCCTCGACCACAGGAACAGGATGCGGACTCGGACAGAGCTTTGACTCCCCCGGACAGTCCCGTATCTTCCCGTACTAGGAAGAAATCCGCTCCAACAGTTTTTCAAGCACCTCTCCGGGAGGCGGTGGGACCGGATGGTGGGACGATGTTATAAATTGGTCAGCTTTGTATGCAATCAGACAGAGCCCTTCCGAGTCCCCATCTGAATTCCTGGATCGATTGAGGGACGTGATGCGCCGTAGCACACCGCTGGATCCTGGGTCAGAGGTAGGAATACAACAATTAATCTCCCTATTCTTGGGTCAATCCACAGGAGATATAAGACGCAAACTTCAGAAGTTACGCCCCACAGAAAGCAGGAATTTAGAAGTGCTGCTGGATGAAGCATGGAGAGTGTTTAGAAAGGGAAAAAGGGATTAAATGGAACCTGCCTCTTGTGGGTAAAAATCAGTGTGCTTTCTGTAAGAATTTTGGTCACTGGAAGAGGGAATGCCCAAAGAATAAGAAAGGGGGCCAAAGGGCTCACACAGGAAGAACAATAGCCCACGTAGGGAAAGACTGACGGGAACCTGGGGGATCTACCCTAGCGGATCCACTGGTTATAATTAAGCTAGGGGAAAAACAAGAAAAAGTAGAATTCTTAATAGATACAGGGGCAACATACTCTGTTTTGAATCAAGCCTTGATGCCCCTGGGGAATGATTATGTTATGATAAAAGGGGCGACCGGCCAAAGTGAAAAGGCATATTTTTGTAAGCCTCTAAAATACAAATTGGGAAAACAATGGGGCATTCACAAGTTTTTATATATGCCCAACTCCCCAAAAGCACTTTTGGGAAGAGATTTGTTGGAACAATTGGGAGCAAAAATCACATTTGAAAAAGGAGAAATTACTCTGGAGGTAAAAGATCAACAATACGTTCAAATATTGAGTCTAACCTTAACCAGTCTTCCCTCAGAAGGAAAAATTAACGAGGAAATCCTAGATCAAGTGTACCTGGGGGTATGGGCTACCGACGTACCGGGAAGAGCGAAAAATGCTCCACCGGTCAAAATTCTGAATTCAATACCCCTATATTACCTGTTCGGAAACCCGATGGGTCATATAGGGTGGTCCAAGACTTACGGGCAGTGAATAAGGTAACTGAAGACCTCTACCCAGTAGTGGCGAATCCATATACCCTGCTGACTGCGTTAACACCTGATCTAATTTGGTTTACTGTCTTAGATTTGAAGGATGCTTTCTTTTGCCTCCCTCTCCACGAAGCCAGTCAAAAATTGTTTGCGTTCGAATGGGAAAATCCTAAGAGTGGTCGGAAGACCCAGCTCACTTGGACGGTGTTGCCGCAAGGATTTAAGAATAGTCCTACCATTTTTGGCAATCAGCTTGCGAAAGACCTGGAATCCTGGGAAACCCCGTCTGAGAAAGGAAAATTGTTGCAGTATGTGGATGATATCCTGATCGCCGCCAGGACAGAGGAAGACTGTATGGCATGGACGGTGAGTCTGTTAAACTTCTTAGGACTCCAAGGATACCGGGTGTCCAAGAAGAAGGCCCAGGTAATGCAGCGTAAAGTGAATTATTTGGGCTATGAAATTAGTGTGGGGCAGAGAACTTTGGGGCAGGCCCACAAAGAGGTGATATGCCAAACTCAGAAACCCCAGACAGTAAAGGAGTTGCGGACCTTTCTGGGAATGACAGGGTGGTGTCGATTATGGATTTACAATTATGGACTGCTTGTTAAACCACTGTATGCGCTGACAGCGACTGAGCAGAAACACCTTGAATGGAATAAGGAGGCTGAACAAGCTTTTGAGCGACTGAAAAAGGCTCTGATGTCAGCCCCAGCCTTAGGACTCCCAGATGTGAGTAAGCCATTTCTTCTTTTCTCTCATGAAAAGCAGGGCATTGCCCTAGGAATACTGGTACAGGATCTGGGTCCGCATCGACGGGCAGTTGCCTACCTCTCTAAGCAGTTAGACGCGACTGCAAAGGGCTGGCCTGGATGCCTATGGGCGGTTGCAGCTGTGATACTGAACATACAAGAAGCCCGAAAGTTTACTCTGGGTCAGAAAATGACTGTTTTTGTGTCCCATGCAGTGTCAGCAGTATTGGAAGCAAAGGGTGGGCACTGGCTCTCTCCACAAAGATTCCTGCGATATCAAGCTGTGATAGTGGAACAGGATGATGTGGAAATCGTGGTCACTAACATTGTCAACCCAGCTTCTTTTCTCAGTGGGAACACAGGAGAACCAGTGCGTCATGACTGTTTGGAAACCATCGAAGCAACATACGCAAGCCGCCCAGACCTGAAGGATAGCCCCATAAAAAATGGGGAAAACTGGTTCACAGATGGGAGCAGCTATGCCTTGAATGGCAATCGATATGCAGGATACGCCATCACCACCAGTCAAGAGGTAATAGAATCAGGGCCTTTGCCCATGAACACCTCCGCACAGAAGGCAGAAATAATTGCCCTAACCCAAGCCCTGGAGTTGGCCCAGGGCAAAACTGTGAACATTTACACGGACTCAAAATATGCCTTCGGAGTTGTGCACGCACATGGAGCAATTTGGAAAGAAAGAGGCTTATTGAACTCTCAAGGGAAAAATATCAAACATGCAGAAGAAATTCTGAAGCTACTAGAAGGTGTCCAACTCCCTGAGAAAGTGGCAATTATGCATATTAAGGCACACCAGAAAGTAAGCTCAGATTTGGAAAAAGGGAATGAACTGGCGGACAGAGAGGCAAAACAAGTGGCCAAAACGAAGGTAAAAATAGAAGGGGCTCTAATTCCTGATAGGCAAATCTCCCTACAAGGTAAGCCAAAATATACCAAAGAAGATCAGAAACTTATTACAGACTTAGAAGGGTCACATAATGAAGAGGGGTGGGCTTATACCCCACAGGGAAGACTAATTATTCCCTCTTGTTTACTGTGGCACTTGATACGGGAGGAACATAGAAAAAGGCATTGGGGAACAGAGGCTCTGTATAAACATTTGATAAGGGAAATCGTGGCTAGAAACTTATATACCACAGTGAGACAGGTGACTCAACAGTGTGACCTTTGCCTCCAGACTAATCCAAAAAAATACTCCCAAACCAGAAATGGGCCAGATCGGGAAGGGCAATGGGCCTGGACAACAATGGCAGGTTGATTTTACAGAACTTCCAAGAAAAGGGGGGTATCGCTATTTGCTGGTATTAACTGATACCTTTTCAGGTTGGCCAGAAGCGTTCCCAACTAGGACAGCCAAGGCTCGGGAGGTAACTAAAGTGTTGGTACAAGAGATAATACCACGTTTTGGGGTTCCGGCAACCATATCCTCAGACAGAGGACCACATTTTGTCTCAAAAATAGTGCAACAAATCAGCCACCATTTAGGTATAGATTGGCAACTTCATACCCCGTATCGCCCTCAGTCGAGTGGCCAAGTGGAGAAAATGAACCACTTAATCAAACAGCAAATTGTGAAATTGGGACAAGAAGCAAACCTGACATGGCCTCAGTCTCTCCCTTTAGCCCTTTTAACAAGACCAAGGGGGAGGGAAGGACTGAGCCCCTTTGAAATTTTGTATGGACGACCCTATGGAATACAAAAAGGGATATCTATGCAAATTGGGGATGAAATTATGACTTCCTACATGGTGGCATTGAGCAAACAGCTCAATAAAATTAGAAAGCACGTAATTGGGACCCGGGGAAGAGGTCTAGATGAACCTGTACATGATATACAACCTGGAGATTATGTATATGTAAAGTCTCTTGCAGAAAAAACCCTGGAACCACAGTGGGAAGGACCGTATCAGGTACTCCTCACCTCCTTCACAGCAATCAAGATCAGAGAACAGAGTGCCTGGATACACCACACCAGGGTAAAAAGAGCACCGAAGTCTACATGGAGGGTCACACAAGTACAGCCTCAAAAACTTATATTATCACGACGCTAGTCGTTATCCTGACAAGTAAAGTCAGGGCATGGGAAAGTAACACATTTCTGCAGCTCCATGAAAAAGTTGCTAAAGTCATGAATTGGTCTGACTGTTGGTTATGCTCGCATCTGCCGAAAAACATGGGGAGTGGACACCCTGTAACGGCCATGGTCTTCCCTAAAGGTCTCAAGGCTTTCCTAGGCATGTCTCCCGAGGCATATGCAGAGATAAAACAGGAAGATCTTAATTGGCAGATAAACTTAAATTTATGGGACGAAACCCAAGGTGTACCGTGCATTCAAGAGTGCAATTTAAAAACTGCCGCACCACTTGCGGGGGAAAACAGCGCTGATCCAAGATGTAAGGGGAAGACATTCGTAGGACAATATCCCAATTGTACCAACTATCTTCAGTGGGCAGGAGCTAAATACTTATGGACAAAAGACCAAGCCCACATGAATAAAAAAATCAAACTGATGGGATTCCCTGCCCCACGTGGTTGGTACTGGATTTGTGGACATACAGGATATAAAATCTTACCATATAATTGGGCTGGCCGATGTACTATAGGGATCATAATACCTAACATTACGGTTACACGGAACCTGACCTTAACACACCAAAATTCTTACACACACACATGAGACTTTTTCGGCAGAAGCGTGGTAACAACCCTCTGATAGACAAGCCCACTGGCTTTCATAGTTTTATACGATGGCTTATTCCAGGGTTGGGAGTGAGCGAGTTAGAAAAGGCTTTAGTAAATATTTCTGCTACTATGGAAAGTCTCGGTACTGCGACAGGGGATGCAATTCAAGCCCTCCAAGAGGAGACTTCTTCCCTGAAAAAAATGGTCCTCCAGAATAGGCTGGGTTTGGATATGTTGTTTGCCCAGCAAGGGGGATTATGTACTGCTATAGGTGAACATTGTTGTACATATGTAAACCAGGAGAAAAGGATAGAAAAAGACTTATCTAAAATCTGGGAACAAACTAAAAGTTTTCATGAAATAACCAGGGACAACATTTCCTGGGGGTTTGACTTATGGGAAAAGTTAACCTCCTGGCTACCAAATTTAACATGGCTGAAACAACTATTTTTTGTAACAATTATAATTATACCTTTCTTCATAATCCTTTTTATAACAGTTCGGTGTGGCTTCTGGTGTTTCCAGAGCACGGGAAATTCTTATAGTAATTGGAAGAAAAACCAATTACGACAGAGGCTTGAGTCTAACCAATACTTTGAGAAAGTGCAAAATAAATAAACATTGTGCCAGAATTAGGTATAGTAAAAGAATTTACTAATTCTCTAGAAAAGGGGGGAATGAGAAGAGGGGCTAAGGAAACTTTAATAGATATGGCATTTATTGATTATTGCTGTGCATGCTAATACAAATAGCGTTTGATGCTTTGCTAACTAGCTATTGTAAAAACTACCCGAGGGGGGAAGTCTTGTATTTCCCAACCGAGGGGTCTTGCTTTGTGCTTTGAACTCTTTATCTGAAGTGAGAAGTCCTGCACCTCCCGCACAAGGACAGTCCTGATAAGAACCAAGGGGTCTCCCGCGAGAAGTCCTGCACCTCCCACACAAGGACAGTCCTGATAAGAACCAAGGGGTCTCCTGCGAGAAGTCCTGCACCTCCCACACAAGGACAGTCCTGATAAGAACCAAGGGGCCTCCTTCAGGAGCCAGCTAAAACTGGACAAATGACCTCTTGGAACTAATTGTAATACCTAAATGACCTCTTGGAACTAATTTTAATACGGAGCGGGGATAGCTCATGCATATGTATAGGCGTGTTTTTTTAACTTCATGCATATGTAACACTTGGTTGTATAAAATTCAAAGTGAATTGCCATGCCAGGTGCGCACGATTTTGGCGGGACTACCCCCCGTGCTGCCCGGCGCCGAATAAACATACCTACTTTACAATCTTACAGATTGTGGAGTCTGCTTTCCGCACGTCAATAGCTTACAGTGAATCCTGATGCCCAGCTTCCTTCTCCAAGTAGCAGGAGGCTCCCCCCAGCACCCTCCTGGTTTTAGATTCTCAGCATGCTGTCAGGTGGGATGGAACAGCCCTTTGGCTAATTTGGGTGAACTATCTCACCTGCTGGCTGATTAGTAACCTGTCCCAGCTGTGTCCCCCAGCCACAGCTCCAGTTCCTCTCCCAGCTCAGGTGAAAATTAGCTCTATTCTAGCCAGAACCAGGACAACAGTAAGACACAACTACAGACTCTTCACAAAGCCAGCTTGGCCTTCACAGGGCGTGCAAACTTGAGGATCAGACAATAGAAATATAACTGGGTTTGGGACACAAGATGCCCCTTGAAGCCATACAGTCACATCTGTGGGATACTGTATGCAAGACACATCAAACCCAAGCTGACTCTGCCACTCAGGTGCCTTTGCAATCCGGAGAGGACATACAGAGATACCTGTATTGTACCTACATTTTGATAGTAGGAAGTATTTATCTCTTAAGAAATACCATGCTTCAACAGATCATGGTAGGAAAGACAAAAAAGCTCTCCTGTTATAACCTATATGTATTTTTCTTAATGAGTACATTTAAAAGCATAACCAGATCTCCCTAGTGTTTGCTGTTTAAATGCTCCATTGCAAACCTAAAAATAGTAGTTCATGCTGTACAGCACTCACAGCACATAGTCCTGAACACCTGAAGTGTGATAGTAGCATAGGTATCAGTTACTAAGCTTCTGTTCTTTTATGCTTTTTCTAATGCCCATGAGATTAGTACAGATAAACAAGATATGAAAGAATTGATGAGGAGGCAAGAAGATAAGTGGAAAGAAGGTGTCAAAACATTGCTCACTGTTTTTTGAGTTGAACAGCCGTGTGGGTGGAAGTCTCCTGCTGAGCCAGTGCTTCCTGCAAGGTGGACATGATACGCCCCTGCCGCAGGGGCTGCACATTCTCTTTGCTCAGCTCCCACTCATCGTTGCAGTCCTGTGACATGACAGCCTCTCCTTTAAATTCTGCGTTAACAACAAAAACAAGAAATTGATTCATTATGCAGGATACTGACGTGAAACCTGACAGACCCGGCTTTCACCAGCCGATCCATCCACCACACACTGTGTGTGTAGCCGTAAGCACACCGTTTAGGTCCCCAACTTTTAGAGGGAATTGGGCGTTTAATTCCTCTCCATGGGAATTATATGTAAAAAGAGCTAAGCACTTCTTTACTTATTTCACTTATAATCAGGAATCTCGGGCAGGTGACTTTAGCAGGAAAGGGTAAGAACCAGGTTAGACGGAGCTCTGAGCAACCTCTCCAACCTGGCTGGAGAGGTCCCTGCTCCTTCCAGGGGGGTTGGACTGGATGGGCTTTAAAGGTCCCCTCCAACCCAAATAATTCTACGAAGCCGTTTCCCTCCCCACCTGCGTGCTCCCTTCCTTCCCCCGAGATCACCACCCGCTCCGAGGCTGGCGAGCGGCGAACCCCGGCCGAGAGGAGCCTCGGCAGCACCCCAAACCTCTCCCCCGCTGCCTGCAAGCGAGCGGGGTCCCCGCTCGCACCGAGCGAGAGAAGCGGCCGTTTGCCACGCGGCTGCGGAATGGCGGTTCCTCCCCGGGCCGCCCCCCGCCCCTCTTCCCTCAGAGGGGGCCCCGCGCTCTCCAGGCAGCGGCCGGAGGGAAAAGGAAAGGCTTCCCGCTGCCCTCAGCCCTCAGCCCTCACCACTCCGCCAAAGCCCCGCAGCCACACGCACCCAAGCAGTAGGGGTCCGCCACAACCGCACGAGCCGCGCGCCGTTAACGGCAGCCCTGCCTCAGCCCCCTTCAAAATTCAAACGCCAACCGCCGCCGGCCCCCCTTCCCCATTGGCCGACCCCCTTCACCACGCCCCGCCCGATTGGTTCCGCCCCGAGCCCGCCCTGCCGCACCGGCGCATCATGGGAATTGAGGGCTTGCCGCCGGGGGCGCGTGCCGACCGTTTCAGGGGGGTCGAGTTACGTAATTGATTTTTGTAATTAACCTCGTCTGAAAGGCGGCTGTCAGCGCAAGGGAGATTCCTGCGCCCTCCCGTTCTTGCTCGCGTGTGTTCTCATCGTTTCCCTGCTCAGCTCTGGTGCTCATCTGACCTCGACGTGGCTCTGCTAACGGCCGGGATCTGCTGATTTGTGCAGGTTATTTCTCTGCCAGAAAAAACAAAATAATTCTGTTATTTTCTCCGAGGGGAGCACTCCTTTCGGCACGCAACTAGCCTTTAGCTGGGCTTTGTTGTCAGAGAAAACGTCACTTTTCAGGTATCTCCGTCAAATACAGTGCGGCGTTTGAGAGCCCGCACTGGCTCCAGGACCTCTGTGGCCACACCAGGAGAGGGTGTGCAGAGGTACCAGCTCAGGCCTCAGAGACAGCATTGCTGTGTTCGTGTGACGCTCAGCCCCAGTAATCGCCTTCTCTCCTGTAGCATTGGGGTCAGAACTAATTAGCCCAGCCGGCTGCAGTAATGTTGCTATACTGTGCCTGAACACAAACATGTGGTGAAAGACCAAATCTGTATGCTCTGCCCTTATTTACACGGTATGGGCATGTCCTCAGAGTCAGCCACCTGGTAAGATGGCTAAAGTGCTTTACAGCTCCCCACACTAGCTTCAAGTTGTTCTTCAGCACTGAGTGTTCCTCTAGGCTAATGGAAATAGTTAGGACTAGTTGTTTACCTCTCTTTAAGTGAAAGTTGAGATCTTCATGAAATCCTTTATCTTCAGGGGCTTAAATGTACAGATGTCTTGCCCCCTCCTGTATCTGCAAAACCTGAAATATGAGGCAGCTGAAAAAAAAAATTGCCTTAGACATGAACATAAATTTCCTGTAGGTAATATAGATTAGCTCCCTGCTACTATTGAAAAGCTGATCACTAAAAAAAAAAAATATCATAAAGCAAATTGAGTATTTAATGAGTAAAAAGTGGTTTTTTTTTTCTTCACAATTGACCTTAATAACTCAGACTCTGAAAGCATTTGTGACACCTGTAAGTTATTAAACTTCGCAAACAAAATGTGATCATCACCTTTCACTGTTTAGATATTCCATATAATTCGCATGATATCAGTAAAAGGCAGGAGTCCTGTTGTGAGTGCAAGTATGTGGAGTAAACACAAAGGATAATCACAGCCTGATATTTGGGTTGTTCAGAGTGTTTTTTGAGAAAATGTGCCTATATTAAAGGCAAACTCTCATGTTGTTGATGGGCGATTGCTTATTCACTACATGGGCACGAAATTAATGACATACCTAAAAGGGTTATATGGCCTTATATCCACCCAATAAGTCTGTTACTTCTATACCTGAACAGTTAACACGCTTATCCTACAATAAAATACATAATGTATGCATAAAGATGTAGAAATCCAAGCAAAACATCAGGCATAATACAGTCTCTTAAATTTTTCAGCTATTCCATTAAGACTTACTGTACAAGTGTGTATCTCGATTTACACAACATCAAGGTGAAAAACAGAACTGCAATCTCTATCATTCGTCACAGCTACTTTAACACATCTTTTGTTTGTTTTGTTACAGGAGTACCTCAAGACCTTCATCTCGTGGAGTTTCAGAGAGAACTAACCCATATTATAATAACCAGTTTCCAAGCTTGAGAACAGACTGTTTATCTTAATGTTTGAAGAGGAAAAGATAAGGAATGAAAGCAGAGATCTTGAGCAGCTGTACAAGGTACAACACGTTAATATATAAGATGTTTAGACCAAACACTAAATCCTCTTGTTCTAAGATTGTTACTTAAATCAGAGTTTTGATCCACCTCCATTTGTCTGTAGGACTTTCACATGATGATTGTTGTTGTTCTTATAAGTAGAACTTCTGTATCAAGATGTTACGGTCTGCATGTGTTTATAAAACTATAGAATTGTGTGGCAATCATCTGTTGTTGAATATTGCCCTGAATAAGATTTCTGAGAATATGTATCCTTTTTGATAACTGGGACTGGTTTTCATTCTGTTCTTGTGTTCTGGCTCAGATACAGAGCCGTATGTGTGCTGCAACACGTCCAGCTAACAGAGATGAGAGCAATAACCCTAAGCTGGACCTAGTAACAAATGCTTAAATTTTATTAAAATCCTGACTTTCTACAACAGTGACTGTCTTGTAGGACAGTCCTCCAAGTCTGAGTTGAATCAGGTTTTTTTAATCATATATACACACAAGTGTAGAACATTTCTTATCTAGTCAGATGGTAGGGAAGGAAATCTTGTGAAATCTTGAATGCAAGTCAGTGAGTTTACGTGATTTTCTGATTTTGTAATGTAAAATTTGTCTATGTTGAGCCACAAACAGGGGAAAGAGGCATTGGGAGGAGGCTTTAGGAGGAAAAATTCTTGCACATATGGAGAGAACAGACAATTTTGATTGAGGAATGCAGATCTTCCACCCCCACCAGATCTTTGTGCTTGTTTTGATTCTGCTTCAGCCACTGCCTTTGCTGCTGTAAACACTACTGTCTTTTGGATCATTCCCTCTTTTAGGAGCAAAAGATGGGACTGTACTCTCCAAAAGACAATTTCTTTCTAAGTATTACTGCTGGGTCACTGCTCTCCACAGGTCATTTCTGCAGCCTCAGTTTTTATTATAGTTCCAAATCATCTGTTTGGTGGACTATTTTGTTTTTATTTATTGGATAAAATATGTATTTATAAAAAGTAAAGGCCATAATTTGCTTAAAGTCCACGTGATGGAGCTGATCCCATTTCTTTAAGTTTCCATTTACAGGTCTGCTCAGGTCAGTTTTACTTTTATGAGGACTTAGTAACCAACTAATGAAAAAATAAATCGTACAAACCAGAATAAAATTAATTTGGCTTTTTTAAAGGAAAAAGAATTCCTCTCAGAGATTAAAGATATTGTATATACAAGGTAAATCAGGTTAAACCAGGCCTTCTACAGTTGACTGTTTATCATTTGGAAGTTGTTCTTTAAGATCAAGAATAATTTTCTCTGGATTGTGTGATTGAAGAGATCAGGGTTCATTATTGCTTCAGACAAATGCTGGGTAGTTTTGCTTTCCTACATACAAAGAGAACAGATCTCCAGTTATCTTCCATCCCTTCAAAACTAAACAAGAAGTGTCCTCTGTGCTCTGATTAGCCATGTACCAAAGCCTTTTTTCTCTTGAGGCAAAAAAGGCAAAAGGATGCACTTGCTGTCAGCTGTGCCAATGAAGACTTGATGAAATCTGTGAGGTTATTCAGTTCTAAATAGGGACAGAATTTCGGCTAGCAGGAATAAGTTTTCAGACACCTGGGAATTTTTTTGTTTGTTTCTGTTACTTCCTAAAGGTAAAATGTCTGTATTTTACTTGATTTTTCAAATTCCTTGCTTGTGTCTGCTGATTTCAATTCAGCTTTACAGTTTTCCCTGGCAGGTAAGAAGGGACGTTGCTTCCTTTCTCTGTAGAGGCTAAGAATGAAAATGAAATGTCCACTTCTTAGGTGTGTTACTCCAGGTCCTCAGAGCTCAAAAATGTCATGAGCATCATCTCACTTGGCAGCTGTGTCATCTCTGCAATGCATTTCAGTCTCCCTTCAGTTTCCATCTGTAATCTCAAATCCAAATCTACCATTCTCACGCTGAAACTGCTATTTTTCCACGTGCAGATTTGTTGACAATTGCTGTTAAGCCAGGGTTATACTAAAGGTGGACCAAATTCCTTAGAATTGTGCCCTGCGTGGTCATTCATCTTAGATCACAAAGTGTTACTACAGGCTGTTACAGGGAAAAGAAGTCTGAGAATAACTGCACATCTTACACTGATGTTTAAAAGCTTACTGAAACACTTTTTCGTTACTTTGCTTTATCAAGTCTTCCGACTGATCCAAACAATGTTATTAAAACATTTCCATCATCACTTAGTATATTTTTCTTTCTCATACAAATGTTTATAAATGAACAACTGTTGTACAATAATGCAAAAAGTTAGTTAATCTTCCCAGCCTAAACAGACAAACAAATCCAAACAGATTTAGTGTAATCTCAAATGGACTTGAACGTAAAAAATAAGATTTTCTTCTTGTTCCTTTCACACATTTCTTCATTTCCTTTCAAAAAATAATGCAAGATTGAAAGGGGAAAAATACTTTTCCTCTTTAAAAGCAATAATTTTCTTTGTTGTATATTATTTCTGTTTAAAAAACCCAAACAAGTTAGAAATACTCATGATACCTTAGAAGTAAGCTAAAAATGAAAGGTTTTCTTTGCCATTTTTTATGATCATTGCTATTTTTTTATCCAATTCCAATGATTTTCTTAAACCAAAAATACTGTCAGGGCAGGTCTAAGACGGGAGGCAGGAACATCGGATCTGGAGGCTTTAACAGGCAATGGCTCAAATAAGCTGAGCTCTGCTTGCTGCCAAGTTTTGTTAGCTCTCCTCACAACAACAACTGCCACTACCATAGACATAATATTTACAAAACATCATCTTCTTTGAATGGATACAAGCATAAACCTGAAAAATACCAACTGCTGTGACTGCATGTGCTGATATTAGACATGGAAGAACAGAATGAAAGACTGGTTTTACTGGACCTGTTCAATTTCTATGTTTGCAAGATGAATCTTAAAGATATACGTTGAATTTATTGACATTTGATGTTCACATAACATTAATATTATTAGAATGTTTTTCCAGTAATGGAATTTATATATTTTATGTTATCCCAAGAGAAGGAAGGTCAGTGAAACCTTCCTGCTGACAGGACACCCCAGCTCACCCCAAGGCTCTGAAGGATGGGTCAAGTGCAGGAAGGAGTTGGCAGAAGTGCCTTCACTTTCTGCTTTCTCATCCAGGCTGTGTCAAATAAAAGACAGATGCCTTTGCTGTCCATGTGATGGCACTATTTGAACACGCATTTTTCCCTTCTGAGTGCTGTGGTTTAACTTTTGTCTTAACAAGCACAAACTTCTGGGTATTTCCAGTACGAATTTTGCAGGATAAAAGAACAAGAACATAAAAGCTTATGGGGGCACAGACTGAGCAGCTGGGGCTGAGAGGAACAAACTGCCAACAGGGAGCCTGGCAGGTCAGTGGCACGTTGACGGGATTTTGTCCACCAGCGGAAGGAAGCCAGAGCACCAACAGCCAACAAATTGCAAACTGAGGGTGCCTGGATTCAAATAGCATGCCAACACAAAAGGCCAAAAGCATGAGAAGCACACCAATGAGCGGAAGATGAAGCACCGACAGATGAGTACAGATTGCAAATCAAGGAAGCTCATAAATCAGCGTGCCAATGCCTGTGCTCAGAAGCCAAAACAATACAACAGCAGAGGGAAGGCAGACTGACAACAGTGTGCCAGTGGACAGGAATAGATCGCATATGGCACAGCAGTGAGGGACGTGGAGCCCACAGAAACTGCCTTCTGCTGGAAACCATTCAGTTCAGTCATTAGTCACTGATACCATGCAACAGTCTCCTGGACAAGCAGAAAAGGATTTTTCCTTTCTCCAGGTATGTAGAAAGAAGAGTTAGAGAAGGATAGCCCACAGGAAAACCATCTCCAAATGGAAAAGTGAGAGGAAAGTTGGGCCTCAAATAATCCTAGTGCGCCTATGTCTGTGTCCCTTCATCACTGTGATGTTATCACCTTTGGTAACAGCTGGTGGGGCCAAATTCACCATGCTGCTGGAGGTACCAGGCCAGCACTGCCTGACTGCACATACCCAGCTGCACCAGGACTGATTTGCGCCTGTCCTCTGTCCCTCGCTTTCAGTAAGCAGAACTGCCTGTGTCAGCATTTCTCTCAGAAATGTTTTTCTTGCTTCATCAAAGCCAGACGGGACCTGGCAATCAGCAGTTCTCCTTCCCAATGCCAGTCAGCCACTTTTCAGGTCATTATGCTTTAAAATAATTCAAAGCTCCTTATTAATGCACTGAGGCAGGAATGGCCAATTGCAAGCCGTGTAACATAGCTGTGGATGACTGTAGCTGGGTTCTGATAAGCTCTGGTCCCAATTGTAGAAAACTAGAGCAGAGGGGCTGGTGAACATCAAATTGCTTTTATCTGCACTTTGCTCCTTCTCTTGAACCTCCTCTGTCCTCTCCAGTCTCTTCCCATACGCACAGGGGTTAGAAAGCACAGTACTGTGTGTGTTTCCTTTGCCCAGCTAATGGGGAGCACTCACTGTGCATTAGTGCAGCATCAGCTTCTTAGTTCAGCTTTCTGCTTTCCTTCCAGAGATCATCCCTTGTTCCATGTTAGCTGCGTTATGTCAGCCACTGATCTGGGACACAATCCTGCATTGCCAAAACCATCCCTAACCAGCTGGGCACTTAGCACCACTGAACCATTGTAAATGCTGATTCTTGGTGCACAGCAAAACGGTGGCACATCTTTGGACCTTTAGCCAGAGGCGAAAAAAGCAAATGCCTAGAGAGGGTCAGAGTGGAAACACTCTACCTTCGCAATCCTCTTATGAGTAGCATCAGCATGGAGGGCAAGCTGGGCTCTGCCCTCACCCTTGCTGGTGGCTGAAGTGTTGGGCTAGCAATTAGCAACTATGGGAGAGCTCTCTCAGTCCCACGGGAAATGTTTGCTGGAGATAACTGTAAGCTGCTGGAGGAGCCATGTTTACATGGCAAACACAGGGCACACTCCCCACCCTCTGTTATCAGACAAACCGTACTTGCTATTTCTGGGCAAATAGCTTTATCGCAGGAAGGAAGGAAGTTTTCCACATCTCAGTCTCCACCTTCAGCACAAGTGCATCTCCTGAAGTCCACACAGCAAGGACAGCACTCCTCAGAGAAAGGAGAGCAGAACTGAGCACTAGCAACACTGGTACAAGGAGATGTACAGAAATAAAGTATGGACCAAGAGGGTAAAAGCCTCCTTGGAAATAATTTGTACTTTGGTGGACGTGTGGATCCTAGCAGCCATACTTTGGTTTCTCTCTCTCAAGGGTTTATCTGGACTAATGGCTCCAATGTGGAGGTTGGCTTGCAGGATTATTTATTGGTTTTGCTTCTCTACCATGAGACTTACCTTGTTGCAATCCTGTGCTGTTGTGCTAAACTGAGAGAGTGAGATAAACATTAGTGATCCAAGCTCCTTCTGCTGCATCCCTGTCTTGGACACTCCCGAGCTTTTTACTGGAAGTTAAACACTCAACAGCCCGTGTCTGCTCTGTAGCTAGCCCCAGAATGAGAAAACCAGGAGCAGATCAGAAGATGCAAATGCACACAGCCATATTCTCAGCCAGTGGAAATCAGCCCAGCTTGTGGTTGCCAGCTGAGGGAAGATATTGCTTGATGGGAGGCGTAAATCTAGACCAGAGCATCACACACTTTATTCCTCATGCCATGTAGAAATAGTGCATTCACTTTGCTGAATTGGGGCTTTATGACAGGACCGTAATTGAAAACAATATTGCTGAAAGATGAGGGAGGATTGAGGGAGGAAGGGTCCAACACGCTATGGTGCTGTCACTCCTTGACATCAATCCAGAGGTCAGCAGGCTTTCTTGCTCAAGCCTGGACTCGTAAGCCGAGCACAGCAGAGCTGACTCACTCTCAGTGAACCACCTCTGCTCTCAGGTGGCAGCTCAGCTCTAGGTGAAGCTTGAAAGATGGTATTTTACCAGGAAAAGAGCCTGCTGGACTCCTCATGAATGGAGAAAGGTGATATGCAAAGGGGTTGGCATCTGGGACAAGAGAGGAGCAGAGACATGGTGGTGACATCTGGCACTTGGAGGCAATGCTGACCTCCACCTTCAGCAGCAATGATAAAAGTGACACATTGAGCCCCACTGGACAAGGGAAACAATGGGAAACAACGTGCTGACCCCACATCCAGCACCTCTGGAAGGATACTCATTGCTGCCAAAAAGCCCAGAGACCTGGAAATACCCTCGGCGTTTTGTGGGCAGGGCCTGGCAGCTTTTCTTTTCCTTGACAGATAGGAGACAGACAGCTGAAGAGGTACTGCACAATTAGTGTTTTTATGACATAGAAAAATTGATGACAAAGTCCTTCAGTAAAGAACACGTGGTCAGTCCTTGCTCGCCAGTGACAGAGGAAACAGTAAACTGCTGGCAGGGCGAGGACCATGGTGGCACATGCCAGCTGCTTGTGCTGGGAGCACAGAGTCTGGCACGGCGGAGAGCAGAGCCAAGCCCTGAAGTGAGCTCCTGGAAACAGTCATATAAGCAACTGCAGGGTTAGGGCTTGCGCTGGCTTATGCCGTGCAGCTGGCATCAGACACCCAGAGGGAACAGCCAAGCATCAGTACTGGCTTATTTACCCGCCAAGAGCAGATGAACAGTGGGTTCTGTAACTAAATTGCTACCATGAGCTGGGCTTACTGCTTCAGAGTCAGTTCAGCTACGTTGCTGCTGTACCTGCAGCCAGTTTGGGAAATGGGATGTAAGGGGCGCTAAGGGGAACAGGCAGGAAGGCAGAGAGATGAGACGTGTTCCCCCCACCCAAAATCCTAAGTGATATTTCAAGGTCTCACTAGAAGGTTGAATTAGCAGTAATCTGTCCCAGCTTTAATCGCTGCATTCAGACAAGCAGAACAGGCAACCTTGTCCTCCTGCACTCCAGTTTCCCCCCTGAGCAGAAAGGTGGGCTTCGTGGCAGCAAAACAGCTGAGATTCTCGCATTTTTGGAGGCGGAGTGCAGGCCTGTTTCTATTATATGTCACTGTCATCTTCTGCCACTGCATCCGCATGAGACATGCTATCACTTCTGCAGCTGGGAGCGATGAGCTCTCTGAGGCAAAGGACACTCCCAGCCCTCTGTTGTGATTGTCCTTGTCATAAGTCGTCTTCCTCCTCATCATCATCATTTTGCAGATCTTGGTCACTGTCATCATCACTATCTGCTGCATTTTCCTCAATCACTTCAACCCTCTCTCCAGCATCTGGATCTACATCAGTCTTAAACCACACAGCTTTGTAGCCATCATCTGCCACGTGCCTGTCTGTCTTGAGGATAGACTTCACTTCTTTCTCGTGCTCAGTCTCTTCTTCCGCTTCTTCCTGCTTGTCTTCCTGGTCAAAAATGACGGTGGAAGCCATAAATGCCTTTGGGAAGCTATCAATTTCTTCTGCTTTGGAGGAGGGCAAGGAAAGTGCTGGCTGCTCTAGTATATGTGTCATTGACTGGACACTGCCATTTTCTGTTGTCTCATGCTGTTTGGTGCTCACATCTGGGTGTTCATCTTGCTTGTCAGATTGGTTCTGGTAACCCCCAGAGCTTTCGCTGGAGAACTGCAGAAGGAGAGACACCTTGTGATTGTAGTGAAAGGAAAAAGAAACAGCAGTGTATACTGATTTGTACCCATTCATTGGAGGTATTACTCTGGAGTGGGATTTACCTCGCTCCGGGGGAAGGACTGTTGCTATTCACGTGAGCTATGTGCTCTGGACTCATGTTGTAGTCAGTGGAGTCTAGGCCCTCGTAGTCCCATCCTAAGGCAACCGTCTGGTCAGATGAATTACACCCTAAACTTCAAAGTAACCAGACTGCCAGGGTTTATAGCTCAAGTGCAGACAGCTGTCTAAACCCAGGATTTAGGATAGGATATGAAGGGACCTTTTTTGCCATTGACTACAGAGGGAGGGGGAGGATGAACAGCGTTTTATACCACAGACACCTGTTTTTCAGAGAGCACCTCTGATATGTGTGAAATTCATCCTAGGTTTTGTGCTCCATGGAGCTGTGGTCCTCTCCTTACCACGTCTGCTTATCATCTACCATACGGCTCCAGCCTCAGGGACCAGAAAAGAACAACAGCAAGTGACACCAAAGTGATGCTACCTTTGCAAACACTGGACAGCCCATCCATACTTTAAAACCTCCTCAGATCCCACTTTCTACCTCTGAGAAATTCTTTAAGTGAGTCTGGTATAAACAAGGCACTTACCTTTTTCCTTATAAGGTTTTTGACTGGTTTTCCATACTGTTTAAATATCATCACTCCAAGGAAGACTAAGGCAATTAATAGCAGTGCTGCTAATGTACCACCTAGGATAGCCATATCCTGAGCAGTGTATGTCTTATTGGAGACGGTTACAGCTACAAGAAAAACACACCAGTGTTACAAAGCCTAAAAATGGTAGCTGGCTTTTTTAACAAAACATTTCATTGTGGGAGAAACTCCAACCAGTTTTTGAAAGGCAAAGAAGCATCCTGTGCTGCAGTAATATATTTAATGTCACAGAAGACCATTTGTTTGCTGTCCTGAAAGCAGAGAGGGTTTTTTTTTAGGATGACCGCTCACAGAATATTATAACTTCCAATAAGTTACTTGGAGTGGAAATAGCATCCATTTACAGGACAATGACTTTTATGCCATGATTTAACTCAGGTAATGGATACATGACTGTATTAGGCAAGCAGATGTTACATGGAGTAAAGCTAGGTAGATCTTGTACTTTCCCACTTCACTCACTCACACCAGCATGCAAAAATGAGGTGTGTTTGTACATATATGTGTGAAAATGCAAAACTTCCTTTAATCTGAAGCATCTTTGTGTGGAGATCAACATTAGAGTGGAAAGATAGTAACTTCGTCAGGGTTAATCATCTTTACTTGTTGTCAGTGGAATTCTTTATTTTAGTTTTCCAGCTTTGTTTTGTAGTGTAAATTAGTCTCTTTAAAGCTTAACGATTAATGAAACACAGTTTTGTTCTGCTGCTGACCTGTTTACGACAGTGGACTTTGAGTACTCCCTCCGCACTTGATTGCGCCCTCAGTTTATCATTAATACGTCGGTGAGGGTTTAGGACGTCAGTGAATTTTTGCTTCTTAATCATGTCTCCTAGGGAGTCACTGCCCACAGAACCGATGTGAAACTCCACCACCCCTTCTGTGCTGTGCAGCTCCATGGAGCTGTGAAAGCAAGCTCAGCTTGATGGAGTGACTCACCTTGAGATCTGTGTGAGCTGGCTTGGCCACCGGTGGCTCATAAACCAGAGGTAGCTCATAAACGTACAGTTACCACTTCCCAGAAGGAGGGTGTATTCAAAACAACTCTAGTTTCTTCCTGGATTTTGAACGCTCAGCAGAGCACTCTCCAACCCGTTGCATGCACATTCCTTAGCACCACCTCTTAGAGCTGAGAGTTAAATATCCTACAGATTGGCCAGGCAAATGGTAATCTCACCTCTGTTTAGGCTGTTCCTGGGTGCTGGCTGTAGTACAGAAAAAGGCACAATTCCTCTTGTAGGCTCTGAGCCATTCTGTGTAATTTCAATCTAATTTTTGTGTAGTCACCAGCATCATTATTTTATGGGGTTTAAATAGCAAGGGCAACATTTAATAGTTGCACAGAAGTGTTGGTATATCTGTTTGGAGCATCAGCTCTGGGTACTGACACCTGATCTAGCTTTCTGCTGAGCTGGACTGTGCCCTTAAATCCACTGCTGTCATCTCCACAAAGCAGAAAACAAAGAAACACACCAGCCTTACCTGTGGCAAGGATGACCTCCACCACGATTACAGTGCTGGCTTCCTGCAGGCTCACCATATCTTTTCCAACAGCCTGTGTGAACATGGGAAAGAGATGGTTTAGGGACTTGCTAGGTCTCCAGCTCTCCCTCAAGGTATGCGGTGGGCCCTTTGTGGACAAAGTACCTTGTCCATATCCACACAATATCTCTGCATTGTAGCTGGACAATCTGGTCCAGAGGAAGAAGAGCTCTGAAGAGTCCCTGTCCTGGGCCAAAACCAGGTGCATCGTTTGTGTACAGCGTGGCAGCACAGTGCTGTACAGAGCTAATGACACAGTGTGGGGCAGGCAGCAGCGTGTGCTGGCACCTCTCTGTGCCCTGCCTGTCTAGCTAAAACAACGCTGAAGTCAGGCTGGATCCCATAGCTCCACAGGGCATGGCATTGTGCTAGGCAAGTCTTAGGAAGCCAGTTGTCACTGGCAGGCAGACAGGCAAAGTGAACATCTAGCTTCTTAGAAAGTCTAAAGTTATTAGCTGCTTCCTTTGACCTGAGCAAAAAAAGGACTGGATTACCAAAGAATTTCCAAGTTTAGGGCTGTAGCCTTCAGAGCTGGGATATATGCCAGCAATCATACCCTACCCCTGCCTACATCAACATCCTACCCACTTGCTCACCCTCTTTTTTTTGTTAGTCAGAATCAGAGTGTGGGAGGGGGCCTCCTAAAATCTCCTCAGTTGACTTTCTGCTTGTCTCCAATTATCTTTTCCACAGGATTGGAGAAACAGTTTTACAGGTAGCACCAGATATAGCCAGTATCACACAGAGTAAATTTGCTATCACTTCATCTCCCTCCATCCCTGTACATTTATGAGGCAAACAGCTGGGGCAAAGACTATCCTTTCATTATATTCCTTACCTAATGGAGTTCCACCCTTGGTGCTTCTCTACTAGAAACTACTCCTTCATTCCACAGCCCTGGCAAGATAATGAAGAAAGTTGCCCTACCTCGATGGTTACAGTTCCCGGTGACTGCAGCATCACGTTTGTCAGGATGAGTCCATCTTTGGTTGCGATGAAATCAGTGCTGTTTTTTATGTAGTACTCAATGTTTGGGTTGACTTTCTGAAAAGCCAGAAGAGTGAGTGATTAAACCACGCTGTTTGTGCTTTGCATGCATCTTCATAACAACCCACTGGCAGGACTTGTCAAATACACCTGAAGTATGAGCAGGTGTATAGTGCAATAAATAAATCTGGACTGGGGAGGTGAGAAAGGCTGAACTCGAGTGTATTCACCCTGTTGCTCAGAGTTCAAGAATGTATCCTAAAAGCTTTGCCTCCAGAAAAATCCCAGGTCTTACCCAGCTTGTGTTGGTATCTTTAGTATTTGCCCAAGCAAAACACATCTGTGCAAGGGACCTTGTAAACTGGATCAGTTTTGCCTTTAATACAGTGCCAAAGGGGGAGGTACATGGAGAAAAATACATGTGCTGAGGTCTGCACAATTTTTTCCTTTGTGTCTAGGCTGTTATTCCTCTACTAAGTTTCCAGTCTTGTTCTGGAAGCCTTGGCATCAATAAAACTGTCACTTTTTTTTCTTTATTTAATAGGATGGGATGGGAATGGCTGATCAGTAAATCTCTTCCCCTTTCCTTCTCCCAGTACATTGTTCAAAAATGGCACTCTCAAAGTGAGTCCTTACGGGGAGAAGGTTACCAATTTCCAGCCCAGAACTGCAGGTCCTTGCTAATCTGTTGTCTTTGGACTGGCTCCTCTTCCCACGCCAGTCCACAAATAGCTTTTCTTGACCTGGCAGAGAGAGGACACCTCCACCTGGGATCCTGCCACCCCCAGCTCTTCAAGGAAACACTTCACCCAGCCCTAATTCAGATCTGGACTCGTTCACAGTATTTGCTGCTCCTGGGCTTTACTCAGAATGCTGTTTTGCTCACCTACATAGATCTGGGTGGGACTGGCTTTTGGAAGAGAGGAGTACAGCACCTTCTCCACATTACATCACACTGTAAGTGTCTCTGATCTATGTGGAATTGCCAGGGAAATATAATATGGGACACTAGAGGAAAACGTGTTTCCATCTCCCTACCTGCCCTTCCTCGTATTTTCTGATCCTGCTTTAAGCACGGAGCAGTGAGAAAGAATGCAGTGCATTTTCAGTTTCTTACATTAGGGAAATCATCATCTGCTGCTCTTATCATCAGGGGTCTTGAAGTATCACCAGCTTGGAAGACAAAGCTTCTCGGGGCCAGACCAGAAAATACTGTCCCGTTGTAGATCCTGCTCTCAAAGTATGGTGGATGATCACTTTTATTGATGACCTTAATCTCTACAGTGACTATGGAGTATTTCTGTATGTTGTTGACCTGGGTGGCCTGGAGAGAAAAAAAAAGAGAGAGAGACAGAGAAAGAAATGCTAGCTTTTTCTTATTAGTGATGAGATATAAAAGGATAGGCTTGATCTGAAAGTCATTGCAACCCATGAGGTTCTTTCCATCATTTTCAGTGAGCTTTGAGCCAGACCTCTCACAGGGGGCCTTATAGTTTGGAGTCCTTGTGTTTTAGCTTGCTTCTGCAGTTCAACCTCCACACAGTCTTGGTATAGCCCCAAAATCTAGATGTGGCCCTCCATAAGGGCCTCATCTGGACAAGTTGCCATGCTCCGGTACAAAGCAGTGCGATTCCAGCACCAGCAAGCAGAGTCTGCTCATCTATGTGAGGGTTTGGGTTGGTTCAGTGACTGCCTGAGAGCCTTCCTAGGTATGTATGTGCTCTTCAACTCCCTCTTTTCCTCTTGCGCTGTAGCCAAAAGAGGAGCTTGTCTCTAGGGTTGAGTTACATTAACTTCTGTAACACAGGCTTCAGTCGTGCCTAAAAGAAGCCTTCCAGTTATGCTTCTCCGTACTTTCAACTCAGCAGGATGTCCCTGTTCAGGTAACCTGCTTTGATGTTTCAATCCACACATAAAGGAAAGTGCCTCTTAACTCCTGCAAAAACTTTGCATGTAAGCTGGTGTAAGACACTGGTCAAATACTAGGCCCTCCGAAAGAAAGCGTGTAACTGAGTTAGCTTTAATTATTAATGTAATTAATCAAGTGTCACATCAAGACTGCTGCTTCCTAGAAAGCCAGGTATGCTGGGTTGTCTGCAATGTCATCAGACTTACCATGACTTGCAACAGGTACGGGTCTGGAGAAGTTGCTGCTTTGTTCATGGTTAGATTCCCTGTGTCTGCATCCACTGAAAATACTTTGTCTGTGTCCCCTAAAGAAAATGGAAAGACTATTCCATCATCAGATACCTTCATAGAGTCACCTGGAGCACACTGACAATACTCCCAGGGCACAATGCTGTTGTCCTTGCCTGCCTGGGTGCTCCAAGCGCTGGGAGTGCTGGCCACGGGTTCAGAGGGACTCAACAACAAAAATCATCGAGCAGATGCGTGTGAACCCAACTAGATGAGGTAGGACAGTAAAGCTTTGAATTTGCAGTGCCTAGACACAGAGATAGCCAGCTTAAATTCTGCTAAATACCTAGAGGCTGTGGTGCAATTTGAGGACTGAATGTCTCCAGTTCCCTAACCCTAACCTGAACCTCAACCCTATCTGAACCCCAACTGCACTTTAGGAGAGATAAGGGAAGGATTATTCCTATTTTGAAGGCAAGGAACCAAACTACAAAGAACAGTTGGGTGGTGATTCGTCTGGGATAGCTCTAGGCACCTAAAGGGAATGCATCTCTACTTGATCTTGTTACCTATATTGTGAAGAGGAAATGGCATCTCAGTGCTTAAAGCTTAAGTTGAAAGCTTAAAGATAAAACTCATCTCACCTCCCAAAAAACCGAACTCCTTTTGAAACAGATTTCATGGAGATTGGTTGTGGGTTTTTCTTCCGCTCTGTACAGTTTGTTTCTTCTACTTAATCCACAATGTTCTGTGGGTCTAGTTCAGTTTCAGGGGACAGAAACAGAGGGGCAAATCCCTAGGCTCTCAACTCTCAAGTGCTGTGGAGGATATCTCCTCTTGGCAGGTAATGTAGGGGACATGTGAGCAACGGTTTGTGGAAGGTGACAACTTGTACTCACCACCAACAATACTGTAGACGATCTTTTCATTTAAAGTGTAGTCAGGGTCGATAGCATGGATAGGCCCCGGCTCTAGGATGAGTGGTTCCGTCTGCAATACCAAGGCAAAGCATTACATGCCACACTACAGCACCAAACTGGCATTTGCAGCATTCTCCCATCCCAGCATGGCTCTGGTAGCTTTGTCTGGGCAGAATGGCATTTATTGCTGGGAGATGGCTGTAACAGGGCAGAGGTGAGACCACCTAGAGCAAAGGGTATTCCAGCTCTGGCCTCTCCTGTGATGTGCTGCAGGAACAAGGACAAGCAGTGCTGCTTGAGGTGGGGGAACCTCCACTTTCCAGGATGATAAAGACCCCTTGTCCTGCTGAATCATCTGCATTTATGACTGGAGATCAGCACAAGTTCATGGAAATTATTAGGCCCTACCCACTTGGGAGCAGCACCTGGATATTGTTTGAGAATAGCATCAAGGATACTGTTTGATCATGCGTGCTTACCGACATCTCGGAGATATTGACCCTCCCAGTATAGGGGCTGCTGATGCAAATGCTGTTGTCCGTGTTAATGAAGGTACAGGGTAGGAACCAGGGTGGTTTGGTGTCAGCTTGTTCAATAAATACGGTTATTGTTACGTTAGCTGTGTTGGTGGTGTCGGTGCTGCCCACAGGCCTGTCCTGTACCCAAAGGCAAAGCAGACTCGTCAGATGCAAGTTTTATTGCCAAAAGAAGAACCCATCTGCAAAAGCCAGTGGCCCATGGTCTTTTAGCTGTTGTAACTCCATTCAAGCTAAGGTTTAGCAGTTTCTGTGAGATTAGGTAAAGCAGTGAATTACCTCATTCTGCTGACAGTGGTGGACTGAATGCAAGTCTGTCACTGTGTAATTACGGAGGGTGGAAGGCTGCTCCAAATTCACTGCCCCTACTCTCCACCCTCCCTCCTGCCAGCCCAGAGATCTCCCATTCAGACTTACCCTTCAGTTAAGAGAGAGTGTGGCAAACAAGGTGTTTTGTTCCTCCTAAAGAACTTACCCTTGCATACAAGACCAACGTTATCAATTTAAATTTCTCATAGTCCAATGCTTTTTGTAAATACATTTCTGGGTTATTAACTCCTTTTATGGCAAAATAACCGTCTGTGCCCTGGCGGGAGGAAAAGGAAAAGTTCTACTAGCAAACTCATTCACAGACATGTTCAAAGTACTGCTCATTGCTGTGTTTGTCATCTGTTCCACACTAGAGTTGCCTGGCTTGTCAGAAAGGTTTCTTCATGTTCCTGTGAGTTTTCTTCTCCAAGATCCCCTGCTTTGCCTGCCTACCTGCCCAGCAGGTACCGGATGAAATCTTTTACCTCATTTATTTCCTACACTCAACAGGTTGCCAACAATCCTTGATTTGGGGTCCATGACAGCCAAGCAACCTCACATCCATGCACAAGACAGGTCAAAGATGGCTCAGACTCTGAGAGCTGGCAAGATCACTTGCCTTAGCCTAGCACAGCTGAACTTTGGAAGCAACTGTAAAGCCAATTTGAAATAACATATGCTGCATTTTACTCTATAACCTTCTGCACTTGCTTTGGTTCTCCTTTAATCTTATGTCTTGACTGGAATTCCTCTAAATTTCTAAATCCCTCTGGGTTTACACCAATGTGAGTGCAAAGTCTGGTCCCAGAGCTGAAATTCAGAAACCTGTGGTTTCTGTTTGCAACCCTTAGAATCCCTGGGCTTATGGAGGTAATGGAAGCAGCATGTCAGACACTGCCAGCTCACTCCACAATGCTTTTTGAAAATGTAAATATACATTTGGTTTTTCTCTTGACTTTACTTTCTTTTTTAGTTTCTAGTAGGCCCTTGCACTCTAGGATGGCATCAATTTAACTGTGCATACAATTCATTTCCCATGTTGCCAAGTAAACCCCTTAAGAGCAAAGAAACGAAGGCACTAAACTGGGACGTGGGGAAAAATAGAGCCTGCCTTTGGCTCTGCCAGAGACTTTTGGTGTGATCTTGGGCTGCTCGTGTTATCTCCACTCTGCACGGACACTGTTGGCAAACAGAACAATAACTCCTTTCGCTATCTGGCTCAGCGCAATTCTGAACTCTGGGCAAAGGTCTCTCCTAATATGTTTGCAGACCATCCCAACAAGACTTCCCTGGATCATATGGCTCAGAATATTGTATATGAAACTTTAATCTATACAGTGTAATGAAAGCATGAGCAGTAAGAGAACTCAATACCCGCAATGTTGATGCTCTGTTCTGCTAACGAAACCAACACGTGGTTTTTGCAAAAGATGTACCTCTTCCAGAAGCTGTCAGAGAGCTAAATGCAATACAGTACCCTTACAGCTCAAAGCTGGGGCTTTTCTGAATTAAACACAAAGACTTCCCCAGATCTACCGTTTTTTCCCCCCAAAGAACAAAGATGCTCACCGGCGCTATTGTTGTGAGTTCGTAAAATATGGTGTCCAGGTCAGCATCGCTAGCGCTTAAATCTTCACGGGCTATAATAGTTGCATTCACTTTTGTATCCTGAAACAAAGTGGCTGTGGTTATTCTCTCTGTGCAATGGGCTGAGGACTTCTCCCTGCTAACCTTTCCTCAGTCCCACAGCACTGGGTGACCCAGTGCCCTCTTCACTCCTGTAAAATGCTTACCTCAGGAACAACTTTGGTAAGATTCGTTTGCTTAAACACTGGGCTGTTATCGTTCATGTTGAGAATGGTCACAACAATTTGCAAATAATCGCTCTGCAGAAAGGGTAAAGCAAGAGAAAGACAGACAGAAATAAGACTGTTAGGGGCTGGTCCTGAATTGCAGAGCAACCAGAGGGGATGGTGTAAGGAGCACAGCTGGATGGGGGCTGGATGGGGTTGGGGCTTGCAGCCAGCTCATAGTGTGAGGGGGGGTTTGTGGGTTTGTTCCCACCCACTCCCCATTCACAGAGCCTTGGATGCTCTCTCTTTGACTGTGAACCGAGTGTGTATGTCTGCAAAGAAAAGGACATCTCATCTCGGTCTGTGGACTAGGAAGAGCAGAAGGAAGTACGTGCTACCCTGCAGTACCTTTTAACGGGGCTGAGTGTTTGGAAGAGCACTCACCTGCCCAGCACTGTTCTGACAAGTCAGGTACACCAGCAGCACCGTGTCTTTCTGTATGCAAAAACAAAACCCCAGCCATTGTAGAAACAAGCCAAAACACACTAACTTATTCTAAAGTAAATGAGACAAATACACGCATTGCTGAATCAGAAATGCTGCTGGTCTTTGTCTTGTTTTCAGGCATATCTAACTTTTCCTTTATTTCCTTTCCAGCCATGCATCAGCACTGGAATCTTGTTTATGATGGAGTCAAAGCAGACCAATCTTCCAGCTTCTCTCCCTGAGATTCCTGTAATGTGTCAGCAGAGCTAATCGTCCATTTTCTCTCACTTCAGGTAAATTCAAACAGAGATTTCTTTTTAAACTGAATGAAAGAGAAATGTATCATGCAGCCAGTACAGTGTTGCCTGCAAGGTGTTAACTTTGTCTGCTGTTCTTCGCTCAAATAAATGTGGGTTTTTGCATTAGGGGAAAGATAGCTAAAGGCTGTGTATAGAGTGCTCCAGGAAGGTAAAATAATTTAGCAGCCACCTAACTGAACACACTGACCTTTTGTACTGCCTTTATGCTTCACACAAGATCACCTCACTACTCAGAGCTGTATTCTACAGGCAAACAGGGATCATTTTACACGAGTCCTGGGGAGCTCTGAACACGACAGTTGTCACATTTTTTTTTGTTTTAAAGCTTCCCCTTGCTTTAATTTGTACAGACTCATTGAAGGAAGGTGACAGCAGACATACCATGCATCCCCCTCCTCCCTGTACTCTGCTTCTGAAAGGGCTGACCTCCCAGGCAGTCAACCCAAACCAAACTGAAATAGGTTTATTTTTCAAAGTTATTTCCTAGATCCTTTAGAAAAAGGTTACGAATCTCTGGAAGTCCAAGACTCCAAGTTGAAACTCATTGCATCCTGGCATTATCCATCTCATCCTTACAGCCTGCCAGCTAAAGGCTTACCTCATAGTCCACACTTTGGCTCAGCTGCAGCTCAGACCCCACTATAGTGAAAAAACTGGCATCGGGGGAAGTGGGATCAATCATTACAGTGAACTCCGGTTCCACATGGATAGTGGTCACCACGTAGCCAGGAAGGTTATTTTCATAAACACTTGGTTCGCTATTATCCACAGAACATCCTGAAAAAAACACAGAAATGAGATACAAAATTGCCCAGGGATTCCCGTTGTGACAGAGTTGGGTGAGACATGAGACCCGAGACCCCTGTGGTTGCCACTGGAGAGAAGGGTGTTGAATAAAGCTGTCTCTGAGTAAAAGTGGAAGAATCTCCCACCTATAATGGCAGAACCTGTTGCCGTGGGCGTTATTCCTCTGTCGTCATGGATCTCCCGAAAGAGCTTACCTTGTTGCTGTGCTGAAACCTGGGTTATGAAGGGCAGCAGAAAGAGCACCGAAGTGACGAGCCAGTGAGAAACAGCCATGGTGAGCTGCCAGTTGTTGAAAAAGTCCCTGTTTCTGATTAAGCTGATCCTCTTCTCTCCCTGTTTCTCCCAGTGTCTTCTGCATTCACTGCTTTGTGAAGGCAAAAGACATTGGCTGGCTGGGGTAGATTGCTGCAGTGCAACCTTTGCCTCTTTGCCTCATTGGATGACTTACTGAAAGATATTTACCAGTCACGGAACACGATTACACATAAATTCCTGTTTCTACTTTGTTCCTGGGTCTTTCCTATCTTAAACTCTCTGTAGCAACAAGGATATATTTGAAGCAGTTCAGAATTCAGGGCCAAGCCCTCTGAGGTGAGCGTCAGCATGAAGGAGGACAAGGGCTTGGAAAGCTGTCTCTATACTCCAGCCTTTGCCAGTGGGGAGGAAGTCAGCAAATTCATGTTTCTGAGGTGCCAGAGATAAGGTCTGTTTTGGTCAGATCGTTTCCTGGAAAAAGGCATAATGATGCTACTATATTCCCTATGTCTTAGTTATTTTGGCCAGGCTTTTTCTGCATGGTCTGCATTCCCTTTTAGAATAGATTTTGCTCTCCAGCCTGTGGCGAATGGTTTCTCTCTTCTAGTTGCAGTCTGTCATGTTGTTGCTGAAAAACAGGTTTTTAAAAAAAATTTTAAAAGCCAGCTCTCAAACGTCTTACTGTTATTTCTGGAAAAGGCAAAGATTTCAGTGAAGACAAAGCCATCTTCAACCAAAATAAACAAATGCCAAGGTCCACAGAACAGCATTTCAGCATCACAGTTAAGGAAATGGGGGCTTAGATGAACATTTGAGAGGGACTCCCTTCTTTGCAGATGTCAGGTACATCATAAACGGTAAAAACCGATGGCGCAGGATGGACTGAGCAGTTCTGCAGTAGGCACGCGTCATCGCAGCTGAAGATGCCTTATTTTAGAGCTGCTCTTCAAAATCTGTTGGTTTTGAGGAAAAGTGGAGTTGCTGTTCTATCAGAGGAGGGACTCTGCCAGGCAGCGTGGTGCAGGGATAATGTGTAAACCTCACTAAATGGTGGGAACAAATTCCTCTAGTAGAGCTTTGTCTTTAGTGGCTGTGAGAAAGCTGGGCCAGTAAATACAAGAGTAGAATGGCGTGGAAACAATATTTACAGTGTGAATCCATGTTGTGTAGCTCTCAGTACATTTCTTTGCAATAAAATCTAGCACCTGGCTAAGTTTCTGCTAAATGGAGGCCCTGATGCTGGTCTCTTTGTACAGTTGGATTGGGAGCTTTGCTGAGTCCCAGTCACAGAAGATGTGGCCAGGGCCTCCAGCTAGTCCCAACATCCCCTCAGGTGGGGGAAGCCTAGCAAACTACTTCTCCCCTCAACCCTGCATTTGTAATGGTCCAACACCTAGTAAAGGTACCAGCCTTATTACTGTTTCCAAAGAGCACCAAAGCACACGCGTAGCTAACAGATCTTTATTTGACTTTGAAAGCAGGCAGCCAGATGCTAAGGGGGAGGAGAGTGGAAGGGGAGTGCTTCATTCAGGCTCCATCTACTGACACCAGTTGACACTGACATATATTTCACTCTTGATAATCTAAGAAATTTTATAGCATTTTGGCTGCTTTCCAAATTTTTGGATTTTTTTTTTTATTTGCTGATCTCAAGAGTTTTTCCTAAGCAAATTCAATAGCTTCCTTATTTATTTTCAAGGCTGCATACATGCAAAGCTGTCTCCTTGGCTCTTTCTTTTCCTTCACCTTCAGTCGAAAGTGCCTGTATCTTCCTTCATGTCTGCAACCAGCTGCTTAGAGATGGGGCAAATGTACTGGCTGGTAATTGCAGCAGCTTCCCTGGCATCGCTGTCGGAGTGGCTGTTGGAAGGGACAAAATGAGTGAGAGTTTGTTATTCCTGGGGGCACAGACTGCAAGGCCACCTTGTAAAATTCAAAGATGACTCTGAGGAGCAGATGTAAGACAGAGGGACCCAGATCGTGGCTGCCTGCAGCCAGGCACCCCACAAGTGCAAGGCTATTGGTGTGATCATCCCCATTTATTGTAGGCAATGTGGACAAGAGGTACTGAGGGCCAGCTTACTCCTCCTAATTTTAATGATTTAACAGTGAGATGTCTAATTGAAAGTGGTTGGTCACTAGGGAGACACAGATGCTGAGACAGCCCATCCTCAGGGGTATGTTTGGATCAATAACTGAATCAAGACAGAGTTTTATATTTTAACTGTTAGATCAGGTTTCCAAATGGGATTAACAGTTGTTTCAGTCCAGGATGACAACTCTATGGTTACAAAAATATAGTATTTCATTTCCATGGGTTTTATTATTTTTAATAGCTGGCTTTTATGTGGCACTTCTTTGCTGTAAATCTCAATGCCCGCTTTGCTTTAGGTAAGGCAAAACTGAGTGCCAGATGGGCTTGGCACACAGAAATAGAGATTACCATGAATGCAGGTATGGAAGTCAATTAAGATTGCACACAGCCGCATGCCACCTTGCTGTTAGACTAAAGGATTTGCTTTTCTTGCTCTGCAAACCAACCCTGGGAGTGTGGTTGCTGGCAGAGTGGCAGGAGGTACAAAATTGTGTGATGGAAGGCTTCAGTTCGGCAAGGACAGTCCCCAGGACAGTGCCTCCCAAACTGATGGGGAATGAGGCAGAAGTGATTTTAAAATATGGACAATTTAATAAATCTTCCACCCTTCCCCTTTTTGAGGATATTTTTGAGGGTAACAGCTGAGCCCTTCTGATCTGCTGCATTACATCGGACTTCTGCACTGGGGGCAAAAATTGGGCATTTACAAGTTAGTAAAGTCCTCTTTCGGCTTCAATACTTTGGTGACAAATCTGTCCCACCTACCTGCTGTTTAGAAAGCTCTGGTACAACCACATCAAGCAAAGTTCCTCCTGGCTTTTTCCTTCCTCTCTCCCCTGCACGTCTGTGTTGACTGGGCCTAGAGAGCTAGTTTAGATAAAGACAATTAATAATAATTTTTTAAACAGAAAGTAAATAGCGTAACCACCACAGCTTGTGACCTGCCCCGTGGCCCATGCTCTGTTAACCTGCTGACTGTCATGATAGCTGTGCAGGAAGAAAAAGAAGTATCCTCTTCAGATCAGGCTCGGATCTTTCTGGCTGGCAGAGGGACAGGTTTTCACATGCCCTTGCACTCTGCCTCATTACCCAGTACCAGCATGTCCTTCCACCTATGGATGTATACCTTTTCCAGCATTTCTAAATGAAAAATCTGCTGCACCTGCCAGGATTTTGTTAGTGGTACCTTCACAACATACCAGCATGAGTTGTTTCACAGTGCACCACACAGTATAACTGATGATGTGCTCATATGCGTGGCTTCAGTGGGAGCTAGTGGCCCCGTATTTCGGCTGGATGAAAGACCCCGTATTGGCCATATATATGATTATGTCTAAAGCCTGCCCAGTTTGGCAGCTAGAGCCATGGATGAGGACTATGATACCCAGAGGTCTTCCTCATTCTGTTACGGAGCCCATTTATCTACAAACAGTTTCTCAGGTGCTTTATTTGAAGTAGGTAAATCACCTACAACTTTCTCCAAAAGGCTAAATCAAAATTCAGACAAATATCCCAGACTGTGATCTGATGTAAAGTTTTGTGTCCTATGGATTAAGCTTGCTGTGCCCATGCAATAGATGATGTTGGTTTATGCTTAGAAATGGCCTCGGTGAGAAGGTTCCTGTCCTGCTCTGCCTGCTAGGACCACCCCCCTTTTCTGGGAGCTGAGACCTGCCTTCCTGCAGCCTGCACAGCCCAAGCTGTCTTCCCATTCCCCGGGAAGCAGAGCTCTTACCTGCGCTTGCGGCCCATGAGATTTTGAATGAATTTCTGAAGCTGAGCATTTCCTCTCATTTTGCTGTATTCGCTGGTAAACAGTCCATCTGAGTGCCTCTGGGACCTGTGTCAGCGAGAATACAGTACACTGACTGCTCCCTCCAGCCGTGTGATGTGTCTTACCACAAGACACAGAAATTTCTCTCTTCCCACCATCAGGGAGCCATGTATTCCTCCCCTTCTCCTCTTCTGTCTCCTTTCATCTTGGGCATCTTCTGGTTGAGGCCAGTGCTCAGGCTGGCTCTGGAGCTGGAGACAGCTCAGCCCCATGGGCATCCCCCGCATCGCTTGGATCCCATCTCCTGCTGGAGACTTCCATGCCCTAGCAGGGTGGTTTTGGCTGGTCCTTACCTCTCCTTGAGGCCCACCAGGTGTTTGACTAGCTGCTGCACATAGGCATTGTCATTCATCTTGCTGAGCTCACTGTGGAAGAGCCCATCAGCATGTCTCTCAGTCCTGGGGGGTTAGATGAGAGAAAAGAGGTGAAAAAGCATGGTTTTAAGACTAGAAGGGGCATTTGAAACCACTCTCTCAAGGACAGAGGGTCTTAAGCAAAGATGGGCAATATTTTGTGCCAATTTGGTAAAGTTTCACCAAAAAAAAAAGGGCAAATCTTACAGGAATTTAAAAGAAATATTTTGTTAAACATCACACAGAAAAACTACCTGCACTTGCTTCTTACTGATGTAATCACCCATAATGATATGGGAATGTGTGGTTAACACTGACTCAGCACAAAAGAGTAGTACAGGAGGCTGGAGAAGTAATAATTTAAACACCCAGATACACAAACCTTGAGGAACAGTAGGTAACGGTGGTGGTACCAAAGGCCAGCACTCGCAGGTGACTGGTTGACAAGCCATTAAAAGAAGCGCTCAAAGCCTCAGTGAGGTTCAACCAGAGCTGTTAAACTTCAAACCTAGCCAGTGGGTAGGATAAAAGGTCAGGGGTCCAGCCTCTGGAGACACCGTGTGTGTGTGTGTGTGTGAGAGAGAGATTGTGAACTGGTGAACTTAAAAAATTGACTATTTTTGGTTATGTTTTCCTTGGACAAGGCTATTTGAAACAGAATCTTTCACCTCTATCAGTCTGTATAAGTAGGAAGTGGGAAACCAGATTCAGGACTGTCTTTTTTACTGTTGTTTGATCTGTTTGGGGTCTTGATTTTTCTCCTGAATTAAGTAAAATCAATGTTTCCACTGTTAAGCGAGAAAAAATATTTACAATGTTTGCACTCATCTAACTAAATCAATTTAGAGAAGAAAAAAAAAATCCAGCCAAGCAGCTGCCAGTTCTGGAAGGGAGATAAAAGGCTGACTTTATAGCCAGCAGGCTCTTTGAACAGAAAGCCATGGAGAAAAAGGAAGCAGAGGCACAAGAAGTGCTTACCTCTTCTGGGACGGAAGAGATGCCGAGAAGTGTGATAGGACAATCATGGGAATAATTAGTTGCCACAGACCAGTCATCAGGGAAACCATGTTCTCTCCTGAATTAAAGCACAAGGTTTCATGAGCAGCAGAACAAACGACCTTGGTCTTTATCTGGCACAGTTTGCGTGCCACACAGAAGACATGGCTATGTAAATAGCACCACTATAACTACATTAGGCAGGAATTCCTGCCAGAAAATACAGTATTTCTTTAAAATACAAAAGATGAACAATTCAAATAATTCATGTTGCCAGTAAGTTGGAAGTTGTTTGTAGTTGTTATCCCACCACCACACAGACCCGGAGCACGGGTGTGAGGCTGGCTGTGTGAGGTGATGTTTGTGCTGGAGTTTTGCTGCGAGTCAGTATCATGTGCCTTGAATACGCAGGGAGGTATCGTGGGTTAATCCATCAGCGGCACAACACCACGGAATAAACCCCATTCTACTATAAGTCTCTGAGAACTGAGCCTTAGGGAGAGGATTTAAAGCACCCATGAAAACATCCCACACGGACAGCCATTAGTATACCTGGAGGATGCTCAGGAGAAATCTATTTGGGTTTTTTCAGATGGAAAAAAAATGGCATTTACCAAATAAAAGTTCATCTACACAAAGGAGAAGGGAAAGGCTATCTGCCTATCCTCTAATCTTTCAAGAAGGAAAAAAGAAATAACACACACATTTAGTAGCAGCAGAACCTCATATTTTGTTTTCTTAGTGAAATAAAAACAAAAGCAAAGCGTATTTTGTTTGTTGCAAGCCATTGCACGTTTTCCCATTTATTTCCAGGCTCTTTTTGCAGCCCTAGCCCTGCAGAGTTGTGTGTGTGCATTATAAGAGGGTGCTCACATTTCCCCAAGGATTACACAGAAGCCATATCTGTAATTTATAATATTCCTGCCGTCCTCCTGCAGAGAAGCAAACCCTGCTTTCTTAGTTGCTGTCCTGGCAACTCTCAGATAGCTCTTGCTAATCCAAAATCAAAGTCCTCTCGCTTTGGCTTTATTTTAGTCTGAAACTAGACAGTACAAAGAGCATTAAAGGACTGTCAGAGTTTCCTGAACACTTTCTAGCCGCCCTTCTGGGACTGTTTGCTACTCTGGGGATGCTGCAAGATGAGAAGAGGCAAGAGGAGGAAGGACAAGAGTGGGGGATTTACACAGAAATGTATTCGCTGTAAGCCGCAGCACAAATATTTAATGGGGGCTGCAGAGCAGACAGGTGAGAGGTTTTGCATTATTGAGGAGCCGTAAGCTTGATTCACACACACTTCTGATGCTTTAGTGTTGTATTTTCCTGCCTGATTTGGCTTTGAGGGGGATGGAATAAGTAAAATGAGAAGGACATTTCAAAGATCAGTTTCTTACTGGAGTCCAAATGAAACAGACTCCACAGTACTGCTTCCCAACCAAGAGACATGAAAGAGTTGAAAACAGCCACCAAAACCAGAGCACACCCCGCTTCAGGGAAAGGAAACCTGGATCCTGAGCCTGTCCTTCACTCTGCACAATACCTGCCACACAGTGCCTGAACCCTGGCCAGGATCTCACCACATCATTTTGGCCTGCCTTGTGCCAACCCTGGGCTGCCATTTGTCTTGGAGCACCACATTTAAGAGCCCATTTTAAACCTCATCCCTTGCTCTAGAGTTTCCCCTCTCTTCATAACCTTTCTAGCTGCTAATCAAGTGGATCAACTAATTTTTCCCTTTCTGGACATAATTTTGTCTTCCCTGTGCAGATCATATTTGCTTGCTGAAGTTGCTAGGAACAATAATGGCTGTTGGGGAACTTCTTCTGGGTATCAATAATGATGTATTGCATTGGGTTTTTAATCAGTCAGACTCCAGGGAGGAGGTAGATCTTCAGTGTGATCACAGCAGAGCTTTTTAACCTTCTTAAGATACTCCTGAGCCTTTTATTGCCCTCCCCAGTGACGCTGGCTTTCAGTAAACGCAAACCCCTTAGCTAGCTGGGATCTTCAGCTGAAAGAAGTGTACACCAAGCCAGCCCAGGACCTAGGAGCATCTCAGACCTTTCCAGCAGACAAGTCCTACTGCTGAGATGTCAGATTGCACCCTAAGAGTCTGCAGAAACAAGGCTCCCATCACCCTGCAGGAGCTCCACCAGTAGGAGAGCTTCCAAAAAGGCTGATACACAGCCAGTTTGCGCACCTTCTTGCTCCTGCCCATCCATTGTGCCCCACCTAAAACTAAAGACCATGATTTCTGGAAGCCATTTGGTTCAGCTGCTGTTTGGGCTCCATTCTTTCCTCTGGTTGCTTCAGAGAAGGAAAACCCCATCTATTACCAGCATCGCTGGTCAGGAGATGGATGGGCTCATGGCAATGAGGAGGCCTGAAATCCACCACCCAAAAATTGAAAGAGAGGAGAAGGCAGCCCTTGCAGCCTGACCGTGTCAGCACAGCGGTACTCACCAAACCGTGGTCACTCCAGGCTCTCAGCTGTCTCACGGCTACCATGCACCACTGGCCCGCTCCTCTCCATGGCCCCCTATAAATCTGTAGCCCTTATCAGAAGCAATTATTTGGGTAAAGATATGAATATGAGTAATCATGATCAACAGCAAATAATGCATCCAGGCTGGAATGTCCTTTTAATTACTCTCTAAGCCTAACTGGGTCATTCGCAGTCATTTGATGGACTGTATTTCTGCTGATATGTAATAATTCCTGCCTCTGTGTGTAATGACAGTAATTTGTTGGGCAAACATCCCTGTACCAATTGCTTCATTATGATTGTCATCATTATCTCTCCTCCTGGCTTTAATTACCTCTTGATAGGAGCTTAATCTTCTGTTCTTCTTTTTTAATTCTGACTTGAGTTTTGTTTGCCAGGAAAACTCAGTGAGTGTATGTGTGTATCTGCAGTTTGGCTAAACAGCATGTCACTTTTTTAGGGCAAACATTGTCTGATCAGTAGGACGAGAGCTGATTTTTGTGTGAGAGGACAATACCTTTCAAGCTGTATTTTCACAGTAGCCGTGTTGGGAAAGGTCTGCTGAGAACAGACTGCGTCTCTGCTTCAAAGAAAGCAGCATATTATACATGCACAGGAAACATCCTGCACGTATTCTCTGCCTTTCCTGGGGTTTGGAGCTGGTTGCTCTCAAATACTGCTACTAATGGTGACATGGATATGGAGGGGGAAATAGGATTACGCCCTTTCTCTCCATCTTTATGTTATATAAAGTAACTTGGAAGGATTCATTGTTATAAATAAATCTTCTTAACTTCCAACTGGAGAAATAGGAGCTATATTACACTTTTTCTTGTCTACTTATCTTTTTTTCTTTGGAAAAGCAGAAGGTGTCCCCATGACTAGAGGGCTGGGAGGGACTTGATTCTCTCCATCATCTTTTCCTTGGAAGAGCAACCCGTGCACTAGTGAGCAGCGATCCCCAGCACTACTGCATGTGACTGCAGGCTGCACCTGAACCCCTGCAAAAGGGAGGGGAAGAAACAGCAGGGACATTCCAGGCCCCATTCCAGGGCTGGAGGACCGAGAGGTGCTATGGCCACCACTTGGACAGGGGAGCTCATTTCCTCCTTTGAGACAGTGCAGGTCAGTCGTGCACACATCCAGGCATTTCCCAACCATTTTTCTCTCCTTTCTGTAAGGACTGCTTTCTTCAGCTGCGTTTGCGCTGGCATTGCTCCTGCAGCCCTCCCACCGGCGCTCTGATACAGCTTGCTGTAGTGTTACAGCCTCACTCAGTGCATTTCCTCTCTGTACAACCACGTGTCGCTGCGTTGAGTCACATCCTTCTCCCATGGCAGCTGAAAGCTCTTCTGGGCACCCAGCCCTGCTTTGGGAGCCCCCAGTGACATTGGTGATATCTGCAATTCTTCTATTTTTGTTCTTTGCATTTAAGTCTTCATATTTTGTGTCCGCATCAGTGGTGGCCAGCTTCAACTTGGACTTGTGGTGTGGCCAAACATCTGCAACTGAGGAAAGACCATGCAGGAACAAGGCAAGGAGTAAAAAAAGGTTATTAAAAAAAAAAGGCTAAACAACATGTAGGGAGCTAAAAATGACTAATGTGATTTCCTTTCCTTTGCAAATAGTCTCAATGGGTCTAAAATGCCTCCAAGTTCTCGGGGGGAACTCATTTTGCCATGAGAATCTAAACGCGTCTGTAGCCAAGAGGTGCACAGAAGAGGTTGCAATGACGAAGTGGCCCCACGATGGCAGCAGAGAGTGAGTAACAGGAGAGTAAAAGCTTCTGGAGACTGGAAGAACATGAACTGTCACCTGGTTTGTCTACTTCGCAACAAAAAAAAATAGGTTTGCCTTGCAGCAACAGTGCAGTGAGTGAAAAGGTGATGGGGCAGAAAAGCGTGTGGCCATGCCCAGCACTGCTGTTACATAGTGCAGGTGGCAACCGCGGGCTTGAGCTTAAACGTGGCTCCTGAGGTCCCTGATGAGGAAATTCAGGGCCATGCAAGGAAACTCAAAGGCTTTTGCAAGTTGAAATTTATATCAGAATAAACTGGAGCCCAAACCAAATGCCCAGTCCTGAAACAACATCTGATTCTCCTTTAACCAGAATTAACATTAAACTCTCCTCAGGAGACATTATGGAAACAGGAGTGATAAGCAATCCTGCTTTGCAATATCAGCTGAATGGAGCTTTGTGAATTTGCACCTTGCTTTTCCCATTCTTCCTTTGTGTGAGCATTCAAAGTGGGAGTGGACATTCCCCTTGCCTGCATCCAGCAGGCACAAAGCGTGATTAAATCATCCATTAATCACTGTAATCCAACCCATCATCTCTGTGCAGCATCATTGCAGAGAAAAGCTCCCCATCATTGACTCTAAGAATGACAAAGGAAAAAGGAAATTATTGCTCTAATTGAATCCTGCTCCTTGCACAGCTGTCATACCCAAAGCTGCAAGAAGTCAGGGCTGAACTGGTCCTTGCCTCCAGCTGCCAGTGCCTTACCTGTTTCCAGGACATAACGTGGTGTTTACGGGATGTACAGGAAAGTGCCGCAACCAGGTAACACTAAGGAGCGCTGAGGCCGTGCTCCTTGAAGAGGGCAGAGAGAGGAGAAGGGGCAGGAGGGAGAAGGGATCTGTGAGCCTTGGGGCCCTCCCTGAGCAGGAGGTGAGCTGCCCTGGGGACAATGGCAGATAGAAAGCCACCAGGATCTTTGTGCAGTCACTTGTGCTTAGCCTTGACACTGACTGACATGCACAGCGTGGAGAGACTGTGGTGAGCTGCATTAAGTAAATCCAGTTGCCATGGGTGCGAGGGCTATTTGCAGCAGCCACGCTGTTGGCTGGGGACACCCTCGTGCGTGGCAGTGAGCAAAGGTTATGAAACAGAGGGGCCACCCCCCCTTCGACACCAAGGCTCTGCTTTAACGGCTACCTAATGGCTAGGGCACGCAAGCTGACCCATCCCAAAGGCATCAAAGTGAGACTGGCATAGAGGAAGGTCTTTTTTCTCCTCTTTACAGTGGGAGGAACGGGTCACCAAACCTGCAGTGTGAAACACAGCATCTTATAACTATGTTAAATGTATTAGCCCTAAATTTGGCAATATTTAAGGAAAGCACATGAGCCTGGCCTTTTTCTATGTTGGAGGAAAAGACACAAGAAACTCCAGTTTGAAGAAGAGAGGGTTTAATCATAAAGCTAGGTATCCTGACGCCACGTCACAGGAAGGATGCAGGCAGACTCTCAAAAATCAGCATACAAAGCCCTGAGGGGTCATTCTGAGTTTTGAAGGGAGAAATTCCCATTCACGCTTCAAAGGAATTGATACAGGAGATCCAAAAAGACCTTCTGGCTGGAGGAGCAGTGTGGATGCATTCAGACTCCATCTCCAGAGAGTTTTAAGAACAGGCTGGATAAATGCCTGTCATATGGACATTGTTGCTCCTCCCTTGGACCAGGAAAGCCCACCCAGCCTTTGGGGTTGCTGTTTATCTAAGGCAACCCTTACAAGGTAGCATCCCTTGCCAGATTGTCTACAGTCCACACCCCAGCTGTATTACTGCAGCAACTCAGGATCTGCTGGGGCTGCTCTTTTTCATGGAGAAGAAGAGCAACCACCTTAGCTGGCCAAAACGCACATCCCAAAATGCTCTTACAGCCTCTGCACTGCTGTCCTTGAGGTCCATAACTTTGAGATGGCTAAGTACACAAGGGTCAAGACAGGCTGAGAAGGTTGGGGAATGACCATCTCATCCACAACCTGTCCAGCAATGGTGTCACAAGTCCTGAAGCTGTCTAGGTGCAGCTGACCTTCGAGGAGCCCAGGCACAGGCTGGGACCCATCCGATGGCAGCGCCCGCCGATGGCATGGGAGTTTATTGAGGTCAGATGGTACTAGGAACTGCGTGGCTAAATCCTTCCTACGTAAAAGTAAAATACCCTTTAATCAGCTTACAGGGTGTTCAGGAACTTCTACCTCCCCCATTCTTTTTTTTTCTTTCTTGATATGTATGTGTGTGAGGCCATGTGTGTGGTGAGGATTTTCTCTTGTGTATGTGCAAGTGAGCCTGCCCCACGCCAGGGAGCTGGCCGTGACGCTGCTGTCTACTGAGGGCAGATTGGAGTCATTTTCTTGCACCACTCCTGGGTCTGTAAGAGAAAGGACCCTAATTGGAATAAGGGGATTGGAGGATTTAGCCTTCTAAATGCTCCTTTCTTGCACAGGATGGTTTCAGGAGTGGTTTTAATCTTTACCGCCTGATTTTGTAATTTTGCCTGCAAAAGGGAAGAGTGGGATGGGAGGAAGGGCTGAGCAGGGGCAGCTGTAGGTGGGCTTGGGAGAGGAAGGGAGAAGGAAAATCACAGTCCCATATGGCCAAGGGACCTCAGAAAAACACCCGCCCCGCTCCCAAGCCCCAAGGTGGACTCAGTTATTATTCCCAAACCCTGAATGGGGTAGGGAGTAATCCTTGTCTTGGAATAAAGCCAGTGTCCCAGAAGCATGGCAGGCCCTCACAGTCCCTTTTGGAGGTTTGTGCTTAAAGCAATGCACAAAATACAGGGAAAAGCCATGTTTATTCTCTGTTTTGCTGGCTTCCCAGTGCCTCTGTGTGTGCAAATGCACTCTATCACTCTCTGTAAGGCTCACTCTGTGAGCAGGGAGTATGCACCTCCCCATGCCCAGTATGACAAGGTTTCTGGGTTTCATTCAATTCCCAGCCTTGTAATGGGAGAGCTCTGTCCTTGAGGCTGCTCATCGCTCCGTGGCAGGGTGTGATTCAGCAAGGGGTAGATTACTCTGAGCGAAGAAGGCATCTGGACCTAGGATGTGCGTGGCTGTCTCTCCATCTGCCTATACAGTGCCCAGCTCCTGCGCTGCTCTTGGGTTTGTTTGATTGCCTGTGTCTTTCCTCTGCTCTGTTCGGCTGGGCAGCAGAGTCCAGCAAGGCAGGTGGGAGGTGTGTTGTGTTTTGCTGCAACATATGGCACTGTTCTGGATTTGCACCAGTTTAAAAAGAAAGTTAAACTGCAGGAGCCAAAAGCATAAAATGTCACATTCCTGGAAGTGTGTCCATTTGTTCTGAAGTCTGGAAGGAAGATGTTGGACGTGCTAGTTATCTCCATGGTTGGCTGCGCTACCCAGGGCAAGGACATGAAAACCTTTGTGTTAGGAGCTCTGGGCTGTGCTAGAGCAGACCTCAGTCATTCTGATCAAAGTGATATCCACTTCCAGCCAAATCCTTGGGTGAAATCTGCAGTAAAACCCAGCTCTTTTGAAAGAAGAGATTAAGAAAAATATTAGGTATTTGGTTCACACTGGAAAAAAAAACCAAAACATTTTGCTAAGAATTGGAAAGAGAAAGGGGAAAAGTACCACACTGGTTTGTGAGTGGTACCTTGGGTGCTGGCAGAGTGCCTTGGGATGAGAGAGGTGCTTTGGAAGCAACCCAGAGCATCCCTTGTCCCCCTGCTCTGCAGCAGAGATGGGTGCTAAGCTAGAGGGTCCCCTAAGGGTGCGAGTCCACCTCCCTAGAGATGCGCTGCCTGGGGATGCAGTATCCAGGCTCATCCTGCTGAGGCTGCTCCCCTGCGCAGGCACACCTGCGGCGAGCAGGAGACAGCCTTGAATTTGGAAGGGCTGCTAGGAGGCACTTCCCTCCTGACAGCAAATCTTCCTCCCTGCTTGGCAATGGACACGGTAGAGAGAAACAAGGGTTAGATTTACCGTGGCTGGCACCATGACCCAGAAAAGAATAAGCCAGGCTCAAGGCACAGTCTAGTTCTCAGGGGAAGAGGGGAACTCTGTTTTCTCAACCTATGTGCATATTGTGACTGTCTCTCTGTCGCCAAGTACAAAGAGCTTTTCAAAGACCTGCAAAGACAAGCTGCACCCCCATCAATCCCTTGCTGTTTTTTTCACACCCTATGGGCCTTCTTCCAAATCTCCTTTGAAGACTGCCAAAGTGGGCACATTCTGCCTTGTCTCCAGGTGGTCTCCACAATGTGGGATGCATGGATGGGACAACACATAGCACTGCAGGGACATGGCGGGACAGGACTGGGTGGCTTCTTGGCCATCCTTGCCCTCCCAGCCTGGCATTGCTCTCTGCCCAGCTGGAAGCCACCTTGTACCTCGAAAACAGAGGAGCTCCAAGTGCCATCTCTGCACAGCAGAGCTGTGCGCTAATGCTCCCCATGCGTCTGGCCTTATCACAGCTCTAATTGGCATCAGCATCCGTAATCTCAGCTTCCAGCTGTTTGCTGTCTCTGGGGAAGAGGAGAAAGTCCTTCAGGGAATTCATTTTAATTATAAGGACAACATGCTCTGCATCCTGGCTGGCAGGCAGGCTTGGCCCAGCTGTTCCAGGTGTGCAGTGCCAGCAATGAGCACAGCAGCTCCTGACAGCTCCGCAGCTGCTTGGGCTCCATTTCGGCTGCATTCCTCTCTGGACTTTGTCAGGGACCTGAAAGGACAGCCCCTCTAGGTGAACAAGAACAGGCTTTGTGAAGAGGAGGATGGAAAGAGGTGCATTTGTAGGTGCTTGCTGCTCACAGGCATGCCTTTCCCTGCCTGTGCTGGCTTGCACTTCTCCTCCTTCCCACGAGGTTTTTCATAACGAGTGGCTCTAATAAGCTCACTGATGTTTTAAAACTACTAGGAGCTCTTCAAGTGTATTAATTTCATCTGCCCTGTGACACAAACCCTTGTATTTCACCGGGTTACCGCTGCATAAGATCAATTATGTGGCTTAGTCTGACAGCAGGCATCCACAAAAACATCTCGTTTTGTCTTGAAACTAACAGATGGAAAATCCAGCCGTTTTCTCTGTAGTTTCATCCCCACAGCTAATCACTATTAAAATGCATGAGTTTTTACCTTTTACATGGATTTATCATAACTTGCCAGAATGTTAAATGTCAAAAGATCTGTTTGGTGTATACATAAATCCCTGCAGCTTCTTGGAGGGGGACTCCGAGAGCCTGGAAAGCCAAGAGAGCCGCGCAGTCCCCATGCCTCTCTTGTAAAGGTTAACGTGAAAGGCAGGATGCTGCCTCTGTCTCTTTTCTTGGAAATGCATTACAGGCAGATTGTAAAGCAGGACAGCTTTGCTGCGGATGAGACTTTCACAGAGAATTGCACAGCTAAATATGTCAAATAAAAGGAACAGCCTTAAAAGCTCTTTGTTTTCCTCCCTTTGTTCTGAGCCTGAAGATAGCCCCAGTGATCTGTGCCCAGCTATCAGGGTGCTATTCTACAGCTGAGTTGAGGCACATCTGTGCTGAAACTTTGGCAAGTAATTTTGTTCTCCTTCTCTATTTAAAAATGCAGTGCTTCAGGTGTGAAAATCTGTGGTGATAGAAGTTCCATGTCTTTTGGGAAACTCTGACAGATGTCTCACTTTGTGACCTTCCTGATCCTTTGAACTGGTCCCCAGTTAAATCTTCCATTAACTCACCCTGGGGGAGTCTCTGGGGGACTCCTCCCGGCTCCTTGGCTGGCTGTTGGGGACCAGCTCCACCACAGGCACTTTCAGCAACCAGAGGCTCACTGAAAACCAACTGCACTGCTCATTTTCCTCAGTTTCTTTTAAAAACACACTCCAGAACACACCTAAAAGGCAAATCTCCCCTGTCCTGCTGGTTTGCATAAGAAATGGGTGCTTTCCTGGTGCTTCCGTGAGCTGGTCTCTGGCAGCTGACTTTGCAGGTGGCTGGAGGGCAGTGACAGTGGCATGGTGCTCGCTAGGAAAATCTTTGCATGCCACAGGCTGTGGTTGCAGATGCACGGCACAGAAGGAAAGGCAGAGATCCTCAGAGGTACCAGAGTCTCATTTCCCTGTATTTGAGAAGCACTGATACAGGTTTATATAGAGACTCCACCCCTGGTATATGGACAGACATTTATTTGATGGAGTGGCTGAAGGACCGGTCTGCCAGGGGAAACTGAGGCACAGTCTTATGTGAGACTGGGGTGTCCATGCTGGCAGCAGGTGCTGCTGTTCATACCTTGTGTCCTTCATAGCCCCTTCTAGGACAGAATAAACCATTTTTCTGACAAAAATAGCAGCTGTGGGTGGCTCTCACAGCCTCTCCACCCGCCTGCCCTGAGCCAGCAGGCTGTCACAGTGTGACGGGGAGCCAGGACACTCTGCAAGCTGCACATCCAAGCAAAAAAGGGACGTTCAAAACCACTGACCACATCCGACGCTCCAAAGGTGCTCTTAAGCATTTGCTGTCCATCACTTTGCATTATAACTCTTCCTGCTTTCCACGAGGGTGACAAATGACTCTGTCATCTCTTCTTTCTTGCAGTGACATGAGATGACTTCTTTGGTATGTTGATGTATTACAGACCTTCCTTCTCCTCTGCTAGGAGGACAGTTCCTCTTATCCAAGAAGGGGATTGCGTCTAATGCTTATACCTGCCAACAGTAAAAAAGGGTGCTTTTCTGCTAGCCTTTGCTCTTCCGGATTCACTGCTCCCCTGAAGATCCTGTCGCACAGCAAAGCCAAATCAGTTGGCCCGTGCTAGCTGGCCAGCTAGGAGCTAGCCTAGCAGGATGGTTTAAAACCGTTGTATCTGCCAAGGGACGCACTGTGGGCAGCGAGGCAGCAGGCAGACACGGAGGAACCGTGGGACTCGGCGAGCAGCAGTACTGTAGCCTTTGAGTTTGCAATGGAAGAGCTGTCCTAATTGCAGCTTTGCATGGCTGCTCTTTTCTGGAAGTCAAAAACCTTATTTCACATTAGTTTAATCCACTCCAGGATTAAACTAGTTTAAGATTAAGGCACTCTTAGTCTGGAATAAGGGCTTCCACACCGAGAATTAATACTCATTCTGCACTAGCCCACAGGGAAAATCAAGATAATGAATATAAATTAACTGTTAAAGTGGATTAGATAAATGGCATTAATCCCTGTGGGAAGGCAGAAGGCCTGCAGTCACAATTCGATCCGGCTCTCTTTGCTGCTCAGGTAGTTTAAACAGAAATAAATGAAGGGTATTCTGTCCACACAGGGTTTCAGTGCGGTTTCATTAATGCACTTCAGGGCCTCTTTTGGCTAATTTGAGATGATTTCTTGGAGTAAAAGGGCTCTATAAAAGTGGTTCCGCTGTAGCAGCTCCTCGCTGGGTGAAGGCTGTGACAGCAGCAAGCGTGCCAGTAGTTGGGTTTTAGGGACCAGCCACCGGACCTGAAAAGCTGTGGCCAGGTGATCGAAACCACTGTGCAAACTCACACTGTCCAGACACACGCACTTAAAAGCCACCAGTGGGGTAGTTTTGTCCCAGTTTACCGCATTGGATAACATATATCTTTCTTGTTTGAACTTTACAGCAGATGAGGGCATCGCCAAATGAGCTCTTCTCAATCTGACGGATGTGCAGGCATGCTTGTGCCCACCTGAGTCCAACACAAACTGCTTCCAAAGGAATGAAGAAAAGCAGGCAGAGCCGAAGGCATGTGAGTACACACTCCAGTGCTGGTGGCTGAGGGAGCCAGATTTGGAGACAGACCTGGTCCCATTCAGAGCAGATCGAAGTGTCTCTCCTGCACTACGTAGGACTGAGCTTGGTCTTTGCATACTGATGTAAGTGCATGTCAAACCTTGGGCAGCTGGTAGAGGGAGATGACTAGACAAATCCATGGGTGTTGGGATCAGCGTGAGGATGGCAAACCTACACTGGGATGGGAGAGAGTGGTAATACAACTCAGTAGCTACTAAGGGGATGACATTCTTGCTGGCTTTAGAAAAGACTTGGAAGCGACATGTCTGGAGAGAGTATTTGGCAGGCCAGATTGCCAGCGCGGTGCTTAAACCAAGGTAATTTTCTGCTACTCGTGTATGAAATTGTGGAGCCCGAGGCAGCTGGGTAAAACAGATTGTGTGGATCAACTGCTGTTAATCCACTCCAGGGAAAGGACAGTACCTAGCTCTGACTGTGTCCCCACGGCTGAAAACAGGGCTCTGGCTTTTCCGTACTGCACATGCTGAGGGTTAATCATGTCCTTTTTCAAAAAAAGAGTAAGGGGATTGAGGGGAGCAAGGGCAGGGGGCTGGAGAGAGGATTTCTTCCACAAGTCTCTTAATAGATTAAATGAAACTCTGATAGCAGGCGCCTATAAAGAGCTCTGAGAAGCTTCTCATCTTATAAAAAGCTGCCAATAATGGAGTTTCCCCCCTCCATGTAGTGTAAATGACCCTTTCCCACTATGCCTTCTCTTCCTGCTGCCTTCCATAAACACCAGGCTGCTCTGAATGGTTAGCTGGCCCTTAACGTCCAACCTGGGCTTTGGTAGCACAGCTGGAAAGACGCCCACTGAGTCTGGACCAGGTCCCACATCTCCCAAGCCGTCTGGGCTAGAAATGGGGGGTCACAGCTCCCCTGTCCTTCCCGAGCCTCAGGCTCCATCTCACCACGCTCATTCCTGTCTGTGCAGGGGTGGAGGCAGTGACATGCCTTCACCATGCGAGGGGGTACAGGGAGCACATACAAAGGCTTCCCCACACCAGTCATCCCAGTCATTAACCAGTAAAAAATGCACAGTAAGTGGTCTCAGGGCCAAGCACATGCAGTGTCTGCCTCACTGCTTGTATCACTGCAGTGGGGAGGTGTTTGTCCCGGGGAATGAGGACCCACCCTAGGAATCCTAATTGATGTCTCTTAGTTGACGTAATTACGACGAATATTGTCAAAAGTGACTCTGGGTGTGGCTAACAGAGAGAAGGCTGCTTGAGACTGCAGGTGCACAGGTACCTCTCAAACAGCGTTAGCCCAGTCGAGCATTTACTTATTTTTTTCTCTCATTTTCAACAGTAAGACATCCTAGCCCCCGTGTTCAGCCTGTGACCTGCGACACTACCTTTGCTCCCACACCTGCTGACTGGTTGCTTCCTCAATCCTGCATTTCTGCAGTTGATTATTCCTGCCCAAGCACAGGATAGATACAAAATTCCTTTTGAACTGCATCCTACATTTGCCAGACAGTTTCTTCAATTTATCAAGACTGTTTTGAATTCTTACTCTGTGCTCCAAGATGCTAACAGCCTCTCCTGTCTTGGTAGTATCTTCAAATTTAATTAGTGGACTCTCTGGACCCTCACTCAGGTCAATTACGTAAACATTAAACACTACCGGATTCCACACAGATCTTAGAATACAATTTTCCAGTTATTCACCCAAGCTGTAATAATTGCATCTAGTCTTTCCTCTTGCACTGCTTAAGAGAGTGCCAAGTGAGACCTAAGCTATGGCTAAAGCTGAAATAGGGGATATTTACTATTTCTCCCCGTATCTACAAGTGCGCCTAGGTCTAGCACAGAAACAGACAAGCTCTGTTACTTGCTAGGGATTGGAGCAACGCAGGTTGCTCTTTAGTGCCCTGATTTTTTGTCTCTCTCCATTTAACAATAGGCAGTGTTTGTAATTTTCCGGACTTCTGGAGACTTTATAGTCCTTCAAATACTCTTGGAGATCAAAGCTAACAGCACTGATTTCTCTGATCACAGTTCCTGTTACTGCTTTGAGTCTCCTGGAGAAAATACCTTCAGATCAGGCTGACTTAGGACAACTTCTGCTTCAAATGCTTGCTTCTCTCCTTGTGTGGGTCCAGCCAAGACCTACCACGACATTTGCAGTACAGTGCTTGCGGGGCCAGCGTCTCTGCTATGTCCAAGCCATGGACACGTGGTCAGGCTCACATCAAGAAAGACCTTCTGTCCAGCCTACAGAAATCTCACTGTAGGAGACCCAGTCCTTGGGTTTTATCCTCCTGCTGTGCCACTTTTACAGTAGGAATCGCTCAATGGCTCAACATGTGCCATGCAAAAAAGTCATGCAAATCAGAAGCCCAAATGAAAGAACAAAACATGAAACCAAAGACAAAGCCCCCAAACCAACCCTAAAACATGCCACGGCAGTGTCTTTTGTTTTTATTGTCGTTTTTAGCTTTGAAGGAGATGTTGTGTTGTTTCTTTATCACTCACAGAGCCGCCAAGGGCTGCTTTGGAGTGGGAAGCCCTGAATACAGAACACCAACGGATGGCTCTGCGCCTGGGAGAGGCTGGCTGATCGGAGATGAAATTTTAGCCGTGCCAGTGCGGAGTTGTTCTCTTCCTCCTGCTCAAGGGGCACCACGAAGCCAAATCCCGGGAGAAGGAAGCTCCTGGGCGAAGGCAGGTACTGAAGGGCAAGGCGTTAATCCCCGGCTTTTTTTCGGGGTCGGTCCCACGAAGAGCATCCCCCAAGGAAGGGTGGGGGGACTCCTCCAGGGTTGGACGCGCCCCTCCTCAGCGGGGCGAGGTGCGGGGAGTCCCCCGCGGCGGCGGGGCTCGGGGAGGGGCAATGGAGACGGGACACCGGGAGCATGCCGCGCCCCCCTCGCCCGTCCCCTAAGCGGCTTGGTGACCCGGTTGGAGCCGCGGGGGCCGGAGCCGGGTGGAGCTGCATCACGGCGGCGGCGGAGGCTCCTCCCCGCTCGGCGGAAAGTTTGGGGCCGGCCGGTGGCGGGGCTGAGCGACGGCCGGCGGCGGCGGGAGCCGAGCCGGGCAGCGGCGGGGAGGGAGCTCCCATGCCCCGGGCGGTGCCGCGCCGCCATGGGGAACGGCAGCGCCGGCACCGGGCCCTGCAACGGCACCGCGCTGCCGCCGCCGCCGCCTTCACCGCCAGCCGGAGGAGGAGGAGGAGGCGGCGGCGGTCACAACATCGCCGCCCTGGTGCTGGGCATCGTCCTCATCCTCCTCATCGTAGGCGGCAACGGGCTGGTGTGCCTCAGCGTCTGCACGGAGCGGGCGCTGAAGACCACCACCAACTACTTCATCGTCAGCCTGGCCGTCGCCGACCTGCTGCTGGCCCTCCTCGTCCTCCCCCTCTACGTCTACTCCGAGGTGAGGCTGCCCCGGGGCACCGGTGGGACCGGGGCTTGTGGCTTTTGGGCCCGGGGATCCTGAAAGTTGCAGGGCTGCGCGGTGGGATCGATCGAGTATCCAGGGTTAAAGCCCCTCTCCGTTCGTTCCCCACCTCCATCCCCGCATTTCAGGAGCACTGCCGCCGCTGTCCAGCCCTTCGGGACATCCTCTGCGCTCCTGCTCTGCTGCAGGGATGCTGGTGCCGCTTTCAGACCACCGCAGCTTCTCCCTGTTAAGTCTCCCATGGCATCGCTGGCTGCTTGCAGCGCAAAACGGCTGCAGGACCGCCAGTGATGGGAGCGGCCGCCGGTTTAGTGCAAGTTCTGGGCTCCTCCATCGTCATCCCAAGCGATTGCTGAGCTGCAAGTGCTCTGAGAGGGGATGCACCGGGGTGTCTGCCCCGGGCCCGATCAGCAGCTTTGGGGAGCCCTTGCGTTGCACGCTGCCTAGGTTGCCATCAGCAGATGGTTAGGAAAGGACAGAGAGTTCCTTGTGCTCCGTCTGGCATAAGGTGAGCAGATTTCAGTGATAAGGGAGATCTTTAGCCAGGAAACAGGATTCCATGATGAGTTGAGTTGGGGAAGCTGTCTTTTTGGGGCGCTAGATGGGAGTTGGTCGCCCTACATCAAGGTGGCTTTGGTCAGCTAGCTGCAGGGCTCCTCCTGGCAGATTCCCTGGCCTGCACAGGCCTGATCCTGTGTGTGATGGTGCTCATGGAGAGCCAGCTTGGGGGACTTGGGTCAGGCTTTCTGTTCACCTCAAAACCTGTCCACCTCCAAGACTGTGACAGCTGAGGGAGAGGAAAACAGGAGCTCCTGAGGTTGAGTGGTTTTGCATCTCTCTGTGGCTCTGTGTAACGGGGAGATGAATGTTTGCTGCCAGGGGATTGATAATGCCTTGTGACGGAGGGGAATTTGTTGGGCTGGGGTGAGGAGGCTCGCTAGAGCCTGCCTGTTAGTACCAGCCAGCGGCTGTTTCCCTGCTCAAGTGGATGAAGGCACTCACAGGCCAAAATAGAGGTTTTCTGCACCTGTCCTTGCCGGTCGTGTGGAAGCAAGAGGAGTGCTCTCCTTTCCAGGTGTGAGGAGCCAGGATGCAAACTTGTGCCACAGCGAGCAGCCCCAGCAAGCTGTCGTCTGGGGACGGGGCTGTGTGTGTCAGAGGAACCTGGCCATTTCTGATAGCCACATGATGTCTGGTGGCTTAAGTGCTTCCTCAGGGGGCGAAAGGGGCTGTCCCCATGAGTGAGAGCGCACCATGTTCCTGTCCTTGCAGGCTGATACAAAAGCATACCAGCAGCGTTCAGGCCTTAGCAGCTCCCCTTCTCTCCCACGACCAGGGTGCACTTAGCACCTGACTGGGGTGGACCTGTATTTTCTTAAGCAAGGCAGGCTGCGGATTAGAGCTTAGGATGTTTTTAGCCTCCATACCTGGTCTTAGGATTTTGCAGGACATCGTGACCTCTCTGGAGACAGAGGTATTCTGGAGGGAGAGGTTCTTACAGGGACCCATAAGAAGAACCAGTGAAGAACAGGAGCATTAGAGTCCGCTCTCTCTTTCCACCGCACTGACAGGAGCCCCCCCGTGCTGTTTGGTTTTGGTGGTTTTGTTTTTCTCTTGTTAACTCAGTTTTGGTGGTTGGAAAGCCTCTGTCTTCATCATTCTTTTTTCTTCTTTTTGCAGCCACTTTTTGCTAATTGGGATTCCTTTTTTTTTTTTGCTTTCTTGCTCTTTCTGTGGTCTCTCCATGTCTCCAGTTCCCAATTCTGCAGGCAGACATGCACACCAGTGTGGTTTCCTCTAGCCTGCGGGCTTGAGTGTTGCTGGCATATGTAAAATGCGGGTTAAATACCCTGGGATACCTCTGAAAATGCTTCTAGTTGGACATGAGCATTGTGGGGCTCTCCTTGGGTACCACAGACATCCCACAAATTCTGGATGCTCAGGCAAGGGGCGTTCAGCCCTGTGTGAGCTTTAAACACCTGGACTGTCCAGCTGTGCCTTAGCTGTGACGATGCTTTGAGTGTTCACTTCCAGAGCTGTTCTAAAGACCAGTTCCGTGACGTAGTTCTGCCTTGTCTCTGCGCTCAGGATATTAAACAACAGGGAACGAAGGTGGCGGATGACAGAATTGTCTTTCCCTCCAACTTCTGCAGGTCCTGCAACAAAGCAGGCTCTCGGAGGCATAAGGGTCCCTGTACCAAGAGCATGCACAGGAGCTGCCCTGCTCCCACTCAGCGGCCACGCACAGGGTGGGTGTGGAATAAAGGTATACCACGTACAGGTATGGGGAGAAAGGCAGCTCTGTGCAGCAGCCACAGCCTCCTCCAGCAGGCGATGGGGTTTTGGGATGTCGGGCAGCTTAGGCTCTTGTCTGTGGTGAAACAGCACTCACTTCGTGCCTGGAAGTTTTTCTGTGGGCTCAGAGCCCATACTGCCTATGCTAATTTTTAATAATCTCCTATATTTGGTGCAGAATTTGCAGCTTATTTTGTTCTGAAGTATGCTAAGGAAAAGTGAGAGTGGCCATTGAGTCAGTGCCAGGGGACAGAAATTTTGTGGTGTTTTTTTTTTCATTTACTTGGAGGTGAAAGTGAAAATTGTAATCAGAATTAGTTGCTTGGATGGGAGCACGGGTTGTAGTGATTGTTGCTGTTTAAAACTAGCTTGATTTCAGCTTGCATTCTGTGCCATTGCATTTAGCCACTGAAAACATGGCAAGGACAGTCCTGAACGTTCAGTTCAACCTTTATTCTTGGTGTGGGGTTTTTTGTTTGGTTATTGTTTTTAACTTTAGTGCAGCTACTGACAGAGTAAAGCTGGACTTTGAGGGCTTATTGGAAAACTTGAAAACTGACTGAGAGTGGTTTTTTTGCTTCCTGTTTAGCCAGAGTGGAACAATAAACTGACCATTTCTTTCATTCAGCAGGAGAAGCTTCGTCATTTTGTGCTTTTTTTCCTGTGAGGTGGCTTCTTGTGTTAGGTTTTTGGAAACATCCCTCTCAGTCAGGACTTTAGAAGACAGCTGGAGGTATTTAACTTTTGAAGTGATGTCTGACATTTCCGAAAAACAACAGAACTCCCACAAGCTTCAGTGGGGATGGGATTCCTTCCTGTCAGATGGGGATTATCCTTTGCTGCTGTTCACAGAAGCTGGAGCACAGTGGGAGAGGCCTTGATCTTGTTATTTCTAGTTGTTAAGAAAGCTTATTCTGCTGTGTTAGCAGCATTTTTGACACATACTCTCCTTCTGTACTTCTGAAAGAGCCAGCGTGACTTTTTGTCACAGCTAAACTCTTAGTTCTGGTGAGGATTCAGAGATCTTGGCTGTAGGAAGTCAAACTGCGCGTCAGTTCTCTCTGTTTGTCCCATGTTTGTACCTGCAGGGTTGGAGAATTGCTGTTCTCCATACCATTCCACAGTCACTGCAGTCTGGACTGGAAGCGGAGCTTGGCTGAAGGGCAGGGAAATGGGGCCATCTGGTGCAAACCTCCCCTCGTCCTGCCCTCACACATGCAGCTTATGGGAGAAGCGCCGCGGTGGTGCGATGGCTTTCTGATGGTGAGCAGGAGATGGTGTCTCTTACTCCTGGCCAGTTGTGGTCCTGTTGCACTAGGCTCCCTCAACCAGTATAGAAATGGACAGCCCTTGGCTGAGAGAACTTTCTTTGGAAATAGGCCGGTGTCGTAGGAAATCAGAAACTCCCACTGACCTGGAGCGGTGTAGCTCTCTCCAGGCGTGCAGGAAAGCCTGCAGACCTCTTCTCCCCGCAGACCAGCCTTCTCTCTGTTAGACAAAGGCTTCCGCCTGAGTCCTGCCCTGTCTCTAGTGTTCACTGTGCGTTGTTGGAAGTCCTTCAGGCTGTATTTCTTTTCTCATTAATTTGTCCTGTCAAATTTACCTACCTTAGCAGCTCGAGGTAATGCTTGGGGCCTTAATGAGAGAGTGTTAAAACTGGTATGATGAAGCTGACCTTCCATAAATCCAAATGTTGCTGTCATTTGTCAGTTCAGATCCTCCACAACCTGATGTAACCAAGAAGCACGCTATGGATGGGAAGGGAAGAAATATCAACTTTTCCTGGTTTAAAGCCTCTGTTTCCAAACTGAGCAGCTCCTGAGACTGTGGATGTGAGTTCCTGACAGGGCAGTGCTTACAGCCAGTTTCTCTTTCGCAGAAATGCACCATCTTTAAAGAAAACAGATGAACTTTTGTACCCTGATCGTTCCTCATTCTTTTTGCAGAGCTGGTTTGGAGGGAGGGGGGTTAGTGCTGTTTGCCATTTGCCTTGTTAGCTCCTACGCAGGGGTGAGGGAGCCAGCGTGCAGGTATCGCTGTGTACACGGGCAGTCCTGTGCCACATCGCAGCGTGGTGATGCAGCTGTGCCCAGCGCTTTCCGCTGAACTTGTTCAAGCACAGAACAAAGACACATGTTCTAGTGTTTGCCAGTTGTTAATTACTGCCCAGCAGGCTGCCCTGATACGCAGAAGGCACTTATCTTCCAACATGCTCAGGAATCTCAGCTCTTAGCAGTATGACAGGGAGAGGTAAAAGTCCATGGGGAAGGTAGACTGCTCTTCTGCGGCAGCCTTGCCTTTCTGCTGAGAGTGTAGAGTGCTCTCCTAGCAATCAATCCAGTGCCAGTAAGGCAAGGATGATGGGAAGCAAGGGGGAAGGAGGTGGCCTGGGGCACTCCCAGGGGTCTGCAATAATTCCCCAGGAGCAAAGCCCTGCTTTTGTGTGAAGAGAGGCCAGGAGAAGATACCAGAGGCTCCTTAGAGCATTGATAGCACTGAAGATGGGGGTTATTGCTCCCCTGAGACAGTGAGGACACATGAGAAAGCAGAGCTGCGAGGTGCTGTGGAGGTACTGCAGGTGTCTTTAGGCTCTGAGTGGCTTTGCCCACTAGAAATCTGCAGTGACGGAGCAGCACGGCTACAAAGGCTTGTCTTTGTGTCTAACTTGCCCAAAGACTCTGTGACAATGGCAGGGGTCACCACAGCGGTTTATACAGCCCTCATTAACTGGAGGACTCTCAGCAATTAGGGCAGACACCAGGCTGAGTGACTTCCACTCTTGTACTCCGCTGTCGAGCACAGCTCCTGCCTGCCTGGCTTGGCAAACTGTCCCGCTCATCGGCTCTCTCCTTAATCCTCGCGGAGTACCTGCACTGCGAGAGGGGAGCTGCTGGCAGGAGCCCTGCAAGGCACGGTTATGTAAACGTCTTTGCCACTAAGATCTGTGTAATTGGTTATAAAAAGAGGAAACAGTTTTAGCAGATCTGCGTGTTTGCCTGGCTCCGTCTGCAGGTCAGGGAAGATGAGTGTTTCCGAGCAGGCGCTCTGCCTCACAGATCTCAGAGCGATAGAGCAACCAGGACTAATTGCCACGCAAGCTGATTTGTTGCATCTTCTGCATAAAACTTTGAAGATGTCAGTGCACCACTGGTATCAAAAGCTCTTTTTTTTTTTTTTTTTGCAGCATCTTGTGTGTTTGTGTGCCTGTGATGCAGCCCTTCTAATGAGAGACCAGCCCTCTACCCTCCAAATTTTCTGTGGCTCTCTGTGAATGCATGCCACCATTTTTTTAGCAATGTTTGAGATTAGCCTTTCCTGGAATCTTACAACTTTAATGGAAATAGATGTTCTTCTAGGCCTGACTGATGTCTGAGCTGCAGAGTCTCTGCACAAGATACCGGTGAGATGATACAGACCAGCAATTCTAAAGCAGTGCTAAGGATTTGATTTTCAGTGACCAGTAATGGGAGGAAGTTGTATTTGAATTTTAGGGACTCATAATGTTTCAGGTGGGTGATCAGACTTGCTTGTCATCTCAAAAAACCTTGACCTGATTATTTAAGTTGAGAGAGGGCACTGAGCCGACGTGAAGCCACCTTTGTCTTGTCTCCCACTCCCTCTTCTTCCTCTCCCCTTGCAGGTTGCCTTGTGTCTTCTGGAGAATGTAGCAGCCATCGCAGCTCATTAAAAAAGCCCAGAGTCAGCTTCATTTGGGCAATTCTTTGGCTCTGATGCTGGACTTTGCCCGGTTGCAAGGATTATTACTCTTCTGATTGGTGTCATAACCTTCTCAGCAGGCCTGGGCTCTTAGGATTAGCACCTTCAGTCTCTCCGTGCTGCGCGCCTGAGCCATGGCCTCGCTGAGGGCAGGCAGGTGCTTGTTCGGAAACTCAGCTGGGCAGCTCCTAATTCACTTCCAGGCTGCCGTCCCCTATTTCATATGCCGTCACCACCCGAGACCGAAGGATCGCTTTGTGCGCTCTGCTTCTCAGTGAGCCCGTTTGCAGGGCTGGCGAGAGAGCAGGTATGAAGCTGCCGTGTGGTGCCGCGCAGAAGCGTGTGGCAGGTCTGAGACGAGGGCTGTTACCATAGGAAATGAGACTAAAACCTTTGGCCCTGTCCTGGCTCGTGCCCTCGGGAGCACTGGCAGTGTAAGAGCTCTTCTGGCATCAGGCTTGTTCGCAAGAAGGCAGATTTTTTTCTTAGAAATCAGCTGTGCTTAGGCATGGGGACATCAGAATGACCTGACTAGGAAGGCAGCCTGCAAGGGTGTTTGAGAAGTCAAGTCCATCTCCCACTGTCCTATAAAATCATTTCCATAACCTCTTTGTATTCTTTGTAAGAAGCAGCTGGGGCTGTTCCTCCTCTGCACATAGTGGTTGATCCAGAACCTGAGTGCCGTTGGTAGTGAGACACTGGTATCTTGTCAGAGACCACAGTGGCTGTGTGTGAGTTTTACTGGTGTTGCCAGCCTTGGTCGGGTAAGCGGGCAGCCAGTCTGCACCCAGAATATCGCTTTGAAAGGGCTTTGCTTTGCGTCCCGAGCGGCAATCATTGTCACCTTCCTATAAACCCTCCCTGTCAGCCACGGAGCGCTGAGCTAAGGGCAGAGCGTGCCCCTCCCTGCCGCACGCATGCAGTTTTCCATCTTCTTCCAGGAGGTGATGCCTGGAGATTTCGAGTGTGGTGGCTGATACACCTAACCTCACCTTTTTAAGGCTTTTTTTCTCACCAGAGGTGTGCAGAGCATCTCATCAGCCTTAGAAAAGTTGCAGCAAGGAGACTGGCTTGTGGGGTTGTATTTGCAGCTTTGTTTTATTTAAGGGAGACAGCCAGCCCGTCTGTTCTGCTGTGCAGCTAGCTGGCCGTGTCACCTCAGCACCAGCCCTACTGATCCTGCATCGCTGGAGAGAAACAAGGGGCCTCGCCCCGAAGAAGAAGCGGAGGATGCAAACAAGCTGATGGAAGGGGAGTTGCTCTGGAGCACTTCTTAAAGGAGGCTTGAGCTGTTTCTGATCCCTAAAGCTTTACACTGTGTACCTTGATGGGCTAATCTTCTGCAACCTCCTGGAATTAGGTACCACTTAATCACATGGCCCAGCAAAGCCAGCTATGCCTCTAATCCAAAGTCACTCACCCCTGCGAGAGGCTCTCGGCACATTTTGCTAAGGTGGGCAGGCAGGAAGCATGGTGTAACGGGACTTTCCCCACAGTCAGAGTCTTGGGGGCTGGTAGAGAAAGGGAAGGGTTTGTAGAATTTTCTGGAGGCTGGTGTGGAAAGAGAAGGATTTGTAGCATTTTTTGAGCGCCCAACTTGAATCTCACGGCAAAGGCTGTGTCTTCTGAAGGTGCTGCAGCCTGAGAGCTCTTGTCCTTTTCAGAATCAATTAGCTCCCCAAAATCATAAACAGGTTTTGAAAACTGTGGCCCAGAATCAATTTTTCTCTCTCATTATCTGAGCTGAGCTTGTCAGGATGCCAGTGAGCTTGGCAGAAATTTGAGGGTTGTTTTTTTCGGATTCAGCTCCCAGGTTCAGTTTGGGGTGTCTGATCTGTGCTAGAGAAAGGCTGAATGAAGCACTCGGGTCTGAATCCCCACCTCTTAAGGAGACGGCTGGATAAAAATAGCCACACGGTTTCTTAAGCGTCCGCTTTGTACAGCTCCACTAATCGTAATCCGGTGCGTGACATCATTACTGCCCGTTATCAATCCTCACAGGGCTGCTGCCCCCTTCCTGGCAGGGCCAGGGGTCTCTGCACCTGCCCAGCGTTTCGTGGAGAGCGTCACCCGCGTGGGTCCGCTTTGGGTGCTGGGATGGATGAACCCAGAACCTCTTGTTTAGCATCTATACACGAACAAATTAGAAAATCTATTCCTGTTTCCTGAACCGCGCACGAGGCCGGTGGCGTTAGGTGACACGAGCTCTGGTTATTAGCGTGGGTTGGCTTTGGAGAGGGACGGACTGGAAGCGCCAGGCTGCCCCTGCGGTACCCTGTGCCTTGCTGAGCGGTGCTGCCCAGGGCTGGGCGGGCACGGCTGCACCCCCGTGCGTCGCAGGGCCCTGCGGCCTGCAAATATCTATATATATAAAAAATATTTTTATATAGCACATTTTATATAGAAAAATGTGTAGTAAATTCTCTATATTACATGTAGCAATATAGATGTTATAGTAATATTTATTACATATATATTTTACGGAATAGTAAGGTTATCTACAGAGTATATAGTGTTTGATATTTTGCAAACTCCCAGGACAATTTTATATTTATATTTATTTGTATACAATCTAATTTTTAATAATAAATGTAAAAATTTTAAATCTAATTTATAAATATACATATATTACACATATAGCATCTATTGCATAGAAATAGATGGATAAATTATCTGTAATGTATAAAATGTTATACCTTGCGTTGATATATGATATATATCATAGAAAAACATTTCACAGGATGTATAAATGTTTACTACATTCTACGTCTTGTATTACAGCAGTATATAGTACAGGGCTTATTAGTACATGTATGCTCTAGATAATTTCATACACGTGTGTGTTCTATAGAATATATAGACATCTCTTCTGTACGTACGGCCTTTGTGAGGGGGCTGAGCTGTCAGATGTGCTCTGCCCCGACCTGCGCTAACGAGCTCCCGTCACAGGGGCCTTCCTTGCCAGGCAGCGGTGCTGGGCTCAGGGCATGGCTGGTGCCAGCCACTGAGAGCCATGGGCTCCTGGCCCAGGCAGAGCCCGTCCCCAGAGCCCCCGGTGCTTTTTGCAACAGCTCAGCGCCGCAGATTCTGCCGTAGGCCTGTTTAGGCGGTGGCCGCAGGCATCTGTGTTAATGTGGCTGTGAAGGCGCATGCCACCAGCTCTGGAACTGCCTTCCGCTCCCAGTTCAGCCGGAGCGGGGCTGAAACAGGGCAGCGCTTGGGAGGAACAGCGCCGGCTCAAAACACGACTTCTCTGAACCTCTGAAGAGGATTCTTTGCCTGGCAAGTGAAATACATGCTCTGTTCCGAAAAAAAAGCCCCTCAGACAGCCCAGCCCTGGCCCTCAGCAGAGCTTGAGAATCTGTCTGAGCTCATCTTGCCAGTAAACCTCTCCCTGTTCCAGCGCTGCTGCTTTGTGCCCTGCTCCTTACAGAACCAGCACGCAGCCCTGCGACATCGTTACACCAGATACGAGAGGCTCTGTTTGTTGCGCCGGGAATGGAGAGTTTTTAAAATAATTTTATTTAGAGTCGGTGCTCGCAGACCACACACAGCAGTGGTTTCTGAGTGGTGTGTGATGCCAGGCTGGCCTTGTGCTGAGCGTGACAATAAAACAGTCGTGGAACACAAACTATTCGCGTTGGGTGCAAACAAGGCGTTGGAGCAGTTTGGACATGACGGAGCTTTGTGCTCTAAGTGTTGAAGAGCCTCTCCCCACTTCCTCAGCTGCACAGCGAATGCATTACTGGGGCGAGTCTGGGGTGGGGAGTTTGAGGTGCTGAGCCCGCTGGCTGTCACTCTGCACGAACACAAGGCAGGGGCTGCCTGCATCTGTTGTTCTGCCCAGCACGACTGGCTGGGTGGCACTGGTCTGCGGGCTCAATTCTCCAGCCAGGCCAGAGCCACAAAGCCCTAAGCAAGCTGTGAGCTCGTGTTTGGGGCTGCTGGGCTGGAAGGCAAGCGCCATGCCACGGGCAGGACTGCTCGACTTCAGGCTGCTTGTCTGGAGGCAAACGTGGGCGGCTGAGGCGTCCAGGCACGGGGTTGTGTCATGTCATTTGGAAGGCAGTGGGACATGGCATCTGCTAACCCCAGGGATGTTCTCAGTTCCAGGGAGGCGTGTGGTCCCTCAGCACGGTGCTGTGCGATGCCCTGATGACCATGGACGTGATGCTGTGCACGGCCTCCATCTTCAACCTCTGTGCTATCAGCGTGGATCGGTAAGTGGCCTCCTCCTCGTGCCAGAGGAAGGAGCGTGGTGTCCTGGCCCCGAGCTGCTTCCATAGACACCTTTGTGAGGGTCCTGTGCAGGAAGGCTTGATCCTGTTCTCCCCAAAAGAGGGTGTTCTGCCTGCCATCCTGCCCCGTCACCAGCTTGGTGTCCCACCAGTCCCCTTGTGGTGGCCACAGCACAGTTGTGACAAGGCCAGAGCTGTCCCTTTGGGTGCTCTTCTGAGGGGGGAGAGCGGTTGTCACCCAGGCCTTGGCTGTGTAAGTGAATTAATGGTGGAGGAACAGCCAGCGGCAAGCGGCTTTGGGACCACTTGCTTATGTCACCAGTGGTGACACCGCCGTACTGGGACTGACTCACCGGGGGCCTGGAGATGTTCAAAAACCGTGTAGCCGTGGCACTTTGGGATGTGGTGTTGCGTTGACAATTGGACTTGATGACCTTAGGGGCCTTTTCCAGCTGTAATCATCCTGTGGTTCTGTGTTGGCAGGTTTATCGCGGTTTCAATCCCACTGAACTACAACCGGCGACAAGTCGACCTGCGGCAGCTGATCCTTATATCCACCACCTGGATATTCGCCTTTGCTGTAGCATCCCCAGTCATATTTGGCCTCAACAACGTCCCCAACCGGGACCCCAGCTTGTGTCAGCTGGAGGATGACAACTACATCGTGTACTCCTCCATCTGCTCCTTCTTCATCCCGTGCCCCGTCATGCTTGTGCTCTACTGCGCCATGTTCCAAGGACTCAAGCGTTGGGAAGAAGCCAGGAAGGCCAAGCTGAGGGGCGGCATCTACGGGGCCAACAGGAAGCTCTATCACCCCTCAACCTTTATCGAGAGAGAGCAGCCCGGCCTGGAGCCAGAGGAGTGCAGCCCCTACGCCCGCCCCGACCAGCCCGGGGACTATGTGATGAACAATGGCATCCAGACTGTCTCCTACCCGCACCTGAAGTACCCGCACCCAGGACACAGTCGGAAGCGGGCCAAGATCAACGGCCGGGAGCGGAAGGCCATGCGGGTGCTGCCTGTCGTCGTCGGTGAGTAGCAGCCAGGGAGGGATGGGAGATGTGCTGCGTTGTCCTGCAGCAGGGTTCGGTCTGGCAGGACTTGTTTGAACCTAGCCGCGCTCTGCCGACTGCCCAAAGTGCCCGGGCAGCGATGAGAGGCGTCACACTGAGAACCGTGCTCTGTCCTTGCTGGGGGAGGTGAGGGGAGACAAAAGCCACCTCCCTCTTGTTCCCTGTCCCCAGCGCCACGTCTGTGTCCTCCCTGTCCGTCACGTGAGGGCCTGTGTTAGCACCCATGCTCCCCTTGTTCCTGCGGAGCAGCCTGGTTGTGGCGTAAGCCTGCGCTACCCAACCCAGCCCTTTCTTCAAGATAAACCTGTGACTCCCGGTATCTTAAATGCAAATCTAAAACGACACAGAACTTTTTTCATCAACGTTCAGGAGGAGAAAGACATCTTAAATTTGTGTCTGGGCGTAAGCCCAGCTCTATGTGTCAGCACATCTGCTGCCTTTTCCCTCAGCACTCTGAGCTGCCTCCATCCTTGTTTGGCCAGGGCTGTGTTTGTTAAGCTAAACCCTTTTTAACATTCACCTCCCTTTCTCCCTTTAATGTCCTGGCAGGTGCTTTCCTCTTCTGCTGGACACCTTTTTTTGTGGTCCACATTACCAGGGCTCTCTGCAAGTCCTGCACTATTCCCACGCAAGTCACCAGCACTGTCACTTGGCTGGGTTACGTCAACAGTGCTCTGAACCCCATCATTTACACCGTTTTCAACGCGGAGTTCAGGAACTTCTTCCGCAAAGTCTTGCGCCTCTTCTGCTGAGCCCATCGGCACTGGAGGGGGGAAAGGAGGACCGGGCTCTTTTTTTTGTATAGTTCATTAAAGATCTATTTCTGCCTAAGGTCTGCTGTCTTTGCTGGGGAGGAGGGAAGGAGAGGTGGCAGCTAACGGCTGCTGGTTCCCGCTCTTTGTAGTGAGGAGTTACAGGTGAGTACCAGTGGATCCAGCTCCCATACGCTCCTCACTGGAAGCTGCAGCTGTAGCCACTTTTTTAATAATTGGTGCTTCATTTAAACCCTGGCGGCAAACCAGGCTTGTGAGTGCTGGGGCCTGCTGGTGTGTGCTGGGAGGCACTGAGCCACTTCGGTTCAGAGGTGGCTCTGGGCAGGCCTTTGGCCTGGCACAGCCTGACCAGGATCAGAAATCGTATCTTTTTGCATCGTTTTACTCGCAAGCCTGGCTATCCTGGAGTAGGGCCCCATGGCAGGTGAGTGTGTCTACCTCTGCTGGCAGAACAGCCTCCTTGCCTCGCTAATTGTTGTGTTTTTCTCTGCTCGGGAACGGTGACGGGCTGCGCTCAGGCTGCTGGGGCACGGAACGCACAAGGCTGGCGAGGGTGAGAGGCGCAAGGCTGCCGAGGTGTAATTTTAGCTTTACCCAGCCAAAGGCACCGTGATGTCATTGCTGCCTCTCCAGAATTCCTTACAAGCCCCGTGGTACCTGCCGGGAACCATTTCCACCCTGCAGGAAAATAAAATCCTTTCTCTCTTCTGGTAAACCTGAGTGCAGCGACACCGAGGGCAGGCAGAGAGCAGGGAACGCTGTGCGCGGAGGCTCGGGAGGGAAGAAAATGATTATTGCACAAAGCAGCAACCTTCTGCCTCGTGATTCCTGCATGGGGGATTGCTTTCCAAGGGGGAGTCTGTTTGCTTAGAAACAAAAGGGAAAGGAAGTAAGTACTGCAGGGAGCTCTTCAGCTTTTCTCCGACTAGAGTAACAGTCGTTCAATCAGTTTGTCACCACCAAAGAAACACTGAATTCCCACGGTGATGGCAGCGAGCATTTCTGAGTGCTGTGGCTCGCTGCTGTAGGGGCGCAGCTGCCCCGGCACCAGAGCTCTGATGGGGGCTCCTGGAGAGCTCTAATTCCAGATGAGCTGCACCTACAGTTTTTTCATTTAGGAAAGTGGCCTTGCTCTGTTTAAATTATTTTTAATTTCCCTTAAAAGCTGCAGTAAAGCCAAAACTCAGCGAGGAACTGGGGCGCAGCTCTGCCAGGCACAAGGTGCTCAATGGGGACAGCGGAGGACGCTGTTTGTGCGAGCTGCTGCCCCGTCACCCACCCGAGCAGGGGACCTGGCAAGGCCGAGCGCCCGGTATCTCAGCTCGCTGCTTCCCGCAGCTCCGCTTCTCCTCGGATCCACGCAGAGAGCGGCTCTGCCGTACAGGGACGGGGCTCCGCAGAGACGGCAAAGCTGCCACCGCAGAACCAACCTGTGCCGCGTCGTAACACGAGCCGCTGCTGTCTCGCCCTCGCTCCGTTTGGTCAGAACCTTCACAGGCAACAGAGGGAGGCCAGGAGCCTTGTAAATGAGCTGTATTGCTGCGGGCTCAATTAAGACAGTCTTTTCAATTAACTAATTGTCTTTAAGCTTTAGAAAACAGTGTAAGAAGGAACCGTTATGAATACTGAAGTATTGCTCCGGGAGCAGGAGGAGCGAGCGTTTTGCTGTGGGAATCTAAGGAAGTGCTTCTGACACCAGGGGTGTAACACAACAGGACCCTGAAGAGCCACAGAGGAAGGGATGGACTCGTCGGAAACAGCTAGTGCTAGACTTCAGTGTTTTCCATCATATTTTTTCCTCTATTTTTACTTTCCTGCAACTCTGGATAGAATTTCTCCTTTTGACGCTGGGTTGGGTCACTGTGATAGAGGGGTGACCCCTCTTAGGGTGTCAGCTGAACAAAACCCTCACCCACCAACGCCAAATCGGAGCAAACAAGCAGACAGGACGGGCAGCCGCTCGCAGCTGGAGAGGTGGCTGCGTCTGCTGAGACTCCTCCAGCTGGGGGCAATAATCTTCAAACGCCAATAAAGGCGCCTGATTACCCTGAATTATTAAAGCACATTAATACTGAAATGATCTCGTTGCGGTGAACAAAGCAAATAGCTTCCTAATGCCCACCACTTCTTTAATTAGCAGCCGCTAAACGGCGATGGCAGGGCGGCGCTCCACGAACATGCTCTCGCTTGGGGTTTGATCCCATCTGGTTTTGGCCAGAGGGCCGCTGTGAGCTACAGCCCAGGCTCGCCGTGGGACAAGACCGCACCTCCCCTGCCGAAAAACGCCCGCCAGCCGCCCTCCTATGGAGACGGGAGCGCAGATGCGCGCGTAAGCACATTTCTCGGGATGTTACAGTGCTGCCGGGGGGAATGACACAGTTCTACCAGGCGCGCCGTGCTTTCACCGCATTTTATTTAACAATGTGTTATTTTTCACTTATATTCAAGTGCAGAAGCTCCAACGTGTTCCAAATTTGCCCAGCACAGAGGGAACACAGGAAAGAAAAAAAAAAAAAGTCCTTCTGATGGCAAACTACGAACTGGTACTGACCTCTGCAAGGCAGTTAAATAAACCAAAGGAAGGTCTGGTTCTTTTTCCAACAAGAGGTAGGGAGGTGCAGGGGGAAGGAAACACTGTCAAATCCGATTGCAGCACCTGCGTTAGCCCCCTCTCCAGAGAGATGACGCCATCGCTGTAATGCACGCGGTGGAGGTGCCAGCCTGGCAAAGTCACGGCTTCCTCAGGCTGGCGGCGGCTGCCAGGGGCGAGGCTGCACTTGGGGGGTTGGTTTTCTCCAGGTGAGGTTTGCACAGTCTCTGTATTATTCAAAATTCTGGAAGAGGCTGGGGAGTAGGCAAATGCTGTCACAGTATCAAAAAGTCTTTCAAAAATGAGTTTGCTGGAGAGAAGAACGGGGTTTGTAAAGGACAGACCGTTCGGGCGCGGTTGCCGATCCAGCCGGCCATGCCGTGCCGTTCCTGAACGGCCGCAGAGGTAGGTGTGCTCAGACCGTGACCTTCTCCATGACGCTGTCTGCGACGTGCACCTCATCGGCTTGCACCGTCACGGTGGGCGACTGGCCGCAGATGTGCTGGTGGTCCTTCCAGTCCTGCGAGGGAGGAGCAGACGGAAAGGCCATGAGGAGAAAGCATGCGGCCTGCAAAAGCGCGCTGGGCTCCGATGCGAGAAGCGCGTTCTCCAGCTCAGGTGGGCTACAGCTGGCCTCGCTGCCTGGCCAAACAAGGCTGACCACGGACAGGACACGCTGGGTCGCTACTGGAGCTAACAAACAAAGCAGAATGCTGGCTTCTCAACCCAGAAACCAGTTCCGGACATCAACATCAGTTAGGTGGGGAAAACTTACTAAATCCGAGCCAGAACCTTGACGTAAACCCTCTCCTGAAAGACAGCTTGTTACAGCGAGCACTCCTGCAGGACAGCGCCACACGGGGTGGTTGGTTGGCAGTGGCAAAGCAGAGGAACGCAATTCCACCCAAAACTGACCTAACTTCTACCCTGAGCTGACCTCACTCTCACTTGCTGCACCCAGAGGGCCCACAGCGTGGCTCACAAAGGCAGGGGGAATCTCAAGGAATCACTTCCCGCTCTCCCACTCTGTCTCAGTGCAGAGCAGCAGCTACGGGCAGGGGCAGATGTCCCGGGAGGGGACCGCAGGTGACTCCTCGGGGCCGTTTCCCAGAGCACTGGGCGCTGAGGACGCCAGGGCAGTGCTGCCATCCGGCTGGTACCTGGGGAGGCGGCGCTAAGCTGTCTTCCGCAAGCAGCATTTGTTCCTTTGGATTTTTAATCCTTCTGCTACGCAGACGGGGAACTTGCCACCATTCATTGTTACAGGCAGAATTCTTCAGCTGCTCAACACCCCCGGCCTCGGTTGACTCGGACTGAACTTGGACAGCCCGCAGAACGGCAACCCTGGCCAAACGAAGTTCTCCTTGGCTCTGAAGCAGGGTGCCACAGGTCTTTGTAAGGAACCTGTGGGACGCGTGAGGCACAGCACTTCCCTCTACTCTGTTTCTTCCTACCTGTTTCCACCTCCCATGTTCAGAAACTTACGGTTTGTCCTGCTGTATCATCTGCAGTGTCACAAATAAAGAAAGGGAGAACTACGGCCTCGGTGACAGAGCAGGGCACAGGTACTGGGGCGCGTGAGCTCAGCAGGACACGGCAGGGAGGGGTTGTGACAGTGCTCCCAGCAGCTCACACAGCGGGGTGTCCGCACCCTCATTTCCACCACCACTGATTTTCAGATCACCTTTGAGGAGCTCTGTGCCAATCCTACCCCGCAGACCCGTCCCACCACCACGGTCTGCCTCAGAGATACAAGGGGCAGGGCGGGTTTGGGACGCGGGGGCTGCCGACCCGCGCAAGGCCTGTAAGACAGCGCCCGTTCCCCTCGCCGTGCTTCCGCCCACGGGCAGCGGGCAGAGCCGCCTGGCCCTCCCCAGGGTCACGCAGCCCCCTCCAGGTGACTCCGCAACTCCCAAACAAGCCGGTACCTTCCGCTGGCAGAAAGTGGAGCAGTAGTTGACTTTGTGGCATCCTGTGCACTCGTTGGTCGCCTCACGGCCGCAGTTGACACAGGACTGCTGTGAAAATGGACAGCAAAGTGATTGTGTCAGAGAGAACACAACAGGAGATCAGCAAAGCGTTATGCAGGTGCTGTGACGTGACGTGACGCAGGAGCAGCGGTAAAATCCCGTTTCCCAAAATATCCTCAACGCACGGACACAGAACAGAGGCCCAAGACCACACTCCTTGCTTTGGAAAATGAACTGCACCTCTGTTCTCCTTCCTGGTGGGCGAGAAGCCCCTCAAAACCGCGGGTGAGACGCTGGGCGGCCACGGAAATCTGCCCCCAGCACCACAGAGACACCTCCCTCCACGCGGGCCACATATCTCATCAACCAGAGCCGGGTCACAGCGGGCTTCAGCGGGAGTCGGCGTGAACCAAGGGCAGGTTCCAAACAGGAACCTGGTTTTTGGGAGGAAAAAGGGGTCTGCGCGTACGGGCTGAGCAGGCTGGCTCCTGTGCCAGGCAGCAGCACGACTACAGAAGACAGAGGAGTAAAATTAAGAAGGCTGTAACAGGAGCAAGGACTTAAACCTAGAACTAAGGTGAGACAGGACACAGGAAGAAAAATCACACTTATTTTTTAAAGGATTTTTTTTTGTGTCTATCGCTTTAGTCTTCCCTCAGTGACAGCAATTAACATAACCTGTATATTTAGGTGGAAATATCACTGAACTACCACCAGAATAAGCACTTCACAGAGCACTCCATCTCCAGCTCGTTAAAGGACTGGCAAATCATTAGCAGTCAGCGCAGCCGTGTGAGGCCGTGACAGGAAGCCACAGTTTCTCAGCTGTGAAAGTATCGCAGGCGTCTCCCGTTCCCGTTCCAGCAGCTCCCTCTCTTCGGAGCACAACCAAGCCACCGATCAGCGCCCCGATTAACACCCGGTTCATCACACCTCTGCTCGCAGCTCTCCAGGACCTGGAAGGCCTGGCAAAGGGGCCCCGCTCTGAACAGAGCGTTTGTCCTGCTAGGGACAGCTCAGACCTCTGCAGAAGGCAAGGCCAGATACGCAATGCGTGACTTGTGCAGCAACCATGAAAAACTCTGCCTCTTGAAACGGAACAAGACAAAGAACAAAAGACTTTTATAAAATATGAGACACTTACCTTGATGATGATTTCCGTTTTCCCGTCCACATCTTCTGTTTGTTGAAATAACTGGTTCTGGTATTGCTGCAAGGGAAAACACACCGGCCTTGTCATTTCACAGCCAGGGTACGGCGTGGGGGGCTGAAAAGGGTGCTGTGTGGAGCGGCCTGGTGCTCGGCTGGCTCCTAGCAAGCCCAAACCTGCAGCTGAAGAGGAGCCTCGCTTATAAGAGTTAAAACCATCCAGAGGTGACAAACCAGCATTGACTGAAACCCCGCGCTCCCCGCGCCATCCAGCCAAGCACTCCTGAAAACAGGGCGCTCAGCTGCCACAAGGGCAGCACCCCCCACCCGAGAGCCTGAGAGGTCAGCAAAGGAAACGCGAGGAAGATGCCAAGGTGACAGGGCCAAGTGCCACCTTCTCGGGCCAAATCCACGGACCCTCGCTCCCCACTAACAGGCAGAAGAGTCCGAAGGGATGGCATAGCCCAACAGAACGGATTAGGGAAAAAACAGTCAGAATTCACACACTCAAGACTTAAGAAACAGCATCAACCGTCGCCATCGTTCCTCCTTTGAATAAAGGCACAAAAGGGCTTTCCAACAGTTTTAACGAAGCAGTGCTGTGGGGGCGGCTTCCGAAGCGACCTCGGGCGCGTGGCAGTTACTCCAAACCAGCCCACGCCCAACCGGCTGCTGCTCCACCAATTCCCTTGCCGCGCTCAGCAGCCAGCGCTGCCGAGAGACAGGAGTCCTAAACCAAAGGAATTCAAAACTGACCCTGATTTGATGATGTGCTCGCCCTGATTGAAATTTACTGGGAACAGTTAAAAAGGAACAAAAACCCCCGAACCTCCACCCTCAGGCAAAGCAGGTTTACCCAGGAGTGACTATGGCCCAGCATGTAAGGAGATTAAAGGCTTAACGGCCAAGTGTCTCTGACCTGACATCACAGTACGTATTCTCCTCTGAAACCACAACCTTCAAACCCCGTGTATTACCACGCCACAAATTCCAATTAAAAACCTCCCGGGAGATGGGGGAGGCGGCAGGGAGACTCCTTGCTGTACGCTCTAAGGGCTGCGATTGGGTTCCGCCGTTATTCGACAAATCGGCACGACAGAACCCGCGCACAGCGGCCCCGATGCTTCCAGTTCTGCGCAGGCACAGTGTGCATCACGTGCGTGGACCTCTCAAAATCACTATGTTGAAAACCAAAACTGTGTCCAAGCCGTAAGCATCCTTACAAAGACGGGGAATACACGGGCAAGCGCGAGATGCGGCCTCTGGGCTAAGAATCCCCCGTTACGTCTCAGGAGGAAAATGCCCCTGATTCTCGAGAGAACCATTAACGTCAGCGAGCACTGGCCGCGGAGAAGCTGGGACCCAACGCCTCGTGCCGCAGCCTCTGCCCTCCGCCACCCCGCACACAGGCTGAGAACTGGGCTGGCAGGAAACTGTGGGCTCTGCAGGAAAGGTTAAAACGACTTTTCCACTGTTAAGTGAAAGAGAAATGACCCTCGTTAAGAGCACTGCCCTAGAAAACTGCGTAACATTTCTAAACTGCGTTTTAGTGAAGAAAGTGGAAACACAGGTGCCAAAGCACGCGGTGAGCTGGCATTTGAGCCCAGCTGGAAAACCTCAGCACGCACAACCCCTGCTAGTGCCGCCCTCTCCGCAAGAGCCAGGTAGTGCCAGGGCTGGACACGCCGAATCCCAGCTCTGAGAAAGTGCCGCAGCTCCCGAATGAAAACCCTTCCCACCACCAGGCTCCACTTCATCCTCCACGAGTGCGGCTAATCCCGTTCTGCAGGGACACTGCCAAGGAGAAAGACGCCAAGGGGAAGTGCAGCCACCTCCGTCCTCGTCTGAGCCACAGCGGCTCCTCCAGCTCCGCTCTGGGCCCCCAGACCTGCTGATGGAAACCACGCGTTACACCCCTTCTGTCTCCCTTTTATCTACCCCCCCAGCGAGTCCCCTGCTTCTGCACAGCCCCAGGTGAAGAATTCAAGCCGTGCAGAAACTACGGAGAAGGAAAAGGTGCGATAAGAGAGAGGATCCAGCCAGACAGACCCAGATCCCTCACCAAACCGGCTCCAGGAAACCAATCACCTCTGATTCGCAACAGTTTTCACTGCTGCTTTGGGGTACACGAACCATTATTTGCTTACGAGAGCCACAGTTCTTAAATACTTAATTTCATACTCTCTAGCCCTGAATTGTTTCAATCTTTCTAAAAAAAGAGTTCAGATGGTCTGGCTGTCAGCTGATTTAATCTTCCACCTTGTTTCCACACGGGCTGGGATCTGAAGGCATCGCTGCGTTACACAGAGGGCTGTTTCAGTTAAAACACTTGTCAGATTTCAACACAGATTCTTTTAAAGTCACACAGAAAAACTGTTTAACACATTTCCTGAATCTCTTTATCATCTTCCAGCAATGTCTTCTGGCACAGAATTTGGTTAGCTCGTGTATCCTCCCCCTTCTAAAGTTTAGCTGATATAAACGACGGCTTAACGCACACTCAAAAAAATTACGCTGCCCAAGCACACAGACCTCTGTGTCTTTAACCCCTTCCTCTGGGGCCAGCCCTGCAAACCGTCAAATATCTCCTGCAAGAGGCACCGAGCCTTTCTTGCCCCGCTCACTCGCTCCCTAAATGTTTTTTCCCTAAATCAAAAGACGCAGAAAACCCAACACTCAGACAGTGACCACAGGATCAGATACGCGCAGTCACAAGCCAATTAGTAACGATGCCGGAGAACGTTTTCTGAACAGCTGCGTGGAGTTCTGACCAGTTATATTTAATGGATCCCACGCAAAATGCTGCGATTCAGAAAAGGCTTAGAAATGTTTAGATACTTTAACCACCTCCTTAGATTCTAGAACAATTTTGTTTCAAAAGAAATTACTGCAAAAGAGCTATTTTCATAAATGTTGGAACTGCAGATTTCAGGTTTCCAAGTTGCCCTTACTTCTAAGATTTACAAGGTTAACGCCTTTTTACACAGCGATGCTACCTCTCTGCGGACCGGTACGCAAGCCCTCGGTGAAGGAAGTGTCATGACGGAAACAAAAGCTGGAAGAGCCCCTCAGTCTTGAAATTTGCCCAGCAAACCACGATCCTTGAACAAACGCACAGAAATTAAGAAGGACAAAGAGAGCAACGGAGTACGTGCAAGGACACCCAAATTACAAAATTCTGTGCAAGAAAAGCTCTGTTGGTGGAGCCTTCAGCTCCAGCACTCGGAACTGACCTACAGCGAGGGTCGTCACCAGACCCCGGCACAGGGCGTTACACGGCTGTCGTCGTACAGCGGGGAGGCAGAGGGAAAACCCTCACGTCAGGCGTGACAGAAGAGTGGCAGACAAGTGTGTTTTTCCGTGTTCTCCCTAATTGCCTAAGAAGCCAAGCGTTTCTATTCCAGTAGTGTGCAGCCGGACGCCCGAACACCCAGCGCTTCCCAACTCAGCCCCCTGTTGCTTCTGAGGACTCTAGGTATCGCCACGTGTCAGAACTGCAATTAGGGATCCAACCCCCTGCGAAATTCAGATTGGACCTGCCATCTGAAGGGAGAAACATGACTGCAGATGCTGCTAATTTACGCTGCACTTATAATTTTGTGTGGTTTTCCCTCGCTACATTTAGCAGATCCCCTTCCTGCCACAGTTCCTCTCTGCTGTTGGCATTTCCACGTTCAAAGCGATAGAAATGAGGGGAATAATGTATTCCTACAACTCCTTTGAACAGTCCTGGACAGTATCATGAGCAAGCGTGACCGGAATGAAACAGCGACGTCCGCTCTTTGACTCCACGGAGAAGAAGGCAAGCGTGCGGGCAGCACAAACGCCCCCCTGCTCCGAGGAAACAGAGCAAACACCTGCCTTTCGCAGCTCAGAGCTCCGCCAGTCCCACGGCGCAGTACGGAGCACAGCTTCTGGTACTGAAAGTCACGTCAGCCAATCTGCGGCTGTATGGGAGCAGACTGGCTCGTCTCCTCTGTCGGCAGGCAGAGGCCGTCTCCCTCTTTCGCTGGGGTGCCAGAGGGACGTGGGCAGGGATACGGACAGCTGCGAGATCCAAAGTGCTTGAACTCAACACCCTCAAGAGCCGGGACTCTGAACTGGGGAACAGCTCTGCACTGCTCTGAAAACTAAAGACACGTCTTAGTTACAGCAGTGAAGTTTGTGTGTCCGGTCGGGACCCAGCCTGCTCCCAAGAGATTTCTTTAATCCTGCCATGTATTAAGTCACTCTTCCAGGAAGAGCTGAGTCTACAGCTCTGTTATAATTTAATCTGTTGTACAGCCTTTGCTCTGCAGCTCTGATATGATGACACAATCGTCCACTTCTAAATACCTAGGCACATGCTGCTGCACAGGAATTCTGCAAACCGGTGGCTCTCCTGCAGAGAAGCATCCACGCGGCTGCATGCACCATCTCTGCTCGCACAAACAGAGGAGGTGGCTCTGTCTGCTAGCCCTTGGGAGTTCTGCCAGTGAGAAAACACAAAGGAGGGATGAAGCACCTACTGCCTTTGTATTAAATTGATCCAGCAAAAATCAACAGCAACCGCAGTAGGAAAACACCTTTCTCCTTCTCATGACCTTAACTGACAAAAAAAGCAGTCTGACCACACAGTACTCAGGGCGGGAGAGAGCCTGGCGTAACAAACCAGGAAAACATTCAGGAAATCAGAAAAGCACCTCTGACCAACACAACAGAGACAGCCAATTGTGTGACATTTACTCTAATTACATCCAAAGCCAGCCCTGTACTCAGAAACCCAGAGTTCTTCCCAAAAATGGAATTCACTGGAAGGAATTCAGAAATAGCTACTTGCGATATCAGCCAGATTGTTCCAGATGCTGGCACACAGCCCCCTGCTTGAGAATTGTTACTTGGGCACTAAAAATCAGCGCCATCAGCCAGTTTTTATCAACACACAAAGCTGTTAAGGCACCCATTCCACAGAAAGCACGGTAAGACACACGGGTTGTGTAACTGGGGACTCAACAGTGACTGGGAAGGGGACTTCCTCTGGAAACAAACACGTGCCTTGTGAGGTCAGCACATAACCAATCCACAGGAGTGATTTTAGCTCCCATTGCTGGGGCAAGAAGAAACCAGAAGTACGCTGACGCGAGCTGGATTTGGATCAGAGGGTGAGGGGAATGGACTGAACAACTGTTCCAGAAACCACTGTAAGGATAAACAGGAGGGAAGGCAGCACACAAACTGGGAAAAGATAAGAACACGAAGTTAAAAGTCAGATGTTCATCTCTGAACTGTGCCAAAGCTCCCAATTTTTCGGTATCCCACGCTCTACACAGCTTTTACAGCAGCAGACGGCCCAAACCCGGACAGCACCACAAATACCCGTTCCGCCCGGGCGGAAGGCAGGGGAGAATTAGACTCAACGTGTCACACACCTGCACATCAAGGATGCAGCGTACGGAAGAGTTTAGCAGACACAACGTGGCAAAGAATACCAAAGATGCTGCAAGGACTGTCGTAGGGGCTCTCAGTTCTCAGCAAAGTCTCCCCACACACCTTTCTTCAAGGCCCCTTGCTGCACACTCGTGCCTACGAATTCAGCGGAAAGCCGACGTTAGCAACAACGCCGACGGCAACAGCAGACGGTGCGGTGCACAGGAGGGGAGTTCGGCAGCTACCCACGACGACACCGGTTTCACAGTACGTGGCCCCCACCTCTCTCCCTCAAGTCCACATGAGCAGCTGTGGGTCTGGGGGAGAAGGGGAACGCGTTCAGCAGGGCGTGCAGCCAGATGCAGGGTGCAGGCACGAGCTGGTGTTCGGAAGAATCCAGAGCCCCTACCATGCATCCACCACAGAGAAGAACAGAGGGATAATCCTGACAGAGGAGAGAAGGGCCGCTGACACATTCCGTAACGCCAGCCGGCCCTGCAGCCTTGCCACAGGACTGGCAAGATCAGCTGCGCTTGCGCAACGCTCAGCAAGACAGCTCTACATGTTCCTGCCTACCTTCCCCACACATTCTACAGCTCGCTGTTCTTTTTGTCCCCCTGCCTTTTCGGGCCACAGAAAGCCTCTCTGACATTCCCACTCACTTGACATAAAGAAAGCAGCCACTGAGCGCTCACCATCTCTCCTACAGCAGGGTTCAGCGTCCATGGCTCATAAATTTAGGAATGGCTGATGGGAGAGCTCAGGACTCGTAACACCAAACGGTCTGTGTTACCAGCCTGCTACCCACGGCTCCTGGAATCCCAGAGCACTCTGTTCCTTTTCCCATGGTACGAATAACTCAGAAAGATTTCTCTTGGTAATAGTGCCCTCAAGACAGAGAAACAATTCCTAAGGGAATTTTCACTGCCAGTGTTACAGGCAGTGAAAAGCAGCGAGGCACTGCTCTCTTCATCACTCAGCCAAAAAGACGCCCTCGGCTGAGTCATCTCACCTCCCCCGGCATCATTACCTCTTTCCTCTCCACATCAGCTTGAATTTTTGCTTGCGTGACGGCAGCCTCGCGGAAGGAGGAGCTGGCCTGTTTGGCCTGTTCGATGAGAGTCTTCAGCTGCTGGGCAGTGCTGAGCAAGGAGTTGACCATCTCTTCCAAGTACAGCCAGCTCCGCTGCTCCGTCACCTCCAGCCCGTTCACCACCGACGGGGATATGGCTTTGGTGGGCGTCGTGGGGGGCACCGCCAGGGCAGGGAGCGAGGTTAGCACTGAATATCGAGAAAGAAAAAGAAAATATATACAATTAGGGAGTAATACAGTGGAGGTTTTGTGGGGTTTTTTTTTTGTTGTTGTCTTGCTTGACCGCTTTTTTTAAAAACACGGTCTGTAAAAATTTCCAACTCAGCTAAGTTGCAGCTACACAGACCTGCCTTCTGTGACACACAGCCCTTGGGAGCTCTCAAACCCAGGGGACAGAAGAACGTGCGCTCCTGACCCTCTGGTTTACTCTGGGAAGGAATGAACACCTCCCAGCACTGCTGCAGAGGAGCACAATTCAGCAGTGAAAGCAGCATTCCCAAGGACTCCTCTGCCCTTATCACCACAATGTTTCCCTTAACGATCACTAAGTAAAGTTAGACTACGTCTCTGAATGTTCTCATGTCCCTATACAGACGTCAGTTCTCAGGCTGCAAAGCTAGGCACCTATCCACACCACACTGCCCTACACTTCCTAAATTCTGACCTTAACCGCAACCCCAGCCCAAGACTGGAATAAAGCCAAGACAGTTATCATCCCCTCAGAACTACATGTACTACAAACATGCACCTTCCAAAACCGCCAGCTGGGAAGCCCTTAAAAAAAACCCCCTCAATAATTGTAATTTCTTTGGACCCCTTCATCCTGGATCCTACCCATGCAGCAAGTTATGGACACAGAAACACACGTACCACACCGAAACACCAGCAGTTTAATAAAAGGTACTTACAGCTATACGTATGTTTCAGAGGTGAACAGCAACGCTTACTGCGGCTCTGAAACCCCTCCTTGCCTAATCCCAAATGGGAGAGTGAATGTATACAGGTCTGATGGAAGTTTTTGCTACACGTATTAAATGAAATACAAAAGCACAGAAGCCCAGCACTACTTCTAAAGATACTCCAAGGGACAATAAAAGAAGAAAAAAACCCCACCAATTATTGAGGTGCTGCAGCCTTTACTTCTTCATATCTTAACCATAATCTTAACAGTAATTGCAGTTTGTAGGAAGCCACCAGAACGAAGCTAAACTCCTATCCTGGAATCCTAATCACGCTTCCCTTGAACTTATCTCCAGCCCGCTCAATTATCGCGCCTCTGCAGTCTTCCCTTTCCCAAAACCTGCGTTAGGAAACTAAAGCCCGAGAAAACCAGCGATATCTGTCTTAGCCTTACCCTTGCAAATGTTTCAAAAACCAGTGTCACCAAAACATCTGCTTCTCACAACACTGGGCTTGCACATACACTGGGAGAGCACAGCGCGAGGAAATGAAATCTAGATCCAGGAATCAACAATACACACTGCGAGCTCACCTCAGGCAACATTTCCAGGAACAAGTGTTATCTGCCTTTACTGGCCCTACTTTTCCAACATCTCACTCTAACTCTAGCGATAAATACTCGCCATCTGCCGTAAAATTAAGTCCCAGACATTCACATCTACCAACAGCTGCTCTCTAAATTCCTCACTAAATTGGTTACTGGAGAAAAGAGGGCACCACCAACTTTGGGGCTGTGCAGCCTACTACCCCAAAATCTGCTCATAGTCTACTTGAGGATTTTTCCTCACGTCTGTAGGCAGGCATTTCGGAAGGATTCAGCACACAGAAAAAGCAGTAAGTACTGCAGAAACCCCATTCCTTCCTGGATAGTTCTGCGTTGTCAAGGGAAGAGCTGTTAGTGCTGCAGGCACCAAAAGCCAATTGGCTTCCTTGATTTTTCAATAGTGAGTAGCACATTCATATGAAAAATGCAGGACCGTTCCAACTGATGGATGCTCTGCCCCTCAGGGAAACACTGAACGCAGCCAAGGACACGACTTCAGAAGGGCTGAGCCGTTTAAATCCCACGCGCATCCCGCCAGCGGCTGCTCTCCTTGTAGAAGCATTGCTCTTAACACCTCCAGGCCTCCGCCAGCTTGGCTCCCAGCTCCTGTCCTGCTGATGGACAGGAGAACGCACGGACAACGTCCTTGAGCGTCTGCAGCACAAGGGAGCTCCCTGCAGACAGCTGCAGGCACACAGCTGCCACTGCTGGGCACTGCCCTGTGTTTTCATTAAAATGGGACATTATTGCAGCCAGATGCTTTGCCTTGGAACCAGAGTTTTATTTACTAAGCAGGAAGTTCTTGGGAAAAACGTAGAGGCTGAAGTGTCCGAAAGACACTTTTATTCTCATGTAGTTTATTGTGAATCTCCCACGGCAATCCATTTGGGATGTCACTGCAGACACTGGCACGCTGGTCTGTCTGAGGCGCCTCCAAACAGAACGGCAGAGGCAAGCCCCAAACCTCTCTCCCTGAAGGGTGGGGTGCAGAACAGCAAACCGCACAGCTAGCGAAAAACACCGAACAGCAGATCCCTCCGTTCAGGGAAAAAACCTTGTTGACTACACTTTAAATGGCAATTAAAATTCAACGGTAAATACTGTCCTGAACAGCAGCAGGCTAACACACCTTCCCGTACCAGGCTGCAATTCCAGCCACTCCACTCACAAATCTGCAGACAAACAAAACTTCATATCTGGAAGTTTTTCACCAGAATCCAGCACAGATCTGGCGAGAGAGAACAAGTCTCGACACCCACGGCACTGCAGGTCACTGCGTGTTAGGTGTGTGACCTCTTCTGACAGCCAGCACTGCAAGTTCACCGCACAGGTACACGGAGATTTTATCCTCAACGGCCCTTAATTAAAATAGTCATTTGAATGCACTTGCACATGACTGGCATAGAACTATTTGCACTTAGATAGAAGTGACAGATAAATCAGTCTTTAATCAGTAGCTGTTTGCAGAAGAGCTTTTCCCACTGCTGCGTTTCCAGCACAATATCTATCCCAGCATGGTATTTGATAACTTATCTAACAGGAATGACTTCCGATTCCTCACTTTGGCATAGGTGTATCACTCAAGAGAAAGTATTCGCTGGTGAAAAAAAAAAATCAATGTTTAATTAGTAACATCACAATCTAAGGCTTAAAACCAACAACTGGATTTCATTCTGGACAGAGCAGGAAGGTGTTGTGCTGCTCTCAGTAAGCAAATAAAAGCTGATACAGAGGGGAGAACACAGGGTTTAAAAATAAAGACTTCAGACTGCACAAAGGAACACACGTTTACATGATCTTTTCCTGATGTCTGAGAGAACAGTAACAGGGATCAAAACCTGCCCGTCTTACAGCTCCTCTGCAACAGCGAGATCAGCAGGCACCAGAGTAACTTCACAGGATGACAGAAATTAGAGAAGTAAAAGCCTAGCAATCCCTAATCCGTCAGCCAGCCAGCAGCAGACTATTCCTTGCTGTATCTCTTGTCTAGGTTCGACAAAAACACATCAAGCAAGAACAACACTCCCAAGTTTGCAATTCCAGTTCCTTCAACACTTCCAGTTCCTGTCAGTACAGGCAACGCTCATACAGCATTGTAGTTCACTAATTTATCAGTCAGCTCTACAAATGAACCTCGCTGCCCTTCTTAACCAGCACCTATCCCTCCAGCACAAACGTAAGGGATGGCAAACGGACACTGGATGTGAGAGCAGCGTTCCAAACCTGCCCAGAGCTGCCTCCAGCACCTCTCAGTGGGTTCATAAAGAGATGTGAGAACGTTTAGAAAAGCTTCTGTGACATAATTTTAAAGGGGATGGTCTGCTCGTATCAAACACTAAATAAAAGTTTAGCCACTGTGCCCAAGTGGCGACAAAAGCCTCGGAGCAAGAGCCGTCGGAAGGGCAGGGGACTGCAAGATGACTTAGGGAGCAGGATCACAACAGCCTCCTCTAGCAGAAACAACAAATCAAAGTTCTCAATATCGGAGTGAAGAATTTACACAGAGTGGAAAATCTGCTTGTCCAAATCTTAATAACCACAAAATTCATAAGCAAACCAGAGCAAAGTTAATGTTTCTGCCTCAGTCTTTGCCTGTGCTGAGGAAGAAGATCAGAGAGTAAATTCAACCACCGCTAACTCTCTCACGTGACGGACATCAAACATACCGATTTTGGGGTGAGACGTTGGCAGCGCAGCTTCAGGAAAAGGTGAAATCTGACAGTTGTCCTGGTAACTCGGATAGTGAGGCTCCGGGTGGCTGACCCGGCACGGCTGCTGGACGTTGGTGTCCTGAACTGCAGGAGAACAACGGCGTCAGGAATCACTGTGTAACAGCTGCCAGGCAGTTCTTACGCTTCTTTCACTCGTGCCTTTTCACATCTTATACAAGTTCCTACGTGATAATTCCAAGGTTGCAAATGAGAAACAGTAGCACGTCTTGCACAGTTAGCAAGCAAGGCAACCCTGTACTGATTTCATCTCTCAGCTTTCACTTGTTAAGGCAAAGGCGACTGCTGCCCTCCTTTCCGCACACCTGTACATTTCCAATAACCACAGGCCAAACCACGGCTCTCGGAGCAGGACAGTTCCCTCAGCAGAGCTCACAACCCCGTGTACGAACCAAACTGAAAGAACTGAAATATATGTCACGCATTTATATTTTGTTTGATTTATTCTGGCATTTTTCAGCATTCATTCAGTAATTCTCAGTTAGTTTCCACACTCAGCCACTTCTCCTTTTTTTGGTAGCATTTTAGGATGAAGGAGGAGTGAAAAAACTGAGAGAGATAAGCATAAAACCCTCGAAATCAGCAGAAGTGTACACCAGCAGCTCCAATATCTGGGCAAAATTTTTCACTTCTTTTGTGCAACTGGTAAGATTTCAAGCTGTCGAAATCAATTCAAAGGAAGGACAGGGGGTTACAGACAGCCTCTCTGTAAGCTCTTGAGAAATAAATCCTTCGTGCAGCATTCAAAATGCTTCCTCCTATAGCAGTGGGCATCCAAACCTTTTTTGCTCCTTCTCGGGGATGTCTAGCAGGCATCCCCCTGAATTCTTACCAGTGGTTCCAGTGAAAACATCACCCTGGGACGGACTTTCCGAGATAATCGCTGTGGCTTCCACTGTCGATGCGCGGTCGAATGTCAGAGCGCCGGAGGTAGTGATCTGTCCAGAAGGAGTCACGGTGACTGGAAATATTAGAAGTACTTTCATAGTTAACACTCAGCGCGGAGGCCTCGGTTGTTTAGCTGCTGATACCCCTGTTCTGGATCACCCACAGCCAGAAAACTCTTTGTAATTAATCTGGCACCATTAACTGGTAACGGTCCGGTTCTGTGGCACAGAAGGACCTTTTCACAAACAAAAATGCAATTTTAAGACTTTGAGGCTGTGGATTTACGCCTGGTGAAATCTGTGGCTGCTACCAAAACATGCAGCCCTCCTCTCTCCCAGCGCCAGCACAAGCAAACGTGTAACCTCACAGCACCTCACGCTAACGAACCAACACAGATTAAACCTCTTTGGGGGATGAAAAAAACCCCAAACTCTACAAAATCCTTGCCTATTTCCCTTCCTGCTGCTGCTGGTAATCTAATCTTACTTCTGGCTGTTCTTTTCTGGATTTACGCTGCTTCCTCCTCAGTTCCCTCCGTAATGTTACCACCCAGATGATGCTAGTGCAAGGAGAGCAGGAGGACACACGAATGTGACTGGGAACGTGTGAGCTGGATGAGCTTGCAAATTAATTTCTGTTCTCACACAGATGGTTTGACAATCAAAACCAGTTAAGTAACAAAGCATGTCCTGAATGTTAGAGAGGAATCTGCAGATGAAAGCGTCGCCTTCTGCCTCTTTCATTAACGACTTTCAGGCTGTGGATTTCATTCCACTGCCTACAGCCTACTTTTCTATGTATTTCAGGAAACAGCACAAATCTTACTCCACAGTCCCCACCAGCTTCTAAAGGACAAAAACCAAGCTCAGGGGATGGGACGCGGATTTCCGGCAGAGCAGAGAAGGGCTAGCCTTCCTCTCAACACAATTTTACCAGGAGGAAATTTCTCAATTGTCATTTGTGAAAAACCTTCCTGAAACCCACTGCGGATCAAGGGCAGGACTGCACAACTGTCCCTGCACTGCCAGGCAGAGAGAGCAGGCAGAGGGGGAAATATAATTCAGATCTCTCTCAGAACTAAATACGAAACCTAGTGCTCGCGGCAAAAGGATGCTAAGATGCTTAAAAGTGAGTCTCCTCGAGGTCTAGAGCTGCGCTTTTTCCTACGCAACTTGCAGTCCAGATGTGGCAACACTGTGCTAGTTGGTACAAAACAGGAAGTGAAATTAGCTAAAGACAATTAGCCAATAAACCTATCCAATGAAAAGGAAGTAGCCAAAAAAAAAGGACATTTTTCTCAGCTGTCTAGTTCCAAGGGGCCACGGATGGGCATTAAATATCTAGTGCGGCAATTCTTCACCACAAACGGGAAGCAATTTTTTACCAGGAGAAAAGAACTTACATGTAGTAGCAGCTGTGGCAGGAAGCAGAGTGATGTTTTTGGGGCAGTCCTTCTTCACTGGAGTTGCAGGCATTTCATTTTCTTTTTTCCGCCTTTTATACGGTACAAAGAGTCGTATGGGGCCACTCTAGGCAAAAAAAAAAAAAGAACAAGCAAAAAGGGAAAGGAAAAGACATTAGCTGAGGCACTTCTCTGGGGATTCTGGGTTTACTTCTCATCTTTCCAGACGCAGCTGAGGTCAAGCTGCACATATTCCCATGGAAGATGTGTGGTTTGCAACAATTGACCAAAAATCTACTTCTCCAAAGAACTCTATGAAAAAAAGTTATGCTCAGCTCCCTCCAGCTGAAGAGGCACGCATTCAGTCCCTTTCACCATTATTTAAGGAGCAGAACTGGGCAAATAATTGACTGCTGGCCAAGGTGGTGTAAGCAAGGAGAACGTGAGTGAGGGGAAGACAGGAAGCCGTTAGTTTCAGGTCTAGGAAATAAGGAAATCACCCAGTTCATAGCAGAAAAGAAACGCAAAACACTACTTCAAGTCAAGCTAAAGACTTCTGCTTTCAGGACTTTAACCTCATTTTTTAAACAAACAAGCAAACAAACAAACAAATCAAACCCAAACAAACAAACAAAAACTCAAGCAGTTTAATATCAAAATACAGATCCAACGTAAGAGTATTACATTGCTTCCTTATAAAAACATCTCTTCGAGCGCAAAAAATGGTGACATGTCAGTCAAACACGACAAATAGCTTTGACAGCTCCAAAATGCAATTTACATAAATACATGATTTAGAAAAGAAAAAAAAAAAGGAGGAAAAAAGCAATAACTATCACCCAGTTTTACTGAGGCTGCTATGCAATAGTGCTAGTAGTTCGTTGTCTCCTCTCTTTACGAAGCGTGGACAAAGCACGCTGCAACCACAGTACGTGTGAACATTTCTAGGACACTCTAACCTGCTCACAAATGGCTGCAGCAGCTTGATTGATTAATTATTTTTAAACTAAAGGAGGTAAAAACTACAACTCACCAGAGTCATGTCGTCGCAGCAAGCAGCGCAAGTACAAGAGGCTGCATGAGGATTCAGAATCCCATCCTGAAATTAGAAGATTACTAGTTCAGCATTAGTGTCACCAAAACCACTGCGAGCACGCCCGTATTCTGCTGAAAGACCCAGAGAGATGTCCCCGTTCCCTCCCAGGGACTCTGCACAAGAACTGAAAGGCCAGCTCCCCCACCTCACGGTGACTGGGCGAGCGGACGGGAGCAGAGTAAAGGAAGAACAAACAATTTTCAAACCAAAAGGCAAGGATATACGAATTTGAGACTTTATAAGGTTTCTGCTCAAGCAGAAATCAACTGTCAACCTAATGGCAACGCCAAATTCTCCACGAGACTCCTGGACACTGCAGGAAACACAGGACCCAAAGCAATACTCAATAAATGGTGCAAGGGAAGAATACGTTTGCCAGGCAAAGACAATTAAGCAGGTCAGGTAATTGAATTACAGTATCATGGACGAGAACTGACTTCTCAATTTCTGCTGTACAGCTCAAGGCTGAACTTCATCCTGCATGAACGGTGCCCCTTTCCAAGTACAAGCAAGACTTCTATTACGTTATTTGAAAACACCTCTAGAGAAATTCCTCTCACGTCACTGATTCTCAGCCAAATCAAGATGTTGTTTCCCAGCTGCCCCACGGCACCATCACACGTAACCCTGCAGAGGCAGCGCACGCGGCTTGGACTGGCAGTGCCCGGACTCCACCTGCCCCTTCCAGCAGAAAGGAGGAAGCAAACTTAACCTTACGTGAATAAGGCACTGCAGCGGCCGCCCAGCGTAGCGGATGCTCCTCTTCCAGTCCTTGCTGCTGGCTCGCCCCGCCATAGCTTCAAACTCAGTGGGGCTGTACCAGTTATCCCCTTGCTTAATGCACCTACCACGGCCTCCTGAAACAAAACAGAAGAAAGGAATTGTTAGCAAAGGTTAAGAATAATTCTGACACTTTTCTCAAGAAGCATTGAAAATTCTGGACAAAACAGCAGTTAATCTATAGCAATCACCAAACCTCCCATCTGCCACTTCTCACCCCTCTAGGATAGCCATGCCCATTTATTATCTCGGCTGTGACAATGACTACGCGTGTTTGAAGAGCTCCAGCTTTGGGCCTCAGAAGTGCATCAAAAAATTACTCATCCAGAAGAAGGATAAGTCTTTCTTGGATAAATATCATTAATTTATGCACTTAAATTTCTAATCCTTCCGGTCTTGAAGAAAACTCTCTATCTACCAACCAAGCACTGCGCCGTGCAGCCAGGCTTGCCGACAATTTCTGCTGCTGCTTCTTCGGCTCTCACACAGAGACGAAAGAGGAGGGGCTACGGCAGCTACGGAGCCGCATCAGGAGACAAGCTCTCTATTTTCCCTTCCAGCAGGGATTCTGGAGAGCTTTGCAGAAACATGGGTCTACTTCTGAGACAAAAAGAACATTAGAGGCGTCAGCCTCTTACCGGGGAGACTCACTGCACAGCAGCCTGTTTCTTCTGAGATTTAAAAAAAAAAAAAAGCTAAAAAGCCTCTGAAGAAAGAGCAAAATAGAAGAGAACAAGAATATCGAAAGGGACCAGGCTGGCTAGGAAACTGTCCTTTTTTTCCTCACAATCAGCCCTTAAAAGTAGCCTGATTAAAAGAAGAGTGCACTAAGCGAAGGAGCCATCACACTTCCTCCCCCAAGACGGTCTTCGTTACCTGAGCCGAGTCTGTTTTTGTACAGAATGCCACTGATATTCCGGCACCGCACCGGCAGCTCGTTCTCATACACAGAAGGGTCCCAGTTATACTTGGTTCCAGTTTTCTCCTGGACGGATGTTAAAGGGGTAGGAGGAGATTGCGGTCCTTTGAAAAAAAAAAAGAAAAGAAAGGTGACAGCAACCAAAAAGCACACTGGCTACACCTCCACACGCTCAGCTTGGCTGGGGCAACAGCTTACATGGTGGACCACAAAAAACTCAGCTTGAATGTTCTGAAAATGACGGAAAATAAAGCAAACTGCATCCTCCCCTTCCCAGAGGCCGATCCTGTAACGAGTTTTAGACCGCTGAAGGTTTGCCTTGCCATCTTGTGGGCAGAAAGGAAACTGCCAAGCAGCCCGAACAAAAACCTTAGCAATAAAGACACCACCTACTGCGACACTTAAAATGCCAGCAAGTGGCCTGAATGGAGATTAAATTAAATTCAAGGACCCTTTAAAAAGAACCCACGTGCAGAACTAGGAGACTCATATTTTTATTATCGGTATTAAAATGATCCATCTTCCTTTGGGGTGGGATGGGTGTAGAAAGGCATGCAACAGCCCAGCAGCAGCGCACGATTTTTCAAGAAGCTTATTTTCAAGGGTTAGGGCAAAGAACAAGAAAATGAAATATACTTCTGACAGGAAAAAAACCTGCAAAAATTAAGTATTCCTCTGCTCCCAAGAAATACAAGAAGTACCATACGAAGAGGGGCCAAACAATCCTTACAAGGCAACTGCATAATGTTATGCACATCATGTTTTTTTAATCCTAGCAACACAATTAAAGTGGAGAAAAGGCAACCCCTCCAGGAGAATGACACTTCAAAAGCAGATTGCCTTATACCTGGCGTGAGAGGTGCTGGTGGCCCCTTCAAGCCTGTGGTTTCTACAATGCTGCCGTCTGTGTGAACCACTATGAGAGTGGCTTTTTCAGTGTTCAAGCTGTCCCCAATTTGGAGGGCTGTTCTCCCAGACTGCAGAAGAAATAAAGAGTTTAAACTGACCAAAGTACTTCAGTATTCCCCCAAATCTTCTCAAAGGTACCCCAAACCACCCATCAGTACCATTAGGTTTGTTTTTGATGTTTCAGCCAACTGAATTCAACACTTACATGTTCCAGATCAGCAGTTCCATTACAGAATGAGTACATGGGGGTGGAAAGGTAAAAAAACCTCTCCAAGTGAGAAAGAAAAAACTGTATGTCCCCCAAGCTAACGGTTTTGTGGCTTAAAGCCTGTTTTACTGCAATGAAAACACATATTTGACCTCAATACAGCTTGAACACAACTGAGCTCTTCATTTAAAATAATAAAGTACGTGGGATTTTGCTAAGGCCCTCAAATTAAAGTACAGACTTACCAGCACATGTCCTGAAATCGAAGCTGCGTTTGCCACCGATGTAGTGAAAACGTTGTCTGCGGAGGCACCAACGTTGGCTACTGTCACTGTGGTGACTTCTGGAACGTAAAACAGACGTGAAGTTACTATTCTGCTGCATTCAGAGAGCCTGATAAACAGCTAAACATCAGAAAATAGAATTGTGTTTCCTCCTTCTTTCCTATCTAAAATTAATTTTATTTTTTGTTATATCTTTGTGATGAACACAATCATTCTGATTTTTATTAGGCTTTGGGTTGAACATGCTTTAACATCCTTGATACCATAACAGTAGTTATCAGCATGTGATGAACTAAGGGGAAAATGATTATTTCATCTATACTAAAAAAAACCCCTAACTGTGATGCCTTTTATTAAAAGAGGGGTGACTGGCAAACATCACGGTAAAGACAACTGACTCTTCCGCTATCATATATTAATTTCTAGGGTGCCGTTACCTGTACACTTGGTCCAGTTAAAAACTGTCCAAACTTACAGCCAGATGTTTCTACGATGTATGATTCTGTTTGCCTAGCTAAAATCAGGGTTTTCAATACCACACATGGGGTCAGAGCGAAAAAACACCACTGAAGCTCGCATGGAGATACCAATCTAGGTATGAAGGCCTTTGAAATCTCCTGCCTATCATAGCCTGCCTTCGAAAACCCACAGGTTTCAGGGCACTTTGTTAATGAGACACAGGGTGGAAGCAATTGTAGATGCATAGAGGCAGCTCCTGTCCGTTTTACGTTGCGGTATGTAGTGTGAAAGTGAGCAGAGTGTAGCTTTCCAAGAGCCTGTGAGTGAGTAAAACCTCAGCCTGGGTCCGCACCGCCCGAGGTAAATGACTGCGTTTGTACCCCGGGCAGGCTGCAGCGAGAGGGGCCGGGGGACAGGGGCCGGGGCTGCTGGCCCCAGCCCTGAGCACCAGGGGCGGCTGCGGGGCCCGGGACAAAGCAGCCGCCATGGGGCGGGAATCGCCGTGGGGCGGGCGGGAGGCCGGGGCTGAGGGGAGCTGCGCATGCGCACTCCGCCCGCCCTGACCTGCGAAGGCGGCGGCAGCCTCGTCGGCGCTGGGCAGGGGCTCGGCGCCCATCTCGATGTGTTCGGCATCTGCCGCCATCACCGTCACCGCCGTCACCTGCGCCGCCGCCGCCTCCTCCTCCTCCTCCTCGGGCTCCGGCTCCGCCTCCGATTCCGAGGCCGCCGTTTGCGGCGGCTGCTGCTGCTGCCGTTGTTGTTGCTGTTCAGGTCCTTCCGTGGCCGCTGCCGCCACTGCGGCCGCCACTGCCGCCGCTTCCGCTAAACCCAGCTGCTTCGCCGCCGAGTCGGCGTCCTCCATCCGAGGCGGCCGGCGGGCGCGGGGAGCCCAGCCCGCCCGAGCGGGCACCGAGAGCCGCCGCTCCCCGCTACCCCCCCCCACCTCGCCCCCGACCGCCGCTAGGGAGGGTCCCGCGGCGGGGAGGGGGCCGCGAGGTGGGGGGAGCCCGCTCCTCCGAGTTCACTCGAGCTCTTTTCGGCGGGCGGCCGAGCGGTGCCGAGCTCGCCCGAGCGCTTCCGAACGTTTTCCCCGGCCGGAACCGAACGTTTCCGAACCGGTTCCGATCGTGCCCGAAGTATCCCGAGTCTTTTCAGGCCTCGTCCGAAGGCGATCGATGGTTCCCGACGAGCGGGGCCCGCGTTTCCTGCCGGCTGGCCAATCCCGAGGCAGGACGCAGCCGAGCTCGGCCGAGTCCGTAGAAGCGCGGCCCGAAGCGATACCTGACAGATCGGGCGGGGAAGCCGAGTCCGCCCGAACAGGGCCGAGTCCCCGAGCGGTCCGGCCCAGAGGGGTCGAAGAATCCCGAGTCCGCTCGAGTGCTTTCCGATCCCGCCCGAAGGCGGGTGAGGCGGGCGCGAGGAGAGCCGAGCTGTGCCGAGTCCTCTCCGATCGCGCCCGAATTCCCCTTCGCAGGCCCGAACGGAGAAACCCGAACGGGCGGCGCCCGAATCCGCCCGAAAGCGACCGAACCGGGCCGAGCGCTCCGATCGCACCCGAAGGCAGAGGGGGCGGGGAGAGGGCAGCCAGCTCCTCCCAGGCGCGCGCGCAGAGGCTGCCGGGAGGCAGCCGGGGCGGGGCGACAAGATGGCGGTTGCAAGGCGAGGTGAGCGGCGCGTTGCCATCGATACCCGCAGCCCTTTTACCTCCTTCCGCCCCCTCTCTCCCTCCCCGTGTCCCGGCGCCGCGGAGCGTGGCTGTTTCCCCACCGCGTTTGAGGTGATCTCTCCCGGGGGGACGCGGGCGGCCCGGCCCGGCCCCGCTGCCGTATCGCGACAGCCCCGACGCGCTGAGGGGAACCGCGGCAGCTGCGGGCCCGGGGCTCGGCGGTTGTGCCGTCTGCAGGCAAATCGCTTTCCTGAGGCCGGGTGTCGCCCCTTGAAGTCTTTGCTTCAAAGTGTGAACCACTGGCATTCAGAGGAAAAAAAAAATAGTTTCTCCAGCTCATTAGAAGGGTCAAAATGATCGATTTCCACTTCTTTCAAAGAGGTCAAAGGTCTCTCCCCAGAATACAAATTCAGCTTTAGGAAGATAAAGCTGGATTTGAAAACTTTGGCTTGAGCAATTAGCATTTGCCAAAGTCCTAAAAAAAAGTTTGCGTAACGAGGCCGACTGGGTAACGTTAACCATAGCTGCTGCATGCTTTTAATACAGTTCTGTCATTAAAAACAAAGTCAAACCTTTTTTTTAGAAAATGGGCCATGTTCTACCTCAAGTAAGCATGCACAGCATCACTCAATAATTTCTAAAGTCAGTAGCAGCCTGGACAAGTAGTCAAGCTGTTGTTGTATAAAACACTCAACTGGAGCTGTTCTCCACAAATCCGCCCGGGACAGGCAGCGGGATTCGGCTGAAGGGCTGGCTGAGAGCAGGCCCTGCACTGGAGGCTCCCGTACGTGCCGCCCAGCCGGCGCAGTGGAGAGCTCCCTGGAGTTACCCTCCTACATTAAAGAATTAATACAGCTGGAAATGAGTGCTGTTACACCCTCTTTTCTTCTGGACCGTACGCGCTTTCCTGTAGGCAGAAACCGGGTGCCGACCTGCACGCAGTGCTGGGTCTCACTAATGCAAACGCCTCCCCTTAGCAGAGTGCTGCTTGTGCTGCTGCAAGTTGGTGTGCTTTATGTGAATGCTTTCAAATCCTTATTGTGCTTTTTTCTCCCTGTGCCAGAATCATAGAATGGTTTGGGTTGGAAGTGGCCTTTAAAGGTCATCCAGTCCATCCCCCCTGCAAGGAGCAGGGACATCTTCAATGCTCACTTTCAATTCAAAAATGCCCCAGCAGCAGTGCAGGCTTCGTTAATCCTGGCAGTGAGACGATCCCAGGGTGCTGGGATTAGCAGCCTGCTGTTATATCTGGAATTAGATATTGAGCTGGCGTAACAACTACACTTAACTGCAGTACCCCTTTCACCCAGGTGAAATGTCCCCTGTCACTCAGGGGGAGGCAGCATGTTCTAAATAATAGTGGCTGCCAAATCCGTCGTGGGAACAAATGCAGGAATGTGCCCTCTTGTGGAAAGGGATAAAAAAAAAAAATAGTTTAAAAGTAAAGTTGGGGAACTGCCATTAGGGAATTCAGCAGGGATTGCCTGTAGGGTACAGTCATAGCGCTGGCATGACGGCAGGGTGGCTGCATGGTATAGCTCAGCGTTTGGTTATGCAGAAAAAGTTCAGATCCGGACACTTCTCGCAGAATAATAACACGTCTGCACACGTAGCTGTGGTATTTCAGATGAACGTCCTACTTCACAGGCTAAAAACCTGAAAATGGAGGCCTCTCCTTACTGCTGCGCAAGAAGGAAGCACGTTGTCCTGACACAAGGCGTTATTGTTGCGTGAGGGTTTATTCCGGGTGTAAATACAAACACATCTGTAAACATTAGTCACTGCAGAACAAGACGTGTAATGAAACCTTTAACTCTCGTTCTGCAAAAAGAAATAAAGCATTCATCACAGCGCAAGTGAAGGGACGAGTCTGTTGGGAGCCTGTAGTCCCTTCGCAGAGAGAGGAGAGGAGATGAAGCACGTCCAGGAGGCAGTTCAGATCATAAACCGTATGAATCACTTCCTACAATTGCTTGCCTATTTCCACTGCGTTCCCAAATTGGATACCTTAATTAGGTGCCTAAAGTTAGTGGGGATTAATTTGGGCCCAACTGCATAAAACTGGGAGGTGACGTGGACATTCACCTCAAGACGCCCAGGGATGAAGGTGGTGAGGTGAGTGTGTCCCACTGATGTGAGGATAATGAGATGTCTCTGAGAAGATGGACGCAAGGGTCTTTCACAGGCAGTTCTGCTCTCTGTGAAACGGAGATTGGAACTTTGCAATTCCTCACGTGCCCAAAAGAGGCGGAGAATATTAATGAGTTACTTCAGGGGTACTTTAGTAGGTCGGTGCCATCATGTTGCAAGGGAATTTTATCTGTGTTTTCGCAGGAAAAGAAAAAAAATATATATATTGCTTAGCTTGCAGAAAATATTTGGTGTGATTCCTGTGGGTGATCAGAACATAGGTTTGACAGGTTTTGCATAGAATGACTTGGCTTTTGAAGGGAGCTGGTTTGGAAGGATGTCATTTGGAGGAACCGGCGAGCCCTGTGTTCTACGTGAACGCTTTCTCACCATCTAAAAACAAATGTCACATTCTGGTTCCCTGGCACGTTTCCCTTCTTCCTGCATAGTTAGAAGGGAGGAATGTCATCTCCTGGGAAAGGACAGGATAAGCAAGTTCTAGGTAATGCCTCTGTGCTTCCTTATGTTTTGAAAGAGATGGGTTCCTCAGTGAAAGTGACTTTTCACAGCAGGGATTTCCCCCAAATTACTTTAGAATTCATGTATTTGAAGAAGTTATTTTTGGAGCCTGAACTGTCTGATCTGAGAAAATAGTTAAGTCTTCCAGTGAACTGTAAAAAAATTTTTCTACAAGCATGCTTTACCTCTCTAGTAACATCAGTTTGAATGTTTCTGCAGCGCCTCCAGTAAATATTTAGACTGATTTTCTTCTCTTTATTTTTCCCTTCTCAACGGAAAGGAAGAACAACACCGGTCGTATCCTTTTTGTGCGTTTCGTGCCTCACATGCGGGAATCTTCAGGAAGGCCGGCTGAAATCCATTCACATCTTTCTGCCTAATAAATCTGCACAGTGCTATTTTTGTGTTATTTGAGTTTTCCATCATCAGCACCATCCATACGAAGCAAAACCGGTACGTTTCTACCAAGGGAAGATGGTTTTTGCAGCATTAGCTGGGGTTTTGCTGAGGTTTTGCCCTGATCGCTCCCACTCACGCACAACCCCGTTAACCCACCCTGCAGTCCTGACTGAGGGCTGGCAGCCACGTAGCTCTCATTTCCTTAGGAAGCAAGGCTGAAATTTGGATTTGTGGGCTGATGGGCACAAGCCCCACGCAGCGCACCTCACAGACAGCTGGCACAGCGGTGGGGTAGTAAAATCTGCTTCCAGTCGTACTCCCTCTTCTCGCATGTTAATTCACCCTGCGCGTACTCCTGCCAAGATCTAAGCAATCTCCGAAGAGGAGACACCCTTGGCTTCAGAGATTTCCATGCTTAGAACCTATCTAGTAATTTTTTTTTGCTCCACCTTCCTTCAACTGGAAAAACACAAAAACCTGGTTCTGTTTTAAGAAAATGAGCTGCTCTGGGAACTGGAATATATCCACCCGTGTGCGTGGGTGCTCTGTTCAGAAACGGGATGGGCAGTTCCTCCAAAGGTGCCTGGGATGAAGTCCCTGCTTGGAGATACTCAGAGGATTTGAGAGGGGCTAGGAGAGAGAGGGCAGGATAAAGAATATTTTGAGTATAGAAAAATGTGGAAATAATGAAATCTGCACTGATAACTTCCTCATATAAATGACATTCTGCTATTATAGGTTAAGAAAGGCATTTGGTGTCATTTGCTTATCAAAAATAGATATGAATGGCCAAACTTTCTGGGTTCTTGGAGCCACATTCCGACTTCTCCATGTGGCGGTGAGCCCCAGGACGTCCTACACGTCTCCTATATTGCATTAATCAAGAGAAAATTATGCCTTCCATGTGTATGCAGCTGCTTTATAGGAATCATGCCCATCTGTGGGGGTGGATGGGCTCTTGAAGACATCTCACTGAGATACCGCCTACGAACTAGGCATTTTGACTCCTTTTGCAGTCAGAGAGGGAGCTGGCACGTTTAACACCGGGCAGTAGTTGATCCCACCCTGCTCAGGAGCTGCTTGCCCAGGAAGGTTCCTATCTGCGCTGAGTCCAGAGCGAGCCCGGGCGGCTCGTTCAGACTCAATGAGTAACTTTGGGGTGGCTGTCATCTGGGGATGGCTAGAGGTGAGATGAATGTCCTGAGCCTGCAAGTCATTTCTCCCTGTCTGTACAACGTGTGCCATACTCCCTGTCCTTCAGGGGCATTTTGAGGATGTGTTAAGGGTTGTGGAGCTCTCAAATACCTTGGCAGTGGATCCACAGACAGACAAATAACCAGAGCTAAATATCGTGTCATCATATACAGCAGCTGGTTTTGTGAGCCGTGAATTAAAGAAGTCTGTTTCTTCTGAATTTACATCTCAAAGTTGAGCTCGTGGCCTTTCTCAGGCGCGTAACAAGGAGCACAGCTTTCAGACTTTCCATCGTGTGGGCAGGAACAGGGCCTGTCTGCTTCACAGAGCCACCTATTTTAAAAAACCGACAGGAATTTGATGCATGGGAGTCTGCCAAGCCTCTGTCAACTTGCTGAAGGCGGCCCAACAGGTACAGAGGTTGTCTGGGGAAACGTACCCATGCACGCTCCCCCCTCACTTCCTTAGCCTGACGAACACCCCACTGCATACCAAATCAGTTTTTTTAAAAAGGAACTAAAGCCAAACCTGAAACAGCAAGCTTTTATCCTAACTCCTGGTGTCTGCAGTCTCAAGTTACTTTCTGAACCTTACCAGCAGGCTAGCCACAGTTGAACCAGTTAGTATAAAAAGGCATATTGGTATTTTTTAACGTTACTGGGAAACGGCGATTTGATGAAATGGATCCCACCTTATTGCTATGAGAGATCCTTAACAACAGCTATCAGCTATCGTCTGTTCCTTTACAGATTCTATTTCATGTAAACGGGATTTATTACACCTTTTACTTCTTGGCGACTCTTGCCATGATTGTTTATAAAAGTAAGTTGCACGTATCCTAACACAGAAGTAAGCTGTGTGCTTACCACACGTCTGTGGCTTGTGGACGGGCCTGCTGTATTTCCTGGCTTATTTACGCTGTGTTATTCTACAGGTGAAGTTTTCAGTTATCCAGATGATTTTCTGGCTCCTGATCTTGCCTTGCTTTTCATTATGGCCATTCTCGAAGTGCTCCGATTGTACTGGGGTATGTCCCATAGTATATTCAGCGGGATATAATCTTTAAACATTAATCATTCTGAAACCGAGAGCGGGTCAGAACACGCCAGTTTAGCAGCCTAGCAGCTCTTTGGAGACTGTTGTTCATTTATGTCGTTAAACTTTATCAGACTGATCAATACATTTGGCCAGGGGGTCAAACAGAATTTGCTGTCATATGAAGTACAATCTACAGTGCCATTAAAAACAATAGCCGCGCTGTCAGAAAGCAATATAAGTGGGACAGCTGGAATGCTATTACGCTGTTTGTAACTGAGCGTGACTTGTGAGGACGAGCGTACTGAAACACAGATTTCCACTCACTGAGGCGATACAGCTCCTCCCAACTGCTCCAGCAACGTGCACAGGTAACCAAGTGCCGGAGCCTTGCGGAGCGGGTAATGCTAAGGACGTCCCTGAGCAGCGCATGGCTGCCATTGCGACTGCACCTTTTCCTTTCACTCCTGAAGACAGATACCAGTTCCAACACCTTCATTTCACTAAGCTAGAACAGCACGAAGGGCCTCCTGACCCCTCTAGAGCTTGCTGAAACTTCATAAAGTCCTTTTTTTTTACTATTACAATCTGTGCACGATATTCCTAAGACATTTATGCATGGTGGGTCTCTGATGAATTTAGTGACTTGCTGTAGAGGTGAATTTAGCCTGCTGCCTTAAAGCACGCTGCGTACGTTTGCTTGGAGCATGGTGGATGAATAAAGAAGCCAGTTTCAAGTCTAACGTAGTTAAACAGCACAATCTACTGAGACTTGCTTGGGAGTAAGATGCAAGGAAGAGCTAAGTGCAGCTTCTCCACAATGATAGTAATTTGAAGTAGGAATAGACCAGCAGAGAATATAGAAGATTCTATATTGCGTAAGATTTTAAAATCAGGACTGCCAGAGCCGTGATTCAGGCCAGTATTTCAGTGCACTCTGAGCTGCGAGGACTAGAGCCTTATTTGAACAGGAACGCTCTAGACTTATGGCTTGTGATATTGTCAGAAGGAACCGAAGACTCATGTCAGCTTTTTGTTTCCTTCCAGGTTCAAAGGGTAACCTGACCGAAGAAGAGGCTCCATTAGGGCTCAGTCTTGCGATGACGGTGGGAAGCGTGATTCTGTCTGTGTATTTCCTGGTGTGGCAAACCTACGTGCTGAAAGCAGACGTCATCATAAATGCCGTTCTTCTCTTTACATACGGGCTTGAGTCAGTGCTAAAGGTCATAGCCATTGCTGCGTTTGTCAGCTGAACCCTAGCAGTTCTCAACACATTTTCAACACATTTCTTCTAGAAAAGAGTGGGTTTATATTTCAAATATTTAATACTGTTGCATATAAAAATCTGTAAAACTTCGCTCTGTTTAAAGCACAGATTTTTGAGAGGCAGAGGTCTCCCTGAGCAGCAGGTAAAATATCCTGTCTAGCAGCTGTCACACTGTCTCATCAGTTACCTCATTTATGGGTGAAGGCAAGAGGTGATTCAGCAAAAACACATAATGCTCTGGAATTCATCAGAGATGGATGCTAAATATTCATTGCCCGCACGGAACAGCAGCCAGTGCATCACCTAGCTACCTGCCGGTGAGATTGCCTGAGTTCTCATGGCGTGGCAGCAGCGTGCAGCTGAAGTGACACAGAAACGAATCAGGGCACTACAGCACGGGCTCATTTCTGCCGTGCCACATCCACTTTCCTCTTTGAGGGCACGGTCTGTCTCCTGTTCTCGTTTGTGTTTGCAGACCCCTGTGGGAATTTCCCTGCCTTTAGCAGGGCAGGACCTGATTCATCCCAGTGGGAGAGAGTTGAATGGAGTTCTGCGCACACCTGGAGAGCCGAGCCACGGGTCTGGGCAGCCGGTTCTTAGCGGCTCGGAGGCCAAGGCAGTGGTGCAAGGGTGTGTCTGTTTGAACAGGATGGCCCTAAGGTGAGCAGAAACATCCACCATTCACCCACCCTCAGTCCAGTTTAAAAGTCCAGCTGAATGTTGTCAGGTGTATTTCTGTTTGGTGTTAAATGTGTTGATTGCCATGATTCTGCAAAAATTGCTGCATTCCAGCCTGATCTTTTAAATGAACTGTGTGCAATTCCAGGTTTTTTTACTCTATCCAAAATATGTATGTATGAATGTAAAGCTTGGGGAGTTTGTGGAGTTTTTATACAAGCAGGTTCTGTGTTCAGAATTGCTTATTTTTGTATTTATTTATTCAAATAAATAACATATTAGATCTAAGACGCTTTTGAGGTTCAGAGCATCTTGTTCAGATCCTAGGCTACAGCTAGAGCTACACAAAGGAAGACTTGGGCGAGACTGGGCGCGAGCAAAAGACACTTCTGGTCCTGCTGCCGCTACCTGTGTAGGCCACTCCTGCACGGAAAAGCGCCCGAGGTCTGTGCTAATTTGCACCGGCCAGGGCCTGAAAACGCAGTGATGCAGGCCCTGTACCACCTTGGCCACACTGCTGGTTTCTTTCCAGTGCTGGCAGAAGGGAACCAAAGACGCAGAAGTTCCTGCGGAAGGGCCCAGTTTCAGCCCTCAGTCATACTGGGGCAGCCCCTTCCAAGGCCAGGTAACACCAGCTGCTGGCCCCGTTACGCGGCCCAGCCGCCAAAATCAAAACACACACCCCGGCACGAACCCCCTGGGGCCAGATCCTGCTCAGGCAGCGGCACGGCCAGCCTTTTGCTGATCAGCAGGAGCAAGGCTGCACCCGCAAAGACAACGTGAAAGCAGCAGAACCTGGTGCTAAGGAGCAGCCAGGAACCTGCATGACCAAATGTTTCTGCGCTCAATCGGCGTGAACCAAACACCCACCGGTTTGTCCCTCCAGATCTGCCTGGCGTAATGGAACGTGCTCATCACATACCTCTCGGGAGGAGCAACAAACATACCGAGCTGTAGCGACGCGTTAACGACAAACGCACACCGAGCAGAACCCCTTTCTGCCCACAAACAACAGCACATTTTTTTCCAGGTATTTACACCCGCCTTACACAAAGATCAGGCAGTAGCACATCTGACAGGTTTTAAAGGAAATACTGATTGCAAAGTGGAATTTTTTCTTACCTGAGCGCAGGTGGCACGGCAGACGGGGTCACACACATTAACTTCAAGTTGCAGCCTCTGCGCTTTACCTTCCCTCCTTCTCGTGGTGCTCACTACAAATAAAATAAATACATAATATTAGCACAACTAAAGCAGAGGCCCTGGGTGTAGATTCAGGAGACCCTAGTAAAGCTAGCGGGAGGTGTTCCTACCCCGAGGCGTCTGACCCCACCGCAGACCACCACCCCCTCAGCTACATTTGTGATGTTGCACCAGAAAACTGGATCCCCGGCCTGATCCGGTCACAAAACAGCCCTCAGAAACGGTTCTTCTGATGCAGGTGTTAATTAGGCGACGGCTGCCGTGGTTCTGTCTAATCCCAAAGCACTGTACGAGTTTGGGTCAGTCTGCTGGGCCTCGCAGAGTGAGGCAGCTCCTCCTCCAGCTTTATAAAACAGCGTGGTTTTTTAATACATATATATACATGTTACGAAATGTGGTGAAGCCCTTGCTCCCTGACCATCACCTAGACGAAAACCAGGAATCAGCAGGGTGACACCACTTGCTGGTAGTCAGCAACGGGGCAAACACACACGTATGATAATAAAGACACTTTTTTGAGCTGGTTCCCGAGCACCGCACTTGCAGACTGATCGCAGTCCTGGACGGCTGTCCAGGGGGGTCAGCTGGGGGTCAGCCGGCACCAGCCTGGATTTGCACCCTCCAACGGGCAGGACAGCTCTCTTTCACTTTTCCAGTTTTTACAGAAAACTGTCCATGAACTTTTTGTGATCAGCTGATCAGATACTGGGGCACTTCTGCTGCTGACAGCCCCTCGGTCTGTGATGACCGTAGGAGAAGGAGGCAGTCTGTCAGCTTCAGACAACTCCTTAGTCTCGAGCGTTTCCAGGCTTTGAACGGGAATCATCACTTATGCTGGTGACCCTGATTTCATGACTCTCCGTGCCGAGCTGGTACAAAGACCCAAAGTGAATCAGGGCCTGGCCTCAGAGAGTTCCTCTAATCAAGAGCTCCTTTCCAAAACTGTTCCCACTCTTTGGAGAAGCGGGGCATGGCACAGCAAAGCCATTGATGACATTTGCCAGACATGAGATTGCTGGAGCTTTTAATTAGGAGGCCCAACCCTTCTGAAACAGGACGAGCAAGTTGGATGAAAACGGCATTAAAAATTTAGAGGAACACATATTTTGAGGAGCTCGGTTTGGGTGGTGTTTACTCCGCTTGGAAGGAGTCTTTGTTCTCAAGCCATCACAGGGGTGTCTGCCGCCAACCTGATTTAAAAGGCTGATCCCAAGAGGCAAGTCAGCTTCCTGGGATTTCAGACTCGGAGATGCCCTGACAGAAAGGGCTTTATGGGTCCACGGCTTTTTTGTGTTCCTCAGCAGGCAGAAAAAACGTATGGACCAAAACCCAGTGGAAGCAGTACGGTCCCCCAGCGACCACCGTCTCTGTCCCAGCAGCAGATGTAATGAGCTCAGCGGTGGTTTTCTTCCCTGCCCGGAGGAAAAGTTCCCTCCTCTGCCCAGCAGTTAGAGATTTCCTACGCGGCGCAGCACCTCACAGTAGCCCGCCGTGCTTATCTTCATCATCAACGTGGAGCCAAACAGCAAGAAGTCAGTGCCTTCAACATTAAATGGCTTCACCATCAGAATCCCCACAACTCCCGTTTGTAAAGTCAGCCCAGCCCAGTGGTCCCAGTGGCCGATGATGCATTTCAGGGGGTAGGGGTCTCCTGCACAAACCCTTTCAGCTCACCAGGCTCTGGCACAGCTGACATTCCCACTGTGTCTCCCTCCTGTTGAACCCACATCCCCTCCCCTGCCGGGCAGTGTGGCTGGCACCCTCTAAACGCTGCTTCTCCAGGGCTGGCCACGTCTTCACGGTGCATCCCGAACCCTGGGATCTCACCAGCATCACAGCAAGGAGGATGAGGGGGTGCTGGGCGGATGCGGCACACAGAATACCTGTTCGCGTTCTCCTGTCAAAACCGAGCTGCCTGAACCGTAACTGTCATGCGGGGAGCTGGCTGTCCCCCTGCCCATCCAGCTCACTTGGCAGCATTCCTCCCGCGATAACTCACCCGGGGCGGTTCCCCCGCACAGGGGAATTTCTGCTTAATGATCAGCTCGTGAGCTGATCCCAACATTTAAAAACATGCCTGAAAACTAAGTCTTGAGAGGGACGCAACTAGGTCCTCTTTGAAATAAGTATGCCCACACAAGAGACCATTTCCCAGAGTGCAGGGTCCCCAGACACAGGGTCTGCAGGGCTGAGGACAGGGCTCTCACTTCCGACAACACCAATAACAAAGCCTGGACAGTCGCAGGGGAGGGCTGACGCGGTACTGCGGTGGCACACGAACGCTCCCTGCCACGGCCATAAGGGTCAGGTACGGTTTGTGTCGGCCAGAACGCACGGGCACACGCATGTGAGTAGCGACGGGGTCCTGCACACGGCGGGTGCCCAAGCAGAGCTGACAAGGAGCATCTCAGGCTGCACCACGCGGACACCAAAGCCTTTGCCTGATGCCCAAGGCCAGCGAGCCTTTTACTCCCCTCCTGTGCCACAGCAATGGCTTCACCGCGGCTCCTCCCCAGGATGGGTTTAGCCATCAGTCCCCTCTCCCTGCCGTAAGCCCAGCGCAGCTCTGCCAAAGCTACGTTTTACCTCTGCCCAGCACCGTGGGCTGAAACGTGCAGCATGGCTGTGCCCCGCTACCTCCCGCGGGTTCATGGGAGAGCTGGGGCAAAACGAGGGGCTTTATGGCCGAGTAACCCCAAGGAGCACAGTGCCACGGCGCGGGGTACACCGAAAGGGGCTCTGCTCCTCACCCCCACCGCCGCGGGGACCTGGGGAGAGCGGGCGTTTTCCCCTCTCCCTCCATCTCGTAGCTCCTTTCTGCGCTGCAGACGTCAGGGCTGAGAGAGCACGCAGGAGCCAAACTGGAGGAAAACAACCGGTGAGCCAGCGCGGAGCTGAGCACCGGGCTGCACAAAAGGGGCCTTGTTCCCCCTGCAAGGCAGCCGGGCAGCGCGTCCCCTCCCTCTCAGCGATGGAAAACCCAGCTCCAAGCACTCCCTTGCCACCCCTCGCCGCCTTCAGCCTTCCCCTTGAGTACAAAACGCTCTCGGGCGAAAGCAACCTGAAGTTTAACACGTCCCTCCCAGGCAGCCCCTGGGTTCCCTCGCCCTGGGAGTGGGCGAAGGCCTTGGGTGCCCCCAGTGCTTCGCGGGGACGCAACCAGCTCGCCGGGGCCAGCGGCTCCTGGTTATACAGTAACCTGTTGCTCTGGGTCCCAGCTCCACCTCTCACAGCCTCCACATCCCTCCCCTTCTCTCTCCTCTGCCAAGAAACCTCTGTCACCTGCTCTCAGACAACCGGGGCGAGCAGCGCCGGGACGAAAGGGCAGAGGGAAGCCAGCAGCACGCGGACCCCCGGGCTGGGGTGCCGGGTGGGCTCTACCTCGCGCTCTCCTCCATCGCTTGGGCTGGGGCGCTGGGCTCGCAGGCAAAGCGCGGCGCAGGGAGGCAGAGGGAGCTTGGCTGCCGGAGAATGGCAGCAGGATTTCCCTAGGAGGGCACGGCTAACTGGGAGAGGACGCACGGGAGCCAAGGGAACGGCAGGAGACAAGAGCGGCTTCTCAGCACCGGTGAGTCCCTCCTCGCAAACCCTAAAGCTTCACATTCCTCCACCCGCAACATTTGTCTGCTTCTAAAGTCTGGCTGATGCAGCGTGTGCCTGGAGAGGGGGCTGCGGCTGGGGTGACAGTCAGTGAATAGTTGTGTGGGTTTTTTGAAAGGGTGAAAAAAAAGTAATTTTTCCAGCGTTGTTTTCAGAGTTTGTTTCCCGTTCCTGCACGCCCCTGTGGGGCCAGATCCAGTAGGCGGCACTTTCTTGGCAGCAAAATGTCCGTCTGGCACAGAACGGGGCTTTTTTGTTGTTTCTGATGAAGTCTGGAGACGTCGTTTTGAGCAGCTGTTTGTTTGCGAGCCTCGGGGTTTCCTCCTTTCGGGACGCGCACGCAGAGAATGTTTGCTGCTCCTCACCGGGCACCTTGGCAAGCTGCTGCTGGTGGGCGAGCTCTCCCTGCCCCTGCTCTTGGCCAGATTCATCGCCCTGTTCCAGGGAAGGCTCGCTCGGAGCTGCCCCGTTTCCCTGGCGTGACAGCGCTGGCTCCCCGGGAGCTTTCATCTGCGTTAACGGGTTGGAGCGCAGCTCTCCCGTCCCCTTTCACTTATTTGCCTGGAAAATGCCAGTGCAAACTCCACCGAGGCCAAGGCTCAGGGACAAACGATCTGACTGATGTTATTTTTAAATACTGGAAATAATTGCAAGGCAACACAGTAGTAAAATACGGTAATTAGGGCAACAGGGAGTAACGCTTGCATTGCTGGGCTGTTCTGAAACGCTGCGCGGAGCGAGTGCTGTAACGGGGATCCGATCCGCCGGCGGGTGCTCGCCCGAGAGCTCCAGCGCTGGGCTGCTTTGGGGGATCTGCCCTGAAAAGGACTTTTTCTGAGTTAAAGACTTGACAGCAACAGGCTCAGCCCCCAGCTGACACGCAACAGCCTGAAGCAGAGACACATGGAGGGTTTCACCCGCGACTGCCGCACGCAGGAGAAAATTCCTGGCTCCGTTTAGTTGAGCGATCCAGTTTTCAGTTGGTCAGGGAGGAAAATTAGCCCTTCACACACAGAAAGGGCAGGCGGCAGCGGTGAATCAGAGAGCCCTTTAAAACAGGACTGCGGAGCGGGACCTGGGATCCGCTGTGGGAACGTGTCCGAGTGGCAAAGGTCACTGCTTCGCCCTGTTTAAACCAAGGCTTAAAGTGGGGTTTGGGACCACACTAACAGGGCCTGGGCCACACCTGCTGCTGGTTTCTGCTGCTAAAACGTTCGGAAGCCAAGGCTGGCTGAGGATCTGGTGCTGCTTCGGCTGGATCCCAGCCCTCCAGCGCGCGCAGGACCCGCTCGGCTGTACTCCGCAGGGCAGGGTGGGTTTGTTGTGTGATGATAGAGCTTAGAGGGACTGGGGGTGTTTTCGGGCACCCCAGAAAAGGTTGAACGCTGGCATCACTGAACAGGATGGTGGTGGAGTCCCAGGGAAGGGAACAGCTGTGAAAAACGGTGAAGAACGGCTGCTGTGTGCGCACACACATGCACACGCACCCGTTTGCTCAGCGTGACAAAGCAGTTTGCCAAGACAAGGCTTTGGTCCTTGGCTTTCTGCCCCTCTGCCAGTCACCACCCAAAATGAGGGCGGGCATGGACACCAAGACAGGTGAGCAGCCCAGCTGCTGCACAGCATGAGGAGGAGACAGATTCCCTCCTTTGGTGCCCACCGTTGCTGATTGCGAACAACTCGCCGTCAGTCGGAGGGACAAAACCCAGCCCTGAGCCTGGAGAAACAGGTCCTACAGATCGTTGCTTCTGAGGCTCCGTCTGCCTGACTCCCGACAGATCCAGGTGCGCGGTCTGTACGGAGCAGCTTGCCGAGTCGATGGCAGGTCGCTTGCATGCACGCAGGTGCATCGCGGAGGACACGCTGTCCGCGGTAACATTAACAGCAGCCACCATTTTGTCAGGCTGTCCCGCTGCGGCCGCCTGCCCAGCTGAAGCCAAGGGCATGAAGAGCTGGGGAGGGGTCGCGCAGGAGGAACCCGGGCCAGCGAGCTCCGCTCCGGCGGAGTAACCGGGCTGGATGTCCGGGGGAGGAGACCCCACGCAGGGGGCCAAATCTGCCAGGCGTTTGTTAGCATCTAACCCTCAACGAGATGGCTGTGAATGTGCTGGAAACAGAGTGCTTTTCGTAGGGTCACGGGATAATTCGGGCTGGAAGTGAAAGAGGTTCAGAAGAGACCCCAATATGCTAAGGGACTCAGGAGGTTTCAGTCTCTGTGGCAGACAAAGGAAGGAGCGAAACAGGGAGAATATACGCGCTGGCTTGCGTGGGCTTGAGAAACATCCATACAAAATAAGTCCGGGTGCAAAGCCGGCGTACGTGGGGAAGCCTCGCAGGATTATTCCCAGAGGGCTGGATCCTGGGGTGCTGCTCTGGAGCCGTGTCGCCATCAAACTCTCTGCTTGCTCTCTCTCTTCCGTGCCGTGGTCTCCCTCAAGCGCTAGGTCAGGGCAGGTTTGGGGTTCTGATGAAGACTCAGTGGTTTTCTCCTTGCGCGGGGCTGAAGTCTGGCCTCACGTCTACTTTATGTAACAGCAGTCTTAACTCCAGGGCAGATGTTAGCGCGCAGCCTTTAGCCTATGAGTCTGATGTGACTGGCAATAAAATAATCACCCTCTACACATACTCAAGCCTTACGCGCCTTCCCTAGCGTCCTCCAAGCAGAAGTGCCAAGGAAAGTCCACAGACTTCCTGGAGTGACAGAGATGGCTTTCTGCACTGCGATAAAGCTTTGTCAGCAGCAGGGTGGCCACCTGGAACAGCAGCACGGCCTCCTGAACCACTCTGCTTTGGCCAAGGTTCAGCAGGTGCCCAGGAAAATACCCACCCGCCTGCCCAGGAGGTATTCAAGCCTCCCACGTGAAGGGAGGGGAAGGGTGGTACCTTCAGAAACCCTCCCTGCTCATCCAACTCTGTTACAGAAGAGTCCTTGCCCCATCAGAAATGGTGCCAGGCACCATACAATGCCTGAGTGAGGAGATCCAGGGAGGCCCAGGACTACTGTTTTGGCTCCCAGATCTCCACCTGCCCACAAGACCACACAGCTTTTCATCCGTCAGGGTCACGGCAGAGAGGAGCATTAAGGATTTTTGCGTAGCAGGGAGGCTATGAACAGCAGGTTTGAAACTGCAGGCTCCGGGAAAAAGTATGCTCTCACCCATCCCTAAAATATTTAGTTCCCTTGCATCAAATCACTGTCAAGAGGGAGTCAGAGGGGATCCTGGAGAGAGCTGATCCCACGCACTGGTGTCGCTGCGCCGCTCTCGGAGGAACAAGGCCACCTCCGCGCACCAGAGAGCTCGGCCTTTCCCAGGCAGCAAGAGGGGATGGCGCCGCCCGCAAGCTTGAAATGCACGACGCCGGGGGTGGTTAACCAAAAGAGCCCTGGTATTTTTATTTCCTGGTAGTCCAGATAAATCAGGAAGAATCGCAATTAAGCAGGGAGGGAAGGGTGTGCGGCTGGGTGCTGGACCGGTTTGGAGATCTTCCCCATTCACCTGCGCGGCAATTCCCCAGGAGAGCCTGGCTCTTTTTCCCATTCCCCAAGTGCTCCCAGGGGCGTTACTGCAACGTGCTGGCTGCCACTGAGGTTCCGCTGAGGGAGAAAACCAACAGCTTCCCAGCCCACGGGAAGAGGAAGCCAAAGGTGGGGAGCCACAGGCTCTGCCTGCTCAGCTGCCCCAGAACAGCCGCCGAAGCGGCCAGACAAGCTCCCTTGGCCCCGATTTGGTTTGAAGGACCAAGTGAAGCCTGGAGGTGACAGCTCCTGCAAGCAGATTCCAGCTGGGATGGAGGAGCTGAGCACCCCCAGGGCAATGGGCACCAGGACCCAGGACAGGAAGGGGCAGCTGATTTTGCAACAGCCCTGTCTGTCGTGATGGGCAGGTGCGGCACAAATGAGCCCTCATGGCTCACAGGCCTCTGACCCAGCCTTGCCCTAGGCTGGTGGAGCAGTAACGCTCCACGTTTGGTGGGCTGGGGGCTTTCAGCACCAGCTTGGAACGGGCCAGTGAATGCCTACTCTTTTTTTTTGTTTCCAGCTGGGGTACTGGCCCCCAAAAACTTTTTATAATTTGAAATTGTTTGAATTTTGTCCTTCCTGCTTCCTTCCCCCCGCCACCCTCCCGCCATCTTATCAGTCTCAACACGTCCAGATTTATGTCCTAGGAAGGTAAAGTGCAGACCATCTGAATGGCAATAAACCAAAGTTCAGCCACCCAGCAGTAATGCTCGCCACCGCTGAGTAATTCAGAAAGTGAAACACTGCCGCTGGCAGAACAGCGATTAAGATCAAGCAGACAGGCCCAGTCCAATCAACATCACCTCCCCCAGACTGTTTACACGTAACTTTTCTCTCGCTGAAGATGACCAGAAGTGGGAACTACCTAGGAGCTGAGATAGTTCTCACCTCTTCACACGTTAGAGGTGCTGGCTGCCAGGAGAACTGGAGCTGCCACCCAAAGCCGTGTGCTCCCCCGGATTTCTGCACCAGCAAATGCAAAGCAAACCCCAAATCCTGCCCCACCTCATTGCTGGGGACAAGGCAAGCGGCATGTCCCAGGCTGCTGCTCGCTCCTCACGACCACCGACAGGACTCCTCTGGGGGCTGCTCGCCCCGCCACTGCTGGCAGGAGATGGTTGGCGATGGTGGGTGCTGCCCTCGGCTCAGGTGCTGCTCACAGGCGGTCACCGAGGGTTGGGGCTTGGGCTGGAGCGGCAACTTGTGGACACAACGTCCTCCAAGTCAGGTTTGAGGCTTTCACTGGCAACTGTATGGAGGAAAAAGGAGGGACTCTGCCCTTGCTCTGTCTGTGCTGGAGATAAACACAGAGGTGCCTGAGCCCAGGACGCTCCTTTCATCAGTAAATTCACTTTTTAAAAACACGAGGGAGAGGAGGAGAGAGAAAGGTAATTGCACCCACGACACCCCTTAATAAATCACAGGCTGGAGCCTGCTCCCGTTCCTGACACTGCTGCCTCTTAATTACAGCTGTGTTCACCAGAGGAGACGGAGCAGGAGAGCCGGGCTCTGGGCAGAAGGGAGCACTAATTAAACCTCTCCGCTCCCTGGGAAGATGTTCCTGCCTTCCTCTGGGGGAGAAGCGAATGGACTTGTGTCTGGCCATTCCGTGTTAACCCGTAACACCGGCTTTCACGCAGCAAGGCAGCCCCTCTTGTTTTCAGTACCCGATGCTCTGGGCATTGCTCCTAGGCTCAGATACGGGACTTCCAAAACTCCTTGAAAAAAAGAAGAGGAATAACAGATATCCAGGCAGCCTGTGCAGGCGTGGATGTTGCTTGCCTGGTGTGAGGTTAGGTAGTGGGGGACGGCTCCTCAGTCGATGTTCATTGACCACTACAGAGTTTTGCAAATCCCCTGACTGGAATTAGAGGGACTTCAACAGGCTTGATCCGTGCTCAGATCCACATGAGAAGAGAGTCAGGTCTCTCAGGCTGGCAGGGGAAGGAGTCCTGCAGGCCAGCATCTCTAGATGATCTCCAGATCCTGGCCACACGGGCAGGTGTGTTGCTGATTCACCTCTATTTTTCCAACACCTGAGAAATGGCAGGAGGAGAGTGGTACATCCAGGCGATGCAAACAGCAATTTGCCCCACTGAAGCCAAAGGGCTGATGCCCAAGTGTAAGCCAGCGTTCTCCAGCCAGCCCTGCAGAATTTCCATAGCAGAGAGCCCAGGCTGGGTAAGGGAGCGCCCAGCCCAGTACCCAGGTGCGTGCTCACTCCAGCCAGGCGCTCAAATGAAGCCAGAGCAGCCTGGATGTGAATAATATGGGGAAAATGTTGGGTTGGATTTTTCCCCCCTGCTTTTTTGCAATAGAGGGGGCAGAGTGGAAGAGTAAACGTGCCATGAAAGGCTCTCAGGGTTAACTGCAGATCTACTACTGCTTGGAAAAAAAAGGCTGATAAAGTTTCACCAGTTGGAAAAAAAAAAAAAAAAAGCCAGAAAAGCTGCAGTTTGGTCAGATGAGCTGCAGCACTTGCAGTACACAGAGCAGGAGCAGGTTCAACAGGATAAATGGAGAGTAAATGTACCCGAGCCGTGCTGGGCTTTGCCAGTATGAGCAGGTAACACCCTAGGCGTGGTCAGGCCATCAGGCTTCCTCCTGACATGGAAGCACCCTTTTCCCACCGCTCCTCTGCGCTGCCGCATCTGCTCCGAGCTTAAAAATAAAGAAGGAAGGGCCCCTGTACGTGTGACTGAAGTTATGAAACTTCCAGTGCTCTTCAGCTTGGCAGACAGACAGCGGAGGTGCCGCTCTCCTCGAGAGCTGCGCCGCTGCCCGTGGCACGGAGGCAGTGATAAGGGAACAGTTGTTTGCTGGTAACAGAGCTGGGGCCGTCCCACGGAACTGGCAGCTGGCAAGCACGGCATGAATAACAGGAGACGAGCACACCACGCAGAGCCGAGCTGCGAGCATCTTGCCACAGGCCACGCAGGACATCAGAAGTTTACACAGGCTGGCAGTTGGACATACTCAGGGATGAAAAAGGGTACCAGGAGCTCTCAAATCTCCCTGCTGGAGGCCAGGAAATTTTGCAGAGGCTCCCCGTGCACCTGTCCTGCTCTTGTCCTCTCCTCTGGGCACCCACCTGTGCTACAGCCGCCTGTGTGCTCCCAACGCCACGCGAGCAGGAGCTGAGCACGGGCGACAGGAGAGGCGACGGGCTGTCACAGGTCCAGGCAGCTGGCTCTGGCTCCTCTGAGCCAAAAAGGAGGATGGAAAGGGGGAGAGAGGCTCCAGCTCCAGCCCCAGCGGCTGCTCAGTGGAAGGGAGCGTCATGGATGTTTAATCACAGCCTACAAAGTGAGGTCTCAGGGTGGCTGGAAGAAACGAGCTGAGCAGCCGAAGCCCGCCTGCCAGGGTCCCATGCAGACTAGACCAGACAGGTCCCCAGAACATCTGCTCCACAGCTGGCACGAGCCCAGAGACACTCCTGCTCTCTGTCCCTGCCTGCCAGGACCTTGTGAGCACACGGTCAAAGGTTAGCAGAACGCTGTAACGCAGCGGAGACTGTGGGAGACATCTGGGCTGTCACCACCCTCGGCAGTCCCTGGTGTTTTTCCTGCAGCGCAGCGTGTGACGCCGACTCCAACACGATCGGTCCTTGCCAAGACAAGCGTGTGTAGCTGCCAAGATGCTGCTCGCAGCGGCCACGCTCTGCTCCAGCGCCGCATGGGCGACTGGCACTCAGGTCCTCTTGTCCCAGAATTCTGTCCCCCACCAACTCAGGCTGACAGAGGACTTGGTTAGCTCATGACATCCAGCTTAGCAGCAGGCCCACGCTAATCTCTTGCCCACAGTTAGTCCACAGGGCAGGACTGAGGAGCGGCTGGCCGGGGAGCACCGGGAACAGCACTTTGCTGTAGCCCAAGTGAGCTCCACCAGCCCAGCTGCTGAAAGAGCATCTTCATGAAGGGCTGGCAACATCCTCTTGCAGACAGCTGTGGGCAGCAGGGCTGCATCCCCGCCAAAGCCGGGCCAGGGGAATTACTGAAAGGGCTAAAAATGACGCGTACCTCTATTTATCCACAGTTGAAGGAGAGCTGTGCAGGAGGGCTGGCTACCAGGGTTGCAGCTCTGCTGTCAGGAAAGTTGGTATTTGCTGAGGTAGAGGATAAATGACTTTGGTTTCTCCGTTCAGAGATTCCCTGTCTCTCTCAAAACCAGGTGTATTCTTGTGCTCTCAGGGCCACCTGCCCCTTCCTGCAAAATGACCTTCCCAGAATATGCCAGGTTCTTCCATGTGCACGTTTAGACACAAGCCTGCTTCTGCAAACCTTTTCTCATTTAAGGATCGGTGTACCCTAAAGACTGCCACTCCAGTGAGGAGAGCTCACTGGTTCGAAACCACATGTTGTGGCAGACACCACCCCCGCCTCCTCCTTCGGCTGCAGGAGAATCCACGTGGCCTGTGTTGGCACAACTGCGTGCCGTCCTCCAACAGCCCCGACCCCTGCAAACACAGCTTGCCCACCTGGCATGAAAGGGCTTCCTTGTTCCTTCCCCCTCTCCTCTCTGAGGATCGCAGGGTCATTCCGGCCAGAAGGGACCTCAGGAGGTCTCTCCAACCCAAAGCAGCCCAGCTCTGAAATCAGAACAGGCTGCATAGGGCTGCACTCAGTCTCTTCTTGAAAATCTCCAAGAACGGAGATGGCACGACCTCTCTGGGCAACCTGCCCCACAGTGCTGAAGTTCCTGCAGCAGAAAGCATCTCCTTTGTGTCCCCCTGCAGAGCTTTAGCTTTTTGGGACCAGAAACCCCTGTGCCAAGCTCCTCTGGGCATGCAGGGGTGGCTTTCCTCTTTGAGACACTGCAGGAAACTCTTCTCTCCCCTTCCCAGCCCTGCGGTCACTCCTGGTTTCTCTCCCAGCCCAGCCGACAGATCGCCCTCCCAGGCTCTCATCTTGTGCTTTTTCTTCCTTGGCCTTGTAGGAGATTAATTTTTTTTTGCGGCAAGATTGTTTAAACATTTCTGCACCGTAAGATTAGAAACTGCCATTTAAATTCTTTTGATAAACCGAGCCTCACACATCCTTCTATTCTAAACGAAACAAAGGGCAAAGGGAACACATTTTTTTTGGTTTTGGAACAATCTCTCGTGGGACCGTTCTGGTTACTGTGTAACTGGCTGTTCACGCGGCAAAAACCCCTCTGGCTGGCCTCATCTGCAGTGCTTGGGAGCTTTACTGGAAAGCCCAAACATCACAAACCAACCCAGATGACAGAGGATCACCTGCACACACGCACGAGGAGGCTCCGTAGCTGGCAGCGATGCCGGCTTGCACCACTCCCAGCTGCTCGCGCTCTGTGCCGCTCCTTCTCTGTGCCAGCTTGTGGGGCTGGAAAATAACCCAGCGAGTTAAAAAAAACGTCCACGTTGGGGGAACAGGGCTGAAGCCCCATCGGTTTCCACTGCGGGGTGGAGTGTCCCCACACACAGGCGTTGGGGATGAGGTGGTGGCCAGGGACAGCAGGAGAGCGGGAAGTGCTGAAGCTGCTCCTGGAACCGAGACTGTGACACAGTAGAACCAGGACCATTCGCGTGTCTTTAGCGCAGGTTTCAGAACAAAAATCAAGCAGGAGTTTAAAAGCAGGGAGAGGAACTACCGGAACGGGATTGCTGTATCTCACAGCATCCCCAGGGGTTAATGCAAGGACTCTCCAGCAGACTCTGCTGACAGAGGCTTCAAATGCTACAGCTCCGTCAAGAGTCACACACGGGACAGCAAGGGGAGCTGCTTAAAAAGAGGCTGAAGCGAGCAGGCAATACATGAGCCCATTTGGGTCAGCTGCACGTGCGTCCATCCCCCTGGGAACGCCAGGCACTGACTGCAGCTCATCCCTGACGGACAGTCCCCTGCCCCTTCCAGCCTGGCACCCGTGTTGCTCATGTCCTCCACACCGCGGTAGCTCCCCCCTCACCGTCGGTCGTGTATTCCTCTTTGTGAGGTTGGGAATTTGTCTGGTGCGCTTTCACCGACGGGAGCAGAGCCCTGCAGAGCTTAAAGGATGTGCTGAAAGAGGCGCAGGAGACCCCTGCCAGACTGATGGGCTGAAATCTCCTCTCTGAGGTGCAGTCTGTTTGTTAAGAAAGGAGCGAGTTCCCTGCATGGGCTTTCTGAGGATAACACCTGGTTCTCTTCCCCTCGCTGCGTTCTGTCACTGTGCATCTTGTCCGGGTCCAAAGACAGAGCAGGGCAATCCTCAGCTGGGCATGAAAGTTTGGTTAAATATTTTGCACCAGCACTCAACCTTACAGTTCCTAAGGGGATTCTCTGTGAGAACCCAAAAATCTCAGCATTTTGCAGGTAAAACAAATAACTGACTGACAGCAAAAGCACGTTTTGATGAACTCCCATTACTGCCTTTCAGAGGTGACTGGGAAGTGATAAATCACAATTTTCCATGAAGAACTTTATTTACCATGACATCTATATGAAAATACCAACAACAGAAAGAAAAAGGCTGGATCAGACTGCTGCTAAAAAACGCCCAAGTGCTGCTGCACGGCCATTTGTTACTCATTCCCAGCCTCAGCAGCACAGCCCGCTCCCCGGAGCCAGGTGGACCTTACACCCTTGGTGATCCAAGCTACATCCTCAGCCCCGAGCAAGACCCCGCGCATCCTCCGTCCTCAGGAGATGCGACTGTCACCTCGCGTCAAAGGAAAGAAGCCTGCTCAGAGCCCCCGGTGCATTTCCAGGGGCTGAACACCCCCGTAAGCACCAAAAGCTGACCTGAACCCTGCCACATCTCTGGGCGCGTGGTTGCCACCAGCTCAGTGAGCTGGTTAAACTGGAGTCAGCTTGTTTTCCTGCAGTGACACTCAGAGCCCAGCTCCCATGTTCCAAGTTTGAGCTCAAATGAATTGTTAGCAAGTGGCCAAAAATACACAGGCAGGATATGGGTAGGAAGCACAAAATGGGGTGGGAAGAGATGGCAAGGAGCGTTGGCGCGATTAGTCTGAAAAAGGCTGGAAAAGCCTTAAACGTCAAATGTGCTTTTCAAGAGATGAACCTCCTCCCTGAAATCTCGTGCCCCACCCTCCCAGTGAAAACCCCAGGGCAAGTTTTACAGCAGGAAATGAGAATTAGCGATGCATTCGCTTCCCAGCCCCAAGTGGGGTAGGCAGCCGTTTGGACAGGGAGCAGGGAGCAGAGGGAAGGAGCCGCTCACTGGTACGGACAGAGGGGGACAGGCTGCAGCCCCCTCCCCTTCTTTGGGTAACAATACCACGCTGTGACTTCCCATGCAGGGAGAGGAGCATTTCTTGGTTCAGATTTACCAATCTCGCTGCAATCCCAGAGATGACCACGCTGGAGAGAAACTGAAGCTAAACGCAGTTCCCAAAGTGGCACTCCGCCCAATAACAAGCTTTTCTCTGACCAAGAAAAGGCTCTCGGCACTCCGACTGTCCTGCTGCGTGCCTGAGTTTCTGCCAGGCAAGTGAATCAGCCTTTCAGGGAGGGACCAAAAATGCCCTTCCTTTAGGAGGAGGTGGTGGAAACGGCCCATCGGTCTCAACGCCTCTGTCTTGCTCACAAACCGGTCGGCGCGGAGGAGTTAACTTAAAAACAGAACTCCTCCTGCCCCTCCTGAGGGCTGGTGAGGGAGCAGCCACTCCTCAGCCTGACCAGAAGCATTTCAGCCCGTTTAGGCCGGCATTAGCCAGGCAAGTGATGTTCAGGTTTAATATCACCATCCTCCCGGGGCTCAGGCCTTTGCTGGGAAGTGATGTGGACAATGAACTGGCCTGCCAGATGTATTTCTTTTTACAGGTCTCCTGTAAAAGCAGGAACACGCTAGGGCTGCTGAGGCTAGCTTGTGAGGACTGCACAGTATCCATGCGAGGTGCGGTCACAGTGTACGCACACATTAAAACAATCGTTTAATGAACAATTAAGGTACTTGAGTGATTAGCTCAAAGCCATCCTGACAGCAAAGGCCGATCTCTCACCCACCTGTATGGCCACGCTGGCAAGGAACGACCGATGCCCGTCAACTAACAAGGACCACCCCGTGTTACCGTGTCTGCACGTGTTACCAGTGCAGACACGGCACTCGTGCTTGGACCAGATGGCTTCAAAGCTCCTGGAAGAAGCAGTTCTGCTACGGGTACTTTGCATAAGCACACCACCACCTTGCAAGCGTGGATGTGACAGCCCTGAGCAGCTCAGCTTTTTCCCCTGAAGTCCCACCACACAGAGCACTTTGCTGTGCCCTCAATCAGAGACTTGCACCGCTGCGCGAAGCAGCAGGACGCAGCAGGAACCCTTCCCCCTTTCTCCATCCCTGGCCACTAGCCCATCCTGCCCCGCCGGTGCCAGCCTTTTGCCGAGTCTCCCAGCTGTTTCAGCCTGGAAAAGCCGTAAGAGAAATGAGAGATTCTCGCTATACAGCAAGGTGCACACGAGGAACAGCTCTGGGAGTCTATACAGCCAGGAGACAGGAGCGTGCTGCCAGTTGCGCACGGGGTTTGGTGTTTTCCTAACGTGGAGGCGATTCAATGCCCTCCTTCAGGCTGGAGCAGCACAGGGCAGCGCCTTGGGCCGTTATCCATCCTGCTCTGGAATATGACACACACACGCAGAGTCACTCCCTATTTTTACTGGCCTGGCATCCCCGTCCTGATTTCTACACAGAGAAAATAAGAAGGATCCCTTTCATTCATGTGATTTGTCCGCCTACAAATCACAGCTATAAGCCCCTTGCTGCCGGTGATCCTGCGCTCACGGTCCAGCACCAGGCTAGGAAAAGGGGATCATTGCGGGGAGGAGGGATTGAATAAGGACGCAGGACAGAGAAATCTTCAGTACGACAACCACCAGTGCATTTCTTCAGCCAACTCCCTGGGTACCAGGCGTGCCAGCACTGGCACATGACGGCTGGAGCCCTCCAGCCTCGCCCTGACGTCCTGCCCAGTCCGTCCCACGGCCAGCACCAGCCTCCAAATTCCCCGCACTGCTGCCCTTCCCGGGAAGCCTGGGGAACACATCACGCTTTTTCTTCCTGGGGAACGCGAGTGACTCACATCGCACTTTCTCCCGTTCAGGAAGTTTTGAACCAGGGTCTTTTAGTTTAAACCATTTAATGAGCTTTTAAACAAGGTATGCTCATCTGTCGCCTCCCACCTTTCCAGACGCATCTGTGCACATCTGGCATGCTGTTTCTGGGTCTGGTTCTCCGGCTTGCTAAACTGCAGCCCAAGCGTCAGTGACGCGCAGCTCGGTACCCCCGGCAGAGACGGGCTCAGCAGACGCAGAGCAAGCCCCAGCCCGCCCCGTGGTTTTCCTCCACTCGGCTTCTGCGGGATTCCTCCGACAGAGAGGAGAAGTGTAAATTCAGGAGCCGTGACTCAGCACCGGGATTCTGCAAACACGTCTTTCAGAGGGGCGGTGGACTCAGCTGCCAGGTTTTTTCCCAGGATCGTGGAGACTGCGGCTATTTGTGCATTTTCCCTGGGTATTTATAGAGCAGGGCCCTGTCTGGACTTGCCTTTGGTTGGGTTTCTTGAGGGAAGGTTTTACCTTCTGGCAGGAATATAAAAGCTCCTGATTTGGTTCAGCTAGCCTGCAGAGCCTTCCTCGCCCACGCTGACCTCCGTGGGCACCCGGAGCTGCCCGGACTCCCGGCCTGGACCTGAATTAAGGTCTGCGTGCGCATCACCTACGGACTGGAAAGGGCCACGCACAAGCGTGGGTCAGTGTGTGTGTTGGGGGGCACAGGGGGTAACTTCCCACGCTCTCTCCAGGTCGTTTGTGAATCTCGCATCGGGAATTTGTAAATACTGGCGCTTTTGCTCCGTGGTATCTGTTTGTGTTTCCGAGCATTAACTCCCAAGCCTCCGCGTCAGCCCCACGGGGCATCAATAGCAAAGCCAGCGGACACATTGCCTCCAAATCCCCACTGCGATCTAGCCGGGCTGCGTGATCGCCCAGGGACCACTCCTGCCAAGCCCAGCTGCTGGACAAGCTGTGGGTGTTTCCCTCTCAACGCTGGGAAGTCTGCCTAAATATTTTCCCGGGAAACACTCTTTAAGCACAAATTACTGTTTCTGAGGACGTGAGTGAATAAGGGCCAGCCTTCTTTGGTGTGATCCTCAGCAATGGGTCTAAATCTTACCCTGGTGCTCTGCAGGACACAGCATGGAAGGGCAAAGCTCACAAGGAGGGACGGGCTCTTAAATAAAAAGCAGCAATCGGGGTCCATCAAAGCTGGTATAGGGTGGCGGTAGATCTGAGTTGCCTCAGAGCTGCTGCCGTTTCTCCTGTGGAGGCTGGAGAACGTTTGGTTCTTCTCTGCTCGGACCTACGCTGACCCGTTGGGCTGGGTTATATTTATCCAGGTGCTCGTCTTCTGGACAGTGTCCACAATGCGAAAAATCCCTTCTACAGAGCAGGGAGTGTTTCTTCCAGACACCTAGCAGGTTGGACTCGCCGCCCGTGACTAACTCCTGTACCATGGTGTGGGCCATGCACACCCCGAAGCTACGCACGCGGTCACGCTCACCTCTTCCATAGGGGCTAGAGTCTTCCCAAAGCGACCTGCGATCTCAAGTGGCTCCGTCACTAGAAGGGTAACGTGAAAGGGTGCCATGGGAGGGCACCGCTTTCCAAAACTTGGGGCACTGTGAAGACATCTCAATGCAGATGAGAACGGGGACTCCTAGGGTCACCAGATTCTGAGAAATATTGGCTGGATGTGCTCCCCATTTCAAAGCAGGAATCACCAGCAGCAGGTTAAAACAGAATTGTGAAGTCACTTTTGGTGAGCCGTGACAGGCATCCTTACTGGCAGGCTCAGAAAAGCGACGAAAAGCAGGAGAAGGGTGGTTTCATCCTTAGGAGGCTGGACCAGGACACACGAGACCCAGGTTAAGTTCTCAGGTCTGCCGCAGGCTCCCAGGGTCCATCTCACAAGCACTTTTAGAGATCTAAACCAGACCATGTGAGTTTAGATCTCTCGGTGCCACACGAGGAGGACTGAGCACACAGATCCCGGTGCTTCCCAGTACCCGAAAGCTGTTTGTTAGTGGATTGATGTGGGATTGCAGCCTTGCCTATCTGCCAGGCCCACCCCTGCAGTGGGCAGGACAGATCGCGGGAGCGGGCAGGACAGTCTCCGGCGCCGGGGGGCTGCCTGGAGCACGGACAGGGCAGGATACGTCTATCACAGCGCCTGTGCTGCTTTTGCTCCCGCGAGGACAAGCGGGCTGCGCTTTGCGGGACAGCCCATCAAACGGCTTTCCCCAGCGTGACGTTCCCTCATGAAAACAGCCAGCACCCCGAACAGACGGCGCTTTGTTGTCCCGGGGAGTTTAAAAGATAACATCATGTGGTCGCCAGCTAATGTTTCTAAATGACGCTTTACGTTACGTGCTGAGGCTTTGGCTAATCTAGTATTTCTGCCTGCCCCATCCAGTTGGCACGGGACACTCGCACAGACAGCAGCACCTTGTCATATATGCCCCCTCCCGCCCCAGGCGGGACCCCCGGGCAGCGTTTCCATCACACGGATGTCACCCGTGCCCAAGTCCCACAGTCCGCTTGGCGCAGAGACGTCCCTCGCCACGTCCTCGAGCATTTCACACGTGCTGCAGTGAAGCCATTGCCCACTGCCGCCTTCGGGCTGACCCGACGGGGTGTAAGGGACCACTGTGCAGGTTGGCGTCATTCCAGCTGGTCCAACATGCTCAAAGAACGCTTTGGGCTACAGCAATCAAACCTTGTTTGACCCCTGTTTGAGACACATTGGTTAAACCATCAGTATCGCGGCTCCAGGTAGGAGACCCATGACGAAAAGCACTCACAAACACTAGATGCTGCTGCTGTTTTTAGTGGTGATTAGAATAATAATAGCCCTAAAACCCACACATTTTCAAGTTGTCCAGTCTTCACCCAAAGCTCAGAAGTTTTCACAATCCCTTTCCATGTGCTGTAAGAACAAAAATGCATGACCCCAGCAGACAAGGGAGAAGCATTCCTAATAAAAATAATGGATGACAATAGCAGGGACTGGCCCACAGAGAAGAGAGCTATTATTGTTTCCACTCCCAGAGAGCTTCTCCACCCTTGCAACGTCGCAGCTCCCTCTTCAAAGAGACGCAAAGAAAGTCAAACAATGCATGGCCCGCTTCCACTTGCTGTAAAAGTACAGAAACGCGGCACAGACAACAATGCCAGGCTGCTGTCGTGACTCTGAGTGTCTTTGGGAGGATATCTGACCTCCAAGGATAGGACAGGAAAGTCAGGGAGTGAGATTTCCTTTGCTTTGAAGGACAAGACGACTTCACCCACTTCCGTGTCCGTTAGCACTGCCTTCTGCTGTCTCCCTAAGGCCCTCTGCTTCAGCACCAGAGATCCCCTGGCCTGGGACGGGTCACGGTGCCAGGCGTTAGCCAGGCAGTTACGCCTCCCCTCTAAGTCCCCCCAGCAGAAGCGCAGTGCTGCCGTCTGTCCCCGCGACCAGAACTTGAGCCTGGCTTAGCTGCTGCAGCCCCTCTCCCATTAAACACCACTCTCACACTGACTTTCTCGGTGACCCACGGAAAAACACTGCTAAATTTGCCTCTCGCTTCCCTTCCTACGCACGCTCACCCTGCTGGGAAGGAGAAGAAAGCAGCTGCACCCTACAGGGAGGTACGAGGGAGATGAGGAACCCCCTCATTGGGGAAGCGTGAGCCACAGCTGAAAGGACAGTGTGGAGAAGACAACGTGTGTGTCAGAGCTCTTGAGGCCGGTCAGCCGTAACCCCACCTCATCTCTTGCGTCTTAGCTTTGGTTCCTTCCACATTTAGAGGTGAAGCACTCTCAGCCCCGTCTTCATCGTATTCAAGTCCGGTTGTCTCTCGAGTTAGCAAAATCATTATAAAGTCTCCAGCCCCTTGGAAACATGCCCCCCCCCCCAGTTTGCCAGCTAGCATGCAATTAATATCAGGCAATTTACACTGAATTAAAAGCTCTGGCACGAGGCTCCGTCCTGGTTTACCTTGGCCAGCACCACACCACACCCTCATTTCGATTAACGCGAGTTTGAACACAGACACGGCCCTTAAAGCAGCGGTAAGAACTAGGCAAAGGTTAAATAATGAAAATAGCATGAATAAATAAAGAGAAGGTTGCCCAGCAGGATAAGGACCTGCTGACTTGGCAGGTGCTCGCACTGCTTCCAGTTTCATGCCCTCTTTCGGGTGCAGGCACCCTGGAAGCGAGGATGACCTTGCAGCGAGCGGCACTGGGCGAAGGGAGGGGGGCCACCGGGGTTTGCTGCGTTAGAAATGCCGAGGTGGACCAGGGATCACTCCATCGGATGCGTCAGAAGGAGCAGTTTATGATCAGTCCCTTGCTGAAATGTCAGCGGTGCGAATGCCTTACAGCTTCTGCTTGGCCAGGCAGAAGACCGTGGGAGCGTCGGGGTATGAATGGGACTGCGAGTGACACAAAACCTTCTGCTCTTCTGTGGGTGGTGGGTGTTCCCAATTCAGGCAGCGCGTTGGCAAGCCATTCTGACACTTGCGGGGTCCAGTGACGTTTCCACTGGCAGAGGGACACGGTAGCTTATCCTGCCTTGCTCTAGGGAGCCCAGCTTATCCCCTCAGTACTTTCTTATTCACTGCCAGGAGATCAAGAATCAGCTCGTTTTACGGCTGGTCCCGCTTCACCCACAAAGGTTTTGACCAGGTGGGTTCCTCTAAAAGCAGGAGCAGGTCCCCAGAGTCTGGCTTTTGGACAGAGCTCGTGAAGGAGAAACACAAACTGGAGTGACCTTGGCTGCATCCCTGGTTCCTCCTCGGCTTCACGGCTGGGGCCCGGGAGCAAGCTGTGAGCTCCGCCGGCCGAACTGGGTGCCACTCACTTGCTGGAGTAACTGGATTTCAGTCCATTAAGGACACAGCCCTGGGGCAGTAAGGGAAAGGGAGCCAGAAATATTACATTAACACGCAGAAACATTCCCAGCTGTGATCACGGGCCATGGGACTGCAGTGATCAGATGGTGTAAGTGAAGTAAACAGGGCAGAGCGGGGTTTATTAGCGCGCATGCCCCTTTCTCCGTACCTTATGCTAATGCACACAGATCTGGGAGATAGGACCAGCGTGAGGACTGTAAGAGGAAACCAGCAGACAGCTATTAACAGAGGAAAAATTCACAGGTACCCAAGCCTGGGCGCAGAGGCGGGTTTTATTACGCTCAGAGGGGCTGGCAGCACACCAAGTTTCTATTCTGATGTGTAGATGAACTTATATCTGCGTGCGCGCGCATGGATTTCAGTATCAACCACAAGAGAGATGAAAAAAGGTAGAATTTCACATACTGGCTACAAAACGCGCTTCAAAGCAACTTCCAACAGCGTCTCAGCGCTGAGGAGTACTGTGATACAAAGCGGGCTCAGCGTGAGGCTGAGCCGAAACGTGCCGGGTCCTCCACGCAGTCTGCGCGTACGCGTAGGGAATCGCTGCTGGCGATCCAACAAGCCCTGCAGCACTGTCAGCCTCCAGAGGGGAAATCCCAGGAGCCAGGGATGACTCCAGAGTATTCCCCAGAGATCCCACACACTTTAGGCCAAGCTCAGCGAAGAAAAGCTTTCGCGAGGCAGCTCTGCCTGCCAGGGACGGCTGTCACAGCGGCCCTGCGGCACACACCAAGCACGTTCAAAGGTCCCCTCACAGGAAATCCCACTGGAGACACTGGTTCATTTCTTCCTTCGGTATTTTAACACCATACCTTTGAATTCTGACCGCCTTTTAGTGAGGGGAGCAGAGTCCGAGCCAAGCAAAGCGAAAAAGAGGCGCTGAGTGCCCAGCCCACAGGCAGGTGCCCCCCGAGCTTTGCAAAAGTGAATGAAAAACCTGAGGCCTTGTCTTGGCTTCCCTTCAACTCACGTGCTAGAGCCGAGGTGAATGTCTCGGATGCCAACGCAAAGTGCAGCCCTGAGGTTTTATTATCCCTTGTTTGCCCTTCTTTCTTCCCCCCTTGCAGTTCTGCTCTCAGAGCAGTGCCTGTATCTCTCTCACATTATTTATAATTCTTATCTGAAAGAGGAGGAAAAACTCTGTGCCTTGAGCCTGCCTGCCTCTCACCGAGCACTCAGCCACGGCAGCAAGTTGTTCTCCATCCTTACGCTGCCCGTGGAGCAGCGTTCACCATTATCTCACTTTTCTCTATGGAAACAGGTTTCAGAAAGGCACCCCGGGCTGGGTCTTCAGCCTGGGTCAGAGCTGTGAGAGGGGTCTGAGCCACAGGGCAGAGAGCAGCATGAAAACCCCATCGTGCCCACCTGGTTGCTCCCCTCTGCCCACCCTGCTGCTCGGAGACCCCAAATCAGCGGTGGGAAGGGGAGCATGCACACTGATAAATCACCTGAGAGCAGGTTTTCTAATCGCTAACCCTGTCTCCTCTGCTTCTGCTGCAGTTGCCTGTCCTGTGAAGCGACATGAGTCTCAAGGGATCCCTCAGCAGCAACCCTGGCTCATCAAAGTAAGGATCTGCGTGGTGGGCTTCCTCCGTCTCGCGGCTGGCACTGCTGCTCCTTCCCCCCCCCAGGGGGATGTTCCTAACGGTCCCGCTCCCCGCCACCAAGTCCCCAGTGTTTGTTTCACCCTTGCTGGGCACCTCACAAGCTGCAGCCAGAGCCAGCATCACTGCCTCACACCTCACGTGCCCCTCACGCTTGGGGGCCTCAGCAGCCCCTGGCAGCTTCCCGACGGAGCCAGAGCCACCAGCTCTCCTGCTCTGCAGAGAGCAGGGTGTACGAGCACTGCTCATGCTGTATGAACCACCGCCTGCCCTCAGGGGGACACGGTGACAGAGCAGAAAGGAGCCACTGGCCACCTACTGGCTCACTGCACCGTGCAGGACCAAACCACAGCGCCCGAAATCCTGAGGTCCCGCTCTGATCCTCCCCAGCCAGGCCTTAGCTGGAGAAACGTCATCTCCTGGCTGTGTGCTCCCTCACACAACCAGGCATAGTGGGGGTGGCCCCACAGGGGATGCGACCCACGCACAGACACTTGACACCCCAAAACTCAAGCGTTTACGCCCATCCTTGCACACCTGAGCACCTGCCTTCAAGGAGTGCATCTCAAAAGGGGTCCGCTAATCCCAGATCCTAATCCTGGCACTTACGCTGCCTCACGTTCAGGCGGACTCAGGTATAATGTGGAGGAGTCTCCGTTTACCTGCTGCTCCCTGTAACAACCCCGCTTATCCCTCTCTGGGAGCCACTGTCCTTAAACCAGCCCCTCCAGAAGCAGCGTCCCTCCAGGGGACACCACGTGCGAAGGTAACTCTAGCGGGGACAGGCCTAGACGGGCTCCTCTGGCTCCTGTTTCCGGCGCCTGGGTTTAGTGACACGGCCCCACGGTACGGATAACAGCTAGGGTTGCACAGGGAGCCGCCGGCGCGGTCGGACAAGTAATTCGGAGTTGTACCACATGTGGCAGGGGCAGGGCTGGTCCCCCCGGGAGAGCTGCAAAGCTGCCGTGCCGATTATCGCGCGAGCTGCAGCGTGAAAGCAGATGTGAAAAAGCTCCGGGAGCTGATCATTTATTTGTACCTTCCTTCTTTTGCAGCGGCAGCATGGGCAAAGCGGAGGGGGCCTCCAAGCTGAGCGCAAAGGACCTGTACGGTAAGTCGTGCCCGCAAACACACCAAAGGTGTCCTGTAGCCAAAGCGCCTCTGGAGGTCTGGCCGCGGCTGTTGGGGAGCTTGAGGCTGGAACTCAACCAAAGCCACGTGAATCCACACCTCCATAGGCAAGAGGCTGGACTGATAGCGGAGTAAAAACGCACCTTAGCTCTGCGCCACCGCCTCCCACGCTGGGGACAGCTGTGATTTTGTGAGAACAGACAAGCTACGCAGAACATTGCTTCCCCTCATCCCCACCCGTCACCCAGATCCTCTCCAGTCGTGTTAGCAAGGTGTTAGCAAGATAAAGGGCCTAACAAAAGGAGGACTGTCCTCAGCAGGTTAATGATTATCCTCTTTTAACTACTCAGTGAACCATGACAACTCCAGTGCCCTTTGGCTCTCGGGAAGCAGAAGGAATCAGTAGGGAGCTCGTGCAGAGCCTGATCTGCAACTTGTTTATAAACCACCCAGCTCCAGAGGAACCAGGGAGGCACTGGGTGAAAAGTCTTAGAGAACATCTTGGTACCGGTGACAGTTATTCCTGCTCTTAGCAGCTCTCTTAAGGTATCTGAGGTGAAGACCTGGCCTGTGGCAGGCAGAACGAGCAGAAAGTGGGGTGAGAAGTCACCTCCCTCAGTCAGTCCCTGGATGAGAACATGGAGGTTGCTCTGGGGGAACACTAGCACTTTTGGGGAGTCTGAGCCTGCAGACTCTCCCACTTGAGCGCTCTCGATTTGCCTGCTCGATGCTTTTGTTGGGAGCGACGAGGCTGTGTGTGCCCCTTGGTGCAGAGTTCATATTGGAGCAGATATTGCCGTTGGCAGCTTCGAGGTGCAGGTGGTGTATTTGTCCCTGGGAAGCTCCTTCGGTTGCTGGAGGTTTACCCCGTGCGGAGTGGCCTGGAGCAGTGTCCCACTAGTGACCTATCTTGCCTGGGAGAAGCGGGCGCTGGTGGGAAGGCAGGGGCTGTACTTTGTGGGTGAAGTGCTAAACAAAGTCACCGTTAACTTCGATTAGCTACAAAGAAGTGAAACATGGCGATAAAGGTCGCACAGAAACTTGGTGTTGTGGCCTGGATGCTGCATGATGGGCAGGTGCCAAGCGGAGGTTTGAGTGGTGCCAGGCACTTGTCTGGAGATGAAAGGACATGGACACCTGATGAGCCTAGAGAGGAGCAAGAGGATGAGGCACGGGAATGTTTGGGTGCTGCTCCACTTCACCCTCAGGACTGCTGGTTCAGATGAGCTGCTCCTACCTCCAACGGCGTAATTTCCTTTCACAGAATCATAGAGTGGTTTGGGTTGGGAGAGACCTCCAAGATCACCTCGTCCCAACTTTGCAGTGCACTGAGAGCCCCTGCAGATCTGATCAGGGCAGAAAGATGACAGTTGCAAGGTAAATAGAGAGCTGTACAGGGATGTGGAAAAATTAAACCGAGAGCTGACGATGGCGTGGGAAACAGGGCACGTGCGCAGTCAGCGCCCACGGGCAGAGGCGGCCCAGGGCTCTGAACTGTCAGGGTTTCAGGGTTCAGCGCATGAGGCTGACGCGGTGCATTGGCATGGCAAGCAGGGACCACCCCGCAACGGCTCTGCTGTGAAAGCCAGCGAAGGGAAAGGCCGACAAACTGCCCTTAAAACAAACACACTGTCTCACAGAAGTTATTTTTCAACCCCAAGTTAAGTCTTTTACATTTTTTTGCATGGACACACCCCAAAAGAAAATTTCACCAGGGATGGGACCTCTCTGACCACATTCCAGCAAACCTTAGATGAGGACTGTAAGTCCAGGGGCCAAATCCTCAAGAGGAGTCAATCGGCTGCCCGTTATTCCCCTGCCCCTCTGAACCCAGGACCAGGTCTGCAGTGATTCACTGCAGAAACCAGCGGCTGTTGGCCAGCTCAGCCCAGCACGGCACAAGCGCGGCCACAGGGTTTTCGCTTGGCAGAACTGGAAACCCTCCCCGCTAATTCGGCGTGCCTTTATCAAAGGAAGCTCGGCATATGTTCAACCAATATTTAAACGTCTGTGTCCCCTTCGCACTCGGATCCTCCCTCCCCCAACATTAATTTCTGCTGTGAGCTGGCACATTTTGGGGTGGAGGGCAGGCAAGAACTAAAATTCCAGGGAGAATTATGTTTCATAATGAAACAAATCACACCAAGCCAAGCTGGCCCTGATTCTGTGATTACGATGCTGCTCAGGGACGTTCAGAGCTTACGAGACTTTTCACATTTCCATTTTTCTCCAGTGTAATCAAGCTGGAGCTTCAGCCTGCAACGACTCCCAGACTCACAGCACGCAGATATCTGCTGCATTTAAATCTCGCTGGGTGACGTCCACAGATGCTCCAGTGCACGCAGATGTCTAAATATCATTCCTAGGCGAACAACACCTTGGGTTTTGCTTTCTTAACATGTTTCTTCTACCACAGAGTGCCTCTCACCACAAAGCAGGCATGGGAGGAAGGCAGGCATGTACTGAACCAGTGGCTGAGGCACTAAACGCTAACCCAGCCTGGCCCTTCATTGCTGGTCCGACACGACAGGAGTGCAGCCGCAGGGACGCGACTGCTATCCGAGGGCAAAGGTGTCCCCAGTATCAACTGGGACTCACTGGCAGTATTAAACCACCTCAGGTGAGACCTGGGGAGTGAGACTTAAAAGCATCGTGGTGAGGCTGAAGCAGAGCAGCAGCTCCAGGCTGCACCCAGAAAGTCAAATGGATGAGAGAGGTGGGGAAATCTGCTCCGGAGGGTTCAAGGACAGTGTGACACTCACAGGGCCACCTAGGTTGGCACAGGACACAGCCTCAGGGTGATGGTGGAGAAGGTGGCTGCTCTGGTGTCGCCCTTGGCCTGTCTGCACGCCACCGCGTCTTCTTCACTGCGGTGAGCACAGAGGGATGCAGAGAGATAACCAAGTCACCAAGGAATTCTGCAGAGAAATTGGCTTAAAGCCCTGGGATCTCTTCCCCTGGCTCTGTCCCTACCAGAGCTGGATACACTTTCTAGGTGCTCAGCTGTCCTCCGAGGAGTTTCCTGGCTGCCATGGGAGCAGGATACTCATCCTTTCCTCCCCCCTTAGCAAAACAGCACCACATTTGCTCAGCCCCACGTTCTGGAAGCGTCTGTGGCTGCCTGCGCAGAGCGAGCCCCGGCTCCGCCGGCGGCAGGGGGAATGGCTGGCACCTATCAAGTTCCCACCTTACTGAGTGCACAGCAACCAGCTGAATAAATGTTAATGCACACCATAAATAAATTAGGCTGCTTCTCCGCTTACCGGCGTCTGTTCTGAACCTAGATGAAAGCCCGTGGCGGGGAAACCAGTGCAGCTGCGGCAGAAGCCAAGGGAAGGGCTGGAAGGAAGCGTTTCTGAGAAGCGCTTCCCACAGGAGGCTCCTGCCGCCCCGTTCTGCGGGGACACCCAGACCGGCTTCTGCAGGCGCTCGCCTGAGCGGCTTCCAGGGCTGAGCAGGCAGCACTGTCTCTGGGAGGGACTAGGCAGCGTCCCCAGGAGAAGCGGCACAGAGCCGAGGGCAGCTTGACTATTATAGCGGATTCCTCCTGGGGCTGTAGGAAGGAAGTCGCTCTGCAGCGGCATTCAGAGCTCTGTTTGGCTACTGTGTCTGTCCCTGCGGTGCCCAGTCGCTTTCCAGCGCCCCTGGCCAACTCCTGGGGTGTCTTTGCCTCTCACATCAAGTGCTGGAGCACAGAAGCGCCCGGCAGATCCAGAACCAGGCTGGGCCCCCAGCGGGGCCGCAGAGCAGAGGGGTGGGACGCGGAGGGGCACCGCAGAGGTGCGAGGCACCAGCCCGGCAGGAGGGCAGCGCTCATCTCACATCCAAACCCGTGAGATCCAGCCTATTGGCTCCAACCTGCCTGCTCCATCTAATTTCTGGGGAAAGATCAAAACTTGTTGGGGTATAGGGCTGGAAAGGGATTCTGGAGCAAGAGAAACCGCCTGTAGCACAAGTTAGGCTGGAGAAACGCGGTGCTGAACAGCAGCAGCCGGCGAGGCGCGATCACTTGACACCGCACGCGCCCCGTAACCCAAGAAAGGCTCCGGTTCGGTAACAGGACACGGGGCACTAACACAAAGAGAAGAGCCATTCCTGCCTGCCCGGCATGGCCCTGGACAGGTATCATCTCCCTGGGGAGCCACGACTCCAGCTTGGCAGAGGATGCTGGCCCTGGCTAGGCGGAACACACCGATGGCAGAGGAGTAAATTATGTTTAACGGTCACGAACCGACTCCTGGGAATCTCCATAGATCTCCCGAGAGGGCCTCCAGCCCCAAGCCACATGAAGAGGTCTCTGAGAGGAGACTCACCAGCCCCGGCACCGCCCCCAGACTGTCATTCCTTGCCACCAGCTCTCCCGCAGCCTCGCTCGCAGGGCTTTGAGGTCGCTGCTGTGAGATGTCCATCACAGACGAGAGCTGTGCCAACTCCAGAACAGCCCCAAGAGCAGAAAGACAGAAACACTGACTCAAGACAGTCTTGCTTTCCCTAAAGCTGCACCGTAGATGTGCATTTGTGATCGACAGCTCGGAACAATGGCCAACAAAAGGGTTGTTATTTACTCTTAGTTACTGCCTGCCCAAACCGTGAGCTTGTGAGTGACTTCAGCTGGAGGCCACGCAAGTCACACAGTTAGCAATGGGAGCACCAAGGTGCTGCTCCCTCCCCACAGCCCTCTGGAATAGGTTTTGTGCACAGATATGAAACATACTGGTATTGTCTGCAAGGTGCAGCCCTGGCAGGAGTGGTGGCTGGAAACTGAGCTGGCCTAGCTCCACAGCTGGGCTGGGAGGACCACGCACAGACCTAAACCCTGAGCAGCATCCGAACGGCGCCACTCACTGCCGTGTCCCTCAGATGCAGATACATGCTGTGTCCTTTAGCAAAAGCTAAACGTGGAAAGCACTGGCATTCACTGAGATTATTTCTGGCATATTTCTTCCAGCTCTGGCTGTAAAGGCAAAAAGGAACACCTCTGCCCATGAGCTTCCCCTGCAGCTCCTCAGTACCCCGATTCTCTCCCCCTGGGTGCCTGCCCAGCAGACAGTACGCTGCTGTACGGACCGCCTCGCGCTCCCTGGCACGCCGGCCACAAACGCGCAGTCTTTCTCCGTGTACTCAGTCCTTGCACAGCCCGGGAGGTGCGTCGGGTTTTTATTTGCTCTTCCAGAGTGGGCCGTGTCTTCAGCTAATAAAAAAAGGAATGTGAGCACTTGGATCGCAGCTAGTGGCAAATATTAAGCATGCCCAGGAGGAATTTGGCCCCGTGACACCTACTAGCAGCTGCTGATGTGCTATCAGCTCCTGCTGCCCCAGACCATTCACACCTCTGGCTGCCCCCACCTCAATGAGAGCCTTTTCATTCACTCCAGGAGCTTCCAGAGCCTGGACTAACGTGCCAGCTGCAAGCGAGAGCTGCCCTGTGCAAAGATTCCCAGCCACCGATGGCAGGTCAGAAAGTACCATGGTGCTGAGAGGAAAACCAGGGAGCTCGATGCTTCATAAGAAGCTGCAAAGATGCTTCCAAAATGGAGCTCCCCCCAAGCCGGCTGGCCACGGGGTTCAGCAGCAGAAGCAAGGGAGGGAGCTGCAGATGCTCTCTGTTGGGAGCTCAGACGCGGCAGGTCTGCGCGGTGCCCAGGACCAGATCCCTGACTAACCCTGCAGAACCTGGAGCAGCCTCCCACTTGGCGAGGAAGCAGGAACCTGTCGGATCGGCAGAGCTGCGCTGCCGCAGATGCGCGGTCTGGCTGCCAGATCAGACCTGGCCCCGTGCTCGGAGCCCGGGAACGGATGCTATTTCACGAGGCTGCTTTATCGCGCAGCCCGGGCCATTTGCATCGCTGCCATTAGCATACAGAGGCATTCGTGCGCCGTTTCTGCTCTGGAGGGCTGCGTCCCGACCTGTTGGTTTGGCACAAGGACTAGCTCATGCTGCACTGGCAGGTTACTATAAACAGCGTGTGCACTGCTAGATAACGTATAGATAACATAAAGAACTGGCAAGCTGCAGAAAGCGAGAGCCAAGCCTTCCCGTAGGCTGAGCTAATGGAGACGGAGGCCAGGGAGGGCTGGAGTGGGCTGCAGGGGATGAAGGAGAGGTCCTGGCTCTGGTGCTGCCAAGGAAAACAAACCTAACCCCATACATCTCTGGTTCCTCGCAGGCTGCTGCACATACGACTTCTCCATCCTCCGTGTTTTCTGCTGGGCCTTCTGCCCAGCAACGGCTGAAAACAAATACGGGGAGAGACGGGGAGGATCCTGTGTGATAGAACTCGCTAATTAATCAGAGAGGGATGCGCACGGAGGAGAGGCTGGGGCCTTCGCAGCTCTGATGGAACTGGCTGCATTGGCTACAGAGGCACCTGTTTACACCACAACTGACTTTGGCCCCAGCGTACAGCAAGAGCACAGGCGAATTTTTGTTTGGAGCAGTTTAGAATGTAACTGGGCAGAAAGAGATGGTATCTCGGGACCGAGCTTTGGGATGCTGCCTGGAGCAGCCTGGAACCCCCGCGCAGCTCAGCGCAGCACCGCAGGCGCTCCCCCGGCCAGGAGGAGCCGTTCTGCCTTCTCGCACACCCTTAAAAAATGCAAAAACCCCACCCTTTCTCCCACCCTTGGTACCACTGGTACCTTTGTACTGGGGGTACTCTGCCCTGCCGGCTTGGCAGAGGCCAGGCACGAAGAGAGACAAGCTCACTTCTGCCCCTCCTTTGCACTGCTCTACATCCTGAGAGACTTTCACCAAGTTATTTCAGCTCTAAGCTGGTCCCAGTGGGCAGAATTTATCCCGCTGGGTGATCATTCTATGATCTCTCGTGCACACAATCTCTCAGGCTGAAGGCAGCGTTCACAGCCGTGTCCCAGCTCCCTGCAAAAATGGGTGTTGCATGGAAATGGGGAGGGAACTTGGCACGAAAGATGTGGTTTGGCTTCCTGGACCAAGCTGATAACCCCGTCCCTCCAGGATTTGCATCAACCCTGCTTGTTTTTCCCCCTCGTTTATTACTCTCTTTCATCCCTTCCACTCCTTAACATAAAGCCAAACAGGATGCTCTCCCTTCCAGCCAAGATTTTAGTCTCGTCACTGGGGTTTCGGCCTAGCACCCAGTTTTGAGCCCTTGGATAAAATCCACCTTGCTGCCTCTGCAGTGGTCTGGGCTTTTTCCATTTCCTCATGGGGCCACTGGTGCCAGTGGGAAACAGCATCCCCACAGCGCTATTTATCTGTCAGACACCAGCAGCAGATGTTCTTCAGAGAACAGCTTTGCAGTTTTCCCCACACCCCTGGGTACGAGGCAGGATTAAAGCTGGCTGGTTAGGAAAGGACTGAACAACTGAACGGAATTCAGTTAAAGAACCATTTATAGGGTTTTTTTTTCCCCTTAAAGCTGTGTCTTAGAGATCAGTGGGACAAGTGACAGACAAGTTACCAGAGTGTGTGCATGTCCCACATGGCATCCACGCTCAAGTCATTCAAAACTTTCCACGGCACAGCTGTGAGTTACCCACCGCTGCTCTTCAGTCCACAGCAGCGGACCGCGCCAGCCACCTTCCCCCAGATGAGAGAGGATCCCCACGCTATGAGGCTTTCTGTTGCCAGACACCAAAAGCAAGGGACAAAGCTGTATTGTTTTCCCACCTCTTTGGCTCTCTTGGCAGACAGGAGGGAAAAAGCACAGTGGTGGTCACTGTGGGCTCATGCCAGCTTTATCATCTTCCAGTGTTTGCTGTACTGGTGCCACAGCCCTGGAGCTCTCCTTGCCCTTTGCAGCCCATCCCATGTCACATCCAGAGCCCTCCACCACTACAGCCTCTGAAGGGCACATTTAAACAGACGTGCAGATTGGTGCCTGAGCTCTGAGAGCAGCTGTCGTCTGATTTTGGGAAAGTCATCGCTATATTCCTGTAATGCTTATTTATTGTGTGGGGGTTATGCAAATTCTCCCCTCCCGGGGACACGGGATGGGTTGGGTAACAGGTTATGGTGCTTGGGTCTTCTCCATTGCGGGACACTGTGGAAATGCAAAGTGTCCTGGTAGGAGAGGTGTCAGATAAACCGGGAGGAAATTAGCTACTGCTGCTACCGTGCCAGCGTTCATTCATACAAAATTAAGCAGAGAGAGGACAGGGCTGTGCAGACGGGCAGCGTGGGAGCCACCCAGGATAAGCAAACTGTCTTCTGAAGTCTTTTCCGGCCAAGGGAGTTCCTGTCCAACGTAAAGGATCCCCCTTGATCCCGAGAGTCAAACAGCCACAGGTCTCCCTGCAGGCATCGTTCCGTTCAGACCACGGCAACCAGAGCCAGAATTAAGCTGGGGCAAATAACAATGCATCCACAGAAAGGTCTGCAGTGTTTCACCACATTGCTTTAAAGTAAACAAGCAAAAACCCCCTCTTTTTTTTTAAAGCACCCACACTTCTTAATTAGATGTGGCCTAAGACTATTTTGTGATTTACAGCCTGGATCTTTACTTCTTCCTGTGTTTAAATCAAAACGAAATGCTAGGAAATTAAAAGCTCCCAGTGTTCTGGCACCCTGCTGGCCCCGGAAAGCCTGGCCGTTTTCAGGCTGCATGGTTATATTTGCAGTAGCCAGGAGGAAACACAAAAATAAAAGTTTCCATGGGTGTGGGGACCAGGTAGAAGCCAACAAGACAGAAAGGATTTCAGGAGAAGGAAGAAGCAGGCATCTTAAAAAAAGGGGCAGGAATGAGAATATGCAGAAACACCCTCTTCCTTGCCCTGGCAGCTCCTGGGACAGCACTTGGATGGCATCCTGAGAGACAAGAGAGGCACTTTGTTCCAGTTCTGTACTTTTTAAGGTAATGCAGAAATGCCCCCAGGGAGAAGCAACAGAATCTCCCTGCCCTGGGCCTTGCTTTTGTCGCTGGAAAGGGCTGCAAACAGGTAAAGGGGACTTTGTCCCCTCTGAGTGAGCTTAACCCCGAGTGCAGGTGATGGGAAGCAGGGCTAGGCAGAGCTCCGAGGTTTCGACAGGTCCCCAGGATTTCCAAGGGCTTCTCCAAACATTTTCTCAGAGATCCATGCTGAGATCTCCCCTGACCATGACATGTGCAGCTTCTTCAAGCTTGGAGGATGGGGCAAAGGCATGAAAGGGGACCCCAGAAAGTCCGTAGGCACCAGCCACAGCTGCAGCTCCGTGGGATGTTCACCCACAGCTCTGCACCCTTCCTTTTAGGGCTGGAGACATTTCCCTGCCCTAATATAAAACCACTTTCTTTCCAGATCGACCACTTCAGCCTTTTCCACTCCCTTCTAAAATGGAGGGGACGGGATGTCTTAAAAATCCCAATTTGTCTCCATCCCACACAGGCCCAGTGTTCTCATTTCCATTCGTGTCATCTATTTACACGAGAAACGCTTGGTGAAGAAATTGAGGTTATGAGAGAAAAAAAAAGTTACTCCCATCAGACACAAATCCCTGGGGTGCGTGTTGCTGTGTGCCCTCTTCCAGCCCTTGCCCCACATCTGAAGTAGGGCAGACTGCAATTAAAACACACCGCCAACAGAAAACGCCATTGACCCTTCAGCGCGAGCCTACGGTGGGACGCGGCCGTGCTGAAATATTCGTTAATTTACTCAAGGTCGCTCTGGAAGCTAAGGGGCGAGCAAGGGGCTGTGCTGGGTGTCTGAGGTCTTTCCCCCCTCCCCAAACTCCAGGTCAGCGCTGGCAACGCACAAGGCAGACGCTTCGCAGGAAAACAGCGCGAAAGGCTCACAGCCCTGAGATTGTTCAGCCGTAATCAGGTTTTAACTGCCCTCCCCGGCAGCTCTCTGATTTTAGGACAGCCAAAGAAACCCCAAATTCCCACCGGGTGTGAGCTAAATCCAAGTAACCTGGAACAGGAGCGTTCAGAGAAGCTGGATGGGCCGGCTCAAGATCCCGTCCCATTCTATGCAGCAAAAATCCGGGCACGAAGCTGCATGTTACGTGCAGAGGCATGCACGCTCGTGAGGAAGGACGTTTGCAGAAATTCCTGGCAGTGAGTGCCAAGGAGGCACACGCCTGTAAGGTATTTTAACTCCTGTCAGCTCTCTGGGAGAGCAGCAGATCAAGGCCAGCTTCTCCCTCCTTTACACAGGATCTGCCGGAGGAGGTTAAATAACAGCTGTTCATACCAGGACACCCTCAGGACTGAGCTAGAGCTGCAGCCCGGTGCTTTGGGAACCGAGCAGGACGCTCTGTTCGCTGCAGACACTCCTTGCTAGCACTCTTCTGCATGCAAGCCACTGCTTGTGCTGACCCTGACAGCTTTCCCTTCTCTGTGTGTCCTGAACCCCTCTGCCCCGCTTGTGGACCTCTCCCCATGCACAGACCCACAGGACAGGCAGGGGTGTGCCACGCACCCTTCCCCTGCACACACCCCAGCTCCCTCCCTGACCAGCAGCTTGGGAGCCCCCCCAGCGTCACTCCCACGGCAACCACAATAAGATACGCTCGTAAAGCTCCGTTCAGAAGGAGCCTGTTAACAAATGTGCAAACACCACAAAGCAGACCAGACGCTGCTCCCTTCCGCTCCCCTTTTGCCCCTGCTCCTGTCACCCACGCTCATCACTCTTCCTGCTTTGGTGGCAATGCACACGCGCCGGGCAAGAGCCTGCTCCTGTCCCTGCCGACGGTGGCTGGGGTGCAGGGAGAACTGGTTGACCTCTCTAAGTCAGCCCATGTTGCTCATTCTGCGGGGCTGGGGCTTGGTGGTTTCTCTACCAAGAGCAGGAAGGCAACGCTGAGCAGACCACGTCTGGCCGTACTGGGCACCGGGAGGCCGCATCAGGGGGGAAACAAATGGGATAGTAACCACAATAGTACAACAGCAGCAGATGGGAAATACTCACTTCTCTTTCACACAAGGGATAGAAGGAAAAAAAAAAGGCAAGACACTAGCAGTGGGAAAGCCAGAAGTACCGCTTGAGCTCCTGCAAGGCCTTGAGCCGTGCTCATTTACCCAGAGGGGAACGGATTTGCACAGAAGCAAAGCAGGGAAGAACCCGGCGCGTAGGCTGGCGTTTGCCCTGCTGAACAAACCAAAAGGATGCAAAACACTTGCAGATTCAGAGGACAGCAGAAGTCAAACAAACCATGGTGTCCCTAGGGAGCAGCTACACCGTCACCACCTTCGTTAGGCTGCTGTCCTCTTTCTTTCTCTAATTATCACCTAAAGGAGGGACCTGACGGAGCCCGTCCACGTGGGCAGAGCCTTCCAGGGGCATCACAGGACAGTCACTATGCCAGCAGACCCTGCTCCTCCCCAGAGCACTGCCCTCCTCCAGTCACTGCCCTCCCTTGCTCTGCTCTACATTCACTTCATCTCACTGTCTGCACTCCAAAATAGACTTATCTTCCATTTTCCAACTTTTTTTTTTTTAAAGTAACCTTCTTTTGATTACAAGGAAAACTTCAATTTTCAGCAAACAAATATGTCTTGTAAGTCTTTAGGGAGTGGTTTTTCAACTAAAATGTGGCATGCTACTAAAAATATAAACTAAAAAGAAACATTTTGGTAACTTTCACCTGAGTCTTGCACCACTTCACCAGAATATTTGGAAACCAACTGAATGAGTTCCTGTGAGGATACTCATTTTCTAGGTGCCAGCCTTTTTAATGTGAAATTTGTTAAATGAGACCACATGTTCTGTGTTCAAAGAGAAGGGGAAAGCGAGAGAGAAGCCAACATCCCTGAGAAGGCACTAAAGAGAGCTTTGAAGTAAACCACAAACTAAGGCTAATATATATTTCTTTAAAAGACGAGAAGCCCTAACGTTGGCTGTGTTATGGAATCCCCTCGGCTGTGACTGCTGCCACAGGACAGGACGTTGTAGCGCAGGCTTTGGGAAGGGTGAAAATACATGGAACTGCCGTTGCATCTGCTGAGCAAACCAGAGATGCGAGGATGTCCTCTGCTGGCGAGGAGGGCCTTTTCAGCTTGGATGCTCACAGATCGCTGAGCCTGGACAGTCACTCCTCTGCTGTTCAAGCAAAGTATTTATAATGAATCTCGGGACAATTAAACCAATTAAACAGCAAGTAAGACTCAGCAGGGTAAATTCTTACAGGATTATATTCAATAGCTTCATGAAATGCCAAGCAATTTTTTTCCCCAATTGCTCTTTGCTGCAGCTTCCCAGTAAGAAATGCGAGCAGCAGTGACGATTTGTTGCCTCACAGAAATGTTGTACAACAGCTCAGGTTCTGACTGCCTGGCCTTCCTCCCCGCAGCCCATCCCACCTGTAACCGCAGCCCTTCGCTGTGGCTTGCCAGGAAACGCAGGAGAGCAAACTGAAAGTGTCACGGTAGCACAGAGGGCTTCTTCTGGAGGGTGATTCAAAGGGTTGTTATGTCCAAACTGGTGGGTTGTGGTTAGATTTTTTTCTTCTTGCCACATGCACATCCCAGCCTTACGCTAGTCCTCACCTCCCCAGCCCTCTTCCAAGAGATTCCCGAATCATTCGTTGCCTGGGCCTTTCCTTTACACTGCGTTTAATTTCCTCCACAAATGGTGCTGACCTCCATGGATCACGTTAGCAGCAGCACTAAGGGATACAGCTTGAATATGTACCCCACACACCCCATTTGCCAATCCTTGTTAGTAAAGTTAATATCATTAACGCATCTTATTACTCCCAATACTCCGATTGAAGCTGGAAGCTCAGACTGTGAGAAAGACCACAGCACACTGTCCCGAGAGCTGTAATTCTCAGACTCCAACATACCAATAAACAGCCACTACAATGAAGGCTTTTCTTCTTTTTTTTTTTTTTCAGAACAAAGGAAAAAATACTCCAACTCCAATGTCATTATGCATGAGACGTCACAGTACCACGTACAAGTGAGTATGTAGTGAAACCTTCCAGGGCTGAACAGCCAGCATCCGTGAGAGATGCCGGTGATGCAATGTGTTTTGTTTGTCCCAGACCTTCACTAGGCCAAAGAGGAGCTGGGAACCTTCTTACACTAAGCGAGTGTCACTCTTCACACCCTGGGAGAGGCAAACAGCAAAGCTGCTTGCAGCCTCCTATTTCTTTTTTCCAGTTCCTGACCCCGGATGCCTGTAGATAAACTTGTCTCCTGAGCTTCCCCCCCAGCTGGGTCCAGTCACTCTTTCTAGCTCCTGGACTGGAGGACACACTTTCAGACTTAACCATCCACCGTCACTTCCCTCCTTGAGCCGTGGGTCACCGTGGTCCTGCCAGCCTGGCCGCAGGGACTGAGACCACACAAGTCCTCTCAACCACACGTAACACACTACTGAAGCTAGGGTCATCTGGGCTTCCCCTCCGATTCCTCTGAGCACAAAAGAGTAGGAAAGTAAAAAGCATGTTGTTCCACTATGGCATTATTTGAAAGTCCAACAGGCTCTGGTGTAGATCCTCTCACAAGGCTAGGGGACATTTTCAGGCCAGCAACTCCGTCCTCTTGCTATGAGGTGTGACACATGCTTGGGAGCTCGCTGTCTCAAGGGCTTGCTGTGGAACCAGCGCTGGTCCTTCAGCCAGACGCTGTGTGTCATTACAGCCTGCAGATGGGAAATGGCTGTCGGGAAGGGAGGACAAAAGTGACCATTAAAGACCATGAAGCTGGTGTAATTACACACGGACCTCTTTTTCACTTTAAACTTAAATTGAAAATGGCATACGAAACCATCATTTATCAAAAAGTTATTTCCTTTCTGAATAATGAGGATTCAGCAAATTAAAGTGTTGAGTAATTAGGGAGAGGAGAATGGAGAAAAAAGATGATGTTAAAAAGACAAGGGAAATTCTGTACAGAGAAACAGGAAATGGAGAAGCTGTTGTCCTCTCTTCCTCCTCCACGTTTGAAGAGAGCAGTGGGAGCTGTTGTCTCTCTCATCACCCTGTGCTTCAAACCCTTCTTGATCAGCATGGACAGACAGGTTATAAACAGGGTTCCTGCGGTAGCTACAGGAACTCATCTGCCCAAAGAACCCAGACCACGTCGACTATCGTCTTTCAGCTTTCCCTCAGCTACTGTGTCCTCTCAGGTAACTCAAAACCCTTCAACCACGACAGGCATTGAGCCAAATTAATCTCCCAGTGGCACAGACATCCACTCAACAAAGAGGAGCCAGCCTGGCTGCCCCAGGCTTGGCGATCCCTGGAAGACAACGTGCCACCGCGGGAACAGAGGTGTCCATCCGAGGCCAGCTGGACCATTCATCACTGAAAACTGGGCAAGGCGAGAAAGGAAGCACTTTGTGAGGCTCGCATTTAGTAGATAGGGCCCTCTCTTCTCTGGTTTAAGACTCCAGTCCAGCAGAGAGCGTCAGTACACCGTTAGAAATAAAGGAGCCTATGCAGTTGCTTAAAATGAAATTTAGACTTTTTAAAATGCTTGTTTGGAAAGAAGCCCTGGGTTCCATCAGAGAAACTAACTCAATGGCCAGCCACCCCAGCGGTGGCCCTGCCATCCCCACCGGTGACTCCTGACAAATAAAGTCACTCACGGAACCAGAGCAGGGACTTTAAACAATGACACGTACATGGATTCTTCATTAATTATGCCATTTGCCTCCTGTTTGTGAGTCTCTGCCTTGAACTTTGACCAAGGCAAACAGGATTTCAGCAGCAGGCAGTGAGGTAGGCAGATGTTTCCTCACAAGAGGCATTTTACACCCTTTGAAGCAATCTATAAGCTGATCAAAGTTTAATAGTGGACAGAGCCATTGCTCATTCCTATAAGAGCCACTACATTTTAATATCCATCTGCATGAAAAGCGGCTGTAATGAGATAAATCAAAGACAGTAGCAAGCTTCTCTCCCTCTCACTCCACCAGTATCTAAAGAAAATGGAAAAGAAAAAATACTCTAATGAGTCTGAGTTAGACAGGTAGCTTTCCCCTCCATGAAAATTAACTCACTTAACAGCAATCAACAAAGGAATTTATGGTGATTGTAAAGCTGGCAGTTACAATAATAGAGCAGATAAGAATGCCCGGCACCCGGCACAAACCAATTCCCTTCACTGCTCAGAAAGCAGAGGGCTCGTCACCTCTGCACAGATAATATTGACTTTGCGAATGCGTTTTTGTGCACTGTTTTACAATTAGTGACATACACCTGAGCGTGGTTTTCCTATCTGATTGCACAGCCAATCTCAGCTTGCAGCTCAAATACCTGCCCGCAGTTTTATTTAGACAGTGCCTCACCCAATACCTTTGCTTTACGAACACAGGACTGGGTCTCACGCTGCAGTGTTTATCCTCTTCTCTGCTCTGTCCAGTCTCTGTGAATTATCCAACAAGCACCTTCACAACAAATTGGTCTCTACAAACCCTCTCCACTCCTAACTCCCACCATCGACCATCGCGTTTGAAGACTCAGCCCTTTCTGCCCGTCAGGGCCACCAGTGCTTTAAACCCGAGCCTTTCCCTGCATCCTCCTTGTCTGAAGCTCATTGCAACAACCGTTCTTGCCTGTGCTTCAACACAACCATCCAAGGCTCTATGCCTGGAGTACAGGCATCCTCCGCAGGTCCACCTGGTCTGTATCAGACCCAACGTTCACAGCCTCTCCAAGGTCCCCTCGTAACCTATTTCCACTGCAGGACAGTGCTGGTTCCCTCCCTGGTGCTGAAGCAGGGTCAGCTTTTGCTGCCTCTTACTTTGCTTCCCACTTTACATCTCCCTGGGCTTTTGCAGGTGAAAAAGAACTTCCTTCCCAAGCACCTCCCTCATCCTCCTCCGCTGCCCGCCAAGGCACATGCCGATTGTGGACATTACCCATTGGGTTACTTAACCAGCATGGAAGCCAGGCTGGTGGTGGGAAGAGACCGGGGCTGGGTTTGTAGGACAGGTGGAGGAAGGGAGGAAAACCAGGGCAGTCTAGCAAAGCCACAGGGCAGGACAGAGGCATTTAGCAAAAAAAAATCCCTTCTTACAGTCAGCCATGACAATTCTCACTACCACGAGGGCTGATCTGGGTACTTTTTGGGGGAAGGTAACATGGGGGGACTGAAGGGCTGGTGCACAGTCAGCTGCCAGGTTTGGAGCTGTATTGCAACCAGGTAGCTTTGCAGCGCAGAAGCTCTCTGGAGCCGCTGTGCTGCCTGTTGAATTACCTGGGGCAGGGAAGCCCAAACATCGTGTGGATCCCACCTCGGCACAGAGGACTAACATATGCCCACGGCTTGAGTGAGCTCTTTGCCTGGGACAAATTCCACACAGGGAGATCTGCCACGCGAGACGAGCAAAATGCAAGTGCTTTTAACTTTTAAGTACTATATTTAAACTGCCAAGCCATTTTCAGAAGAGCCAGGGCACCAACTCGTGTGCACAAAGCATTTGCAAACACGCGCTGCTGGACGGGAGCCAGAGCTGCTAGAACCAACATATGATGAGATAAACACGCAAGTGGTGAAACTCATTATGAAAACCTGTGCCGCGTTACGAAACCCTAACCCTCTGCCACCACCAACAGGCTGGTGCTAACAACTAGAACGTACGCTTTCTGCAGCAGCTCTTTCACGCCCGTGCTCCAAAGAGCAGACAAACAGTAGCTGAAGCCTTTAGCTTCACCACTGATTTACAGTACACACACCACCAAAGGTTTTTCAGTTGTTTTCTCCTCCTTTCCTCCCAACTTCAGCACCTGGCCACCTTCATCATGGACAAGAGCGAGTCCATCGTGACAGTGGACGACGCTATCCGAAAGCTCATCTTGCTCAACTCAAAAGAGAAGATCTGGACGCAGGAGATGCTGCTGCAAGTGAATGACAAGTCCATCCGCCTGCTGGACTGCGAGTCGCAGGTACGCGGAGCCCTGCGAGGGCTGCCCCGTGGGGTGCAGCGTGTAGCCGTCCCGTTCTGGGGAAGGGCAGTTTCTGAGGAACCCAAACAAGGGTGAATCCCCACCAAAATCCACGCCTGGGTGTGCGGGGGCTGGCTGACTCTCATTCACATGGCAGGTAGGCGTGGGGTGATTTATTCACGGCTCCAGAGCACAGATACTCCAGGTGAACGATACCTTGAGCTGTGCTCCAGGCCAACAGTTAAATTGCTTCTGTGGGAGTGATGCAGACTTGCAGGCCCACAGAGATCTGCATAAAGCTAAAGCAGGAAGGGAACGATGTATTACTTGCATCAAATAACACGCAGGATCACCTGCCTGAGAACTGTGCCCCAGTTTGGCAGGCGATACACACACAGGCACGTAGGGCACCTAATCTGAGGGGAAGGAGCAGCCAGATAGTGGGAGAGGGATGGAGCTGCTCTGATCTTAGCAGTGAGAAACTAAAGACTATCAGCCCAAGGTCATCCAGGGAGACAGTGGGAGAGTAAGTCCCTCACAGAAAGCATCTTTCCTCCCAGTGCTCTGCTGGGATGCGTGACAAGTACAGTGGTGCAAGGTAGAGCACGGCAATAAGGTGATGGTGAACAAAAAAGCTCAAGTTATGGAAGTCTCAACTCTGGGCGCCAGATTCAGGACTCGGAGGAGAACAAGAGCTCACCTCTCTTTGCCATCCACCTCTCTCCTGCTCCGCAGCCCCAAGCCACTGCCCTTCTGCAACCCTTGACATGAATCTTTGAAGAGCCCAGCAAACCACTGGTCAGAAGCACAAGCTCTGCCAAGTCTCTCTCCTCAAACAGGGATCCCAGCAGTTCATACTCAGGATCATTCCCCGTCAGCTCAGTAGTTCTCCATCGCCTGATCCCTTCCTCTTTCTCTTCCAGGAGGAGCTGGAGGACTTCCCTCTGCCGACAGTCCAGCACTGCCAAACGGTGCTGAACCAAATGCGCTATTCCTCCATCCTCCTCCTGGTGTGCCAGGATTCAGAGCAGCACAAACCTGACATCCACTTCTTCAACTGCGACGAGGTGGAGGTGAGCAGAGCCCTCCTTGCTGGCGTGAAAAAGAGAACAAACCACGCTCCTCGCTGTCTGCCAGCCCCTTGCTCCTTTGCCCACTTAGAGCCCTCAATCCTTTCCAAATCAAAGCCCTTAAGAACATCCCTGTTTTATCTTTGAGGCGGAGATGGTTCACGAGGACATAGAAAGCGCCCTGGCAGACCACAAGCATGGGAAGAAGATACGGCCACAGACACTCAAGTAAGTATGGCAGGATAGAGCTGGGAGTTAAAAAAAAAAAACCAGCTCCATTTACAATGATTCACACATCAGTCTCTCAGAAACAGGATCGGCAGTGACAGGGCTGTTCTGCGCTGTTTCCCTTGCAGAGCAAACCAAGAGAAGATCAGGCAGAGACAATCCATCCTCCCACCGCCGCAAGGGCCGGCTCCCATCCCGATCCAGCACGACATGCGAGGCTCAGCGATGAACAGGAACCGCGTGGCACCCCCTTCCCAGCACGATCCAGGTACTGGGAGCACTCAGCGAGTCTGACCTGGGGATGGGGGACTCGTTAGCCCAGCAGCCAATCCTCCTGAAACGGCCTGTGGTCACTTCAGACCCTGTACTGCTGGAGCTCGTGGAAGCCCAGCATTTTCACACAGACACACACCAAAGGCACAACATTCTGTGGCATCTCTGTCTGTGCTTTATAAATGCCTAAAATCTGTGCCGCAGCAAACGTTTGTACCCACTGGGCTAGCAGTAGGCATCTTCTGCTCAATGACAGCTCAATAAATCAAAGCTCCTAGAAACTCCTGCAGCAACACCTGTGTTTTGGGGATGCTGAAATTCCCCAAAGAGGTGAAAGCTCCTCGTAAAACAGAGCCATCACATGAAGTTTGGACCAGGCACTGGTAATCTTAAAACGTACAGACAAGACAGACCTGGTCAGAAAGGCAAATTCCTGGCCCTGCTGACTTGACCGGAGCCAAGCAGAAATCAAGTAGTTCACATTAATTCTCCTAAAGTTGATTGTGGAAATGCAGATCTGAACTCACCTCTCTCGTGTGCTAATCTAAAATCTTATTCCAAAACCATCCTGACTCCAGCCTGTTTGAGCTGGCTTGAAAAAAAACTTGTATTTCCCTTTTGAGAAAGGAGTAACAGAAATAAGCTTTTTATCTGACAAAAACTCAAAATGACTAAAATGCCAAGCAAACTGTAAGCCTGTCTTATCACTGCCTACTGTACCACCCTCTCAGGGTTAATTTCTAGGTTCAGGGAAAACAGGTGATCAGGATACTGTAAGACCCTCCAAACACCAGCCTAGGAGAGCAAACGCTCCTTCCCTGGGATGGGATCTGAAGCCAAGCAGCTGCTCTCTCCTGAACAGAGAGCCTATTTCAGGTCCAGCTTCGCATCATGAAAACAAGATCTGTATTTCAGAGCTGGACCGTGTATAAACAGCTATATTCTAACGCACAGCGGGCTTTAATTAAACGGCCACCCTTCACTCTGCCCTTCCCAGGACGCTTAGCACAAAGCTTTAAGTCCGTTGCTTACATCGGCAGAGCTGGGCATTTACCCAGGCAGGATTTCTGGGTCTGAGAATACAGCCTGGCATGAAGGACAATGACAGGAGAAAGCCTTGAATGATGCCTGCTTGCCTTGCAATCTTTCTTATTTCTTTTTCTGCAGAACCTGTCAAAACTAATCACCTCATCTTAACATGTAAAGACAACGTCCATTTTTCATGGTCCTTTGTCAAAACTGCCTCCCCAGTTCTCCCACTTTATATATCCTGCTGCCCCGGCCCTTTCGAAGCCCATTTCACTGAGCTGACACTTTATTCTTCTCACAAGAGGCCACCTGAGCAATTGTTCACACTGAAATATCACCCCCTCACCGAGTGTCTCTCTGCTGGAAGCTGGGAGGTGCCTGTGTTGTTTTTTATTAATTGCAGGAGGATTTTTTAACATCCATTAAAAACACTTGAGAGACGGCACATGAGTTTGTACAAAAACGCTGATCTGTGCACAAGCCCTTCTAGCAAGTGACAGTTGCATTCACTTCCAGGTCTTATTGCTTCTTTCCCAACTACTACTTAGTTAAACTGGAGCCTCTGGGACAAGGAAGGCTCCTGTGGCAAGCTGGAGGTTAGAAGAAAGGGGGAGTTCACCTAATCACACTTTACACGCAGGTGGAGCGCTGTGCGATGTGTGCGGTGGCTGTTCAGCTCCTCTGAGGGCATAAGTCAGCTCAGACGCATCAAAGGAGTTCGCGACTCAACACATCCGGAGAGCGAGGCTTGCAGGTCTCTGCCCGTAGCTAACAGCTGGATGCTCTTCACGATTCACTCACTGCTTCTGCTTGAAATCAGGCAGCATATCCACACAGACGGTTGTTGAGCAGGTGCTGTGACCTTGCAAGATTTAATTGGTAACTTTGACCACCTCCTGTTCTTTGTGATCTCCTGAGGCGCTCTCATAACCTGGAATAAACCAAGCTGGGAGTTGGATCCCTGCATTTAATGGAGCCTATTTTCAACCTCTCATAGTAGATATATTTTTCTCTCCCTCCCTTGTTCGCAGACTACGAACGACGAGGCTCCAGCTGTCACGACCACGAAGAGTCCCGAGCCGTCTTAGCACAGAAGATTGAAAAAGAAACGGTTGGTAACAAAACCAGTGCAGTCAATGGGCAGAAGGAGAGGGAGGAGAGAAAAAGGAAGCAAGGGGCGTCTCCATGAGCAGACATTTTATGCGTAACCTAGTCATTGTCAAACTGATATCTACCATTCTCAAATACAAGGTGAAGGAAGGCAAAGCTCCACCCCTGGGTCAGTTACAAGCTCCTCTGATCTGATCCTCTGCTGATTTCAGGAAGCCTGCTCCTCCCCAGCCCACAGCCCGCTCTCGGGGTTATGCTCCAAACGTCCATTAGCAGGGTCACTTGTCACATTGATGAGTGCGGCACACAACCAGGCACAGCTCTGTGTTTGGAAAGTGATGATTTCAGCTTCATTTCATGCCTGGATTCCCCATTCCTGTGCATTCTTCCAGGAAATGAAGCGGGCACGGAGCAGCACGCTCTGGGATTGGGGCTCCCCAGCTGCATGCCACTTGGGCTCTCCTTCACCTTGGTTTGTTGCATTTCTGTCCTCACAGCAAATCCTCAACTGCACGCTGGATGACATTGAAGTGTTTGTCGCCAGGCTCCAGAAGGCTGCAGAGGCATTCAAACAGCTCAACCAAAGAAAGAAAGGGAAGAAGAACAAGAAGAAAGGGCCAGCAGGTACGGTGCAACAGCTAGAACAAACGGGGAACACAGGGATGAAGGCTGGGAGGAGACCTCAGCTTACACCCCAGCAAGGCCAGGCTGGTGCACCAGCATGGCTATGGACCCAACAGCAGCGACACCAGTTTGGAAGGTGCTACTGGTCTGTGGGGACCTCTTGTAGAGCACACAGAGCCTAGTGGAGCCTCCAACACAAAGACTTTGTGTTTTCTTGAACCTTAATTTTTAGTAGTTCTAGTCTCAGCACCCTTTGCTGCTGTGTCTTCTGCATGCCAGCAAGACGAAAGGTCCCTGAAAAAGGATGCTCTAATTCGTGTCTTTCTCTCCACCTTCTCATAAAAGAGGGCATGCTGACTCTTCGAGCAAGACCCCCAAGCGAGGCCGAGTTCATCGATTGCTTCCAGAAAACCAAACTGGCTTTTAACCTCCTGGTAAGACGCAGAGGGTATTTCTGTCCCATGCAGTGACAGCCCTTTTCCCATATATCACAGCAGTGAGCCTTCAGAGTGAAATTTGAACTGAAAACACTACCCAGGGACAAAGGTGTGACTTCCAGATTCTTCAGAGTCCAGCACAAACACTGTGTCAGGCTTGCGCAGGTTTCTTGGGCCAAGTTGTTAAACTGAAACCAGAAGCGTAAAGTCCAGGACGGGACTGCGCAGCCAGGGGCCTTGCAATGCCTGGGTCTCCTTTCAGACACAGTCCTGACTGAAAGCAGTTGGGAAGGTGTGAGCTCGGAGAGCTGGGAACTGCCCTGCCCACCCTGCCGATAGCTATGCAAAGGCTTATGCAGATGTCCCACTCCAGATATTCTCCTCTGCTTGTGGCCTATAAAATCTGCGTAGTTCTGAGAGAGCTGTAGTCCTGGTTATCCTTACAAACCATAAAACAGAGGACTGCAAATATTAAAAAAGAAAAGAAAAGGTCCTATCTACTTTAAACTGTTCTCATCCAATTCTGTCTACAGAGCATCTGTAAAGCTGCCTCAGACAGGGGCCTGGAAAGCTTCTGGTTAACAGGAACTGATGTCCCCCGTTGTCCTGGGGGTCCCGGCTTTGCTCTCTCTCCCCTGGAGAAGCTGCCATCTTAGGGAGGGAATGAAAAGCAGGAGCATAAAGATGTTCCAGTGCTGCCAGCTCCGCTTGGTGAAGTATGCGATACCAGGCGGGTAATGAGCCAGAAGGAAATTCTGTCAGCTCTGACCAAACCTGCCCAGCAGACACAGCCTAACAAGATCCCTCCTGAAGCTGTTAGTAAGGAAACCACAGAGATTGTAAACAACCTCAGTGCGGGACACCAAGCTCCGGTCTGTTCTTTTAGAAGCATATATGCATCATTTTTGCCGGCTCAGGACCAGGACTGAGTCTTGGAGGTGTGAGCTCTGGCCAGCGATCAGTGCTCTCACACAAACCGATCAGGTGCCCCGCTAAGGCTACGCCACGCCTGCACAGCGGGATGTCACCTTCCCTGAAGGAGCAGCTGAGGAGTCACCAAGGCTGTGGGTCTGTGCAAATGCTCTGGCACACAGCCCCCAAGCCCAGCGCCGCTGCTGCTCCCCTGTCAGCAGCGTGGGAGCAAACATGTAGGGAATTAATTCACATGCCTGAGCTCTCCCTGCACTCAGGCCCTGGACTTTGTTGCCTGCGTACCTGAAAACCCACAAAGAGCAGCTGTTCTCCTGGCAGGAGGCTGGGGACCAGTAAGGAGAGCAGGGATTCAGTGGTGAAGTGCTGCCATGCCCGCCCCAGCACCGCTGTCGCGTGCCACGTGGCCGCCACATCCTTGTGAGGTGCCATTTAATTCAGTCACCTTCTTGCCATCGGTTATTTCACACTTTCCACTCCACGTGAACGTTTAACCACCAGCATTTAAAATGCCTTGCATCCTGGCAGTGAGGAGGGAGTCTGTTTTCTGCTGCAGCAATGCCAGTGGCACAGCAGACGAGAGCTGAAAGGAAGCACAACTGAAGTGGTTTCTCAACATGACTGCTGTGAATGAAATGCAATTCTTTCAGTACAGCAATCCTAAGCGTTTGCTCCTCCATCCCATCACAGTGTACTCCAAACACCAAGCCCTTCAGTAGCCGGAGCAGCTCTAGCTGCTGCAGGCAAGACCTCGGCGGAGATTTTTCCGCCAGCAATTTGCTACAAGGGACCTCGCAAACCCTTGTTCTGTGGGAACCAGTGGGATTTTCAGCTTTGCCAGAGTCAGAAGCAATAGACCTGGCCCTTCCTTACTAAGATTTTCAAAAGAAGCCAAAGGTTTTCTGCTTCTGCTCAAAATAGATTCAAAGGGACTGCTTTTAACAGAGCAGGTACTCCATCCCTCCTGAAACTCAACGCCCTTAGGAACAGACACAAAATATAAGTTACCTAAACCAGAATGATTCCTACTCCTCAATCCCTTACTGCCCGTCCCCGATTTCAAGTGGAAGTTTCCTTTTCAGGCTGCGTTATTAACTGTAGCAAATAGCAGTCAGCAACAGCCCCTCCGTGTGACAGAACAGAGAAGGCAGAACCACGTTAGGACTGAACCGGGTTTCCTTTCTCTTTTCAGGCCAAACTGAGAAAGCACATCCAGAACCCCAGCGCTTCAGAGTTGGTGCATTTCCTATTTGGGCCACTGGAACTGGTAAGCCTTACTCACAGGTTTCACTGGGAACTCACTTTCTATTTCTAGTGTTGCTTTTGTGCTGACAGGCAGCTAGATTATGCAGAAGAGGCAGAAGACTGCTCACGACTGGCTAAAGCTTTCCCAGTAAAGTCTAGAGGCAACAAAGCCGGTGTTTCTGGCCTCTGGTCTGATTTCCAGCTTGAACTAAATACACAAACCCTAGCAAATACGAATCTTTCCACCGCACTAACAAAGACTCACTGTGAACAAAAGTGCAAGCCAGGTTCCCACTGGGAATCTGCCTGACCTCACCTTCAAGCAAACGTGGCTCAATATTTGCACTGAAAACAGGAAGCAGAAATCCTAACTTGAAAAGGAAGCCAGAAGGACACAGAAATACCAAGTGATTTTCAATTTTTTAAAGTGCCAGCTTGCGAGGTATCCTGTCTCTAACAATGGCTAATTTTTAGATCAGACCTTGCTTTGATTCCAGTAGAAAAAAATCTTCATAGAATCACAGAAGGGTTAGAGTTGGATTACCTGCTGCCAACAGGAGCCAGACCATCCCTTGGCACGAAGGCTTGCCGTCCGGCTTTCATTTTATACCTTGGAGAATTTAGTCAGGAACTATTTGCCTTATTTGTCTATTTGCCTTTTCTTAATAGAATCTGCCATTCCAGAACTATCAGTGCAGTGCAAGGATACTAAGGGGGTGCTGAGGGAATACAGCATCCCTCTTACGTAGCAGCAAACCATTCATTTAGTTCATCTGTGTTATGAGATCTCACCCTTTCATGGGAAGGCATAGAGGAGAACTTTGGAAGTGCAAGTTTAACGTGAATTAGCCAGGTTTTAGAGGTACTCACCATGGAGGGTACATTGGCTTCCTTTGGAGTGGGCAGGCATGGAGACTCCAAACAATCAGAGCCACTGATTTGTGTCTTTGATTTCTGTTCCTCTGTGTGTGCTGCTTCGATATTTTAAACACTTCCTGCAAAACCTCTGATATTTTTGTGTGTTTGTGTGTAATCCAGGTCGTCAGCAGCTGTGGTGGCCCTGAGCTTGCCAGGTCTGTCGTCAGCCCGCTTCTTTCTAAAGACGCCACAGATTTCCTCAGAGGACACCTGACACCAAAAGAGATCAACCTCTGGGACTCCCTCGGAGAGACATGGACCAGGTCCAGGTGAGGACAGAGCTGCTGTCTCACCAGGCTGCCCAGGCTCTTGAGAAGGGCAGACAGGATGCTTGATTTTGTAGCCGTGTCAGAGTCAAGGATGCCCTGATGCCCCTGCTTCTCCCTGACATGCTTTCAGAAACATGTTCCTTGTGAATCTCACCGCGTATTCCCCGCTTCATGTCCTAGAGCCGAATGGCCCCGAGAAGCAAATATCCCCACCTACATCCCCAAATTCCGCAGTGGCTGGGAACCACCCATGGAAATCTTCCGCGGAGCTCCCTGGGAAATAGACATTGGACACTTGCAAGAAGAGGTTAGTTTTGTGCCCCGGTCATCCTCTTCTCTTTTTCCTCTCCCTCCCCCTTTTTCAGAGAGATGGATCTGTGGAGTTTGCGGTTGTGCGTAAGAAGTAGTGAGCTCAAAACTCAGTTGGATCTAGTCACTCCAGTTAAACACGGAAAGAAAATAAGGCCAGTAAAGGGCAGCAATAACGAGCCTCACGTCCTGATCAACAGGAAATAAGACACTGTACCGTAACTGAGCCCCATGGATACAGGTTTGCCTGAAGAACATTTCTTTGGTGTGCACCTCATCGTGACCAAAAGCTTCTAGGCTATGATTCGTCTACCACTCACTCTCCTTTTCCCTGATACAGCCTTCCCCTTTCCTGGTAACAACTGACTTCATTTTCACCTTTCCAGCTCTCATCAGCCAATGGGTATCCTTACCGAAACTCCTCGGTCAAGCGCGGCCAGACCGCTGAACAGACGCAAGCTGTGGATGCCTTCAAACAGAACGTAACTCAGCATGTAAATAGGTAACGCACCAGCACCACCCTGGGCCACGGTGCCTCAGCTCCTGCCTTGTAACCTCATAAACACACGCAGCAGCGTATCACGACACCAGGATGTTTTGGCATCCCGGTAGATAACCCTCTGCCATTATAAATCCAGATTTGTTAACAAAATCAAGAGAACTCAAAGATCAGACGAGGGATTATTCATGTAAATAGGGTTTGCTTTTTAATCACCAGCAGCTCCATAAGGAAGTGGGTTACGTATGTTTGCCACCACAAGAGGCAAAAGTATTGACTGACTTAATTAGTCCATCAGTAGGTCTTGTTTCTGCCCACCAAAAGGATATTGTGCCAAAGATACTGCGCTGCACTTTTGTTCTCCATACGTTTCGATGGAGAACTCCTCCTCCCCTTTCCTTGGGGGTCTTGGGAAGCTCAGTTCCCAACGCAGAGCCCACCAGGCTATCCCTTCGCCTCACGCATTTGTCCAAGGGAAAGACGGCTCTTTCACAACTTAGCCAACTGCTCTGCCCCACTGCTAGTTCTCCATCACCAGTTACTCAGTGGTATCAAGTCTTTATGAAAGTACTTTTGGTTCAAAGTTTAGAGTCTTTTCATCTTCTTGCTTGTTGACATGGGCTTACGCCTTTGCAATAGTCACAACACCTCCGAGTTTCAGCAAACTCGTGGCAAATGGCAAATGAATTCTCAGCCGTAGCCTGCTTTGCAGTGATTGTGTTCCAATCTAAAAGATTCATAAGCTCTGTTACTACAAAAAAGTTCAAATTCACAGCAAAATACCTTAAATCCAATTATATCAGCGAATAACTTGTTCTTCTCATTCACCCCATCAAAGGTCCTGGTGGGACCATAAAGTGGTAGAGATGCAGTGTTGAGTAGGGAAAGAATTACGATAACTGATTCTCTTCTCCAATTCCAGTTTTCTCAGTGAGGTTATGAAAAATGAGAGAGAGAACTTAGTTTACATGAGCACATGTAAGTCTGTCTTTAATGACTGGTAGATAATGCACACAAGGAAACATTTTCACCTGTTAGTCTCAGCACAGGCAAACTATAAATCGTAGTACAGAGTCCTGGAATACAAATTAACCGCGTGCCTTTTTCCACGATGACCGTTTCACTGAGACACCACCCAGGCTTAACCACAGTGTGAGCTCACGGAAGAGCAAACGATGATCTCTTTCCTCCTGGGATAGGTGTTGTACCTTTTCACCTACCTTTCAGACTGTCAATAGCAAGTTTTCCTTATGGATAACATTAAAAAAAAAAACATCAAAGCTAACAGCACTGAAGCAGATGCTGAAATTGAGAATGTGCTTAGATGCCTTCTTCAGTCCAGAGCAGACCTCAGCCAAATCTGCCCAAGATCACAGTCCTGGGACAGACATATTTCCTGCAGTACTCATGCTTTTTGCAGGGTAGTTTAAATTAGTTTTCTAAGCAAGAGACATTATATTAACAAAAATACCCCTGCATCAGTGTTGTTATTTACAGAACGGTGTTTGGCTGCAGAGAAGTGTCATGAGAGCCCCAGGCAATATTACAATCATCACTGAAGGGCGCTTGTGTAAAACCGAGGTGCATGCAAAGTACACATTAGCCACAAACTCCTCCAGCTGCCACCTCTTTCCTCATGACTCATTTACCTTCTGGAATGCTACAGAAGTAATTTCTACCTTTCCTCCCCCTCCCTGCCCTCAGGGCACTGCTGGGTAAGGCCACCACTCCCTCTCTTGACTGGTGGATTCCATCTGAGTCCACTCCAAGCTCTCCCCCGCTGCAGACTTAATTTATAGATCGCACATGGCTGTAACTAGACCTAGAGTTGTCCCAGATCAAGTGAGCTAAAGACATCATTACAGCCACTGGCATGATATCAAACCACTGAACCAGTAGTTTCAACTTTTTTCAGAGCACCAAAAGTTATCTAATGAAGAGAGTAAGATGAACTGAAACTAAACGCAATGGGCTTGCTTTGCAAAGTCAGGTTTTACAGATGCCTCAGAAGCAGTCCACAAAGGATGGAGTTTCCACAGATCACAGATTTAAAAATCACTGGCCAAACCCAAGAACTCAGCAATGGAAAAACATCAGGCTAAAAGCCATAGTTGCCAGCAGTGCCAGAAGCAGCAGGTTACACAGAACTTGACGTAAACTGGAGAAGAACCTGACCCTCTGTTGGCATGGCCACTGTGAAATGGCACCCAAGAGTCTTCTGCATCGTGTAGCTGTGCCAGTTCCATAAGCAGAAAGATCCACAGAAGGTGCATTAAAATAATTCCTACCTGCCCTTACACAACAAGGCAAGATAGTTGTTTCATACCACAAACATTTTTGGAATTAAAAAAAATAACAGTACACCCATTTTAACTGGAGAAGAAAAATATGAGAGCCGCAAAAATCCCCCAAAAAGCTATGAAAACAGAAACCATTTCAGTTTGGGTCAAAGGAAATCTTTCATTCCACTTTTTCACCATTTTCAACAATCTACCACATTTACTTTGTCTCTCTCGCCAAGTGAAAAACCAGTTCAGCATTGAAGGCCACTTATTCTTATGTCAGAAATTCCCAAGCAAAACACTCAAACACATTCCTCTTCCCCCAAACGTATCTTAGAATAGAAACATTCAAACTCACTTTTCTGAGATCCTGCGGAGTTCTGTTCCGGTAGCTCAGTATTCATCACCTGATGAAAAACCACAGATTTCCAGTCAGTTCTACCTACACTCATTTCCAACAGCCTTTCCCCCAGCGCTAGTGCCCACCTCCCCCCTGCTCTGGCATACAGGGCAGTTGTTTCCACTTATCAGAACGTGAGGGTTTCACATGTTTTTGTCACAGGAGGTGCAATCAGAGCATTTTGTGCTTTCTCAGTCTCCCCAGTCCTTGCAAAGCAGCAGCTGGCAGGGGTAGAAGTCTTTTCTTCCACCCTGAAAGCAGCAGCCTCACAGTACCCCAGTAAGGCCACTAACCATACAGCTCTACAGCTTTTTTTTTTTTTTTTCCCCCCCAAACATAAAATGAGGGGTGAAATTCTTCCTCAAAATAGAGTGGCAAAGAGGCACAGCCCCCTCCTAACACAAACACAAGCGTCTCTACCTGCACTGGCACACAGCCTTCACCACTCCTCTTTCGCCAGTGAACCCTCTTTTGCCCTAGTTATTAAATGGGCCTCCATTAAAATTCCTTTGGTTTTTTTTTCTCCTGCAGGAATTTTGAGGCACAGGGAATGGCTCTGCCGAAGAGATACGCCAAAATCCGCTACGATTTTACTGCACGAAATGCCAACGAACTCTCAGTGCTGAAGGACGAAATCCTGGAGGTAGGCGAACATAGCGGGAAAAGGCGTGCCCTCCTCCCCTTCCCAGGAGCAGCAGAGAGACTTCCAGACACTGGCAACTGCCAACTCATTTTCGCTTGGTGTTTTCTGAGCAGCACCACGAGGCTTTGCTCAGATGTAAAGCTTTACCTCTGAGCTGGAGCAGGCTGGCTGTATGCATTGGGTCACCTGTTCAGCTGAAACACGTCAGCTACATCTTAATTAGCAACGAGGAGGAAGGAAAACAAGTCACTGTGGCACACTGCTCACCCACTTGCTGGGCCTGTGCTCCTTATTACCTCTCCCCCTCAAAGGAGTTATTTTCTATGAAAACATCCTTTTTCATCAACTTTCTCTTCCCACAGTATTATTGGCATCTGGAGAGTGTAGGATGTGACCTGCTCTACACCGTAACTGTAACGGATCTATGACTGGAGAAACTGACTTCTGATCAAAAATGTAGCTAGAATGAGAAACGTGCGGGTCTTGCCAGCAAAGCTCATCCATTCTGGGAAGATCACTTAAATTAAAAAATAAAACAAATCACAGTTCTGTGTAGAAACAAGGCTGCTGAAAGGAGCAGGGGGACAGGTGCAATGGGTGATATCTCAGCAACAGGCAGTCCTCCTTGCCACGTCATAGATACGATGGGATTGTGTTATGATGTAACGTGATCAAGTTATATTATAACACTCCAGTGTCTTTGGCAGGAGTTACTCTTGACTTTTTTTTTTTTTTAATGCAAAAAGACAACACAAACTCAGTCACTGGTGGGGAGGGGAAAGATGGAGAAACAGGCAAATTAAGTAGGAGCTGTGAGTTCTTCCACACCCCAGGTCTGTTTTCCCCCAGAGATGCTCTCCTGTTCATCATCAGGATAACTTCTGATGCTTTTCAGGAAAGGCTTCAGTCCCGAACGGCAAATGAGCACAACAGCTCTGTCTGCCAGCTCCTGGCCCCAGTGATGTTATTCTGTGGTTTATTTCCACCATATGCCCTTTGTGTGTGCCAGAAATCTGATGTTCTCACTAGCACATTTATTTTTTTTCCCCCGTCTCTCAGGTGTTGGAAGATAATAAGCAGTGGTGGAAGCTGCTCAACCGGAGCGGGCAGGCTGGTTACGTCCCTTATAACATCCTGGATGTGGTAAAACTGGAGGAGCTCGAGCAGGTCTGTAGTCAGGTGATATTCCACTATTTAGCCAAATATTTAGCCAGCTGCAGGGCATAATCAGCCTCTGAGAATAATCCTGTAACTAGACCTCCCTAGATTTCTGAGGATGCTCTGCACAAGTCAGGATGAACCCTCACAAGCAGATAAACCAGGATTCTGGAGATTCTTCAGTCTCTGGTGATAAAACTCTCACATTTTGCCACCATTTATCTTCCCCCTCCCCAAACGAGGTCTATCCTTCCCATCCATACAGCAGCTTTATGCTTTCCTCCCACTTTGAGATGCCGAGCACACTGCCTGCCACCAGCAGCAGGGTTACAGGACAGGCAGCAGCCTGCTATGAAGCAAGACCCTAGCTCGAAGGGACACCCACCCCGAGCCCAGCACCATGACGTGTCATCCCAACAGAGAAGGTCTCACCAAGCAGTTTACCACCTCCTCTCTTGCAAAACCCTGCTGTTTTCAGGGCTGGGCTGCCAACAGGAGAAAGAGCTAACACAGCCATAAAAGCAAATTTTGCCACTAAAATGTTGAGATTTTTGTTGGGGGTTAAATTAAATTAGACGATTCCCTCATCCAGTTCAGTTCAGCAGCAGAAACAAATTCCTGGAGTGGAGGAAGATGGAAATACCAACTGAGTGAATATTAAGTGAATATTGCTCTCCAGCAGCTTGCATTGCAAAGATGTGGAGCTGGAGAGCTCTAAATGCCCTAAGGGAGCATGGAACTGCTTCCCCACTGGTGTTTCAAAGCTTGGGCAAAGCACAAAGTGCCCAGCAGGCCTCTGGACAAAAGCCCTGTGAGTTTAATCAAGAAAGTGTCAAAAATGTCTTCCCAGACTGCTCCGGGCACCTGGCAGTGGTCCCACTTAACATCCCGTTACTAGAGCAGTGATGCTTTGGCTTCAAACAGGATTTCTGTTTGTTTCCTCTTCATACAAGAATCCCTTTGCTTCCCTTGCTCTCCATCTCCAAGAAGTCCTATCAGCAGCAATTTGCGCATCAAAAGGCTGAAGGGCCGAGTCACACTGAGAGCAGCCATCCACAGCAGTAAGAGGCAATAAAACCCCACTCCTCTCCATGTGGTGAGCGTGCTGTGTTTTCCAGGGGTGTAAACACCTTCACACAATCTTTGGCCTCTGTTCCTTCCCATGAGACCCCAGAAATTAATTTCTTCCACGCAGCTTCACCTGAGGCCACATCAGCCTCCACTGGGCAGCCTCACATCAGCACAGGGCAATTTGTCCCGCAATTTGCTATCGTGACCCAGAGGCAAAAAGTTTAAGAAAACAAAAAAATGGCAAAAAAAAATATTTACACTATTTTTCCCTTTCTTGTCACCTAGTCCAACCAGAGGTACAAAGGAGACCCAAGCTCCAGGGGATACGGACCGTCCAGCCCAACCCACAAGCTACCTGCCAGCTACGCTGGGGATAAATGGGGAAGTGAAATGTTATCACGTAACTCTCCCCAGGACGCCAAAGAACGTACGTGTCCCACACCGCGCTCCCAGCGCCCGGCACCCTTTACACCACACGTAGCAGCCCCAGGGGGCCAGAGAGCTTGGCACTGTGGCTCTGCTTTTTGGGACTTAACTGAGAAGTTTCTGTGAGCACACGTTCCCCAGGAACAGCAGTGGTTGTTCCAAGACACTTCAGTTAGCTTAACAGATGCTGCTGAAGCAATGGGGCCAAACTCGCAGACGTGCAGTGCTTGTTCCAAACCATGCCCTTGTTCTGAGGGACGGTCGCGCTGTAAGAAACCCGTAAGCAGCGTTTCAGATTCAGTGATGGCTGCATCTGGCTGTTATTTTGCGATTCCTCCTCTCCATCACCGTGGAGAAGAACTGCAGAAATGTAGGTTTCTCCCAAAGAGAAAGCAAGGCTTCAAAAGCTGAAGGGAGTTGAGAGTATTGGCTTTGGAGGAAAGGAGAGATTCCCTCAGCCTGCTGCAGCAGTCTGCCAGCCTCCAAAACTGCGGCGGTCTCCCTTTACACACTCGTTCCTGATGGAAGTTTGAGGGTCAGAATGCCATTGCTCAGCCTATGGCTAGGAAAGCACTTCAGCCTGTTCTTTAAAACTAAAATACAAAAATAAGCACTTTCCTTTGGTGTATTTACAGAGCTAAAAAAAATGCTGAGCCACACTCTGCTCTTCTTTACAATTTCCTCACAAGCACATTAATTTAATAGGATTTGTGACTGAACACTTGATTTCATTCCCTACTCTCTACCTTGTGCCTTGTTTCCCCAGAACTTATTCATCAAATGGATGAGCTGAATGATGAGTTGCTAAAGAAGATCACAAACAATAAAATTCAGCCTCCCCATCGGAATTTCAAAGTGGAGAAGCCTCAGCAAGTTTTTGTGCCCCTCACCTTTGAATCCAGCACTGAAGAAGTCAGAGCTTGGCTGGAGGCAAAGTCATTCAGCAAAGAGTAAGATCTGCTTTTCTACCATGTGAATTGCTCGTCCTTGCTTTAAAAAGCAGTGGGGGAGGCAGCTTGCAACATTTCAAGGGATTGCAAGTCACTTGTGTTTACTTACAGAGCCTGTGTTGCAAAACAGATGTCAATCACATCCAGCCCAGGCTACATAACCAGTACATTCAGAGCCCAAACTGACTCCCTTTCCTCCGTACACACTGTCAAATAAACCTTGTCTGACAGGGCAGCAAAAGACCTAACGAGTAGCTCCAAATAAAGGAAAGGTCTTACTTATTCACGCAACTCGCAGCCAAACACTGCACGAGGTCCTACCGCCGGTGCTCATCTGGCCTCAGTTAGCCAGTTCAGGGTGCTGAACTTAAAGAAAAATCACTAATTAGCTAACTAAACTCATGGCCTGAAAGGCAAATTCCAGGTGACTGCCTGTCTCTGGGGAAGCTGTCCTAAAGTATCTCTGAGAAAGAGCCAGACCCTGAGCCAGGACTAGCAAACCTTCCCACCACCAGGGAAGGACTGAAAAGCTGCAGGTGGTCAGGGTTCTGAGTTACAGCTCACAGCCAGCACAGCGAGCTACGGGGAGCTCCAGGATTGCTCCCCAAATGCGATGCAGCTGCAGTGAAATGGCTGCAATACCCAGGGGCCGGGTACACACTGGATGGCAGGGCAACGCTGGCTTCCCCTGCTCCTCGTGGTTTGCTGTCATCCCCGTCGAGCGCTTGGGTTACCCAACAGCTGCCACCCCGGCACAGCCCCACGGCCTTGCATGTGACACGGTCCTGGTGCAGAGGCTGCACAGCAGCTGCTCCCAGCCCTTTTATCTCTGACTCCTCACCTCTGGCAAGAGGCCATTACCGTCTCCTCGCTTTGTGCCTTCCCAGGACAGTGGAACACCTTGGCATCCTTACTGGAGCTCAGCTCTTCTCCCTCAACAGAGAGGAGCTGAAGAAAGTGTGTGGTGACGAGGGAAACAGAGTATACAGTAAAATCACAGTGGAGAAAAACCAACTGGAGGTAAGTAGCTTTCTGGACAGCTCCTACCCGCACGGGGACCTGTACCAGCAGTGTCAGATATCCCATTAAACTGACATTTTAAGAAACACAATTTAAAAAAAAAAAACCAAACAAACCAAAAATACCAACCAAACCCCACACAGCCAAAAAACCCCACAGCACTTAAAAATGCTGAGAAGTCTTAAGGAAAAAGGCCTCAAATGTGTAAGGCAGATCACCCTGTCTCCACTAGTGAATCTGGTTCTTACTGGTATCACTCATCCCTTTGAAACTAGCTCTACTCTTACAGCATTACTTAAATATTATCGTTTAACTACAGCTTGAACATAAAACTCAAACTTCCTCTTTTGTTTCCATTCTAGAAAAGCAGAGGGGAGTCAGAGCTCCAAGAAATCATGAAGCGTCGCCAGGAAAGGATTGATTCTGCTAATTAAAATCTATCTGCTTTATTTCAGCTCTTAGTCACAGTAGTGCAGGAAAAGGGAATGAAAGCAATGATCCCCAGTCCAGACCAGAGACAGCAGTGCGCCACACTTAGTGGTGTAATTGCCATCAAAGGGACAATTTCTGGAACGTTGCTGATAAGGGTAGACGATAAGACCATGTCCCTTTGGGAAAGGTGTTTTAATATTGCATGAAGTATTTTTTTTTATAACTATATATTTTATACTGAAATTTTACGTGCATGCGATCAGACCAGAGCAGAATTCACCTGTCTGAATGTACGACAACAGCTAGATAAAGCAAAAAAGACCCCGCAAAGCTTTTCTCAAAGGGCTGTACCTGCTCCCAACCCCCTCGCCAGCGTGGCTGGGGAAGAGAGGGCACGGCACACGGCACGGACCAAGCCAGCCTGAATGTTTAAAGTCTGGACTACAGAAATAAGTATTTTGCCCCACCTTCCATTTCCTTCTCTATGGCAGATATCCAAGGCCCTGCGACAGTTCACTGTCCTCCTCCTGTCCCGCCGTGCCCCCTCCTTGGGTTCAGCTAGAATTGCAAAATACATTACCCAAGCCTGGCTGCTTCCTTAAATACGTGTACCACTTCGTGCTGCCTTTGAACAGTGGAGATGTGCTCTCACTGCGCAATAAAGAGTAGGATTCCAGTGACAACTGAAGTGATCTGAACCTGCAAATAGATGAGCTCAGCCTGATCATCCCTGCTTAGGCAGAGGCTGGGCTGAGGGCAGCCGTGCCACCCTTCGCCTCGGCACGGACCCTGTATTGCGAAATCGCGGTGTTGTCAAAGCCAGGCCTCAAACGAGGAGGGGATCAGCCCCTACCATTTGCTCCCAACCCAGTCACACCCAAAGCCCTGCCCTGAGTGTTTGCCACCCATCTCCACCTTCACATTTTCATTGCAAAGAGTAACCAGAAATGCTTCCTAAATATCTAAAAATCCCTTTCCCTAGGGACGTAATTAAGTGATTATGCATCAGTAATTTACTCAAAGTTTTAAAAGCTCAAGCAAACATACAGTAGATATCCTGTCCCCAGCAAGTTTGGCAGATGCTGTATTTATATCTATATTTTACTTCCAGACCAACTTGATAGGAATGCAGTAAAGCAAACGCACCGACAGGAACGGCTCACGGACCGGGAAGGCTTTGACTTTCTCTCCACTCACACCCCTGAACTTTGCTTGAATGGGAACTCAGGCCCGGACTCCACAAAGACTTACACACGTGCTTCCCTTCACGTGCTGTGAGCGGTCCCACCTCCTTGAACGGTTAAGCACGTGCCTAAGCCTTTGCACAGTCTGGGCCTGTCCTTGCACATTCAATGGAAAAAGCTGTACAGCTGTAAAGCAGTGGCTGGGGAACGCGTGTCTAAATCTGAGAATACCGAGGCACCTCCCAATTTTATCTTTATTCTCCCAAAAATGTTTCTAATGGATTATATATTTTCTTCATCTTGAAAGGGGACATTGTTAGGACACCAGCAGAACTAGGGTGCAGGCAGGGAACTCAGAGAGGAGGATCATGTTTTCAGTCACAACCCTGCTGGCTTGCCACAGCGGCTGGGCTTTGCAAAGGGCACTCACCTTGTCAGGGAGCGATGACGAGGACAATCCTCCAGAGAAGCCCTGGCTCTGGATTAGGGTGGAGATGGGAAGCAGGTGTGAACGCTGGCAAATCATTGGTGTTAGAAGCACAGGAGGCTAAATCATTTCTAAAATGAAAATAAAAACAAACAGTGAGCTCAGAAACACGCCACCATTCTCATCTTTTGGTGTAAAGGCAAACAAATCACACAGAATTATAGTTACTTGGGATTATAATAGAAGTGTACCTGGCAGTTCTGTAAAGCCAGGACCCACGGAGCCTTTCATAAAATAAATATATCAGTAGACCTTATTATTGCAGAAGTCACTTTTAAAAATTTCCATGACTGAGCTGTGCATCTGTTATATTTGTACTGCCTGCAGATAACGCTATAATGTACTGTACATTAATGTAATTGAACGAAGGACAATGATATAACCATGCACTGTATAAGATTTATTAAAATAGCTAAGTTATACTTATAACTCCCTCTCTGCCTCTTTTCCTTGGATCTCAAAGAAAGCAACAGGACACAAAAACAGTCGAGAAGGGTTGCTTTTCATAATGACTTGTCACTCCAAGTCTAAGATGCACAGCAGAGTATCTGAAGCCATATTTCCTTTTGTTTCTGGGGCACTGCCATTTGAAAGGAAGGGCGTTATGGCCTTGATAGTCATTCATGTCTAAAAACAGGGTGGGTGAAAATTCCACACATGATAATAATCAAATGCTGGAAAAGCCACCAGCTGAATCCAAAACATCCCCTTTCTCATCATCTTGAGGAGCAAATCTCTTCCCTCTAGAGCACACAACTGAGACAATACACCAGCCTTTCCACACACAGATACTGTCCAAGACCACAAGGCACACTGGCAAGCCAAAAACACCCAACCCTGGTTGGTGCCAGCTAACACAGGGCCAAGAACAAAGAGAAGGGAAGGGACATACACGGGAGGCTCTCTTATTCTTTGGCAAAGGGCTCTGGAGACGAGACCACATTTCCTGCATAGTCACGGCATTCAAACAGGACTTAAACCTAATGCCTGTTTCCATTATCATCTCTTTGGGTTGGATAAAGCAGAAGGCTGTACAAAAGCACATTCTCGTACAGCAGGAAGCAAAATGACTGTGGCAGCTTCCATCGCAACAATACAAAACAAAACAAGGGGAACAGCACAATCCAGAGAGCCTCTGTTTAAAGGCCAACGCCCATTCCCTATTTCAGAAACACAACCGTGTTAACAGCATCGCCTTCTCTAGAACTTAAACGCAATTTAGGTGAAAGAACAGCCAGCGGTGCCCAAGAACCTGTGCCTTGCTGGGCAAGGAAGGTTCTCAGGCGCTGCAGCCCTGGCTGAGCCTTGCCCACAACAGCGAAGGACGAAACGCACCGCTCGGCTCCTCCAACCGGTTAACGCAGGCGTGGCACAGCCGCAGGCCCCTCCCCAAGGCTGCCAAACGCGGCCAAGGCCTCACCAGCCCGCCCGCCGCCATTTTATGCAGCCGCATCCCCCGTCTCCAAGGTGACCACCCCCTCGGCCCGCCTGACCCGCCAAACCATCCAATCGGAACCTTTCTCCCTCCCACTCGCCCCGCCTCAGCCCGTCTCGGCCGCGTCCGTCTCGCACCCGCGCTCCTGATTGGCTCGGAGCCTCCCTGCTGGGTTGGGATTGGCGGCGGGCTGCGGGAGCGAGCGGAGCGGCGGGTGTGCGCGCAGGACGGCTCCCCTCCGGGCAAGCAGGGTTCCTTATAGGCGGCGTGAGGCCCCCCCTCACCCCACGGATTATGTCGGTGTCCCCCGTGAAGCGGCAGAAGATGGAGTCGGTGCTGGACCAGCTCAAGCACCACACCACCGTGGTGGCCGACACCGGCGACTTCAACGGTGAGAGGTGGCGGGGGGGGGTCCCTGTCACCGCATTCCCCCCCCCCCCGCGGAGAGTGGGCGCGCCCGGGCGAAGGGGCGAGCGCTCGAGGGGGAGCGAACCACCCTGGCGGCGGCGGGGGGGTGGAACACGAACCCGCGGCCGCTCGGTGGCACAGCGTTGCGCAAGGCCGGCGTTACCGGCCGCGGCCGCTCCCGGTGCCTGAGCCCGGCTTCCGCGAAGGGCAGCTCGGAGGTGCCGGTGGCTTTCCCGCGATCCGCTGTCAGGGAGTCCCGGCGGGAGGCGTCGAGGCAGCCGGTAGCCTCTGGGCTGGGCGCGCTGATAACGCCGCTCCGGTAGCCGCAGGCCAAGCGGCTCTCGCCCCGCGGAGTCACGAGTGGGACCGAAGGCGCGGCACCCTGCCAGCGGAGCTGGCCGGTTACCGCTTCTCCTTCGGTTGTTCGGATCCGAGCCTTTGCGGCTGGCGGTGTGTCGGTTTGACCGCGGCGCAGGCCGTTCGTCAGACCCTCCCGTGATTTTTCCCCGCGCAGACCTCCGTGTCCGGCTCCGCACGGTTACTCATAAGTAAGGCTCGGCAAGATAAGCTCTGCGGGGCTAACAAAGTTCTTAAGTTGCTTTTTTTTTCCCAACAACCAGTGTAGATTTGGGGTTTGGTTGGTTTTGTTGCCGTGTTGTTTTTTGGGGTTTTGTTTTTTTTTTTTCCAAACGCTGGAAGCAAAGCAGTTGTGAAGCAAAGCAAATTGACACAAGAGCGCTTTTGCTCTCCGTATCGCATGAGAACGAGGAAGCGCTCTCCTTTCTGAGGAAGGGAGGTGGCGTTCAATTACAAAGTCACTTACTCCGAAGCTGTCGCTGCCCGAGCGCCTGCACAGGCACGCAGCTTTCTCGGCACAGCAGAACTGAAAAATCCCTCCCCGAACGTCTCTGGGTTGCGTAGAGCAACGCCTGCATCCAGTTCTGCCGTCACAGAGGCCTGCGGTAATCTCTCTCCTGCTTACCTAATCCTATAGGTGATGAATAAACAATTCTACCGTCAAACGTCTTGTATCAGTAAATTTAAGATTGCAGAGAGGTAGCAGCAGCTCAGGTGCGTGCGTCGTGACGCCGTCTGCGTGGATTTACGTACTCGCGCTGACTCCAGGCAAATGCTGGGATTGCCCGACTCCACGTCAGGCTGCACGAACCTGACTTGCCTTTAGGAGTCCGTCTGATGTGACGGACAACCACCTTACCGTGAAAGGTATGGAGCACGGATGCAGCTTTATCGGGCGTCGCATCGAGAAGCTGGAAACACTAAGTGACTGGGTAACTTTAGCCTCGTCAAGATTTGTGCCCCTTTCAGTAACAACACACCTGGCTAAAGCCCAGTGCGTGCTGAAATTACGTGGATTTAAAACACTACACTGCCTACCCTGGTTTAAAAAAGCATAATGGAAAAAAAAATCCCTGTGACGGCCGAGGGAGTGTTTGCGTACAGGTGGCAGTAAGGAGGCCGAGCGCTGCCCGCGGGAAAGTTTTAACAAGCTCCTTGAAATGGTTTTGCAGTTGATCTCTGGCTGCCTGTTGTCGCTGCGGATCCTTCTTACAGTCCAAACAAGGCTTCAGCCAACATCCGACTCCCTCCCTGATCAGCTTAAACACCGGTGCGGTTGTTTCTAACCACCAGCTCCCGGTTTTGTTTAGATAAACGTGTCGGTACAGCGCTGCGTAGGAAGGGATGTTGCTCCTGAAGCGAGTACCTGCAGTAAGCAGTGACGGCCTCTTTCGTAGCTGCACCAGTTTTACTTTTTAACTGAGCAGGACCAGGATACGCTCGCTTTTTTGCCAGGCTTTCTTTGTGCTCAGAATCAGTTTCATTGGTGCACTGCTTTATTTTAAGCAGTATCCATGTGAACTGAAGTGAGTTTTGAAGGGCCTGTTCGTATGGAGTGGACTTGCTCCAGGATCGTGATCACTGCCTAGGAGGGAGCTATGGAAAGAAAAAAAAATGTATTTTCTTCTATGACTGAAAAAAGTTGCACACTCTAACTTGAGTTTTCATCCCTGTAAGAAACGCTGAGGAAAATGAGCTGGTAATAAATATTCTGTTACTTTGGACATTCAGCTGTGTTAACAAGGCAGCTTGTAAGCAGAAATCGCTGAAGGGCCTGCAGAGGCTCTCTCTCGCCGGTTTGCTGAGTCAGGCTCTGCGTGCCCGGCCGCTCAGCTGTGATTATGGCCAGACAATGCATGGTGGCAGCCTGCTCTGGTAAACAACTGCTGTCACCTCAAACAGGTGTACTCCAGGGCTTAAGTCAGCCCAAGGTTCCAATACCTTCTGCGAGGAAGGAAGCCTGGTAGTACAAGGAAATTACACGAACAGATACTAAGAAACGGTCTGCAACTGTTTGAAAAAGTTTTAACATGCAGTTAAGGCCCTAGCAACTTTTCTAACAGATGAGGTTTATGTTTTAAACAGGCTGGTTTTATTTCCCTAGCAATTGATGAGTACAAGCCCCTGGATGCCACCACAAACCCATCTCTGATACTCGCTGCTGCTCAGATGCCAGCTTACCAGGAACTTGTGGATGTTGCTGTTGCCTATGGGAAGAAACTTGGCGGGTAAGTAAAGAGTTGGTTTTTTTTATCTCAGATCTATATTTAAGATGCCTTATTTATATAAATAGCATTTAGTATTACTAGCAATGTACTGAGGTTTTCCCCTCATGTACTTGCGGGTGTATCTCCTGCCCCAAAAAGCCTCAACCCTCCAAGAAGAATTTCTTACGCTCATTTCAGATGTGCTTTGAAATTCACACGTCAGGAAAAGACTTTCGAGTTGACAGCATTGTAGGAAATAGTGTCCAAAGGCTAACAGTGCTGGGGGAACGCAGAGGGCAGAACATAAACACAGAGCAGAAGTGGCTACTTGAACTCTGGAATTTAATGATAAATGGGCTGTGAAATTTGATCTTCAAATCCATGGCAAGGTGTGAAGCCACTTTTTTTTCCCCCTCCGTAGACATGGTTTTGCTGTTTTGTGGTTTTCAGGTCAGAAGACGAGCAGATCAAAAATGCCAGTGACAAACTTTTTGTATTATTTGGAGCTGAAATACTGAAGAGGATACCTGGCCGTGTGTCCACAGAAGTAGATGCAAGGTTGGCTTTTTTCCTCTGAGTTACCCTGGGTATTTGTACATACAAAAAGAGACATTATGTGAGTTGGAGAAAGATGTCCTTGACTAGACAGCTCCCTGTTACAGGACTAGCAGGAGTTTATATTGTTCATATTTAATGAGAGCATGGATTTCCCTTAGTTTGCTTGATTATAACTCTGTTGTTTCTTAAGCAAGAGAAACCTCATGCTTCCAGTATACTTAACTTTGCTTATGCTCTCCTGTGTGATGTCTTCTCCATTTACCAAGAGATCAGTTTTAACAGATTACTTCAAGGATTGCACAGGATTTGTCTGTTAACCTGCTCCTTGCCAATTCACTTCTGGTGCTCAGCTTCTGCATTCATTACGAAAAGTCTGAGTAAAACTTTGGTCTGTGACTTCCTCAAGGAAAGCTATCTTGAGCTCTCAATCCTGTGAATCAGAGCAGCAGTGCTGTCACACACCTACTTGATGGCTCACAATCCAGGAAGTATCTCTGAGAACAAAAATCTGCTATTGGCATATCAATGCTGATAAAACGGGACAATGTTTTTCAATGGGGCTTCAGGGGGAGAGCATTTATTAAAAAAAAAAAAAAAAGTCAGTTTTAAGCAGTCCTGCTCTTGTTTCAAAGGTTGTCCTTTGATAAGGAAGGAATGATTCAAAGGGCCAGACGCCTCATTGACCTTTATAAGGAAGCAGGAATTGGTAAAGACCGTATTCTCATAAAGCTCTCTTCAACGTGGGAAGGAATCCAGGCTGGCAAGTAAGTATTTCTGTGCCCAGTACGCTGATTCATCGCATGCTTCTGCCTGTTCACAGGCACCTGACAAACGCATTCTGCACTTAAAGAATTGTTTTGAAAGCACTGCACCAGGAAATCTGTTGCAGGAAAAGTTTGTTCATACAAGGACCAGGCCACAAACAGTTTCCTGAAATATCATGCTAGGTTGTCTGCATTTGGTTCAAGGAACAGCATTAAATAAAGCAGTCTGGCAGCACAAAACATTTGCTGTTAGCTTAAAACTTCAAAGTTTATAAAACTGTACCACATTCCTAATGTAACTCAAGAAATTCAGCAGTTTTAACCTACCAGCTTGTTACTGGAATATACGTACAGTAGGTGAGCAAACTGCTGTTTTAAGCCAGCCTGTGTCTGCAGGGTTCTGGAAGCAGAGTACGGGATTCATTGCAACATGACCTTGCTGTTCTCCTTTGCTCAGGCAGTTGCCTGTGCCGAAGCTGGAGTTACTCTGATTTCCCCGTTCGTAGGACGGATCCTGGATTGGTATGTTGCAAACGGAGATAAGAAATCCTATGAGCCTTCAGAGGATCCAGGTAAGCTTTCCTCTTAACATACTGTTAAAAATACAATAGCTGCTCATTCAAACTGCCATTTACTCATATAAATATATCTCCTGAAAAAAAAATGTTGGTTTTGAACATGTTCTAAATAATCATCTGTACTTCAAATGAATTATTCTGAAAGTTGCTGATTTCTCCTTTCTAGGAGTGAAGAGTGTCACTAAGATCTATAACTACTACAAAAAGTTTGGCTACAAAACTATCGTGATGGGTGCTTCGTTTCGAAACACGGGAGAAATAAGAGCGCTCACAGGCTGTGACTATCTCACCATTTCACCCAAGCTTTTGGCAGAGCTCAGCAAAGAGTATGTCAAGTTAACTCCCACGCTCAGTGTGAAAGAGGGTAAGTCCGCTTCTGCGCAACATGGGGTTGCTCGCTCTCCCTTTCCTCAGTGGTAGGAGTATGTGGTTCTACTCAGCTCTGCGGTGCTTGCTTCCATTCTCCGTTAAGAAGTCTTCACTCCTCTCTAAAGGACATGCTGTAGCCTCAGTCCAACAGTACTGCTGCAGTTGCTGACACACAGTCATTTCTTTAGGGTCTTGGGCCTCACCGAGTTCACTACTCCAAATCATGATGGGTTTTGAACATCCTTAAATGCAGTATACCCTCTCCTGAGAGCACAGGGAGAGCAGGAGGAACTTCATACTTCACGTGCTTGGGATGAAATTTTACTGAATATTAGCAAAGATGCCAAACCTAATTTTAATCTCAGGTTAATATTGTATCAGTGGTACAATCAGCTCTAGACATGCCAAAAGGTGCGTGTTCCCTCCACAAACTCTAGAAGTTAGTTACATGCAAGATTTGATCTAGTGATACCGTGCCACTACAGTTTTGAATGATGTTCCCATTGCGCTACTCCTACTATTCTGTAACCTTGTTAAAATGCTGCTTTACAACTCAGATGATGAGATTTGTGCACAGCTGTAGTCATGGGTTGCTGCTTACAGGCTGCTAGCTGGCTTGCAGGCATGTTATCAATCGAGCTTTTGTTAGGTACTGCCAAAAAATCAAAGACTTAATTGTTCAGCAGCTTGCTTAGAATGTCTCACTGCAGTAGGACTGTTGCATAATTCTTGGTAATAGGCCTGAAAGTACCGTACCATTCAGAAGCAGATACAAGATAATGGCATACACAAACATTGTGTTTTAAGAAAAACTGATTATCTAGGCTGCTTCCCCCACGCCACACCAGATCAGGAGCATTTTCAGTCCTGCATCCCAAAGCATGCTCCTGTAGTAAGTCACACTGAAAGCACTGTGTGAAATCTTCCAACAGCTGAAGACTGTCAGAATGCTGAGGCTGTTTTAGGAAGCCTGTGGTATTTGCTAATCATCTGACAATATGATTTTGTTTCTCTTTCAATTCCCCTTGCACAGCTCAGGCATGCGAGCTCGAAAAGATCCACCTGGATGAGAAGGCATTCCGTTGGCACCATAACGAAGACCAAATGGCTGTGGAGAAACTGTCCGATGGGATCAGAAAATTTGCGGCAGACGCAATTAAACTGGAGAGGATGTTAAAGGTAGGTGTTCTATCATGCTGCCTCCTGCCAGCTCTGGTGTTGCGCCGAGTACCGCAGCTAACCCACGGTTTCTTGTGCTATGGCTGAGGATTAGGAGCCTGTAAGCAAGTCCAATCAGGTTGTTATGCAGGCGGTACACGTTACAGAGCACAGGCAGCTAGCAAACCCGCCACCTAAATTAAGTGAACTTGGTAAACTTCACTGCATCTCAGGAAAGAATTTGTGCCAGATGTACGCAGCCACACCTGCTGTTTGAGGCCCAAGGCAGTGTTTAGACTGGCAGCTGATCAAGATAACAACACAAAGTGAAAAGTCCCTTAAGTCTAATTCTAAACTCGGTAGCTGTCAGCAGCGGTACAAGACATGTAAATAATCTTCAGATAGTGAGCTGGAAACAAATCATGCTTGTACTTGGCACTAGGAGGCACCAAGAACAGATATGCTGAGCATAGCCAGGCCACGTGAAAGTCTTCGGTCAGTTTATGGAGCATCTTTCAAACATGTGTTTTTGGGGGAAAAATAGACAGCAAGTGTACCTGGTCTCAGCACTTGTTTTTGTTGACTGACAACTACTTAAAAGACTTCAGCCTGCACTGCTAAAGCACAGTTCTCAAACTCTTACTCAGCTGCTGTTTGTTTACTTCTCTCTTTCTAGGAGCGAATGTTCAGTGCTGAAAACGGAAAGTAGAAAAATCAAGATTCTCCTGAGTGGTCAAGGCTGTATGAGTGGATCACCTGAGGTTATAAATGGATGTACAAATGTCTTACCTGTAAAAGTCTTATGCTGTGTATGGATAGATTTCTGTATCGTGCTTTTTTATCAATTTGCAAAGGGAAAAATAGAATTTCAAATTTTTGTGGCACTTTTGTCAATACATGCAAATTAACAGAGAGTTTCCTTGTAACGTGCTCATTTCACTGCTGCAGGGAACATCTGACAAAGTATTTTAATGTTTAAAATTTTGTATTAAATTCCTAATTAAGTCTATGTTCCTAACAGATTAAGAAAGCAGTTTTGTCTTTCATGCTGTCTTATTGTGACTAAAGAGAAGATGCAGGGTTCAAAAGCCCTCCGCAGGGATAAGTACTCTTATCTGAGACACATCTGTCTGCTAAACCAACTGGGCTCCAGCCTCTTCCAGCGACCTTCTGTCGCCAAGGTGGCAGCAGGAGTGACTGAGTGGTTGGCAAACCTGGGGAATGCCATTATGATTAGTATTTTAAGGCTTTTTAACAGGCCGGGGGGGAAACTGTATCACAATCAATTTTTAGAAATAAATACCAGTTTTGTTTACCACTTGCGTAAGAGTCCAAAGCAAGGGAAGAGCAAGAGCATGGCACTGACTGAAGCTGAAAAATGCCACTGCAATTGCAACACAGGCGTAAGCTACAACTACCCCTGACGTTATTGAAGGGCTACGCTTCCAAAATTAAGTAACTAAGTCTTCCAAGCAGCTGTTAAATAACTCAGCAGTTGGTTAATTAGAGCTGACAGTGAACATGTGGATACAACTCAAGATCATCTGTTAGAGCTCTGTATATTGTCTTTGGAGGAGTTATGCTTTTCTTTATGCAACAGTTATGCAACTGCCAACCCTACCTCATTGCGGGGTTTTTTTTGACTGTTTGGTTTTATTTTTTTAAGTTCTATCACTCCCTCCTTTCCTTACTGTTCTTAAGCCGCTGCTTTTGTGAAAGAGGAAGAGCTGTGTGGCGGCCTTCCTCAGGAATGACCTAATCCTAATGCAGCACTTAACAATTACAGGGCTTTCTATTAAGTTGGAATGCATGTGATTACATTGTGTGCTGTATTTCATTAAGACTAATTACATCTCTCTTATTAGTTTACATAGGTCCAGTGCCATCAAGAGTAGACAAGAGGTTCCTGTTTATATGTAGACATAATTAACTGTTTCCTGATATAGCTGCCTGAACTTAAACTCTTAAAAAAAGAGGCAGCACTGAGGCTACAATACTTAAACATACTGCTCTATCCAGCTTGAGTAATACAAGAAAAACGAGCCAAGGGAAGAATTGCTCAGTGTGACACAGCAGCGCTAGTGCCAGGACATTGCGGTAACAACCTGGGGACTGTTTCGCCACAGCGACAGCTCACAAACGAGGTGCCTGTCCGATAACAGAGTGGTGCTGTCCTCCCAGCCTTGCCCTGGGCCTGCCCCACACAGGGCTAGGAACAGTGCCTGTCTCCCAGAGGGAGATGAAGCCACCTCATGGGACTGATCCAGACCCCTCTGCTCTACAGCCACAGGAAAACTGTGAGAAGCAAGCCAGGGTAGAAAGCAAGCTGTCCAGAGAGAGGTGACCTTTTTCCTTTCCTTTCAAAGGTCAAGCTAGCATTAAAAGCTTTACCCTGCCCCCACCTCCCTACACGGCACCGCACAGCCATCTGACCTACCACCAAAGCCAGAGCGCCAGGGCTGTGATTTAGATCGCTACAGGCATTACAAACTGTTAATGGAGTAGCTGCATCTGCTGAAAAGGAAACTGAACTTCAGGTACAGCAGAGACGCCAAGTACAAGCCTGTAGGCTGTCTGCTTTGGCTCTACCTTTCTCAACATCTGTTTTCTCCTCCAGAATATAAGAGGAGGAGAGGTCTAGCTTCTTAGCAGACCCCAATTTCCAAAACAGGCAAGCTTGGGTCCAGCTTACTCACCCTCCTCCATATTCTGAAGAGGAAGATCTGGGGCTGTAGAAGTGGCAAATACAAAACTGCTGTAGAGAGAGGCCTGTGCTGTTGTTGCTGGTCTCCCTGAAAAACAGATCTTTCTTCCTTACATTCACCGGCAGGTGATAACCGTCTCTACAGGCTATAGCTCCACCTAGATAGCTGGATGCTTCTCAGCCTGCCACAGCTTGTCTTACACCCAGGCAAGCATGTCCTAACACCTGACCTCTTAGCAAAGGAATTAGGAGGTATTTTAGGCTATGACTGCATTGTTCCAGGTGGAAGGGCTCAGGCACGATTATACTGCAGAAACTGCATGAAGCTGAGCTACTCGAGTTAGCCCTGACCCCAGCTGGTCAGTCCTCAGAGCAGCTTCATTCTCAACTCAACACGAGGACCGGCTATCTGAACTTTATATTCACCAGCCCACTGGTGTCAACAGGAATCTTTTTGTTGATTCCTTTAGCCAAGTCATTCTCCTGAGATTCGTACCTATTTGGCATTAAAAAAATGCCAATGCAGTGCTGTCAGATAGTCCTGGGGCACTAACACATCTTTTCTGCAGAAGAACATGGAGAGCTAGGTGCGTTTTTTGGATCAGCTCAGCTGTGCATCTGCACCTGATGTACACTCACTTCCCTGCATCTGGCCTAGGCTTTAGCTGCTGCTTGCTGGACTGGTCTTTTCTAGGTAAGGTCTGCCTGACAAATTGCTGCCCTTTCACATTTCCCCAAAGCCTCTTTGTTCTGGAGCTCTCTCAGTCAGAAATCAACATTTTTTTTCTAAAAATATCTCCCTGTCAGCCCTAAAATACACACACACCTCTGTGAGCAACCAGCCTTGCGCCATGGCAGGGCGGGAATTCAGGCACACAGAATTTGGGGGCTTGTTGCTGTGAAGCTGGGTGGTCAGAGGCTTTGAGCCTCTGCAAGAAATACCCTTCTCCCTCCTGGATGAGGCAGGTGCCCTGCAGCCTCACAGCACCAGCAGAGCCACAGGATCTGTCACATCATAGCTGGGACACAGCTGGCCAGGGTCAGTAACACCAAGAGGTTCAAACATAACTCTGAAGCATTCCAAAAATTGCTCAGGGACAATAAAATGCTGCAGTGAAAGGGGAAGAGGAGGCAGGAAGAGGTACTCAGCAACAGTCAAACTTCACTCTGCTTACCTACAGACACATGGTCCCCTGACTTGCTGAGGGAGCAGGAGATGAACAAGTTCTGTTTAAAGTGTTCACTGTCGCAGGATCCCTTACCTGCTCTGGTAGCAGCTGCAGCTTCCCACTTCGGCACTGGGAGTTTTTCTCTTCAGCACAGGGTAGGTGTCTTGAGGTGACTGATGTACACGGCTAAGTCACAGAGTACACATTCATTCTGAAATGGAGCAAAAACCCATCAACCACATAAACCTTCAGCCTACACACCTGTTTATCCAGTAACCCTTCCCCAGCTGTACCCAGTAACCCTTCCCCAACTTCATCTCTCTTCAAGAGATGAAGAAATCCTTCCCAGGATCCTGTCTGAGCCCAGCTTACAGACTTCTTCTAGTGGCTTCCCAGATCTCCATACCTCCTTCAGAGCAGGAGCCTGTTGTCTCCCAGAATGGTTTTTAGCTATGACAGCCACAACAAGCTCAGACTGAGCAAGTAGGAGCAAATAAAATTTTTGTGTGTAAATCCCAAAGAACCAATACCTGCACTTTACAATTTGATGTAAAAATGCCCTTACACTTTATTAAAGGCACCCAGAGCCAGTAATACTTCTCAGCCACAAAGCCTAAACCTTTCCAGCCCCTCGGGGCAGAAAGTCTCCCTCTACACCTGAGCCCAAAGGCCAGGCCCTCCCCACGAGATAGGCTTCACCTGGGCTTCCCCAGCCCCACACCAGAAGAACCAGCCCAGAGGGCTGCCAGCAGCTCCCTCCCTCACAGGGCAAACTTCTGCAGTGTGCTTCCTGCAGTGTCTGTAGTCTAAGCAGCAGAGCCTAGGTTAAGGCCACAGGGTGTGGTGCTGGGATGCAGTGGCAGGTGTCATCATCTTGTTGGTGCAGAAATCCTTTGTGTGGGTGCAATACAGGAATGTTTCTCTACAGCTGTGAGCCAAGTGCTGCAAAGATCATCCTAAGGATAAACCCCCTGAGAAAAGCCCTTGTCCCTTTGGATTCACCCCACAAATGTTTGTTCCATGCATCACAGTGGCACCCTGATGCTTCTAGCGGATGATACTTCAGTGTCTGCCTGTAAAATATCAGAAGAAAATACAGAATGTGCTCCCATGAGTTAGGCACAGACAAGGTATAACACTCCTCGTTTGTGAGTGGTCATCTAAATAAAAAAAATAAAATCCAGCAGCTGGATGTTACCAGGAACGGATAAGATTCCTAAGAAAATAAACCTGGTTGATAACATCCCTAGGACCAAAGCACCAAGCGGTCCAGAGCACAACACAGTCAGGAATTGTGTGGCTTGCAAATCTCCAGAATGTGAAGCTTTCAACTAGTTTCAGAAGCAGTTTCTGGCTTGGGGACAAAAGGGCCCCATCACGTGGTTTCAATGCCAGAATCCTCTATGAACAAGTGATCACAAAGCCAGTGAGACACCATGTATTTGCAAGCATTGCCAAAAGCTTGTCCTCCCCTCAGCGTGCGGATTGCTACACTCAGGCCAGGTAGAGGCGAAAGCCACCACGCTGCAGAACGCACACTAGATGAGTATGGCAAGAGCTGGCCTGTTTTTCCTAAAGATGACAAAATGCCAGCCCACCATCCACATGAGGGGGTTGTTTTGAGGGTTGTTTTACCCAAGTCATTTTGCTTTGTGGCTAGAAGTTAGGCCACATCCACACAGCCAGCATCCTTCTCAGCAACCGCATCAGAAAGCTGCGGGCACAGAGCTGTGCACATCACCTCCCCAGCCACGTTCTGCTGGATTTTCAGTTCGCCCTCTATTCCGGAAGAGCAGCTTCAACACTGGGTAAAGTTTAGATTACTGAGGAGGCAAATGGATGTGTGACATGAAAGAATGAAAATACACACAGTAACTCCTCTTTATCTCTTCCCGTAACAGAAGAACAAGTGTTACAAAAAGTCTAAAGGCAGTATACTTTGTACATAAGTGTACTTCCCAACACAGGCACAAACAAAGCAATTCCAACAGGTCCTGGTGGCCATAAAATAAGGAAAAACGGTACAATGGAGAATTGATCAAATCCTGTAATGGTCTCAACACTGTTTGTTCACCTGGCAGCTTTTTGATGAGCCTGGACAGAACTTGACAATTAAGGAATGAAAACTGGACACAAGGCAGACAGCAATATTCTCTTTTACAGGCAGGCAATGAATTAGGAATTTTGACAGAATCACACAGAAGCACAATCTCAAGGGTAATACAGACTTGTAGCCTCTCAGACTCCCACTCCAGAAACAGAACTTCACTCTGTAGCTGCAGGCAGGTGTTGGATCACGTGTGGCAAAGCTCCCTCGCCTCAGAAGCCATACAAATTGCACCCACCTCCTTCACCACCCCAAATACCTGACTCAGCCCCCCCCCAAGCTCCCTGCTCAGGCAGTCAGTGGAGTCTACGGCATAAAGCTTCACCTCCTCTACTTCAAGCTTTCGGTGGCAGAGAGTGTCTCCTTGCTGGAGGTGCAGAGTGTTCAACACAGAATGGTCCCAATTCCAAGTACTATTGCAGTACAAATACAAGAAGTTTCCACATCGTTGCAGCAGACAGCCCACTAGAAATTCAGATGAAAAGTATGCCCCAAGGGTGACAGAAGTCAACAAATCCCTACGACGACTTGTCAGGAATGAGGATTTAGGCTATCAAAGCTATTTGATAATTTAACCTCTATCAAAGCCTGATTTTAATTTCAAATTCTATTTTTAATTTCTATCGAAGGCAAAAAAAATCTCTAAGCTGGACTCCAGAATGTAACAGTAGAAGATCCAAATCCCACAACAGATTATCTTTTGAAATCACATCAAGTTCTTGAGATACAGCTAAAAAAAACCTGAATTTCTACAGAAAAGGCTTAAAATTATCCTGTTTGATGACTGGTTATAATCAATATATCATATTATCCTGTTAAAAAAAAAAGCAACCACAAAGGTCTTTTCCCTCAGACCACTGAGTAAATGTTGCCCTCAGTTCTGAGAGTGAAGGAAAAATATTAATGTGTGTTTTCCCACAGATTTAGTATAGTTGAGCCTGCAACAGCAAGAAATATTCTCACTCTAATTATTCCTTTCCACGTTCAACTTCAAGCCACATCAGCTGCTCAAAAGGGAAGAGAAGGCCAGATTTCATCTTACAGTTGGTTCCTCAGAAGATGTGATTCACACGAGCTGCCTACATTTTTTTCTTCCTTTGTCTACAAAATTCCAGCAAGAGACAACTGCAGTGTACTTGCCAGAGAGAAACATTTCAAGCATTTCTAAGAGAACAGAAATCATAACATGAGCACCACAAAGGAGAACAGATAATCAGTTAGAAGACCTTTTCAAAACAGCTGAGCAAACTTTTTGAACAGAAGTCCAATGATGCAAACAGGCAAGAAAGGAAATAAGGGCATATTATGCCAACAGTTTCACCACAGTGAGCTGCCAAACAACTGGTTCTGCTTTATTCAGAGTGTAGTTAAGCATTTTCCATCCTATTCCAGGGATATCCAAGTGTCCCAGACACATTCAGAGTTCAGACAGTTAAGTTTGTGAACTACCAAAAGAAAGGTGAAAAGGTATCTGAAGTTGCACTTCAGTGAAGCTCTAGGTGCAGATTTTGATATCTGGAACACAAACACCAGATGGTTCACAGAGTTCCAAGTCCTCTTTGGGGCAAAGTTACCAACAATCAGTAGAATGTCAGCCTAGAGCAGGGTCTTCTGCTTCAGCAATTTGTATTCACAGCAACGACATTTTTTTTAAACAAGACAGTTCCCACATCTGTAAATTAACAGTCTAGAGAGCAGCAATAAAAAAAATGTAGCAACAAAAATACACAGTGGTTTCACAATTGCTTCTGAAGGGTGATGTATTTCAAAGTTTTCTTATTCACAACCTTCATCCACTCTATACATGCAAAACCTGACATTGCCACTTCACAGTCCAGGACAGAAATTCAGAGGGATGTTTTGTCCAGTTAACAAGAAAAATCCTTAGCCTGCTGGCTCTTCATCCATCCTATTTGCAAAGAGACCTGCTCCTTCATTTCCTGCTGAAGGAAACACATCCAAACATGACACGACCTGTTAGTCCACAGCCAGGAAACGACTTCTAACACACATTCACCTGAACAAAAAAAGATTTTTGTAGTTATTTACATGTGTTCTTCTATCCAACAAGATGAAAGACGGTCAAACGGTCAGGCCATTACCAAAGAAATTAAATCCATCAATTTCCAGAATCCTAAAAACACAGCTGACTAAATGCTAGCTTGCCAAAGCATGAAGAATGACACACACGAGATGTTTCTCAACAGAAATGCTGAGTGAAGCCTATTCTGCATTTTACCTTACCAGTCCTGATGGACAGCTAAGCATTTCCCAACCCTTTTTACCATATCTTTTAGTAATCACAGATGCTTTTTACCAAAAGACATAACCGACTGAACAGTTAGATCAAACAAAGACAACACATACTTCAGCAGTTAACCTAGGCAAAAAAAACCCAAAATTATTTTGGGGGACAATATTCCTGAAACCAAGAGACACTCACCACCGTCTGTTCTAGTTCTTACCTCCCACATTGCCTCACCTGACATTGCAAAGAATAAGAAGATTCTGGACCGCAGGAACAGTGGAATTCTCGTTCTGTCCTGTCACCAGGTGCCTGTCCAGCACGACGTGTACAGCATCCGGACTGCTGGCTGAACACAGGAGGAAAAGCAATAAGCATTGTATCAGCAGACACTACTTCAGCGTCAGTATCACAACCCTGGTAGAGCTAACCCAGAAGATAACTATTTTAACCAGCTACATTTGCTGGGTGACTGACATGCTGATCAATAACTCCCCCAGACAGGGACAAGCTGGAGCCTCCAGTCCTGAAACAATTGCACTAGGAAGTCCTTCTCTGAAAGGACAGCAGAGTCCCTTGATTCAATTAACACCAGACAGGTAAAGCACATATATCAAGAGATTTTCATGATGAAAACCTCAAAGCACCCATTTTAAAGCTGTAATTACCCTGCAATACAACATGAACAATTTTTATGTGAGATATCAAAGTTGTAGTCACCATGACTGCAGGAAAATACTTGTTTTCTGACCAGTACTAACAGCCTGGCGTGTTAATATCTGCCAGCAACTGTTCAGTACTCCAGCCAGTATTTTTAAGTCACTTCACTCCAGACAGAACCACTATTTTGTCAGTAATTAACAACTCCTATTATCTTCTCCTTTTCCCAGCCACTGACTGATTAAATACAGGTTAGGTGCCTTCAAACCCCACATGCTTTTCTTCTTGCTCAATTTGACAGTACCACTGCTACCGAGCCTACGTGACATAACAGATACCACAGACACCAGCTTTTAACTGCCAGCACTGAACACTTTACACAGAAGGTGGCGGCAGCAGCTCGTTTGAAAGATGCTATTTAAAACAGGCTGACAACAGCTCAGATGGAAGAGGATTAAGCAAAGAACATGCAGCCATTTGATAAGACAGCAGCATTTCTTCTTAGTGGCAAGAGAGATCCATGGCACTGGGAGCCCAGTTCTGTTTTCCTATCCGTGCTACGCGTGTAATCTCTAATCTAGCCACTTCAAATTGTCTCAGTTCAACAGCTGGCACTACTCTGTTAAATAAAGGAGGACTTAAATACCACAGCCATCTCACTGTTCTCTTTAAGGACAGATTCTAGAAAATTACCTAACAAAACAGCAGACTGAATGACAGCTGCAACTGAAGAGAGCCATTTATAGCTTATTATTTAATTCTCTGTAGCTCTTCAGTACTGCAAGCAAGCAGCATGTAAAGGAAAAATGACACTTTTTCCCTGCACATCAGAAATAACCTAGGAAAAGTGACATTTTTGTGCTTTAATGTATTTAATTTCTCACAGGACAGAATTTCAGATTTTGCAGTTAAAAGCCAAATTTCTACATTTTGACTAATAATAATTCACAAAATTATTAGTAACAAAGCAAGAAAATACCACAAAGCTAGATCTAGCAATGAGTTAAATACTTGATGGTGAATGACAACTAATCAGAGCAAGCAAAAACATTCAGTACGGTGCCTCCAGCTTTAAATAATGAACCATTTGCTTGAATAAAAGACAACCCCAAAATCCAGAAGTTAACCTCTCCTGGCAGAGCACACACTCCCTGCCACGCAGCAGGGAAGCGGCTGCAGCACACGACCTACCTACAGACATTCCCCTGCGGGTACGGGCTGCGCATCTGCAGATCGATGGCAACGCTGCACACACCCTTCCCTGCAGTACGTGTTCGTCCTTCGCAGCCGGATGAGCGACCTCACGTTTACAATGGGGTAAAAGAATACGTGTGGACAACCACAGAGATCAAGGTACTGTACTCCACCTCTCTGCTTCTCCACACACAGCATTTTGTGGTATTCATTCTTAAAACACTCATCATTTCTAATCCACTAGGGTATTTTTTTATCTCCACAAAATGGGAATGCAAGATGAGATATCCTGTTAGAGTCCAGTTCTTCTGTGTAAGACTGGCACGCAAACATTCAGTTCTAAAACACAATCATGATACATAAAGTCCAGGACAACAAGACAGTGACATACCACTAAATGTAGCTCCAGAATCTTTCACGAAATCTTCCACAATAACGGACAAACTGGCAAAATTAGGCTGCCTTACTAGTTCATACACAGAGGGCTGAAAAAGAAGAAAAGGAAGTAAGTCTGCCTTGCTTTTTACAAAAAAAAAAAAAAAGCCAAGCAAAACCAACACATACATGCCTCTGCAATATATTTTTCTGTTCCCCTTACAATTCTCCCAACTATATACAACAAATGAAACAGAAATTAAACATAAAACCAAATTACCACAAGCAGCTTTTATGGGGTTTCTGTAGGGAGCAAACTGAAAATTCTTAAGTGGGACAAAAAGAATGACACCAAGCAATTTGTGCACATCAGCTGGACGCCGAACAGCATACAGGCAATTAACTTCATGAAAGCGCAGACCTGTTGGGCTACTGGACACAAGCATGTGGACACAAATGCTATGCCACCTGCAGAGTCCAAATAAAGGTATTCCACTTTGGAATGACTATGGGAAACAGTTTGAGTGAAGAGAGATTAAGAGCACTTAGTTCAGTTTTCACATGCACAGGAGGAACTTTAATTTTACAGTTTCCATAGCAACTACAGCTATGCAACATCCTGTCTTATTTAAAATATTTTACCATGGGTTGTAACAACAAAGACAAGCACATCAGGACACATAGTTTTTGTGAGTCCCATGAATTTAGTTTCCTAACTTTGCATGTAAATTTCCAGCTCTAGAAGTTGTACTACAGAGGTTTGCATCATCTTGGTGCACAGGTACAACGGCCACATAAATGCTCTGTGAGGTCAAGATGACTATACATTAAATAAAACACCAACAGCATCCGCCCACTCTTGGAATTACAAGCCAGTCTGTACTGACAGCCTTTTTTCCTCAGACTTCCTCTACCTTTTAAAATGAAAGAGCATCTTGAGAAATACAACTTACCTCCAGCATTCACAAAACAAAAAACCTAATTCTTAAAAGCCTTCCGTTATCAACTTCAAAGAGCTGCAGCACTCACTTTCAGCATTTTATTGATTCAGCTTGAAGTTCACTGAACAATCAGAAGGAAAACATTCTCCACGTGACTGCTGAAGTAAGATAGCCCCCTCGTGCACTCAGTGTTGGGCTTCCTTGCCAAAGAAATTCTCCACATCTTGTACTTAAACCAACAGTATCAAACTTACAAAAGTTCTCTAACAAGACCAGGAACACCAGCACCATCATCTGAAATCACAGGCCCCTGCAGAGCAAAAAAAAAAAAAAGCCCCCAAACAGCAAGAGTCAGACAAAAGCTCAACCTACCCCTGTCAGGCTGTATCCCTGAAACACCCAGGATTTATCCTCATTGGTGGCACAGCACAAGGCTGCAACTCCATGTCCAACCGCACAGATAGGCTCTAGAGAAAAATCAAAGCATCTCTGAGCAGCTGTGAGCATCTTCAAATAGCCAAAACACAGATGAGTGTTCATGAGATTCTCCATGTTACAGCACATTGCCTTCCTGCAATACAGCCACACCGCACTGTTTACGCTCTCTGAGGCTGTAAGGTTTTTCCTGCACACTACAGGAAGAATTGTCCCAGTCTTGCAAAGATTTGTAGGTGTTAACTGCAAGTACAGAGACAGCACCAAAGAGAAAAACACATACTCAAATGGTAAATGAGAAGCATACACAAGTCTTGACTAAGCACAGCCTTAGCAATGATCCTGGCACACGCTGCCTTTGGCTCTGAACCCTGAAGCCTACTGACTTGGAGAGCACATTTCTGTATCAGTGCAAGGCAGAGAATCCTCTTCTGACACCAGCATTGAAAAGCTATGATTTTTTTTTTTTAATACACCTTTACACAAAGAGGATACTTTTTAAAAGAAGATACATTTCTCTAAAGCAGCTCTTTCCGCTTCTGAATGCTCTCCAACTACATAAGCATTTTTCAATCACTGGAAGGTAGCAGTCTTGCAGCACAGCAACGCTATTTTATTTAACAAGACATCTAACGAAGTTCACCTACTGTTCTCAGTGCTGAAGTGCTGCAGGATCTTAGCCAGGTACCCACTGTTTGCAAGGTCAGTCATAGCGCCAGGGCAGTTTGGGATCAGCAACGCATGGTATCTAGCACCTGGTACGGAGGAAAGGACAAACTAATTTAATACAAGTAACATACAGAAAAGCCCGATCATAAACCCATTTCAGCTTGACAAAATTAAAACAATACCATGTAAGCCAGTCAAAAATTGTATAAACTGAATAAAACAAAGAAACTTATAGATCTATATGGAATAGATAAAAAGGTTCTTTTAGGACAAAAACCATATTTTTAATGTGACATTCTTACACAGGCAAAGCTTAAAACCACTATGTCTGCTAGCTTCTACTTCAGCAAAATATTTATTAAAAAAAAACCAAACAATACATAGTGTATATACACAGACACATGAATTACCAATCTCCAAGATAAGTAAGCAAATAACTGTAGTTACCAGGACTCCCTCTTAAATAAAAAAAAAATAGCAACTGTAGTTGCTATGGCTTCCTCTTAAAACAAAACAAAACAATCAAGTTTTATGCCTCTTCTGTGTTGTCCTTCCCTAAAGGCCTAACACTAAGAAGCATCTGTTTCCCTGATAAGGAGATGACCCACTGGCCAGCAGCAAAGCCCTTACCATCAATCGACTCCAGCTTGGCAGGGTTTGCGTACGATTTCATACGGAAGTCCTGTATCCAGCGCATGTTGCTCTCATTCACATCCACAAAATCAATCGACTTCCCCTAGGGAAAACGTGGTGCAAGGACCGTGGTTAGGATCACAGCACAGACATCCACATTTATCGAAGGACAATTATGCGGGATTTCGAGAGACTTCAGCTCTCAAAAACCTGAAGTTTTTCATTTTTCCCACTGAAGCAGTTCTTCTAACAGCTCTCCCTCCACTCTTTGTGGGTAATAGATACTACACAAGTTCAGAACCATACTATAGGAAGCGTGCATTCGCTTCAACATCAAGAAAACAGAATAAAATTTTTAAGTCACATAATCTGTAGAGCCAATAAAATACCTCTCAAAAAAAAAGTCTACTGTAATTCTCTCTTATCAATTGACGTATCAATTGGTTTCAGACTGAAATCGCAGTAACTGCCCATTTTTACTTACCCCAGGAGTGGCAACTTGCAGATTAAAAGCAGAGCTAGTCAGTGTAAAGCAGTGAAGGAAGGACTGGGCCGACACACCTGGAAAACAGAGCCCAACAACTTCAGGAAACCAGAGCTGTACTTTAACCCCAGCCACACCAGCACGTTTTACCTAGCAAAGGACATAAGCTTGGAGGTTTTTTTTTTGCTCATCTTAAAAGCTCTAAATAATTTGAGAGGATGATTTTAAGATGCAAGGAAGGCAGAGCCTTCGCTGCAGGCGAGCCGTGTATCGAGAAATACGTGACGGCGCTCTGTCTGTGCAGGCTGGGGGGTTACAGGGAGGGCAGAAGCGAAGGGAATTCGGGCTCCCCCCCGGTACCGATGCCGGCTCGGCCGCATGTGCGCTCGGGCACGCGCAGAGAGCGAAGCCAGCGCGTCCCCAGCAGCACAGCTGCGCACAGGGGCGCACGCGGCCACGTGCGCGCCGCAGCTGAGCCCTCACAGAGCGAGCGCATCTGCGCGCAGCGCAGGTGCACGAGCACAGCCCGTGCGCGCCCCCGCGCACAGCAAGGCCGAGCACTGAGCGCGTCTCACACACACACACAGAGCCGAGGTGCGCGCCTGCCCACGCACGGCACAGCTCCGCGAGCCGCCGTGCGGGCACACGCGTGGCAGGACGGGTGCCTGGACGCGGGGGGTGGGGGACACGCCCGGCCGCTGCACCTCGCGGCGGGAGGAGACCGCACGGCCGGGCCGGGCCGAAGGGAGGAGCGGAGGACCGGGGCCCGGCGGGACTAGGAGGGTTTTTCTGTTCCCCCACCGAGGGCGTCTCACCCGCGGCGGCGGCGCTGGCGACGATGAGGCAGGAGGGCTTGCCCAGCCGGTCCGACATGGCGGCCTGGGGGACGGGCGGCGGAGGCGGCGGGCGTCTCCTCATGCGGACGCGCATGCGCAGTGCGGCGGCGGTTGGGGAGAGCGCGGGGTGCGCGCGCCGGCCGTTGGGCGAAGCGCGGCGGGAAGAGGCTGGAAGGGGCAGCCATGAGAGGCGTAGGGGGCTCCCGGTGCCTTTTAACCCCTCACCATGGCGGAGGATGGGGATCAGCTGCGGGCACGGCCCGCCTGCCTCCCCCCTGCCGCCCTGCAGCGGCCGCCGTGCTTCGTTCCCCCTTCCCGGTCAGCGCGGCGGGGTGTTTAGCAGCTCTCCCTAGCTCTGCGCTGGCAGTGGGACTGCTTTCCTCAAGAAGTTTTATATCGAGTTTTGATTTTTTTTTTAACATTTTATATTCTTTTTCCTCATCAAATTAATACTGATACCCAGTAGGACTGAAGCCTTATTCTAGGGACCACCTCACCTCAGAGAAAGGGACATCAGTAACACCATGTTGTGGATGGAAAATGAAAAAAAAAGCAGGCGTTCATGTCAAAATGTCCACCAACTTTCAATGCCCAGCAGCGAGGCCTCATGCAGCTGCAGTGCTGGGTTTCAAACCTCCTTGCTCCGGCAGAGCAAGACTCCACGGAGTCCCTCCTCAGCCGACCGAACACCGGAAGCCTTCCCGCGAAACCCAAGCCACCACAGATCATGGTTTATCGTGCTAGTGATGTGTTTCTGACACGAGATAAGAAAGAACAAAACTTTGATAAGCCCAAGCTGTCTTCTAAGTTGCTGGCTTAGGCTCTCTTTAAGTTATTTTAAGTTATCTCTTGTGTTTTGCCCTTGATATCTCTCGCCCTTGAGATTAATCACCTCAGGGACGTTGCAAAGAGACAGACGTATGTTCTGCTCTTTTGCATCCCTGAAGAAGCCACGGCTAATTACGTTACATGGGATGGTACGGGATGCACACAGATCTGTCAGAGTGGTTTGCTGGGAAAAAAAAATGACAAGTGAAATACATGAATGAAGAACTGGGTGATTTCCTGGAGCCGCTGGAATGAGCATCAGAATTGCAAACTAAATAAAGTCATCCAAACTGTCCTTCCCATCCCTCAGAGCCGGTCCAGAATGCCTTCTTTGCGTACGCTCTTAATCTTTAATGAGTCATTATTCTTCAGGAAAATTGTTCACTTATGGCAGGTGTCATTGCTTTTGGCTCTGTGGCTCACCAGAGGAAAAGTTATTTTTGTAAACGCATTTTTCATCTCTGTGTTAATTTCATAGATTGCATCTCTGTGTTAATTTAGTAATTTATCTCTTGATGGTTACTAGCATGTTACAAAGAGACAATGCCATTATGAAACGGTAGATATAAAATGAAGACAGTACAATTCTGGTGTTATTTTTGTTTATTTATTTGAAAGGATCTAATTTCTAGCCTGGTCTCCTAAAGGAAATGTAGCTTATGCCGTTGAGCTCCCTGCTTGACTCATCTTCAATCATCTGCCCATCAGTCTCCTTTTCTCTCCAAAAGCGTGTTCTGAAACCATAGGCTGGTTAACCGCAGAGGTATGTGCAGGTTCCTCTCGCTTTGCTCCAGCTTAGCTACCAGAAAATGACTTAAAAACAAACAAATAAACAAACAAACAAAACCAAAGCGTATCTTTCACTATTAATTGCAGCTGCTGTGCAGGGGACTTGGTGCCACCCCAGCAGCCTAAGTTTTTGTGGCACAGAGCATTGCATTAACGTTCTTTATTCCCTGCTTGTGAATCCAGTGCTTTTTCCTAAAATCCAAGGGCAGAAAGCAAACCACTGTCTCAAATCATGCCCCATCAGCTCTTCCCATCCTCCCCAGACCGCCCAAAATACACTGCATTAGAGGACTTGACAATGATTTCAGGTGAAGACATAGAAAAAAATGTGTGTGAGAGTGCCCCAGCTGCTGGGAGATTAAATTATACAGCAGTGTCTCAATACTTGGTCTTCCACCGCTCAGAGCTTGGTTTTGCAAATGGTCTTCTGCTGAATTCTCTTCCAGCAAGCGCTAGATATGCTTGCAGCCCCTCTCTGCTTAATTAGGGGATTAGTGAGCGTGAGTAGTAACTAGTGCTGCGACAGGGTCACGAGGACGATATAAATTATTTGCTGCTTCACACAGACTGTTGGTTTCAATAGTGCCTGGACATTATGCTTATGTTAAGTCAGCTGAGTGCTTCCTCTTCAAATCCCCTCTGGTAAAATGTAACTGCCGCGCTTTTTGTTTCGAGTGCGGTGATTTGGCACCGTGTCATTTTCTGTGGCTAAATGTCAGCTAGAGTAGAAGGGAGCAGGGAAAAGCAATGCATAGCTGAAGATAATTGTAAAGATACCCTCTGCTTTTCGTACTTTTTAAATTTCTACAAATACATGGAGGGAAAGAAGTAGACAAGAGACATAAAGGATGGGTGGAAGGTATCCAAAGCAGTGTTTGGAAGCAGTGAGCTGATGCTAGCTTTGCTCTCTCAGCTGGCACCACAACTGCTCCGATGTGTCTGTGCCGCTGCGTTCCTTGGCACTGAGAAGGGAAACACGTTTTTTTTCTTTGAAGGAGACATTAGAGGGAGATTCCCCAGCCCTTTCCCCCTCCTCTACATCGAACAAGCAGCACTGCTTCATCTCAGGATGAGCAGGACGGTTTGTGCAGACGCCTCCATAGATTCCCTGTTACGGGGAAAGCTTCCAAGTTGCTCTGCCATCCCTGCCGCCCTCCCAGTCACGGCTGCTCACCCTCTTCTGCTAAGAGGAGATAAACCAGGCCCTCCCTGGAAGAGGGTGCGTTTCCCCAGGCTGGGAACAGGGTAGGGCAGGGAGATTGCCATCTCTGCCAGACGGCTCGTCCAGACTCCCTGGCCCAACACACGGGCTATTTCACACACCCTCACTGGGGGCAGTGGGGAGGGCCAGGCATCCACCCAGCCCAGCTTCTTGGATTCAGACTCAGAAAAGAAGAATTTATTTGCCCTCCTGCTCTTAGGAATACTAAGCAAGCTAAAACTTGAGTCCTCAGATGTGTTTCTGCAGTAAAAATCTCGGCTAATTAAGGCTTTTGCAAATACAGGTTGCCCCTTTTTCCTGATCCCGAGGGATTTACGATATTTGTCTTCCCAGTGCTTCAGAGGCTCATTTCCAAAGGCCTGCAGTTTTCTGCAGAGACCCTGTTCGGAGCTGGTGTAAGGTGAGAGCAGCTAATGGCAGCGACCCGTACTGCCGAAACCCTCCTCCCCTCCAGCAGGTCGGAGGCAATCCCTGGCTCACGCTGATGCGGGGACCGCCGTGGGCACCAGCCAGCTGCTCAGGGGATGGGTTACTCGTCAGGACAGACACTCCCGGGCCAACTTAAAAACCAAACCAAGCAAATCAGAGCATGCCCTCATTTGGCAGGGGAGAGGTCAGAGTTTTATACCGAAAAAAAGTGCACGGCAAAGCCTGGAACCAGCCAGCGATCATCGGGATTGGAAAAGTTTCCTCTGTGGCTCTGCATCATGCGTTTAATTGTTCTACACGTTAGTTCCTATGTGGGAATAACAATAATTTTCCTTTGACTGCTCTCCTTGGGCAGGCTGGAGCTTATTTGGGGCAGAAACTGCCTTTTCTTGCAGTTCTTACTGGGATCGCTAATCCTAAGAAATACTGAGCCTGCAGGAAACACGGACGTGAGTAAGGAGTGCGAGGGAGAACAGCCATTTTCACTCACACCCCCACGTACACAAAGATGCTCACAGGAGGAATTATACAATATCTCTGTGTGTGTATATATATCTCTATATATAGTTTATTTCTCACAATCCTGGTAAGAGTTACAGGAGTATTGGGAATCATTTACAGTTTCACAGCATATGGAGTGGCCATACAGCTTCTGATGTGAGTAACATACAGCGTGTAGAGAGCACACGTTTCCAACCCATCCACCCACCACTCGTACAATGGGTTTTCAAAGCTAATACTAGATTCAGCTACGTAGAAAGCCTGGAAAATGTTAGGGTACAGCGTTGGGTGTCGTACAACACTGTCAGTCACAATGGGACAAGCTAAACTACTTTAATTTTCAATCTAGTATTTCTAGTCTACCTGCATTATTGCATTTATACGCATTTTTTTTTAAGTCAAAGTAAATAGAATACTATATGGGAAAGGAAAAATTCTTGACTATTTTAGGATTTGAGCTGCAGCCCATACAAAGTGTCCATAGAAGCATAGACAAGATTATAAATTCAACAAGGTATAAATTAGCTGTATAGCTTTGTGTGTAGGTAGGTGTCCATTTCCCTCCAGGAAATGTGTCTAGCAGCATATTGTTTCTGAAAGCAAAGAAAAAAAAAAACCCAAACCTGTATGTTGAACACAGGTACGTACGTGGAAGTGACAAGCAGGTCTGTTTGTACAGGGAAGAAATCAAGGTGTCAACTCTGAAAATTACCGGCGTTCGGAAAACACCTCCGGGGGCTGACTCAAAACCCAGCCGCGTCGGTGGAAAGATGCCCGCGGCTTCTGAGGTAGCGGCAGGCATCTCCCCACTGCCGGTGTCTGACCTTTCCATCTGACTTCTGAGAGCTTTGGATCAGCCCCTGCAAAAGTAACAGAATCCAAGCAAATCAAAAGAAAAAAAAAATCCCCTGTAATCTGACCTTCGAGTTCCTTTCCTACAATTTTAATTTCTCCACAGGTTTGCAAACAGCCTGCACCTACCACGAGAAGAGAGTTGGTTTTCACTGGGGAGTTGAGATTGCACCTTTTAAAGCTTTCCGTTGAAACGGTCCTCACCAGTGACCTGGGAAAAGGCACCAGGCGTAAGAAGGGCTGCTCAAAACCTAGTAAAGCCAAATTATTCACTTGTTGGTTTGTTTGGGTTTGCTTTTTTTTTTTTTTTTTTAACATGACAAAATTGTATGGCACCCTTGTATTTATCAAATTGCCCCAGAAACTTGCTGTGGCAAAACCAGGGATACAATGCAGGTCTTTCCTGTTGCAAAGATGATTAAAGATTCTTCTCTTCCTGCTGGGAGTTCTGGTACTGTAGCATCATCACGCACAGACAGAAAGAACCCGTGATTTTATTCTTGGTATGCTGCACTGGGGCTTTGCATTATGAGAAACGAAAAAATAATGGAATTGTCGCTGAATTTCAAGCTGGGAGCAACTGAGAGAAACAGGAAGAAGAGTAACATGTTGGTCCAAATCCTGTTTAACCCAATTTCTATTTTTCAGGGAAAAAAAAAATTTCTATTTAGTTTGAAGAGTATGGCATCAAAGAGCAGAGAGCACGAGTCCTCAAGTACCGCATGCCAGAGCATCTGAACGGAGCACACGCTGTCCGAGGCAGCGAGCAGAAACACAGCACGAGGTAGAGCCAAACCCATGCGTTTGGGAATCCAAGGCTGTGATCTGTCACACGACTTGCAGGCTTTGGGTACCAGCAGGTTAGCGGAATGAGATGTGAGTTTTGAAGGCTCAGCAGTCTTGCCTTACTGTATCAAATGCAGGTCGTGGACTTCAGCTGAGAGCCAGCTCTTGAGCACCTCTCTTCTCCGCCTGTGTTTTCGGTGCCCCAGTAACCGGAGGACCGAAGCAGCACTAGTTCCAGCCAAGCGCAGGGTATGCTGGTGCTGTGTCGGCATCCCTCGAGCAGCCAGGATACCTCACCCCTGACTGGCCGGCAGGCTCCAGCCCTGAGCAGAGCTCCTGGCCTTCCCAGGAGTGACTTACTGACATGGAAGAGCAAGGACAAGAACGGGACCTTCCAGCTGTGGTTTTCTCATCTGCTGAGCTCCTGTGGCATCTGGCAGTGTCAGACCCACAAGCCTTAGCCGTCAGGGCAGATTAAAACTTCGTACGTTCCCTGCAGTGCCACACCATCTCTGCATTCCCCTTAGATGCTTGGTGGCTGAACATTGCCTGTATCTTTTGGGTGGGACTACCCAAAAATCTGCCCCGGGGCAGGGTTTCTGCCTAGTTGTAGAGAGACCACATCTGTAGAGTTGCCTGGAAAGGAAAGGGAATACAGTGCAGTAGCCAAAGAAGCAGTAAAGTGCAAGCAATGAACCAGATCTCTGGAAACCAACAGAGCCACGTAGTGTTGAGCAGTTGAAGATCTGCCATGAGTAGATAGCCTGGGAATTTGGGCATTAAAAAGGAAAGCAGGTCACAGAGCTGGGCTGATGATTTGAACAAGAGGAAAAAGTCACCATAAAACCAGTTTGCTCAACAGATTCAGCTGGGGGCCAGTCAGTCAGGGTACCATGATCCGAGCTAACTACAGCAAGATGCAATAAAAAGACTAAAAAATGGTTCTGAACAGAGCCAGCCAAGCGCAGCTGACTGGCACGGGGGGCATGTTCCACGCCAACGGCTCGGTTACATTGCAGTACCCTCCATAGCACCTGGCATCATTATGGGCTGCTGAATTCAAGATAATCTTGTTCAAGGAGATCAGCCTTCTGTTTGATGAACCTAGATTATGTATCCTCTAATTTTTGCCACGTGTTCGCCGTGACAGCTAAGACACCTTATTTTGTGCTTTTTCCCCTTAATGCCACTTAAATAAAAAATACTTCCCATTAATGATTAAGTATTACTTCAAATAGATAAAATTCAGGAGAGAGCTAATCTCCAATTGAATGAGGATAGGAGAGGTTTTAAAAAAAAATGATAGGCCAAAACCAGTCACCGCACAAGTGTTTAGGGACTGATGGTGGGCTGAAAACAAAGCAGCAATATTTAGTCACCAGTACTAGGCAGGCGCTGCTCACATCACCTCTTCTGGCATCTTCATAACCCGCAGAGCATAAATCCCGAAGTACAGGGGTGGCACCGCAGCCCCTGGCCCAGAAGATTGCTGCGCAGGCTCCATCGCTTTCTGCAGCCGAGTTGTCAGTTGAGCACCACTCATAAAACCTAAAACGTGCAGGCAGCCAGGTCAGATCTTCAGCATCAGCAGATTTCTCCCTGAAAGAGTGAAGGACCAAATATCTCCGGTGTAAGTATCGGGAAATATCCTGATGCCAGCCTCCAGCACTGAGAATTTTACTAATTCAAATACAGAATTTTTATTATCCAGGTCAAAGCCAATTCTCTTCATGAAGGGAGGTGCCCAGCCTGTAACACAGAACTGCAGTCAGTTTATGGAAAAGATGTGATGCCTATCCCTACGAAAGGCGGCTTTTCCTGGCTTCGGAGATTTCTCCCAGCTCCGTGGTGAAAGGAATGAGACAAGATGCTACACGGCTCGGGAAGGGAACCAGCATCCCTGCTCTAGCACGAAGTCACGGACTGAGAGGATCAAAATGCCAGTAGGTTGGGTTTTCAGTCCTTTTCATAGCAAAGATTAATTTGCACGGCATCAGAGTTGGTAATTTTTGCTCTTGTCCAATTAAAAAAAAAAAAAAAAAAAAGATAGAAGTGGATAGAGTATAAAAGTTAATGCATTCTTGCCAAAACTGTGAAGATAATGATGTCACATACTTTTTTTTTTTTCTCTGCACTTCTCTCTACTGTTTCTTGTACCCTCTCAGCAGCACTGATTTGAAGCTTTCTGTAGAGCTGATTGAAATTCCAAGAATTTCACCTTTCAAATATGTTTTTTTTTCATTGCCTTCCTTTTTTGGTTTGTTTCTTGAAGAATAATTTTTGCCTCAAGTCTTCAGGACTGCTATTTTCAGCCAATTCTAGGAACAGTTGGAAGGATGCCCGTTTCTAAACCCCAGTGGCATTTCCAGGAAAGGAGGGGAGATTTTTAAGTCAGAAATCATCTCTCACCCACTCTAGGGGCTTTTTAGTTACCCTGTTGCTGTTTATATGCAAATATTGATGTGGGTAGGAGGATGGTTGTGAGCACGGCTGCCTCAGCTCATACCAGAAAAGACTTTCCAGCAGAAGGACTTAGGAAATTTTTTTTTTTCAGTTTTAAAAAACATGCCTTTGAGACAATTTTACATTTTATGATGACCTGCATTCATATGCCTGGTGCCAATCAGTTCTCAACGGCTTGATCAGAGCACGGTGAAGCCAATGAAAATGCTGCTGCGTTATCATTTGGCTCCCAGATTTGTTTGCATCCTACTGCAGAACTGTTGGGAATAATGGGACTTATCCATCGCGTATTAAATCAATAGAAAAAAAAAGAAGCAGAAGTGTAATCCATTTCATCTTTTCTAAAGCTAGAAGCATCAAAAACCTTCTGCTAAGTTGCCCAAGAGAGCGCAATGATATCTCTATGTTCGACTACAGCTTATGGCTCCTTAAAAACAGGTTGAGATCAGGTGAGGTAACTGAATCTATAGTTTCAGTGATAAGCTGCAATGGCTGAAGTCAGTTTCTCAAATGTATAATTTATAGACTTCAGCAAAAGAGTAAACTAGCAATCTAGATCTCTTCAAATCCCAAGCACAGCATCTGATTAGTTTTAAGCAGCAGTCCATTCTCCCCACGGAGATATCACTAAACAGACTCCATACCACAAACACCACACAAAGAATAACATCAAGCAAATAACGGCGTGTGCTCAGTACAAGAAACAACTATTTATTTAGCACAGCGAGTTCAGTCATTTAAGCCTTCTGCTTCGACAAATTTGGTTTCAATCTCACTTCGATTCTGAGAGAGATGAATTTGCTCTTCTCAGCCTAGTTCTTGCTGGACATTTGGTGGTTGTTTTTTTTTTTTTTTTTTCTCAGAATGAAACCACCGCACAGCCTGGCACATTAAGGCAGAGCAGGAGGTGTTTGCTAAGAGGATGTCATTTGCAAGTCAAGACTGAGGTGCATTGCCCCGGCTGCGTGCTTCGGAGCGCGTGTGGCATCTATGCTTGATCTACCTGACTCCAATCAACACCAGACCCACACTTCGCAAAGCGCTACAACACAGTCCCGTAGAGCTCGGCATCATCTACAAGTGCCTTGTTTTAAAGCGAGTAGCCCACACGACTATCCGGGGAGGGGAACAGTAATTCTGAGCTTCTAGCACAACAGGCACGTCGTACATTCAGCGGTTCACTAGCCATACATTCGTTGCACTGAGAAGAAACCAGGACAGAGAAGGAATTCGGGTGCTGCATGGCGTAACGCGGATGGTGCAGACGAGACATCACGGACACTTTGTGCGAACGCAGGGGAACAAACGAAGGGTGGATTTGTTTCCCCCCGCCCCTAACTGCAGTCATACGTACATACACAGAATATTCTTCCAGGCAGGGTACGTACGCACACACACAGGTGTTTTCCAAACCAAACTGCCAAAGAGGTGCGTTCCAGGTAGCGAATCCGGACAGCAGACAGTGATCCCAGTAAGCGGGAGATCCCTTACGAGCAGACCGTGCCGCGTTCGCTGCCGGGGGGGCTCGCAGGGGGTTACGTACCCAGGCAGCGAGCGGCTGTCCCATCGCCAGCTCTGTGCTGTGTTTCTGGATGAAATACCGGCTTTGCGTCCCAGTGCTTGAAGGGCAGGGGCTTCGGGGGCAGACAGACATGGTTAAGGCTCACGTTGGCTGGGAACTGGTTTTCCCCTCTTCTGTTGCCGAAGCTTAGATCAAGGAAATAAAACCACTTTCGAAAGTAAAACAGGAGACTCAAATGAAGCAGGTGTTTCTTTTTCCTCCTCCTGTATCTATCTACTCTGGTCAGGACAGAATAGATAGATGCTAAATCTTTAATGCTGTCACACTGCTAAAAAAATAATAATAATTTAAAAATCATATGCCAGAGCTTAGAGAGAGGGAACAGACAGGACAGGCAGAAGCATCTCTTGAAAACAGGCCTCCCACTTAAATCCAGAAGTCACTGTCTGAAAATCACCATCCTCCTTCGGAAAAACATGAATCAGATTTCCCTTGCGGGGAACCAGAATGTGTGGCTCAGAGCGCAAGCAGGAGGAGCTGGTACACGAGGGGATCTCTCCCCAGCCTGGCCAGGAGGATGTGCCAGGGTCTGGGGGCTCTGCAGCACCCTGAACTCTTCGCGTGGGTGCAGCAGCCGCGCCGTGCCCTCCTGCAAGCTCTGCTGCAGTCGCTGCAAGGGAGCCATGCTAGGACCGCTATATTCTCTCTCACGTCTCTGCTCTCCAGATATCTTTCATACACCTTTGCATTTTTTGCCGTCCTCTCTGCCCCCAAAAAGTAACCTCTGAAGATCTGCAAAATAGGATGAGGGGAAATCAGTTCTTTAGACAAAAGCGGCGTTATAGAAACGCACTGCCATGGATCCTTCCACTTCAAATAAAAAAAAAATCTCCAGGCTGTGACATACTGCTACTAGGAGACACGTCCCCAACACACGCAAAGAGTGCTTTCAACTACTAGGATTTGACGTGGGGCTGTGGCACTCCTTCCAAAAAAACCACTGTGAAGCCAGCACGCCCACCCCTGTCTCTGCGCCGTTAGAACCCCAGCTGCCTGCGGCCTGTCGCTCGTCGGAAGACAGCGCCTGGTGCTCCCAGGGGCTGCGTGCCTTTGGGTGTATTTGGGAACCTTGGGGAAAAGAGGATGACAGATCTCACTGCAGAAATGGCCAGGCTGCATCAAAAGACATTTTGTTTGGGGAAGCCATGTGCATTCAGTAGACCAAATTTGGAGGGAAATAAGCCAGACGTGAGCCTCGAGAAGAACTGCCAGGTCAGGTTATACACACCCACCATCGCAAACAGCAATCTTGCCAGAAGCAGGTACTGCAAAGGTAGTGCCTGAGGAACATACGCCTTTCTCTGGCCCCGTACCCCCTGAATTTACACATCCAGGCTCCGTTAAAAGATGTGTGAGCAAGGCTCTGTGACTGAACTCACCCCACTGTGTCTCAGCCTCTTGCTAACCATCGCTCCAAAACCCTGCCCACCGACCACAACTGCTGCTGAGCTCCAGAGACTGCCCTGTTCTGACCTTATCTAATCTCTGACCTAATTTAGAAACAAAATGTTAAGTCTTTTTTGCAAGACACTTTTTTTTTTTTGCAGTAGCGCAGCAGCCGAGAGCAGTCTAATGGAAGCTTTCAGAGTAAGGAGATCTTGGTGGTAGGGGAAGGGCATCAGCCAAAGCACTAACCACCCTCTCATCACCTGCTTTCCCTTTCCCCTTCGCAGGGTTTGGCTTTAGACCTGAGGTTCTTACTGATGAAACCAGGCTGTTCCCAAAGGCTGGGAATTTCTTTCCATTTCCAAAGCTTGGAGGAGTCACAAATCCCTGCTGCTGTCGTAGAAGAGAGGTAAAAAATCCCCACAGGAAAGACTTCCAGCGCCCTTGAACAGGGTTTCCCTGGTGTAAAGAAGGTCAGTCTTATTCTCCTGGGATCCCAGGTCCCCTCTGCCCCTACAACCAGCTCACGCCTCCACTTTTTCTACCTTCTCACGTACCAAGAGACCACAGCCTTCAGTGGGGAAAAAAACGTAGGTGAAAAGCCTGACCCAAAGCCCAAAGAAATGAACAGAAAGAGTCCAGCTGACCTCCAGGGAGTTTGGGCTGAGGCCACAGCATCCTGCAAAGTCCAGCCTAACTCTAGGAAATACTAGATCCAAAACAAAAGTCTCTCTCATCCCCAGATGCTGCCCATATGACCTTGGCGAGCCATGGGATCCTGAAGGCCACCTGCCAACAAGAAACCAAGCAGATGGCAGCTGCTGTCTGCCTGGAGTCGGCGTGGGACTTCGCCAGGTCTCTCTGCGTGCTGCTAGCTGCGCTGTCGGTCACAGCACGGCCCCTCTGCTCGCTCCTCCACAGGCAGCTCAGCCAGAGCAATGACTTGGCGTCGCATCCCAAGCTGGATACTCAGCTCTACCACGCTGTGCTCTTGGCCTCCAGCTACAGCCTGTTTTGAGTGGGGTTTTTAAAAGCACGTCGATGAGCAGCAGGTACCCAGGACACCTACTAGAGATCACGCTTGGCTGTCTGGGCCAAGGAGCTGCCTCTTGCCTGCATTTGCCCCACAGGTGCTGGATAAACACCAGCCCAACACACAGCGACAGGCAAACCGGGTCTTGGCGCTAGGCTCCATCTCCCCTTACGTCTTCTTCACCACAACTCAACTTAAAACCAAACCAAACAGAAACCAAAACACAAAGCGGGGACGCTGGATGGGACGTAGAACACTTTGGACTTGAAAACAGGGGACTGCAGGAGAGGGGGGGTGTCTCCCAGGGAGGACAGCAGGGGGAGGGGAGGGGACACCGTCATTTACACCGATCGAGAGAAGCTGTAATCTATACACAGTGGTGTACGCCAAGATATATTACATGAAAGAACACACCGAGTGCATGGAGTTACCCACACCGGGTCAAACTGGCACAGTTGTCTTGAACAAGACTCTTGGATTTGCAGTTGGTGCTTGTTGTTGACCTATCTAGCTCGCTCTATATATAGATATGTATAGAATTTTTCTGCATGCATTTGTCTCAAAAGGAGCTGTACAGCTGGGTTGGGTTTCTCATCCCCACCCCGCTCGGTCTTCATTTTTTCCGGGCTAGGAACGCCACTCCCACAATCACAGCGAGCGCGGCCACCGCCACTCCTCCGACGATGAGGAAGGGCTTCATGTTGTCGAAGATGCTGCCTGGCGACTCCTCGGAGCCGTTTCCCTTGTGGTCAGAGTCAGGGGACTGGCCGGTGGCCTCTTGCGTCTCCGTGGTGGCGGGGCTGGGTTTCAGGTTGCTGTGGTTGTTCACGATGGCAGCGTCACCACCCGCCTTCTTGGTGGCGGAGGTGGTGGTGGCCGGAGCGGGCTGCTCTTTGGGGGTCTCCTTCTTGTCTGCATTGGTGGCAGGCCCAGGGTTGGGCTTTTCCGGCTTTGCAGAGCTGGGGGCCTTGGCGTCGGGTTTGTTTCCACTTCGCACGTTGCCTTTGGAATCCATCCCTACGAGTACTGTGGGCAGCGACTGGACGCCGTGTGCGTGGGGAAATTCTCCTTTGCCCGGCTGCTGGGGAAAGCCGAGGAGCCACCCGAGCTCAAATCCTCGGAGCGGTTGTCTTGGGGCGACTCTCACGCAGGCGGTGTCCTATCTGGACATGATAGAGCACCTGGGGGAGGAAGCAGAGCAAGGAGAGGTGAGTGAGAGGACAGAGCACACCTGTGCCGTTCCACCTGGAGGGAATGAAGGAGGACAGAAGACAAAACTGGAAAACTGTTGGCTTTTTTTTTAGTAACTGTGAGCTGCATTCAAAGCATCTACTACAGTGCCTGTACCTGCAAGGGCATCAGACAGGCTGGACTGTCACCTACGGCCACCACAGCTAGGCTCCGTGTGCGATCCAGACAAGTCCCTCCTGGCCGTGTGTGTGACACCATTTGTCAGTGACAAGATACACTCATGTCCAGCCAAATAACTGACTTTTCATTTGCTCACCGCAGCTCCCCCTGGCTAAGGAGAGAACATTTCATTCCATGGGAAAGCAGATCAAGAGCTCCTGCCTGCTTCTACCTCACCCTCTACCCTTCCTTCTGCAGCATTATCCCAAGTTGAGGAAGCAGTTAGTGTGTGATGCTCTCCATCCCGATGGGTGCTACACAAAAAAACCCCAGGATTAGTTCCTCAGTTATCACAGGTATCAGGGCTACAAGGATTACAGCTGGCAGCATTTCTGGTGGAGCTACAGCAAAATAACACCAGCACCGGATCCTGGGCTGGTGTAAATCAGTGCATTGACTCCACTCCAGTGCAACGGCGTGGATCTACTGCAAAGCCGGATCTCACGGTGACCGAGAGACCTCCCTCCTGTCTCCTCCTTGCAGTGGTGAGCTGGGCTTGCCTGCAGAGCGGAGCAGGGTGTCAGATGTGCTGCGGGTGGGAGGAGAGGAGACGGCCGCCGGGCAGCTTGCCATCAGGCCTCTGACGGTGCAGAAGCACGTCAACTTTGAGCTCGGGAAATAATGAGTGAGCAGGAGGCAGCGGTCAGATCTGAGTCGCCTGCTTCATTCCCTCCCCACTGACCTTCAGCGCTGCCAGGAGCCTGCCGAGAGCTTTCTGCCTGCTAAGTGAAATATGAGCTTATTAGCTGTCTGGATCTAGAAATAAAGAGGCTCCTCAAAAACCTCTGCAGATAGAGGTCTCTTCCAAAGCGGCTCAGAGTGCAGATCACTCCTTTAATGACAGACAGGAAGAAGGTCCCAGGGTTGCAGCAACGGTCTGTGCTGCTAACAAACGCGGTGGTTTAATCTCCAGCCTGGAGGAAACCTACTCACAGCAATACTGGGGTTGGGTCCAGAGCAAAGCTGGGCAACATCTTATGGCTTGGTGCCATACAAGACAGAAGCTACCTGCTGCTCTCCCTTATAAGCCATTGTTTGATGGCCACCATCTTCTCCAGTGCCAGTCAACTGGAGTTGACTGAGGGAACTGCAGCACCAACTGTGAAAGTCCGTAGCAGACAGGCTGCACCAGACACGATGACCATCTTACCGGGACACCATATATCGAAAAGGCTGTCTGAAAGGTTGGCAGTTAGCCTAGGAGAGTAACCTGAGCTCTTCCTGTAATCTGGAGATGGGACAGGCACTTCCAGAAGGCTTTCATGGACCTACCTTACACACCTCCCTTAGAGGAGGAGTTTTAGCTGGGTAGCATTTGGTGGGCTGGAGCCTGAAGTCCCCAAAAGGCATTAGGTGATCCAAGCTGGCCAGTTTTGAAATAAACCACTGAAAAGCAAGAGGCAGATAACCTGCCCCCAGGGTTTCCTATCCAGCGTTAAGCAGGACAGTTGCTACTCCCTTAGATTTTTAGTTAGATCTGGCTCCAAACTCCTCCGAAGGAATAAATATCAAACCATTTTGAAAACCCAAAACACCACCGCTCTCCCCTCATGCTTGACTGAAGATGTATCACACACTTGGGCATCTTGTACCACACAAGCTCAGTCCCAGGTGCTCACCAAGCTTAAGACCTTCTCCATAGCCTCGGACTTAGTAGGTTAACACATAGTCCTGGTCAACTGCGAAAATATTTTCCTCTCCTTGCTAATTTTGTAATATTTCTGTAGATACCACCTGCCTCACCTTTTCCTTCCTGTTGCCTCCAAAGAGCGTTCACGCTGCTCTGCTATGTAGAAATCCAGGGCCGTATTCCTACGTGCTGAGGCTGCACGCCATCACTCACAGGTCTCTGCTCCTCTACTTTGGGAGCAACTTATCCTGATTTTACAGCTGGTACAAACACCAGACAACAAAATAAGTAGGGCCTAAGACTGAAGCAGGCTTAGAGGTTAAAGCAGGGAGAGTCAGAGTCATCGCATTATAAATATTAAATTCCCTGCTCAGGCGCTTTGATACCAATTACCTGGGCTGCTCTCTCGCTCCGTGGTATTTGTGCGGTTAAACTGTACGAACCAAGCGTTAAACTTCTGCTGCTTTCCCTTGGAAAGCGAAGTGCAGCCTACAGAGTTGGTAGGGCTAAATCATAGAAGAAAAAAAAAAAAAAATCAGTCTCTGCTGAGAAGCGGGGACCTTGCGCGGCCTACGTAGCTCGGTTTATCCACGTCCTCTCCTGCTCACACCCCCCATTGATCAGATCTGGTTTCCAGATTCCTGGAAGCAGGAAGGCTGGTTTTGCTCAGAGCCTGCACTGTGCCACGGAGCCTTGTCCCGCAGCCGTGCCCTGCACCGCTGCAAACGGCGCGTTAGAGGATTTACCGATTTGTGAGTGAGTTTCCACAAAAAGCAACGCAAGCCCCTCACGCAGATTAGAAAAGGTTTAAAAGACGGAGAATCCAACCTAAGCCAAAAATCAGTATCAGCGGTTCTTAAGTGCCCACGTGAAAGGGCTTTCTGCCAGTGGTTTTCCATCACTGGAAACAGGCACAGAGTCGCCCAGCGCCTCTCCAGAGCCTTTGGCTTGGCTGAGCTGATGCCATCCAGCACTGCAGCCCAGCTCGACCACCCTTTGCGTGCCCAACGGCCGCAGAGCCACTGGCTGGGGCAGCATCGCGCTGGCTCGCGGCCGCCTGTGCTGCCTTCCTCATTCCGTCACATAAAGGTTTTCTCTGATGGCCCGTTTCTCCACCTTTACTTTCTTCTTCATAGCTTCTCACATCTATTTCTTCCTCCTCAGCCGCTGTCTCCGCCTGTCTGCCCTTTCCTCCCCCCTTCCAGCTCCCTCTCTGCCTCCCACACAGACAGCAGCACTAAGGAATAAGGTTTTGTGAGAAACGGGCTCCATTCCCTCCCTTTCCCCCCCGTGCTACTTCTTTGTTTAACAGTTTGTGCCTTTTTAGGGAGGTTCTCACTCACCAGCAGCTAACCAGCTCTTTCCCAGGCTGGGAAGAGGGAGCAGAGATTAGGAAAGCGGTGACCAAGAAGAAAAAGGAGAAGAAAAGCCCTTCAAATTCCTGCTGCTGCAAGAAGCAGCGCACAAACACCGCATCCCTCCTGGGATGCTTCTGGCTGTGCCGCTCTCAAGGTTGGTGCGGTCAGAGTCACCGGTGCAACGAGCTGGCCCCAGCCAAAGCCAGCGGGCCGATGCGAGGAACCGCTTTCCTTGGCACCTTTTCTGCCTCACCGGCCCCAGCAAATCAGCAAATCCATCCATTCATCTGCCTCCCGTGTGCGCAGACAAAAGCTGCGTCCGTCCAGCAACGAATGGAGCAGATGAGTCATGGCCAGCTTCATCATAACGCGGCGCCATCAGAAGGTTCTGAGCTAAGCAGGAGGCTCGTACAGAGGGTTCTTCCCTCCCTCACGAAAAGCTGCCAGGCTGAGAGTCAGCAGGAGGGAGCTCAACAGCCACAGCAGGGTTATTTATCTGAATTTATACTTCCAGAGGTCCACCCACAAAGTCCAGGTGTTCTCCATTTGAAAATATCAGCCTCAAACAACTCCTGACCATGCCTGACCTGTGGCAATGCTGTGAAAAAAGAGCCAGAGATGACAGAAGAGACCTTAAATATCCTCACATCTCCCTCCTGAACCCGTACTTTGTCTCCCCTTCACTTCTTTGTCATTCCCACCTGTCAGGGAAAGAAAAGGCATGAAGGTTGGCCTTTTTGGGGTAAAGAGGTGAGCTCCAAGGACCAAAGCCCCATTCTCTTAAGTAGCACAGCCTGTGTTGGCTTTTGCACAAAAAAAAAAAAATTAAATGGGTCCTTATTACTAGGCAAGCATCAATGCTTCTTCCAGCCCCCAAGCCCCTTACCCTGAAGCAGCCAAACCACGGCAAAGACCACTCCGCAACTCCGTGTTGCTTGAGCTGGGCATGGCTTAACTCCCATGGGCTGGGGACAGAGGAGATGGGGTACGCAACCGAGCCGGCTCTCAGTTCCCCTTCAAATGACGCGGCTGGGAGGCAGGGAGAGCGGAGAGCGCTCAGCAGTGCCAGAGGAGATGGCGTGTCCCTCTCAAGACCAGACCCCTCCTTCACGAAGCTACGGGACGATGACTCTGACCGTGAGAACACAACACCCAACGTAGTCCTCTCCACGTTCCTCAGTCGATTGCTCTCACGCCGACACTGTGAAAGGTTTTTCAGTGTCGCAGAGGAAGAATGTACCCTGAATTCCAATGAACTTCAGGTCCCTTCAGCGGATTCTGTAGGTCTCAGCTGGCCAATTTAAGACCAAACTAGCTTTCCAAGAGACAGAAAATGACCCTCTTCTCAGCCAGCTTCCCTTCGGCGAGTGCAATTTGCACCCGCCGAAACCAGCTGGCAGGATTGAATTACCGTCAGAGATCCGGGCGCCGGCACCAGCTGGTAGGTGAGGTGCAGGTAATTTCAGACTGAAGCCTGCAGATTTTGTTCCTGTGGCAACCTGTGCGCACAAACAGGAAATTACAATTTGGCCACTTCAAAGAGGCACCTGAAAATACATAACTTCCTGAAAAGGGAGGAAAAAAAAAAAGAAACAAAAAAAAAGCAGGAGTATTCTGATGGTGCCAAGGAAAACGTAGCCTGTTCTGACAGACTGAGGCTTCTCCAAGAGGTCTGAGGCGGCAGGGCGATGCTGGTTCCTTGCCACTTGTCATTTTGTGGCAGAAGAAATGGGCTCAACCACGTTGCTCCGGAGAAGGCGTTGTTTCAGGGCGCCACAGAGGTGTAGGTTTTGAGGTCCTGAGGCTCAAGACCATCCTCACCTCCCTTTCTTCTCCCAAAGATTTGCAGATCTCCCCCTGCACCAAAGTGGCTTGGAAGAGAGTTAAGAGAAGCAGGGACCACGAGCGTCGGCTGACCGAGCAGACTGCAGCAGAGAGCGCAAGTCCTGGCTAGCTCAGCTGGACGTCATGTAAGAAACCAGCAAAAGCCATTTAATAATAAAAAAAAAAGTAAATCAAGATTTGTCCCTGCACAGCTGCTAGCCGGAGGCAGAGCTGAAATCACACTTCTGAGTTATTTTAGGGTAGAAATCAGAATCAAGTTGCTGACTCACAGCCAGGCTAGCCCAACTTTTCCCCCCATGGGATCTACCTTAAAAACCTCACTGGCTCACAGGCAGCAGCTCCACTGTCCGGTGAGGACATCACAGAGTTCATATCAGTCGCCAGGGCGTCCCACCACTTCTGGAAACCCACAGAGAATCATCAGTCCGTCATGTCTTCATTTCTGCAGCTCTGCTCCATTTTAGTATCTGTTCACGCGAGCTGTTCAGTCTCTTATCCCTCTGCCTTCCTTGCCCTTGGCCACAGAAGCCCAGTTTCACCAGTTTGTGCTCTTCCGTTTCCCTACTTGCTCAAGTTCCTGGCCAGACTCAAACCCGACAGTTTAGACTGAACATCTCCCCATCTCTTCTGGAAATACCTCAGCCTGTGCCCAAGCCAGACACTGGGGTGGCACAGGGCAGGAATGACCAGCGACTGGTTTGTGGGAGGCTGAGCTCCATGGGAAGCAAGGAGGCCACCTTTTCATTTCTGACAAAATGTTTCCAACCTTGTCTAACCCCCAGGTAACGCAGTGTGGAGGACCAGACACCGTCCCTTGGCAAGCATCCTTGGGACCCTGCGCCCGTTTCATCTGCCACACAGGAGAGTGACCCGTCAGGGCTGGAAGGATTTGGGGTCAGACCCCTGCCCCATCCCAGCCTCCTGCTGCCACCGAGCAGCCCGTTTGATTTCCCAGTGCTTCAACTCCCCATTTCCGATGGGGACAGACAGCCCTTCTCCCCTCTCCCGTTAAAGGCGGCGCGATGCCAGGCCAGCCCCCAGCTAAGCGGTGGCGGAGCGGTGTGACTAAGCCTTTTCCCCGGCTCCAAGCAGCGCTGTGAAGACAGATGAGGTAATGCCGTGCCTCTCAGCGTTCCCGTAAACACTAAACCAGCTTTACATAAGGAGCTTGCGCGCGCTCGGCTGCCATAGGCAGCTCCCCGAGGAGGAATTTTCGCTCCCTTGCGGTCTATTTTGGCCCCCTGCTCCTGACGCGGCGCACAGCGAGTGTGATCAAACAACGCAAGCGGGACGATAGCGGGTGTCTGAACAGCCCCGGTGCCCCAGGAGCCGGCTGTGCTGCGTTTGCCAGCCCTCCCGAAGCCAAGCCTCGGAGGCAGCAGCACCGAACGCCGCTGACCCACTTCCCTCTATGAGATATTTATGAATCCTTTCCCCACTCCGTTGTTTGCTACTCCCCGCATCCCTCCCCCCGGCCCTGAATTAAACATTTCCCTCTCCACCGAGCCCTTTGAATCTTGACGTGAAGCGCGTCAGATGCTGGAAGCGTTTGAAGAGGCAGCAGCCTCCAACGGCTGCCGCAGGGGGAGATCGGCCAGCAAAGCCTCCGCTCTGGGGCTGCGTCAGTCCTGCGGCTGCGCTGAGACCCGGCGCTCTCATCGCCTGTCCGGCTGGCGCTGGCGATGACCAGAACTGCAACCGTCACCCCCGCATCGTCTAGCCAAAAAAATGGGCTTTGCCTTACGTCTGCTATGGGAACGGCGGCGGGACGCAGACCCCGGGCATCCCGATGGGCCAGCAGCCGCACAGCGATGGGGCAAAGTCCCGGCTCGCGACGCAGCCTGTCCAGAGGCTGTCCTACCACGCTCCCCGCACCAGTGACGCAGCATTTCGGAGCTCCGCAGCCAGCCCCATACACTTCCCACCAACATGAGCCCAGAAAAAGGCTAAATGGCCTTTTTCTACACCATCACCTGGGCAGGAGCTGACGTCAGAGCTAAGCGTCACGTCTGTGGACCACTCTTGTCCTGACCCCAGAAGTCCTGCTGGGATGGATGTGGCAGACATTTTATTCTGGAGATGGAGGTGATGTTGGAGACACGCGCCACACGCCCACCGAGGGCTTGACTCTTGTTCTTTTCTTGTTTTTAAAACCCAAACATAGCTCCAACCTACACTGCTCAGGTGCTCTGCCTGTACACAGCCGTGCACTCAGCAAAACCACGCTCCTCATTTTTGTTCTGTTATCTTCTTTCACCCTACGTGAAAATAAAGCAACAAGAAGCACGAGAAAAAGCTGTAAACCTGACTCTGCCCTTCGGCCCGCAGCGTCGCGCGGGGAAGGACGGCTCGCTGCCGTGCCGCCCTGCCCTTCAGCACATCCCCAGCGAGCTCCCGCTGCCCCTGTCCCGCTGCGTTCCCCTTCCAGGGCACCCCCAGGCACAAACCCGCTCCTTCCTCTGCGGCCACGCGGGCCGAGAAGCGCTTTGAGCTCAGTTCAGCTTCCTGCCCACAACGCTGTTAAAAATATCGAGGCTGCTACCAAAAAACCCCAGCTGGGCCCCCTCCTTCCCTTTTCCATCACGCACGGTCCCAAAGGGGCAACTCATCACCCGAACTGGGCGCTGCCCGGCATCCTGCGCTGGTACGGGCACGAAAGCAGTACAAACCCTTTTCTCACCTCACGGCCGCCCCAAAATGTGGCAGAAACCAGGAAAGCATCACCAAAACAGCCTTGGGAAAGGGAAGGTTTTTGTCTCAAACTCTCCAGCGATGCTGATCACATGCGCTGACTGATGTCCGTAGGGGTGGGCATGGAGTTATGCCCGACGTGGACCTGACCAGCTTGTGCCCTCAGACACAGAATCAAATTCTGGTTTCCCACTTTGTACCTCCGTGTTTTTTTTTGTAGTGGAACAAGATCGTGGCTTTTACCAGTCAAAAATTGTGAGGGGTTAGATCTGAAGCCTCTCCCCGGCAGGACTGAGCATCACTCACCCCAAGACAGAAATTTAGAGGAATGAAGGCAAGGATTTTTGGCCAGGATGACTTTTTTCCCATGGCAGCTGTTGGGCAGGACGCAGGATAGGAGCACTGGAGGAGCTTCAACAGGGAGCGATTCAGGAGACGCAGCGGAAGGTGCACAGCCAGCACCTTGGACCCCAGAGCCTTAACCCACCAGCGCAACGCCCCGCATCCTGCATCCCACCCTGGGCACCCCCTCACGCCCTGGCTTTCTGCAAACACACTCGTTCTGTAACTTCCCAAAGCTTTCCCAGCTCTCCCAGAGCCGGCAATTCGATGCCGGCAGCGCTGTGGCACTGGCGACAAGATGCTGCCCGTCCCTTCCTGGGGACGGGCTGGCACCTCCTGCGAGATCAGAAGGGTGGCCACCACGGCCCAAAAGCCCCAGCAGAAGCCAGCCCAGCAGCCTCCCACCGCAGCCCTGCTGTCGAGAAGCCAATTTTTGTCCTTTCTAACTCAGCTTTCTAGCTCAGCACCACTGACACCCCGTCCTCCGTCTGCACCAGCTCGGCTCTGCTCAGCCACTCTCCCTGAGAGCTGCTTGCTCCAGGAGGGGGGTCACTGCCGCCCCCAAAACAATCAAGTCCCCGTGGGGAATCAATCTGTGATTCCCCACAATGCTGGGGCCGTGGGGCACGTCTCGGTTCTCCGCTCAGCACTGGGTCTGCGGTGCCACCTCCGGAACAACGTGGCGGCAGGGTCCGCGAGCGCGTCGCGCCTCCTTTCTGCCTCTCGGAAAAGGGTGAGCAACCCGTTCCTCTCCATCACAAAGCCCTGCTCTTTGCGCTGCCAGCCCTGGGGAAGCTGCCTTTGGCAAGAGGGTAGATGCTTCCAGTTTGGGGTGCTGCCCCCCGAGCAGCCGGGAGCTGGTACCCCGATGCAGAAGGCTGATTTTCTTTCTAACAGGTCGATGATCCTCTTGACAGTCAGTGGGCCCTGTGTCTCACAAATTCAATATTCACAAGGGAAAAAAGTGAGGGTTATCTCTGATGCTGCAGTAAGCAGCAGCAGATTTCACAGCCCTCTTCCACTTACGGGCATCCTAAACCCATCCCTTCGGACCGATGCGGGATGGCACCGGGCTTTCCCGGCATCACCCCCCTTTGTGGCTCAGTGTCACCCAAACAAACGATCCCGGAGGCAATTCTGCACGTGCAGAGCCAGGTCCTGAATCCCACAGCCCGCAGATCCGCAGGCGTTCAGCCTGAAAGCCGTGGCTTTGCAGCCGAAATGTGAGAAGCCGCTGCGGGCGGACGAGGGGCCGATTCAGCACGAGCCCGTGACCTTCCAGGCAGGCTCCTGGCACGCTCTGGGGTAAAGCCCGTCGCTTCCCTTCTGCGGCAAAACCGCAGAGAGCTGGGAAGGGTCTGGGGAAGGATGGCCAAAGCTCCGCCAGCACCAAAACGCTTGCTCAGAGTGCTCCATCCCTCCCCTCGTGCCTGTCCCCATACCCAACCAAGGGCGGGCAGAGCGTGCCGGGGCGCTCGGCAGTCCCCGGTCCCGGCAGCCTGCTGTCGGAGAGGACGTAAACCCGCATCGCGGGAATTCTGGGTTTCCTCCCACGATATCACAGGGTGAGAGGCTGGCGTTCAGCACTGTGGCTGAGCGAGGAGAGATGGGAAGCGCTGAAGGTCAAACCTGTCAAGGTCAGACTTTTGGAGGTGAATCCCGAGATGGAGCAGGGAGCTCAACCCAGTGTGGTCCATCCTCCTTCTCCTGACAGCATCCTGGCCAAGCCCCACCCAGGAAAAGGGGGCTGCGACAGGGAGGGCTTCCTCCTGTTGCCCCAGCACTGAAGTTTTACCAGCCTGCCCTCAAATCAAGAAGAAAAATCCTCTTCCTCCCTCCCTCCAACCCCCTCAGAAGCTACCAGACGATCACAGCGAACCAAGCAGGAGCAGGGACCAAACCAACAGGTCTCTGCAGACACGCAGGGCAGGGGTGCACACGGATGCGCAGAGGCAGGGACGTCAGACTGAAAAGCCCGAGGCACCCGTCGCCACGCATTTCATCCCTGGGAGCACACGTCTTGAAAGAGAAACCGTGGTCTGGTGTCCTCCTCCCTCCCATGATCTTCTCCCCATAGTTTAAAATATGCAGTATTGCCTCTCTCATCTCTATTTTTGTCTTTTTTTTGGGGGGGGCAGATTTCCCTTTGTGAGCTCCTTTCCAGCACAAGCCAGGGGTCTTATCGAAGGATATCCCTTTGATATCACAGCTCCTCTGCCTAACAGAACAATTCCCAGCTCCTCCCTTGGGAAAAGTCGAGCCAGGGCTGCCGGCTTTTCCTCGTCGTGCTTGCCTCCCGCCTCAGGATTGGCGAATATTAGACATTAAACCCACCCAGGCAGAGCAGAGGGCAGACGAATACCACTGATGGGAGAGGGAATGCGCCTGGAAACCTGATCGAAACCTTCCCGGGAGGCACAGCAGCTTTCCTGCCGAGGCTGGGAGGTTTTAGCTGGGGATGCTGCTTCCCCCCCCTCCCTCCCAGCAGCCCTGTTTCCGGCACACGGCCGGCTCCGCTTCTCCACGCTCGGAGCCCTTTCTGCCTCCGGACCGTTTCTGCCTCCTCAAACCCCCAGCCTCCATCGCAGGGCTCTGCCTTGCCCTCGCTGAAGGCCGGTGGCTTTGGTATCGGTCGGCCTGGCCGGGATCGGGCGAGCGCAGGTACGCGGAGGCTGCAGGCAGGCTCCCACGCGCTTACGGGAACGCCAGCTCCGGCTGCCTGACCTTCAGGGAGCAAGAGAGAGGAGCTGGAGCGGGAAGGGAGCTGTGATGGGGCTGGCCATCCTCACTGCACTCATTGTTTTGGGTTAAAAAAGGCAAAAAAAAAACCCCACGCATTGTTGCCTGTTAACAGGGAGAGCTGCGCGGGTACGCGCTCCCGAGCCGGCCAGCCTGGCAGCCCCTGGCCTCCATCTGCGACAAAGCGGACGTTCACCTTGACCAGGTAGATCTGCGTCTCTATTTCGCTCTGTCACCCCGAGGAGGAACGCTGCCCGTCTCTGCGCCGATGGCTGGGGACCCCACGGCACCCCCGTCCCCTCAGCCTGGGTGCTGGCACGCGGGGATGAGAGCAGCGGCCCTTACCTTCTGTCCTTGGGCACAGTCACACCTTGGGAGCTGGCTCTTGCGCAGAGAGGAGGGAGGGAGGAAGGCAGAGGAGGAGGAGGAGGAGGGGGGGAAAAAAAACTTGGGAGTTTCCCACAATGCACCTCTGCAGACTGCATGAAGATGGAGAGCAAGGGGAGGGGGGGCGGGGGGGAAGCCAGCGCTCCAATCCGGAGGGAAGGGCTGGGACTTGAAGGGGGGGGGCAGGATGGCAAGGGGGGCGCGTCTCCACATCCCCCTGTTATTTGGGGCTGAGCCCTGGGTTGTGGCTGGCGTCTCCAAATCCCACCTGGGTTTGCAGCGATTACAGCCACAAAAGAGGGGGGGACGAACAGCCTGATAAATTGAGATGCTCGTGCATAGAGAAAAAAGGAGCATGGGGCTCCCCCCCCCAGGAAATCCCCCCACCAGATTTCCCAGTCCCCCGGCCGCAGTCCGTCCCACCAAGGAGAAGCCCTGCTCGGTGCAGGGAGGAAGCCAAAATGCTGCGCTCTGGGGAAGTTTTGTGCCAGTTCTGCTTCCCTTCTCCCCAGACCCTGCCTTGCCCCAGCAGACCGGGGTCCGACTCCCCTTCCAAAATGCCCAGCGAGGGACGGCGGGCTGCCCAAGGGCGGCTCGGAGCCGGGCACGCAGCCGGGGTCCTGCTGCGGAGCGCCGTCAGGCACCCGGCCAGGCTGTGCCGGACACGCAGCCGCCTCTTCAGCCGCGCCGGCGCTTCGCAGCACCTTGGTTAAAAGCCAAGGGCCCTCCCTGTCGCAGCCTGGCCTCCTCCATCCGTGCCCAGGTCTGAATTCACACCCCACATGGTCAAACCTTGCTCGTACCCCAAACTGCGGCCAGGTCCCGGCACTGCCCAGAACTCCTTTAGCCCAGTTTGCTCAGGAATTAAGGGCCACGTGATGCTTGACCATCTTCCTCCATATGGTTACTTGGGACCCGCTGCCCAGCTTCGTGCAATTTTGTAGGAAGTGTAGACATCCTAACGAGAACTTGCTCAGAAATCCAGGAGAAACCAACTTTGTCAGCTTAGTGATTTGCAGAACAACTCACTTTACCTCTGTAACCACCGTATTTTCCTCCCTCCCATCAAACACAGCCAAGCGACAGCTCAGCCGCAAACAAATGCGGTGCAGCAGGGCAGCAGCTCCGGAGAAAAATCATTATTTTCTTTCCTTGACCCTCTCGGGCTCTGCCAAACCGCCCACAAGAGCCAAGCCCGACCCACGGACGAGAGGGGCGAGGTTTCGGCAAGATTGGGAAAATACGCAATTTCATGCGGGAGAGACACCCGAGCCGCTGCTTGCGGGATTTGGGCACCAGACTCCTAAAAAAAAATCTTTTTGCTCATTCTACTTCAGGCAGAAATGTCCTCAGCCTCCGCGCCTCCCCTTGGCATACGAGGGGGGAGCCTCCCGCAAGCAGAAATTCCCGGCTCCAGCGCCTGGATGGGCTGAGGCCGGGGCTTTCCGGCTGCGATTTCCTCACGCTTGCCCGCGCTGCCTCAGCCCGAGGGGGCAAACAGCCCCGCTCAGCACACTCACCTGCCTCCTGAATTTATATTCTGTGCCTCAAGATTTTTTTTCTGCGCCCCATCCCCTTGCAGCAGGGATCCCGCAAGCCTCGCTGCAGCGCCATTTGCCGTCAGCTGCCGGGATGCTGGCAGCGAGGAGCCTGCTTTTCCCCCTCCCCAAACTCCCCGACGGGCCTTAAACCATCCTCTCCCAGCACCCCTCAACGGCAGCTTTCCTAAACACGTCCCCCCAACGCATTTTCTTTCCCGTCCTGCCAGCCCCATGCGAGCTGCAGGTGGTCAACAGCCCCGGCTGCACAACCCCCACGTGCCACCATCCCAGTTTCCCGGCCACCATCCCAGTTTCCCGGTCCCCATCCCGGGATGGGTTCCCCCCTCCGAACCAGGGCACACGTACCCTATTTGCCCCGGCATTTGGGCAGCAGCCGGTTCCCTTGCCTCCGCGCTCCCCGGGCAGCAGGATGAAGGACGCGTCTCAGGGTGGGTTGGCGGTTGGAGCGGCTGCAGCTCTGCCTGGGCTCAGCACCCCACACCAGAAAGCCCCTGCAGTGCAAACAGAAGCCCCCCTGCCCCTCAGGGGGCTATTAGTAGCCTCAGGGCCACAACCAGCCTCACCTGGGACCTCCCCACCCACCCCACAGCCCCGGGCTCCAGCCAAGCTCAGCCCCCGGCAGCGCCGAGTTTATTGATGGTGCTGTTAACTTCCACCCGTGGTTCACATAATTAATTAGCTCTGCAATAATAATATTTACCCGTACGCATTCTGGCTCTACCATATACTGCAATTACCATAATAAACACAATTTTCCATAAACGTAAATGCCATTAACTGTAGGGCAGGGTGCATTCAGCGGTATTTCTACAGCCTCCCCCCTTCAGGAGTTCCCCAGCACCTCCCCAAACCTGACAGCGCTGGGATATTTCCCCTTCCCCATATAATTTCCAGTTGCCTTTAGCACAAGCAAAAATACACTTATTATATTTGTATAGCTTATATATAGCACACCGTTCTTTCAGCCTTTAACCAATCGAGTACAGCCAGGGCTCAAGTTTTCCCTCTCTTTCAAACACTTTTTTTTCCTTTTTTGTTTGATTTCCCCCACCCACCCACTCTGTAAATTCCTCCTCACATCCTTGCTCAAGGGATCGCTACGGGACCCGGTGTCTCTTGCTGGGTCCGGCCGCTTCTCTGCAAGTTCCTGTCCCGCAAGGAAATTTGCTGATCGTGTAAGCGAACAAACCCACCACCTCATTTCCTTCATCTCCTGTCGTGCTTTCCAGGGACAAATATCCTGGATCCATATTTTTTTTCCCCGATGCACTACCCCCGCCGTCACCATTTCCTACGCTGACCCTCCTACGCCGATCCCTGCGCGCGGCGGGGCGACGGCTGGCGTAGCGCAAGCTCTGAGCGCCGAGCCGTTCCGTTCCCATTCCGTCCAAAGCCTGGAGACGCTTCCAGAGGCGCCGCGCTCCGATCCGCAGCCGTGCTTTATTTCGCCGTCCCACGTGTCCCGGGATGGCGGTTGCGTTCGGGCAGCGACTGTTGTTCCCAGCTCCCTTTTCCTTTCGCTTTTGGACGTATCGCCCCCGTAATCCTCCTCCTCTGGCAGCTCCCAGCCCAACTCTCCGTTTCCTGCGGTGATTTTTGATTTCTCCGTCCTACCCCGCTTTCCCGAGCATCTCCATTTACCTCCACATCACCTGGGACGGGTCCCCTCGGGGGTCCCCCTTGCTCCAGCATGCCAGCGGCAAGAGGCAGTAAATCCTGCGGGAAAATGCAGCTTCCCTCCGTTTTCCTGAATTTACAGGAAACTAATTCCAGCCCGGAGAGCTGCGGGACAGCGCTTGTCTCCTGAAGAGACGGGAGACTGGAAATGGGAAGGAAGCAGCAGAAATAAGGAGCCCCAAAGAGGAAGGAGGAGGAGGAGGAGGAGGCTCTGTGACTTTTCTTACCAGGATTAGGAAAAGGCTTGGGGACCCGGAGCAAAGCGCGGTGACTCCGGAAGGATTGGAAATTCGGGGGCTCGGTGTGTTTTCGGTTGCACACACGCCCTGTTAGGAGGAGGGAGAGCTGCCAGCGCTGGAGAGGCAGGAGAGCGGCCGCGAGCATCGATGCACTTTCCTAAAGCTGCCTTTTCTCCCCCAAAACAGCGTCTTCCTCGCGGGCAGGGAATTCCTTCGGAACCTGCGTCGCCCGTCCAGGGGGTTTTACAGAGCCGCCCCACGGCGGGGAAAGAGGAAGGGTGTGCCGGATGTCGGGCTGCCGTAAAAAGTGAAATCCTGCCTGCACGCGGGACGGGGATTTCAGGCAGCGCCCCGGCCCTTTCGGCAGCGCCCCGGCATCCCGCCGCCCGGGCGGTGCGGTGAGTGCATCGCGGCACGGCCGGCCGTGCCGCGCCGAGGGATGGCGAGGGCAGGGCGGGATGGGAAACGGGCCAGGAGGGGATTCTGCCTCAAGGGGCTGCAGCTCCCAGCCTGGTCAGAAGCCCCCACGATGCTTTTTCGGGTGCTTTTCTCTCTGCTGTGCCCCACCCCAGGGGGGACATCCCTCCGGCGCGGGTCCTGCGTGACCTTGGCTGGTGAGGCAAGGGTGACTGGTGAGTCCTGGGGTGACTGTCCCCAGCCTTTCCAGCGCAGGAGGAACCGGGGTGTACAGGACAAATTCAGTACCCAGCTCCAAGACCTCTTGCCATGGCGTATCCATGATTTCTAACCGTTGGCACTTTCAGGTGACGTCCCGTGATGGCGGGGGAAGAGCGTGCGGTCGCCGTCCTCTGCCGAGCGCTGCAGGGTCTCACGCCTAAAGACTTCCAGGAGTTCAAGACAAAATTATCGGAGGCTCACGTGGAAGGAGGATGGAGTATCCCCAAGGCTTCGCTGGAGAAGGCCACCCGCCCTCGCGCGCTTGCCAGCTGCATGGGCAAGAACTACAGCGAAGACGTCGCGATGGACGTGGCCATCGGGTTGTTCGAAGAGATGAACAAGAGGGACCTCGCTGAGGAGCTCCTGGATGAGAAAGTGAAAGGTGGGAATTTTACATTTTGCTTTTCTCTGTTGCTTTTTCCCCTTGAGTGACCCTGGAGACAGGCAGAAGTTGGTACGAGGGGGTTTCGGCTTCCCCGGGAGCCTGGAGGCCAGGCAATGGCATCTGCTCCCAGGGTGGATGAAGGTTGCCGGGTGGTTCAAACAGGGATTGATGGATCAGGATGGTGGGGGAGACCCAGGAGAGGAGAAGGACCCCCCCACAACTGACTAGAGAGCCTAAATTCTCACAGACAATGTCCTTCTTGCCTCTGCCAGAGCTAGGAAATCCCTGAGGGTGGAAACAAGCATCCCACTGGTGTGTCTGGGTGGTTGGGCTGGTCAGGAGCTCCTCAGGAACCTGGCTGTGCTTGGGACTGACTCCGTTTCTCGCCGGCGCAGAGTACAAGCGGAAATACAGAGAGCACGTGGTCCGGGAGTTCCTCCAGTACAAAGAGGTGAACTCCTGCCTCGGGGAGAACCTGTCCGTCAGGAGCCGCTACACCGACCTGACCATGGCCAGGAAGCCTTGCAGCGAGCGTGAAGCTGCGGGCGCCGGCCATGGGTGCGCCGACGCTGGCAACAGACCAGCCACCGTCACGGTCACTGCGCAGACGCTGTTTAAACCTGACGAAGATGGGCAAACGCCACGGGTCGTGGTGCTGGTGGGGGCCCCGGGGATGGGGAAGACGATGACGGTCAGGAAGGTGATGGTGGAGTGGGTGGAAGGGAACTTCTACGCGCAGTTTGACTACGTCTTCTGCATAGACTGTAAAGACATTGCCTCTACCGAGGAAGCGAGCGTGGCAGACCTCATTTCCAAGTGCTGCCCTCACAGACGAACGCCGACTGGGAGGATCCTGGATGACCAGGAGAAGATCCTGTTCATTCTTGATGGCTTCGAGGCCATGGGATTTTCCTTGGTTCAGCCCGAAGATGAGCTGAGCTCTGACCCCAGGGAAGTGAAGCCGCTAGAAACCACGCTGATGAGCTTGTTGAAGAAGACCCTTCTCCCTGAGTCCTCCTTGCTCATCACCAGCAGGCCCACGGCTCTTCAAAGCCTGGGGCGGTGCCTGGAGGGTGAGTATTACGTGGAAATTCTGGGATTTTCAGCCGCCATGAGGGAGGAGTATTTCCACAGGTATTTTGAGAATGACAGTAAAGCCGACGTGGCCTTCAGGTTTGCCAGGGGCAACGAGATCCTCTACAGCTTGTGCGCCATCCCCATCATGAGCTGGACCGTCTGCACCCTCCTGAAACAAGAGCTTTGCAGGAAGACAAACCTCGTGGAGTGCTCTAAAGCCACCACGCAGATGTGCGTGCTTTACCTCTCCCGGCTGATGAAGTGCAGAGGCGGGGACAACCCACGGGACCTCCAGCCGTTCCTGCACAAGCTCTGCTCCTTGGCTGCCGACGGCATCTGGAAGCACAAGGTCCTCTTTGAGAAGGAAATCAAGGACCACGGCTTGGACCAAACAGACCTTCTCCCCCTCTTCCTCAACGAGAAGATCTCAAAGAAAGGCACAGACCATGGGAACGTCTACAGCTTCACCCACCTGCACCTCCAGGAGTTTTTTGCAGCGATGTTTTACGTTATGGAGGACAACGAGGACACAGTCGGTGACCCAGGGGCTCTCGCGAAGGACGTAAATAGGTTATTAGAAAGCTATAGCGAGTCCAGGAAGGATTTGAACTTAACGGTGCGGTTCCTGTTTGGTCTGGTGAGCCAAAAATGGATAGAGCACATGCGCAAAACGATCGGGTGCAGGATTTCACCGCGAGCCAGGGAAGACGTGCTGAGGTGGCTTCAGGGGAGGCACAGAGGCACCTCCCACCCCGACCAAACGCTGAAGATTTCGGAGCTGGACACTTTCCACTTTTTGTTCGAGATGAACGAGACAAGCTTCGCGCAAAGCGTATTGAGCCGTTTCACCGACGTAGACTTGCAGGACATCAAGTTGACCCTCTACGACCAAACGGCTCTTTCCTTCTGCATCAGGCAGTGGGCTGGGCTGGGCTGCGTCACCCTCCGGGGATGCTCCTTCCACCAAGAGGATTCCGCGTCGGTGTCTCGGTACGTACCGCCCCTCGCTGCACTAGCGACCCGATGCTCGTGATTCTTTGCGTCTCCAAAGCCACCGAGGTCCCACCTGAGGAGACCTCCCGCGAGCTGGTGGGGAGGGAGAGGGTTGCGCGCCGGCGTCGAAGCCGGGGGTTCCCGGTGCCGTGAGGGCTGCCCCGTGCTTCCCGGGGCTCTTTCCCCCTGCAGCTCCGGTGCCTCGGGAGCCGGAGGATGTCCTGCTCCCCTCGCTGAGCGGCGGCAGGAGCCGCACGCCCCCATCCACCCGCTCTGCCAGGCGCTGCGGCACTCGGGTGTGGGCGCGCTCCGGTGAGAGACCCGCGCCCGGCGCAGAGCCGAAACCGCGGCGCTGCAGCCGGCACGGGACGGGGGGTGGCGGGGGGCTGGGGCTGGGGGTCTGCACCCTGGGGACCACCAGCACGCGGCTGGGGGTCGGACCGGGCCCCTATAGGGTGTGGGTGGGGGTGGTCCTTCCATGCCGATTGGCTGTGGAGTGGGTGGGTGTGGTGGGTGTGGTCCCTCCATTCTGATTGGCTATGGTTGGGTGTGGTCCCTCCATATTGATTGGCTGGGGGGGGTGGGGGTTGTGGGTGCAGTCCCTCCATGCTGATTGGCCATGGTATGGGCAGGTGGGTGGAATTTCTCCAAGCTGATTGGCCATATGGTGAATGGGATGTGGTCCCTCCATGCTGATTGGCTGTAGAGTGGGTGGGTGTGGTCCCTCCATGCTGATTGGCCCTACAATGGGTGGTTGGGGTGTGGTCCCTCCATGCTGATTGGCCCTACAGTGGGTGGTTGGGGTGTGGTCCCTCCATGCTGATTGGCTGGGTGGCGGGGGTGTGGAGGGGCAGCTGGGGCAGGTGTGATAGGTGTGATGAGCCCGCCCGTTCTCTGCGTCTCCCCCCACAGGCTGCAGTGGTGCGGGCTGTCGGAGAGTTGCTGCGCGGAGCTGGCGGCGCTGCTGGCCCAACGCCCCAGCCTGGCCCGGCTCGAGCTGGGCGACGGCGCGCTGGGCGACGGCAGCGTGCGCCTGCTCTGCGAGGGGCTGCGGCACCCCGCCTGCCGCCTGCGCGTCTTGCGGTGAGCGGGCCAAGACATCGCCCCGTCCGGGCCAAACCCATGGGGTGGAGCGGTACCCCAAAAAAGCCCCCCTGGGGCGGCATCGTCCCTCTGTGGCACCGGGGCGGGTGCCGTCACGGTGGCAGGGCGCCCCGGGGCTGGCTCTGAGGGGCTTCCCGGCGTTTCCATGCAGGCTGCGGTACTCCCGCCTCACCAGCGCCTGCTGCGAGGACCTGGCCGCCGTGCTGGCCACCGGCGCGCACCTGGAGGAACTGGACTTGTCCTTCAGCGAGGGCCTGCGTGACGCCGGTGCCCGGCTGCTCTGCGAGGGACTCAAGCGCCGCACCTGCCAGCTGCGGACGCTGCGGTAAGGGGCCGCAAGGCCGGCCGTTCCCCTTGCCCGCCCGGAGCGGCCGACGGCACCCCGCGTCCCTCTTTGCCCGGTCCCGCAGGCTGGGGAGCTGCCGGCTGACGGGCGCCTGCTGCCGCGGCCTGGCCGCCGCGCTCGTGGAGAACCCCCGCCTCGCGTGCCTGGACCTGAGCGACAACGAGCTGGGAGCCGAGGGCGTCCTGCAGCTCTGCCAGCAGCTCCGGCATCCCGCCTGCTCGCTGCGGGCCCTGGGGTAAGGCACCTGGCGCATCCCAGTGCCCGCGTCCCGCCGGCGGTGGGGCAGCCCAGGGATACCAGCATCCCGGCGCCTAGGAGCGGAGGGTGGTTTGATTTTTGGGGTTTTTTTTTTTTAAACAGCTTTTCTCCTTTTCTTCCTCTGTTTGAAGCCTGAGCACATGCGGGTTGAAGGAGGAAGCGCTGCAGGAGCTGGCTGCCCTGCGGAGGCTGAAGCCGGAGCTGAAGGTCGGGTACCTCCTGGAGCAGGACGCGGCTCCGCAGGCGGCGGGGGCCATGGCGCGGCTGCCCTTCCACCGTGGGGTGCAGGCGGGGGGCAGGAAGGGGCTCCCCTCCTTTGGGAGAGGCGCTCGCAACAGCCGGAGCCCTTTCTAAGCCCGGTTTTGGGCGCTGCCAAAAACCGGGGGGATGCCGCCCTGGGTCCGAGCCTGCCCCGCGTGTTGGGGGCCCAGGGGACGAGGGCCCCGCTGGGGGTCTGGGCAGCGGTGCTCGGGGCTTTCCCTCTCCTGTTGCCCCACGCGTGTGGGTGGGAACAGCTGTGGGTGTTTGCCGATGCCGAATAAAGGCCCTGGGGCCAGTGCCAGGCATGGCCCTGCGCTCTTTTCCCCGTCCCCGCCATGCGTCTGGGGGTCCGGCCTCCGCCCCGTGTCCCCGAGGGGTGGCTGGCGTACCCCGGAGCGAGCCTCCAGCCAGGTTTGGGTTTTAATACAAAAAAAAAAAAAAAAAAAAAAAGAGAAATTCACAGTGAAAGAATAAAACAACCAGACCCGGCGATGACGCTGACCCCACCTGCGGTCCCGGGCAGGGAGAGGTGACCTCCTCCGCGGCCAGGGCCACCCCATCTCGGGGACAGAGCCCCACCACCCCGCACGCGTGTCCCCAGGGCCCAGGTGTCCTCACAGCGACGTCCCCAGGGTGCTGACGCCGACATCGTCGTAGTCTGTGTTCCCCGGGGGCGGTGCTGGCGGGTCCCTCCTGGTTCCTGGGGGGCTTGGCCGGGGGCAGCTCCCACCTTTGGGGACAGCGAAGGTTGGTGCCTTACGGGGGGGTTGCTTCATGTCCCTCCTGCCAGACCCCGGCAGCCCGCAGCTCCCTGCCCACCACCGTGGCCAAGCCCCCCGCTCGGAGGTGGCTTTGCAGGGGACAGGGCGGCAGCGGCCCCTCTTACCTGCGGGTGTCCCCTCGGAGATGTCCCCGGTGCCGGGAGCCGGAGACTCTGCCGGCACGGCCGCGGCATCGTCGTAGCCGTCCGGCGAGCTGTGCTCGGGCAGGGCAGGGGAGTCTGGGACAGGCAGGGGGGTGGACGGCGGTGAGCCGCAGGCCGTGGCGAGGGTCTGGCTGTGCCACCCACCCCGCTCCGGCCACATCACCGGGGATGCCCTGGTGGCACTGGGGCCGCAGGCTGCCGGCCAGAGCCACCGCAGGGATTAATTAGCAGGGAAAGGTGATGCTTGGCCACACGCTAATGAGAGATGCAGCCAAATGGGGGTCCCCAGGGCAAGGGGGGACCGTGTCCCCTCGGCTCCCCAGCGCCCAGCCGTGTCCCCTCTCCCCGGGGCTCCCTGCCCCTACCTGGGGCTGCCTTGGCGTCGCTCTCGTCCGCGCTGTCCCCGGTGTAATACGGCAGTTTCGTCCCCGAACCCTCTGACAGGGAGCCTGGCGGGGGAAGGACGTGGCGTTGGGGGTGGCTGGAGCCGACGCGGTGGCACCGGGGGACACCCCCATGCCACGGAGACAAGCCAGTGCCACATCACCAGGACTTGGCGTGGCTGTGGGGCTGTGGGGCAGAGCCCCCCGCTCTTTGGGGACCAGGCACCGACCTGAGCGGCTGGGCACCTCCTGGTACTCCGGTGTCAGGGCGTAGTCCAGCTCCTCGTAGACGGCGTCAGCGGCGGCGTCCGTGGCTCTGCCGGCACCTGAAACGATGGGCAGCGCTCGCCCGGGGCCGTGGGCACGCTGGGTGGCAGCGGGGTCAGCCCCAGGACCCCCAAACCGGGACCCACCTCGACGCCGAGCCCGGGCGCGGCACGCCTGCACAGCCACGGCGCCCAGGACCAGGCCCAGCAGCGTCCCCAGGACCACGCACAGGATGGTGGGCACCGACACGGTCCGCGACGCCGCCACCGACTTGGTGCTGCTGCTGGGGACGCCTGCGAGGACATCGTGTGACGGCGGGGGGACCCCGGCCAGCCCGGCGTGGGGGGCTGCCGGCGCGGGCAGAGCTACCTGTGCACGTGGTCCCCTCCGGGCAGCGGCTGGCGGGGGACGGGGTGGGCATCCCGCTGACGTCGTCATCGTCCTGGTCGCAAGCGATGTAGGTGTCGCTGCCGCGGCTGCAGGTCTGCAGGCGCCAGGGTGCCGAGGGGCAGCGCCAAAGCGAGCGGGCCCCCTCCTCGCAGCCCACCCAGGCCAGCCAGGCCGGGGCCAGGTCCTCGGTGGGGCCGGGCCCCAGCCGCCCGGCGATGCCGCAGCCCAGCTGCCGGCACACCGCGGTGGCCGTGGCGGGGCTGGTGTCCTTGGCGCACACGTGGCCCCAGGTGCCGTTGTGGAGCACCTCGAGGTGCCCGTTGCACCGGCCGCTGCCGCCCACCAGCCGCAGGGAGAGACCCTCTGCAGGGGGGCACGGGGGGCGTCACGGCACGGCACGGCCGGAACCCCCTCCGGGGGGACAAGTCCCGCTGGTCCGTGATTTGGGGGTGCGGGGCACTGACCTGAGCAGACGGCTCCCGCCCCGCCACCGCGCTGGCAGCCGCGCCGTGCCACGGCCGGGCAATCCCAGAGAGACGCCTCGGTCCCCCCGCAGCCGCCGGCATCCAGCCACCGCGGCCCGGTGCCGGGACCGAAGTGAGCCAAGCCGGGTGCCGTCAACGCCGTCCCGCAGCCCAGCTGGCGGCAGACGACGGTGGCGTCCGGCATGTCCCAGGTGTCCTGGCAGACGGTGCCCCAGGCGCCGTCCACGTAGACCTCCACTCGCCCGGCGCAGCGCGTGGGGCCGCCCGCCAGCCTGACGCGCCGGCTGCCTGCGGGGCACAGAGGGGACCGGGCTGGGACGGCCGCTCGGGGTGCCGGCACCTCCGGCCCGTCCCGGGACACTCACCCGAGCAGACGACAGCCACCTCCTCAGGGCTGCCGGTCGGCGTGGTGGCCACCTCCTCAGGGCTGTCGGTCGGCGTGGCGGCCACCTCCTCAGGGCTGCCGGTCGGCGTCGCGGCCACATTCTCAGGGCTGCCGGTCGGCGTCGCGGCCACATTCTCAGGGCTGCCGGTCGGCGTGGCGGCCACCTCCGAGACGTTGCACTGGGCCAAGGTCTCCTCGGTGCCGCCGCACCGCAGCCCATGCAGCCCCGCGGTGCCGGAGCCTGGCACGGTGTAGACCTTCTCCGGCACGCCGCAGTCCAGCTGCCGGCACACCACGCTGGCAGCCCGGGCATCCCGCAGCCCCGCCGGCACGCGGGCCCAGACCTCGGGGTCGGCGATGACCTCCAGCCGCCCGTCGCATCGGCTCTCCCCCTCCACCAGCCGCAGCGGCTCAGCAACGCCTGCAAAATCCCCGGTGGTGCCGTGGGGCCGCGGCGCCAGCACCGTAGGGTCCCTGAGGGGACGGCGGGGCTCCACCTCAGCCCTCCCCTCACCCCGAAATGTCCCGGTGTCCTCCGCTCCCAAGTTTTGGGGTATCCCAAAAGCCCCTTATGGCCGTTCCCCGTGGGTGCCGTACAAACCTGAGCAGTTGACGGCGGCGGCGTGGCCGGGGGGGCAGGCGGGCTCCCCCAGCACCGTCGTGGCGCACTCGCCCGGGTGCCGCTCGTTCCCGCTGCAGTGGAAGGCGTCCCGCCGCAGCCGCCCGTCCCCCTCGCCGAAGGAGCCTCCCGGGGGCACGGCGACGGCGCGGCCGCAGCCAAGGTGGCGGCAGAGGACGTGGGCGTCGGGCAGGTCCCAGCCGGTGGCACAGAGGGACCCCCATGTCCCCCTCGCCTCCACCTCCACCCGCCCGGCGCAGCCCGAGCTGTCGTTCGCCAGCCGGAAACCCGTGTAGGCTGTGGCAGAAAGGGCGTTGGGGGGGGACGATGGCGTGGGGACGCCCCCGACGCCTCCCGCCACCCCCTGCGCTTACGGGAGCAGATGATGCCGGCGTGGCCAGCGCAGCGCTGGCTGCGGGGCGGCCGGCGGGCGCAGGCGGAGAGGAGGGGCTCGGTGCCGGAGCACTGGAATCCCCCCTCCCAGAGCGGCCCCGTTCCCGCCTGAAAGCGGCCGGCGGCGGGGTCGGCCAGCGCCGCGCCACAGCCCAGCTCGCGGCAGACCACCCGGGCGGCCTGGATGTCCACGTCGTCCTCGCAGACGCTGACCCAGGCTCGGCCTTGCCGCACCTCCAGCCGCCCGCTGCAGGCGTTGTCGCCGTCCGCCAGCCGCGCAAACCCTGCCCGGGGGTCAGCGGTGAGGGACGCGCCGGCACCGGCGCGCCCCCGCCGCCGCCCGGCTCCTACCTTGGCAGACCACGGCGGTGTCGAAGTTGTGAGGGGCCTTGTAGGGTCCCCAGCCGCGGATTTCGCAGTCCCACAGCGTGGCCTCGTTGCCCTTGCAGTCGACCAGAGCCAGGCCGACGGGGCCGGTGCCGAGACCGAAGCGGGCACCAGCAGCATAGGCGCCGGCGGCCGAGCCGCAACCCAGTTGCTGGCACGTCACTTCAGCATCCTCCATGTCCCAGTTTTCATCTGCCACCGAGCCCCATTGTCCCCGCAGCTTCACCTCCAGCCTCCCGGCGCAGGGACCCCCGCCAGCCGTCAGCCTCAGCTCCACCGCCTCTGCACCCGGGGCACCGGCACGGCCTCAGCCCTGCCCCGGCGCGCGGCGAGCGTCCCGCCGCAGTCACCCACCGCCACCTCACCTCTGCAGGTCACCCCCACGTCCCGCTCGTGGCCGCAGAAGTGCTTTCCCCAGCCAAAATGGGGACAGTCCTGCAGCTTCCTCTGGTTGCCCCGGCAGAAGAAAGGCTGGAGCCAGATCCGGCCGGTGCCCTGCCCGAACGGGGCGTAGACGGACGCCGTGGCCACCGGGCCACAGCCCAGCTGCCGGCACACCACGGTGGCCCAGTGGGCCTCCCAGTCGAAGTCGTAGTTGCAGACGGAGCCCCACTTGCCATTGTGCTTCACCTCCACCCTCCCGGCGCAGCGCCCGCCGCCGCCCACCAGCCGCAGATCCCCGTCGCCTGCGCCAAGGAGGGTGCTGAGCCCGGCACGGCGCTGGGGAGGGGGTCCCTGCCCCACGGCTGCCCCCCACCCCGGCGCTCACCCCCGCAGAGCTGCACGCACAGGAGCAGCCCCAGCACCCCGACGGGCACCATCCTGCCGTCCCGGAACCCCCCGGCACGCGGCGGGTGATATATAGGCAGCGCCGCCGCCGGGAGCCAATGGAGGCGGCAGCACCTTTCGAGCCGTTATCGGGCGGGTTATCTCCCCGGCTGATGGAGCCCTCGGCCTCCAATAACCTGCTCCGTGCCCAAATATGAGCCTCAGCTCCGCTTCTGGCGTCACGACACCTCGCCGCGGTGGGTCGGCGCCCGGATGTCGCCGGGGGGTGCCAGCACCCCCCATAGAGCACCTGCTGCCGACGTGGGGCGCGTGGGCCTTTCCCACCCGCGTCCCTGCTGCCACAGCCCGGCAAGACCCCGGGCCTGACGGTGACAGGATTCACCCAAAACCTACCAAAGCCTCCCCGGGGCCGCCCTCACCACCAGCACGGGGTGAAGCCCCAAGACCCCCGGCACGCCAGCGCCCATCCTTGGGCCGCTCCGGTCCCCGGGAGGGGAGAGCCGGGGAGGAGGGTACGGAGGGCAGCGTCTGCAGGTGGCTCACCGCGGTGCATGCAGGTGGCAGCGCCTCGCGGGGACCGGCAGCACATGGCGGTGCCGCCCGCGCTGCCGGCAGGTGCGGCCCCACGCCGGCTCGGCGGCGCGGGCAGGAAAGAGGCGGTTTTTTCTTCCCCCCCCCCGCGCCGAGGCGAGGACCCGGCATCGGCATCGACCGCGCGCGGTTCCCCAGCCACCTGCGGTGCTACCGATAACAGCATGTTCTCGCACAACAGCGTCTGCCCGCCGTGAGGCCGCTGAGGGGGGCGCAGGGCTGACGCAGGCACCCGCTGGCTAAGCCAGGACTGAGCGCCAGCCGAACCCGACGGGCACAGGGGGTGGAAGGGGACAGGAGCTCCCTCGAGGTCTCGGTTGCGGTCAAGGATGGCGCTGAGCTGCCGGACTCCGTTGGCGCCAGCCCGGCCGGTGGGACGCGGCGCAGGGCAAGGCGGAGGTGACGCGGGAGATGGGTTCGTGCTGGGTGCATCAAAAGCACCGTGAGAGCCACAAATTGCGATGGCGGGGGAAGGACTCAGCGACCCGCGGTGGTGATGGACTCACGCGCGGTTTTTATTCCCGAATTCCTCCCAAAAAGCGCTCGGGGCGCGGCGGGAATCGAACCCGCGGTCTCCCCCGCCACACCCCCGCGCTGGCCCCACCCCCTGCGCCGAGACCACGCCCCATCCGCCCGCAGACTCCGCCCACCCCCCCGCGGGGGCGCGCCCTCCCCGCCGGCAGGTGGCGCCGCCGCGCGGCCGCCTCCCTCCGGAAAGAGCCGAGCGGTGGCGGAGGCGGCCGAGGCGGGGCGGGGCGCGGGGACGATGGCGCAGCAGGTCGAGCAGCTGCGGGAGGACGGCGTGGACAAGGAGGTGCTGCGGGAGGGCACCGGGCCGCTGCCCGACTTCCGCGACGGCACCAAGGTCAGGGCCGCGCCGCCGCCTGCGGGGCTGGGGCGGGACGGGAGGGTAAGCGGTGCGGAGGGACGGAATGGGCGAGGCACGCATGCGCAGTTCCCCCCCCCCCCCACGGTCGCCATGGCGACGCCGCGGCCTACTTCTCACAGGCCACCTTCCACTACCGGACGCTGCGGTGCGGGGATGAGGAGACGCCGCTGGACGACAGCCGGGCGCGGGGGAAGCCCATGGAGCTGATCGCCGGCAAAAAATTCAAACTGCCGGTGTGGGAGGCGGCGCTGCGGACCATGCGGCCGGGGGAGCGCGCCCGCTTCCGCTGCGACACCAAGGTGGGCGGGGCCGAGCTGGGCGGGGCGGGGTTTGTGCCGTTTGGGGGGCGTGGTTTGCTCCTGGGGGCGTGGTTTGTTGGGGTTTAGGTGTGGTTTGCTGGTTGGGGGCATTGTTTTTTGGGTTGGGGGTGTGTTTGGCTGATTTGTGGGCGTGGTTTGCTGGTTGGGGGGCGTGGTCTGATCACAGGGGGCGTGGCCCACACCCAGCACAGTGTGGGGGTCCCGGTCCCCCCCATCCCCAACGCGACCCCCCACCCCGTCCCAGCACCACGCACCCCCCTCTCCTCCCGCCCCCGCAGCACGTGGTGCTCTACCCGCTGGTGTCCAAGAGCCTGCGCAACATCGCGGCGGGGAAGGACCCGCTGGAGGGGCAGCGGCACTGCTGCAGCATCGCCCAGCTGCACGAGCACTACTCCCTGGGCTACCCCGACCTCGACGAGCTCCAGAAGAACCCCCAGCCCCTCATCTTCGACATCGAAGTGCTCAAGGTGAGGCACCCCCTCGTGCCAGCCCGGGGAGGGGCGGACGAGGCTGCCCCAGCCCCGGGCCGTGGGGGAGCTGGGGGACGGCCGCCAGCACGCCCCAGCCCCGAGCGGAGGCTGCGGGCAGGAGGGCGCTGGGGCTCTGTCCCTGCCCGGAGGCTGGCTCTGCCCGCGTGACGGGGTGCTGGCAGGTGGAGGCGCCCGGCTCCTACCAGCAAGACCCGTGGGCCATGACGGACGAGGAGAAGCTGCAGGCCGTGCCCCTGATTCACAAGGACGGCAACGAGCTGTACCGGCAGGGCAAGGTGCGGGAGGCAGCTGCCAAATACTATGACGCCATCGCCTGTCTCAAGAACCTGCAGATGAAGGTGAGGCTCCCCAGCCCCTCTCTGGGCTGCACGCGGGTCTCCCCGCATCCCTCCTGGAGCGTGGGAGCATCCCCTCACCGTTCTCCCTCCGTCTCGGCCTGCAGGAACAGCCCGGCTCTCCCGACTGGATCGAGCTCGACCAGAAGATCACACCCCTGCTGTTAAATTACTGCCAGTGCAAGCTGCAGTGCGAGGAGTACTACGAGGTGCTGGATCACTGCTCCTCCATTCTCAACAAGTACGAGGGTAAGGAACTGCGGGGCTGGCTGCGGTGGGCACCGACGGGGCGAGCAGGTGCCGGGGAAGCCCCCCAGCCCAGATTCTCCCCCTCAGCCCAGCATCTTCTCTCCCCCAGACAACGTCAAGGCTTATTTCAAGCGGGGGAAGGCCCACGCGGCGGTGTGGAACGTGTCGGAGGCGCAGGCTGACTTTGCCAAAGTGCTGGCCCTCGACCCCTCGCTGCGCCCCGTCGTCTCCAAGGAGCTGCGGAGCCTGGAAGCGCGCCTGCGCGAGAAGGACGCCGAGGACAAGATCCGCTTCAAGGGCATCTTCTCGCAGTAGAGTCCGCGGCCGCAGCGGAGAGCCCAACGCTCTCTGGACAGGTTCTTTTAGGTATTCCACATGTGGAATGGTCATTGATGTTTATTAATGTTTAATACAGATTTTACTTATTTGAAGTCCATTTGAGGCGGCCCGGGAGCTCACCGCGGCCGCTCTTAAGTCGCAGTGTTAAGCAGCGCACAGCAGTCGCAGCGCACGGGTCAGGCGCAGGCTGAAGGTGAAGCTCCTTAGACTCACGCTCATCGTCACGCCAGGGAGGGACGCATGGGGTGACGCGAGCTCAAGCCCGCTGCTCTCTGCCAAATTTATTTTATGCGTTGTTTCGTGGTTTTATACTTTTATGTTGGGCTGAGCCACCGCGCGCGGGGCTGGCCGAGCTGTTTACAGCCACGGGGGCACCAGTGCCAAGCCTCGGCGCCGGCTTTTACCCCTTCGTGCCTGTGCTCCGCGCCACGTCCTGCACCGTCACTTCTGAAGGCTGCTGCTATCGTCCCAAGCCCCGTTTCCTGTATACTACGTCATCGTGTCAGCGTCGGAAATATTTTATAGAGAATAACTGCTTGTTACCGCTATCTATAGCAAACTGGCCGCGCTATGCCAAGATAAACAGAAGTAAAACCCGTCAGAGGCACCTGGTCGCTTAGAAAAATGGCTGTTGTTGGGGTAAAGGCGGTAAAACAAAGCTGCAGGCGGGGCGGAAAACAGCTCAGGGGGGAGGGAGCCTGGCAAGCCCTGGCCCCGAGGCCTTGCAAACTCGCTGCAACAGTGAGCCCCTACATGCTGCGGTGAGTGCTCTCCCTGTCCTGGATGCGTTAGAGCTGTAAAGGGCTGTTCTGAGGCGCGGAGCTGCGTCCCAGGCTCGCGGTGCGAGAGCAGCTCTAACGCACGCAGAGGCTCTTGCCGCGCGCCCGCCGTGGCCCCGTGCGGCAGAAACTCAAAGCTTGGCCCCGCGCCGCTGCCGCACCCCAAACCCCACGGCCCTCGCCCCCTGCCCAGCCTGAAGGTGACGGCAGGGTGGCCCAGCTGCTCCGGCCACAGTAGCGCAAAAAGTTTAACCGCTGACACGACGTACGGCATCAGCGCGTCACCCGAGAGCAGCGGTGCAGCCCAGAAACACCCCAGGCTGTATTTTTCGTCAAAGAGAGAGTTTTTTTTTTCCCTGCCATGATGTGTCCTAAATTGCTCGTGACCCAACTGCTGTGCCCTAAGGCCGCCTCCCTGCCTGACACCCATGCCGTCTTCCGCGACCGGCGGGAACAGAGCGGACACGCGGGCCGCGGCGCCTCGTCTTTGCATCGCTTTATTTCACATCGCAAGGGAACGAAGAGCACGGAGGAACCGCTTTTGAATCCCGGCCCGTCCCCTGCCCCACGCCTGGCGACACCGAGGGGAAATAAATAGGTGGGGAGCAGGGAGGTGCCGCTCGCGCGGGGGCTTAACCACAGCCCCCCAGTGCTGCCCAGGGACAGGGGAGCAGCGCACCAGTTCTGCCCAGCAGCGGCTCTGCGGCCCCAGAGGAGCCGGGGAATTGGGCAGCAGGGCGGAGGCAGAGCTGGGGGGCAGCAGGAGGGACCCCGGGGTGGCCCTGGCCGTCGGGGCGGCTCGGAGCGCTCTCTCCTAGGGACCCTCGGTCTCCGGAGCCCCAGCGCCCTCGTCTCCTTCCTACGGGCTCGCGGCCCAGCGCCGGCTCCGGCCCCAGGCGCTCCTGGCTGGGAAACGGAGGCCGCGGCGGAAGCGGGGGATGGCGGCGGCCGTGCCACCCTCACTCCTCACCCTCCAGCTTGAGGCTGACGCTGCGGGGCTTGGCCCGAGGCAGGCCGGGGGGCGCCGCTGGGGGTCCCCCCTCCCGCTCCGCCTGGCTGGAGCCCCGCGACCGCAGGAGCTGGCTCTGCTTGCGTAGGAAGTCGACGGGCGCCGGGCAGCCGTAGGTGCCTTTGCCCAGCGCCGGCCGCGGGGGTCCCTTGGGGGAGTGGGCCAGGGCCGCCGCTTCCAGCTGGGCCAGGTGGGCTACGTAGCCCTCGGACAGGAACTGCGGGACGTGGGGACAGCCTCAGCCGGCAGCTCCGGCCCCCACAGTGGGGTCAGCAACTGGCCCCTGCAGCCCCAGCCTGTCCCCAGCCCCACCACCGTACCTGGCACTGGTTGTAGAACTTCTTGACGGCCCGGCCCACGATGTAGATGTGTGCCGGCGCGAGCCCCAGCGAGCTGTAGACGGAGACGTCCTTGGTGGAGCCGTAGCCCGCCACGATGGTGATCTCCGCCTGCCCACGGACGGGAGCATTAGGGCAGGGAGAGACCCTTCCCGCAGCTCCACTGACCCCCAGGACAGAGGGGCACGAGCTGCGGCACAGCCCACGCTCCCCCTCCACCACCACCCATCGGTTCCGGGTCCCCACCCCGCCGGCGTCCCCATCCCCACCTCGGTGCGCAGGCTCTGGAGGAAGGCGGCTTTCTGGCGCAGGGGGTCGTGGGTCAGCCCGTCGCAGAAGGAGACGGCGCCGTGGGGAAAGTTGTGCTGGGAGAGCCAGGCCACCACGCGGTGCTTCTGCATGTCGGGGCGCCCCGTCACGTAGATGATCATGTAGCCAGAGTCTTGCCAGTGCCTAGAAGGGGACACACGTCAGCGCCAGGAGCCCGTATGGGGACAATCCTGCTGGGGGGAAACCACCGAGCATCTCCCAACACATCACACATGGGCGCTGGCCTCCAAAACCTGCTGGGTTTGGGGGCTGCAGGAGATCCCCCAGCTCGTCCCTGCGAAGGCAGCCCCCTACGATGCCCCCGCCACCCAAACTGAGTTGTCACCATGCCGTGAAAGGAGGGGTGGGCTGTCCCCACCGTGAGAAGGGCACCTACCGTACGACATCGACAGCCCCCGCCCGCACTTTGGGGTCGCTGCCCATGATGGAGACGCTGGCGGTGAAGGAGCCGTCGATGCTGAACACGACCGACTCGGTGCCCCGGGCCACCACCGTCAGGTACGCCTCGGCGTAGCTGTGGTCCCCCCTGGGACGGGAAAGCGGGGAGGCTCAGCGCTGGCTCTGCCGAAAGGGCTGGAGGAGGAACCGAGAGGGCGCCGCATCTCACCTGACCACCATGCGCACGGGGTAGATGCCGATGGCCAGAGCCTTGTCCGGAGGGATGGTGAAGGTCAGGCGCCCGCTGCCGCTCGTCACCTCGGTGCCGTAGTACAGCCACTTCCCCGAGAGCGGCTGCGTCATGATGTAGATGTCCACCTGGGAGCGGCAGAAGGGCTGAGCACGGACTGAACCTACGGATCCTGCTACGTCCCCACCCTACAAGTCCTTACCACCCTCTCCCCCCGTCCCACAAGGTCCTGTAGGGTCCCGTTCAGCACATCCCTTCCCCTGCGTGGGTGACGCCGGCCCGGTGCCCCCTCCCGGACGTCCCCACCCTGTTTGACGGGGTCCCGGTGTCACCCCAGCGGTACCTTCTCCCCCGTCAGCGTCACCACGTCCAGGGGTCCATACATGAAGCGCCCGCTGAGGACCTGCGCTTTGCCCTCGCACACGATGACGTCGCTGGCCCGGTGGTTGGCTGTCACGTTCTGCAGGGACACGGGGGGCTCAGCACCCGAAGGAGCCCACCGAGGGGGCACATGAGGAGCAAACCCTCCCAGCTGCATCACCCCACGGCCGGGGGTCCGCCCGGGCACCCAGGGGTGCCCAGCAAAGGGTCAAGCTCCTGCTGGCCACGTACCCGGATCTTCACTTGGGTGCGCTTGCGCTGCCACTTCTCCCGGGGGATAGCGGGGCTGTAGATAGAGCTCTCCTCGCTCTCCGCCGGCTGCGGGCCCTCCTTCTCCATCACCTGCCGAGCGGCACAGCCCCAGCTCAGCCTCCGCCGGCCCCGCGTGAGCCGTGCCGCCCGCCCTGCCGCACCCGCCGTACCTGCCGCAGGATGAAGGCCACCACGTCGGAGGACTCCCAGTAGCTGGCGTGGAAGAGGTGCGGCAGGGTGATGGTGGGGAAGGCGGTCAGGGCGTCGGGGCAGTACAGCGAGTAGTCGATGCGCTTGGGGCCCCACCAGCGCTCCAGGACTGGGGGGGGAGAGCTGGAATGAATCTGTCCCCGGGACTTCACCCCGCATCGCGCACCCCGAGGTGCCAGCGTGGGACGGGATGAGCAGGGATGGCCCTTACTCTTGACGACTTCGGTGGTGCTGGCAGGAGTGGGGGGCTCTCCTGGCTCGTTGCCCTTCCAGAAGCCCCCGAAGCTGCCGGTGGGGGTCGGGGGGGCGGCCACATCCACCTCAGGCAGGAACAGGGCAGAGTGCATCTGCAGGGCCTCCGCTGCGGAGAGAGACCAGTGAGGCCACCCAAACCCCGCTGGGGACGCCAAACACCCTGGGACCCCCCTCCAGCAGAGCCCCAAAGGGGTGGCGAAGGCTTGGACATCACTTTGCCCCCACCCCAGTCAGGCTCCTGCGGTGCCACGGGTGCTCTGGGCACCCTGGCACCATTCCGGAGCCCCCAACGCACCCCGGGGTGCCCGGGACCAGCCCGGCGCGGGAGCCGCTCACCCAGCAGAGAGGAGGTGCCGTCACCCAGGGGGTACTTCTGGTAGCGGGGCACGCTGAGCGGCGGGACGGCGTGGAAGGCCTTGGCCAAGAGGGGCTCCAGGCGAGAGGCGCAGGGGTCAGCGGCGTGGAAGAGGTTGTAGATCTGCTCGCAGGCGGGACGCAGCTGGGCCACTGGGGCAAGAGAGGGGGGCATCAGGGCTGCCCCACGACAAGGAACCCGACTGGGAGCTCAGCACCCGGGGAGGAGAAAGCGGGACCCAGCAAGAGGAAAGGCTGGGGAGGCAAATCCAGGAGAGCGGTGACAGCCAGGGGAGAGGCTGGGGCTGGCACAGAGCAGGGAATGGGGACGCTCGGGCACACGCCAACACCGACACCCGCGCAGCCAGGGCTGGGCGTGCAAGGGGCTCAAAGCGGGGCGCTTTGGGGAGGTGCTGGGGGGAGCAGGGCTCGGGGACGAGGGCTCGAGCCCCACGGGGAGGGTGGTCAGGGGCTGGCACCGGGGCTGGCGGGGGTCCTCACCGTCCAGAGCGGGCATGACGGTCTTGCGCAGCGCGAGCACCAGCCCCAGCGGGGAACCAAAGAGGAAGAAGCCAGATACCTTAAAGTCGAGGCGGGTGCTCGCGCCCTCCACCCCATCACCGCTCCGCAGTGCCTCTGCCTCCAGCGGGGCCTCGCTGCCCTGCAGGCTGGGACAGCGGGGACAGTGGGCACGGGGAGGGACAGCATCGTCCCGCTCCAGCGTTCCCGCGGGGACGGGCCCCGGCGCTGCCACCCGTCTCCCTTGTCCTCACCTGCACGAGGAGCTGTGATGGTGGCTGTCCCCCTGCTCCCGGCAAGGCGGCTGCGCCCCCGGCTCCGGGCTGGCCTGGCCCGATCCCGACGCTCCGTCCGCCCCATCGGCCAGTGGGTCCCTGCCGCCGCTCAGCTCGGGGGAGACGGGCTCTGTGTTCTGCGAAGGGAGAGGCAGCGAGCCCCCGGCCCCAACTTAGCCGCCACTGGCACCCAGGGGGTGATCCCCCTTTCCCACCATCCCCGACCCCGGCCGGGTGCCGGCACTCACCAGGCTGCCACGGCGGCTGCTGCTGCGGCTGCCCCCCGAGCCCAGCCGGCTCTGGCAGAGCGCGTCGAAGCCCAAGATGCCGCCCACGCAGTCCCCCAGCAGCACCACCTGCAGACAGCACGCACCCGTGCCGAGGGCGAGGAAGGACGGAGCCCCCCGCGCCCTCTGCGCGGCGGAGAAACGTGGTTCCTGGCAGAGCCGAGCCCCAGCTGGAGCAAAGCTGCCCCCCAAATCCTCTCTCACCTGGCCGCAGAAGCCGGCCCCCTCGCCGGAGCGCAGGAAGGCGCTGTACGCCTGGTTGGCGCGGGCGACGACGGTGCCCACGGCGTGCTGGTAGCTCCCCGAGGAGGTGGCCAGCAGCGGGAGGGCTGCCAGCGGGATGTGGTCCTGGCTGCTGGACAGGCTGTCCCTGTCGTGGCTGTAGGGGCTGAGCCTGAGGGGACACGGAGGGGAGGATGAAGGGGGCCACCCCAATGTCTCCATCCCACCGCACAACGCTTGCTCACCCCAGGAGTTATCCCCATCTCATCGCTCATCCTGGATGCCACACCAGGAGAAAGTCCCCTCTCCGAGGCCACCACCTCCCTGGTCCCCTCCCACAGCTCTGAGGTGGTTTCCAGGGGGGACAGCCCCCTCCCCACCCCACGGCACATGGTGCTGCCATCCTTACTTGGAGACGAGAGCGTAGGCAGCGGCGCAGATGGGCGGGCAGGGCACGAGGCGCAGCGCCACGTGCCCCAGCGCCTCGGGGAAGTGGACGCGGGTGACGGCGTCGAAGGTGGCCGCCAGTGTCTGCACGTCCGCCTGCTTGGAGCCCGGCTCGCCCGCTCCCTGGTCCAGGATGTTGCCGCTGTGGAGGATGAGGAAGAGAGCGTGGATCCGGCACGCCTGCGCCGCGTTGTCCACCGAGCCTCCCTGCGGGAAGGAGAGCGCTGCCGTCGGCACCCGTGCCGGGGCGCAGGGCCCCAGGGGTGGGACGAGCGGGGCACGCACCTCAGGGAAGCCGGGTGTCCCCAATCCTTCACCATCCGCCTTGGCGACGCTGGCTCCGTCCCCTGCGAGCACACGGCCCCGGTGAGCGTAGCTGGGACGTCCAGGTGGGCGTGGGCCCCCTCCCAGGACACCCACACCGGCATTTGGGGCCGGGGCCCCCCCGTCGCTCACCCAGCGCCTCGTCCAGCTCTGCCGGCCGCTCCAGCGTGTCCAAGAAGTCATTGGAGCTCCACTTTGTCATCTCCTTCGCAAAGACCTCGTCGCTGTCGGACAGATCCTCTGTGGTGGCAGGGAGGGGGCTGTGGGTGGGGGGAGCACCCATGCACCCACACCCCCACCTCAAGAGCCCCCCTCCAGGTGCATCCAGCCCACCTCGAGCCGGCACCTGGCCCCCACCTCCGAAACGCTGAGCCACGGGGCTGCCCCTCCGTACCATGGGCATCGAAAAACTCCTCTTCGGAGCTGTTCTCGGAGTCGCGGGCAATGTTCTGCATCCGCCACTCGGACAGGCTCTGAGGAGACACCCCCCCTGCCACCGGCGTGGGGTCAGCACCCAGAGCCCCCTCCCAGTGAGACCCTGCTCCTGCGCAACAGCTCCCCCCTGCTCCTGCACCGAGAGCCCCCCCCGGAGACCCAGAGCCACCCGTGGGGCGCCCAGAGCCCCAGGCCAGGGAAGAGAGGGTCTCCCGATGCATTTCCTACGCAGAACATCAGCAGCTGGGGGGTTGGGGGTCCCCATCCCACCCACGCAGGACCTGGACTCTCACCTCCATGCTGGGAAGAGTAGGAGGACCGGGAAGAGGTGGACCACTGCTTGGCAAAGGCATCGTCAGGGGAGGAATCGGCCACCCCCTGCGCCTCGGTCCCCTCCTGCCCGCTGGCACCCCCCAGCTCCGGACGCCCCTCGGGGCTGGGCGCGGCGGTGGGGGGCTCCTCAGCCTCGCCGCACTTTGCCATCTTCTGAGCCAGCATCCGCGCCGTCTCCTCCTCCAGCTGCCGGATGTCCTCCATCGTCAGGTCCGTCCACTCGTCCTGCCAGCACCACGCCTGGCGATGGGCGCGCAGCATCACCTTCCGCAAACCTGCGACAGGGGGACGGGGCGGGGAGCGAGCCCGGCACGGCCCTGGGGCTCCCCAGATCTGTCCCCCCACACCCGCAATGCCGAAGCGTCGGCGTCAAGAGCTCCCCACCGCACTCACCCACGTCGTGGATGAACTGCTCGATCTTGGACTGCATCCCCCAGTAGCGAAACTCCACCTTGCAGAGTTTGTAGGCGCACATCAGGGGCCCGCCGGCCGCCGTCTCCAGCCAGTCGTCCCCCAGCGGGCCCCGGCCCGTCTTGGCCGAGTGGTAGAGCTTGGGGTCCTCCTCGGGTTTGTATTCCCCGGGGGAGATGGGGTCACGCACGATGTCGATGGTGTCTGCGGAAGGAACGGCGCTCGTCAGCCTGCAGCGCTCAGCGGGAGGACGAGAGCCCCCCGTGGGCAGAAAAGTGGGGAAAAACGCACAAAAATGATTCCCACACACCTCACGCCTGACAACCGGTAGCAAATGCTCCCTGTCCTGTGGCTGTAACACCAAAAGCACCCCTGGGTGCACCCAAACGTGTCCCGTCCCCGCACGGGGGCCTGATCCGGCGCCCCAGGGAGCGGCGCAGCGCGGCTGCAAGGGGCACCGGGGGCCACGGGGGGAGGCGGCGAGGCGCGCGAAGAGCCGGGGCTGACACACATACGCGCATTAGCCAGGAGATTTGGCAGCTGGGAGAGCGGCCCCGGCGACCCCGGGGAACGCAGAGGCTGGTGCCGAGGACGAGCCGGATGGAGTGGCTCGGCGCAGAGGCGGGCCCCGCCAGTTGTCCCTCCAAAACACGAGGATTCCCCAAGAACGGAGCACGGCAAAAAAACACCGCGTGACCCAGGAGGAGCCCGCGTCGAGCCTGGGGCTGCGATGGCAGCGTTCCCCTCTCCCCAAATGGGGGTGGCCTCCCCAAACCGGAGCATGGCTCAGATGGCACCCAGGAAAATGATCCAGCGGACCCTGGGGGGCTATTTGGGCCCCTCCGTAGCCGCGCCACAGAAACGAGAGAGGCCCCCAACCTGCGAAACCACCGCTGCCCAGCCCCAGGCTGACACACGGCACACGGCCCGGCCGCAACGGTGAGGCCAACGTGAGCCCTTAAATCGGTGCCGGCCGAGCAGCTCAGACGGTGGCACGCCGCGGTGGGCGGCGAGGAGCCGGGACAGGACCCGGTGGCCTCCAGCAGCGTCACTCATGCGATGACCAGTGGGTCTGTTTGCTTTTACTGGGAGAAAACCGGCCAGGACGCAGTTATCCCTGCGGTTTGCCCCGACAGCCCAGGCCACGTTAGTTCACTGCCCTTTGAAACGCGAGATGGAGTTTAAATCTGTCACTGCTGCGGGACACCGAGCGAGAGCTGGCAAAGAAAATCCCAGCGGGGTCCGTGGCTGGGCTGCTCCCACCCCAGCCCCGCTCCCCGTGGGAGGCTGCACCACCCGAGACGCAGCGTGCCCTGCGGAAAGCCCGTGGGACGGGCACTGGGGTGGAAAATCCGGCGGGGCAGCAGGCAGCGGGCACAGAGCCGTGCCCTTTCTACTGTCCGCTCGGCCCCAGCCGCTGCCCAGCGGTGACAGGGGTAGAATTTGTCCTCCCTGGCCCAAGCCACCAGCATCCCGGCCGGACACCCCCAGTGCCGCAAGAGCCAGCGAGAGAAATAGGTCAGATGAATCATTTCCTCCGAGTGCCTATTTTAGGCCTCCATTTTAAGAAGTAGCGCGTCACGCTCTGCACTCCAGCGCCTAAAACAACCAGATTGACACTGCCGGGAAAGGGAGGCTGCAGCGGCGGGGGCCGAGCCCCTTGGCGAGGGAGGAATCCCACCCCGGGCTGCCGGCTCTGCCCGCCAGTCCCCCCGGACCCACAGAGCGTTCTGGAGCGAAGCCCTGGGGAGCAGGGGAAGCAGGGCAGGGGGTGGGAAAACGAGGACGTGCTTTTCCAGCTCCCCTGCCTCCAGCTGATCCAAAATGCTGTGCAGGAGCGCGGCGCGGGTTCCCACGTACACGCGGAGAGGGGCTGGGAAGGCAAAGCCGCGCGAGACCGCATGGGACAGGGGCTAGGACGTGGAAGGAAGGGCAGCAGGCACCAGGAAGGGGAGGGCTGCAAACATACAGGCAAGGGCAGAAGGCAGAGGACGAATTGTTCCCTAAAATATCTTTAATGCAGACTTCTAGTTTAGCAGCGCTGCCAAGGGAGCGGGCAGGGAGCTCGGGGCAGAGAGCGGCGCCGTACGCACCCAAAATCCTCTGCCTCTTCTCGGCCACGCTCAGATTGAAGACGTTGGTCTGCTGGCCCGCGTCCGGCCGGTAGTACGTTTCGATCTCGATGGAGAACTTCTCCACGAAGGGGCAGGTGTACCTGGGGGGCGCACGGGGACGGGGCTGAGCCCGGCGGCGCGGCTGGCCCCGGAGCCCACCCCAGAAGCCTGCCGGGTCCCACCTGGTGCGGGTGTAGGGGTAGGCGTTCCAGGATTCCTCCTCCACCTGCAGCGCAGCTTTGGGGAGCAGAGCCCGAAACCAGCTGGGGATGTGGGAGCCCACGTGGTAGATCTTGTGGGTGTACTGGCCGCTGCCGCCGGGGCCGTCGCTGTAGGGCCGGTTGGCCAGGATTTCCACCCCGCTGCCCTCGCCGCTCGATTCCTCCCGGCTCTTCTTCTGCGGGGAGAGCCGCTGGGTGAGCGTGGACCCCCAGCACTGAGACCCACCCGTCCCCAACGCCTAGCACCCCACAGGCCCCCAAGTCTCCATACCTTCCCTTCGCCCTCTTGCAACCCCCAGCCCCATACCTACTCGCAGGACCCCCTGCTTGGCTCTGTGTCCTCAAACCCACCCAAGCCTCAGCGACACCCCTGCACCCTGCCAAACCCTCGGGGACAGCTGCAGGCCCCCTGCACCCCCCAGGGCCTGTCATGCGCAGCCCGACAGCCCCCTACACCCCCAGGCTCCATGCTCAGCCCCCTGCACCCCCCAGGCTCCAGCCCCACAGCTCCCCCCAGCCCCCCATGCTCAGCCCCACAGCCGGGCCCTACCTGGATCATGTAGAGCTGGGCCACCTGGTACTCCTCCAGGCTCATGGGCAGCAGGATGTGGTACTCCTTGATGAGCATGGCGGCGGGGGGCAGCGCCCGCGGGGGCGCGGGGCCGCCAGCCCGGCTCGGCTCGGCTCGGCTCGGCCAGGCCCGGCTCAGCCAGGCCCGGCCCGGCTCCCGCTGCGACGCTGCCGGGCCCGCCCCGTTCCCATGGCAACGCGCCCCCCGCCCGCTCGGCCCCGCCCGCCGGCTTTCGGCTCCGCTCGGCTCCTTTCGGTTCGCTTCGGCTCCGCTCGGCTCTTTCCGGCTCCGCTCGCCCCCGCCCCGCCGAACCGGCGCTGCTCCGAACCGGCCCCTCGGCTCGTGACATCACAGCCCGTTCCCACGGAGACGGCCGTGACGTAGAGGGGGTGGGGGCGTGACGTCAGAAGCCAGAAGCCGGCGAGCGCCGCTGAACGGTTATTCCGTGTGCCCCCCCCCAACTACTCAGAAAAATTAGGGGTGGTTTTTTTTGGTTTTTTTTTTTTTTTACTAAAAAAAGCCCCTTTTTTAAAGCGTTAAAAGAGAGTTTTGCTCATTCCCGCACCTCTCAGCCCAGGGCGCAGCTCCGGGACCCCCCCCCTCCACACCCCAGCCCAGCCAGGGTCCTTCCCCAGTGCCCCCATTACCGGCTGCAGCCCCCTCGGGGCACAGACTCCCCCCCCACCACCCCGGGACCCCCACCCTCCCCCCGAGGCAGAGTCCCAACCACAGCCTTTATTTATAAAAACAGGCATTTATAAAGAGAGCAGAGGGCGCGGGGCAGGGGGCACGGGCGGCACGGCAGCCCCCCCCTCGGCCCCCCTCCTCCCCCCCGCCGCCAGCGGGGCAGGGCCAGCGGGGGTCCCGGGGCGGCGGGGGTCCCGGGCGACAGCAGCCGTTACGTGCGGGCGTTTCGCTCTGTCTCCGCCAGGCACTCCCTGACCAGCGCCCGGGCGTGGATGATGCCTGTGCGGGGAGGGGGGAAGCAGAGGGACACCCCCACATCAGCCTCTTCCCCGGGGAGGGCGGGCAGCACCGGGGGGCACCCGGCGTCCGCGTGTCCCCCTCTCCCGGTTCCGTACCCCGTTTCAGCCGCTCCATGGCACTCTTGCTGCCGGCGTAGGTGGGCCGGATCTCCTTCCCCATCTCCTCGATGACGGAGAGCAGGTCGGTGTAGGTGCTCTGCGAGCCCTGAGCCCCGGGGGGCTTCATCGCCTGCAGAGCCGGGGCGGGGGGGGGGACGGACGGGACATACAGAGGGGGCTGAGAACCGGTCCCGGCCCCGGCCCCGGTTCCGCGCCCCCCGCACCTCACCTGCACGTAGCCCATGGACGGCGGCCCGAAGTCATTGAAGAGCGGCCGGAAAGGGGCAGCGGCACCGGGGACGGAGCCGGAGGGCGACGGGACGCTCGTGGCTGCGGGAAGCGCAGGGTTACCCGTTGCTCCCCCCCACCCTACCCCTTCCTCTCCCTTCCCCCGTTACCGGGATGGGGGGGGGGGGGGGGTGCGCTCACCGGCGGGCGGTGCCCCGGGCCCCGGTGGGGCCGGGCTGGCGCTGGCAGCTCCGGGAGTAGCGGGAGCGGGAGCGATGGGCTTGTAGGACATCCCCGACTGCCGCCCGCCGCTACCGGATTCCCCGGAGGAGCGGCGGCGGCGGGGGTCGGTGGGCAGCGCCCCCTCCCCACCCACCCCTCCGCGCTCGCCCTACCGGTTGAGCCGCCGCTGCCCCCCCCCCTCGTCAGCTCAACCCTCGTCCCCACACCCCTGACCCGCGGCGGCTCCGGTAACCGGTACCGGTAACGCAGGGCCCGCCGCGGCCTGGCCCGACCTGACCCGGCAACCGCCGCTCGCCCTGATGACGCCCGCGCGCGACGCCGCGCCGACGTCATCACGCCGCCGCGCCCCTCCCGCCCTCCCCTCCCGTCACCGTGGAGACACGCGGCGTCGGCTCCGCCCCCTCCCCGCCCCCCCCGGGCGCGAGACCAACGGCCGCCTCCTCCGGCGGGAAGGGAGCGGCGGGAAAGCGGGGGGGGGGGTACCGGTTCCTCATGGGGTGAGCAGGGCCCGGGGGGGGTCAGCGGCCCCCCGGCCCGGTACGGGTGAGGGAGTACCGGTTCCTGATGGGGCCCGGCGGGGGTCAGCGGCCCCCCGGCCCGGTACCGGGCGGCCGCCGTCGGTTGCTGGGACCCGGTGGTGGGGTACGAGCGACGCGAGACAACCACGGAGGGAACGGCCGCCAGCAAATGACATTTAAACTCAATGTAACGGCAAAGAGAAGTCCGTAGAGAAGAGTTTTTCATTTCAAAAGGACAAAGATTGAAAAAGTCCGTGCATTTGTTCAGACACCTACCCCCGCAAGCGGGGAGCGCAGCCGGGAAGCAGAGGATTTCCTTAGCTCAGAGGTGCAAAAATTACCCCAAACTGGGCCCAGGGCAGGGAGCCTGCCCGGCCCTGCCCGCAGCGGAGAACGCCAGCGCTTTATTCCCGGCTTCCTTCCTCGAGGGAGTCCCGCTGCCGAAGCCCCGAGGAGTCTCCCCAGCGCCGGGAACGGGCCGGAGCGTCCGCGAGGGCCTGCGCCGGCCCGGGATGCGGAGGGATGGTTCACCCGCGCGGGACAGGACAGAGCAGGGTCTGGGGTAGGTCTGAGCTCAAACTGCCGTAACGGAGAGGACAGGCTGTGTAGGGTCAGCCTGAAACCACAGCGTGGAGGGAGTGGGGTCAACGCGAGGCGTTCGGCGTGGGACGCGGAGGTCAAAATGGAGGGTAGAGGGGTGAGAGGGCTGGGGGAGAGGGGATCGGCTCGTTTGAGTTTTGGGGTGAAGTCAGGGTGGGAAGGGGGAGGCTACGGGGCAGGGAGCAGGAGAGAGCGGAGATCAGGGCAAAAGCGGCCGATGCCCGGCTGAGTCTGTGCCGAAAACGGGCCCGGCGTTGGCCCCAGTGCCTCACACCGTAGCTGGACTTCAGCGGCCGGGAAAGGCGTTTGCCCGAGGGGGGCTCTGAGCACCTCCGGCGCTGAAGAAGCGAGGGCCTTGCCCCGGCTCAGGCGCCGCGCTGCGCCGGCACAGCTCTGGCGGCAGCAGCCGGAGCCGGGCGTCTCCTCCACGGTCGTCCCCCCCCCTCCTCATCGTAAGGCACGGCGGGGGGCTCGGGTCCTGTGTTGGCACGCGCCGTCCTCAGCGCGACATCATCCGCACAAACTCTGCCGGCAGAATACGTACAGAACATCCCGAATATTCCCGGGGGTGTTCCCGGCCCCCTCCCCGGCCCCCCTACCTTCAAAGTCCACCAGGCCGTCCCCGTTGAGATCCACGTCCTTGAGGATCTCGTCCACCTCGCGGTAGTTGAGCTGCTGCCCCAGCAGCTTGCGCATGGCCTCCCGCAGCTCCGCCATGCTGATCTGCCCGTCCCCGTTGGTGTCGAACTGCACGGCAAGCTCCCGTCGGCGCCGGCCGCCCTCGGCGTGCCAGCAACGCGCTGTCGTGTCCCACTCCCCCGTCCCCGTCCCCTCACCTCGCGGAAGGCGTCGCGCAGCTCCTTGATCCCGATCATGTCTGCCGTCTCCGCCAGCATCTTGGGGCCCATCAGCTCCACGAAATCGTCAAAATCCACCTTGCCCCCAGCTGCAGCAGAACGGGGCTGTCACCGGGAGGGGGGATCACCGGGCCGGCTGCCGGTGGGACGGAGGGGACCCCCCCGCGCCCCGCCACGTACTGATCTGCTGGGAGAGCTCGATGAGCTCCATCTCGGTGGGCATGTAGCCCATGGTCCGCATGCACTCGCCCAGGTCCTTGTAGCTGATGTAGCCGTCGCGGTCCTTGTCGAACTCCCGGAAGGCCTGCTTCAGCTCTGCGGCGCCGCCGGCACCGCCACCCACCCGTCACCCCGCTGCAGCCAGCGGAGCTCCCGACCGGGGCAAAGACCCCCCCCGCCCGCCCGCCGCCCTCAGCCCCGCGCCTCCTCACCTTCGATCTCTTCGGGCCGCAGCTCTCGGTCCTGGGAAAGAGAAAGCGGGAAGAGCTGAACGAGGGGCCCTTCCACGTGGATCCCCCACAGGGATCCTGCTCTAAATCCCCCGGCGCGGCGCCGGGTGCGGCGGGCGCGCGGGGAAGGGGGGGGACGGGTGCCCACCAGCTGGGTGATGGCGATGCTCTGCCGCAGGAAGATGCAGGCCGGCCCCACCAGCCCCTGCAGCACCGAGTAGCTCTGCAACGGCGGGGACTGGGCCGCCTCCGCCGCCTCCTCGGGGTCACCGGGTGCCGTGGGGCCGCAACGCGGCTTCCCGTCCTGCGGGCAGAGCGGGCGGCGGCGGCGTGGAGGGAGGGCGCCGAGCCAGGGCCCCCCCGCCCGGAGCCCGCCTTACCTTGGGGAGCCTCCGCTCAGGGGTCTTGGTGCAGTTGCCCATGGCTGGGGGTTGCCCCCGCGCTGCAGGACATGCCTGGCCCCGGGGGGCCGGCTGGCGCAGTCCCGGGGGCCGGGGGGGGTGCGACGGCGGCCGTGGCTGCGCGGGGATTTGAGGTTTTTATGGAATATCTGGGGATATGCAGGGCAGGCGGCAGGGGGGGGGGCGCCGTGCCCGCGCACACACATAATCCTCCGGATTATTCCGCGCTCGGCCGCTCTGCTCCAGATGTGGGGAGCCGCCCAGCTGTTCCCCGGCCCCCCCCCAGCCTCTCCGCAGGGCTCCCCCCAGCCCTGCCGTACCCCTGCCCTCATCCCGGGTTACCTGCCCAAAAACGGGGGGCGCCTGCGGCCCCGGCTGCTCGGCGGCCCACCGACGCTCACCGGGGGACGCGCTGCCACGGCTGGGCTGCCCCGCTGCGCCCGCGGCGCCGGGACCCCCCCGCTCCCCGAATCGCGGGGTCGTGCGGCCGCGGCGGCCGCTCCGCTTGCCGGGACCGCGGGGGCGAGCGCTGCCCCGGCAAGCAGGGGGCACGGGGCTGGCGGCGCCCCGCCGCTGCGGCCCGCGGAAGAGGAAGAACATGGTGCCTGCCGCCCCGTCCCGCCGCCGCCGCGCTGCCGCCCGCTCCCTCTCCGCACCCCCGGGGCCAGACGAGAGGGAAACCGGATCCCCCGGGGGCCGGAGCTTGCCCCGGCCCCGCTCCCTCGCCGGGACGAAGCCGCCGCCGGTGACGGGGGGGAACGTGGCACCGAAATGGGGGAGCGGCCGGGGGAGAGGGGCCCGGGGTGGGGCGGCCCCCCGGGGCGCTGAGGGGGGTCGGAGCGGGGCGCCCCGGGGGGCGGCCGGGGGCCTCCGGTTTCAGCTCTCGAAACCCGACCCGCGCCCGGCCGCGGGGCACGTGGCACCGCGCCAGCCTGGCCACGCCCCCCGCCGACATGCCACGCCCCCGCCGTGTGGCCACGCCCCTCCCCCCGCGGGCTGCAGCCCCGCTCGGCGGCGTCGCGCACGGCGCTCCCCGCTGACGTCACAGCCGGCGCGCCGCTGCGGGGGCGCCTGAAGGTGACGGTGGTCCCGGTCCCGGTCCCGGTGCCCGCCCCGCCATGGCCGCCCGGCAGCTGCTGGCGCTGCGGCGCCTGCCCGCCGCCGCCGCCTCCTCCGCCTCCTTCTCGGTGAGCGGGAACGGGGAGGGGGGGGCCGGTACCGGTATTACCGGTGCTGAGTCCGCGTTCTCCCCGCAGACGGCGCCCAAGAAGACGCAGTTCGGGTCGCTGCGCGACGAGGACCGGATCTTCACCAACCTCTACGGGCGGCACGACTGGAGGTGAGTACCGGGGGTGGCGGGAGGGGGCCCGATCCCGGCGCTACCGGTTCTCGGTGTTACTGGGTCCCGGTGCTACCGGCCGCGCCGTGCCCGCAGGCTGCAGGGCGCCCTGCGTCGCGGTGACTGGTACAAGACAAAGGAGATCCTGCTCAAGGGGGTGGACTGGATCCTCGGCGAAATCAAGGCCTCGGGGCTGCGGGGCCGCGGCGGCGCCGGTTTCCCCACCGGCCTCAAGTGGAGTTTCATGAACAAACCCCCGGATGGCAGGTGAGACCGGTAACGGCACCGGTGCGGCCTCCCTCCCCGCCGGGAGCCTGGCCCTGACGCCGCCCGCTGCCCCAGACCCAAGTACCTGGTGGTGAACGCGGACGAGGGGGAGCCGGGCACCTGTAAGGACCGGGAGATCATGCGCCACGACCCCCACAAGCTGGTGGAGGGCTGCCTGGTGGCGGGCCGCGCCATGAGCGCCCGCGCCGCCTACATCTACATCCGCGGCGAGTTCTACAACGAGGCCTCCAACCTGCAGGTGAGCGACGGGGTGGAGCGCGGCGGGGGGCGCTCCACCGAACCGGGACGGGGAGCCCCCGGGCCCACCCGTCCCCTCCCCGCCGCAGGTGGCCATCCGGGAGGCGTACGAGGCCGGGCTGCTGGGGCGGGACGCCTGCGGCTCGGGCTACGCCTTCGACGTTTTCGTGGTGAGGGGCGCCGGAGCCTACATCTGCGGGGAGGAGACGGCGCTGATCGAGTCCCTCGAGGGCAAGCAGGGCAAACCGCGCCTCAAGCCCCCCTTCCCCGCCGACGTGGGTACGTTCCCGGCTCGCGTGGCGGCGCCAGCCCTAATTTCCAGCTGCCGCGCAAGAGCGGGACAAAATGTTGGCGACCGGACAAAACCGGTTGTCCCCAGGTAGAGCGTGGCCACTGAGAGCTCCCGCTGCTTCCAGGTGTCTTTGGTTGCCCCACCACGGTGGCCAACGTGGAGACGGTGGCCGTGGCCCCCACCATCTGCCGGCGCGGCGGCGCCTGGTTCGCCGGCTTCGGGCGGGAGCGCAACTCGGGGACGAAACTCTTCAACATCTCGGGTCACGTCAACAACCCCTGCACCGTGGAGGAGGAGATGTCGGTGCCGCTGAAGGAACTCATCGAGAAGCACGCCGGTAAGCGCCGCGGGCCGCCGAGCCGCGCCGGGCCGGCGCCGGGCCCGCCTCAGCCCGTCTTGTCCCCCCCTCTCTGGCAGGGGGTGTCCGCGGGGGCTGGGACAACCTGCTGGCCATCATCCCGGGGGGCTCCTCCACGCCGCTGCTCCCCAAGTCGGTGTGCGAAACCGTGCTGATGGACTTTGATGCCCTGGTCCAGGCGCAGAGCGGGCTCGGCACGGCCGCCGTCATCGTCATGGACAAATCGGTAAGGGAGGAGCCCCCTGCCCGGCCCCCCAGCCCGTGCCGCAGCCAGACCCTCACCCTTCCCTCCCTCCTCCCCCTCCCCAGACCGACGTCATTAAAGCCATCGCTCGCCTCATCGAGTTTTACAAACACGAGAGCTGCGGGCAGTGCACCCCGTGCCGGGAAGGTGAGCGGGGCGGGGGCTGCGGGGTGGGGGGGCTGCGCCGCGGACCCCTCACGCTCACGGCTGTCCCCTCCCCGCAGGCGTGGACTGGATGAACAAGGTGATGGCGCGCTTCGTGCAGGGCGACGCGCAGGCGGCCGAGATCGACGCGCTCTGGGAGATCAGCAAGCAGATTGAGGGCCACACCATCTGCGCCCTGGGCGACGGCGCCGCCTGGCCCGTGCAGGTGGGGGGGACTTGGGGCTGGGGGGGGGGGGGGGGCAGCGGCCTTTCCCCCCCACCCCCGTTAACTCCGTCCCCTTTGCTCCGCACGCAGGGTCTCATCCGCCACTTCCGACCCGAGCTGGAGGAGAGGATGCGGCGCTACGGGGAAGCCAAAGCCCGCGCGGCGTCGGCGTAAGGAGCTGGCGGTGGCGCTGCTGGCTCCTGCTGGGGCCGGGGGGGCTTCCTGGGGGCGAGGGGCTTCTCGCAGCAGTTGGGGGTCCCTCAATAAACGCTGCTGCGCTCACGGGCTCCTCTGTGCCGGAGGGATTGCCGCAGCTCCAGGGATTGGGGGATACACCCAAACCGGGGATCCTGGCTTCCCACGAGACCCCCACCGGGGCTGGGTAGGGGGAGAGGCGGTGGTCGTGGGGCAGCAGCCCCCCGGTGACCCCACGCTCCCCGTCACCGCCGTGGTGGCAGCGGGGCAGCTCCGGCCTGTACCAGTGCCGCTGTGACTTGGGGGCCGTGGCACAAGCGGTTCAAAACACGGGTTTGTGGTTTTTTTTTTAAATAAATCACAGTGTGTGACATCAGCCGTGGGCACGCGGAGCCCAGCGGGCGGCAGCACCCACGGGGGCCAGCGCGGTTCCCCCGCAGCAGCCCCCTCCCACCCGCCCCAACCCACAGCCGCGGCACGGGGAGCGCTCCACCTGTACGCTCCCCCCTCCCCAAAAAAAAAAAAAAAACCCCGTCACCGCGGGGCAGGCGGGGGCCACCCCGTCCCCTCCGGTGTCAGTCAGGCCGCGCTCCCCTCGCGGCGCCGGGCGGGTACGTGGGTTTTGCGGCGGTAGCGGTCGGGCGCCAGCAGCTCCAGGGTGAGCTCGGTGACGATGGCCGTCAGCCCCCAGACCCTGTGGGGGCCGTTGAGGAAGACGGGCAGGGTGTAGCCGTAGCGGCCGGCGGTGCGGAAGTGGGTGTAGCCCTGGTTCTCCTCCCGCAGGAGGTGAGCCAGGGGCAGCGCGAAGACCTCTTCCACCTGTCGGGCAACGGGCGGCCGCGGCGTCACCGGGCGCTCGCCCCGGGCGGGGGACGCGGCTGGCGTTGGCGCGGGGGGGGGGGGGGGGCGGTCACCCACCTCGTCGGGGTTGGGGTTCAGCGTCAAGGCCTCCAAAGGCCCCAGGTTGGCCACGACGGGAGCCACCATCTGTCCCTGCTGGGGACAGCAAGGGACGGGGGTGACAGCCCACCCCCCCCCTCCAAAGTGCCACCCGCCCGCCTTGACCCCCCCTCTATGCTTGTCCCCACTCCAGCACCCCTCACCCCTCGCCTGCAGCCAGCGCCCTGTGTCCCCGTCACCCCAAACTTGTCTCCTGCGTCCCTGCTGTCACCCCAACCCCACGTCCCCCTGTTCTCAACTCCACGTCCTTGCCACCCCCCCTGTCCTCGAGTCCTCGTCACCCCCATGTCTTCAGGTCCTCGTCACCCCCATCCTCATCACCCCCTCTCCTTGTCACCCCCCTGTCCTCGCTGTCCCCAGCCACTCCGTGCCCCCAACCACCCCCTCTCCTTGTCACCCTAAAACCATGTCCTTGTCACCTCCCTGTCCTCACCACCCCGTCACCCCCCCATGTCCTCACGACCCCCCTGTCCTCGCTGTCCCCAGCCACTCCGTGCCCCCAACCACCCCCTGGCCCCCTTGTCACCCCCTCTCCCTGTCACCCTAAAACCATGTCCTTGTCACCTCCCTGTCCTCACCACCCCCGTGTCCTCGCTGTCCCCAGCCGCTCCGTGCCCCCAACCACCCCCCCTGCCCCCCCGCGGTGTCCCCGTCCCCCCGGTGCCCGGTACCCGGTCGGGCAGCAGCCGCAGCAGCCCCCAGACGCTCGGGGGGCCCAGCGCCAGCCCCAGCTCCTCCCGCGTCTCCCGCAGCGCCGTGGCCACCGCGTCGCCGTCCGCCGGCTCCCGCCGCCCCCCGGGGAAGCTGCGTTAAGAGGCAACGGCGGCTGCGTTCAGCGCCGGCCCGCCCCCGGTGCCCGCTCCCCGGTGCCGGTACCTGACGTCGCCGCTGTGGGGCCCGCCCAGGCGGCGGGAGCGGAGCGTGAAGAGCAGCGCGGGGCGGCCCCGCACCGAGCACAGCGGCACCAGCACCGCCGCTGCCGCCGCCGCCCCCCGCTGCCCCGCCGCCGCCAACCGCGCCCGGCACCGCCGCTCGCTGCCGCTGCTCAGCAGCCCCCCGTCACCCTCCGCGCTCCCCGCCGCCATGGCGCCCGCACGGCGGGGAGGGGCGGGACCGGCCGGCACCCGCACCGCCCCCGGCACCCGCACCGCCCCCGGCACCGCCCCCGGCACCGGCACCGCCTCCCGGGCGGGCGACAGCCGCTGCCGGGCGTGCGAGCCCTGCTCCAGCCGTGCCACTCGCTCTCTACGTGTGCAACGGCCCCTCGGGCGGGCAACAGGCCCTACCGGGTGTGCAACCAACCGCGCTGCCGGGTGTGCAACCCTCCCGACGCGTGTGCAACAATCCCGCTGGGTGTGCAACCCCCACGACGCGTGTGCAACAGCCCCTGCCAGCTGTGCAACCGCACTGCCGGGTGTGCAACGGCCCCTTGGGTGGGCAACAGCCCCGCTGGGTGTGCAACCAACCGCACTGCCGGGTGCGCAACCCTCCCGACGCGTGTGCAACAACCCCGCTGGGTGTGCAACCCTCCCGACGCATGTGCAACCGCCCCTGCCAGCTACGCAACCCCCCGACGCATGTGCAACAGCCCCTGCTGGGTGTGCAACCCTCTTGCCAGGTGTGCAAACCTGCCACTGGGCATGCAGCCCCTTCGCCGGGCGTGCAACCCTCCATCCAGCTGTGCAACCCCCCATCCAGCTGTGCAACCCCCCATCCACACCCTTTTCACAGCCCAGACGTCCCCCCCGTCCCCAGCCGCGCGTTCCCCCTTTCCCCGCGGATCCCGCAACACCCCGGCGGCTGCCGCACCCGGTGGGACGGATCCAGTCTCTGCCCCCCGTCGCCGCGGCCCCCCCCGAGGCACGCGAGGCGGGGTGACGAGACGCAGGCGCTGCCGGTCCCCGCGGGGACAGGACAGAGGTGACGGCGTCCCCCGGGACCGATCCAGCGCCCGGCCCGGCTGACGGCGCTTACGGGGGATCGCCGGGCTGGCAAGAAGGGGTCGGATAAACCATCAGGGAATAACGGGGAGGGGGGGAACGCTGGAGAGCGGCCAGCCCCCTCCCCAGGAAGCCCACGACAGACACTCTCACACCTCCGCCTTCATCTCTCATCATTAAATGATTTTTAAAAAAAACTGTATAGAAATCACCACTCTCTCATAATTATTTTGCCTCCAGGACCCGGCATCGGCTTCCCGACTCCGCTCTCGGCTCCAGCTTCAGCGAAACCTCCTCTCCTCCCACACGTATCGCTTCCCTGCGGGCACCTTGCGGAAGAACAGGCTGTTCCCTCGGCTCATGTTGCCCTGCAAGGGGGAAGACGGCCACCGCCGGGTGAGTCGCGGTTGCCCCGAGCCCCGGCAGGACCCCCGCCCCGCTCCCGCTCGGCTCTTCCCCGCGGCTGGGCGGCATTCCGGCGCTGCCGTCTCACCTCCCGGTGCAGCTGGCTCCAGCAGTCCAGCCAGGAGGAGTAGGTGGGCGCGTAGGGGAGGAGACCCCCGGCCAGCCTGGGGAAGGGAGATCCACAGGGAATTATTTCCACCCAGGACGGAGCCGGCGGGGCAAGACCCGTCCCCTCCGCACCCCAAAACCCAGCCCTTCCGAGGCCGCGCGTCCCCACTGCCGACCCCACAGCGAGTTTGCCAGCCGGGAGCTTCGGAAAGGCAATTTCGGGAGGCGACGCGGCGCGCAGGGACGCGGCTGTCGCCCGTGCCAGCTCGCCCCGGCAGCGAGGAGGAGGAGGAGGAGGAGGGGGCGGCAGCGGCAGGCTCACCCGCAGTCATTCACGGCCATCAGGTTGGAGACCAGCACGAAGGGGTAGGTCAGCATGCTGGCGAAAAACTGCGAGGGGGAGAGAGAGCAGGGCTGGGCGACAGCGGCACGGACGACGGGAACGCGGCGTTTCCCCGCGGAGGAAGAGGATTCAGTCCTCTCCTCCCTCCCCGCAGCGGCACGGCGTCGCGCACGCCCGCGTATGCGCCCGCGCAAGCTGTACCCACCCCGGTGACTGCCTGCGAGTAGCTCTTCATCTCGGTCATGGTCGAGACCTGCGGGGGGGGGGACACAGAGAAGGCACCTTCAGCCCCCCCGCGCCGTCCCCCGCGCCGTCCCCGCCTCGCCCCGGGGGGCGCGCAGCCCCTACCCCGTTCTCCAGCGCGTAGGTGTTGATGAGGTAGGCCAGCATGTTGCAGAGCCAGAGCGAAAGGATGTCCCCGAGCAGGCGGGGGATGAGGCCGCTGGAAGAGAGGAGGGAACGCGAGCCTAGAACCCGGAGCCGGCCGCGGCGGGGACAGCCGGGTGGGAACGGGACGGAGCGAAGGGGGAAATCTCAGCCTTGGGAGTGGGGATTTTGGGATGCAGGCACAGCGGGGAGCGGCCAGAGGGACCCAAAACACCCCCCCCAGCCCGCGCTCCCGCAGAGGGGTCACCGCGCCTCCGCTCTTTTTAACGTCCCCAGGCGCTGGATGTCACCCACGCGACGCAGGGCCGGCGGCTACGGGGCAGGGGCTCGCCGGATCCGCGCCGGGAAGCCCCCCGTCCCAGGGAGGGCAGGACCAGAAACCGCGAGCCCCCGCGGCGGCCGAGCGAGGCCCGCGGATTTTGGGGAGAAGCCCCCCATCCTCAGCACTCACGCGAAAAAGCCCAGGACGCCCTCTTCTCGGTAAATGGTGGCGAAGGCGCTTAGTGTCCCGCTGGGTTGGGGAGGAAGAGGAGGAGGAGGAGGAGAGCGTGGCGGTTAGAGGGGACCCCGCAGGCCGGCAGCCCCCCCGCTGCCGCCCCCGCCCCGCGCCGTACCTGTACTTGGTCTCCCGGCCGATGAACTGCACCATGCAGCGCAGGGTGATGACTGCGGGCACAGACGGGTGCGGGGGTCGGGGCGGGGGGAGCACAGGGCCGCCGCGTCACCGGGCCCGCGCACCAGCTACGGGGCAGGGGGGTGAGGGGTCCGGTGGGGGGGGGGGCGCCTACCGTGAAAGGGGTGGGTGATGAGGGTGGCGGCGGAGCGAGCGACCATCTCTCGGGAGGTCTGGGGGAGAAAGGGGCTGTCAGGGGAGGGGGCCGGGCGACGGGGACAGCGTCCCGCCCAGCACCCTCCTCCTCCCCCTCCTCTTCCTCACCTCCTTGATGACCTGCTCCAGCGACGACACCGGCTCCTTCTTGCTGGCTCCAGGCTGGAGAGGGAAAGAGGTGTCAGGTGGGGAACAAACACCCCAAAAAAGGCTAGGCAGCCCCCCCGGAGCCCTCTGCGCCTCTCCCCAGGGACAGCACCCGATGGCGGGCCGCTTCTGGGGAGAAGGAAGGGAGGAAGGAAGGCAAGGGGGAAAGGCAGGGGGAAAGGAAGGGAAGAAGGGAGGAAGGAAGGGGGAAAGGAAGGGAGGAGGAAAGGCAGGGGAAAAGGAAGGAAAGGGGAAAGGCAGGGAGGAAGGAAGGGAAGGGGGAAAGGCAGGGGGGAAGGAAGGGAAGGGGGAAGGCAGGGGGGAAGGAAGGGAAGGGGGAAAGGCAGGGGGGAAGGAAGGGAAGGGGGAAAGGCAGGGGGGAAGGAAGGGAAGGGGGAAAGGCAGGGGGGAAGGAAGGGAAGGGGGAAAGGCAGGGGGGAAGGAAGGGAAGGGGGAAAGGCAGGGGGGAAGGAAGGGAAGGGGGAAAGGCAGGGGGGAAGGAAGGGAAGGGGGAAAGGCAGGGGGGAAGGAAGGGAAGGGGGAAAGGCAGGGGGGAAGGAAGGGAAGGGGGAAAGGCAGGGGGGAAGGAAGAGCCTTGCACCCACCTCAGCCTGCTCGGCTTCCTGGTACCGCTGGGGAGCAAAGGGCAGGGTGAGCGGCGCGGCGGGGGACGGGGGAGACCCCGGCAGCGCCGCAGGGACCCCCGCAGCGCAGGGCCGGGGAGACGCGGGGGCGGCAGAGCCCCCCGCCCCGCTCCCGGTCCCGGTACCTGCAGCACTTTGCCGTGCACGACGGTGCCGATGGCGCTGGAGCAGAGGCGGGGGGCGAGGCCTTTGAAGAGTCCCGCTCTTCCGTCGACCTTCACGATGTGCTTGGCTGGGGGGGGGGGGAAGGGTACCGGGGGGGGCCCGTCACGCCACGCGGGGCGAGGGTCACGCGTGGGGGGGGGGGAAGGGGGGGGCAGACTCACCGTAAGCGAAGAGGCCGGGCAGCTGGTAGACCTGGCGCCCGAAAATGTTCCTCCCCAGCGTGGGGGGCAGCGGCTCGTAGCCCACCTGCGGCGGGGGGGACAGGCAGCCTGCAGCCGGTACCGGGCCCGGTGCGCCCCCGGGAGCGGCTGCCGCCCCCCCCTTACCTGCACCAGCACCTTCACGTACATGAGGGGCTGCGAGAGCACCGTCAGCCCCGAGCCCAGCAGCACCTGCGAGGCCGCGTCCGCCATGGTGCCGCTCCGGCGTCACGGCCCAGAAGGACACGGCCGCCGCTTCCGCTTCCGCCCTCCCGGTACTTCCGGTGCGACCATCGTCTCTTCCGGACGGAGGGGAGCGGAGCGGGGGGCGGCCCCGCCGGGTCTCCGTGGCAACGGGGCGGGGGGGGGGGTAACGGGGCCTGGAGCGGCACCGCGCTCTACGGGCCTGAGGCGTCGCCGTGGCAACGACGGGGCCTGCGCCACCCACGGGGCCTGAGGCCTTACGGGGGCCTGCAGGCCTGAGGTGACGTCATGGCGCTTCAGCCTGAGGTGACGTCACAGTGATGGGGCCTGAGATGACATCACGGCGAGGAGACTTCGCGTGACATCATGGCGACGGGCATTGAGGTGACGTCATGGCAGCAGGGCCTGCGGCACCCGCGGAGCCCGAGGCGTTGCCATAGCAACGGGGCCTGCAGCGCGGTGGGGAAACGCGGCCTGCGGGGCCCCGGCGAGGAGAGGGGGCCCGGGGCCCCCCCGACCCAGGCACGGCTGAAGGAGGAGCCTGGGGGCGCTGTGTGGGTGGGGGGGGACACAGAGGGACGGCGGCGGGGAGCCCGAGGGGGCACCCGGGGGTGCTGCCCACGCCCCGGGCTGACGGGGCCCTGCTCCTCGGCGGCGGCTGGCAGAAGGGCTCTGGCTCGGGGGGCGCCCACTCCGGGCTGGGGGGCACCTCGGAAGCGGCCGTAGCAGCGCAGGTGGGCGCACGTGAAGCTGGCGTAGAGCTCAGGGGGCAGCCCGCTGCCGAAATCTCCCGTCCCGAGGGCCCCAGGGCCGCCAGAGGCTCGGCGGTGCGCCGGCAGCGCCAGGGAGCGGGGATGCGGGCGCTGAGCGAGCGGCAGGGACGGGGCGGCGTCGGGAAAAGAGCCAGAGGGATTTCACGATCCCCGGGGGTACCGGGAGCCACCGCGCGCCGGCCCCAAACCGCCCCCACGACCACAGCCGGCACCTCCCAAACTGCTACGGTTTATTGGACAGCGGTCGAGGGGGAAAGGGGCTCTGAACTGTACATCTGTAAAAAAACCACGAAAAAAAAAAAGAAAAGAGGAAAAAAAAAAAAGAAAAATAAGAGCGTGGCGTGCCTCATGTGCTTGATGCGGTTTTCCTGCGCTTCAGCCGCGCTCGCCAGTCCTCTGGCAGCGCCTCGAAGTTGGCGTTCCTCTCCGCCATGCCACTGCGGGGACAAAGCGGCGGCGTCAGCGCAAAGTCACCGTCCCCAGCGCCCTCACGCGCCCGCCCCGCACCCAGAGACGCGGATCCCCGCTGTCTGCCGTTTCGGGGGATGCGGAAACGTCCCCCCCGCCCTCGCCGGGAGGAGCCGAGCCGGGCAGCGCCGCGGGGAAGCGGCAGCCTCCCGCTGCCCGTACCTCATCAGCTGCTGCTGCTTCCACTCCTCGATGCGCCGCTGCGCCGTGGTCTCCCGATCTTCCTCGCTGGAGCTGGAGTTCTCCTCCTCGTCCAGCTCCCGCTGGATGCTCTGCCACTTCTTCACCAGCGACGGCATCTTCGTCTTGCCCTTCTTGCCCTGCACCGGAAAACGCAACGGGCCGCGGTGAGGGCGGCGGGGAGGGCGCCCGGCGCGGCGGCAACCGGCGCGGGAGCGCTGCCCTACCTTGTCCTTCCGCCCCTTCCTCGGTTTCTCCTTCTCCGGCGGCGGCGGCGCCTTGGGGGCGGGAGGCGGGGGCGTCTGGGGGGGCGGCGGCGGCGGCGGCTGCTGCTCTGCGGCGGGCAGGGCTCCTCGCGCCGGGGCGGGCTGCACGGCGGCCAGGCTGACAGGCGCAGCGCACTCCGAGTAGCCGATGACGGCGGGCGCGGCGGGCACCGTCACGCCCAGGTAGCCGGATTGCAGGCCCAGGGCGGCGGGCTGAGGGCCGGCGTGGCCCGGCGCCATGCGGAGGTTGGGGCGGCCCTGGATCTCGCCCTGCAGCCGCTGGCGGGGCCTCAGGGAGGCGAGGGGCACGGGCGACGGCTGGTACTTGCCGGCGGCCATCAGCGGCTGGCTGTAGATGACGGGGCAGCTGCCGATGGTGGCCGTTCGCTGCACGGGCCCCGGGCTCATCTCCGCCGCTTTCCTCTTCTGAGGCTTGGCGGAGAGCAGCGGCGTCGGGCTCGCTTCACCGGCGCCCTGCAAGGGACCGCGCCGACGTCAGCGCCGCGGCCCCCCTCCCCGGGCTGACGGGCGCGGGGACCGGCCGAGGCCCCTGCTTCGCCCCGCTGCCGTCGCCGCCGCTCACCTGGCCGCTGCCGGCTGCCGGGCGCGGGAGAGGCTTCAGGGGAGCGTCTTCCTCCGTCCCCGGGGCGGGCGGCTCCTCACCCCCCTCGTCTTCCATCTCCACTTCCTGGATCTCGCCGTCTTCTCCGGGAGGCGGCGGCGGTGGGGGCGGCGGCGGGGGCGAGTCCGGTGGAGGCGGGGGCGGCGGAGGCATTTCCAAAGGCAAAGGAGGTTGGAGGACCGGGACAGAGGACTGAAGCAGAGTCCAAAATGGAGTGAGCGGCATGAGAGACGTAGCGGGAACTTGGCCTGAGAAGGATTCTTTACAAAGGGAGCCTGAAGAATACATAGCGACACAGGCTTGAAAACCCACGCTACGGAGCGCGCTGCCTCCCGGCCAGGGCCCCGCCCGGGAGCGCGCAGGCAGAGCTCGGGCCACGGGCTCGACCGACGAGCGGCGCGCCGCCGTCCCCGGCGCCGCCGCGATGCCTAAAACACACGGGGATGGCCGGGACGCGGGGAAAAAGCCGCCGGGGAGGGAGGCCGGCGCCACCGCCCGCTGCTCTAGCGCTCGGTGGGACCCCCGCGAGGCCCTGCTTCGGGGCCGGGACCCCCCCTCGCCCCCCACCGCCGAACCGCAGCGACGCCCCGCCCCGTCGTCCCACCCCCGGCTGTACCTGCGGAGCGCTCGGCGGGGTCTGCGGCGCGCTCTCCTTTGTCTTTTGGAGGTGGTTTAGGAGGACCGTCGGCTTTTCCGTCGGTGGTCCGCTGTCCCTCCTCTTCGTCCTCCCCGTCGGGGAACTCCCATTGCGACTCTCCCGAGCGCTCGTTAACATAGAAATAGCGTCTATGCTCCCTAAATCACAAGAAAGAGAAGGAGCCTTCAGCTTCCCTTCCCCGCCACCGACACTCCGAGGCGGGCCTGCCCACGACAGCGCCGCGCTCTCGCAGGGAAGACCCCTCTGCGGCAGGGCCGCCGCTCTCCCAAAGGCAACCGAACAGCTTTGAGGGACGGAGGCAGGAGAGACCCGAGCCGACTCGCTCGAAGCCCCTTCGCGTCGCCGGCCGTGTGGACCGTCGCCCTGAGCCCCCCGCTCCGAGGGAGAGGAGGGCTGAGAAAGCAGGCCGGCGCGCAGCCCAGCGACGTCTCGCTAAGCGGCGGGGGCTTTTTGTTTTCGTGTTTGTTTGGTTTTTTTGTTTTTTTTTTGTTTGTTTTTTTTTTCCAGCCGCCACCTTGGCTGAAAGTCGCCCTCCGAGAAGGGGCAGCGGGGAACAGCCCAATGGAGAGAAGCGGCTGCCCCCCTACCCCGTGGCGCGCGGAGGCTGCTTTTATTGTAACTCTTGGTGTCAAACACACAGTGAATGCTAGAGAGAGGGAGCGGATCTGGGAGCTGAAAAACAAAAGAGCAAAGATTTCAAACAAAGGAAAATTAATCGAGAAAGCCAAATAGACAAAGAAATGTTTGGGTCTGACCTGCTGGCAGGAGACAGAAATCTTGTTCTTCGTTCCGTCGGTGAGTTGAAGTTTGTCCTTTGTCAGAGCTGTTGGTCAGAAGAGGTGATCCAGAGATCCTGCAAAGTTCACAGAGCTCTCGCATGCGCGACCCCCCAGGCCCGCCCTCCGCAGCGCTTTACACTCGCGAGAGTGGCAACCAGCTCTGTCCGATCATGGAATCAGCTCCGTCTCAAAAGCACTGAGCACTCCGTTTGGATCCTCCGAGTTCGGCGGCTGGCCCAAACTCTGCCAGTGCCGGACGTTTCTCTGCCTGCCCAGCACTGCTAACAGAAGTTGCTCTCAAGTCTCCGAGAGGGACGGCGCCACGTCGTCGGGTGGTGATGGTCACAAATCATGTCTGAGATGTCAGAGATGAAAGGTGAGAAAGGTAGGAGAGCGCGTACCTGTCCCAGTGGCAGGACCAGCCTTTAGGGGTGGCGTTTATTTCGTATTGTTTTAGCTGTTCGGCTGCGTCTTGGAGTTTGCGTTTGAGGTAGTTTCCATTGAGAGCACCTTCTCGCCAGTCTGCAATGCGGGTCTAGAGGGCAAGAACCGGGGGAAGCCGTTGAGGGGGACGGCAAGCGCCCCTCGGGACAGGACTCGAGGTCCGGGAGGCTCCCTTACGGCACGGGATTCGGGGAGGGGGGGGGCCGGGAGGAAGACGCCGCCTCCGCGCAAAGCCATGCTCTCCCCCCGCCGAGGAAGGGGCCCTGCGGTGCGGCGCCGCGCACGAGGTCGAGGCAGCGCCGGCGCTCGAGCGGCGGACAGTATCTGATCCGCTTCGGGACGGAAGGCCGGAGCGAGGGGCGAAGGCGAAGGCGCGGTTACCTCTGTCTGCAACAGCAACATGTGGAAGTTGGAGACGGATTGTCTGCTGATGCCCAGGAACTCCAGTTTACTGGTCAGAGTGTTTGCCAGCTCTCCGATCTGAAACTGCCAGGGAGAAAGCGCGGAGTAAAGAGCCGCCCTCGGAAGCGGCGGCGGGCCTCACGGCCTTCCCCGGCAAACAGCACTCGGGATCGCCCGCGGCCCCTCGGCCCGGCGGGACTGGGAGGTGCCGCCCTGGCCGCGTGCGCCTCTCACCCCCTCCTAAAGCCCCGCTACCTCCTGCGCCCCGGGGACGGGGTCGGTGCGGGGCAGCAGGACGAGACTCCCTCTGTAATCACGGGAGCGAGCCCCGACTCCTTTGTGTGCACCCTTCCCTGCTTCCCAGCGCTTCCCAGCGCGGTCGCCGCTCCGAACCAGCGGACGGAGGGTACGGGCTCGCTCCACTTTGGCGCCCTGGCTCTGGAGTTACAGCAGAGCAATCACCGGGGCGGAAAGCGTTAAATGAATACTTTGACCGCTTCCCAAAGGAACTGGGCCAGGATAGAATTCCAGACTTTGCAGACGGCCGCTTTCCCGAGGAACTCGCTGGAAAGCGCAGGCGAGCGGTAACAGCTCTGGATTTACTCCTGAGCAGAAGATTCTGGCCGGCCCGCGGCGACCACCCTTACTCGACCCCAGCGTCCCGGGGGAGCAAAACCTGCGATTCGGGCGCCGCAGGGGGATCCCCCGCGTCCGTCGCCCTGACCGAGGGGGCTGCACGAAAGCAGCTGCGAGCCAGGCAGCAATGAAGGGTGGACGCCTGCGAGCGGCATCACGATGGCTTTAAGGAGGGCTCTAAAATTCCTTTTTTTTTTTTTTTTCTCCTTCGCTCTTCGGAAGAGGCTTTGGAAGGTCCCCAAAGCCAAGGCAGCGTCTGTCTCCAGAGAGGGGGCCGGGCCAGACAGACAAGCGCTGCTAGAGAAGCCTGAGGCAGGGAAACGAATTCCCGCGTTAACGTGGCTCCGGAGAAGCCAGGGAAGATCCCACAGCAGCGGGTGACTTCGCAGCGGAGGAGCCGGATCTCCTGCAAACCAGAGAGCCGGCAGAAGAGAGATTACCCCGAAGCGGTGAAGCGAATGGTAGCGATTACCCGAGGAGACGGCAATTCCTCCCACAGCTCTAAAGGGATCCTGCACGGGGGGAAAGCACCACGCTACAGCACGCAGTCCGTCACAGCACCGGGAGAAACGCGGACACCACACCCGACAGCCTGGAAAGCTTTCGGCGGCTGTCTGGGGTGCAGCAGGCAACGAGTGTCGTCCTACTGCAGGCTTTTATTCTCTTTTTCATCAATTAAATTTAAAAAAAAAAAAAAAAAAAAAAAAAAAAAATCAGACAAGCCTCATGTAGATGGTGGCTCCGCGGTTTTGGGCAGGGAACAGCGCATCTCAAAACTCTGCTAGAGTTCTCGTACGGGAGAGATGCTCAATCTGTCGCAGGGACAGTACGGAAGCCCTTCCCTCTCGCACTGGGAAATTATTTAAATAAACGGTGGGAAACGAGGGCAGGGCCGGAGGCCGGCTTTCGCTGCAGGCTTCCACCACGAGCCGGCGATTCCCCGTCCGTAAACCATCTGGCACAGGGAGGCGACAGCGTTCGCTAATGAAACAAAACGACTCGGGAGCCAAACGGAACGTTGCGGGAGATCTCAGGGTAACGAGCGACGGGGAATCAAAAGGACAAACAGAGAAGATCTCCCCTACCGCTCGGCGGAACCAGCGCCAGAGCCTGTAGCTCCGCGCGTCGCTGCTACGGCTCGGGAAGGGGCTCCGGGAATCGTTCGGCCGCAGCCAACACGAGCAAATCGAGGCTCGGAAGAGAAAAGGTCAGCACGATGCTGCAGGAATCCCCAGGGCTTCCCCAGTTTGCATCTAACAATTTCAAAAAGATTACGGACGAGGAGTCTTCAAGCCTGGAAACGGGCTGAGCGAACGGGCGCGTGCCGCAGGACTGCAATATCGTTATCGGTGAAAAGAAAGTCAAGACAAACGCGTTCGCTCTCTCTCATGACAAGGCCCAGGGCTCAGTCTTTATCCCCCCTCCCAACTCCTTTATTTTATTTTTAATTTTTTTTTTTTAAGTGCTTTCAAGCATTTGCTGCCGGCTCCTGCTGGAGACGGGACAGCGGGCTGCGGAGACGCTGGCCCAATCCTGCGCGGCCAGGGCAAACTTTGCGCAGCCGTGCTGGGGTGTGAGGCTCAGAGCCTCAGCAGGGGCACGGTGCCGTCCCGCCGGCAACGCGGGAGGCGGACAAAGTCGCTCCAGCTGGAGCCCAAAGCTCCGCTGGCCCCGCGGTGGCCGAGGGAGCCAGCGCGTCCCTCCGCGCTGCCGGCGGCACGGCGAGCCCCTGGGAGAGCGGCGAACCGGTGCGAGCGCCCAGCTAACGTCCCTCACGCGACGGATCTCACCGACGCGCACCTCTGCCTCTCCGTACCTTTAGGTCCTGCTCCTCCTCTTCCATTTTGGGTGCCCCTTGGGCTTTTGCTTTTTCCTGGGGCTCCTCAGGCTCTGCCTCTTTATCTGAACTCGCATCAGCTGCTTCTGCGCTCGCCGCTGCAGGAGAAGGAAACGACAGGTCAGCCCTTCTCCCACCACCGCCACGGAGCTGCCAACAGCCGGCCAGAGACACCGCGCCGGGAGCCAAACCCGCCGCAGGAGAGGGCAGGGAAAGAGCCGGGGCCGCTTTCCCACAGGAGCCAGCGACGACAGCCTGGAATTAAAAAAGGAGAGAGGGTCAACGCCTCTGCGTTTTGATGGCGGGGGTCCTTCCAGAAGGACGGGGCGGGAAGCGGAGAATTACAGGAAGAAGGAACAGCCTGGAGCACCGGGGCTCAAGGAGGCGCGAAGAGAGCAAACCACCAGGCAATCATTAAATTGCAGCAGCTTAATCATTTGTCAAGAAAAGCTATCGAGGATTAAATAAGTCGAGACAATTCTCAAAGACTGACAAGCTCCCAAAAAGTTGTCAAGACCGCAAGGTTTCGCCTCAGCTGCAGCACAGGGCAGCGGTGTCTGATTCACCGCCCAAGCGGTGAAGTTTCTGCATTCGCTGTCCAAGGCAGGGAAGTTTTGCGAGGAACTCCTACGGAGCCCCGCGTTCCCGCTGTGCCCTGGCACTCGAGGGCAGGACAGCTCCCTCGGTCACGCGCCAGCAGCGGGGTGCTCAACTTCAGACAGGTTATTCCGGAGTCACAGCTTCCTGTTCCCCAGGGAAGCGGGAAACCAGCGCTGCCGGGACGTTCTGCTCGCAGCCCTGCGAGGCACAAGGGAAAGCCCTCCGGCAAAACCACCCTGGGCAAACAACGGCTCCGCCTGAAGCCTCGTGCCGGGGAGGGACGGGCACATCCGGGAGCCGGGGCTGCGGCCAGCGCGTTTTGGGGAGCGCGGCTCCGGAGGGGCTGGGTACAGGCAGCAGCCACAGCAGGCAGCGACACGCAGGCAGTTAGCCAGCCGCAACCGCGCCGTTTCCCCGAGGCAATAAACTTCCACGACGCCCTGCAACACCCGCTTGCGCCGCTCTCGACGCGTGTCTGACAGCAGTCTCCGCGGGACGGCGGCTGCAGCAGGGGACAGCGGGGCGCTAACAGGACGCGTGCCCCGCTGAGGGGCCGCGGTTGCTCACGCCATCTATCCCACGCGCGCCTGGGATCGCACAACCCTTCGGAGAACAGGCCTCTCCTCGCGGCGAGGCCCTGCCGCACCTTTCCCACGCGCCGGCGAGCGCGGAGCCGGAGCGGCTCTCGGGGAACACCTCGCCTGTCGGAAATGTGACGACTGTTACCGAACAGAACTTTACGGGACGGTACCAGTTCCTCAGTACCGCGGCTGGGATTTATAACGCTGGGAGGAAAGCGGAAGCGCTGGACGCGACGCAGCCGTTATCCCGCTTGTGTGTTCCTTCTCCTGATAAACTCCTGGGAGCGGGCACTCTCCTGTTTGTTTTCCTGATCTGCTATCGAATGTCAGCGCTCTCCTGTTTGTTTTCTTTAATTGCGGGATAAAGGAGAGAGCCTGGCAGAGCCCCTGCTGATCCCCACGCTGCCCCGAGCCCGAGACTCGCGCCGCTGGCCTGCGAGTTCGGCTGCGTGTGACCCTGCTGACAGCCGCCCCCCGGCCGGCTCCACGTACCTCGCCGCCCGTCCCGGCTCCTCTACGTTCCGCGGGCTCCAGGCGCCCCGCGCGTCTTCGGGGAAAGGAGACCCCGGCGGGAGAGGGCTGCGGCCTTTCCGAACACCCGCTCCTCCCTCCGAAGGGAGCTTTTCCAATTACCTGCTTCTCCCGCTTCCGGGCTCTCCCGGCCCGTTTTGCCGGAGCCTCGACTCGCGGATTCGGGGCTGGCAGCTCCGACAAACAGTTTCCATTTCCCTCGCTTCGAGGCCAGCCTGCGGGTTGCATCCTGCGAGGCCGACTGGCTGCCGTCGGAGAGCGGGCTGGAGCCCGAAACGCTGCCGTCGCCTTCCTCCAAGGCACGCAGCTCCGCCTGCCGAGAGACACGAGTCGCCCGTGAAAAAAAGAGCGGAGAGCTGCTCTCGTCGGAGCGCGAAGCCGCGGCTGATCAGCGCCCAGACCCGTAAGGAGCCCGAGCTCGCACAGGAGCAGCACGGCAAACGCGGGGTCGCTCTCCCGAAGGAGGGAGGACAGAGACGCAAACGTCTGCCGCTCCCGGTTTGTTTCCTTGGCCGCACCCGTGGCCTCGTTTCCGTGACAAAAACGTTCTTACCTTCTTTCTTTCCAGCACCATCTCCAGCTCGAGGGTGTCTTGCTCCTCCTCTTCCTCAGCGCTCTCCCCCGACTGCACCACGCTGCACAGATCCTCCTGCAGCGTGTCTTCCAGGGGATCCCTGCCGGGCTCCGGCTCTTCGGGGGCAGGCGCCACCTCTTCTGCTTTCGCCTCCTCTTCCGCAGGCGGCTCAACCTCCTCTTTGCAGATCACCTTTCTCCTCCAGCGCTCCTCTTCCTCCTTCACCACATCGGGCAGGAGCGGCGCCAGGAGAGCGGCAGCCACCCCCTTCTTCTCCTCCTCGCTGTTGGAGAGGGCTTGCACGCCTTCGTTCACTTCCTGTAGGTCGAACCCCGCCTGAGTTTTCCGGCAGCAGCCGCCGCTCCCCATCCCCTCGCCCAAGAGCCCCACACCACAGCCCGCAGAGGAAGGAGCCCGGCCGGCCCCGTGCTCCCGGGGCCCCTCCTGGGGCATCTCCGAGCCCCGCGGCAACCAAAACCCGGCGCTCGGCCCGTCTGACTGACCTTCTTCACCTCCCGCTTGGCGAGGCCGGCCCCCCGGCCGACGCTGCCCGGGGCGGCCCCCTTCTCCTGAGGGTAGAGCTCGGCAGCCGCTACGAAGCCGCCGTTGGCGCCTGCCACGGTGCTGCCGAGGAAGAGGAGAGGGCGTGAAGGGAGGATTTGGGGACAACACCCCGGTGTTCCCCCCCACTTCACGGGGCTAGGGTCTCACCCACCTCTGCTGGTAGTGCTGCAGGCCCTGGACCTGCGTCGCCAGGTACTGCGGCAGCTCCCAGGTCACCTCGTTGCTCTGGGTGTTCCAGTAATAATAGCAACCGGTGTTCTCGTCCCAAACCTCCTGCCAGTCGCCCATCTCCAGCTCCCCCACTGCCAGCGAGGGAACAAAGACAGGTTATCAGCCGCGGATGCGCAGAGCTGGCGTCCCGCCGCCAGTCCGATCGGTGTCGCCCCCACTTCCCCGGTTCGTCGCGGCCCTCACCTCCCGCCAGCGAGCACTGCGTGTCGTACTGCCACTCCGCTGCCGGCGCGGGCTCGGCGCCGTTGGCGGTGCCCGAGGACTGGCCCGAGCCCGATTCCTTGGGCTCCGGGCGGGGAGGCGTGGGGGGCGGCGCGGAGGAGGCGGCCGAGGGCTCAGCGGGCTGCGGAGGAGCCGTGATGGCATCGATCTCCTGGAAAAACAACGTCCCGACGTCAGCTCCAAACCCCAGGGGAGGCAAAAGCAGAGTCAAAAGCGTTTTATTGGCAGAAAATAACATCTCAGGCCGTTTAACCGCCCTCCTTCCCCCCCGAGCGGGATCTCCCCTCCGCTCTCCGGAGCCGCACTAACCGCCAGGAAGTTGGCCAGCGTGCTGTCGATGTCTGCCGAATTACCGCCATTCGCGTCCGCGGGACGGGCAGGCTTCTCCGGGCTTTCGCCCTCCTCGTCGTCGCTGTCTGCGTAGGCACCGAGCAGACACAACCCTCCTGGCCGAGCGGGGAGAGGGGGGGATCCTCAGTGAGGGGGGCACAGCGCAGGATGGCCCGCGGCTTGGGGGGGACAGGCACCCCCCTCCCGCAAGCATTCAAGGGACAAACACCATCCCCCCCGTCCTCAAAACATCCTGGTTCTCCCAAATCGGGCTGGGGCGGTGGGGGGCAGGTCCCCAACCACACTGGGAGGGGGAAATATCCTCCCCAGGGGGAAAAAAACCAACAATCAAACAACGTTAGGAGGAAAAAACGATTCCCTGCCTCTGAAAAAAACACGCTGGAGGGGGAATATCATACTCTGCCTGCAAACCACAGCAGGAGGAGTCACTGCTTCCCGAAGCACCGGTATCTTAGTCACTGAATCGATATTAAATTTACTTAAAATCTAAGAATAAGTAACAGTAGTAATCGATGGGGGGAAAAATCACCTCTTCTTCCCTCCAGAAAAAAATACACTGGGTGGAAAAAAAGAAATCTCCTAACCTAAATTTTTAAGATGAGAAATCATCATCCCACCAAAAATCACTTGGGGAGGGAGAGTCTTTCACATCATCACCCCAAAAAAGAGTAAGCGGGGGAAAATAACCCTGCTCCCCCCTAAAAAAACTGGGGGGATCATCCCACTTCTTTGGATAAAAAGCACTTAAACGAGGTAATCAGTCCACTTCAGTAATTAATTTAAAAATGCACTTCAGGAGGTATAATCACCCTCCTGCTCCCCCCTAAAAAAAACTCAAAACAATTAAAATGGGGCAATCGCATCCTAAAAATAAATTATATAGGAAGGGGTTACTTATCCCCCCTTAAAAAAAAAAAAGGACTTTAAAGGGGGATAATCACATCCTGTAAAAAAAAAAAGGGACTTAAGGGAGGACAATCAGGCTCCTTTAATAAAAAATGTTCTTAAAGGGGGACAATCAACTCCCTTAAAAAGAAAAAGAAAAAAAAGACTTAAGGAGAGAACCACAATCCCCTCCGAAAAAGCACATTTCAGGAAAAAAAAAAAACATTTTAAAAGAAAACTAGGCAGTGGGGGATTCTCCTCCCCTAAAAAAAAAAACCAGTGGGGTATACTCCTATTTTTTTTTTTTTTTTTTTTTTTTTAATAGGGGTGTTACGTCTCTCGTCTACCTGTGGGCTTGACGGCGGCGGGCGCGGGGGGCGGCGGGTTGGGCGCGCTGCGGGGAGGCTCTGCGACCGCTTCGGGTTCGTCTGTGCGGGGAAAAACCGTTAGAAATTGGGGGGGCTGGGGCCGGGGGAGGCGGCGGGGGGGGGACGCGGGGCGGGGCGGAGCCCCGCCCCGCGCCCCCCCCGCCGCCTCCCCCGGCCCCGGTTCCCGTCACTAGGCCGCAGCGCTACGAGTAGGCCGCGCCGAGGCCTGGCCGAGGCCGCGCCCCGCCAACAAAGCACCTTCCCCCCGCCCCCCTCGTTTCCCATTCCTCCGTTACCCGGTTCGGAACCCGATTCGGCTCCTTCAACCGGTTGTCCAACCCCTTCGTCTCGACGCGGACCGGGAGGAGAAAGCTGAAGGATGGGCCGGCGGCCCGGGGCGGTGCGGGATTTCTTCCCCATGGCGGAGGCGGCGGGAGAGAGGCGCCTCCGTCAGGCTGCGGCCTGCGCCTGCGCGGTACGGCGAGTGGGCGGGGACGCTGCGCGCTACGTCACGGCGCGGAGGGGGCGGAGCTTGCGGAGCCCCGCCCCTCCCCTGAGCTCCGTGGTCTTCCAGTTCCGTACCGCCCCATAGCACGGCGCTGTGGGGCCGTGGCCCCATTTTTACCCAATTTTTCGGAATTATAAGCCCCCATCCGGGCCTTTCAGCTTATAGTCCATGCTGCCCCACAGCCTATAGGGCTGCCCCCCCGCTTCAATACCCCCTATAGCTCCCTCCTGCCCCATAGCACCGCCCCTCAGCCCCACGCTGTCCCATAGCGAGGTTCCCTCCCCAAAAATGTGCAAAATCCCACGGCCCCACCCCTTGCTTCACCCTTGACCCCCCCCCGCCAAAATGGCCACCGCGCTCCCAGGGGCGCAGCCCGTCCCGAGGCAGGCCCGTAATAACGCTTGGATTTTTATTAAAGTTCATCCAAAACCACAACAATAAATAAAAGAAACGTCAAAACGCGCCGCGTACGGTACAGGACAAGAGCGAGGGCACCCCGCCGCGGCGAGGGGGGCACCCCGGTGCTCCGCTCCTCCCGCAGAGGGGACGGGGAGGTCACACGCTGAGGGTGCACACTCCACCTCCCCAAACTGGACCCTTATGGACAAAAAAAAAAAAAAAAAAACAACAAAATTTGAGTAAAAATAGCACCAGCCGCTGAGGCAGCACGGGGCGGGGCGGCGTCAGCTCCCGGGGGCGTCACCACGAGCGCTAATTGCGGCGGTACAGGCGATCGCGGGTGGCCACGCCGACCTTCTGCTGGTAGTCCTCCATCTTGTCCTGCAGCTTCTCATAGAGCTGGGCGAGGGGCAGAGCGGGCGTCAGCCGCCGGCGCTCCCCATCCCATCCCATCCCATCCCATCCCATCCCATCCCATCCCATCCCATCCCATCCCATCCCATCCCATCCCATCCCATCCCATCCCGCCCCGCGCGCCGTTCCCGCTTTTCCCGGCGGAGCGCCTGCGCCTACCGCGACGTTGTGGTGGTTGACGGCGCTCTCCCGCAGCGCCTGGAGCAGCTGGTCGATGGCGGTGTAGGGCAGCCAGACCATGGGGGCCGTGGCGGAGAGCGGGAACTGGAGGGGAGAGGAATTCTCGGATGGCGTCGCGCTCCCGGCAGGGGATCCGCCCCGCGGAACGACCCTCCCCGCCCCACGAGCTCACCTCGATTCCAAAATACTGGTGGCCTTTGCCCAGCACAGCGTCTACGTACTCCAGCACCAGGTCCACCGCCTCCTCCAGCAGATCGTAATTCAGATAGAGACGCAGCAGCTCGGCAGCGTCCACCTTCTGCAAGCCGAGAGGGAAAAAAATCAGCCAGGGAAACGCGCCCAGCAGCCGCCGGAACGCCAAGAGGGACCCGCTCTGAACCTCGGCGCCATCCGGGCGCAGGTTCCCGGAGCCGGGAAGGGGAAGGGGGGCCAAACTTGCAACGAGGAGGTGGCTGTTGAAGCGAAAGCGATCCAGGGTTTTTGGGAGAGCCGGGGATTTTTTTTTTTGGCCAGCAAGCGGGCCGCGCTGAGCGGCGACCTCCTCCCTCTCCTCACCTTGTAGCTGTTGATGAGCCAGTTGGGCAGAGGTATCCCGTGCGCCAAGAGCTTGTTGATGACGCAGCGATGGTACAGGCTGTTCTGGGAGGGGTAACGCTCCAAATAGGCTGAGAGCAGGCGCCAGGCTTCATCTGTGGCGCTGGCAAGGCAAGATTTCCCCTCGCAAAACCCCTGCCAGCAGCCCCCGCTCCCGTCCGCGTGCCCCAAGGGATCTGTCCGGCGCGGTGACAGCCGGGAAGCACGGCTCTCCCAGTCCCCCAGGTCTCCTTCAGGGGGGGTTTTATGAACCCGTGACCCTCTGGAGGGGTTTTCGCCTCCAGAAACGATTCTCATTCTCACCAAGAGCGGCTCCGCTCTTCTCCCCCCAGGGACAAGGACCTACCTGGACTCCTTGGTGGTAACCAGCGCGGCCAGCTGGTTTGCTGCTAGCCAGTCCCAGGCCTCCGCCTGCGCTGCCTCCCCTCCCAGCTGCAGCTTGATGCACCTGGAAGACAAGAGCAGCCACGGCGAGCGGACAGGTCAGGACAGCGCTGGCTTCCGACCCCGGGGAGCCGCCAGCTGCGCCCCGCGAAGCGGCACAGGTCGTCCCTGACCCCCAGCTGCGCGTCGCCCCGCGGCGGGGAGGAGAAGCTCGCTACGTACTTGAAAGCGAGCCCCTCGAAGACGGGCGTCAAGGGCAGCTTGAACGTTTGGCACAGAGTGACGGCGGTGTCAAAGAGGCCGGCGCGGACCAGGAGAGCGACCGTTTCCTCGGGCGTGGCGTTGCCTGCAGGGAAGGAGGATCAGGTAAGCGCCTCCCCCAGTCACACCCCAGCGCTTACCGGGGCCTATCCCTGCGCAGTTCAGTGGCAGAGTTCACAAGGAACAACTTCGATAAGCTACCACTGTGTCGCAGGATTGTCCAGGACAATAATCTAAGCAAAGGCTTTCTAATTCTTTTTCACCTGGGGCCAGCAAGCAAAAAAAACGCCTTTTTGTCTCAACTCATCAGCTCAACCCCAGCCCCGCACTGCAGACCATCACTAGAGTTCGGCAAAGCCAAAAAACCACGGAAAACTTAAAATCATTTCTCCTGATCTGCCTCTCCAGAGCTGCTGAACTTCGTGGCAAGATTCCGTGCTAGGGAGGCAAACCGAACGGTCCCTGCCAGCTCCTGGTTTTCTCTCTGCGTAGAACAAAACTGCTGCTTCCTCACCTGAGCGACAACTGCAAGCGCTGCAACTAGCACAAACCTCCGGGGAAGCGAGAGCTGGTCGCGCCGCATCCCTCTTACCTGCCACAGCCGCCGTCGACAGGTCGTGCTGCACCAGGGTCAGCCGGATGCGGGCCAGCACGCACTCCCTCTCCAAATCCTCCAGCTCCAGGATCTCGATTTGGCGAGCGGCTGGAACAGATGGACACGAAGGGCTCTCGGCATTTTCAAAACTGGACAACTAGAAATTGCCTCACAAAGGTTGTTTGTTTGTTTGGGTTTTTTTTAAATTACAAGTTATTTGCACCGAAAGCAGAAGTGCTGACAAGACATCAAACTGCAGCGGAGCGCGCACAGGAGCCCTTACGGAACAGCTGTTACACAGCAGCACATTGCAACTGGGAGACACTGACACCGGGAGAGTTAACTGCCTTAGAACCCCCCAAATTCTTCGTCTGACAGGGGACAGAGCTGCCCTGGGCCATCTCCCAGCTCACGGGGGAGCTCCGAGGCCAGGGGAGAGGCTGTGGAAACACAAGAGACACAGAAAGCTCCAGGCCAGAGCACTTACTTGGAACAGCCGTGCACTCCCCATCGTGGCTCCTCTTCGGGGATGCTCCAGGGCGCTCGTACTTGTACAAAATAAAAAATAAAAAAAAATAAAAAAAAAAAAAAAAAGCAGAAAGAGGGTTTATGCCCACCAAAGGACAAATTGCCTCGCTGTGATACAGCCCCAACACCAGCTCTCCATTTCAAGCCTTGATTTGAATCAGAAAAGCCACACAACCGCTTGGCGGTTCAGGTTACGCTTCTCTCTGGCTATCAGAAACGTGGGACGGCATTAGCTGACCAGCTGCGGTCACCTCCCCGCAAACAGATCCGAAACACAAACCGTGTTCTGGGAATTCTCCTTTTGACCGGCACTGTGGCTACTCAGACTCCCCAAAAAGTCCCTCTGCCTTCCACAAAAGGTTATATATTCCAAAGATACACCAGCCCCCTCCCAGAAATTGTCCTGCTTCCACCCTGCTCCAGAAAGAGAGGTGGGTGGAAAACAAGAGAAGAAAAATCTTCTCCAAAGATTTGGAGGATAGGACTGGTGTCTCTGCCAAGAGAGGATGAGAGCAGTAGATTAAGCTGGCAAACACCTCTGTTCATCACATCAGAAAGTATTTTGGAAGCTTCTTCCCAAACCTGCTTCCCAAAAGTGTCCCCACAGTCAGCCAGGGGCTTCGCAGCAAGCTCAGCGTTTCCTACCACAGCTCCAGAAGCTGGCTGCACTATCCAGGCGTATTCCGGGCGGATCAACCGTAAGCAGTTAATAGCAGCGAGGAAACAGTTTCCCTGTTTCTGGAGCCCTCGGAGCGTCCGCACCTCCCTGCCCAGGCGCATGCCGTATTCGAACATCACCGTCCCAGCTGAGGAGAGAAGGGGAATACATCAGCCGAGGCCCAGGCCAGGCCACCCCGCAGCGGGAGGGCAAGCGGCGTCGCGGGCAGGCGGGCCGTTCGGCTCCCACGAGCCTCACCCTTGCGGTAGTTGTGGCGGTAGATGTGGAAAGCGTACAGCAGCTCGTAGTAGTTGTGGGTCATCAGGTCCACGGCTCGAGCGTGAGATTCGATGATCCCCACCACCTGCGGCACACAGAGGCTCGAGCGGGTCGATAATCCCTTTAAAGGGAGCGGTCGTGCCCCCCCTTTCCTCCCGGCGCAGGCCGATTACCTCGTTCTGGAGGTTCACGTAGGGAAATTCCACCAGGTCCTGGAGCTGGGAGCGCTCGCAGAGCACTACCACTAGCTGGCGCAGACAGTCCAGCTGCCTGCGGAGAGAAGCACAGCCGCGCTGCGGAAGCGGGGACAGACCCATCTCCAGGGAGCAGGGTCTAAGGCACGAACACGCCGCTTCGTGACGAGCTCCGTAGGGTTTTATTTTTCCTGGCTTAGAACCAAGTCCCTTCAGACTACTCCTGTGCTGGAAACAGATCCTGGCCAAGAGATCCTCCTGTCTGCAGGGGTCTCTCAGGAGGGCTGCCTCCCTTCTCTCAGCTCTATTTGGGAAGATTTTCTTGGGCCTCAATTACAAGGCATTCCTATGACTTCTCCGAACGTCCATCCCGGCCATCCCTGCTCATCACACCCTCCTCTGCTAGGGTGAAGCTTCCTCTGCCCAGTTCGCTTCCCAGAAGGTACCCAAACTGAAACTCAGCCCCACGTTCTTTAATAAACTAAACTGACCGGATTCTAAAGCTTTTCAAAACACAACGCCACGTGCAATCCTTCAGCCGTTGTTTTGGCTCTGCCCTGAATCAGCTTTGCTTTCTTTTCCCCTCAGCTTCCTCTTCTGAGGCAGTGCTGATCCCAGCTGCTCCTACCAAAAATGCGGTATGCCTTTTGAAACACACAAGCTAAACCAGAACCTCTTAACACAGCAGCCACGCCCCACCCTAAAGCATCCCCTTCCTTTCAGTTCGATGGGAACACTGGCACGTGGACCTCCGAGCCAAGCGAGCGTAAAAGCGTAAAACCGTCACCTACCTGCTCGGATCTGGGTTTTGCGTTAAGGCTACGTATGCTTCACTGTTGTGTCCTAAATCCAAGTGATGTTTGAAGATGCAAGTCCTCAAAGTAGCCTGAAAACCCCAAAGAGCGCAAACCAGCATGTTTCGAGTTACGCAACTCGAAAGAAAGCCCCGTGTAAGCTCCCTGAAGAAACGTCTCGGTGCAAAAGAAGCGACCTGTACCTGGCTTCTCCAGTCATCCGACGATTCCATGATAGCCAAGGAAGCCAGCTGGATGACCAGCTCCGGCAAACCCACCATGTCCAGCAAGCGCAGAACCTGGAGAAAACAATATTCTGGCGTTGCCTGCAGCAGTGCTGAAGGTTGGGCTGGTGAGGGTTTTTTTTTTTTTGCTTGGTCTTTTTTAAGAGCTACTCCTGCCCCAACTAACCATAAGAGCAGTGAAAAGATTTTGCCAATGTTTCTAAGCGGCGAGACTGAAAAAGGAAAGATTTCGCTAAGTCGCAGAGGTCCGAACCAAATCCCAGCACAACGGGCCCAGGCTACAGTTTTTCTGAGGATTCATCTCTGCACATGTGAGTTTTCTGAAACATTTTAGTGTTGACTGTTACAGTAAATCCCTGTAACAGAGAGAGAAACGATCCCCCAGCACGCGCACAGCTGTATTAGAGAGAGAAGTTCCCTCTCCAAGGGCACTTCACAATCCTGTTTTCTGGATTTTAAAAGCCGGGAAATCCCTTCCAACGAGCCTCGGTCCAAGCTCGCAGCCTGTCTGAACCACGTTATTATGCAAGAAGAAAGATCCTATCTCAATTTCAAGACATTAATTTTAATTTGCCTCAAAGCTTAATAACCTTCCCCTTAAGCAGCACCTTCCACCTAGCCCGGACACGTCTGGCCTCCGTCTCCAGCAGCTGGATCTCACCCTGCCTTTTTCTGCTGGAAAACAAAGTTCTCTGCTATCAGGAAACTCACAGGTGGAAAGCACCTAGCTTTCACACCGCAGCCACCTCGGCATCACCCCCCAGACAAAGTAAACAGGCTACACTGAGGTTTCACTTCCCAAAAACGGATGTTTTCTGGATCTCAAGTCCCTTCCCCAAAAGCTGGGGCTGAGCAGGAAGCCTCTCTCCGAGCAGGGGCTGCGTGGAACGACGCGGCGTCAATTTACTCGGTCGGGACCGCGTACGCCGGCTGGCTCAGCCGTACCTTGTCGTAGTACTGCAGGCGCGGAGCGGAGATCATCTCACCCTCCTCCGGCTGGATCAGCCTGTCCAGGAACTCTTCTCTTCCCACCTCTGAGGCAGCTTTGCAGAAACAGTCCAAAGCCTAGGAGCAGACCAGAAAGCAGCTTGTGTGTGCCCTCCCAGCCTGCTGTACCACTGAGAAGACGGCGCTGCCCCTTCCAGACCCACCGGCCCCAGGCTAACCAGAACTTCCCCAAGAGCAGATCCCACCGGACCCCTCCATTCCAATTCTTTGCCCAAAGGAGGCAGAGCTCGAGATGGAAGTTTCCTGACTCGCGCAGCAGAAACAAGGCTGTGCGCTTCCACCCTCCCAAGGAAAAGGGTGCCAGACCCCAGAGGGAAGCAGCGCTGGAAGGAGACGAGGGCCTTACCTTGTGCCCCTCACCCATGACAAGGTAGCAGCGGCCCATCACGAAGCAGCAGGAGCCCATGTTCACGTGGCACCACGGCTGCAGCAGGCGAATGTATTCCTACAGGAGAAGAGGAACGGGAGTTTCGATTCAGGTCAGCACTCACCCATGACCCGCAGGCACGCAGTGCCAGAGGAAGCGTGAGGTTCCTAACACCAAAGTGCTATTTTGGTGGCCCCTTTAGCCGCAGTGCTCACACAAATCCCGCTCTTCCAGCTTGAGGGCTGGTTTCCCCACTCCCAAAGTCCCCTCGGTCCACAGACGGGGAGCCATCCCTCCACGTGCTCCTGGGAAACAACCTGCTTTGAACAGCTCCAGTATCCGTGCAAAGCGCCTCAGAAATAGCACCCAACATCTCCAAAAAATCAGACACGACGCTCTCTACAACCGCTGCAACCCTGCTGCAGGGAACCGCAAGGGAAATATCACCCTGGCGTGCAGAGAGCGTGCGTGTGCGAAGGCAGCAGGGCAGGACAGGGAGTGCAGCCAAGAAAGACCATGGATGACAGGAACACACTGACAGGCATGGGGTGGAGCGCTGATGGCACCAAGGACACGCTGTAAATAAAGCCACAACACAGACGCTGGCCAAAACAACTCAACCTGGCCCTGTGCCTGCTCTGCCGGGGTAATACAAGGGCTGCAAAGTGTCATCACCCAGCAAAAAGCGGCTAGGAGGCACGATGAAAACTCAAAAGCTGGCAGCCCTCGTGCCTTGGAGAGCGGCGTATGCTCTTCATCGCTGGAGAAGCAGAGATGTCCCACCGGCAGGGCTCTGGGACTCAGCAGGAGAGGAGGAGAAGCCAGGAGCCGGAGGTAAAGCCAAGGTTTCACCGCCCGACCCGCACCATGGCACGTGCGTAAACCACCAGCACGTAGGCCTCGCGTCCACTAAAAGCCACGTGGCAAGGCATCCTCTGAGCCTGGATTCACCGCCCAGATTAGCCAGCTCTGACAGATAAGTCCCACCTCAGGCTCGCTCAACAGCTTGTCGTACAGAATAAGCAACACGGAGAGGTTTGGCCCTCGTCCCAGGCCTGCGCGTTGGTCACTAGACCTTCTCGGTTCCTGCCTGCTACTCGCAGGGTGCTTCCTGCATCTCCACCTCTATTTGGGTCACCATGCTCACAGCAAATCTGGCGTTAGCTCCCCGAGGTCAAGGCACTTAATCCAAGTTTACGTGACCGACTGGGATCAGTCAGCATAACAGAAGGTAGCGGAGAGGAGGAAGAGCCTGCTCCTGCAGAGATAAAAGTCTCTCGTGTCTCCTCGAGGCGGGACACAAGCGAGGCGAAAGCAATGCAAGGAAATTCAAAGCGTGCTCGCGCCACGAGAGCGCATGTATGCCAGGAGGCAGAACGATGGCGCCCAAACCGTCCTGGCATTTCCTGGCTCCAAAGCTCTGCAGATTTGACATTCTTCTCAGCAGCAAGACGAACACAAAAGCAAGCAATTCAGCCCCCAGGTGTAAGGGGCTGTGAGAAGAAAAGGTTCTGCAAAGCACAGAAAAAAAAATATCTCGCTAATAACAGCCTGCCTAGCCCTGCGTGCCTCAAGGACTGCCATCCGCCGGGGAAGGGAACGCGTCACATGGCGCCGCAGACGAGAAACCGTGCGGTTCAGAACTAGAGCACAAGCAGCTACAGCTACCGAGCCCCTGAAGCGCGGGGGAAGAGACGGGGAAGAAACGGTAGTCTGAAATACAGAAATATGGAAACACTTCAAAAAAAATTTTTAAAATAATAATAATAAAAAAAAAGTAGTTCACTCGCCCTGCTGCCAGGATGTTGGCAGCACAGCTGGGGGTGGGAAGACCACAGATTTTTCTTGCACCGGTTTTTACTGGTAAGGACATTTAAGAAACAGATGAGCCCTCCTGAAAGAGGGAAACTCTGCAGCATTTTCTAGGTCCGAGCTACTTAACAAAAAGCTCTTCTCTTAGCAGAGCTGGACGCTACAGGAAACAAGACAGATGCACGAGGAAGACGGAAGATATTTGCTCGCTGACAATCTGTTCACTGCGCTGACACTGTGACAGCTGTAAGAGAGATTTCTAACAATTCTCCAAAAGAATCATTCCTTGCAGCCTTTTGCCTGCAGGACAAACTTCCAGCCCATCATTTCCAAAAGGGAGTTATGGGAGCAGAGCGCCTGGGAAGATGAGCTCATGTCTGAACTCAGAGAGCAGCGACTAGGGGACAGCAGCACAAACTCCACCGACTGGAAGGATGTTTTGGGTGATTTTTTCTAAGCAGAGATAAGGCAGGTGCGCGCGGAGCTCACGCTGCGTTACACCTCCGCACCGGCCAAAGCGCAGACCTGCTACTGGAAAAAAAAAGCGCGGAAAGAGACCGTCGCACTCCCGCTCTTCCTCTTCCAGGTCCCGTGAGAGCGCTGGCGCGAAGCACTCACCTGCAGCTGGGTGTACTGACAGCTCCCCATCAGGCACTCCGGGAAGAGGAAGCCGGGATTGCTGGGCCATCTGAGCGGAGGTTAAGGAAGAGAGGACAATCCAGTCCGGAGAGCGCGGAGAACTCGCCTGAAACTCAGCGTGCCGCTTGCACTCAGTTTGTGGGGGGGAAAGGAGAGAAGACTAAGCTGCTCTTTATACGAGTCATTATTCTGTAATAAGACTGATCCATATTAGAACAAAATCGTTAGTACATCTAATCCACAACTGCCCAAATCTCGTTACCCTTCCAAATCTCCCGGCATCGCACCTCGCCAAGTCAAGTCGCTAGAGCTCAGGGGCTTAAAGTCAAAACCCCAAATCCTTTGTTGTGCACCTAAACGGGATGGATTCTGCGAAATCTTAAAATACCCACAAATCCCATTAACGTTAACAACAGTCACTTGTTCAGGAGACTCGTCTTTGAAATTTGGGCACGGAAAACATTGATTTTGGAACTGCAGGAGGCTTTGTGGCGGAGATGGCCAACCTACAGCCCCAGAGCACTCCGCAGCCCACCACCCCAGCCCCAAACCTGCTCCACAAGCCCACCGACACCCCCAGCCTCGGGACTGGGATGCGATACGCATCTATCTCCCTCAACGCCTGCAGGAGCTCCGGCACTGCCGCGCAGGAACTCCCCCTGGTTACAGCCCGGCGAGAGCGAGCACCTCACGGCGGGTTGACATCCAAGGATACAGGAGCGGCAGAAAGTCAGCCACTATCGCGGTGACGAGATGGGGCCAGTTCAAACTCGTTTCAGCCAAAGAGGTGTTCGGTTGCAAGAAGAGTCGAGATATGATGTGCTTTCTGGCCACTTCCTGAAAGAACAGCTCCACAATCGTCTGAGGGCCAGATACTAAAAATACAGATTAAAGAAATGCTGAGAAGGGGGCCCGCAGCAGCCATCCCCGGCTTTCCCCGCAGCGCTGCCACGCCAGGCAAACGGCACGCTAAGTCAAAGCGAAACAATAAGCACGTTCAATACTCTGACTTGTTGGTTTTGGATTTCTCTTGCTGTCTGGTTAAGTCAGAGGGACTAGCAGGAGATCAAAGAGCCACATACTGCAATGTTTATTAACCACAACTCAATTATAACACTAAAAAGAAAAAAAAAAAAAAAAAAAAAAGGGCTGTGCCCTCTCTCCAGTCGCGCTATTCACAACCCAGCTGCAGCTTTCCAGCTCCACCGCGCGCTTCACAGGGCAGGGCTGCGGGAGCGCTGACCTGGCTCTCTGGCTCTGTTCGAATGCCTCCCTCCTCATTCCAGCGCCCCCAGCAGTCCAGCCTCCCATCAGCGAGCTGTTCTCAACGCCTCTCCCCAGCCTGCCACCTCCTTTCTATCTTCCCCACGTTTCACATATTTTTCCTGAAGCGCAGCGGCCAAACAGGACTTTCCTCATGAGCGGGCCAAGAAATAACCCACGACACTGGCACACACAAAGGATGTTTTCAATTTTGCTTTCACGCGCTGACATTTACATCGAGGCGACTGCCTCCCGAACAGAGACGCTCGCTCAGGGAGAGCTGGGACTCTGAAGATCACAGCCTGCTTACAAAGAGCACAGACGCCCCAGGCCTGTCAGCACGCAGAGGAAACTCTTCCCCAGCTCACAGCCCTTCACACGCAGCGCTGCTGCCTGTTTGTCACCGATTTGCTCCGTTCCCTCTGAAGCAGCTCAGCCTCAAACCACAGACTAGTTGCAGCAGGCTCTTACCTGCGCATTTTCTCCCCTCTCCTGCTCACCACCTCCCTCTGTAACCACTTCAAGGTCGCAAGCGCCTAATTAAGTTGCCTTATATTCCCCCCATTAGGATTTCTCCCGCAAGACAGTAACCCAAAGCGTACGTCTTTGCAGCAAGACTTAAAATGTGAACAAATTCTCAGCTGCTATTTCCCCCTTGAGCTACTGGCTGTGAGCAACACTCACGTCTGAACTGCAGAGCACTGTTTTGGGGAACGTATTTCTACGTTCTCTCGCTTCCCTGAGCCGCTGCTCCCGTGAGGACAGACCTGGTCTGACCCGCTACAGCCGCTGTAGCGTACGAGAGTGAGAGGTGAGCTTGGCTGATATCGCCGGGGTCAGAGTTAACAACGTTTGGCTTGGCTTCCCATCCTCCCTGGGCTGAGAATAAGATCTAAGTCCCTGGTCCGAGTCCAAAGCTGCAAGATAACTTTGTTGTTACCTTTGTTGTTGGGTTTTGGCAGACAGCATGACAAACAACTCCACGTAAAGAATTTCCCTTGGGTGGCAGAGGCAGAGCGCAAGAGGTATAAATAACAGAGAACCTGAGAGCTGATGAACTCCGGGCACCTTACCTAGTTTATGGGGTGTGACAGCAGTGGTGTCTGCTAACTCCAACACAGATAGATGCTGCAGATTAGATTCCCTAGAGAAGAAAAAGCCATCAGTGAAGAGACAACAAAACGCCTCCTGATTTAATTGCGCTCATTGTTCAACTCAGGTGACTCCTGCTGCCAAAAAAGGCAATGGCGCACAGAACAGTGAGACCTCACACGGCAGAATGAGCACGAGGTAAAGAGTCAGCTCAAAACACGGAAGGAAAGGAAAGGAAAAAAAAAAAAAAAAAGAAAAAGAAGAAACCACCCTTCTCAGCACAACCTGACTGCTGGAGTGACACTCCCACAGCAGCCACCAGCTTTTCATACCAGGAAGGGCGTTTCAGGTGGATTTAGCAGGAACCTACAATCATTCAAAGTCAGAACGGGCTGGGTACAGACTTACAGCGTGTCGACGGGGACATCCGACGCCAGGCACTGGCTCGCCCACCTGATCAGGTAGTAGGACAGCAGCAGGGGAGAGGTGCGGTGCAGCAGGTCCTGCTGAGACTGGAACAGCTGTCCCCCTCCCAAAACCATCTGCAAGCAAAGCACAGAGGGTGGCTCACCGAGAGGCCAAGCCCAGAGCAACAGCAGGACAAGGGCAGTCAGTGAGGTTTGTACTGGGCTCAGTGGTCAACTGCTGGGCCGTTAACCCACCCAGGAGATCAGCAGGACTCTCACACGCACCAGAAGAACCCAGGCAGAAATCACAGCGTCTCCTCAGGACCAAGGGGTGAGGTAATTATCCTGGTTTCCTCCACAGGATGAAAAGTAATTCACGCTTGGGAAGGACGCAAGCGCGTCAAGGTGGCAAAGCAGCGGCTCCTCACGAAGCAAGCACGGTCACGTGCCTTGTGAGAGCCCGGCTCTAAAAGGGCACCTTGCAGCACGCTTTAAATGCTCCAAGGGCAGCCTTATCCAGGAAGAAAGGGATTTCTTTTCACCAAGAAACCACCGCAGTAATGTTTCCAAGTAAATAACACTGGTTTAAACAACGCTCCCCTTGTCCGGGGACTCGTTCCGCACCCCTGCGTCCACCCAAACCATCAGCACCATCCCTCACGTGGCCACGCGCCCCACAGGACGGACCCAGACCAGACTAGCCCACCCCACGGCCGCAAACACAGCTGCCACCGCGGCGGCTGTTTGCACAGGCTGGAGCAGCCTCGCGGAGGCTGAAACCGCAGCCTCTGGGTAAACAGCGCTGCTGTGACGCAAAGGTGCCGCGTTACCAGACAGCAAGGCCGTAACCGTGCGCGCGCCGGGCTGCGCAGCGGCGCGGGAGGAATGGGGAATAGATGGGAGAACCGGATGCGCTCAAGCAGCGCTGTTTCAGAGGGGAGGCTGGAAACGACGCCCTCCTCCCGCAAAGGGAGTTTTGCTTCCTGCTTCCTGGATGCCCAGCGTGAAAAGAGGGAGTTAGGGCGTGAGCGCAGCGCGCTGCTGCTTTGCTTAGGAGGACAAAAGCGGCTGGAGGAGAGCGCAGGGCTTGCCCAAGCCTGGGGCTAGTTCAAACAGCCGCCAGCGTTTCGTGGGAAGAGACGGAGCTGACAGTCTGGCATCAGCAGAAGCCCGGATCCGAAAGTTCAAAGAGCCCAGCAGCAGCTTCAAAGGCTGTACTCACAGGATCCCCGAGCCGCAGCAACAGCTGTTGGAGGATCAACAGGTCCCGACAGATCAGGAAACGGATGGTGGCAATCTTACAAACCCCCCAGCAAACCACGTTGACAGCAGTGCCGCTACCGTACAGCTGGGTGAGGTTCATGCGCATATTTAGATGATGAGCTGAAAGATAAAACCACCCAGATAAGGGGAGGAACCAGACCGACGAGAACGCTTGCCGAGCCGCCGCTTTCCCAGCCCAAACGCCGGGCTGCAGAGCATTCACCTTTTTCCATGTCAGCCTCCGTCTCATAGTCCATTTCTCGGATGAGCACTCCGATGGCATGGATGGGGTTTCTGATCTCCTGCAGTTTGCTGTGTATATCCTCCATCACATTTTCCCTGCAGAGTAAAAAAAAGATAATAATAATAATAATCAGCACCAGGAGGTTTAAACTCAAGAGGGCTCCCTTTCCTCCCTCACTGATCCCCCCTAGAAGGGAGCGTATCGCATCAGCCTGGACATCCTTGAAGGGAATCCTCTTGTGGCCCGGAGCTCTATTACAGCGCCTGCAGGGCCCAGTCTATTTATTCCACTCCCCCAGGCTACCAGGAAATAACAGTCAGACGGCTGGCATTCCACGGCGGAACGATTTCAGGAGGCGAGCACAGGAACCGCACGGCTTGACCAAGGTTCTGACCTCTACTTAGTGTTTGCAGGCACTTGCTTTCCACTGCGCAATGATCCTAACAGGAACTTGTTCCTCTTCCGCTCTCTATCCCACCTGAGAATCCCCAAAATGTCTTTTCTGGAGGGCCCCAGGCAACAGCAAGGGGGTTCTGGACGGAAGACCGTGCTAACATCACCAACACCCAGGCTTTCCATCACTGAGGGGACCTGGAAAGGTCTCCTGCAGCACAGGCAGAGCCTGCGCGTCCCAAACGTGCAGGTGATCCCTGCTCAGCCGTTCCTGCCTCCCTGCAGGGGAGCTTCCGCAAAAAACATCTCCTTACGTGTCATTAGCTATCAAGTCCTCCAGGATCTGCTCTGCAGCCTTTTCTGGAGGCTGGAGGCGGAAGCAAGCCATTTCCATTAGGAATGCCATTTCCATGGAAATTGAATCTCCGATCAGGCGAAGGCACTGGACAAGACAGACAACATCACGAGACATCTCCAAATCTGTAATGAAAGAATCTAACTGTATATTTACAAGGGATTTCAAAGCGAAGGTGGGAGGGCCACTCAAAAACCAGTTAGTTCAGCTCCTATCAGCAAATTGGTCTCAGTCCCGCCCGTCAAACTGACCCTTCCCTGCCAACTACGAGGCCAAATCAAAACTGGTCGATAAGGGAAAGATTTGGGCTTTATTGTTTGGAAAGGAAAAAAAAAAAATGCTGATGCAACAATAAAACAGTGAAATTCCCTCCAAGGGATTTTCTCCAACCACAGGTTGAAAGGAAGCAATTAGTGCAGCTTAAGAGCAGAAAAAAACCTCAGATAGCTCAGCTCTGCCAAGCAGAACAAGCTCTCGTTACAGCAGCTATCCATTTGCAGCACCGAGAGAGGATTTTCACATTCTTAGAGTGATCTGAAAACTCGGTGCTGAGGGTTTCAATCACTGCTTTGCAACGCAATCCTTTATTGTATGCGTGTTTAAAATTAAGTCGCATTTTTTGAGAAGCTTGAAATGGACAGGGCAGGAACCTCCCAAACCCAGCCCAGGCCTCCAGCTTTCCCTCCCTCAGCACCAGAAATAGCTCGAGCAAACAGATGACGATTCTTTACAAAAATATAAAAATCACTCGAGCATGAAAGTGGAGCTTAGGTAACATTTTCCGTTGCCTCTTTCTCGCGAAACATCATTCCACGGCCAGCAAAGCATAGAGGGCACTGTGGCGACAATATTAACGACAGGTTTTGCACGCTCTGGCGTTTACTTCCCCGAGAGAAGAAATGGTACCGCCCCTCTCCACAGCTGACGTGAAACGTTTACACACAAACATCGCAATAAAATGTTTGCAGAACTGGGCAGTTCAGCCCAGTGTGCCAGGGTGCTGAGCACGACAGCAGGTTTCACAAAACAAAACTCACTACAAATGCCAAAATACAAAAACCCTCTCCGTGTAGACAATTACGGAGTCAGGAGAACTTCAAGAGGCCTCTGTGGAAATTCCTGCACCCCTCTGCCTAGGGCTCCCCCAACACGCAGCGTTTCAGCCGCCGACAATGACAGAGCTCCACGTCTCCTCACTTACCATCAAAGATGGCAGCGTCGTCCTCGGTCAGGAGGTGCTCATTAGAGAGGAGATAGAGATGGTCCACCAAGGGGCAGGGCACGAGGAAAGACAGGGAGCCCTAGAAAGGTGAGGAGAAAGCCCTTCTTGTGAGCTCCCCACACCCGCACTTCAGTCAGAAAAGCTCCTCCCTGAAGGTCGCAGCCTCAGCTGGCCGCAGTGGCCGCAGCGGCACCGCTGCCCAGCCTCACCTTCTTCAGCAGGCACACCATGTTGGTGTAGGGGTTCAGGTGCAGGGCCAGGGGCCGCGAGAGCGCTTCTTGGTACTGAAGGCAGCAGGCATAGAACTTGGACCAGAACTCCACCTGCAGCTGCCAAAACTCCTCCAGCGAGCACTCGTATTCTGTCACGCTGCCCTGGAACTAGCGGGACCAAAACAAAAACTTCAGACGAACACAGGCAGCGAGCCAGAGAGAAAAAGCGTAGCGTTCAGACTGCTGTCTTGTCCCTCCTGACCAGTGTCGCACTTTTACAGGGTTGAGGTTTACAAACACCAGCTGCAGTTCTCTTCCCCACCACCTTCGTCTCAAAATCTAAGGTTTTTTTTCCTACAGCAACAAGCAAGGGGAACAATGATGACAAGAAAAAGGGCAGCACTGCAGATCTCTCCAAAAACATCACGCATGGAGATCGAGAGTACCAAACTGCCTTTTTCCTGTGAGCTTTCTAGCAATAGTCCAAGCGGCCTCAAGGATGAGCCACAGGTGGAAGGACTGCTAGCTGAGAGAATCAGGCATACCAGAGTAAAATCTGGAGAAGCGGGATAAAATGCGGGAAATTCAGACCCAGAAGGACACCCAGTTGATCTTTGGGATGGGTCCCCTAAGCAGATTACCATCTGGTGTCCAAAATTACGAGCAACAGCTCTGCGTGGTGGCCAGCACCCACGCACAGGGAGCTGAGAACGGGCATCACGTGATGTTGTGAAACGTCACAATACATCCAACCAACGTAAGAACAAAACACGTGGGGGGAAAAAAAATCTCACCTCGTTTTCCACAGCTAAGGTAACCTCTTTTTTTAACTCGTCCCACGTCAGATCCATGTGTCTCTCTGTTCCTTGTGAAAAGATCTGAAAAGCAGCACAGCACACTTTTACTTTAAAGCACGAGAGCTGTCTCCTGGAGGTTCAAGCAGCACTGAGCGGCGCAAAGCAAACACGACGGCACCATCCAGCGCTTTGCAAAACAGAAGTATTAAAAAACACGGCTGGCTGGAGGTGGGGTACACGGACACAGAGCCAGCTCCCCTCTTCCTGTGGGAACGGAGGAAGCCTCCTGGCAGGCAGCGTGCTGGGATGAAAGGGAAGAAGTGCCGCACACCTTCACAGCGGCTCTCTTGTGCCTCGCTACAGGCCGCCATAAGGTCACCACAGCACAAAGAATCTAAACCATCAGAGCAGTGGAAGTTTGGCTTTTCCGTTTTTCCTGAAAAGCCACTGCGTGTTGCCTTGCTCTGCCCCGAACAGCCCTAGAGGAGTCAGCACTACGGTAGGCTGAAAGTCTGCTCACCTGGCTAAAGCAGCAGGCAACGAAAAGCAAGCTCAGCAAACCGCTGTCCTAAGGGAAAACATCTTCTGGAAACCACACTCTGCCTCCCGCCGCCAGCGCACGCCGGCTGAAGCGCGGCACACCAGCCGCTAACTTGCTCCAGTGGCTACTGACAGGTCTCCAAACTACGAAATGCAAACTGATGCCCACCAAGAGCTCCAAGGAATCCTGTTGCCTCACGTCTAAACAGCCAGGAAGGAGAAGCGGACAGCCAGCGCACCAAAAGCCCTCTCACTCACCTGTAAAGCCTTCTGGATAGCTGCGTTTGTGAACCGGCCAGGCATGAAGAGATACTCCAGGTAGGTTTCCTGCAAAGAGAAAAGATCACAGCTTAAGGAAACACACGTGCCAGGGGAGAGACACTGCTTCTGGTCCTTCCTCCCGTTCTCAAACTCATCCCCTGGACCCGTATTTCTTTCCAGCTTCAGCTCACGCCCACGCCCTGCTCCAAGCTCTCCCCTTCCAACCCCTCAGCAGTTCCCGTGATCGACGCTGCTTCCCGCACACTCCAGATCCTGTTTATTCACGTCCTGGCTCAAGGCTCTCTCTTGATTGACTGGAAATTCTCCTCATCCCTCAACTTCTACTTTCATAACCAGGCCTAGCGCTTTAATGCTGCGGTAACAGAGGCTACGGCTTGTCCTCTTCTCTTTGGAGTAATTTCAAGACCGTATCAATATAATTTGCACACTTGAACTGTCTTAATGTTCTCCTCCTGGGCAGAGAAGCTTCGTTACTTCTCGTTGCTCACCCTGGGGTCCTGATCTTGTCGAACCGTCACTTCCTCTTCAGGCAGCGGCTGCACAAAGACCTGGTTCCACTGGCCCGCAACATTTCTGGAAGGAAAACAAAACCAGACTCAGCTCTGAGTCGCAACGCTTCAACGCAGCGTGGCCGGGAGCAGCCACCTGAACCAAACCTGCCACTCTGACAGCGATCACAGACTTTACGGCCACCACAGCCCCTCGGACCTGGTAGCGGAGGAGCTTTGACCCGTGACAAGCGACAGATCAGCTCAACAACGGCATTCCCAGCCCTGAGCTACAGGATAAGCCGAATTCCTTAATTTAGATCAACCTTCTCCCCACCACACGTGCTCACCAAGCAACTCTTAGACCGACCAGTAGATTCTTCCACCTAAACTTGCACACTCACAGCATTTTTTACACAGAATTTAACTCCCTGGTCCGGTTACGTACCACGCCTGCCCTCTCAGCTTTATAAAGACAGAGCTGATGCTTTCACATCACTGGTCTCCTCAAAACAGCTTTACTGGAAGAGACCAGGCGGCTATGTTTTGAAAGAGCTGTCGGTGAAGCACAGCCCTCCCTCTGACACGCTCACAGCAAGTGCCCGCTGCCCAGCTTTTCACATTTTTCACATTCCTGCAGCTGAGCTGTAGCTTTATCATAAAGCAGGAAAAAAAAAAAAACAAACCCAAAACAAAACAAAAAAAATCAATGTAATCTGCACTGCACGAAGACACAAACACCGCAACAGGAAGAACTGGGTACCGCTGCATCTCCACACATTTCAGTCAGCAAAGCAGGACAGGAAAAAAAAGTTGAGGGGCGCGATGGTGCAGCTTTAATGAGCAGCACGTGGAGCTGCTCCCGCAGTCAGCGCCTCAAAAAGGCTAGCAACACCAGCGAGGCAGCGCGGAAACTCACTGCTCAAAGTTGATGTATCTCACAACAGTTTGGCTCTCCTCGTTGTGCCACAGCGCCCAGATCTCAGCCGAGGTTAAGGCGAAGTCAATGAGAGTCTCCTAGGAGAGAGGACGCATATTTACCTGCTCATCGTAAGTTCACGTAGAGCGGAGAGATGTGTACTTAACGACAGCAAAACATAATATACCCTATCAATTCACCATGTTTTGGGAAGAATGCTTTATTCACAGTTAAATCCCCAAAAGTCCAGGCCTCTCATCTCTCAGTAAGCACCCCTCCCCCTTGTTTTGGGGAGCCGGGCCCCAGCACTGACCTGCGAGGAGAAGAGGGAGGATATGTGGTCAAGGCTGTAGCGGTTGCTCTCGGTGCTCACCAGCTGGAAGACACAGAACTACAAACCCATCTCGTAAGTCATTTGCTAAAGGACGGCTACGCCAACAACCAGCACGCCGCGGGGAAGCTCGTCTCTCCGGTCCCTCTCCCGGCCTGACGCCACAGTCACCAGCGCCCTGCGGGCTGAGGGGCGAGCCGAGCGCGCCACGCGCAGCCAGCCACGGACCCCGCGCGCTGAGCACCGACATCGCCGACTTCAGCCTTCCTGGCAAGGACACTCGTCTCTGCCTCAACATGAAGGATTTCTAGCGGCCTTTTCAAAAACTAAACCACAAAACCAGTACCACCACCACTGCTGGACACTGCTAGTGACCACGCGGCGCGGGTAAGGAAGGAGACTGAGGTGGAACAGCGCTCAGTCCTCAGGCTCGTTACAAACCAAGCTCCGCGTGCTCTCACCAGAGCGCTAGCGGGACAGCGGAGGTCGCGCTACGCGTTCCTACGCCGAATGTGAATCCCCTGGGGAAGGGAAAGGGTAAGCTGTCCAACAGATGAGACTGCTCTGTGCCGTCATTCCCGTCCGGCTAAATTTACTATTCGCCGCGAGAAGCAGAAGTTCTACAGAGGTCAGCGCGCGGCGATGCGTCCGCACGCTCCCAGGAGCCTGAAGTAAATATACTATAAATATTTCCATGTTTTTACTTTGTTTTGGACCTTTCCTTTTCCCATGGCACGGATGCGCTTTCGGGATCCTACCGGAACAGGAGGCGAACGAGTGAACTAGTGCCCGCAGTCCCAAGGCAGAAGCACTTGTATCTCGCAGCGTTTTGAGAATGAAAAGATTTGTTTATTCGGACAGCACTGCTCTCCCCGGAGGCTCAGATGTGAAACTTTTTCCCTATTTCCCTCCTCACAGACCCAAATCCAAGGAGGAAAGACGCATTTTCCGCGCAGCCCAAGAAAGACGCGCCCGCGGCGAGGAAGCCCCATCGCTCCGTACCTGCCCTCGCTTGGGCGCGTGCATGTACACGCCGAGGTAAAGCCCCAGGGACTGGGAGAAGGCCAGTCGGAGGCGGTGCGCGGTCCCAGCCGCCAGCCGCAGGTCCCTGCTGACCGGCATGAACTCCAGCAGATCTGCAACCATCAGGCACATTTGATCCTACGCGAAATAAAGGCGATCAGGAAAGGAGTGCAGGAAAGACTCAGGAATCAGAAATCTCCCTTCCCCCTCATCCTTTCCCTCCTGGCCAAAGTCTGCCCAGATTTTCCCCCCTAAAAGACGGGAGCAAAGCATCCGTACGCGTACCTGAACCACTGTTTACCTTTCCCCGTCTCACCTGTGCCCTCTCCCCCCGAGCACACAGGCTCGTGGAGCCCAGACACGTACGGTAAACCGTCCCCTCCCTCCCATAACGCACGCATTCCAGCGCACATGAGCCGTGAAAGCAGCCGTGCTGGTCGATTAGCTCTGGCACCGATATTTGGAGCAAGTGGCGGGCAGCGAGCAGAGGCTTTTATTAACTTCTTGGCGACAAGGAGCCGCGTAACAAAGACGCTCTTATTAGCGCTAAAACAGCAGAAAACCCGTTTGGTGCGCCTCCTCAGCCCTTGAAGCGCTCCTGCCTGCCTTCCTGAAGGCTCCGGTGTGTTTGTAAAGAACCTAAAACCGCCTCTTACCCAAAGCTCAAGGCTTTGCTGCTGAGGAAACCCACCCCTCGCTTTCCAAACGTGGCTGCGAACGCACACAATTTTCACAAATCACCCTGAACGCCAGCGCGCAGAAGCCGACTCAGCGACAGACCAAATCCGCGCCAACCACCCGGGCCTCGTTCCTTCAGCCTCAGACTACGGCCCGAGCGGCGACGGGAGAGGCTGCGCCCCCGAACGCAGGCCCCGCTCACCTTATAGGACCACATCCGCAGTTTGTGGTCCTGGCAGAGCGCAAAGAGAAAGGCATCGTGATCTAGGCAGTGAACAGAGAGGCTGATGGGCAGGTCCGACGGGCCGCAGTCACCTCTGGAAATAAACACAGCGCTTATTTCAACAGCTGGAAAGAAAATCAAGGCTCGTGCCACGTAACGGGGCCTAAAATTTGGTCGCGCGCTGCAAGATGACATAACGATTACAATCCAACACCAAGCCCAGCCTGCACACACAGCATCCACGTCACCCAGCCGTAACCTCTGCCGGTCAGGAACACGCCTGACATTTCCGAGCGAGGGCAAGAACGCACAACTGCTGTAATCCTTAATCTGCGCTGGCTGCGAGCCACATCCCGGGCAAATCCTTGCAGGCCAATTACCAGCTCGAACGTATTTGTGGACACACACAGAACCAGCAGGACCCCGTTGAGAGGAACTAATCCAGCATTCAAGTCCCAGCTTCCGCACCGCAACAGGTCCTGCGACCCAGTTAGGTTTTTTTTGGCAGAGTATTTCTGCATGCCGACTCGCCTGTCTTTGACTTCAGCTGCAAACTCTAGGTGAGGGAATGGAAAAGACAAAATCAGTTCCACTTACTTGTCAGCAGACACTAACCTGATGGCAGTTGGCATCCAGCCAGTAAGGAAACGCTGCATCACCGAGCTCTGCTTCAACTCCACAACCGAAACCGTTCCTTTCAAAACAAAAGCGATATTAAGAAACGCATCGCGGACTCGTTAGCGAAATTATTTCCTGCCACCGGCAAGGCGCTTCACAGGCATGATGTGAAACGGCTTTTGTGCGCGTGGAGTGAATTTGTGTGACACACGCCAAAAATCAAAGCCAGGAGAGGGGACGCCCCACCGCGCGGCGTTTTGCAGAGAGGCGGTCTGTTCCCGCTCCTTACCAGGCGCATCGTGAGGAGGCAGTTTAAGGACGAAGATCCCGCCCGAAGCGGAGGGCAGAGCGAAGAGAGCGTCCCCCTCGCTGCTCAGCCACGCCGCCGAGGCGACAGAATTGGACGCCAGGCCCGGCACGTTGGGAATCAAGTAGTAATTTGCAGGATCTCTGAAGTTGATTTTGCTGATATCTGTAAACACGGACTGCATTTGGCTCTCTGTTATCAGCTCCTGGAGGAGGGAAACGGCAGAGAATACAAATCCTGAGCACACATGCACAAGGTAAAGAGAAAAAAAAAAAACAACCGGACACCTGCGGAACGGCAAATCCCTGATAAAAAGGATTTTTCCAGTAGGAACTCTCATCGCTGCCACTCCTGCTTCCCGTACCGCTAACCCACAACCACTGCTCGTTACGAGTCGACAGGAAAGGGGTTTCAAAATCTGCAATTCTCTAGCAGAACGCCGTCTCTCTCTCCCTCATACGCTGTAACACCCACAGAGGAGTCCCGCAATCCATCAGCTGCTTCAAGGTCGCTCACAGCAAAACGCTGGCAAGGCGTCCCGTGAAGAGCAGCTCGGCAAGAGCGCGGCCTCAGCCCTCGGGAAAGCTGCCTGGCGCTCTAAAAGCAAGGGATAAGCTCTCCAAGAGACAAAGGGACCTGACAGGACACACCAGAAGCAGGCACGAGATAAAAAGTCATAGCAAACGGGTAAACGCGATGTAAATTTTGCACAGGCTCCATCTTCCACACGAAATAACAGGATTCTACACCTTGCTGTGGGCAGAGGGCAAGCGCCAAACGTGGGCAGGCCTCCCTGCGAGGCCCTGGGTCCCCTCCCCTACAGGGTACTTTGTCCCCGTTGTCACAAGGCCAGGCCCCGGGGCCACTGGCAGAGCCGCTTCCAGCCCCCGAGCCTCAGCTCGGGTTACGCCAGCAATTTTCATCAAAACTGGAGCCCCATTCACAAACTGGAAACGCTCTCAGCTTCGGGGCAGACTTTATAACATCTACAAAGAAATTTAACCGGGAAAGTTTGGAGAGTAAGAAACTAAAGTGCAGAGTTTTCCACAAAACTCAGGAGAGCCTGACAGCCTGCAGCTCCGTGCCTCCGGAAGCACCGGTGGGTCCCAGCCCCGGGTACAAATCCCCGGCGGCAGGGTTTGTGTGAACCCCTGCGACAGAGTTCATCCCGGCGTTCGGCGAAGCAGCGCGTGGCTGCTCGACCGCTCCCCCTCGCCAAGCGGGATGGGGGAAGAGGAAAGGAAGGATAAAAGCGAAAAAACTTGAGGGTCAAGATAAAAAGTTAAAGTAACTGCTTAATAAGTGAAGGACGAGCAGAAGGAGAGAGAAGAAAACAAAACGAGGGACACAAACGCTGGAGACGCTGACACCCTGCCAGTTCCCAAGCGAAAGATGGGTAACTGCCCCAAAAACTCCTCTTCTCCCCTCTTACTGCTGAGCATGACGTTACACGGCAAGGAATAAATATCCCTTTGGTCAGTCCGGGTCATCCGCCCGGTTATGTCCCCTCCCAAACCACTGCACACCCCCAAAGCCTATTCACATTGAGGGGGCAGAGGGAGAAACTGAAAAGGCCTTGAGGTTGCACAAACACTGCTGAGGAAAAGCCAAATTATTAGCGCGTCGTCAACACTGCTTTGGTCACAGGTCCAAAACATGGCACCACACAAGCTACCCTGATGAAAATTGACCCCATCCCCACCCAAATCGACTCCGTCCCAGCCAAAAGCAGTAGAGGCGGGAAGCAGCGCTTTGTGCCCGAGCTGAGAAGCACGACAAAGCCTTCACTATTTTGCAGTGCCCTTGGCGCTTTCGCTGAGGGCTGCTGATGGGCAGGACGGAGGTGGGCGGCTGACACCGGCGAGGAGCGGGGCCACCCCGGTACTCACGCTGCGGTACATGCGGGCGGGATGCGGCAAGAGCAGACGATGCACCGTCTGCGCGGTGATCAGCAGGACGACCACATGGTTCTGCACCTCGCAAAGGTGCACGCCGCCCGGTAAGAAGGGGCAGCCCTGGATGCAGAGGCGGATGGCGTTGTTCAGCAGGTTGACGTCCAGAGATTCCTCCACCAGCTCCACCGTGTCTCCAGACGTGGTCCTGAGGGAAGACACCGGGGAAGGAGTGAGGATGGCGGGGACAAGCGGGAGGGGGGGGGGGGTTTCAACCGGGCCCCCAGGCCCGCACTCACCATCGCACGAAGCGGTTCCTGGTGACGGCGGCGAGCTGCGCGCTCTCCTGGTAACAAAAACCACCCGCGCTATCCCCGTAGCGACCGGCGGGGAGCGGAGCCGTTCCCGGCGGGCTAAAAACCACCTCCCGAGGCTGTCGCGGCGGGCCCCGAGCCGCCGCGCTCAGCTCCAGGCAGCTCCGCTCCGCCAAGCCCGCCGCCATCTTGTCCCGCTCGCCTTCCCGCCTCGCCCGCGCGGGGCATCACGGGAAGGGAGAGGAGGGCAGGGGAGGGGAGAGAGAGGGGCGGGGTGCTGCAGCGCCCCCTGGTGGGCGGGCGGGGGACGGGGGCAAGGGAGGGGAGTGGGATTTGGAGAGGGGAGGGGGGATTTGGGGAGGGGGAGGACTGGGGGGGATCGGGGGGGATATGGGGAGAGGGGGGTGTGGGGAGGGAGACAGGGGAGGGGGTGTGGGTTGTATAGATTGTAGGGGGTCTGGGGAGGGGGATATGGGGGCGATATGGGGAGGGGGTTTTGGGGAGAGGGGCATGGCCGTGGGGCACAGGATGGGGATGGGGTCTGGATTTGGGGGGCCCACAGCAGCCCCGTGTCCCCCCCATTGCCACCACCAGCCACGCCGCCTTCGCACCCCCGCCCGGCCGCGCACCGCGGCGCCGGCACCCGACATGGCGGCGCCGGCACCCAACATGGCGGCCACCGGCACCCACCACGGCGGGCACCCGCCTGCACCCAACATGGCGGCCACCGGCACCCACCACGGCGGGCACCCGCCTGCACCCCGGTGCCTCGGCCCACGGTGACCGAGCTGGTGCCCACCAGCCCGGTGTGACACGATTCACGCCCGGCACACCGGGCCTCGCCCGTCGGTGGAGCGCGCGTTGGCACGATGGCGGCGGTGACCCCTCCGACCCCGCGACGCCGCCCGCTCTCCCCGTGACGCCGCGCGGCGTGGCTGCTGCGGTCCGGGCCGGGCACGCGGCGCCGGCGGGCAGCCGGCCTTCGAACAATCGCCGCCTTTCAGCGGGAGCCCGGCGCCGGCGGCACAAGGCGCCCGCTGGTAGAATGGCCCCATTCTGGTGGCGGCAGGTGCCATGGTGCCGCACGTGGGACGGGGGGGGGGGGTGCGGCTGCGCCCCCTGCTTTATTTGGGGGGCTCAGAGCGCCCCGGGCCGCTGTGGGACCTGGCACCGGCTGGATTTTGGGGGTCACGCATCGCGGCAGACGTGGCGGGGGGGGGGGCATCGCTGCTTGGTGGGGTTCCACAGGGGGCTCGTGTCCCCTTGGGCAGAGATTTGGGGGTGCCCATGTCACCTGGGGGAGAGACCCACGGGGGGCTCCTGAACCCCTGCGCTGGGATTTCGGGGTGTGCATGGCTGGGGTACAGACCCAGGGGGTCCCTGTGTCCCGGGTACGGATCCACGCGTGCCCGTGTCCCCTCGGGCTGGGATTTGGGGGTACCCGTGTCCCGAGTACAGACCCAGGGGGTCCCCGTGTCCCGGGTACGGATCCACGCGTGCCCGTGGCCCCTCAGGGAGGGATTTGGGGGTACCCGTGTCCCGAGTACAGAACCAGGGGGTCCCCGTGTCCCGGGTACGGATCCACGCATGCCCGTGGCCCCTCAGGGAGGGACCCACGGGGGGCTCCTGACCCCTCAGGCAGGGATTTAGGGTCTCCCGTGTGTCCCCCGCGGGTGCGGGTCCCCCCTCTGCACGCCATCCCTCGGCGCACCCCGCGATCGTTACCGGTAACCGTGCCCGGGGAGGCTGCGGTGTCCGGTAGCGGGCGGGGGCCGGGGCGATGCCGGGTGCGGGGCGGGCGGTCGCTGTCCCCGCCCCCGGGTTTCTCCCGCCGCTTCCTGCGGGCACGGCCGGGCCGGGACGGGGACGGGGAACCGGGGGCGCGCGGTGAGTGCGGGACGGGGCGCGCCGGGGGGGGAACGGGGGCGCGCGCGGCGACGGAGGGGGGCGCGCGCGGGGACCCCGTGGGGGTGGGAGCCGGGGGTCCCGGTGGGGTGGGAACCGTGGGTACCCCCGAGGGGTTCCCGGCGCCGTGGTGCGGGATCCGTGAGTCGCGGGCGGTGCGGGATCCGTGAGTCGCGAGTGGACGGGCGCCGTGGGTCGCGGAGGTGGACAGTGCCGTGGGGTCTCGGTGGGGCGGGAGCCATTGCATCCCCCTGGGGCGGGATCCGTGGGGTCTCGGTGGGGCGGGAGGCGTTGCATCCCCCTGGGCGCGGGATCCGTGGGTCTCCGTGGGACGGGGAGCCGTGGGGTGTGGAGCGTCCCGTGGGGCGCGGAGTGTCCGGCGCTGTGGGTGCTGATGGGACGGCGAGCTGTGTGTCTCCGTGGGGCAGGAGCTGTGGGTCCCCGCGGGGCAGGAGCTGTGGGTCCCGGGGCACCCAAGGCCGTGGGTTGCAGTGGGGCAGGAGGGAGTGTGGGGGTGGAGGGTCCCGGGCAGCTGTGGGGCAGGGCCGTGGGTGCTGAGAAACACCCGTGGGACGGGATACCGCACCGGGACCCCACGTGTGGGGTGGGGGTGCCCCACGCCCCTCCGGCCGTGGGTCAGAGGGTCGATGCTGCCACGTCCCGGGCGCGCGGGCACCGCGGCTGCGGGCTGCTATCCCACCCCACGGTGTGGGGTGACCCCGCCGTGGCGCGGGGACCCCCCTCATCGCGCTGGCCCACCCGTGTCACCGCCACGCTGCGGGCAGGGGTGCCAGCGCCCGGCTTGTGCCCACTGGGCGCCGGCGGTGCCAGCCGGGGCCGGGAGCGACGGCCGCGGCCGCCTCGAGCCGTGGCAGCTGGGCCAGAGCCCGCGGCGACCTTCCCCGCTCCCGAGGCCGCCCGGAATCCTGGAAAACGCCTGGAAATGGGGAACCGCCTTCCCTTATATGGCTCCACCGCGCTGGCTCTGCTCCGGCCGCGCTCGGCCGCCTGCCCGACCCGGCACCCCCGGCCTATCCGCCCTCTCCTCTCCCGGCGTGCCGCGCTGTGCCGGGGGGCCCTGGGAAAGCGCCGTGGGCCGCCTCTCGCTCCCCGTCTCCGGAATGCGCGACAAGGCCGGAGAAAAATCCCGCCACCCTCCCGGCAGTTTGGCACAACCGCAGCCCCTGCCTCAGTTTCCCTGCATCGAGGGGGTTTGGGGGCCCACCGTGCCGGACCTGGCACGCGCGGCGAGGCTGGGGGTGCCTGGGGGGCTCCGGAAGCCCCTGGCACGCGGGGCTCGGGGGGAGCAGCCCGTCCCGCCGAGGGTGAAGGTCAGGGCTAATCCCCAGCCGGGGGAGGCGGCAGGGTGGGCCGGTGGTGGCCGAGGCGAGTGGCCGCGGTGGCTGTGACGTGGGGCCGGCGCCGTAATCCCGAGCGCGCTGAGCGGATTAGGGCAGCCGGGGGCGGCCTGCGGGGACGAGCCCGCCGTGGCCGCAAATCCCCGCACGGGCATCACGTGGGGGACCCCTCGCGGGCACCGTCCCCCCGCCCCGTACCGGGCATGGGGTGGCCGTGCCCCTGTCTGACCCCCCTCCCGGTGTCACCCGGTGTCCACGGCACTCACTCAGTCACGGGTGGGGATGGGGGTCAGACCCTGCCGGTGCCGGGGTGCCCGTGGGGCTGGGTCCACCCTGGCTGAGGTGGCCGTGGGGCAAGGCTGAAGGATTTAGGGTTTGGGGGGGCTGCTCCCCCCATCACCCAGAGCCACGGTGCCGATGGGGTGCCCCACGGCGGAGCCGGCTGTGCCGGCACCTGGGGACCCATGGTGCGGCACAGCCTGGGGATGTGGGGCTGAGCCCCGCTTATGGGGCACCGCCGTGGGCTTTTTGGGGAGTGGGGCTCCCGGTGTGCATGGGAAAGCCACGGGGAGGGCGGCGGCGGGATGGCGGCCATGCGGCACGAGGAGCAGGCGGGAACCGGCCCGACCGGTTAGATACCGGCACCCCCAGTGCCGGGGGGGGGCTCAGGCGGCCGGCACGTGGCCCAGTTGAAGGTCACCGTCCCCAGGGCCACCCGCCGCGGTGAGCGGGCTGGGTGCCCTGCCGCCAACCGGCTCTCTGCCAAAAAGCACGGCGGCCAGCCCTCGCGGCACGCTTTGCCGCCGCCGGCCGGTTTTCGGTTACCCCAACCGGGTCAGTGGCACCGGGTGGTTTCGGTGGCACCGAGCGGTTTTTGGTGGCAGGAGAGGATCCCGGTGCCGCGAGGGAGAGGCCGGCGGCACCCGCGGTCCGGAAGGGCGAGCCGGCGCTGAGCTCACCGGGAAGGTGTCCCGCGGGCGCGGCGGTGACGCACGGCTCCGGCACAGGGTGCCGGCGGGTGTGGACTCAGCGCGGCCGTGGCTCCGGTCCCGCCGGGGCGCCTCCTTCTCTGGGAGCATGGCCCCCGGCTCCTGGGGCGCATTGCCCACCTCTGGGGTAAGAGGCGGGGGGGGTGGACCCCCAAATCTCAGGGCCTCGGTGGGCCGTGCCAGGATCCCGCCGCACCGTATCCTGCCGCAGCCGGGGATTTTTGGGCTTGGGGGATGCTGGCACCTGGAGGGTTTGGCCATCAGGTCAACCCCAGGGGGTCTTCACTCCCCAAAAAGCTGCCCCAGGGGTCTCAGCACCCCCTAACCACGCCGCTCTCCCCCCCCCAGACCCGCCCTGTGCCCCGCCGGTGCCAGGTGATGCCGGCATGCCGGTGCCCGCCTGCCCGCAGCGCCCTGCCTTGAACCCGGTGCCGCAGCCCGGCCGCGCCATGGAGGAACCGGCCGCCGGCGAGGCCGAGCCGTGGGCCGAGGGGCTGCACAACACCAACAACAACGCTTCGCCGGGGGGGTGGCCGGGCGCCCGCGGCGGGCACCCCCTGGCACCTTTCGGCGGCCCCGGTGCCGAGCCCAGTTACCTGGGGCGGGTGGTGCTGGAGATCGTGGAGTCGGAGCGCACCTACGCCCGCGACCTGCGCAGCATCGTGGAGGTGAGCGCCGGGGCGGGGGACGGACACCCCTCGGATGGAGTTTTGGGGGGGGGGGGGCGTCGGCTGGTCGCACCCGCGCCGCCGCCGCCAACCGCGGGCGCCCGGCAGGGTTACCTGGGCAAGATCATCGACGCGGAGGAGCCGGTGCTGCGGCCGGAGCAGGTCAGCGCGCTTTTCGGCAACATCGAGGACATCTACGAGCTGAGCAGGTGGGTGCTGCCGCGGGGGGGGGGACACGGCCGGTGCCACCCCGTCCCCAATGTGCGTCCCCCCCTTTTCCAGCACCCTGCTGCAAAACCTGGAGAGCTGCGCCAACGACCCCGTGGCCGTGGCCGTCTGCTTCGTCACCCGGGTAAGGGCGGGCACCGGGGGGCACCGGGGGGGCATCGCGGCTGTGCCGGGCTCTCACTGCGCCCCCCTTCCCTCAGAGCCAGGAGTTTGCCATCTACACCCAGTACTGCAACAACTACCCCAGGTGAGGGGGGTGGGGGGGACGCGCGGGCTGGCGGGGGGCCGGGCGGGGCGCTGAGCCCCTCGCTCCCTGCCCGCAGCTCGGTGGCGGCGCTGGCCGAGTGCATGAGGAGCAAAGCGCAGGCTCGGTTCCTCCGCGAGTGCCAGGAGCGGCTGCGGCACGCCTTGCCGCTCGGCGCCTACCTGCTCAAGCCCGTCCAGAGGATCCTCAAGTACCACCTGCTGCTCCAGGTGAGCCGGCGGCCGCACGTGGCGTGGCGTGGCGTGGCGTGGCGTGGCGTGGCGTGGCGTGGCGTGGGCGGCCGGTGCCGGCACCCGGCGCGGTTTGGGTGCTTGGTGTGCCGTGGGGATGTGGCAGAGCGTGAGTTCCTGGCGCGGTTCAAGGTGGATGATGTGGCACAGGCAGCTGGCACGGCCTGGGCACCCGGCACGGCACGTGTCCTGGCACAGTCCGGGTACCCGGCACGGCACAGCCTGGGTGCCTGGAGTGGCATATTTCCCTGGCACAGCCTGGGCACCCAGCACGGCACATTTGCTGGCACGGTCTGGGTAGCCAGCACAGCATGGGTACCCGGCACAGCCCAGCCTGGGCACCTGGCACAGCACATTTCCTGGCACAGTCCGAGTAGCCGGCACGGTACCGGTACCTGGCATGGCACAGCCTGGGTACCTGGCGTGGCGCGTGTCCTGGCACAGTCCGAGTAGCCAGCACGGTACTGGTCCCCGGAATGGCACAGCCTGGGTACCTGGCGTGGCAAGTGTCCTGGCACAGTCCGAGTAGCCGGCACGGTACGGGTACCCGGTGCGGCACAGCCTGGGCACCCGGCGCGGCATGGGTACCTGGCACAGTTCGAGTAGCCGGCACGGTACAGGCACCTGGCGCGGCATGGGTACCCGGCATGGCTCGGCCTGGGCACCTGGCGTGGCACATTTCCTGGCACGGCCTGGGCACCCGGCACGGCGTGAGCTCACGGCACGGCACAGGCGCCCGGCACAGTTTAGGGGCTGGCACGGCACGGGCGCCCGGCATGGCACATCTCCCTGCCGCAGCCTGCTCTCCTGGCATTGCACGGGCACCCGGTGCAGTCCCGGCACCTGGCATGGCGTGAGCTCACGGCGCCGGCGCTTGGCGCAGACCGGTGCGGCACAATTCCTTGGCGCAGTCCAGCCGCCCGGCGCGGTGCCGGCACTCAACACCGCACATCTCCCTGGCACAACCCGTCTTCCCGGCACCGCGGCCGCCTTGGCGCCGCCGCCGCCACGCCGCGTCCTTTGCCGGCAGGAGATCGCCAAGCACTTTGAGCACAAGTCGGGGGACGACTACGAGGTGGTGCTGGAGGCCATCGACACCATGACCTGCGTCGCCTGGTACATCAACGACATGAAGCGCAAGCACGAGCACGCCATCCGGCAGCAGGTGGGTGCCGGCGGTGCGGCGCGGCAGCGGCGGCGGCGGCGGCTGAGCTGACGCGCCGGCGATTTGCGTAGGAGATCCAGTCGCTGCTGCTGGGCTGGAAGGGGCCGGACCTGACCAGTTACGGGGAGCTGGTGCTGGAGGGCACCTTTCGGGTGCAGCGGGTGCGGCACGAGCGAGCCGTCTTCCTCTTCGACAAGACCCTCCTCATCACCAAGCGCCGCGGAGACCACTACGTCTACAAGAGCCACATCCCGGTGGGTGCTGGGGATGGGGGGACTGGTGGGTGCTGGGGATGGGGGGACTGGTAGGGACTGGGGATGGGGGGTGGCCCAGGGGGTACCGAGGATGAGGGAACTGATGGGTACCAGGGATGGGGGAACTGTTGGGGGGTGGCCCAGGGGGTACTGGGGATGGGGGTGCTGGTGGGGGGCGGGGATGGGGAACTGGTGGGTGCTGGGATGAGGGGTGGCCCGGGGGTGCTGGGGATGGAGAAACTGGTGGGTGCCGCGGATGGGGGAACTGGTGGGTATTGGGGATGGGGGCACTGGTGGGTGTCGGGGATGGGAGAACTGGTAGGTACTGGGGATGGGGGGACTGGTGGGTGCTGGGGATGGGAGAACTGGTAGGTTCTGGGGATGGGGGACTGGTGGGTGCTGGGGCGGGGGGCGCGTGGGGGCTGATGGCTCCCCCGCGCAGTGCTCCTCGCTGATGCTGATCGAGAGCACGCGGGACTCGCTCTGCTTCAGCCTGGCTCACTACAAGCACGGCAAGCAGCAGCACAGCCTGCAGGTAGGGGGGCACGGGGCGGGGCGGGGGGCACCCTAGGGACCCCCGATTGCCCAACCCCATCGCCCTCCCTGTCCCCCGGCACCCGCAGGCCAAGAGCGTGGAGGAGAAGCGCGTGTGGACCCACCACATCAAGCGGCTGATCCTGGAGAACCACCACGCCATCGTCCCCCAGAAGGTGAGGGCGCCGGGGTCCCCTCCGGCACGGCGAGGGGTGGGGGGGGGCTGCGCCCCAGCTTCACCCCCCGTCTCTCCATCCTCCCTCCATCGCAGGCGAAGGAAGCCATCCTGGAGATGGACTTGTTCTGTGAGTGCCACCGGCGCCGCGCCGTCCCCTCCCCGCCCCACCCCGTCCCCTCCGTCCCCCAGCGTCACCCCCTGTGCCCGCAGACCCCCCGCGCCTGCCCCGCTGCGGCCCCGACCACCTGAAGAAGAGCTGGTCCTGCCAGCCTTTGGGCGACAACGCCGCCGAGCCGCGCCAGGGCCGCCGGCAATCCGGTGAGAGCCGCGCGTCCCCGCTGTCCCCGCCGCCCCGACACCCGCGGGGGGACGGTGGGCGCCGGGTGCTGGCGCTGACGGGGGCTCCCTGTCCCCGCAGAGCCCTTCCAGTGCCGAGACCGCGCGGAGACGCTGCCGGATCGGCTGCACGGGCACGCGGGGCGCAGGCAGTCGGGTAGGGATGCCGGCGGTGACTGGGGACCCCGGCTGGGGATGCTGGCGGGGCTGGGGGACGGGGTTGTGGGGGGGGACGATGCCACCGTCTCCCGGTTTGGACGGCCGGTTTCTCCCCGCAGAGCCCGCCAAGCAGATCCTGCGGCAGCTGGGCGAGCAAGGTGAGCCGGCACGGCCGCTGGCACCGCCGCGGCGGGCGCTGGGGGGCTGTGTGGGGGGGGAGAAATTTTGGGTGCTGCCCCCCCTAACCTCTGCTTTTCTCTCAGGGCTCAAGGTAAGGCTGGAGCACGGGGGGGGAGCTGGGGTGCCTGGTGCCCCCCGGCCCTGGCACGCCGCTTGCGGGGGACACGGGGGCACTGAGCCCGGCGCTCCCCCCCCCACCCCGAGCAGCACGCTGACAGCGACGGGGCTCTCCTGGAGGTGGGGGAGCCCCCCCAGCACCCCAGAGCCTGGGCGGCAACTGAGGGCATGGTGGAGGAGGAAGAGGAGGAGGAGGAGGAGGAGGAGGAGGAGGAAGAGGAGGCTTTGGGCAAGGAGCGCCAGGAGGAGCCGCCCGGGGCCGGGAACCCGCCGGTGGGACCCCAGGAGGAGCAGGTACCCCCCTGGACCCCCCAGGGACCCCAGGGAGGGCACCCCACATCACTCCCAGGGCACCCCACATCACTCCCAGGGCCGCTGCGGGACCCCCAGCTGCGGTTTGGCCAAGCCTCGCCTCTGTCAGTCCCCCACCCCACCCCACCCTGTGACACCCCACATTTCCTCTCGCCCAGGCCGGGGGGCACCCGCCGACACCGGAGGGACCCAAGCGGCCGAGCAGCTGGGGGCCGGGGAGCTGCGAGAAGGTCAGTGCGGCCCCGCAGCCCCCGCCCGGGGCTCCCGAGGGTCCCGGCACCCACCCGCCCACCCCTCCGCCGCCCGGGGCGCACCCTGAGGGGCTGGTGTCACCCAAAAACCCGTCATCCCCGGCGGGGACCCCGGCACCGGCGCTGCCCGGCGGGGAGGGGGAAGCGGAGGGTTTGCAGGGACTGAGCAGCGAGGAAGAGGAGGAAGAGGAGGAAGAAGAAGGAGCCGCCGGCAGCATCCTGCCACCCTCGGTGCTGGACCAGGCCAGCGTCATCGCCGAGCGTTTCGGCGGCGGCGGCAGCTTCTCCCGCCGCAGCAGCCTGGCGCTGGAAGGGCCGGCGGCGCGGCCCGGCAGCCGCAGCGGCAGCACGCTCAGCCTGGACGGCGGCCCCCCGCTCGACGCCGGGGAGCCCGGGGGGTCCCGCAGCGGCGTCCCGTCTCCCGAACCCTTCGCCGGAGCCCGCCGCGAGTCGCTCCTCTCCAGCCGCGACCGCTTGCTCCTCGACAAGATCAAGAGCTACTACGGCCACGCCGAGCACCAAGACGCCGGCTTCAGCGTGCGCCGCCGCGAAAGCCTCTCCTTCATCCCCAAGGGGCTGGTGCGGAGCTCCGTCTGCCGCCTCAACGGCCTCCCCCGGCCCCCCGCCAGCCCCGAGCCCCCCGCCCCGCCCACGCCGGAGGGGAACGCGGCGTCGCCGTGCCGGGAGAACGGGTTGCAGCCCCCCGAACCGCTGCTCATCCTGGAGGACGACGACCTGGGTGCCGCGTGCGAGGGGCCGCCGGCCGAGCCGCCGCCGCCGCGCTTGCTGCTGACACCCCCGCACCCCGGCACCAAGGTGTACCAGCTGGCGCGGCAATACAGCCTCCGCATCAAGAGCCGCCGCGCTGGCGCCCGCCGCGCCCCGGCACCGCCAGCGGACGGGGTCCCGTGCGCCGGCACCCCGTCAGCAGCTGCGCCGCGGGGTGGGGGGTCGGTGGCGTCGCCATCCCCCGGTGCCCCCCGCAGCCCCCCGAGCCCCGAGCCCTTCGCCTGGCCTGACGTACGGGAGCTTCGCGCCCGTTTCGGTGCCCCGCGGCCGCCGCCGGTGAGCCGTAGCCGCTCGGCGCCCGAAGGGCCGTGTCGGGGCGGCCGGCCGGCCGAGAAGGAGCGAGGCGGCGGCCGGAGTCGGAGCGCCGAGGCGGGCGGGGGTCCCGGCACCCCCGGGCCTGCACCAGCGCGGCACGGCAGCGATGGGGCTCTGTGGGTGGCGGCGGAAGCCCCCCTGGGCCCCGGACAACGGGTGGTGGTGCTGGAGCGGTTGCCGGCCCCCGCCGAGCCCCCCGCCTACGTGCAGATCCGCTCGCCCACCACCCGGGAGAAGATCTGCTTGAAGGCGGTGGTGGAACGCTGCAAGGTCTACCAGGCCTCCGAGGAGTACCGCCGGCGCTGCGCCGAGCCCCCCGACGCCCCCGAGCCCCCGCGCCACGGCCTCGTCAGGGACCTGCGCCAGAAATTTCAGACCCTCGACGCCGCCAGCTAGGTGGGCGACGGGGAGAAGGGGGCGGCCCAGGGGAAGGGGCATGCCATGGACCCCCAACCTGCCTGGGAGAAGGGGCACCCCATGGACCCCCCGACCTACCTGGAAGAAGGGGAGCACCACGGACCCTCAACTTGCCCAGGAGGAGGGAAACACCGCGGACCCTCAATTTGCCCAGAGAAAGGGGCACCTTGTGGACTTCCAACCTACCTGGAAGAAGGGGCACCCCATGGACCCCCCTCAACTTGCCCAGGAGAAGGAGCACCCCATGGACCCCCAGCTTGCCCAGAAAAAGGGGCACCCTGTGGACTTCCAGCCTACGTGGAAGAAGGGGCACCCCAGAGACCCCCAACCTGCCCAGGATAAGGGGCACCCCATGGACCTCCAGCTTGCCCAGGAGAAGGGGCACGTCATGGACCCCCCAACTCAGTCAGGAGAAGGAGCACCCCGGGGACCCCCAACTCAGTCAGGAGAAGGAGCACCCTGGGGACCCCCAACTTGCCTGGAAGAAGGGGCACTCGTGGACCCCCAGCCCACGAGAGACCAGGGACACCCCATGGATCCCCAGCCCATCTAGGAGAAGGAGCACCCTGGGGACCCCAACCTGCCCAGGAGCAGGGGCACCCCACGGCCCCCCACCCCACAGCGGCACCCCGCGGCCCCCCCCCTGGTGCCCAGCTCGCTGAATTTCACATCTTTATTAGAAAAAAAACCAAAAAACCAAACCCAAACTGAACCAAAAGTTCCTCTCTGGTTGCCCTCCTGCTCCCCCTCCCCGGGGTGCCGTGGCCTGGCTGTGGGGTGCAGGGGATCCCCCCCCAAGCCCCCA